>NC_060119.1:409439490-411839490 GCF_021461395.2 Schistocerca americana
CATTTCCGATAATCTAACATAAATTCAGACATTGTTCGTAATGAAAAATTGTGATTATAGTCATGGGATTTCGCCGTATTTTCAATTTTTCAGATTATTTCAGCATGTAATCTATTTTGTTTCTGCTGTCTAGCGAACATAAAAGTACTCACTGAACTGGGTGTGTGATGCGAAATTTGAAGTTTTGTTGTGCCAGGGACAGGATGTGCTGCCTACAGACAATTACCCAGCTGCTGCTTTTCTGAGATATTTTTTTAGTGTGGAACTGTTGCTAATTCATTATTAAAGATATATTTCTTGCATCACATTGGTTGTGAAAGCAATGCTGTACTCTGTTATTTATATACATGTTCAGTTTCTGGGTATATACTTAAATTTGAGAACAAATGACTCCATTACATTTAGAGAGTGTGAGAGTAAAAGCGAGTGGAATAAAATATCCATTATATTTCTGTATTATGTTCACTATAGATCCTAAACATCTCTTAAATTTTCTACTGTAACAACAAATATGTGAATGTCCAACAGTTTTGCAATATTAAAAGAGCACATTCTTTATTATTAGAACCTTACAGTTTAGAGATTATTTTACTGCACTTTTCCTCATTAGTAATGCAGTCTTATCACCTAGATAAGCTTAAAATTGTGAATATGCAGTACACACAAGGGCACAAAATAATCATTTGTGTAATAACATAAAGTGTCAGATTGGGATTGTTTATTTGCTAAATTGTTTCCATATTAATCACTACTCTTTATTTACAATATGATTTTCTTAAACATAAGTGTGTGTGGCCATAAGGTTGTGCAAAGAATTGAATTACGTTGTTAATTCTAGTCAGTCATGCGTGTAGCAGCACTTTACACAATATTATGCACAACTGTATGGCATTAAAAAAAATACATGAAATTGAAGACAAATTTGTGTTTAGAAATTGCCACCAAAACAAGTTCTCATTGCTGCAAAAGGTAATGGAATGTTGTCAGCAATGTCTAATACTTTGGGGATCAGTGCAAGAGCAATAATTAGTTAAGGAGTGTGCTACTTCGGAAGATATGAAAGCAGAACTGTAATGCTGTGAGTTGACAGTACAAAGTGTCATACTTTAAGTTATTACTGAAAACTCCCTCCCTCACCCTGTCACTGATATTGATGCAGTTTTTTCACATATTTAATGCTCACCTGTAGAGAAGGGAATTCCTTGTCATTGCATAGTGCCACAGAAAAATGCCTCACTACAAATACAGTTGTGGCAGAAGTTCTGGGTTGCCATAATAAACATTAGCAGGTGCAGAATATTGCTAAGAAAGCCACACATGCTATGACTACTATAGCAGAAACCAGTGACCCATCATAGGAATGCATTTCTGAAAATATCCTGCTACAAATTTAGCTGTGATAAAAGTTATGGGCTGACATTGTAAACATTAACAGGTGCAGAATATTGCTAGAGAAGCCACACAATTCTAATCTCACTACTGTCCATATTAGCAATGTATTATTCAATAATGCCTCTCCACAAATACTGTTATGATAAATGTTACAGGTTTCCACCACACACATTACCAAGTGGTGTGGCTAGGAAAGCCACATATGGTATGCTTACTTTTGCAGAAAAGGGAACCCACCACAGCAATGTATTTCTCAACATGCCTCACTTCAAATTGTATTGTCATAAAAGATATAGCTTCCCATTATAGACATTACCTGGTGCAGATTATTGCACGGAAAATGGCACACACAAAATTATGATTTGGAGCACTTTCCCTCATAATTTAATATGTTGGGATATTCTGGTACAAACAATGCAAAACATGATGACATTGGGCCTCATGTATATAACTGTTACAGCACATATGTTCATTCCAAAGTTAGAGTAACAAGGATGCTTTATTACTATTATTTTGTTTCATTAACAGTCTACCTCATTGTTAAGTCATTTAAGTAGAAATTGGCACCTGACGCTATGGCTGCAGGCCTGCAACTGACATGTATCTTACTTGTGTAAACTGCAGTGTTGCTAATCTGTTTTTATATATGAAGTAATTCTAATTTTAAGTGATTGGATGAAACTTAGTCCAGACCAAATAAGCTGTAAGCAGATATTAGACAGACACCAACTAGGATAGAAGCAGTATCACTAGCAGGACAAACACAGAGAAACAATTTGAACTGAGAGACAACTTTAATACATTAGACAAAATAGAACATAGCACAACAAATTAAAAAAATTCGCTGTCACAGGAAAAAAAAGTCACGTGTCACTGGCATTTTTCTTCTTCCAGTACTTCAGTTTTTCTTTCAGGGCCAGAATCTTTAAATTTTTTATCCTCAGCTCCTTTTGGTGCTCTGCCTTCATCATGAGTAATTGGGCCTCCAGTAGTTCCACTCTCTTCTTGCACACATTGTCAATCACTGTTCCCGAACCTGATGGCCTTGGTTTTGCAGGCATCCTGCGACGATTCCATGTATTTTTTGGCGTGCAAATGTTTTTATTCGGTTGATCAGGAGACTGTGAAACAGATTGCAACTGGGTGACATCCGCCGGAACATTATTTGGTGTCTCTTTACTTAATAATACGACAGGTGTGTGGGAAGTGCTAGGTTGTGTGCACTCTGCTAACTCGACAACTGAAGCAGGTGGCGTATTCTCACTGCACTGCACTTCACTGCTCTCCATGTTGACAACATCCATAATCATGCTGAACTGTGCATTGGAATCATATGCATTTGTTAACGGTTTCATTGAGGAACCAACAATTTCTAATAGTTTAGCCCGATCATGGATCGTGGTTTTTTGGGTAGGCTTCCCCCCACCTGTTTTATACACTTCCACCTTTTCTTCTGCAAGGTCTTTTCGAAGTCTTCTTTTCATATTTTCATAACAGGTTTTCAGCCTGTCACAGGATCTTTTTGTCACACCTGAAATTAAATAAATGTAGTTTGTAGTACCATAAATTAATTCTTATATTATTTGCATTCATAAGTCCATTTTGCATTCTGAGGCTCTTTAACTTCTAACTGCAATAAACATCTAAGATCTGTATATGGCTTTTGTTTACATATCAGTTCATTAAAAAGAAAGTGGTATAGGCATATATGAAGAATACGGCACAGGGCTAAGTGAGAAACGTATGTTCACAATTTTCAACATAAAAGCTTCCGTTAGTCACATAATATTTAGTTAACAGTAGCACGGCATTGGATTTTAAATTTAAAACTAACAAAACAATTCCAACCGTAAATGTGCATAGTCCTATCACGTATTTCAGTGGTACGCCAATAACAGTTTTAAATTTCAAACTAAAAGCCAGTGTGTCCCATATCCTACGCTTACGATGAACCTAGAAAAGTTATTTATTTATGAGTAAACTTACCAGCAGTAGAATTAAATTGCGCCTCCACATGGGACCACATTGCCTGTTTTTCTTTTAAGCTGCAGCCGTCGGTTTTCTTATTTTCAAGAACGGATGCATTTGCACCCACCAGTTCAAGAAGTACATCTATCTCGTACTTCGAGAAATTCGGTGTTCTTCTTTTATTCTCCATTATTCTCCAAAAAGAAACCAACGGATCAGAATTAGGTACCGAGGTACGTAAACACACTTCTGCTTGTCGACGGAAAAAACAGCAAAGATAGAACGTGGCACCAGTGATTATCTGTGCAATTTCTTGTTTACTAACATCTTTGCGTTGCCAGGGCACGTTCCATTGCAATGTAGAGAGTTAACCGCGGTCAAATGCACAGTTGGCTGACGACGGTTTGCTGACCAGCGATTACCGTTGGTGCACTGCAGAAACATTTTAAACGCGATTTACTTTTAACCATGATCGCGGGACCTTGGTTATCATGCTTTTTGACCGGGGTTGGTGCACTCGGCCATTAGTTCGGATTCCGCGTTAAACTCGGTTGGATTACTGGGACACATACTCGTAAGTTGGCTAAAAGTCGTCCTGTTGAAATCTTGCACCATGTGGTTGATACTACACGGAATTATTATTGTAATGAAATGCGAGTTTATTGTGCCACTGATTTTCAGACAGATAAAGTGTCATAAGCGTTATCAAATCAGTAAATAAGGAAGCATTGATTCGTAGGATCCTTGCTAATTTCCAAGTATATATATAGTTTTTCTTGATATTTCTTTAATGTTTCCTCGTATTTCCATCTTTTACCTTATCAAGGGTGCCAATGTTTATAAATGCATACGAATATAGTTACTTTCGTCATATAATTTTTGTTGAGAACTGCTTGGAACTCCTCAGAAAAGAAAATGAAACAGTGCGATCATACTACAAAATGCTTGCTACAGAATCCAACTTCTGCTGCAAACAATTTATGTCTGTTTGCGCTGTTATCTACGGATCGCCTCCTGATCAACTAGACTATCACGAGCCATCTAATTTCATTCTCAAAGTTGAATGTAAATGGTCTCTTTTTTCTCATTACTCAGCCGAGTCACCCATCCACTGGCAGCCTCTCCTCGCACACCCGCACACACACACACACACACACACACACACACACACACACACAGACCTAAGCCGAATTGGAATACCGAAAATTGTGTATGAACTGATGGTTACCACCACCGGAATGTATTTATTGAGCTCTATCATTCACATTCGCTTTCAGCTGGCCACTGCTCTCTGCAGTACTCCCCGCTGCCGGTAACCGCGTCGTGGAAGAGAGCGAACACAACGATCGAGGTGGTCTCTGCTCAATTGTTTTGATTTATGGCTTGGCGGGGCGTGATTAACGGCTTATTGGAATGATGAGGGATATCCCACAGGAAAAAAATGCAAGCGTGACTAGCTTTGTAACGTACTAACTGGTACTTCTATCCGCATAACACGTCACATTATCTTGCTCGAGAATCACACCCGTTTTAGCGGAATCAATTAACATGCCATTACATGCATGGTACATTCGAAACCAAACGGTTGGCTGGTCTCAGAAAATCTGACAGAAATATCACCTCGATTACAACGTCTCGACGCCCCACGTGTTATCTTCCATCAGCTCTTCAAGGGCGTTTTTCTCCACTGTTCGTCATACATAACTCAAAGTTCAGAAGTTCAATAAACCGGAAACCTACACTCATTAAAGAAAGTAAAACAATAATAAGTAACGAAAATGCAGTTTATCTTTTTTGTGTTAATGTATCTCTTGGCATAGGCAGTCTGAGTCTCCATTTGATTTGGAATCACACACACACACACACACACGCACACACGCAGTACCATTTGTCTAACTGTCGTTTCTGATACATTCACTCACGCATCTACGTCTACACGCCGCAAAACACATAATGTTGTGCAGCGCATGGTGTTTCTAGTACTTCTACCTGTTCTCCCTTTCCTGTTCCATTCGCGAATGGTTTGTCGGAAGAATGATTGTCGGTAAACCTCCGTATGAAGAATAATTTCTTTGATTTTCTCGGTCGTGGTCCTGTCGGGAGACGTACGTTGGAGGAAGTAATACGTTCATCGACTCTTCCTGGAACGTACGACTCGGAATTCCTGTGGTAAGTCCCTGCTATCGTCTCCCTCGCAGCGTCTCCCACTGGAATTCTGTTGAGCACCTCCGTAACACCCTCGTGCCGATCAAGTGATCCCGTGATGAAATGCGTCGCTCTTCGTCGGATCCTATCTCTTTTATTAGTACAACTTCGTAAGCGTCCCAGACAGATCGCAATATTCGAGAATCGGTCGAAAAAGTGTTTTACAAGCCACTTCTTTCGTGGGTGGATTACAATTCCTTAACTTTCTCCCAATGAATCTCATCCTGGCTTCTGCATTTCTTACAATTTGTTTTATGTGACCGTTCCAGTGTAGGCTGCTAGGAATGCTGATACTAGATATCTTACGATAGTTACTGTTTCCAGTTGTGATGGTACCTAACGGTTACTGCTAGTGAATTGCTCTTCTAAATAGCACCTCTTACGAGCAAACCAATGGCGTCCTTACCTGCGGTTACTCGTACTTCAGGTACGTGGGCTATACATGGCTCATTTTAGAAGAATATCTCAATGTAGTCGTAGGGTTGAGCCGGACACGTTTGCTTTCCTATCCCTCAGGTAATCCGCTACAAATAATATCCTTTAGCTGTGATCCACTAGTCTACGCATTGGCTTGAGTTCCAAGTTAAAAAGAGACACATAAAAACGAAATAAAATTTAAATGAATTTAAACGTCTGCAATCGATGTAGACAACAGAGAATTATACTGAATAATGTTTATTCAAGGAAGGACATCTCAAATAAATGGGAAGTGGTCTTACGAAAACTCATGTCTAATGCAGGCAGTAATACCCTTGTAAAGCGCAGTAAAGATACACTCAATGCATTACGAAAAGGGTAGCAAATCCCCAGACTAAATAGTCACCAACGATACGTGAAACCTAAGTCCATTTCATGATCACAGTATACAAAATATTCACCAGCTCAAAATAGTTCAGATTTCAATATAACACTATACAAAAAATAGTAGCTCATACTCTGTCTATCCTCAGTTCCGAATACAAGCTGAAAAAATTATAGAGACGTACTTTGGAGCATACTCAGACCTCTTGAAATATAAAGTTCCTTGAGAAATTAAAGTATGGTAGTGGCGATTAGCCGCCCGGAATCTATCACCCACGCCTTCAAAAACCACATGATGCCACAGGAACGTCTGCATTCTTTGAGAACGAACATCCGAATGTCCCCTTCAAGATCTAATCGAAAAGTGTCCTCAAAAGTTAAAGTTTCATAGTGAATGCTAAGAATCAAACATATGTCCAAATCATGAACGTTACTACAGGCAGGTCTGTCTTCTTCCAGCAAAAACGCAGAGGTGTCCAGAATCGCTCCCTTGAGCTCTGATTCGGTGAGTCCCAGACTCGACTCTCGACTTCTGCTACCGTCTGCTTTGCCATTCGCTGAAGGCCTTCCCTATCAAACATACATCGTTCTTAAGCTCTATTAACATGATTTAACTCTTCTTGATCACTTCTCGGACTAAACTAATATATTACAACAATATATAAATAAAGAAACGTCATAAGCATTCAGTTATACTCAGATCATTCGCAATGAATTTAAATAATAATTTATTCATAAATAAATTAGCTAGTATTCTTGCACAAGTGCACTCACATTAAATGATAAGGAATTTTCGTTAAATTTTGCTTAAACAATTGTTTATGTCTTCTTGACAGGAACATTTTTTTGGTTCTCTTTTTCAACTGTGATGTCCGCTAACATATGCGATTGACCATTTCTCTATTACCACAGTTTATTAATAACACTTGTAATCAACATTTAAATGAATATACTCACAAAATAGTAAACCGTTCATTAAGTAAATACACAAATTTGACAAAATATGAGGTATTCATATTATACTCATTTGCTGTGTAAATGTGAAGAATATCATGTTCTGCCAAAAATATGTGTGATAAAAAAGATATAAAAGACGTCATAAGTCAATATATAAAATATATACAGATTAGCAACTTTTAGGGATGGCTGCTCTTCTGCAATGCTCTCATCTGAGATATCGTTTGTTGAAATCGCATGAAGCGTTTAAAAGTTGTTAATTCAGAGGCTCATTCTGAAAATTTTTATTTTCTGTGAAATATAAACTTCTGTAGTTTTAAAGATATTGAAATACTACTGTGTCACTGGAAGCGTATTATTTTTCTGAGATCGCAGATCAGATTCGTTTTGATGTGTAACTGTGATGGATTGTCGAAGTTAAGAGAGCTGTAACTTAGCAATTTTTAAGATTGTGCGATTCTTCGCCATTTCTTGGACAGTTGTCTGTCCTCCTAAGAGACCGTCCGTCGCCAAAATTCCCTATACTGCGATTTATCCCACTCCCGGCCCTTTGCTATAGTGTGCATCTGCACCACTACCCTTCAGAACGAAAATAGCTTGTTTTTGTTTTCAAATCGCTAGGTACGATTCGTTGCTGCAGCAACTGTCACTGCACTGGGAGCAATAATCACATAATCTCTCTAGAATCTCACAAATACCTTGTTTGGTCCAGATGCCTTTCCGCTGTTGAGCAGTTTGGTTGCCGATGGCCAATAACACTTCGTTTAATTTTGGCTCTAAGGTACGCTCTTTGGAAGTTGACATTTACCTGCGACAGTAGTGGTATGTACTGCTCCCCAGTTTTCACGTTACTTACACTCATGGCTAATTTAGCCAGCCTCCTATGCAGTTACGTTCAGCAATGCCGTAGCCGGCCGGTGTGGCCGTGCGGTTCTAGGTGCTTCAGTCTGGAACCGCGTGACCGCTACGGTCGCAGGTTCGAATCCTGCCGCGGGCATGGATGTGTGTGATGTCCTCAGGTTAGTTAGGTTTAAGTAGTTCTAAGTTCTAGGGTACTGATGACCAATGATGTTTAAGTCCCATAGTGCTCAGAGCCATTTCAACAATGCCGTATGTTTTGGCAAGGACTTCTTGAGACTCAGTTGTATCCAACACAGGTTGAGCAGTGGATAAAATGTTCTCGGTTAACTTGCCGAGTTAGATTTGTACAAAATCCCAAATTTTTTGTGATTGCCTCCATTATCGTCGTCGGAGGCTAATTATGACTGTCGTGAAAAACTGGCGTCGTCTAGGTCCATACATTACGAGGGGGCTTCAATAAGTAATACAACACATTTTTTCCCTGCCAATTTCGGTTAAAAAATGCGCAGTTTGTTGTGCGACATCGTGGAATATTGCCGCTTCAGTTCCGATAGGTGGCGACGCTATACGTAGCCTTCAAAATGGCGTCTGTAACGGATGTGCGTTCCTGCCATAAATGTGTCATTGAGTTCCTTTTGGCGGAAAACCAGAGCATCGCACATATTCATAGGCCCTTGCAGAATGTCTACGGAGACCTGGCAGTAAACAAAAGCACGGCGAACCGGTGGACGAGGCGTCTATCATCATCAGAACGAGGTCGCGCAAACCTATCCTGCATGCTGTCTGGCCTCACAAAGCTGTAACTCCGGCAATGTTGGAAGGTGCAGACACTCTCGCTCGAGGTGATTGGAAGATCACAGTCGAACAACTAATTGCTCAAGTGGACGTCTCTGATGGCAGTGTTGACACATTTGCCCACCTGTTGGGGTATTTAAAGGTGCGTGTCCACTGGCTTGCTGGCCGGCCGCTGTGGCCGAGCGGTTCTAGGTGCTTCAGTCTGGAACCGCTCGACCGCTACGACCTCAGATTCGAATCCTGCCTCGGGCATGGATGTGTGTGATGTCCTTAGGTTAGTTAGGTTTAAGTAGTTCTAAGCTCTAGGGGAATGATGACCTCAGATGTTAAGTCACATAGAGCTCAGAGCCATTTGAACCATTTGAAATGGCTTGCTTGCCGCCTAACGTAAGACTGTAAAGAGCAACAAAGGACCATCTGTGCTGAATTGATTGTACGTTACGAGACTGATCGTGACAATTTTTTGTCAAATATAGTCACAGGCGACGAAACACAGGTTCATCCTTTTGAACCAGAAACGAAACAACAATGAATGGAGTGGCGCCACACCACCACTCCTCCGAAAAAAAGCCGCGCCGTCAGCGAGTAAAGGCAACAGGTTAAGGCAGACAAGGCGACGAGCTTCTGGGTGTCTGAATGGGTTGTTCTGTTTGATGTCCTTCCCCATGGTGCAACTATTAACTATGAAGTGTGTTGTGCTACCCTCAGGAAATTGAAAAAACGACTTCAGCGTGTTCGTCGTCACAAAAAAGCAAACGAACTTCTGCTCCCTTGAGGAGCTGACAAAACTTGATTGGACTGTTCTGCCTCATCCACCCTACAGCCCGTGTCTCGTACCTTCCGACTTCCATTTGTCTGGCCCAATGAAGCATGCACTCTGCAAGAAGCAGTACTTGGATGATGGGGAGGCTATTGTTGCAGCATGTCGTTGGTTCCGACATCGACCAGTAGATTGATACCACACGGGCATATAGGCCTTCCCAGTAAGGTGGCGTAAGACCGTCGCATTGCACAGAAATTATGTTGAAAAATAGAATTTTGTAGCCAGGAGAGTGGTGAATAATAAGATGTACTGGAATCCCGAATAAAATCAAACTGCTTTCAGAAAAATAGGTGTTGCATTACTTATTGAACGTTCCTCTTATATTTTCGTTCGCTTTTCAGCGTCACTTGCAACGCCACCATTTACATCAGGCAGTAAATGAGAACTATTCCTCTGTGAAACTTATTTATTAAGTGCACATTTCCAGGCACTGCTAAGAGCATATCCGATATCTCTGTTGAGGTTGCTATCACGTAGTCTAATTTCCATTGCTTCCGTGATCATAGAATGCCAAGAAATCGATGCCTGAGTCAGAATTCTTGTATGTTTAAACATAATCTTGTGTGTATTTCACTGGCTGTGATCAGCCACCACTCCTTTATTGGTATTTCTATATTTGAGGTGACACTGATGTTCAACACGACGATCGACAATAATCTGTATAGACTGCTCCACGTAACTGTCATCACGCTTGCAAGAAATTTTATGAATCTCTCATAAAGTCACACCGAGATTATCTTTAACAGGTGGCAACATTTCTTTTATTTAACTGAGTGGCCAGAAGTGAGGCCTGGTCCCTTGCCTCTTTATGAACCTACCTATCCCGCACAATGGAAGGCGCATTTACCGCATTGGCTTTCTGAATGTACAAGTGATGAGGACAAAGCGTTGAGCAGTAAGTCATTTTATCATTCGCCAGTAGGAGACGAAGCCAAAAGTTTCAGAGGCAAAACAAGCATCTCCGAAAGAGTGTGCGTAATACACTTATGGCAAGATGGTTTTGTCACCTCACGTACACCGCGACCTTTTTCCATGCTTCGAGCGTTCATTTGTGGTGGTCTGTGCCCGTGCTACTCCCCGAGCCCTCTGATGTTAGGTGAACACAGATTCATGTGTACGCTGATTACTTCTTCCATGCGCCGTACTGACGAGATGGTTCTGAATGCCCTGGTTGCTCACCCCACGCTGTTGTCCAATACTGCAGTGGTGAGTGACCCGCTGCACGTTTCTCCTCACTTACAGCTCAACACAGGATTATACGGCCAACCGGTTGCAAATTACTATTTGGTACATTGACCTAGGTTTCGACACCTACTAAGGGTGTCTTCAACAGAATGAAATTATGATAAACCGTAGAATACGTAGCAAAGTCTGGAACGTTTTATTTTATTTTTGACTTGAGCATAGCCTCTCTAAATTCGGACTATTCCTTTATCGCAAGGTAATTTTACGGGTTATCATAGTTTCATTCTTATGTTGACACCCTTAGTAGGTGTCGAAACCTAGATCAATGTTCCAAACAGCAATCTGCAACGGATTGGCTCTATAATACTATGTTAAAACTAATATACGGTCGCTGAGTACGAGCCATGTTTAAATCTGTCGTTTCAAAGGGTTCAAATGGCTCTGAGCACTATGGGACTTAACTTCTGAGGCCATCAGTCCCATAGAACTCAGAACTACTTCAGCCTAACTAACCTAAGCACATCACACACATCCATGCCCGAGGCAGGATCCGAACCTGCGACGGTAGCGGCCGTGTGGTCCCAGACTGTAGCGCCTAGAACCGCTCGGCCACCTCCGCCGGCAATCTGTCATTTACAACTATCTATAGTTCGCGGTGATTGCTATCGCCAGTTTGTTGTTACCACCACAGTTGACTCTGGTGTCACCGTGGTTCTCCGACTTGAAGTACTCAGACTACACTTGACACCGTGGTACGTTCAGACACCTGAACCTGCACGATTTTGGAGGGTGAGAGCCTTGTGGTGTCGGGCACCCATGATTTGACCACAATCAAATGAACACTCGAGTAATAACATAACGGACCGTATTATTCATGATCTGAACCTGCTGCTCTTGCTTTTTCCGTGTTTGCTGTTAAAATTGTTGGGTCTAAGGTACGTCTGTTATGCAAAACACTGTTTTCTCCTGTGACCCAAACATGTGTCAGCACGTCTGTGCATCTTTAGTGAGTTTTCTTTATTCAAATCAGTGAAATGTGAATATATTTTAAGTGACAGCTAATCCACGAAAATCAGACCTAAGAAAATTTTTCCTTGTTTTTGTCAGGTAACTTTACATTGTGCGGTTATATACATTATCCTGTTGTGCTAGCTCGTTATCTGTAACCAAACGATGTTAATGTGAATTCTGTTCGTGAGTTAACACATCACTATATATTTAAACGTAGTTGACACAACAAAATTACTTTTAAGCATATAGTGACGTGTTAACTATTATCACAGAGCAGCTACGATTTTGAAGATAGCTAGACCATACCAAAGTTATAAATTTTAATTGGAAGAAGTTTTGAAGTGAATACCGTAAATTAAGAGCATACCAAACATTCATGTAGTCACATTTCCCACGTTACCAGCTCTGGAACGCCGGTTTACTGATCTTCATCTTCAGCAACGTATCTCTCATCTTCTTCATTATTTTCGCATTAGATTCAGGTAGACGGCATGGTACACAGCGGGCGCGTAAAGAAAAAGTTTTATCAGGTCATTTAGCATTACAGTAATAATTTTTTTTCCTGGAGACAGCGCTACAGATAGCACATGTCCGCCCCGGTAGCTGAGTCGTCAGCGTGACAGACTGTTAATCCTAAGGGCCCGGGTTCGATTCCCGGCTGGGTCGGAAATTTTCTCCGCACAGGGACTGGGTGTTGTGTTGTCCTAATCATCATCATTTCATCCCCATCGACACGCAGGTCGCCGAAGTGGCGTCAAATCGAAAGACCTGCACCAGGCGAATGACCCTACCCGACGGGAGGCCGTAGCCACACGACATTTCCATTATACAGATAGCACATTTCTGAGTGGAGGACGAACCATCTTCTGATTAGGCCACACTTTTCCAGTCTTCATTGTCAGCCCTTGAGCATTTAAATTTCACTAGTACTAGGTGTCCCTCTGAATAGCCATATTATTTGCTATTCAAACAACTAAGTGAATATGAAGCGAGATGCTGAATTTACCCTCGTATCTCAATATGAAGACACATTTCAATTTAAAAAATCAAATATATAAATATATAACGCACTGTTATGTTTTTACTTACTTTTATCGCCTCGGGAATCACTGTAAACCTGAAACTCCATAGTCCGCAAAGATCAACGCTCGCTGGACATCCACCTCCCGCCATATGAGCGTACGTCCAGAATCGTTAGTCAGCTGCATCCACCTCTCGCCGTATGAGGGTACCTCCAGAATCACTAGTTACAGAGAATCTGCTCTCATCCGAGAAGAGCACGCGATCCCACTTCTCGTTGGTCTAGTCCATGCTCTTGGCGCCTTTGTAAACGGTCCCGCTGATGTGCGGGTGCCAACATAAAACAACGTACTGGTCGCCAGGCAAAAGAGACCAGCCTCTTGCAGTCATCGTGCCACTGTGAAGCATGAGATTGCGTGCTTTGTAGTCCCGTTAAATGTGCTTGCAATTGTATCCACTGTTTTACGTGTGTCTTTTCTTGCCTGTTGCACAATGTAGCGATCATTGACAGTGGTTGGCCGCCTCCGGTCCTTCGGGCAGGAACGTTTCCCCATGCACGTAGAACAATGCTGTGAGCACTACCAAATTCATGGGCTACATTCGTCGCTCTTCGTCTTTCTTCCAGTTTTCCAATGATTCTTTGCCGTGTTATGTCATCCAGATATTGTTTATGGGTGAGATTGTGATGAATAGCACCACCACAGTGCACCATAATTGCTTGCTGATTGACGCACATTCTCTTTGCTGTTTCTTCAGTTGCTTCGTGCTGTGGGGCCTGCTCCATTTGGCTCTATAGTCACGCCGATCTCACGCCATGTGACGTCCAGATTTCTGTTCACGACTGGGTGACCTCTTGGAACTGGCTCCCGCACTCTCATTCATTTCCATCGCCAATCTTCTGCAGAACTGGACATTCTTTGTTGACCTCCAAGGACAGCGTAGCCGATGGAGGCTACAGACACTCACACACACTCACTGGTCATACCGGACTCGAGAATCCATTACCGCAGCAACGTATTTTCGCCATGTGTCCCTGTCCTGGGCTATTTCCTTCCATTCACTTTCAATACCTAGGCTCCTCAAATCAGCTTTCACATTGTCCTTCCATCTACGCCCACAGGACGTTTTCCCTCTTAGTACCCTACCAGTACTCTGCGCGCTGCCCTGCCCTCATCCATTCGAGCTACGTGACCCACCCATCGCAGCCTACGTGATTTAATTATACTGATTATGTCAGGGCTTGAATAGAGTTCGTGAACCTCTTCGTTATGCAGTTTTCGCCACTCTCCGCTAATGTAATCCCTTTCTGCTCCGAAAATTTTCCTCAAAATTTTGTTTTCAAATACTCGAAACGGCTCTTCATTTTGCACAGTGAGAGACCAAGTCTCACACCCATACAGCATAACTGGTAGAATAATAGTTTTGTATATTCTAATCTTTAAATTCCTAGACAATATCCGTTATGAAAGTAATCTATTCAGTGAGAAGTAGCACACATTTCCCGCCCGTAATCTCTTCTTCAGTTCGGATTCAATCTCATTTCTCGAAGTGATGTCCACGCCTAGATACTTAAATGTGTTCACTTTTTCAAACTGCATGTCTCCAACTCTTAACGTTTCCTGATCTACTGCTGTTGGTATTCTAGTAGTAACCAGGTATTTAGTTTTGTCTTCACTTATCCTTAGACGTACATCTTCACTAGCCTTGATTAACGCATTCGCATTTGCTGTTACAAGTTCTTTCCTATCGCTAATGATGTTTAGATCATCTACATACCCTAATATCTTAATATTTCCATTTAACTCCACACCCTCTGAATTACCAGCTGCCATTCGTACAATATATTCTAAGACTAAATTAAAAAGTAGCAGAGACAGGGTATCTCCCTGCTTAAGCCCGTTTTTTATTTTAAATTCTTCTGACTCCAATATCCCCACGCGTACTCTACCTTTTGTGTTTTTCAAACTCGCTTCTATAAGTCTAACATACTTCTTTGGTATTCCAAGTTCCAAAAGAATTACGTACAATTTTGATTGCAATGCTGAATCATATGCTTTTGTAAAATCTATGAAAATATTATGAACTGGTTTATTGTATTCCCATTTCTTTTCCAAAATTTGACGCGGGGTAAATATTTGGTCTATAGTTGATCTGTTCCTCCGAAAGCCAGTTTGGCAATCCCCCACAATTTCATCTGCATTTAGTGTAAGCCTGCTTAGTAGAATATTCGAGAAAATTTTGGAACATACTGGTAATAGCGATATCCCTCTATAATTACTACAATGCATTTTGTCGCCCTTCTTAAAAATTGGGATCAGAATCGACTCCTGCCACTTTCCGGTTATCATCTCTGAGTTCCATACTTTAGATATCACTTTGTGAACTACTTCCACCAATTTCTGTCCCCCATTTTTAGCTAATTCAGCAGTTATGCAATCTGATCCTGGTGCTTTATGGTTTTTCAATTTGTTGATTGCATCCCTTACTTCCTTTAACGTTGGTTCAGGTATCTGGGGTTCTGCTGTATGTATTTCGTACGCCTGCTCATTTCCTGCTTCCTGGTGTACATTTAATAGATGTTCAAAATACGCCCTCCATTTACTTAATACAGCACTGGGGTCTGTCAGTATTCCCCCGGCATCATCTCGAAGTGCATTTGTCCTAGCCTTGAACCCCTTCCTATACCCATTTATATCTACTTAAAGTTCCATCCCTCTTCTTTGCCGGTAGCCTACGACCAACTTCCCTTCTCATGTTCAGGAACTCCTCACGTTTTCTGTCTCCCAATCTAATCGCGCTTTTCTCCTTTCCTCTACCAATTTCTTGCATTTCTCATCAAACCACGGTTTCCTCCTGTTCTTCTTAATTGTACCTATTGTGACCTTCGCTGCCTCTTTGATATTATTCCGCTCAGTGATTCACTGTTTATTTACATCCTCGTCTTGATCTTCGTGTGTCCTGAGAGCATCAAACCTATTTGAAATTTCTATCATGTACCTTCTTCTAAAGTTTTCATCATTTAGCTTATCATTGCCGTACCTAACAAGTTTTGTATTGTGATACCTTGATGTTGCTGTAGATAGTCGTTGGTGAACTTTGGCAACTACAAGAAAATGATCAGAATCGCAGTCTGCTACCCTGAAAGTCCTAACATTTTCTACACTAGTATACCATCTCTGATTTACAAGAACATGATCAATTTGGTTTCGGGTGTGTCCATCCGGAGGGGCCCAAGTTGTTTTATGAATGTCCTTCCTTTTGAAATATGTGCTCTCAACAATCATGTCCTTTGAACAGCAAAATTAACCACCCTTTTGCCATTATCATTCGAAATGTTATGCAAACTATCTTTCCCAATTGTTGGCCGGAATGCTTCCTTCTTCCCTATCTTCGCATTAAAATCACCTATGATTAATTTTGTATCATATGAGGAGAACTCGCCCCACAGTTGATCTAGTTCTTCTAAAAAGCCGTCTTTAACAACCTCTTCAGTGTCCTCAGTTGGTGCGTGTACATTAATTGCTACTAGTGTCTTCCACATGCCGGACAACATTATAACTGATAGTCGGTCACTAACGAACCTTATATCTCTGATTGCATGAGGCGCTTTTCTCTGTACTGCGAAACCTTTTCCGAAACTGTGAGCTTCCGCACCTCCATAGAAAAATGTATAGTTACCCCTCTTTATGCTACCCTCCCCCTGCCACCAAGTTTCTTCAATAGCTGTAATATCTACATCGTATCTATGTAATTCGTCTAATTATGTCTGGAACGTTCCTGGCCTGTTCAAACTTTTAACGTTCCATGTTCCCAACCTGGAAGTTCCTTTCGGCCTGAATTTCTTCGAAGTAGGTTCCGCCCGGAGATCCGAATGGGAACCTAGTTTACCTCCGGAATATTTTACTTCAAAGGGACCCATGCGCATTAATGTTGCTGATTGTTGATGAATAGATTTGATAGTAAGAGAAGAAGAAACAGGGATGGTTCATCACGCCATCGCCTGCTCCCCACTGGCTGTCCGCGACTACTTATTTTTGGGTATTCGCAGCTACCCTTCATATCTGAAGGCCGTATCCCCTATCCGCAACCTGGGGACGCGCTGTGCCGTGGTGTTAGGGGCCCACGAGAGAGACAGCATGGTTGTTACAATATACAATGCTGTCCTAGTGAAAAATATTTCAACCAAAAAGTTTGAAATGAATTAATGGTCCTTACCATACATCTCAAATGTCGATAACGCCATTTCACAGGAATCACTTCTCACGTGGCATACAGGCTGCCGCAGAGAAATGAAGCAAGTAGTCGCTGCAAAGCAAATTGACCGTATCTTTTCAATACAGACGTGTCAGTATTTGGGAAATTGAGCAACATGTCACACTCATATTATAAAATGTGCTGACAGAAATGTATCCGATGTCAAAATTTTATGGGGAACTTTGCTGAATGATACGAGGTTGCTAGCATTTGGCGAATATAGCTGAAGAAACAGTAATGTTAAACATTCAAGATACAGCAATAATAATTAGCCATATTAAATTATTATTTCCCTTTGCTCTCTACATTACGAGCTAACTTTTCTTTCATTCTCCACTTGGCAATTTTTGAATATTTTCTCCCATCACTTGTCGTACCGGCTACCTTATGGCTGTAATTAACTTTCAGCTGTAAACTTTATGTATAGACTTGTACAACTTTTTCTGTGTTGATTAGCTCTCAACTGTATCTTGTTGAAACATTTCAATTACAAAAATTCTTTGGTGCGTTAGACTTACGTCTGATATCAGCATACGTCTCACTGGAAGCAAGAAGCTTACTTGTTTCTACTCTTTTTCACATTTTCCGTAATCCGGCTCCGTTTATACAATTTTAAAGGAGAAAATGTTTCACTTCATTTTTAAAGATTTGGCGATAACTTTGTGTGATTAACAAGTTACTACTAGCATACTTCTTCCTTGCCATAATTGTTTACAGTATTTTACTCTTGTCTCATTTTCATTGTTGAATCTTTGCTGGATTACAGCTACCAACGAGAAAGACACTACTTTTGCATTCGATAAACGTCCATATATTCCATGGTTTCTCTGAATTACCTCAAAAGGTAGCAGGAAAGTTTGCTCAGTGAATCTAAGGACGTTTCTTCCCTCCATCTATGTTCATTTAAGTAGGTATTTTGTATGTTCATTTGTTTCCTGCCTTTTCCACTTTTAAAAGTTTTCAATAATTTTTAATTTTTTTAATTTGTTTCTTTCTATAACAAACCAGATTCCTTTTGCCCCTGCACTTACGTATTTTCTTTCTACCACAAGTTTTCTGTCGATAAACGTTTCAGTTTCTTCTTACTTTTCGACTCTTGTTCTAATACTGCCCCTCCATGAAAGTCCGTTCTCCTCCATCGCGTCCGTCCTGCAGCGGAGCTTTGGGACGTTTCTTCATTGCTTAGTAATATCAGTTAAGAATGTTATGCGCTCTGAGCAGATTGACTTCAGGCTTGTCGCCTTGTTATGTCACATATTTAGCATGCGGACAGTAATTAAGCACGATAGACTGCATGTATCTAGCTAGATACTGGAAGCTGTCTACTAGGCGAGATAATTGGTCGGATGTATTGTAACATAATTATGCACAATCGATTTCATGTCTCCGCTTGAGACTGGATGGCCTGCCATAGTTGCAATTACTGACGCAATAATTACTGGAATATAAGCCACGTTTCATATGACAACATTAGTATACTTGAAGTGATTGCATCCTTTTAACATAACTTGTTGCGGCCTAAGTAAACGCCATAAATAACCTCAGACATTCAGCAACTGTGACTGATTTGGCACGATGGCAGTCTCGCGAAATCACTAATGCATAAAAAGATGCCACTGCAAATACAACTTCGGTACAAGTTACAGTTATTTTTGTTTTTCCTTGCTGTTTTTTATTTCGTCCTGTCTCTCAGTCCTCTATTCATCTTCTACCTAACTACAGTAACCAACTTGCTGATGGGTCAAGTTCTGCACTACTTCTCTGTTCACACACACAGTTTATCATGCTTTTGCCACTCCACACGTTCTCAGTTGTTTAATTTTTGCTACTTAGAGTGTGACCCAGCAACCTGTTGCTTCTCCTGATAGGATTGTTCTATTACCAATTCTACAGTGGACTTCAAATTTTTAACACACCCCTTCATTCTGAACCACAGATACGGCCTCAGGGAGTGCCACAGTATTTGCAAATGCTGTCTTACGCGGCCACTGATATCTTCAATGAAATTTCCGAAAATACGTGACCACACCGAAGTTTCATTCACTTCCAGCACATGTAAAAATGTAACGACGTGGTCACATATCCGCAACTGTTTTATTGAAAATGTCGCTGTACAAGTTTCTACTTTCGAAACTATTTGTGATGTTGAGCTGAAGTGAAGCTGAGGAAAATGTCGCAAATAGAAAAAATATTGCAACCGAACACAAAAGAAACAAACGTTTTGTCATTCACATACATTTTAGTGGTAAACTTTAATTATTCCACCAAGCGAGATGGCGCCAGATTTAAGACGCTGAAATCACGTTCTCCGTCTGTCCATTTCGATTTAGACTTCCTGTGGTTTCTTCAATTTTCTCAAGCGAAATTCCAGCACAATTTCTTTACTATAACACAGCTAATTTTCTTCTCCATCTTGTCCCATGCTTGTGCACCATCTCTAATGACTGAGTTGCAACGACACGTCAAACCTCAATTTTCCTTCATTCATCATTCTTGCATCCTTTCCTTTAAATACGCTACCTTCGTAACGACATAGGAATTTTATAATACTCTCCATCATCATCACTATCTTTAAGCTTTAGGCTTGCTCCCCTCTTCCTTTTTCAAGAGAAATCGTCCTCGCGTCTGTGAGGGGTCATCTTATCTTCCATTGTCCTATTTGCTTGTACTTTCGCAGAATACTTGAAATGTTATTGTTTTCATTACTTCCGTGTCTTATTTCCGTTTTAGTCTGTTATTCTGTATCCTATCATTTATACTGAAAATGTCCAGTTTCTCCTGTGTATCATCACATCTTTTTTTAAAGCAAAAGTTGTGTTAAACGAAATGTCCTAATTTCCTGTTTACCTCTAAATACACATAATGGTTTCAGCAAATGATAGTACGCTCAGCAGATGGGCGAACATTTTAATATTTTAGTGTAAAACGTTTTAACCATCGTCGTACTGGACCCAACTATAAAATTTTTATGTCTTTTAAGATGCCTTCGACACTTTAGATGGAAGAGAAATCAGCGATACAACACTTTCTAACATTTGCAGCGGCACTTTTTCTCAAGAGAACGCTGTCAAAGACAAAACTACGAGCCGTATAATGAACGTCCTTGGATCCTTTTTTTATGAGGATGCTCCAACGTATGGCAATCTTTCATTGATATCTATAGTAAATGCTGATGTCATATATTGCCGCATTATGTCCTGGCAATTTTTTGCACCAAGTACTGCAGCTTGCGTTTTTTGTCTTTGACCTAGTCCATTCGTTTTCTTTTGCATAAGCATAACACATTAACTACATCTCAAGGAGTAATTTCTGTAATAGAGAGTGGTTTCAGTCTTTTTTGATAAATCTTTTCTTTTCCTTAAATCATGCAGAATAACATTATTCGTTGCAACAAATCCTAATTTGCTAATATGTACATTTGATGGCCGATATTCAAATGGCTGTACTAGTGGATGAGCTGTCAGGAATATTGCAGCAGCTTCATATAGATGACTGCTGCTTTATGGGCATGGATATAATGTAACGTGAGAGGATAAACAAAAAGTCTTTTGGTAAACATCCATGTCCACAGAATTTGAGAACATACCTTCTATGTCTTTTTTTTTTCACTTACTCCCTGGAGAAAGAACTAGATGTCTCACTGTAGATTTAAAGTCGGGGGTTTCCCGTTATAATGTCATACGTACAAAATTTGTGTTTTGAGATAAGGACAAAAGAAGTTTTGCAACAGTGGAAATACTATCAACATTACCACCTATGTCCACAATGGTGAAGACTGTGATATTTTAGGGCCGGCCGATGTGACCGAGCGGTTCTAGGCGCTTCAGTCCCGAACCCCGCTGCTGCTGCCGTCGCAGGTTCGAATCCTGCCTCGGGCATGGATGTGTCTGATGTCCTTACGTTAGTTAGGGTTAAGTAGTTCTAAGTCTAGGGTACTGATGACCTCCGATGTTAAGTCCCATAGTGTTTAGAGCCATTTGAACCATTTTTTAATATTTTAGGTTCTAAGAGTGAGTTTCATTCATTCAACAGTTTCTCAGCTTTAACATTAAGTACCACTGGACAAAAGGTAAAAAGTGTTATAGATACATTGTTTTAAGTTAAAATATCTTGATGGTCCCACTAGTTACATCTGATATAACAGTAATAACACTAACAAAGAATGAATTCATAAACAAAATTTATTTTGCTCAGCTGCAATGAATATTTTTAAACTATGTATTTTAGACATTTATAAGTGTTTCCTACGCTTGATAAATTACATAGGTCACAATAAATACATTACCATTTGGATGTAAACTTAAAAAAAAATGAGGACATAGCAAAATACGCGAGAAATCCAAAATAATTGTATTTATTTTCACAAATATCAGTAAAACAGAGTTACTGAAAGTTGAATATACTACAGTCATCATCAGCGTTAATTTCCATTTCTCCACTGGCTGTTGTACATATCAGTAATGACTTATAGAAATGGTGAAACTGATCAAGTATCATCTCTGCGTTACAAAGATCTAAAAGATCTGAGAGCTTATCTTTCTATGTTGGAAATGGAGAAGAATAAAAAGGCTGGAGTGTGGATGATTCTTGAAGCTCGTTTTAGCTATGTGGGAAATTTCCATTCATTTAAATTCTTCAGAACTATAATTATATTCAAAATCAGTGTTTTCTGAGTTTTCTTTTCGATACTGAAACAAGGTTATTTTGAGCTAGTTGATATTATTTCCATCATTCTCAAATTTTCTTTTCTTTATTTTGCAGCTTCTCATTTCTGGGAAATTCAGTACATCCTGCTGTTGAACCTCAGTGTTGTGGTGTTTTTTATTTGTCATTCTGGAGACACGGAACCATCTTGATGGATCAGTTCTATCACGCATCTTGTCTTTTTACTTGTTGAGGCATAGACACAATTGCACTACACGTGCAAGTTACATGGTTCAAGAAAACGTGATTTATTACAGGAAGGTCAAGATGGTCGACAGTATGCAGAAACACAGCAGACACTTTACTTTTCTATTTTAACTTCCATAAGTACCTACACTTTTCATTAGGAAATTTAACAATCCCGAAACACTTTCTGCAGATCCGCATTTGTCAGTCCTGTCACTTCACACGCAGCATAAGGTTTCCCTTGAAGCTGCGTTGTATGCAGTTACACTGAAAAGCCAAAAAAACTGGTATACCTGCCTAATATAGTGTAGGGCCCCCCCGCGAGCACGCAGAAGTGCCTTAGCATGACGTGGCATGGTCTCGACTAATATCTGAATTGGCACTGAAGGGTACTGACGCCATGAATCCTGCAGGGCTGACCGTAAATCCGTAAGAGTACGAGGGGTGGAGATCTCTTCTGAACAGTACGTTACAAGGCATCCCAGGTATGCTCAATACTGTTCATGTCTGGGGAATTTAGTGGCCAGCGGAAGTGTTTAAAGTCAGAAAGGCCACTCTGTAGCAATTCTGGACGTGTGGGGTGTCGCTTTGTTCTGCTGGAATTGCCCACTCTACGTCGGAATGCGCAACGGAGATAAATGGATGCAGGTGATCAGAGTCGTATCTACACCTATCAGTAGTCCCATATCAGTCCAACCGCACACGTCCCACACCATTACATGCAGGATCCATGGATTCATGAGGTTGTCTCCACTCTCGTACACGTCCATCCACTAGATAAAATCTGAAACGGCACTCGTCCGACCAGGCAACATGTTTCCAGTTATCAGCAGCCCAATGTCGGTGTTGACTGACCCAGGCGAGGCGTAAAGCTTTGTGTGTCGTGCAGTCATTAAGGGTACACGAGTGGGCCTTCAGCTCCGAAAGCCCGTATAGATTATGTTTAATTGAATGGTCCGCACGCTGACACTTGTAGATGGTCCAGCATTGAATCTGTAGCAGTTTGGGGAAGGGTTGCACTTCTGTCACGTTGAACGATCCTCTTCAGTCGTCGTTGGTCCCGTTCTCGAAGGACCTTTCTCCGGCCGCAGCGATGTCGGAGATTTGATGTGTTACCGGATTCCTGATATTCAATGTACACTTGTGCAATGGTCGTACGGGAAAATTCTCACTTCATCGCTTCCTTGGAGATGTGTCCTATCGCTCGTCCCCCGACTGCAATACCACGTTCAAACTCACTTAAATCGTGATAACTTGCCATTGTAGTAGCAGTAACCGATCTAACAACTGCGTCACACACTTGTTGTCTTATATGGGCGTTGCCAACCGCAGCGCCGTATTCGGTGTGTTTACATATCTTTGGATATGAATACACATGCGTACACCAGCTTCCTTGGAGCTTCAGTGTATATTGTACACAGCAAGCCTTCGTCAATAAAAAATTCTTTAGCGTGCTTCTTTGGACAGTAGCAGGCAGCTTCCAGATCAAATTAAGATAAATGGGTTTTCCCTGATGCAGTTACTGTCTTTATGCGGTCTTTCGTGTCTCTTGTTAAAAGCGTCAGATCTATGCGAGAACCTCAGTCCGAATAGTGAATTTCTTTCTCTTTGTGTTTCATGTGAAATAACCTTTAGTATGTATCACACAAATCGTTTTGGATGCATGGAATAATAGGTTAAATTCTGTATTACATGTGTTTCAATAATAAGACTGCTTTTAAGTCATGATACCATGTTTCCACATACATTAGCCACATTTTCGAAGATTTAACTCGTGTGACAAGTACTCTTTCTCCGAATGTTTCCTAGCACTATGTGAAGCGAGTTTTGAAAAACTTTTATGTGAGATCTAATTTTTTCTGTGTCAAAATCTTATTTAGCTACTGCTGGTTTATGCCATCCTCTTTTATCTCAAGAAATTTTGTAGCAATCATTTCGTTTTAACGGGACCTAGTGTATGAAAGATTCAGTTAAATTAAATGTTGCAACAACGAAGGACTCAAAAACCTTATCCATTTGATCATCTTCTTTTGAAAAGTACTTATTTCTGAATTTTCTCTTGGTTGATCCTGCATAAGTCTTATTATTTTGCTTCTAAAACCGAAACAACGTATAGCCACTGGCTATCTGTGTTACCTAAATTCCAAAAGTCTTCATGCATTTTTTGTCTAGCTGACGCAGTGAAATTTAATTTCCATTTCCTTCAATATTTTGAGTTGTCGTTTGGTTGAAATGACTATACAGAGACATGTTTGGCGTGGGAAGAACCATAAGGTTTTCCTGATCGCCATTTGTTTTTTTCTACCATTTTTTTCATTTATGATGTTGAATTATTTGTCTGCATTTCACCTCTGCCTCATATCTCACCTCCAGTTTTTTGTTTACGAACAGCTCTCTACTATTGCTGCCAGTTTTTGAACTATCTTGATCTAAAATTTTCATCTGAGTGGTATCTTGTTTCAAGATGACATTTTGATTGCCAATAGCAATGATGCTGAATTATTTGTCTGCATTTCACCTCTGCCTCATCCCTCACCTCCAATTTTTTGTTTACGAACAGCTCTCTACTATTGCTGACAGTTTTTGAACTATCTTGATCTAAAATTTTCATCTGAGTGGTATCTTGTTTCAAGATGACATATTGATTGCCAAATAGCATGGTTTGTTCGTCAATATCTGACAATGGTGCAATGTTCAAAAATTTCTGATGGACGGTCAGAGTGTGATAATTAAAACTGCACCAAACAATTATACAGAAAAAGTGTATATATATTCATGCATAAAGCAATTAACGATTTTTACAACTATGTTCCTTTTCTTATTCACTACGTCTATTGGAAACTCCAGAAACATCTTATTTTTGGATTGATTACATTAAATAGTGTTATTGCACTTGTTTTAAGGAAATGGACGCATATATTGAAGAGACCAAAGCCATTCCCTATTACAGAAATAATTCTTTTAGGTGGAGTTAATGCATAATGCACACAAAAAAGAAAACTGGAGACCGAAGCGGCTGAAATCCAAAAATGCAAAATGTAATACTTGGCGAAAACATGTTCCAAGAAGGGAGAGCAGTCAGAATTTACCACAGATACTGATAGAAAATGGCGATACATTGGAGTGCTAGCAGAAAATGGTGAATTCATAAGAGGATACACCCTAAAGTCTTTATAGACCACTGTTCTTATTTGAATCTGCTTAAAAAGCATGGTTACTTTGCACCTAAATATGGTGGGCTCAACGTTATGCACCTAGTAACAAAAGCGATATGCAGAGTTCAAAACTGATGGAATAATTACATCTGAGGGTAAATCTCTTGCAAAAGTTGGAAACTTAAAGTTCTGTACGCTTATTCCTATAGGATGTGGATAAGTGTTGACGATGAATACCGTAACAACATACAATAAAGGCAAAATCGAAACTTTCAAATGCTCTCAGCTAGAAGAAGCGTCCTACTTGTTGTTTCACACATAACAGAAGTACTGTCTTCACTGTTATGCAATTTCCAGTGATGGGGAGGCAGAGGCAGGCTCCAATTGCCACATACGCTTCGCCCTGATCTTTGGAGTCTGGCGGGTGATGTAACAGTCTTAGCCAAACTAAAATGACTTAGGAGCGACCTTAAAAAGAAGTCTGAGAAAATTGTTGTGTCATTTAGCACTTTAGACCACGTATGAAATGATATTAATAAACATGCTGTTCAGCAAATTATTCGATCCAACCTGCATACAGTTTCCAATATAAAGCAATGGAAATTGGCATTAAGAGTAAAAGATGATAAAAGCTTCATACTCAATGATAAAGTGAGAGTGAGAGCTATAGCATGGGGATGGAAGCCTGCATGAGCCGAAAAAGCCAGAAGATAGGCGGTCACCAGTTTACACAGTGTAAATTCATTGGCAACATAGAACAAACAATGAGAACATGACGGCGGAGCAGGTGTCAGAAATCGAAGTTTCAAAGTGAACGACTGCCGTGGGGTGGTAGAATTAACTACTATTTTAACATCTTTGGGAGCCAAAGACTGAAGTATGAGAAGAAGAAAGTGGACCAGGCTTCAGAGACTGAACTACAAGAATCAGATGGTGGAAAGGGCCAGAGATCGAACTAGCAAAGCGTAGCAGAACGTAAGTCAACACATACCTTTCGTGTTGAGAAAGACACTGTTGCTCTTCCAGCAAACAAGGGAAATGCAGCTGTGTTTCTACAGAAAGATGAGTGCTGTAGGAAATATCTGGTGTACAAGGAATAGAATGAGAATTCTACACCAGCTGTAGTGAGGCAGATCACATCCTCAACAATTCAGGCCTAGACAAGGAGACTTTCAGGATGTGGTAACGTAAAGCGAGAGTGCCACTAAATTAATAGTCAACACCGAAAATGTGTCAACATCCAGAATAGCGAAAAGATTCTAAATCACTCGTAGGACATTGTCCCCACCAATTAAGAACCCAGCACAGTTTGTGAAAGAACTCCGAGAGATGTGTCAAGACGAGAAGGATGTAGCCTATGCTTTACGAGCTTGCCGATAGAAAACTTCTCCACACTTCTACAAGAACACACTAATACTTTTCCTGTACACGCTTACCATCACTCATGTCAGTTGTGGCAGCAGGTACTATGAACAAATAGTATGTGTCACTACAGGATCACATCTACTTCCAGGAATTGCGAACATATGTTGGGCGTTTAGAGGGAAACAGATCTCGAAACGATGCGCCTGAAACTAAAAACGTGTTAGACGTTTGTAGACGGAACATCAGTGGTTTAGTCATGTGGTTAAGAAATCTGATAGAATCCTCACGGTACGGCATCGACATGTACGGTAGTACAAGTTTCGACATAGAAGCGGAAAAAATAGAAGCGTACATTTTCTGGACATACAGATGTGGAAGAATCTTGGTTGTTCTCTAGAATACAGGTGGGCTGCACCTAAACGCCAGGAGATTTACAGAACGTTCATAGTGTACAATAATGTTGTCTTTGGAAAGTGACAGAAATTTTAAATAGCCTGTCATGCTTTATAAAATTATTTCCTTAATTCAGTATCGATTTCTGGCTTACATGCCTGTTCATAGGCTGCAAACAGGAAGTTTAGACCATAGATGGGGATTGACGGCAAACTTATACTTATGTACTACACGTCTCGACTTACTTATGCTCTGTCTAACACTATGAACATTGAATAAATTCTCAACTGCCAAGATCGATAAAATCATTTATTCACGTAAATGACGGGTTTCGGCAATTTTCTGTTGCCATCTTCGGATCTATGTTTACATCATTGCATAATGTAAACATAAATCCGAAGATGACAACAAACAATTACTGAAACCCGTCATCTATACAAATACAAGTTTTTAGCGGTCTTGGCAGTTGAGAATTTATTCAGTATTCATAACACTACAGATCTTCCACACAATGACGATGTTAGAAGTGTATATCTGTATAAGACTGCTACTCAGTCAGTACGAGCATCTTCAACCCATAACTCATGTTGTTGTTGTTGTGGTCTCCAGTCCAGAGACTGGTTTGATGCAGCTCTCCTTGCTACTCTATCCTGTGCAAGCTTCTTCATCGCCCATGTACCTACTGCAACCTACATCCTTCTGAATCTGCTTAGAGTATTCATCTCTTGGTCTCCCTCTACGATTTTTACCCTCCACGCTGCCCTCCAATGCTAAATTGGTGATCCCTTGATGCCTCAGAACATATCCTACCGACCGATCCCTCCTTCTAGTCAAGTTGTGCCACAAACGCCTCTTCTCCCGAATTTTATTCAATACCTCCTCCTTAGTTATGTGATCTAATCTTCAGCATTCTTCTGTAGCACCACATTTCGAGAGCTTCTATTCTCTTCTTGTCTAAGCTATTTATCGTCCACGTTTCACTTCCATACATGGCTACACTCCATACAAATACTTTCAGAAACGACTTCCTGACACTTAAATCTATACTCGATGTTAACAAATTTCTCTTCTTCAGAAACGCTTTCTTTGCCATTGCCAGTCTACATTTTATATCCTCTCTACTTCGACCATCATCAGTTATTTTGCTACCCAAATAGCAAAATTCTTTTACTACTTTAAGTGTCTCATTTCCTAATATAATATTCTCAGCTTCACCCGACTTAATTCGACTACATTATCCTCGTTTCGCTTTTGTTGATGTTCATCTTATATCCTCCTTTCAAGACACTGTCCATTCCGTTCAACTGCTCTTTCAAGTCCTTTGCTGTCTCTGACAGAATTACAATGTCATCGGTGAACCTCAAAGTTTTATTTCTTCTCCATGGATTTTAATACCTACTCCGAATTTTTCTTTTGTTTCCTTTACTGCTTGCTCAATATACAGATTGAATAACATCGGGGAGAGGCTACAATCCTATCTAACTCCCTTCCCAAACACTGCTTCCCTTTCATGCCCCTCGACTCTTATAACTGCCAACTGGTTTCTGTACAAATTGTAAATAGCCTGCCGCTCCCTGTATTTTACCCCTGCCACCTTTAGAGTTTGAAAGAGAGTATTCCAGTCAACATTGTCAAAAGCTTTCTCTAAGTCTACAAATGCTAGAAACGTAGGTTTGCCTTTCCTTAATCTTTCTTCTAAGATAAGTCGTAAGGTCAGTATTGCCTCACGTGTTCCAGTGTTTCTACGGAATCCAAACTGATCTTCCCCGAGGTCGGCTACTACTAGTTTTTCCATTCGTCTGTAAAGAATTCGTGTTAGTATTTTGCAGCTGTGACTTATTATACTGATAGTTCGGCAATTTTCACATCTGTCAACACCTGCTTTCTTTGGGATTGGAATTATAATATTCTTCTTGAAGTCTGAGGGTATTTCGCCTGTTTCATACATCTTGCTCACCAGATGGTAGAGTTTTGTCAGGACTGGCTCTCCAAAGGCCGTCAGTAGTTCCAATGGAATGTTGTCTACTCCCGGGGCCTTGTTTCGACTCATGTCTTTCAGAGCTCTGTCAAACTCTTCACGCAGTATCGTATCTCCCATTTCATCTTCATCTACATCCTCTTCCATTTCCATAATATTGTCCTCAAGTACATCACCCTTGTATAGACCCTCTATATACTCCTTCCACCTTTCTGCTTTCCTTTCTTTGCTTAGAACTGGGTTTCCATCTGAGCTCTTGATATTCATACAAGTCGTTCTCTTATCTCCAAAGGTCTCTTTAAATTTCCTGTAGACAGTATCTATCTTACCCCTAGTGATATACGCCTCTACATCCTTACATTTGTCCGCTAACCATCTCTGCTTAGCCATTTTTCACTTCCTGTCGATCTCATTTTTGAGACGTTTGTATTCCTTTTTGCCTGCTTCATTTACTGCATTTTTGTATTTCCTCTTTTCATCAATTAAATTCAATATTTCTTCTCTTACCCAAGGATTTCTGCTTGATCCTCTTCTGCCCTCACTACTTCATCCCTCAAAGCTACCCATTCTTCTGTCAATTGTACCTCAGCCACTTATTAAATTCTACACCCTACTGCTGCCAAGTACTATCTTTCTTATGTTGGAACTAAAACCTGAGTCTTACTTGTTTTCAATGTATAATTACTATGGAAGTATAAATTCTTTGATTTATTAAAGTAATAATTTCATACAGTGTACAAACGTCAATTGTAAATAAATACTGATTGTTCACAAACTATAAATAATGTTGCACACCCCTGATTCATCCACCACAGAGACTTTATCGTTCATTAGCAGTTACAACTGGGACAGCGTTCACCCCACAGGTTGGTGTAAAGGCGACACGGAACACAGACGGACTAAAACATCTCATGCTGCGTTCCTCTCCTTTCTACTTCTATTATTATGGTTATTCTACACGAGAATCTTTTAGCTATGTCTTCTTTGTTATCTGTTTATTCTTTATCATGTCCAAAGCAAAAAAACTCTGTTATCTCTGCTTCATCGGGACACGTAGAGCGTACCAATAAAACAACACTAAATCTTAACTCTAGCGGCTGGTCCGTGGAAAACAATATGTAGCTTTTGTTGACAGTGGTATGGCACGAAACCTTCGTTCACACCACAATAAGAAACCCCCTAAACTAGTATACATACTTTCTGGTACCTCTGGCCGCGAATCGCTCGTTATAGCCGCAAAAAAGGACTATATGTATGATTAGTTCAGAGAATCTGTTTCACAAATGTACATTTTATGTAACAAATATAACTGCAGCAACGTAGCATTACAGAAACATTATTTACACAATTTAATTTGAAAAATTACACACGACCGATTTCACAATTGCATTGATGTTTGCCTCAATGTTGTTGTAGTGAAGTGCAAAGTTGGCTCCAAATTCTTATTTGTCAAACGGTTTGTATTGTCTGATGTTCAATGTTCATTATGGAAGAAATTTTTTCACATATGTAAGTTGACCCAAAGGGACTCTAGCGAAAAAGAAAATTATAAGAACGTATGTTGAGGTGCAGGCTGTCTGTACATCCCTGCTCTAAACGTTACCATTAGAGTTGTAAAACTACCTTTGGTTACTGTAAGAAGTAAGCACAGACTATGGTAGTCTTCCTAGTAGCTTTGGTCAGTTAAGGCTGCACCTGCATTACCTGTAGGTCGGCTGTGTTGCATACTTGTCAGGTGTTACCTCATAATGCATGTGATCAGTCTCTTACAAGATTTGTAAAGAAACAGAGTACTATATATAAAGGGCTGGTTAACCTACAAAACACTTTTATTCTCCATAGCTATCCTCCTGTCTGTTACTTAAGAATAAGAATAAGCAGTACATATAGCAAAACTGAAATTGTCGATGTATTATTCTGGTTTTACTCGAAAACGGTTGATTTTTAACATGGAACAGACGGATGTTGTAGTAAAAATAAAGAAAACGTTACAGTTTTATCATGTTTTTGTTGTTGTGGTCTTCTGTCCGAAGACTGGTTTGATGCAGATCTCCATGCTGCTGTATCGTATGCAAGTTTCTTCAGTTCCAAATAACTTATGCAACCTACATCCTTCTGAATCTGCTTACTGTATTGGTCTCGTGGTGTCCCTCTACAATTTTTACCTTCCACACTTCCCCCCAATACTAAATTCGTGATCCCTTAATGTCTCAGAATGGGTTCTTTTTCAACAGATCCATTCTTCTAGCCACGTTGTGCCACAAGTTTCTTTTCTCATTAGTTCTATTCAGTACCGCCTCATTAGTTACGTGATCTACACATGTAATCTTCAGCATTCTTCTGTAGCACAACATTCCTAAACTTATTTTCTCTTCTTGCTTAAAAGTTTATCGTCCACGTTTCACCTCCATAAATGACTACACTCCAGATAAATACCTTTAGGAAAGGCCTCCTGACACTTAAATCTGTATTCGATGTTAAAAAATTTCTCTTTTTCAGAAACGCTTTTATTACCGTTTCCAGTCTATAGCCTCTCTAGTTCAGTTACTTTGCTGGCCAAATAGCAAAACTCATCTACTATTTTAAGTGCTTCATTTCCTAATCTATCCACTTCGGAGGTACGAGTTCTCTCTCGGGCATGGGTGTATGTGTTGTCCCTAGCGTAGGTTACTTTAAGTTTGATTAAGTAGTGTGTAAGCCTAGGGACCGATAACCTTAGCAGTTTGGTCCCATAGGAACTTACCACAAATTTCCAAAATTTCACTAATCTAATTCCTGCAGCATCATCTTATTTAATTCGACTACTTTCCATTATCCTCGTCTTGCTTTTATTGATGCTCATCTCCTTTCAAAACACTGTCCATTCCGTTTAACTGCTCTTCCACTCCCTTTGCTGTCTTTAACATAATTACGGTGTCATCGGCAAAACTCAACGTTTTTATTTCTTCTGTCTGGATTTTAATTCATACTACAAATTTTTCTTTGGTTCCTTTACTGCTTCCTTAGTGCACAGATCTAATAACATGGGGGATAGACTACAACACTGTCTCACTTCCACCTCAACCACTGCTTCCTTTTATGCCCCTCAACTCTTGTAACTGCCGTCTGGTTTCTGTACAAGTTGTAAACAGCCTTTCACTCCCCGTATTTTGCTCCTGCTGCCTTCATAATTTTAAAAAGAGTATTCCAGTCAACATTGTCAAAACTTTCTCTAAGTTTACAAATACTACAAATGTAGATTTTCTTTTGCTTAACCTGTCATATACAGAGTCAGTATCGCTAGACGTGTGCCTACATTTCTCCGAAATCCAAATTGGTCTTCCCCGAGATGGGCTCGTACCAGTTCTTCCATTCTTCTGTAAAAAATTCGTGTTAGCGTTTTGCACCCATGTACTATTAAACTGTGCGGTAATTTTCGCGCCTGTTACCATCTGCTTTCTTTGGAATTGCCATTATTACATTATTCTTGCAATCTGAGGCTATTTCGCCTCTCTCCTGATCCTCGCACACCAGATGGATTAATTTTGTCTTTTCTGGCTCTCCCAAGGCTACCAGTAGTCCTGACGGAGTGTCGTCGGCTCGTAGTGCCTTGTTTCGACTAAGGTTTGTTTTTCAGTGCTGTGTCAGATTCTACTCGCAGTAGCATATCTCCCATCTCATTCTCATCTACGTCCTCTTCCCTTTCTATATAATACTGCTTTCAAGTTCATCTCCCTCGTATCGACCCTCTATATAGGCCTACTCCTTCCACCTTTTAGCTTTCCCTTCTTTGCTTAGGAATGGTTTTCCACTTGACCTCTTGATATTCATACAGCAGTTTCTCTTTTCCTCAAACATCTCTTTAATTTTCCTGCAGGCAGTATCTATCTTTCTCCTAGTGAAATATGCTTCTAAATCCTTACATTTGTCTCTAGCCATTCGTACTTAGTCATTTTGCAGTTCCTATCAATTTAATGTTATAGATATTTGTATTCCCTTTCACCTTATTCATTTGCTGCATTTTTACATTTTCTCCTTTTTGTCAAGTACGTTCAATATCTCCTCTGTTATCAAAGTATCCCTACTTGGTCTTGTCCTTTTACCTATTTATTCCTAGCTGCCTTCACTATTTCATCTCTTAAAGCTACACATTCGTCTTCTACTGTGTTCCTTTCCCCTGTTCTAGTCGTCCGTTGCCTAACGCATCCTCTGAAACTCTCAAAAATCTCTGGTTCTTTCAATTTATCTAGGTCCCACACCCTTAATTTTCTATCTTTTTGCAATTTCTTCAGCTTTAGTCTACAGTTCATAACCAATACGCTGTGGTCAGAGTACACATCTGCCCCTGGAAATGTCTTACAATTTAATATCTAGTACCGAATCTCTGTCTTACCATTATATAATCAGTCTGAAACCTTCCAGTGTCTCCAGGTCTCTTCCGCGTTAACAATCTTCTTTCATGATTCATAAACCAAATGTTTGCGATGATTAAATTATGCTCTTTGCAAAATTCGACAAGGGGGCTTCATCTTTCTTTCCTTTCCCCAGTCCATATTCAGCTACTATTTTTCCCTCTCTTCCTTTTCCTACTATCGAATTCCAGTGCGCCTCCACAATTAAATTTTCGTCTCCCTTAACTATCTGAATTATTTCTTTTATCTCCTCACACATTTCTTCATTTTATTCGTCATCTGCGGCTCCAGTTGGCATATAAACTTATACTATTGTCGTGGGTGTTGTGTTTGTGTCCGTCTTGGCGATGATAATATGTTCGCTAACCTGTGCGTAGTAACTTACCCACATTACAATGTTCTTATTCATTATTATGCCCACTCCTGCACCTAGCGAGGTGGCGCAGTGGTTAGCACACTGGACTCACATTCGGGAGGACGACGGTTCAGATCTGCGTCCGGCCATCCTGATTTAAGTTTTCCGTGATTTCTCTAAATCACTTCAGGCAAATGCCAGGATGGTTCCATTCAAAGGGCACGGCCGACTTCCTTCCCCATCCCTCCCTAAACTGATGGAACCAATGACCTCGCTGTTTGATTCCCTCCCACAAATCGAACCAACCAACCAGCCCACTCGTGCATTACCAATATTTGACTTAGTATTTACAGTAAGCAGTCAGAACATTACGACCACCGACCTATTATCGATATAAACCCGTCCGGGCGACAACAGCGTCACCTGGCGAGGAATGACTGCTAGTCGCACGCACGGTGAGTACAGTATAATTGAGCGTGGTGTCCGTGTGTAGAATGGGGAGGTGCGCGATCTAACTGAGTTTGACTGGGGGCAAACTGTGATGGCCCGGAAGCTCGGCACGAGCATTTCTGAACTGCATTACTTTTCGGGTGTTCGAGGAGTGTTGTGGGAGTGTCTTCAACAAAACAAGGTGAAACCACGACCAGACATCGTGGGGTTGCGTGGCCATCCCTCATTACAGATGTCGGATGTGGTAGGCTGGACAGGCTGGTAAAACGGGGCAGGCGGCGAACTGCGGCGGAACTAAAATCAAACTTTAATGCTGGGCAGAACACAAGTGTGTCTGAACACAAGGTGCGCTGAACACTCCTAACTACGGGCCTTCGCAGCCGACGACCCATGCAAGTGCCAATGTTAACGCCACGACATCGGCTACTGTGTCTGAAATGGACTCGTGACGATTGGTACTCGACGCTGGCGGAGAGGCAGAGCGTTGCATGGTCTGACGAATCTCGATGCGTCCTTCATCATGCCGATTGGAGGGCTCGAATTCGTCGTCATCTAGGGAACAGATCCTTGATGCCTCTGCTGCGGACAGAGAGATGCTGGCGGCGGCTCCATTGTGCTCTGGGAAATATTCACGCGGGCGTCCATGGATTCAGTGGAGCTCATGTAAGGCACCATGACAGCCAAGGAGTATCGTACAATGGTTACAGCACGTATATTCCTTCATGACGCTCATGTTTCCCGACGGCAAAGTCATTTTTTCAATACGATAATGCGCCATGTCACAAGGCCAGGAGGTGATCGAGTGATTCGAGGTACAAGGCAGCGAGTTCCATTTGATGTACTGCCCCTCAAACTCGGTAGATCAGAACCCGATCGAACACTTCTGGGTTGTGATTGAACGAGGCGTCAGAGCTCATCACCCCCTCCCCCTCCCAGGAATTTACGGAAGTTAGGCTTCTAGTGTGTGCAGATATGGTGTCAACTTTCTCTAGCGATCTTCCAACGCCTCATTGCGTCTACGCCACAACGCGTCGCCGCTATTATCCATGCCAAAGGTGGGCATTGCAGCTACTGGGTAGGTGGTCATAGTGTCCCGGCTGTTCAGTGTATAACTGTGTGTTCACCTGGCCGTAAGTCCTGTTCCTCCTGCCACCGAACTTCACTAATTCTCACTATATCTAACTTCAACCTATTCATTTCCATTTTTACGTTTTCTATCATACCTGCGCGATTAAGGGATCTAACATTCCATTTTCCCTTCCGTAGAACGCCAGTTTTGTTTCTCCTGATGACAACGTCCTCCTGAGTAGTCCCCACCTGGAGAACCAAATGGTAGACTAGTTTACCTCCGGAATATTTTATCCAAGAGGATGCCATCATTATTTAACCATACAGTAGATATGTATGTCCTGGGCAAAACGTACGGCTGTTATTTTCCCTTGCTTTTAGTCGTTCACCGTACCAACACAGGAAGGCCGTTTTGATGGATGTTACAAGTCCAGATCAGGCAGTCATCCACACTGTTGCCCCTGCAACTACTGAAAAGGTCATTGCCCCTCTTCAGGAACCACACCTTTGTCTGACCTCTCAACAGATACCCCTTCGTTGTGTTTGAACCTATTATATGGCTACCGGTATGTCCATCGTTCAAGGTAGACATATACTGCTAGGATTTCCTCAACAAGAAGGTAAAATATATCGAACATCGTTTCAGTACTTCGTCGAACTTATAAAAAACATTTCTCTGTTACTCATAAACAGCGACTAACTGGAAACTCTTTGTTTTGATCATGATGAAGAAAGTTCTATCGAGTACAGAATAACAACAATAATTACTTTTTTATGTTTGTGCATGTTAGCTGCACTTCCATCAAAAGTAATTGCTTTGACTACATAAAAATGCAGAAGTTACGCGATCAACTAATTTTTTTTACTTATAAACATTAATGTAATCCTACCATTTACTACGTCATTTATGTAATATACCAAAACTCCCGAATCGTAGTTTTGTTCTGCTGTAGATCGTTCGTAGACATTCGTCGCAAGTCTTAAAAATTACTGCATGCTGGAATTAAAACGTATCGGCCCGTAGAGGGTTTTGCTGAAGCTCTGATACAATGTTTTAAGTTATTTCATTGGTGTATTCACAAATGATTCATCATTGGTTACTTCATTAATACTATCGTTGACGTGCAAGTACTGTAGCCGTGTCTTCGGTTATCTCTGTCTGATAGTTTGTCACTACATCTCCATTAACCTCAGTGAAGTGGCACGAAAAGAGACAAAGGGGTATTGGGAGCAAGCAGGACAAGGGCAGTCGTCTTGAGAACACGACTGCCGAAGTACATCACGATATTAGATCGATCGAGTCTGATAGAGATAAATGGTGGAGCGGGTAAAAAGCGGAGACAGAAATCGCCAGGGCCTGTCTTCCGCCGCCACTCTCGCCCACGCAGCCGCGCTCAAGCTGACCGTGTATCCAGCACAGAAATCGTGCGTCCTTTTTCCGTTAGTATTGATTGTTACAAGTGGAGATTGTACGACCCAGTACAATAGTGTGTTTCTTTCACTATAGTAAATGCTCTCGATGCCAGTTTACAGTAATCAGTTAGCCTATCTACCATATAAAAAACAGCGGAAGGGGCAAATTAAAACAATCGATGGTTATGATTAAACTCTGGTTGCTGTTGATATGCTGCTCTATATCCGCTGTATTAGCGTTAACGCTTCTTACGTATTGAACCACGGCAGTTTTCCTTTGCTGTCGAAAGACACAAATACTATTAGTTCACTGCTGAACTGATCTTTATTGGTGGTCTAGTTTGTAAGCGAATGGTTCATTAATTTTTCATTGCAACTTCTGTGACGGAAAACATCGGGAGGTGACTCGTGAAACACGGATAGTCGATTACTGTAAGTAATATTTCGGGCGCCAACATCAATTGTATGTAGAATGAATGAGAGTTTCAACAGTTACTGACCTACACGGTTCGAAAAGCTACTGCAAAGTGAATAATGGCAAGGAAATAGTTTCCAGTGTTACTCCAGTATCACAGAGGTTACGCGAACTACAGTTATACATGTAATTGTTTTCTTTCACGGTCGCCTTGTTTTATCCTAGATATATGTTCTTGTAGCCGTTTCATTTCACTTCATTCAGCCAAGGAACGCTTAGTGTTGCTTTTTCAGAAGCAGTGTTTTGACATCTGAAGAAGACATTCGGTTCAAGTACAGGATGATTATAATTAAACTTCCACTGCTTTCGTGGGCCCACATGGAAAACAAGTGATCGTACGACAATGAAACTTCGTGAAAAATAAAATATTTGTAAGGACAAGCAGAAGAGAAGTAACGAAGAAACCATTGATAGAAGCACATTTTAATTTCTACATCACGTAAGAGGGGAACATTTCTTAATTGCGTACCATGTTTATGTTTCAGGTCAGAAATGTTGTTCAATGTGACGACCTTCCACGGCAGCCTAAAATCCCACGAGAGATTCCATTTCATCACTGTTCACAGCAGTTTTGAAACGATGGACCATGGAAAATTAAGTGTCGTGACATCATAGCTCGTGCACTAAGATCGCAAATCGCATCCAGTTTTCTCAGCCACAGCAACAGCAACTTCTTCAACAATTTATGGCGCTATTGGCCGTCGGCCAATCCCACAGGCAATTCCCAAATCGCCAGGTTCTTCAAATTTCCATTCAGTCCAGTTTAGAAAGAGGACCACTTCATATTCCTTTAATGCGTCGATACTCGCGAAGGGTAGTGGCATTACTGTCGTTGTTTTGGTAAAACAGCCTTACAAGAAAAGGCCTTCCGACCTTCTCGAGACCCCTTTTATCTTTCTGCAACTGTAACGCACACTGATGCTTGTGTTCCAGCCCCACGGTGCCGCGCCAGTACCGGCGCCTAACGGCAAGTCATGACAGTAACACCTGTAACAACGCAGGTTCTCCAGCGCGCAGCCTGAACGTCATTCGTATGAGGTTGGGTACCCGAACGATAAATAGTTCTCTGTCTACACCGGATCAAGTAGTGAAAGTTTAATTATGACTGCAATGTACTATATGGAACGACAGGTTGTACCACTTCAAAAGGCAACTGACGTGCAGAACTTGTTAATTTTATGATTATGAACCGCTAGATACGCAAACCACAAAGCAGAATATCAAATTCTGCACTAGAGGAACTCCAGTCGAAAATGACTACTGTGCAACTCACACTTAAGTGCTGGACAAATAATTCATCAAAATATTTTCAGGCTTATACCCCAACGTTGCACTTTCAAATAGCACACGAGAGAAACGAACATTTCAATATTACCGTAAAGATTTTTTTATTTTATTATGATAATCATTTTATCTATGTAGGTAGGATTTCTACATAATATTTTCGCATTCTAAGGAAAAAAGCGTTGACTGAAATTTCGTGAAAACATCGAGCAACGTCTTTGTTTTAATTATTATTACCCCAACTTCGGTATCATATTCGTGACACTCTCTCATAATACAAACCGAGCTGCCTTTCTGTGAAATTTCTCAATGATCGGAGAAGTGTTCAATGATTTCGAAAGGAAGGCGTTGTCAACCGACCTGAGTAAAAGCTCTAAGAGATTTTGATCATATGTAAAATCAGTAAGTGGGTCAAAATCATCTATTCATTCTCTCAGCGACCACACCGGCACCGAAACGGAAGATAACAGAAAGAAGGCCGAAATACTGAATTCCGTCTTTCGAAGTCGTTTCACCACGGAAGATCATAACACTGTCCCTCCTCTTAATCGTCGTGCGAACGTCTAAATGGCAAATATTGAAATAACCGATCACGGAACTGAAAAGTAGCTACAATCGCTTAGTAGTGGAAAGGCCGTCCGGCCGGTGTGGCCAAGCGGTTAAAGGCGCTTCAGTCTAGAACCGCGCGACCGCTACGGTCGCAGGTTCGAATCCTGCCTCGGGCATGGATGTGTGTGATGTCACGCAGTCTGCGTTCGGCAGGGCAGCAGTGCGCACCGCGCTCGGCCGTCCACGCCGCTGCGCGCGCGGAGTGTTTTGTTTACTTCCTCGTCACAGCGCTTCTCAGTCGAACAAGCTCTAATGGCCAACTCTTACAGGAAGAACACTCTCAAGTTCACCTTCTCAAATGAATACGCACGACCCAAAACACTGGCCGTCGATCGCTTCCTACGCAAAGACGTGAAGATCCCCCGTGACGAACTCATCGTCATACACCTATCGATCATTAGCAGCGTCGTTTATGTTAAGATGACTTCCGACGCTGCCTGCAACGAGATTATTCAAAGGACGCGACATGAACTAAAATTTCGGCACTCCGACGGAAACGTCGGGCCTGTGGATGTCGACCTTGGCCTTCGGACGATCCGTGTATTCGAACTGCCTTTCGAGGTGAATGAAGAAGAAGTCATCTCGGCGCTAAGCCCGTTGGGAAAAGTCCAGAGCCACGTAGCCGAGACATGGGCACAGTTTACGACGTATCCGGTGCTTAATGGTGTGAGACAAGTCCGAATCGATCTCAAACGATACATTCCATCGTACATTTCTATCGGCGGCTGCCGTGCGGTGGTCATTTACGACGGAAAACCTCGAACATGTTCCGGTTGGGGCAAAGAAGGTCACGTCCGTAATGAATGCCTGCAACGCCGCATCACACAACTAAGGCACGACGATATGAACACCGACAGAACCACAACCACCCTTCCAGTCACCTATGCGGCGACACTGCACGTCCAGCCCTCACAAGACGCCGTTCATGAGCGTCTCTCTGGTCCGATACACCCGGAGGCGTCCCAGCACCTTGACACCGGCGATGCCGCCCGTGAAAATGTCCAACAGCCGGACGCACCCACGCTAGAAGATCACAAGGATACCAATGAGAGTGTTCTGGAGACTGACGACCGCATCATAACACCCGCGGCTTTTGTACCGGAACGACGTGAATCTCTTTCTTCCTCAGACACCGAAATTCATTGCCGAAAGCAGAAGTCGCCCAAACGACGAAAAAGACGCCGCAAGACATCAGAATCGACCATTGAGCCCCCTCCGCAGGACGAAGAGATGGCACGTCACTCTGACGGAGAACACGATAACACTTTCTCCTCTTCCACGGAGACGCTTCATCCGCAAGACGGTGAACCGTCAAACAGAGATCGTGCGCAAGTCCCGCGCCCAGAAGCCATGGAACATAGCACGCCTGTTGTCACCGACGCAATCGAGCCGACTCGGCCAGCGCTGCCACCTCTCGCCGATGTCAAACCTGTCGGACATTTTTCATTGGCGGATGACAAGGATGTCCCATCTCCATCTGATGCGGAAATGAGATCTGTTCCTCCGTTAGATCAACACTAAAATGGGGGAAGTTTCTACGGCGACTCCTGCGACTTCTATGGACTTCCAGCATCCACCACGACAATCTTCACCAGCTACAAACCTATCGGCAGCACGGATCTCCCATTAGGCGCACCGAATAGCTACTATCTATACTAATAATATCGGCTCCCACGTTAAACTTCAACTACTCCGTGACACGCAAAGAGCAGCGGACATCGACATCGCCCTGTTACAAGAACTGAGGACAGCAACTGGGTGTTATGGATATGAGAGGTACGCCGCCCCTGCAGCTATGGAACACACAGGCTCGGCCATCCTCCTACGAGAAGGGATTGCAGTTTCCGATGTCGCATACCTCCCAACGGCGCGAGGGGTGGCCATAACAGTTGAAGGACTCAAAATCATAAATCTCTACGCCCCATCGGGCACTGATAAACGGAGGGATCACTCCCAGTTCTACGCAGAAGATATCACGCCTTTATTCCTCGGCCGATACGATCATCTCATCGTAGGTGGAGATTTCAACTGTGTTCTGGAGCGCACAGACCAATGCCCCCATTCCACCACATGTCCGGAACTTCGCTTCCTCGTCCGTCGCCTTCGTCTCCTCGACACATGGCGAGTGGTACACGGCGACCGCCGGGGTATACACACATCACGAGCCACTCCGCCAGCCGACTTGATAGAACATACATCTCTGACGCTCTAAAATCAGGTCTCCTCGACGCGGAACGTTGGCCGTCTGCCTTTTCGGATCGTAACGTCTACATCTGTACCATGAACCTACGTCGACAATCTATATGGCGCAGTGCAGGACCTTGGAAACTCAATGTCACGCTACTGCGGGACAACAGGTCACCGGCACGTGACACACCTGTGTTCAAGGCATTATGCGTTACAAGACCACAGTGCAGTGGTGGTTGCTGTGCGCCAAACCGGCCATCCGCCGCACATTGACACACTATGGCAGAGCCAAAGCCAGGTGGAATCACCACACAACTGATTGCTACTATAGCGCTCTACGTGAACTCATGGATCACGTTTGACAGGTATTCCACTCCGGGATCATAACGTTCCGCTGCCGAGCTTAAGCGGACGACTTGGCCCTCGTCGTACGTTCAGCGGCCGACGTACAAGCTGCGATGCAGTGGATTACCCGTTACAGTGCAGGGGCAGGGAGCGCTATGAACGTGGCAAAATCATGCGCCATGAAGATCGGCCGCGGCCTTCCCGCAGACAGCGTAGTCCCTTTTCAACTGGTGGACAACCTTCGTTGTCTCGGATTGGTGTACACGCGAGACATTCGCCGCACCTCGGCGATCAATTTTCGGGCGCTACTGCAACGCATTCAGGCCAACATACAAAATCACGTACTACGTCCGCTGAATATGTGCCAGAGAGTCACCTTCGTCAATACCCATCTGGCAGCCCGGATACCCCATATAGCGCAGATTCTGCCAATCACTGCGACAATGGCGGCCAGATTACAGGCGGCTTTCGGCTATTTTATTTGTTCTGGACGCATCTTCAAAGTCCAGTATGAAGCTCTCACCTTACCGAAGCGGGACGGTGGCCTCGATCTGGTTAATGTGAGAGCCAGGACTACGGCACTTTACACCAATACTATGCTCCGGTTATGGAAAAGCCAAAATGCTAGTTTTACTGGAATGTTGACCACTGAACTCGCACCTGTTTCGAGACGCACACCGACGTCTCTGGCACACATCCCACCTCCGATGTTACATATCGGCCGTTTCTTTTTGGAGTACAGTTACATATGCACCGAGCTCCCCAGGACCAGGAAGACGACCACCCGCGACATCTATTGCCTTCTCCGAAAGTCTCCACCCCGCAACCCCGTCGAATCACGTCACCCCCAGGTTTCATGGCTTACAGTTTGGAAAGCGATCCACCAACCATATCACACCACTGACACCACCTCAATGTGGTACCTTCTTGTCAACGGCAAGTATACTACAAGACAGAAACTGCATCGCATCGCACTGGTGGACTCACACCTGCGCCTCAAGTGCAATGTCGAAGATACAGATTTACATCGTTTTGAGTGTAGGCCAGCAGCAGCTGTCTGGACCCTCGTACAGAAGATTGTGGCTTTCTACCTCCGAGTACCACCACATCACGTTTCTCCTACCATGATGATATATCCCGACACGACCTACTTTCCATCGGCTAAGTGGCACGCCATCACATGGATCAGTGGCATGGCTGTCAACTACCTCTTCCGGGACGACATCGTCGATCCGGCGGACTTTTGGACACGCCTCCAAGTACATCACCACACCCTTCACCGGCATCGACACTATCGGGCCACTTTCGCGAACTATTTACAGAGTCTTTTCACCAACCCGCCTCAAAGCTGGAATCTCAACGAACCGTGCCAGCCAAGACTGGACGATCCCACGTTTCCCTTTAATGGTCAATGCATTTTGTTCTGATGGCGCGCCAAAGTGGAGCATGGCGCAGAAAGTATTCCTATTTTATTTCACTTCTCTTTTCTCCTCCTCTTCTAAGTTTTTTTTTCCTTACACATGTTTATCCTTTTCACGCATAGCTCCCTATCTGCAGCCTATTTGTTTTCTGTCTCCTGTGCCCCCCCCCCAAAAAAAAGACATACAAAAAATTTGAGTTGTTGCTGATGGTGAGGCTGTATACTCATTTCTGTTAACAAAAAAAAAAATAAAGAAAATAAAAAAGATGGGCGTTGCCAAAAAAAGAAAAGAAAAAAAAGTCTGGAACGCGCGACCGATACGGTCGCAGGTTCGAATCCTGCCTCGTGCATGGATGTGTGTGATGTCCTTACAATAGTTAGGTTTAAGTAGTTATAAGTTCTAGGGGACTGATGACCTCAGATGTTAAGTCTCATAGTGCTCAGAGCCATTTGAACCATTTTTTTTAGTGGAAAGGCCTCAGGACCAGATGAGATACCTAAAAGATTCTATAAAGATTATGCGAAAGAACTTCCTCCCTTTCTAGCAGTAATTTTTCGTAGATCGCTTGAGCAACGAAAGGTACCTAACTACTGGAAAAAAGCGCTGGTCATTCCAGTTTTTAAGAAAGGCTGTAAGACAGATCCACACAATTATAGACCTATATCGTTGACGTCAATCTGTTGTAGATTTATGGAACATGTTTTAAGCTCAAGAATTATGACATTTTTTTGAAAATGAGCATCTCCTCTATAAAAATCAACATGGATTCCGCAAACAGCGATCCTGCGAAACTCAGCTCGCTCTGTTCCTCCATGGGATCCACAACGCAGTGGACAGCGGCGTTCAGGTTGATGCCGTATCCCTTGACTTGAGCGAGGCATTTGACACCGTCCCTCACTGCCGTTTACTGAAAAAATAAGAGCTTACGGAGTATCGGAGCAGATCTGCGATTGGATTCAAGACTTTCTTGCAGATAGAACTCAACACGTCGCTCTTACCGGAACTAAATCGAGAGAGGTAAAGGTAATATCCGAAGTGCCATAGGCAAGTGTGATAGGACCATTGCTGTTCACTATATATATAAATGATCTAGCAGAAAGCGTCGGATGCTCTTTAAGGCTATTCGCAAATGATGCAGTGGTTTATACCAAAGTAGCAACGCCAGAAGATAGTTAGAATTTGCGGAACGACCTGCAGAGAATTGATGAATAGTTCAGCCTCTGACAGTTGACCCTGAAGGTAAATAAATGTGACATATTGCGCATACATAGGAAAAGAAATCCACTATTGTACAGCTACACTATTACTGACAAACAGCTGGAGACAGCGTCTGCCATAAAATATCTAGGCGTAACTATCCAGAGCAACCTTAAGTGGAATGACCGTATAAAACAGATAGTGGGAAAAGCAGACACAAGACTCAGATTCATCGAAAGAATCTTAAGGAAATGTAACTCATGTGCGAAAGAAGTGGCTTATAAGGCGCTTGTTCGCCCGATTCTTGAATATTGTTCATCTATCTGGAATCCCTATCGAATAGGACTGTTGGACGAGTTGGAGAAGATCCAGCGAAGGGCGGCGCGTTTCGTCACGGCATCGTTTAGCTGGCGAGAGAGCGTTATGGAGATGCTAAACAAACTCCACTGGCAGACATTACAGGAGAGGCGTTGTGCATCACGGAGAGATTTACTATTGAAATCTCGGGACAGCAGTTTTCAGGAGGAGTCGGACAAGATGTTACTTCCCCCCTCACACATCTCGCGTATTGACCACGAGGAGAATATTCGAGAAATTAGAGCCGATACAGAGGCTTACCGACAATCATTCTTCCCACGCACTATTCGCGAGTGGAACAGAGTTGGAGGGATCAGATTGTGGTACCGAAAGTACCCTCCGCCACGCACCATTAGGTGGCTTTCGGGGTATGATGTTGATGTAGATGTAGTTGTCTTCTGTCAATCGTATCTGGTAAGGTTACTCCATAGTAGGACGGAGAATCGTAATGTGGACACACTCTTTAGTAGATTTGTTGAATCTTCTAAATGTTCTGCCAATAAAACGCAATCTTTGGTTCCCCTTATCCACAACATTTTCATGTGGAGGTTTCAAATTAAGTTATTTTTAATTCTGATCCATAGGTATTTAGCTGACAGCCTTTATTTTTGTGCGATTTTATCATGTGCCCGAAATTTAACGGATTTCTTGTAGTACTCGTGCGGACTAACTTATACGTTGAAAGTTGCTTGTTTTTCCCATTACATGTTGCTTTTAGTAGATAGCGGTATTTATCTTCGCAATACTTTATCCGAGTCTGCTTGGATCAGTTTCGATTAATCGGTGTAAGCACTTCAGCAACGAGTTTGCACGGCCAATAAAGCAGTTTTACGTCTTTGTGGGGAGGGGGGGGGGGGGGAGGTCAGTTTATTTTCGACCAGTGAGAGTCATTCGTGGGTTGCTAACCACGAGGTCCTTCTTGTCCGGAAGATTATTTGCCATTCTCGTTTATATTCTGCGTTCCTCAGAATGCTAGTTGGTTTAGACATGTTTGGACGGGAGACTGCCTTTCTCTGGAGGAGGTCAGAGCTGTTGTGGAGATTCTACAGTGGATGAAAAACTGGGTGAGACCATTTCAGTTTATTTGTCATGGTGAAGCCTAGTTAAGATGGTGAGGTTATACTGGCGTCGCTTGGTTGCGAATACTCCGCGAGTGGCAGTGAAGCAGAATGCTGTGACTAGTAAAACGGGCGCTCATAGACTGCTCATACAGGGTGACAACTTCTGCACGAAATAAAATTGTCGTAAGTTCTAAACGGTTTGCGTTAGGACGTTTAAACTACACGGTTGGCCGCGGGGTATGACGGGAATTAGTATGTGCAAGCATGGTTTGGTTTAGCGCTGAAGCCCACTTTCATTTGGATGGGAAAAATTGGCGTGTTTGGGAGACTGAGAATCCGCATATCGTGACCAAGAAATCTCTTTACCCTCAACGGGGTGCGATATTCCTTGTTGACCCGGTGACTGCGGAACAGTGCGTGAAGGTATTGAAAGATTTCATACCAATATACAAAGTGACCCTGACTTCGACAAGATGTGGTTCATGCAAGACGGAGCTCGACCCCATCGAAGCAGGAGAGTGTTTAATGTCCTGGAGGAACACCTTGGGGACCGCATTCTGGCTCTGGGGTACCAGAGGCCACTGGCATAGGCATCGTTTGGCCACCATATTCTCCGGATCTGAACACATGTGACTTCTTTTTGTGGGGTTATATTAAAGACAAGTTGTAGAGCAATAACCTCAAAACCATTGCTGAGCTGAAAACAGCCATTCAGGAGGCCATCTATGTTCCGACACTTCAGCGGGTCATGTAGAATTTTGCTATTCGTCTGCGCCGCATCATCGCCAATGATGACAGGCGTATTGAACATGTCACAACCTAAATCCGAATATCTGTAATGACGTTTACATGTTGAATGAAGTGTGTGCACGCCGTAGTTTGTAAATAATTTACGTTTTTTTCTCATATAGTTCAATAAATGTCACCCTTTACTTACTTAAATGGAAATAGATGCATCTGTTATCTTTTCACTTGGTCGAGCTGTAAATTCATAGTTGCACTGACTTATGAAACTGCGCTTGCATGTGTGTGTGTGTGTGTGTGTGTGTGAGTGTGTGTGTGTGTGTCTGTGTGAGTGTGTGTGTGAGTGTGAGTGAGTGAGTGAGAGAAAGAGAGAGAGAGAGAGAGAGAGAGAGAGAGAGAGAGAGAGAGTGTGGGAGGGGGGGGGGGGGTGAGCGTAGAATTATACGTTTTGCATATATTAGATAGTAAGTTAGTTACATGTTCCATAGATCATTTGAACCATTCTTTTATCGAAATGACGTGGGAGGAGTCGATTTACAGGATATGCGTACTTGATTAGATTAACATTAATGAACACATTGTCACTGTATTTCTACTCATGCAACTATAAAGTAGAATTTCGTCAATGGAATAGAAATAGTTGTCCTGGGGAAATGATTTTAAATTAGATTTAAAACTTGCTTCGGTACCTATCAGACATTTTATGTTGTTCGGCAAATGATAAAAAATTTTTGTTGCTCTATATTGAACTCATCTCTGAGCCACTGATAGCTTTAACGATGGGTAATAAAGGTCATTTCCCCTTCTAGCGTTGGAGGTATGTAGATCACTGCTCTTCTCAAATTGTGATGGATTATTTATGAAGGAATTCACTAGCGAAAATGTGTACTATGACGGCGCAGGTAAAATGCCTAGCTCCTTGAAGAGGTACCTTCATGACGTCCTTGGCTCAAAACCATACATTATCCCTACTGCTCGCTTTTGCGCAGTCTATACTTTCTTCCTAAGTGATGAATTGCCTCAGAAAATTATTCTGTACGCCCTACGACATTACTGAGTGGAAATTTGCAAATTATGGGAGGACACTGATACGTTTGTTTCCAAGATTCGCAATTATATGAAGAATAAAGTGGCTGAACTTAACTGTTTCAGCAGCTCAGTAATATGCTTTTTGCAGTTCAAGTTCTCATCAGTATCTTCACCCAAAAATTAGGAGCATTCTACCACACTTACTGACTCCTGCTCATGCGCTGCATCAATTGTTGGTATGACTAAGTTTGCTGTACAGTCATGAATGTAGTGTGTTTTTTTTTTTTTAGTTTAGGGAGAGTCCATTTTCAGAGAACCGCCGAATAATTCTTTGTAAAATATCATTTAGTAACTCTTTTGTAGCTTTCTCTCTAACGTGATTCACTATAACACTAGTGTCCTCTGCAAAAAGTACCAATTTTTCTTGTTGAATGTTAAGTGGAATGTTATCTGGAATAGGAGTGGACTCAGAATTCAACCCTATCAGACACCCTTTGTCACTAAAATTTTCTACCTTTCAGACATTGTGCGAATTATTTAACACAACCTTTTGCACACTGTTTTGTCAAACATGATCAAACCAGGTATGTGCAAAGCCATCAGTTCTATAAAACTTTAGTTTCTGTATGAAAGTATAATGATCTATACAATCGAAGGTCTTCGAGGGATCACAAAAAATACCTGCTGACAATATACACTCCTGGAAATTGAAATAAGAACACCGTGAATTCATTGTCCCAGGAAGAGGAAACTTTTTTGACACATTCCTGGGGTCAGATACATCACATGATCACACTGACAGAACCACAGGCACATAGACACAGGCAACAGAGCATGCACAATGTCGGCACTAGTACAGTGTATATCCACCTTTCGCAGCAATGCAGGCTGCTATTCTCCCATGGAGACGATCGTAGAGATGCTGGATGTAGTCCTGTGGAACGGCTTGCCATGCCATTTCCACCTGGCGCCTCAGTTGGACCAGCGCTCGTGCTGGACGTGCAGACCGCGTGAGACGACGCTTCATCCAGTCCCAAACATGCTCAATGGGGGACAGATCCGGAGATCTTGCTGGCCAGGGTAGTTGACTTACACCTTCTAGAGCACGTTGGGTGGCACGGGATACATGCAGACGTGCATTGTCCTGTTGGAACAGCAAGTTCCCTTGCCGGTCTAGGAATGGTAGAACGATGGGTTCGATGACGGTTTGGATGTACCGTGCACTATTCAGTGTCCCCTCGACGATCACCAGTGGTGTACGGCCAGTGTAGGAGATCGCTCCCCACACCATGATGCCGGGTGTTGGCCCTGTGTGCCTCGGTCGTATGCAGTCCTGATTGTGGCGCTCACCTGCACGGCGCCAAACACGCATACGACCATCATTGGCACCAAGGCAGAAGCGACTCTCATCGCTGAAGACGACACGTCTCCATTCGTCCCTCCATTCACGCCCGTCGCGACACCACTGGAGGCGGTTTGTACGATGTTGGGGCGTGAGCGGAAGACGGCCTAACGGTGTGCGGGACCGTAGCCCAGCTTCATGGAGACGGTTGCGAATGGTCCTCGCCGATACCCCAGGAGCAACAGTGTCCCTAATTTGCTGGGAAGTGGCGGTGCGGTCCCCTACGGCACTGCGTAGGATCCTACGGTCTTGGCGTGCATCCGTGCGTCGCTGCGGTCCGGTCCCAGGTCGACGGGCACGTGCACCTTCCGCCGACCACTGGCGACAACTTCGATGTACTGTGGAGACCTCACGCCCCACGTGTTGAGCAATTCGGCGGTACGTCCACCCGGCCTCCCGCATGCTCACTATACGCCCTCGCTCAAAGTCCGTCAACTGCACATACGGTTCACGTCCACGCTGTCGCGGCATGCTACCAGTGTTAAAGACTGCGATGGAGCTCCGTATGCCACGGCAAACTGGCTGACACTGACGGCGGCGGTGCACAAATGCTGCGCAGCTAGCGCCATTCGACGGCCGACACCGCGGTTCCTGGTGTGTCCGCTGTGCCGTGCGTGTGATCATTGCTTGTACAGCCCTCTCACAGTGTCCGGAGCAAGTATGGTGGGTCTGACACACCGGTGTCAATGTGTTCTTTTTTCCATTTCCAGGAGTGTATTATTATTGAAGGCTGGTACTATTTAATGAGGACTCTATAAACAGCGTTCTCGGCCGAGCAACCTTTCTGGAATCCAATCTGTGATACATTAAGTAAATTGTTTCCACTTAAGTGTGTGACTACTCTTGAGCACATTACTTTTTCGAATATTTTGGAAGAAGATGCCAGTAAGGAAACTGGACGATAACTGTTTGAGTCTGTCTTGTCACCTTTCTTATGAAGTGGTTTAATAATTGCATATTTTGACCTCTCTGGGAAACTTCCCTTGCCTATATCACTAAGGACATTACTTTGTAAGTTGGAACAACCTTGCAGAATACTGTTTGAAATTCCATCAACACCACAAGAGCTTTTGTTTTTTATAATCTTTCGAATTGCGTTAATTTCAGTGAAGGATGTTGGTCTACTTCTGTTGTTCAGAGTTTTGTGGAACGATATTTCAAATATGTTCTTTTGATTTCATTTAATCCTGCATTTGCTGCTAAGTTTAGAACGTGATAGTTAAGAGTACTTACAAGAAGGTTTGATTATCACTACATACACTTTTTATCATAACATACATCTTTTATCCTAACATACATATTTCAACTTTTTATTATTTTTAGTCATTTTCCACTTTTCCCAGCATGTAGATATCTTGTCTCAGTTATTTTGGAATTGCTTTTGTTCTTCTGTTGATTTTAGTAGACGGTAAACGAAAACATCGTCATCAAACACTCCAAGAGTAATGCTCGGATTTTCTCATAACTCGTTTAAATAGATTAGGAGCAGCAGAGAGCCTATAAGATTTCCTTGGGGAATGTCAGATAGCACTTCTGTTTTACTCGATGACTTTCCAATAATTACTATGAACTGTGACTTTTCTGACAGAAAATCACGAATCTATTTGTATAACGGCAAAATACCTCATAGGCATGCAGTTTGATCACAAGCCAACTGTGAGGAATGGTACTGAAAGCCTTTCAGAAATCTAGAAATATGGAACAACAAGATCCCCTTTCGACACTCACCACTTCGTGTGAATAAAGAGAGAGTAGTGTTTCACAAGAACGATATCTTGTGAATCCACGCTGACTATGTGTTACATCGTAAGAAGTGAGTGTTTCCTATATTCATATGTTTCATCTGATTCAAAGTCATCGGATCTTTTATTGGTGGCGGGTCAGGGTTCAAGTAAAGTTTATCGCCGAGCAACCGCAGGCAATAAAAACACTAATAACCAGTAAAGGATGTTAGCTCTTTCGTGTTTCACATCTTATTCGACTCTACCGAACAATATCTTTCACATGTTTTTGCTGTGGGGTTCTCAGTAACAGACGTTACATACATCATAATCTGTCGTGTTCCCCAGTACTTCAGTAGGCATAATAAAAAATAACAAACCTGACATTCTACTGTTTTGCTTAGTTTTAATACATTGTATAATTACTGTATGACTTAAAAGAAGCGTGAAAAATGCAAGAGGGACAAATAGATGGACTCCATGACAGCTGAGAGAATCAGTATCAAGTGGGATTTACACACATAGATCGGTAATGAGAGACAAGGGATAAAGCAAACACTTCAAGAGGAGAATCATTATGAACCATTCATTGCTTTACAGGAACGATAGGCCAAACTTCGTCGTAACGGTCCACAATGAATCATCCTCAGCAGGGTAGCTGTAGGGGTACAGGCTAGGTAGATATCAACCCACACAACTAACTGAGGGGCAATTGTACCACAGGGGCAAGTAATCAGTCTTCAGGATGATGCGGAAAATTTAAAAGTTGGTGGGATACTGAAAATAGATCAGTTGTGATAGAGGGTTTTCTCAAATGAGTTCTATGTGTAAATGGCGCAGTACTAAAAATTCAAAATGGGTAATTACTCTATGGGTTGAAAGTCCAAGCTAGTAGAAGTAAACTGTGATAAATGTAGAATCCAAAAAGGCAGAGCTGCTTATACAAACCTAGTTTTCAGACCGTGTAGTGTACGTGCAAACTAAGTTGACAGTAGGCGCCGTGGCTGGTGGGTGCAACCGTAAAGGTATTTCCCATTTACACTCGCTCCCATCGGCCACCGCACTGAGTGTCGAATTAGTTTAACCGTATAATACATCAGTGTCATGAACTATGGCATCACAACCCGAGATAGTTGGTGATATAAGGCTAGTCTAAAGTGTCGTAAAGGTCAGAAAATCAAAGATGGCGATCCAGTATGGCCACCGGGCCAAAAAGTGTAGAATCCTATCCTAAGTTTAAAATTATCAGAGACTTAAAATCTTTGGTTTCCCCACTCCTATTACGTCACATTGACTTGTATTTAGTTTAAAGCACTGCAGCCTGCAAGTTTAAATTTTCTCCTGCCTGGTGACATTACAGCTTGCATGATTCACACCCTGATTTTGCTTGCCAAGAGCTGACTCCCTTAAGTTTAAAACTATGTGCTGTTTAAACGTTTACAGTGGAAATTCTGCGTCTTTAAACAAATACTACGCCAGTAAGGCCGCCGAACTGCTTTCCCACTTGCTGCATCACGCCACATCTCATGACCATCTGACTCACCCACGCCACTGCTGCCACCGGAAGGAGGGAGGAGCCATCAGCCACCCACTCGACTGTCTGAGGTGATATAGAATCTGTGATTTCCCACTGCAACACAGTGTAGGCCACGCTAAGTTAAAAATCCAAGATAGTAGTCACGATTTCCACCACTAGTACTATGTTTATGGTGGCACTGCAGTCATCACAGCCCATGTGACCCAATTTAAAATAATGGGTAGATTAGAAAATGCATGTGACCCATGAGACACACATACATTTAGCAGGTAAATTCGAAAAATGACAAACAAAGATTCGTTCTCTCGTGAGAGCTTGTGAAATGGCTCGGAAGGCACAAAACATTCAGGTTCTATGTTTTAAAATTCACCGCGAAAAATTAAACGTGGGACGAATGGCAGCTACCCCAGCTCTGCCAAAAACGTTCGAAGTTACCTACATCAGACATGTATCTAGCACATTCAGAACAAAACACATTTACAAGAAAATTATAAAAGTAACGTAGTTACAGGCGAACCGTAAAAGATGTCTATGAGAGCATTACATACCTGTAATGCTGCAGTAGCCGGATGGGATAGTACAATGCGACCATCGTATTGGAGAGGATAGGATGATGTGGTACCCAGCACACTACCCGGATTTTGTATTGTTGGGTTCCCCAGAAACAACAGCCAGGATTATGTGGCATGCGGCGTTGTATCCAAGTGCGATTCCCGGTACAGAGTGGGTTGACAATCCTGGGGAGGGGATGTGAAGGGGGGCAGACTCACTCCATCCCTCACGCAGACATCTTGTATAGTTCACTTGTACATACTTTTATTTTTTTCTCGTCCAATAATGAACTACTGTGTCCAACAACAGCTGAAAAATCATGTACTGTTGAATCTTTCACTCTGTTTGACACAGCAACGGTTGAACTGTTAAGGAAAATGTGTTACGTCTCTTCATTATACCAAATCTTGGACTGCAGAGCCCAGGTGTAATGTTTTGCTTTCACGTGTGTCATACAGTGTATGTGTGAGGTGTATGGTGGAAATATCTCTGCGAAAGCTGGCTCGTGAATGGTTATTTCTCGCCTCCACTACCTTCTCCGACTAAACAGGGTATTAGGAGCGTAAGTGCAGATATTCTTATTTGTGACTGAGGACAGTGTACTGAACAACGTCACGTCAGTGTTTACTCCGTTTGCAGACTGATAATTCTATTAGGAGTAATATGTTGTTAGATTGTCTGATGAAAATACCAAAGTACATGTGGCAAGAGCCAGCCATTAACGCTTATTTTCCTCTGGGCAGCAAAACAGATGTTGAAGTGTGGATGCAAAGACTCAAAACATTTTGTCTACACTGACAGGCAGAGTCCACTTAGTCGTATAGTTATGACCACCCGAACAACGCGTAATGTTTCTTCTACATCAGCCTAAACTGTTCACACCTGCAGTATCGGTCAGCACTATATTATTTTGCGTATGACAAACATTCGTCAACTGCAGATCATACAATCTTGTTATTTTCCTCAGAATTATTATCTTTAAAATCGATTTCTTTCGTATGACTGTAGCCTTTAGTTTCTCTCTTCACTTATGTCCTTTCTACATAATAATTTTTTTTTTATTCTTATCCAAGAATTAGTTTTCGAAGATTTGTTTGATTGTTGTTACTTTTTCAGGAGAGGTGAGTTAGAAGTCGGGCATATCTGGTCAACGTGGTATCGTTTAAAGCAGAAAGAAATCACAATTATTTTCAGCCATAATGGCTATGTTTGTGAACCATAACTGTGTGGGATAACTATTTATTTGAATTTTCTGCTACCAGTCGCTTTTTATTTTATGCTTAATCTAACATAATGCAACGCGTTTCGAACATGTTCTGTTCATGTTCAGGCGTTTATACACACATACATACATATAGAGAAATGTTACTTAAAAATAAATAGTATTAAACTAGATTAATCTAGAGCTCTTTGTTAATTTTTTTCTCCTGTAGCTGCTGGTGTGGCATTTGGGGGGAAGGAGGGGGGCAGTATATGACTAGAAGTCGAAATCAGTGATGTCTTCTGCTGGTTTTCTTTCCTGTGGTTGACTATGTAAATCACAGCCTGTACAGGATGCAGATAGATTTGCATCATTTATGTGTTACGAAAATAATGTGAAAGGCTTTTATATGAGAGTTGATCACTTACAATTTCATCATCTTGCTGCTTCACTTGCACCACTGGTGTAATGGCGGAGCTGTTGATTGACATTACACTATTGCGCATTACATTTTGTCACTGATTGCCAAATTGCTTCAATGTTATACACACAACACAAGATAGTGGACTGTAGCATGTGAGTCTGTATCGATTATCGAGGTTTTGTATCGATATTCTTGGTACTGGCAGATTTGTAGTCAATTATTTACATTGACATATCTTGAATCTATTGAGTTAGAACTAGCTCAAGACTGTTGAAGAATTTTGAGTTTTTGAAATCGGTTATTTCATCAAGAATGTTATCTCCATGCTTTGTGTTATGTATGAAAATTTCCATTTCTTCCATGATATCCATTCTTTTACTTTTTCCGATTTTGTGTAAAATTTCGAGGTTGTCTTTGATTTTCAAAGGGTGGCCTGTGTCTTTAATGTGAGTTGCTACTGCTGATTTGTTACATTTATCAAGCCTGTAGCAGTCTAAATGTTCTTTGAATCGGGTTCTGTTTCACCGATCTAATATTTATTACATTGGCTGCAGGTAATTTTGTAAATGCTAGATGCATCAAGACTTTATCTGGTGGTTTTATATTGTGAATAAGCATCCTACTTAGGTTGTTGTTGGTGCTGAAGCTGATTTTTACTTCTGTGTTTTTGAATAGTCTTGCTAATTTGTCAGATACTATTCCAAGATATGGCATTTTTACATATTTGAGTGCTGGGGCACTGTCAGTCGTGAGTGTTGTTTGATGTCGTTTGTTCAGTTTATTTTTTTATCTGTTGTGACATGGCATTAATTAGAGAAGGATCATATCCATTGTTTCTTGCAGTATATGGTATGGTTTCTATTTCTTGTTGGAGTTCTGTGTGTTGAATTGGAAATTTATGTGCTCTGTACAGCATTGATCTATAAACAGCTTTTTTATGGGAGGAGGGATGTGTTGAGGAGTTTGGTATAGTGGTGTCAGTGCCAGTAGGTTTTCTGTAAACATTGAAAGCTATCTTTTGGTTCTGCTTTGAGCCGGCCGCTGGTGGCCGAGCGGTTCTAGGCGCTTCAGTCTGGAAGCGCGCGACCGCTACGGTCGCAGGTTCGAATCCTGCCTCGGGCATTGATGTGTGTGATGTCCTTAGGTTAGTTAGGTTTCAGTAGTTCTAAGTTCTAGAGGACTGATGGCCTGAGATGTTAAGTCCCATAGGGCTCAGAGTCATTTGAACCGTTTTTTCTTTTTTGATATTTTCATGTCAAGAAAAGGTATGGTGTTGTCTTCTTCATCTTCAAGGGTGAATTGAATATCTGTCAGTACCAAGAAATCTGTGACGATTGAGTTGTAGATTGTTCTGTTGTTATCGCTTAAGGCTCGCTAGAGAGACATTTCTCAGCCTGTGGTTTGTACATTCTTCGTCACGAAAGAAGATATATCTCAGAGCTTCAGTATTTTATGTTAAAGTGCTTCCCCAGAGCGCTTTTCTACACTTTTTGTGTGTCTTTTTTTATTTATGCCTATGGCATTGTTAAATAGATCAGTTTTCCCCTTAGCTACAATGAGAATACATATCGTAATCGTGTGAAAATATTAATCCATATGGTATTAATAAAAATGATTGAACGTTCACACGAGCTGACCACCTCCTGCGGCGTCCACTTCGCAGTTCCCGCACGGCCCTCCCGGTATCCTCGCCGTGTCCAGCGACCTCCCTGCACCTCGCTTCGCAATTCACAAACATCGCAGCAGAGCCTCGGCAAAGTTGCCAGACAGTCTCCCGTTTTCCTGTCGGCGCCGCGAAGGACGAGCGGGGTTCATGCATTAAACACAAACGTCCCACTGTAGCGAACTTCGACACGTCTGCAGAGGGCGGAAATCCTACAGCGTCTCTCGTTGCGTGTTACAGGAATTCTCGGAAAGGAAATCGCTTCTTGCGAAGGTAATACACAAAATTTACCGCTCGTTTTCACATTTATTATTATTTTTTTAGTGTTATGAAAATGAACATTCATCTAACAGGAAGTCACATTTATCATTAGCACTTAAAATAACTTTTTGCCCAGAACTAAAATAAAGAAAATGAATTAAGAAAATTTTGTTTAGCTGCCAGCGAGACGGTAACCAGCGTTACTGCCTTTCTTGTTGCATTATTTTATTTTATGTTACATAAATTCAATTGTGTACTTGATTTGTGGAGTAGTTTAGATTTCACCGCTTTTTCAAGTAGTCCTGCTGCTTGTATTTCCTTCACTGGATGTATTGGTTGGTAGATATGGACGTTTTATCACCCAAAGAAATTCTTCTGAAGCTAGTGAAGACTCGTAAGGAACCTGTTTCTTCATTGTCAACAGGTAAGAACAGGGAGATGTTCAAACGCGCTGAACTTCTCTGGAATATAAACGACGTCGAGAAGAATCTAAAACTGCAGACACAGACAGCATTATCGGGAAAGTGCAGAATGTGATATTGTCACATCGTAACCAGAATCAAATGGCTCTGAGCACTATGGGACTTAACATCTATGGTCATCAGTCCCCTAGAACTTAGAACTACTTAAACCTAACTAACTTAAGGACAGCACACAACACCCAGCCATCACGAGGCAGAGAAAATCCCTGACCCCGCCGGGAATCGAACCCGGGAACCCGGGCGTGGGAAGCGAGAACGCTACCACACGACCACGAGATGCGGGCGTAACCAGAATCAAATCCAAGTGCGAAAGCAGGGTGGTCAATGGAGTAGGAACTTCCACATTTGATAAACACTAAATAATAAAAAATTGTCTTTGTCGGGTTTGAAGTGGCAACGTGCAGCACACCAACTAGTGACCCTAACCTCTACGCCACACTGCTTCGTTACTGTAGGGTTGGCAGTTAGAAGAGCATCAAATAACTGACAAGAGAAGGATATCACACTAAAGGTGGGGCGGTACATTACACATTGAAGAGTGAATGAAACTGATACACTTTCCTAATATGGTGTAGCGCCCCCCAAGAACACGCAGAAGTGTCGCAAACACGACGTGGCATGGACTCGACTAATGTCTGAAGTAGTGCTGGAGGGAATGGACACTATGAATCCTGTAGGGCTGTCCATAAATTTGTAAGAGTAGGAGGGGGTGGAGATCTCTACTGAACAGCACGTTACACGGCATCCCAGATACGCTGAATAATATTCGTGTCTGGGGAGTTTGGTGGGCAGTGGAACTGCTTAAACTCAGAAGAGTGTTCCCGGAGCTACTCTGTAGCAGTCCTGGACGTGTGGCGTGTCGCATTGTCCTGTTGGAATTACCCAAGTCCATCGGAATGCACAGTAGACATGAAAGGATGCATGCCAGCAGACAGGATGCTTACGTACGTGTCAACTGTCAGAGTCGTATCTAGACGCATTAGAGGTCCCATATCACTCCAGCTGCACACGCCCCACGCCATTACAGAGCCTCCACCGACTTGAACAGTCCCCTGCTGACATGCAGGGTACATGGATCATGAGGTTGTCTCCATACCGGTACACGTCCATCCGCTCGATACAATTTGAAACGAGACTCGTCCGACTAGGCAACATGTTTCCAGTCATCAACAGTCCAATGTCGGTGTTGACAGGCTCAGGCCAGGCGTAAAGCTTCATGTCGTGCAGGCATCAAGGGTACATGAGTGGGTCTTCAGCTCCGAAAGTCCATATCGATTATGTTACGTTGAATGGTTTCGCATGCTGACACTTGTTGATGGCCCAGTATTGACATCTGCAGCAATTTGCGGAAGGTTTGCACTTCTGTCACGTTGAACGATTGTCTACAGTCGTCGTTGGTCCCGTTCTTGCAGGATCTTTTTCCGGCCACAGCGATGTCGGAGATTTGATGTTTTATCGATTCCTGATATTCAAGGTACACTAGTAAAATGGTCGAACGGGAAAGTCCCCACTTCATCGCAACCTGGGAGATGGTGTGTCCCATCGCTCGTGCGCCGACTGTAACACCACGTTCAACCTCACATAAATCTTGATAACCTGTCATTGTAGGAGCAGTAACCTATCTAACAACTGTGCCAGACACTATTTGTCTTATACAGGCGTTGCCGAGTGCAGTGCCGAATTCGGACTGTTTACATATTGCTGTACTTGAATACGCATGCCTATACCAGTTTCTTTGGTGCTTCAGTGTATACTGCACCCCGGCAGCAACAGTGACACAACTCAGAATCGCAATACCTGCGAAAACTCGACTTAAGAAATTCTATAAAACTCATATTGAAATAGAGTAAGCACCTTTAAATTTCAATTATTTTTGCCAGTAAAGTCCATTACATTGCGTACAACATTAATACGGAAACACAGCTTTCTTCTTGTCGAATGTGAAGTGTTATCAGGTAATTATTAATTAGCTCTTTGAGTTGCGTTACTGTTCTTGCTTTTCTAAAAGCTTTTGTGTTTTGTTGTGGCCGCTTATGTAATGCTTTTGCCACTTTTCTATCGCAAATAAAATTTTTTTTCACTTTCTGTAATACAATACGACATCCGAACCTCTATCAGGCAACATCAGTACTTAAGTTAGAATAAAAAATGAAAAACAGTTAAAATTGTTGTATTAGAACAATTTAAAATGCAAAACTGTTATTATTAAATTTAATACAGTTTAATAAGGAATATCGATTAAGTATAATGAAAAGAGCACAGTTTACGAAAACCTAGAATCAAAAACGAATTTATGTAATGTAGGAATACATTTCGCCGAGAAAAGGGATTCAATATGAACTTTCTTTATAGCATAAAATTCCATTTTTTCCCCCTTTTGCGATGCGACGCACGACATTTCGTAATATTTTCGACCGCTGTAATCGTTAAAACAATGTCCGTTCCTTCACACATGCATGCTTTGTAACGTAAGATACAGACACTGTATATACACAGATATTGTAATAATCAATTTATTAAAAATTGCATAAAACTTGCCTTATACGTGAGAAGTGCCAAAGCTCAGAATGTGCCGCTCTTTTTGCATGACCTATGCCACCTGCCAGTAGCAACGTGGAAGTGTCACTTTCTCGCCACGGTGAAACATGACGTAGCCTACAACGAAACTGTCACAAGTGCTCTGAAATGGACAAATTGCGAGATGGAGATGTGACGTTTATCCGTGCAGTTTGAGAGACTTCACACGTGTTTTTCAATGATGTAGACTAAAAACCGCCGTTTTTTTTTTTTTTACTTGTGTCACTTTTCTTGTCAGGAGACTTTACTACCAGAAAGTCCTCTGCAGGTTGGGGAAGGAGAGGTGAAAGATTGGTCTCGCATTCAGGAGTAGGAATCCAACTCCACGCACGGCTCTTCAGATTTACGTTCTGCTTGGAAGCACCAAACTGAAGAGGACAAGTGCTGGGGTGATTCTCTTACAATTCATCTCTACCCTTGCCCAGTCATTGCTCTGTAGATGGGTTCGTTATGTTATGTAAGATACAGGCATTGTATAAGGACAGATATTGCAATAATCAATTATATTAAAAATTACATGAAACTTATCTTATACATGAAAAGTGTCACATTTCAGAAGTCCATACAGAAAAGGTATGTTAGCATGCCGAGCATGCTGTTGTTTAAAATGTTTTCATAAACTCATCTTTGTCTTTTACCGTCGACCAAAACAAATGATAAAAACCCGAAATCAGTGCCATACCATAGCACTACCCTTCAATGACGTCATTTATCGCCATAAACAATGTCCGCTACACATATGCACCACATCATGTACCGCGAAACTGTCCATTCTTAACATTATTTCGCTGTTCCACAGACCAATGAAGCCGTTTTTACAGCAATCCTAGCATCGCCGAAAGCATTGCGGGACTGCAGGTAAGACCGTGTTCTTTCGCAGATTTCTGCTCCTGATCTGTATCAGAAGACATGAGGAGAGAATGTCAGTGTAAATTTAAATTTATTCCTACGGTACACTTTAAGCTTTGCGGTCGCTATCAATTGTTTTCTTATGGCTGACTGAGGGAAGAGTGACTTCACTGTTTCCCTGAGATGGGACTCCGCAGTTGTAAGTGTTTCGAAAATTGTCAGAATGAATTTACGAACTCATTCTTTTCTCTCTGTGGACTCGTTCCACAGAAAACACATCCTAAACACTTTTGCCTGCAGTCATATTCTCTCAGATGCACGATCGAACATCACACAGTTTCAGTTGATTCGAGACTTGCCCACGCAGTGTACGACACGAAATAAAATAAAAGTTATCAAACTGAAATCTTCTGTTCTTAATGAAATGGAAGGATTACAATTTCGTTTCGAAATGAGATGGTGTGTGACAGAAATGATAGCGCAAGCAAGATTCTATCCAGCTTTTTCGTTGATGACGGACTCACATTGCCAGGACTGTCAAGTTATTTTCATTTCGTAAATGCCGCAGTTAGGGCTGCAAGATGTCTGCATGCTTGGCTTCTTATGGTCGTGTCCGGCCAAATATACACAAGTCCGGTGTGTCCGGCTTTTGTTACGTTTTTCTTTTTTTTTTGTTTTTTTAACGATGAAGTAGAGAACGCACGACAGCGGTCGTTTCAAAGTTAATGACAAATACACAAGGAATAAGAACAAGGAGGAACAAAGAGATGTACCATAAGACTACACAGATACACCAGCCGCTGCTATTCTTACGTCTATGCGCTACGTTTCTCTTCATGGGCAGGCGAGCCTAACACACAATGTCACGACCAAGCTATGCACAGTGCGAGCGAGACAAAGCTGAATGTGCCGATCAGCCGATGCCAATCCGCCTTGCCCCTCCACGCCCGCGCGTCTTGAGACACGCAAGTGCTTAGAGAAGGATTTTATTCGTAGTTATTGAATTTTGCAGCATATTACTTTGTAATTGTAGGCCATAATGCTAACGTCGAAAGGAACACAATAAATTTCAAATTAACACAGTCACAAAGATGATGTTGTTGTGCAGTTTAACATTGTACTGCCAACAGATCCGCGAAATGTATTTCAAGAAAATGTTCTTCACAAAATAGGTTCCAATTGAAATACTAATACTTAACTACAGATTGTTATTATTTCTTTGCAGTTCTAACTGAATTGACCAGAGTTATTCAATATATTCTCTTTTTCTGTCCCAGAAGAATAGATAATGGTTTATTTTGTTTAATGAAGAACTTTTAGTTTATTTTGTCATAATATCATTTTAAGAAGACTGAGCACATAATTTCTGTCATAACTACCAAACTGTAAGTGTCTTTACTGATTATTACCTTTTATTTAGTTTAAAAACGTCTAAGTTTGATCTCGCAAAAAACTGTCTGTAACTGATTACCAATAAACGACTGGAAATACCTAATGACTTCAATTCTATTTAAAATAGGTAGTCCGGCTTTTAGGGCAAAGGACTAAATATAACGCCAAGTCCAGATTTTCTATGTTTGGACATGTCAGTCCCTGACGCAATATCGTCGATAATACATAGATCTGCAAATCGCATTCTAGTGACTGTCAACATAGCAAGTTCTGGCGATCGTATCCTGACGTACAACTAACTCAGACTCAACTCCTTAGGACCTGCATCTCGATTAAGTGTTCATCGAGACATACAAAAATGCCGCGCCACAGTACCGTATCATGCTACTAGAGGAACCAAAGCCAAATGGCACAACCCTTTGAAAAGTTGAGTATCGTGCGGTATTTTATTTTCTGCATTTGAAGGGGAAAAACGCTGCAACAATCCGTGCTAAGATGGTGGAAGCGTACAGCAACAATTGACGTAGTGGTCGAATGGCACAGGCGCTTCCCCTGTCACCAAACAGGTATGAATGACCAAGAAAGAAGTGGCAGACATCTCTTTGTGACCCCATTGGGTCTACCATCGCGATAGGGAACACGTTGTCCAAAACACCTGGTGGTACTCTCCAGTTGTTTGCCTCCCACAGCTAATTATTGTATTATTTTCAATCAGAACTGCCCCTTATTGTGTTGGCTATCACAGGAATTGTTGGCACTCTAGTACTTACTTGTATTTGTTACCAGCCCTTATATCCTTACCGTGTGAGGCTGCTGAACCAAACTTTTAATTATAAAACTAAAGCACTGAGCTAGAAGGACTGCAAATGGTAATAAAAGTTAGATATCAATTTGCTTAATCTTATGATTTAGTTTACATTAAAATATTGAGGTGTAATCTTTCTTTCATAATTAAAGAATTAAACTATAATACAGTTAGTTTTCCTGTTCATAACTAAGATGAACTTCAGATCAACTAACTCACCGAAGTGCATTTCTTTTTATTTTGACAGTTTTTTCTTTTAACACTTTCAGAGTCAATCTCGGAAGTTCATACAAAAATATTTATAAGAGTCACTAAAGTTCATTGGCTTCCCGGTTGCAACAAATTCTCACTTATAAGTTATCTGAATTTTTTTCCCGCATTACTTCGTGCGATTCTTTCAGTCTACCTTTAGCGTTGATTTCATGGAGGTACAATAAGGGGAATTGTCATGACGTCACAAACTCGAAGCCAACGCTCTTAACATTAGCTTCTTGCGGAAGTTTTTTGATAAGAAATGGCACATTCCGTCATTTACGGTTGTACTAATCATTCTCATTATAGTCTTAAATGCAAAGAAATCTCCTTTCATTTGTAATTGAACTCGATGAAGCGATATTCTCCTTTATATGCACCTATTTTGGTTGCGCTGCGTACTTTTGCTGTAGTGGTTTTATTTCTGTCAATCGGCTTTAGATTTCCTGTCAGTCCAATTCTAAAAGCGCTCTTGATGACCGCTGCGAGAAGAAAAGATAGATCCGACCAAATATAGCAAAATATGTCCTCAGTATTTTCGAGAGGAGGATATACTGTAGACAGAATATTAGTTTCGTCAGACCGCACTAAGCAAAATACTGGATTACGAAGGCAGGCTTGTAACATTAACATACTTCTCTTCTTGTTCATTCGAAACATGTAACAAAAACAGAGTTATATTAACGTGGCTAAATTCTTTCTATTACTAGATCAAACATGCGTACAGAAAAACGTCGAAAAATAGCTTGCTGCCACTGCGTTATTCACGAAAGTACTGTACCATTTAGTATTTAAAACAACTGTTGCATGGAGAAGACAGAAATTAAGTATAAGAAACAATCGTAAACAATAATCTGCTAATGTTGTGCGGCAGCCAATATGGCGGGTCTGGCTTCAAAGCAACGTAAAGCTTAAGTCTGTAGCGCTGTCTCCTCTCATTATAATAGAACATAATATCTACGTACTGGGCATTCGGATACGCAGAATGAGAACTGTGTGCGCAACATCTCCTCCAGCTCAAGTCGCGTGATTCTGGGACAGCGATTGTAGCCCGTATGGCGCTTAACATACTTTGAGTGTTATTACTTCGGTGTTACAGATAGATCACGTTAGAAGTAACATGAAACGCATTTTCCAGACATCTGAAGAATCTGATACGAGGCACTGAAGTTGGCTTAAAGATGAGAAGGGCAGTGGTAGTGTGATTTTCGCTACAATATCTGAGCTCAGATTCCACGTTACTTACGTTTCTTCGGTAAGAAGCGACACTAAGTAATATTTTTCACCTTTTCTTTTGCGTTCATTCACATTGTCGAATCTGTATTCTAATTAATTGCGTTACAATGACATTAAGGACGGAGCCGAAATGGCACAAAAAACGCATTTGGAACTATGAAATTGTCATAGTAAATGTGGTAAGCACTCTGCATCACCTGTTTGTCCATTATTCTTTTCCGTTTTTATTTATTTATCCGTCTGCTTTTTACAGACGAAGTAAAATATCTGTAACTTTTTTCGCCATCTCATCAAAGAAGTAGAGCTATACGTTGTACACAAAAAATAAGAAAATACAATATCATGCTCGAATTGTGGAGTAATAAGAGAAAATTCTTTTTTTTACGTTTTCTATTGCACAGGTTCATAATTAGTTACAGTGAAATTGTATAGTAAACTGTCTCATGCGAAAATAATTAGATATACACAAGGGTATGAGAACCTGCTTAAACTGGAGTATATGAATCGGACTGTCATGTATAAATTTCATCTGCATAATAACATAGCACCAATATGTATACACTGACTGCCAGTTTACTCAAACACACTTGCAAATTTATCTAGTATTTGTCTCAAACACATGAACATGAAATCACAGAAATTATCCCTACAATACAAGACTTTATAATAGCGTGTCTCGATATTTTTCAACGTATGAAGTGCCTCGGATTAATATGACATGTACAATTCTACATTTTTTGTACATATCTATGAAAAGCACTGGTCCTCCTTTCACATACTTCTCTTTACATCTGTAGGAATAACAATACTGCACCACAGCTTTTACTAAAGCTCAAACCTGCAGAAACGTGTATAAAGCAAGGCGAATACGTGTCATATACAAGTCTCGCAATTACTGCAAATTGTAGGCAAGCAGCATTGTCCCAAATTTGATATCGAGAACATACGCAATAGACTATACTCACTCCATAGATATACATACTCTATGCTTATTATACATAGAGGTAAAAAAAGAAGTGAGATGACACTATAGACTTAAGCTATACGTTGTTTTGAAGCCAAAGTCATCGGAGCCTGCCGCCATCTTAAATAGCACAAAACATTAGCAAATTTTCTGTTTACGTTTGCTTCTTGTTCATCATTTCTGTCTTGTGCACTGAACAACTGTTTTAAGCACTGAAAATTACAATCCTCGCATGAACAACAAAGTGTCAGGGAGGCAATTTCGAAAGTTTCCCTATTCTTGAATGCGTATTTGATCTAGTGATACAATACATTTGGCCTCGTTAATGTAACTGGATTTTTATTGATATATTTCGAACAACAAAGAAGAGAAAGAAGTGATGTAAAACGCATGCTTTCGTAATCCATTTACTTCCACATTTACTGTATTTATATCGACAGAAAAATAAGCTGGAACTCCGAAATCAATGTTTGTTTGCGTTACATTTCCAGCTTTCAACTCGTATGCACAACATTTTTAACGTTCACGTTTGCAAAAAACTCACCTGTGTGTCATTTGCTAGCTCATATATGTGTGCAATGAGGAAAGAAACAAGGCATGCCGGAGTAACGTCAGGGGGGAGTATCACCTCCGTGAACCACGGAGATAGAGTTGCGGTGAACCTGATGTTTTGAGCTGTTTAAAATGGCGGAAGTCGGTTTCAAGTTTGTGACTTAATGACAACTCCCATCTTTTCTTACCGCCATGTTATTATACCTCCAAGGTTTATTGTTTCTGGCTCAGAAGCTTTATGTAGCATATATCATCTCTGGATTAGGAGCAAATACTGTAACTATTTCTTGTATATTGTGCGGCAAAAAATTCCCCATAATTTAAAGTTCAAATAAAAAAACAGATGGATCAAAATAAAGAAACTGTATTAACATGAATGATATGTACACAGTGGGAATTTTTCATTATTGAACAATGCGACACTCACGTGATGCCGTCCACTACCAATGCATTGTTGAATGTGACATCAGAAATCCCGTAATATTCTAACGATCATTTCCTGAGGAATAACACCAATTTCTTCCTGTATTGCATTTCTCAGAACTGGTGAAGTCTTCGGCCGATTTTTGAACGCGTCAACCTTAAAATGCCTGCTTGGAAAAGAAAAGAATCGCAGGGTGTATGGTCTTGTGATGATGTTGGCCTGAAGACGTCGACAGGTGAAAAAACTAGGCGTCCGGGAAACATCTCCTCAGCACTTGGACGGAAAGCTGAGCTGTCTGTGCGGTGGCTCCGCCCTGCTGAAACTTCGCATGGTGAATCTGCAGCACACTGAGTCTTGATGAAAAAGAAGAGTTGATCGTACGAGTGTATCGTTGAGAGTTTACTACCGCAGTACACCATACTCTCAAAAAAAAAGTAATGACCAGTGTCCAGACTTTGAGAGGTGGCATGAGCCCCCTCTCATATTTCTATCTTACGATTTTCCTCTCTAATTGCATGATGTGAAAAGTCGCTATTCCTTCACATGCGGACTTCCCACGCAGCGTCTCTCATCACCCGGGTCGTCCAGTGACAGGCGGGCTCTGCTGATCTGGAAAAGGTTAAGCCGACGGGGGTGAGGAAGTCGAGTGAATGCTTTGCAGACGCCGACATTGTCAAAAGACACGCCCGGAGGGGTCTGAAGTAGCGGCTGGGCTAGAGGTTCCGTTAATTCGCAGAAACTTAGCGAAAACACTTTCTGGTGGGCTACCAGCGAGGCGTGGGAATGACTTGTGTACCCAGGCAGTTGTGGCGGGAACCCGCGCTTTCTGCAAAATAGTAACTGTGATTGGCTTGCTCAGGGCATAGCTCCGTGATGTAGCTAAATCAGCCCAGAAATTGGCGCCAAGAATATCCATTGGTGGAATGGTAGTGCTCCGGCAATAGAGTGGAATTTTCCGCCGGTTTTCGAGTTGCTGATTGGAACGTATAACCACGGCCACTGTCGTGGGGGCGGGAATGTTGTGTGTTCGGCCTGTACAGGTGCTCTAGGTAGTCGGCTCTCGCCTTTCGGTCGAGGACGTCGAAGCAACCAGCCATCGCCTCCGGTACGCCAAATCGTGTTCTTGCAGTTAAGAAGACAGATTGGCAAGGTATGTCCGCAGCACCGGCAGACAGGGATTTTCCTAGGTGATAATCAGAGCTCAGCAGAGCGCGCCTGTTCGTCTTTTTCTAACTTTGTTCTGTCTTGGGTAGCAGCAATTAATGTTGGGTTGGCTATGTGTTTTCTCTTAAGGTTTGAGTTGCAAGGAACTGGCTCCACATACCACTTCGTCATAATCCTCACTATCTAGTTTAGGGACAACTTCACATTCACAGCGTTTGTTTGAGTATCCAATTTGAGCCAATTTGATGTATTGTAAATGTTTCATGTGATTTTGTTTATTATTTTTGTTTAGTCTTAATAAATCATATTGTTATTTTGGACAGAACTTTCATTCTGTTAATCGGTAGAGCAACCCTATCATTCCTCACTATGTTAATGAAACCTTCGTTTATTTAACTTATTTATCAAATTAAATTATTGCAGGTGCCAAACTCTCTTCTACTCCACTGGCAGGGTTGATTAGAGTCAGTTCGCGTATTTTTTTTAATCCTTGTGCAACAGCAAAAGTCGTAGTAGAATAGGGGGGAGGGGGGCTTAGAGCATCATTTACATATGTAGATTCTAGAAGAATTTAGTGTTAAATACACTGCTAGCCCCAGCACCTCGCAACTTCTGCAGTCGTGCATCATACAGTAACACAATCGCTATATAGCGGTGTTTCATGGAGATCATGACGGTTCTGTCCATTCCAATCCTGAAATTTTGACGATTAGCGCATCCCGACAAATGAATGTGTGCTTCATCACTGCAATGGACCATAATATCTTCTGACACATTTTCAAGGATGTTTTGCATATGATTTCACAGAACTGTCATAATAATGGTCACATAATTGTTGTACAACGACAATCCTGTGTAGACGAAATTGCAAGTCCTGTTGCAAAATTCGACGCACATCCCGATCAGGTAACTGAAGAGCTGTACCGCGTTTTAGAACAGATCACGTAGGAGACTACTGAAATGAACGCCTTACTGCATTAACATTTTCTGAAGTTCAAACGCTGTGTGGCTTTCTTCCTCTTTTTTACTCTATGTCATCACTTGCTTTAAAGATTGTCTATGGCGACGCATGTAATGAAAACTTCCCACTCCATAAATATCATTCATGTTAATACCGTTCGTGTTAATACCCTGTATTTGTCTTGATACCTTTAAATTAGGGGGTAAGGGGGGGGGGGGGGAGTTTTCGGACTTCACAGAACTCGTTTTGCCTCGCGAAGTGCATACTAGGAACAAAAATGTTTAGAATCCTATTATTCTGCTGACACACATTCTTACCCGTTCCCCCTTTTTTTACTTATAAAATGGTAAAGAGTAAAATAAAAAGAAAGAGAAAAAATACGACCGTAACCAATAAGCATGTCAGATCAAAGCGGGACATGACAACTGGGGAATCACGAGAGAAGTGGAGGCCTTTGTGTTCGTAGACATGCGTATTTCGGCTGAGGTAACAGTGGAACAAGTGAAAATGAGTACTGGATTAGTTTTCAACATATTGTACATTCTGTTTACGATAAAGTTCGCGTGAGGTCGTTTGGACCTTTAGAGGAGACAGTTGACGTTTGTATCGAGTTAAATTATAAAATTCTATGTGTTGGTCCCATGCTACTTCGTTAAAATTGATTAGTGGCTTCAACTTTACAGCCATCATCAAATGTATAAGTAAAGTAACATGACAAAGACATAACCTTTACTAATCTAGTATGCAAAGGTCGTTGCCTGCTGGATTCTGCGACTATACGCTTTCAAAAATCCGCGAAATGAGGCAGCAGCGGAAATACACTGATGTGACGAAACATATGGGATAACGATGTGCACACGTACAGATGGCGGTAGTGCCGCTTACATAACGTACAAAAGGGCAGTGCATTGGCGGAGCTGTCGTTTGCACTCAGGGGATTCATGTGTCAAGGTTACCAACTTGATTATGGCCGCACGACAGGAAGTAACAGGCTTTGAACGCGGAATGGTAGTTCGAGATAGACATGGGACATTAATTCCGAATATCATTAGGAAATTCAACATTCCGAGATCCACAGTATCAAGAGTGTGCCGAGAACAATAATTTCAGGCGTTACTTCTCACCACGAACAATGCAGTGCTGATGGCCTTCACTTAACAACCGAGAGCAGTGATGTTTGCGTAGAGTTGTCAGTTCTAACATATAGGTAACACTGCACAAACAAGCAACACTGAGTGAAATAACCACAGAAGTCAATGTGGGACGAACGTATCCTGTGGGACAGTGCAGCGAAAGTTAGCGTTAATGGGCTATGGCAGCAGACGACCGACGCGAGTCCTTTGCTAATTGGACGACATCGGCTGTAGTGCTTCTACTAGGCTCGTAGAAACGTCGGTTGGATCCTAGAAGGCTGTATAACCGTGGGCTTGTCAGATGAGTCCCGCTTTTACTTGGTAAGAGCTGAAGGTAAGGTTCGAGCGAGGTGCAGACCCAACGAAACCATGGACCCAAGTTGTTAACAAGGCGCTGTGCAAACTGTTGGTGGCTCCACAATGGTGTGGGCTGTGTTTTCTCTGGTCCAACTGAACAGATCACTGAGTGGAAATAGTTACGTTCGGCTACTTGGAGACCATTGACAGCCTTCATGAGCTTCAAGTTCCCAAAAGGCGATGTCATGTCACCGGGCCACAATTGTTCGTGAATGGTTTGAAGAACTTTCTGGACAATACGAGCTATTCATTTGGCCTCCAAGATTGTCCGGCATGAATCCCATCGAAAATTTATGGGACTTAATCGGGAGGTCATTTCGTGCAGAATGTTCTGCACTGGCAACAATTTCGCAATTACGGACAGCTGTAGACGCAGCATATTTCTTCATGGGACTTCCAACGATTTGTCGAGTTGCTGCACGACGCTGGAAAAAGAAGGTCCGACACTATATTAGGAGGTATCCAATTGATTTTGTCACCTCAGGATATTGCAGCTGTGTCAGACCATAACAGATTACGCACGCTCATAAGAGCCAAAGTGCTACAGAACCATAGTACTAAAATCTCGTTAGAATGTCACAGGTAGCTGTACAAGGAAGATGTTTTTATTCGACAACAACGTACCTGCTCGTTCTACACAGAATACTCGCACAGTTGGTCTTTGGGCTATGAAATTTTGTATCACTCTTTTCACGTGGTTCCCAGTGGCTTGCTCCTCTTTCCTCAGATAAAGAAACCGTTGCGTGGCAGTCATTTTCAGCATGACATTGAGATGATACAAGGGACAGTCAATAATTAAAGGGACAAATTTATGTAGAAATGAAACAGTTTGTTGGAGAATGTTTGTACTTTCGTGACTTTGGGTTACCATCACTGGGATGACATGAGAACAGCTGACGTTTAATTTTTTTTTAATTATCTAAATATTTCATTTAGTGATGGCGTATCCCCTTGAAGTTCCCATTTAGTTGAATAACGTTCAGTGATCCGGTTTTTTTTTTCCTCAAGGTGAAAAATCACCAAAAATCTGAAGTTGTGTGAAGTGAGGAAATTATTATAAGTCGGGAGAACAGTTCAAAAACTATAGAACTGTCTTGAATTACGAACAACGACCTAGACGGCCAGTTGAAGTGTTAACTCTTTCGCTTGAACCCCGGACTGACGTCATCATTCGTAAGATCGACGTGTTGCAGTTGAACATGTAGCAAAAAAGTTGCAGTAAAAGTTGGCACAGTTCATAACGTTTTTAGTTACAAACTCAAGTACAGCAACACAAGTGCAAGAATGGTCCCAAAAGAGTAAACGCAACTCCACCAAGATTTAGGAATATTGAATTACCTGACGATTTCGGAAATGGAATGCCCCATGCATCTAGGTCCGACTACCATTCCTTGTTCAAAGTCTGTTGATTCCCGTCGTGCAGCCATAATCACGTCGGTAAGCTTTACACATGAATCACCTAGGTACATATGGTACTTCCACCAATGCACTGCCCTTTTATACCCTGTGTACGCGATACTACCGCCACCCGTATATGTGCAAAACGCTATCCCACATCTTTGTCACCTCACTGTATGTTGCAGATCCCAAATAAAAATCGCAATATTGCTACACGTCAATGCTCGCCCTCAAGTCCCCCTGCTTACTTACGTAACTACACAAAAATTGAACTGGACATAATCCATCATCGTCCCTACAGTCCAGATTTGGTTCCCTCGGATTTTAATTTGTGTGGTCCACTCAGTGAAGTATTGAAAAAAAAAGTTCAGCAACAATTAGTTCAGAGAATTTGTGGGAAAGTGGCTTTAACAAACGACAAAACTTCTTTGCATCAGGTATAAGGAAAGGAGTTCATCGTTGAGACAAGTGTATTAATATTGGTGGGATTAAGTTGAGGAGCTATAAAAGTCTCATTTTGTAAGAAATACACTGTGAGCATGTGGGTGGTATTCTATCATTCTGCGCAACGGATTAATCTGAGATGTACCCTTTACCCTGTTGCTCCTGCAAGATGCAATTTCCACCCCCACATTGCTACAGAAGTCAGACAGACGCTCCAAACGTTCTAAAGAGAAATGCCTGAAAAACTTTCAGCAATAAACATCTTCTGGAGTCATGCACTGTAAGGAAATGACACAAAAATTCACAAAATTTCTTGCGTAACTAGTGGGATGCTTGGGTACTGGAGTAGTGCTAGTTACTGTAAGAAAAACATGAAACTAACGAAAATTATTATTTTATTTTGCGAAAATTCTGAGAAATCACAATGGCACTTTTAGTTATGAACTGAACAAGTTATTTCCGGGTTCTTTTCGGGATGTGAAGTTACCTCTTAAGGATAGCATTCGCTAATGAAATTTCTATACAAAGTTTAAGATTGTTATTGACTTGACAGAATGGCTGAGAGCTACACCTACTCAACTTGAATAATTATCCGTTAGAATGTTGCTAGGTACGGTCGAGGCTGTCGCATGTGAAATGCAGTGAAGTGTTTGTGGAGGAAATATGGGGCTCGCAAGAGCTGTAGCGCACAATACCATAAGCTGCGATGACTGCTGTCTGCACCGCTTGCTGCTGACAAATAAGGTAACTCACGTTCTATCTGGATTGGCCTTCGCCAATCAAACTCTCCCTACACCTCAATGAAGTCAAGGACTCCTACTCGCCCCTAGTCTAACCATTGGCGTGGTACACCGGTCAGATAACCAGTCCACCGCGATGCCACTCAAAAATTCGCTCGCAGGTGTTTAACTATAACTCTATCTGTGTGGCGGCCAACACAGTGAACAACTCTTAATCACAAGGACTCAATATAGAGTCGCACTCCGATTCACCGTCAACAGAGGTGCTCTCCCAGTGAAGTACTGAGGAGAGACTTGTTGCTCACTCTTTGAGTACACGTACTAGCGCGCACACTCTCGTTACGTGTTCTCGCTCCAAGAGCGACAACGGAATGGCCCCTCTCCATGTCAGACATGAAGGGGTATATCTTTCGGTCTCTTCCATTACTCCTTCAGCTCAAGGCGTCAGGAATATCGTCTACCAATCAGCATTGCTCTTCTAAAACGGGAGAATGACGTTTCGTTTAAGGTGACCAATCCGGAAATCTGTAGCATCAGCGTTTGGCGTTTGCTATCTCCCTGTGAAAACCTCTGAAACTGCGTGCCATGTTTGTAAAGAATGCATAGGCTTAGCACTCCCACGCAATGTAGCAGAATTTGCTTTTAAGCCGAACACAGGGTCGTTCTCCCCTTTCACTCGGGCAAACGCTGTCCGCCCCACGGGCAGTCGCCATCCGACGTAGATAGGCTGAATCGTCCTCTGAAGGGACCGGCCTCTCGCCATGCGGTCCGTCTCTTCGGAACTAAAAGCTCTTGTGACCGTCGTGTCTTGAATGTGTGTGTGTGTGTGTGTACGCCAGCCTCGAGTATCTCAACCCCGGTGCGCGCTTGTTATTTGCGTATCGTTTACATGAATTCGTACAACATTGACTTTATCTTATCGAGTTTGGGTTCGAATGAAGCTTCTTGATGCGCAGAATATGATTGTGAGGGCGGAATATGTAAGCAATGAATGTCAGGAGACCACGACGTCTTACAACACAAGTCTTCTTCTAGATCGATTTGTCTCTTTAATTATTGAATGTCGTTTGTATTTCCCGTAAAGCAAAAATGCGAATTTACGCGGCCAATGGGAAAAAAATGTAGCGTATTGAAAGATGCAAATGTAGGCTGGAACTAACATTATCACTAAATTTCATGCCTTGAGATTGACTAACTTTGTGAGTATTGTTCGTGCAGATAGCTAGGCCTAGGCCTAGGTAACGAGTTAGAATATCGAGCTCACTTTCAGCTTGTGGCATATACGGATGTGCGGCGAGTCAAGGCAACGGGATCCCATGTGTGCCGAGAATGACGGAGGGCGGAGTGGAGGCGCGCGTGCGACAGGCGAGGAGCTATGTGGGCGTGGTAGTCACGAGGCGGGGCGCGCTGCGGCGCGGCACCCACGCCCGCAAGCAGGCGGGCGGCCTTGCGGGCCCGGCCGCTCGCGTCTTCTTGTGCAGTCGGCGCGCGCCGAGCTGCGCTGACTCACCGCCCTCGCCATGCCTCGCGGTGCAACGGCTGACTCCAAGGCTGCGCAAGGACGCGGGCCTCAATGTCGCCCTGGTGGCCGGCCACCTGCCTCCCTGTCGAGCTGGTCTGCATTACGCCTCTGCCACCTCGTTACGTCACGGCCGCTACCAGAACACGTCTCGATTCCATCTCAGACCGGGGTCACTGGGCCGCAACGGTTCAGCACAGTGCAGAGAATTAACTGCTTACTTGCGCCAGGCCTGGCGTCACACGATTAACACTAACGAGGAACATCTTGAGTGCGATGTCGAAAGTTCAATCTTTACTAAGGGTCATTTGAAAGCGTTGTGTTAACAATTATGACAGGAAAAGTATTAGCTGCTAGTGACTCATCACGAGGATCAGGAGAGCGTCACAAAACGTGTATCCGAGAAGTGCGGGGATCAACCTTCTAAGGGATGTGTGTATACACTTCACAAAATGGGCGTCGTCGACATTCAAGAACTGTTCAAAACAAATCATTAACCTGCACCATCAACGAATGAAATATGGTGCGGTACAGTGATCATACAGGTTGCACCATCAAGGTTGAAGGCGAACTCCTTGGGACTTACAAACCGTGCAGGACGTTCAGCTACGTATACACTCTTAGAGAATGAATATAAAACAATATTGACGTCATGCAGTGATGGTGTCTTGAAAGGAGGATATAAGATGAACATCAACAAAAGCAAAACGAGGATAATGGAATGTAGTCGAATTAAATCGGGTGATGCTGCGGGAATTAGACTAGGAAATTAGACGCTTAAAGTAGTAAATGAGTTTTGCTATTTGGGGAGCAAAATAACTAATGATGGTCGAAGTAAAGAGGATATAAAATGTGGACTGGCAATGGCAAGGAAAGCATTTTTGAAGAAGAGAAATTTGTTACCATCGAGTATAGATTTAAGTGTCAGGAAGTCGATTCTGAAAGCATTTGTATGGAGTGTAGCCATGTATGGAAGTGAAACGTGGACGATAAATAGTTTAGACAAGAAGAGAATAGAAGCTTTCGAAATGTGGTGTTACAGAAGAATGCTGAAGATTAGATGGGTAGATCACATAACTAATGAGGAGGTATTGAATAGAATTGGAGAGAAGAGGAGTTTGTGGAACAACTCGACAAGAAGAAGGGAGCGGTTGGTAGGGCATATTCTGAGACATGAAGGGATCACCAATTTAGTATTGGAGGGAAGCGTGGAAAGTAAAAATCGTACAGGGAGACCAAGAGATGAATACACCAAACAGATTCAGAAGGATGTAGGTTGCAGTAGGTACTGGGAGATGAAGAAGCTTGCACAGGATAGAGTAGCGTGGAGAGCTGCATCAAACCAGTCTCTGGACTGAAGACCATAACAACAACACATGCAGTGATGAGAACTGATGGAATGTGATGGTACGCAACCGAATGCGAAACGGTCTGTTGCGGATTTTATCGTGAAACTGGCTATCCTTTAAGGGGAAGCTACGGATAGTGTGATAATATGTTTTATAGGAAAGGAAAAAACAAACATCCAGGGGCTGAATTTGTCCAGTGGTTCCAGATGGTATGAACTGCAATTTCATACACATTTCAAGAGTGATAGACTGACCTAAAGTTGCATAGTGACAGATAGTCTGTTCTAAAGACGCAGACCAGGAATCAAGCAAAATCAACTTATTTTGACCAGATATTGGCCAAAAGTAGTGCTCATACCATAGCTGTAGTTCTCTTACGTCCAATTGCCCATTCTTGCTTGCTGTGACGTAAATATGACCTACTGGCCTTGCAAGATAACGCATACGAGAAGGAATCGCAAGCAGCAGAACATCTCCATCTCCTTTCACCATAATAAATAACTTTCCATCCAATTTACCATCCAGATTAACAGTCTGCGTAATTGTATACGAATGCGTTAAGGCATTGATATTAGTTGATCTTGATACAACTCTCTTCGTACCTCTAATTTCCAGGGTTCATTTATATGCATTTCCTCTTCAAATCTCTATTGCTCGGAGTTGAAAACAAGTTCCTCATTGAACGATAGGATAAGTTTCTTTATACCGTGTACAAATTTTCGGACCGATTCCTCAGTTTGCTGTGCATCGTCAAGTTGGCGCTTTATTTTAAATTTCATCTTACGTCTTCCAATACCGTAGCACTGTTTTAAGTTATGCAACCATCCGCTGCCTCTCTTGAAATCACTGTTACCTATGTCGCGCGCAATTTGTTGTGCATAACGTAGTAGGTCACTATCTATCACGCACGTCCTCTAAACTGTATCGAGCATTCCTGAAACGCACAAACACCCTTTTTATAACAATATTTTTGCGCCTTGTTCTCCCTTGAGTATACGCTATCAAATATTCCACTAACTCATCTTAAAGAACAGCTAATATTTCATCTGCCACTTCTTTCACACTCTTAGAAATTCCTTGGGATCCTTTCTGACAAAATGTCAACTTCGGCAACTGTTGTAGTAGATATAATGTAGTGTTTGCTTTGTTTATCGTTGCACATTGCTCTGATTTGTATCAACACCAGTAACACTGTAGCACTGCTTGAGTCACTCGTCGACTAAGTAGTTCAACTATGCTCCGTGGCCTCATGCTGTTCTCTCCGTTGGATAACTCCAGTCCCACCCCCTGTTGCCATTAGCAGTCAATATCGTGTGTGTATGGTAGACAATATGTGGGGCATCGAATGACGTAACGATCATTCCCTTTCGTGACCTCACACTCAAAGGGTTCGTTATGAGTATTGACTGCCGGACGAGCCATCTGGCATAGCGGTAATTTAGGGAGTTCAGCTGGTCAGTGCTCAGGGATATGACAGGAACTATCATTCGAAGCAAAAACGTCCAGTGAACACCGTCTCTATAATGCGTACAATAATAGCTATGAGTGCTTGTTCATTGGGGACTAATGACCTCAGCAGTTGAGTCCCATAGTGCTCAGAACCATTTGAACCATTTTTTTTTTTTTTTTGCTTGTTCATCATCACTACTGAGAAACACATCTCTTCTACCGAACAAGTGTTCATAGCTCTTAAGGTAAGTATTGTAGGGCCCATGTTTACTTACAATTTCTTCTTGTTGCGACCCATACTACCTCCTCCCAAAATATAGAAAGCAAAGAACCTATAGGCCAAGAGATTTGTTTCACAGTAGCGAAGATGAAGAATTGCTCATAATTCTTGAGGTACACATTTTGGAGCCCATGTTTACTAGACAGTTTTGATTAGAATGTTCGTTTCTGTTCTACATCTACATCTACATTGATACTCCGCAAGCCACCCAACGGTGTGTGGCGGAGGGCACTTTACGTGCCACTGTCATTACCTCCCTTTCCTGTTCCAGTCGCGTATGGTTCGCGGGAAGAACGACTGTCTGAAAGCCTCCGTGCGCGCTCTAATCTCTCTAATTTTACATTCGTGATCTCCTCGGGAAGTATAAGTAGGGGGAAGCAATATATTCGATACCTCATCCAGAAACGCACCCTCTCGAAACCTGGCGAGCAAGCTACACCGCGATGCAGAGCGCCTCTCTTGCAGAGTCTGCCACTTGAGTTTATTAAACATCTCCGTAACGCTATCACGGTTACCAAATAACCCAGTGACGAAACGCGCCGCTCTTCTTTGGATCTTCTCTATCTCCTCCGTCAACCCGACCTGGTACGGATCCCACACTGATGAGCAATACTCAAGTATAGGTCGAACGAGTGTTTTGTAAGCCACCTCCTTTGTTGATGGACTACATTTTCTAAGCACTCTCCCAATGAATCTCAACCTGGTACCCGCCTTACCAACAATTAGTTTTATATGATCATTCCACTGAATACTGACCATTCCTCCTGGTACACCCTGTACACACAAACCATTCCTGTGAATCACTATCGGAGTGGCCATGTGGTTCTAGGCGCTGCAGTCTGGAATCGAGCGACTGCTACGGTCGCAGGTTCGAATTCTGTCTCGGGCATGGATGTGTGTGATGTCCTTAGGTTAGTTAGGTTTAACTAGTTCTAAGTTTAGTCGACTGATGACCTCAGAAGTTAAGTCGCGTGGTGCTCAGAGCCATTTGAACCATTTTTATGAATCACTATAAGTTATTAGCGAAAATTGTATCAAATACAGTAGTTCCAGAAGTTAGCCTGTACATACAGATGGTAAAACGCGGCAGAGGACGTTATGAATACATGTACATTCTGTGAACTGTGTTTTGTGCAGTCTTCAGTCCTAAGATTCTACATTCAGCTTAACTTACTTAGAGTAGTCGAATCTTTGTGTCCTTTATAATTTTTACCCCTTACACTTCCCTGTAAAACCTGACTATTCCTTGGCGCCTCAGGCTGTGTCCTATCAACCGATCCCTTCTTTTAAGCAAGTTGGACCATGAATTTCTTTTATTCCCCCGGTTTGATTCTGTACATCTCCACTGAATATTCGATTTACCCATCTAATCTTCAGTATATTTGTCTGTAGCACCACGTTAGAAAAGCTCCTGCTTTCTACTTGTTTGAACTGTTTATCGTCGACGTTTCACTTCCGTACTGCCCGACCACGGTATTACTGCACCTGGCCTCCCCTGGTCGTTACCTGGACCACGCGGCGACGTTACAGTAAATAAGCACAGTGGTGACTAAGGAAAACGCACCGCATTGGAAATGATTTCAAGACCGTTGTGCGTATACTATTAAGTAGTTCAGCTTGTCCTCCTGAAATATAACGATAAAAATTCACGATAAGCTTACCTAAGCGACCTCTCTCCCAGGCCCAATAATATTGTGGTCGACTAAAACACTAGAGCACTGAAGCACCAAAGAAACTGGTATATGCATGCCTATTCAGCTACAGAGACATGTGAACAGGCAGATTACGGCGCTGCAATCGGAAACGCCTATATAAGACAATAAGTGTCTGCCGCAATTGTTAGATCGGTTACTGCTGCTACAGTGGCAGGTTATCAAGACTTACGGAGTATGAATGCGGTGTAACAGTCGGCGCAGGAGCGATGGGACACAGCATCTCCGAGGTAATAATGAACTGGAGACTTTCCCGTACGACCATTTCACGAGTGTACCATGAATATCAGGAAACCGGTAAAATATCAAATCTCCGACATCGCTGCTGCCGGAAAAAGACCCTGCAAGAACGGGACAAACGACGACTGACGAGATTCATTCAATGTGACAGAATTGCAACCCTTCCGCAAATTGCTGTAGATTTCAGTACTGGGCCATCAACAAGTGTCAGAGTGCGAACCATTCAACGAAACATCATCGATACGGGCTTTCGGAGCCAAAGGCCCACTCGTGTACCGTTGATGAGTGCACGGCACAAAGCTTTGCGCCTCGCCTGGTCCCGTCAGCGCCGACAATGGACTGTTGATGACTGGAAACATGTTGCCTGGTCGGACGAGTCTCGTTTCAAATTGTATCGAGCGGATGGACGTGCACGGGTATGGAGACAACCTTATGAATCCAAGGACCCTGTATGTCATCAAGGGATTATTCAAGCTGTAATGGTGTGGGGCTTGTGCAGTTGAATTGATATGGGACCCCTGATACGTCTATATACGACTCTGACAGGTGACAGGTACGTATGCATCTTGTCTAATCACCTGCATCCATTCATGTCCATTGTGCATTCCGATGGACTCGGGCAATTCCAGCAGAACAATGCGACACCCACACCTTCAGAATTGCTACATAGTGCCTCCAGGAACACTTTTCTAAATTTAAACACTTCTGCTGGCCACCAGACTCCCCGGATGAACATTACTGAGCGTATCTGCGATGCCTTGCAACGCGCTGTTCAGAAGAGATCTCCACCCCTCGTGCTCTTCCGGATTTATGGATAGCGCTGCGAATTCATGATGTCAATACCCTCGAGCACCAATTCACACTTTAGTCGACTCCATGTCACGTCGTGTTGCGGCACTTCTGTGTGCTCACGGGGCCCTGCACGATATTAGGCGGGTGTACCAGTTTCTTTGGCTTCTCATTGTATATTCCAGACCCGCGGACGTCAAACTGCGACCCGAATCAAGTATTCGTGCGACCCGCGATTTTGAGCATTCAGATGAAAGTTACAGCCGAATCCAAACGTAAATAACATCTTAAGTGCGTACCTTTTCCTGCTCACTAGTAAACAAAAATAGTTTACACGGAAACTGACATGTCAAGATGCGCGTAATTTTAATTGACGTTGCTGAATTCTGTTCTGACCTAAGTTATAGCTGGCAGTTTACCTCAGTGGTAGATGGGTAAGTACAGCAGCCACAGCGGGGTTAGAGAATGGGAGAGGGCGAATGTTTTATGGTTAGTCTTTAGGTACTGACAACTCACTTGCCAGCGCTACTCGTGCCGATCAGCTGTTGTGGCATAAATTTCAGACGGCAATTACTTGGATTCGTGTATGCTCATGACGAAGACGGTCGTCTTCAAATGCAGTACGTGTTTGAAGCACGGAATATGAAATTAATTCAAAGCTGTTGTTACACAAAGCAATAAGTAGAAGAAAAATTACATCCAAAACATGTAGTAAACATTTGTGATCGTGTCTCGTATTGTGAATGCATATAAGTGCAATTTCTGTTATTAACCAATCATTTATCCGCTCACATAGACAACACAACACTCCTCAGACAACTACAACGCCTCAAGTTTGCTGTCGCTGAGGATGGCAGCAATCTGAAACAGAGATCAGTCGACAGCCCGAAAGTTGCGAGATCAGTCGACAGCCCAAGTGTTGCCGACATTTAACGATCAGTACTTGGGCGCCCGTTTGAATTTTAAACCCTCTCTGCTGCTTCAGCCGTCGTCAGCTATTTTTCTCAAAATAGCAAAGTTCATCCACTACTTTTAACGCTACATTTGCCGATCCAATTACCACAGCATTAGGTGATTTAATTCTACATACCTTGATTGACTGTTCCGTTGGTTCATGATCGACTAATAGAGAATTTTATTCACTGTGAACGAAACCCATTACACACCACCCTTGTGTAATATTCCACAATATTTATTAATTGACTGAGCGGTTTTCGGCTGTTCTTTGATCATCACGTGCAAATTTAAAAACCAGTTACGAGAGTAATAAACATTTTAGACTATTACACAACTGTCGATTACATTCCATTAGCCTTGTTTTATAGCCTCTTCTCAAGACACCATCCATTCGGTTCAAATGCTCTTAGAAGTCTTTTTTTTTTTTTTTTTTTTTTTTTTTTGGCGGAATTACATATCGTCAGCAAGCCTGGAAGTTTTCATTTCTTCTCCCTGAATGCAATTACTTTTAAAATTCCTCGTTGGTTCTCTTAACTGTTCGCTCAGTGTACGAACAGAAGAAGGTCGGGAATGGGCTACAACCCTATCTCACTCGCATCTCAGCTATTACTTCCCTTTAATGACCTTGAGCCTTATAACTGAACACTGGAGTCTGTACAACATGTAGCTCACCTTTTGCCCCCTGCGTTTTATGCCTGTTGCCTTCATAATTTCAAAGAGTTTATTCCAGTCAGTGTTATGAAAAGCTTTTTTCTAACTCTACCTATGTTAGAAATGAAAGGAGACCTTAATTCAGTCTATAATAAGTTATCGGGTGAGTATTGCCACCCGTGTTCCTAACTTTCTCGGAAACCCAAACTGACTTTCCCTGAAAAATTCAGAAATTCGTGATAGTATTTTGATGTGAGTTTTGTGGTGTGTGTGAGATAAACTGAAAACCAGGATTTCTGGCGTACAACAATCTCCAAAATAAAAAAAAATTTCAGATCGAGAAGACACATCAAATAGCTGGAAAAATCTCATTTCTATCACTTGTTAATGTGCACATATACCATGTTTGCACACATGTTCGTTAGCGGAATGGCGTGTGATCTAGTGGTTGGCCTAGGATATCCCATTTCTGAGACAGAACTGTGCAGGGATCTGGGAGAGTCTTTGCTACCTGACGAGCCACATGTCACGTCCCACGCAAGCGCTATCCGAGTGGCTCCCAACGCTTCCGAGTCCATTATCCTTTAAAGCGATCAGATACAAATTAATGACTATAAAAGAAATTGAAGAACGAGTGATGAATAACATTCAGACAAATAAAACTCACTCATCTCGTTCGCACTTTAATGAACCAAGGAACAGGAAACCAATCAGATAATTGACTGTGCTTCCTTCTAATAACCCTTTTTTATATGTAATTTGCTGTCGGTCTTTGAGCATCGTAAGTCGTGCTCCAACTCTATACTGGTTTTTAATTTTGTTTTGAGGACCACTGCAGTCAAAAGTGGAATCGGTATTCGTAACTGCCCAGCGACATTTCGCCAAAATAATGCCAGTTCTTTTCCGTCAGAATTTCTTTTTAAATGTCTTGTGTTCGCAGAGTCCAAGAAAACGTACTTGGCTCGAAATCTACAATCTGAAAATACTCCTACATTCACTTAAATTTTTTTTTCAATTAGAAAAAATACAGTTCAGCACATTAATACTGCTACATTACGATGATTGACAAGTAACGAATATTTATACATAGTGCATGAGTAGTAGAGAGATGGTGGTACTGATGCAACTTTGATATGGAATTGATATACAAATACTTAGGGATTACAATTACAAATAACCTAAATGGGAACGATCACATAGATAATATTGTGGGTAGAGCAAACCAAGACTGCCACTCATTGGCAGAACACTTAGAAGGTGCAACAGGTCTACCAAAGAGACTGCTTACACTAACGCTTGTCCGCCTTATTCTGGAGTATTGCTGTGCAGTGTGGGATCCGTATCAGGTGGGACTGACGGATGACATCGAAAAAGTACAAATAAGGGCAGCTCGTTTTGTATTATCGCGAAATAGGGGAGATAGTGTCACAGACATGATACGTGAATTGGAGTAGCAATCATTAAAACATAGGCGTTTTTCGTTGCGACGGGTTCTTCTCATGAAATTTCAATCACCAATTTTCTCCTCCGATTGTGAAAACATTCTGTTGGCACCCACCTACATAGGGAGAAATGATCATCAGAATAAAATAAGAGGAATCAGGGCTCGGACAGAAAAATTTAAGTGCTCGTTTTTCCCGCGTGCCGTTCGAGAGTGGAATGGAGAGGTTGAAGGTGGTTCATTGAACCCTCTGCCAGGCAATTTATTGTGAATAGCAGAGTAATCACGTAGATGTATATTAAATTGAACAAATAATTACTGCCACCCCTGGATGACACCATGTGTTTCCCCAGCTGACACGTGTGACCCCGACCCTTCTCCCTCCTCCCCCCTCCCCGTCACCCGTCCCCTCCCCCACCTATCATGTTATTCTAAATTTTAGCGGTAAAATCGAATTTTCGCTGTAAAATTCAGATGTCAGTTGAGAGGACGTTAACGGAAACTGTTGATGAATTGTTTATAAAACAGGGATAGGTGGCAGAAATCGAAAAAAAAAAAAAACTCAAGAGGATGGGAAATCGGGGAATTATGCACTGGGAAGGACATAATTTGCATTTCATAGGACAGGCATACCCTTATCTGTCTTCCGATCGCATCGTATGCTGCGGTCGCACCGCCGGCTGCTCCACGCATATTTAACGCGCCATGCAGAGCGATCGTAACTGTCCGGCGAGGGTTTCGCTCACATGGCAGTCTGCTGTAGAATGAGCAGTGACATGCGCCACGCCACGCGCGCTGCTTGGCGCGGTATGTGGCGGCCCGCAACAGAACCATGGCAGCCGCCCCCAGGCTGGACCGCAGGTGTCTCGCCTTGTACGACGTTTTCGGACCACACACACTGGACCCACCCCCCGCCCGCCCACACTAGCAGCCTTAGCATCTTCCTCCCACAGCCGTGCCCTAACGAGCTCCAACATATATTTATTTTTGGCGATGGAGCCGATGTCACAGGTGACAGGATGTTTGCCCAGAATGAACAAAATGCTGTTTTTTTAAGATAGCAACTGCATCCAATTTTCCAGCCACGCGCAGCCACTTGCCAGCAAGCAAATGATTTTTCAAGAGCCCTTGCTACCTGACGAGCCACCATGTCACGTCTCACGCATGCGCTATCCGAGTGGTTCCCAACACTTCCGAGACCGTTATTCCTTTGTCCCAGAATTTGTTTTTTCCCTCAAAGCAGCGTTCTGTTACTCAGCCACCTGAAGCAAGCCTATTTCAGCCTGCTTGAAGAAAAAGGAGGCAAGTCAAAATTTGCTGGTATGGCATTCAGAGGTTCTCTAGAAAATAGAGGGTGGAGTCTGAAGGTGCATAAAGCCCAAGCCTTACCACAACCATAATCAGTCTCCGACAGTGCCTAGTTGTGACCGTATGGTTCTCGCAATATGAAACAGCCAGCCAGTAGCGATGCCAGTGGCAGCAGTGATGGGAAATGACCAAACTTGGGGCAATTGCCATGTTTATAAAAAGAATTGAGTTCAAATTGCGACAGTTATAAAATTTCGCAGCAAAGTATTCTCATTTTTCGAGATTGTGATATCTCGTAATCCCCAGCAGTGTCCCAGCTTAGTGATGGAGCTAGGTAGAATCACTGGGGCTATCTCCTTCAGTCTCCCTGGTTAAAGGAGTGTATTGGATTAAATACCGAAAAGAGGCAAGCACGACTAGTGATTTCGATAACGATTTTTATAAATTAATGATTAATTTCATTTTCGGGAAAACCTTGCAGAATATGGGAAATGAACACGATATTTTGATTAGAACCGAATGGCCGTGGAGCATAAGAAAGTGGATTGCCAGATTAAATTTTAAGCAGGTCACTATTTTCAATGAGAACTTTGTCACTGTGGAGATGTCGAAGGTTTCAGTAGAGTTTACAAAATCAATCTGTTTGGGTATGTATGTACTGGACATCTCCAAACTCCACATGTACCGCTTCCACTACGAGTTTGCTAAAACTCATTTCGTGGAACCAAAGTTACTTTATGTGGATACAGATAGCCTTATATATTTGGTGAAGAACAGTGATCCGTATACAGTAATTAGGACTCACGGTAATAAATTCGACACCTCGGAACATGCAGCTGATAATCCTTACAGTACTGTTCTTCAGAACAAGAAGGTTATAGGCTTAATAAAAGATGACGCGGATGGATTGCTGATTGTGGAGTTTGTGGGACTAAGATCCAAAATATATGCATATCATACAATATATGGTTTCACCCAGAGGAGGATTAAGGCTGTGCAGCGTGCAGCATCACGTGTCCTTACGATCGAAGCCTACTTGTGATGCCTGCACAGTGATGATTGCGGTGCTCTGTTGCAGCCTCCGCATACGGTACGGCAAAGTAGTATTCGATCGTGATGCTACGAGGTGTAAACTGTGCTGCAATCTTAAGTCGGATTGTCACTTCATGGCGATAAAGGAGCCATTTGTGACGACAGGAAAAAGACCCTCCTGTGAATAAGAGAGAGAGAGAGAGAGAGAGAGAGAGAGAATAGTAACAGGAACTGTGAACTTAAAAGCAGTACTACTTCGTGTATTGGAAAACCAACAAGATTTGTGAATGTAAAGCTGTATTACTACTGTGAATATTTATGTCTGAACAAAAAAATAATGTTATTCGTTACCACACATCTCTGTAGTTGTTTTACAAATCTCTACCGTTACAAATGTATATAAAGGCTGTGTAAGGTGCACAAGATAATAGTTTGAAGCCTGAGGGAGGTGAGGTTTAAGGTGGAACAAAATATTTGTAATCATTGCACGGGATTTCACCTATCGTGCTGCACGTATAGGTTTTTGGGAACAGGCGGTGCATGATCGTGTCACCTTTCAAAGACTTATTGCAAACACGCCTGAAATTATGTCGCTGTGCTTGAACAAAGCCGCAGACGTAGGATCTGGGCAAAGCTACATACTATCTAAGTACGAGCTAGGTATAAACAAAGAAAAACACAGAATGTGACGTAAAATATTCATTTATTTTCATTAATCCAAATTAAAAGTAATTTTGCATTTTCATACGCAGACACAACCCTATTTTCACACATCTTTTTGTTGAATTGATGGATAGCAGGGCACCTGTAGAATTCCAGCTCTTGAATAGATGCAAATTGGAAGATTCGATGCAACCATGTGAACTTCTCCTCGCCCTTGACACAGATCATGGTATCAGGATGATCGAATATTCTAAGTGACGTTATCATATCTTTATAAGGTATACCAGGATCGTCCCAGTAAAGTCCATGTAAGAAATGAGTTAACCATTTCGCACTCCTCCATGTTTTAGCACAGTTCGCATTCTTGAAAGGCGTCGGATATGCAATGATTGCAGTGAAAGTCTGTTATACCAGCATCTTCTGTGTATGCTATGAATGCAACATCTTTAAATATGAATTGTCTACACTCATCATCATAGAAACTTTGAATGTAAGCAACGACGTTCACGCTCCAAGTTGCTTTTGTGAAATGCTCTGTGTGTGACACAGCACTTGGTCATTTATACAGCACGCTTCACAACGCCAGTAAATGGGCAATAATTAATCACACGGTCATATAGAAATAAAGCATAAGCTTCAGTGTGTTCTGAGAAATTTGATGAGGATTCAAATTCGATATGTACATCTATTGGTCGAGATTTAATTATCTCATTCAGGTTAGAAGAGTCTATTACAATGATTGGTGTTAGGTCGTTGAATTTCCATTGGACTGAGTACCCATCCTTTCTCTTCAGCACTTTCATAGTAAGAAGCACGGAACCTTGCATACATGTCAAATGGTAGACTGTATACATTCTGGTCCCGCTGTAGGAGTAAATTGTCACATGGATAGAATTCTGATTTCTGGTAGCCTTTGGCACTAGTGACACCACAGTTGTCAAATACGGTGGCACCATTTGCTAAATTCCCCCTTCTATTGGTCTGAAATGCAAGTATGATGAGTCTCAGTGTTTCCAGCTCCTTGGTGGTTTTAATAGACCTTCTTTGTCTGCTCGCTGCCGGTAGCACCGGATACTCAAAGACCTCTCATGAGCGGAAAGTTAACAGCAGATACGTACCGGTATTCAGAACTTTTAAAACCTTCTAACGCTCCTCGTCTGCGACAGTCATGCGTGGCAATTTCCATATAATTTTATTGATGATGTTCTGATTCTCCTCTTGAGCTCCTTGAATGTATAGTTGCTATCTGTTGCACTCCATACGGAATAAGCTCCTATTTAGCATTCATAATAATTCTCTGCATGTCCTCGAAGTACCACATAAGCGTTTTTGGAGTTATGCGTGCAGTAAATCGGCGATACTCTTCTGTAGTCCTACCCACAGGCTCGTCTATGAACCATGTAGTCGTACAATGATTTCCTCATCACGAAAGTTAAGAAGCTGGTTATTCTGGCCCACAATACGCAGCTCCAGACAGTCCACTGTCTGAATTGTCACTGGAAGGTAGATAGCCTCGGTAGGAGTCTCAACAATCTTGTACCCTGTTCCAGCTGATGGGAAGATCCGTAAAATGAATTAATCAATCTATTGTTGAGATATGGGCTCGTTACAATGTTACTCTCAACACGGATTGTGCTGACATGGAGAATATCCATTGCCTGATCAGATTTGTAAAATTTAGTGGGATCTGTCTTCAAAACCTGTCTATTTGTGGAACCCAGTAGTCGGTCTATTGAACCTTTCTACCTAAAGTAAATCGATGCATTCACCGTCCTTATTTCAGACTGAAATGTAATGATCTTTGCACCGAGCTGAATCCCTTTTCCAGACTTTAAAACTTCGTTTATCGTCAATGTCATACGCCAGTTTCAATTTTCATAATTTCGTTATTACCACTAATTTCAGATGAAGTTCATTGTTAGCCTCTGTGATATTTGGGATGGTGTTGTATGGCTCCAGTCCAATCAGCGCGATACTCCAATCTCTAATGCATAAATCAAGTGATGGGAAGCAATTCGCACCTAATAAAGATAAAATTCGATCGGCGGTGTGAAGCTCTTTATTTGCTACATGTGCGATGTCGTGTCCCATACACGCTTTGTCGATCAGATTTATCCCCTAATCACCGCGTGCTAATCGTTTTTGTAGTTTTTTTCCAGGCCCATAGTAGTTGTATCAAATGGTTCAAATAGTTCTAAGCACTATGGGACTTAACATCTGAGGTCATCAGTCCCCTAGACTTATAACTACTTAAACCTAACTAACCTAAGTACATCACACACATCCATGCCCGAGGCAGGATTCGAACCTGCGACCATAGCAGCAGCGCGGTTCCGGACTGAAGCGCCTAGAACCGCTCGACCACAGCGGCCGGCATAGTTGTATCCAGGATTGCGTAATTCGACTGGTAGTTTGTCGAAAATTACGCCTCGTCTTCCAATGCGTCTTCTATCACACATGTTATATTACTGAGGTGGTTTTGTTGTGTGCACCATGTTATATAACAAATTGTCACCACTGATCCAGCTGTTTAGTGATGCGGGAAAACAAAGCCATTTAACTAACGCTATATTCTCTCGACACAGGATGACCCTCTCTACGAGATACACATCTCGTTCCAAGCTCTTCTGTAACTCTTGTGTGTAAAAGCATTATGCAGTTTTGTACCACTGCTGTCCTTTAAGAGGTAGGTTCTAGGATTTGTTCTCTGCATTTTGGAAACTATGAATATCTCAGTTGACCAGTTTGGCATGTATGGCTTCTCAAATACTGTCTTGTGTTTTGAAATACGTACTAAATCACCTGCATTAGTTCCTGTTTGCATGGATCTAGCGTTTACATATGACTGTATACTGTATCTAGACATATATTATCACGAACATCGATTGGTTTCATTTTTACTGTGCGATGTTTGGTTCCATTATACTGTGCAGTTCTTTGCGAAATAATATCGATTCATTTGTGTGAGCCATGAATGTTCAGATATGCCACAACACTCGACTTCGGTTGGGTGAATATCGACTAGTGGTGTATTCCATAATGCTCCATCACAGTCTTGAAATCTCCACCTGCAACAACCCATCAAATACATGCACCACTTCCTTCCCTGTCTTCGCTTTCGCAGGCATACACTATGTGATCAAAAGTATCCGGACACCTGGCTGAAAATGACTTACAAGTTCGTGGCGGCCTCCACTGGAAATGCTGGAGTTCAATATGGTGTCTGCCCACCGTTAGCCTTGATGACAGCTCCCACTCTCGCAGGCTTACGTTCAGTCAGGTGCCAGAAGGTTTCTTGGGGAATGGCAGCCCATTCTTCACGGAGTGCTGAACTGAGGAGAGGTATCGATGTCGGTCGGTGAGGCGTGGCACGAAGTCGGGGTTCCAAAACATCCCTAAGCTGTTCTATAGGATTCATGTCGGGACTCTAAGCAGGTCAGTGCATTACAGGGATCTTATAGTCGTGTAACCACTCCGCCACAGGCCGTGCATTATGAACAGGTGCTCGATCGTGTTGAAAGATGCAATCGCCATCCTCGAATTGCTCTTCAACAGTGGGAAGCAAGAAGGTGCTTAAAACATCAATGTAGGCCTGTGCCGTGATAGTGCAACGCAAAACAACAAGGAGTACAAACACCCTCCATGAAAAACACGACCACACCATAACACCACCGCCTCCGATTTTTAATGTTGGCACTACACACGGTGGCAGATGACGTTCACCGGAGATTCACCATACCCACAGCCTGTCATCGGATCGCCACATTGTGTACCGCGATTCGTCACTCCACACAACGTTTTTCCACTGTTCAGTCGTCCAATGTTTACGCTTCTTACACCAAGCGAGGCGCCGTTTGGCATTTACCGGCGTGATATGTGGTTCATGAGCAGCCGCTTGACCATGAAATCCAAGTTTTCTCACCTCCCGCCTGACTGTCAAAGTACTTGCAGTGGATCCTGATGCAGTTTGGAAATCCTGTGTGATGGTCTGGATAGATGTTTGCCTATTACACATTACGACCCTCTTCAACTGTCGGCGGTCTCTGTCAGTCAAAAGACGAGGTTGGCTCAGATGGTTCAAATGGCTCTGAGCAGTATGAGACTTAACTTCTGAGGTCATCAGTCCCCTAGAACTTAGAACTACTTAAACCTAACTAACCTAAGGATATCACACACATCCATGCCCGAGGCAAGATTCGAACTTGCGACCGTAGCGGTCGCGCGGTTTCAGACTGATGCGCCTAGAACCGCTTGGCCACACCGGCCGGTTCGCGGTTGGCCTGTACGCTTTGGTGCTGTACGTCTCCAGTCAAGTTTCCACTTCACTGTTAAATCGGAAACAGTGGATCTAGGGATGTTTAGGAGTGTGCAAATCTCGCGACACAAGGGACATCCAATCACCTGACCACGTTCGAAGTCCGTGAGTTCCGCGGAGCGCCGAATTCTCCTCTCTCACGACGTCTAATGATTACTGAAGTCGCTGATATGGAGTACCTGGCAGTAGGGGGCAGCACAATGCACGAAATACGAAAAACGTATGTTTTTGGGCGGTCCGGATACTTTTGATCACATAGTATATTTAGAAATGAACCAATGACCATGAAAATATATTTGAATCCGTTATTCACACATGTCGACAAGATCCGCCTGCCACAGGTCATCCAAACCTTTAATCATTACATGCCTTCGAGGGTACGTTTTGTGTGCTGTTTTGTGGAGTTCTATAACCTCAGAAATAGGTTTTATAACGGATTTGTATTTCACATTGCTTCAAATGGCTCTGAGTACTATGGGACTTAACATCTATGGTCATCAATCCCCTAGAACTTAGAACTACTTAAACCTAACTAACCTGAGGACAGCACACCACACCCAGCCATCACGAGGCAGAGAAAATCCCTGACCCCGCCGGGAATCGAACCCGGGAACCCGGGCTTGGGAAGCGAGAACGCTACCACACGACCACGAGATGCGGTCACATTGCTTCAGCTTATGCATTCTTATGCAGATCAGTCAAATGCAATATTTCGCGATACATTTTCAAATACATTCAAATACATGTTTCCTTGGAAAATAAGGTTCAGTTGACCAGGTGTCCTTTGAAACTGTTTGTTGCCGATCTGTACTGGTTTTTTTTCTTCATTTAAAATTATAGGCTGCATGCCCAATATTTATGACTTTTCACCACAGACACCGAATGTTTTGTCTATCCTAACGTCGCTGTGACGGTTAGTGAAATCGGCAACAGCGTCATCGTCGTTGTTGTTGAATTTCACTGAGAGTTCGCCTAGAGATTCAGTAACTGGTGTCTCCTCCCGCTTAAAATGCCTTAACCTCATCATTCGTAACTTCTCTCGAATGGCATTCCATGCCTCGATGACTTTATATCGGCATTTCGTTGTATATTGGTCAGACATGTGTGCAGCGTGACATTTCATGTATCGACATCTCTTCTTCATATGCTGCTCCCCCTTCACAGTAACAACTACTTTCCCTTTAGTGAAGTCGTTTACTTTCTTTTCCATTGCATTAACCTTATCATTCAGTGTACTGTTCAGTCTCAGAAGGGCAAGACAATACGTCTGTAGTTCCTTACATACGCCTACAAATTTATGTTCAAGAATTTGAAATTTTGGGTCCATGTACAAGTAAATGTCTAGCTATGCGCACTCATCCTATCAGACTGAGTAACCAACGTGTGCTATAATTAGGTTTGCATTATCCCTCCCAGCTGTTTCGGGATTCTGGAATATGTCTGACTCAGGTGAAAAACGTCAACAGCCATACGGTGACCAAAACAGAAATATCGTCGAATTTGATCTTGGTTTTCCATAGCAGCATCGTTAAATATCAACACTGTGTTTGGCTTTACTTTTTGCAGTGGATGGATGTCACACCATCTCCACCCTGTAATATCTCATGTAACAGTTGGTATTTGGACTGGATCAGCGCTTTTGAAAATGCACATGCAAGCTCAAAGCGAATTCCATGTGGACGTGTTAGCAGCGACATGAGTACATCTGTCCTGCTGGAGCTGGAGTGGACCTACAATTATTGCACGTATGTTGTCGGCAAGGAATGCGTCAATCTTCTTCCAGTCTTCTTGCACACCGCCACAGCTCCAGCAGCTTACAACAAAGTCTTGATGCTTCACCCACCCTATCATGATACCTACTACATGTTCTATTGGCGTGCAATGGGTTTTTATAGACAGTAATGAACGCTATGCCCTGCCGTGATACAGATTATCTCATGTACTGGCATGCAATGGGCTTTTACAGAGAAATTAATTAAATGACATAATTTTCTGCTGTTGTGTGTTTAGAGTGTAAATACTGGTTGCAATAGCTTTAGGACTTACAATGTAATGAGAGGTAAGAAATAAAACATGATTGTATACATTTTTATAAAGTAGTCACACATTGGATGCACTACATCAACAGGTTCTTTGTTTATCTTAATTCCAGTACAGAATTCAGAAAACAAAGCCTTCTTTTAAACACAGAATTCAGCATGTATTTCTCTCAAACTTATTGGCAATCCAGTAGTTTTCGTTGGCACCGTACTGACGCACTACTCAATGTCGTCTTCATGCAAACTGTTCGTATAGAGATACCCTGCAATTTCGCTACACACAGCTTTAACACCAGGCAGCCATCTGTTCAGTCTTTCCAACACAAAGAATAGCACCATTTGTAGACCAAACAAGGTTGTAACAGTGGAGTACTGAAGACAAATGGATGTGTCACCTCACTTCAAACTGAGTGCAGAGCCATTGTACACTTTTGTAATGGACAGAGTTAGAGCAGCACAGTAAACGTCTGGAGGACTATGGCTCAGATTATACTCGGCAGTAAACTGCTGCTTGATGTAGGCTGTTTAATGACACAGTTCGTCCTATTCCACCTCTGTAAACTGCGCTTTAACATTTTTATGTGCATTCTCGATATCTATCACAATACACTAGTGTCTGTTTGCAGATGCTTCTAATCCTATATGTAAACGCTTCAAACCACTAGCAGTTAAATTATACACTGAAGTGAACAGTAGTGGTGCACAGGGCTTAATTGGTATCTTCTCATCCACTACAGCCTCACTTTGCCCATGTGGTATCACTGGAATATTCTATTATGGCGCGTATGATGTGGTCCAGACTTGAATGTTGCTGATTAGGACCCCCAGTGCACTTCTGCAAGCCATGGGCTGGCTGAGTGTCTTCAACCGACAACAACAGATGACTGTCCTGCTCTATCAAGCTGACCAGGTGCACGACAGTATCCCAGGATGCTGCCACTACTGCCAATCCCAATGGCCTGGGATACGTTGCTGCTGCTGCAGAACCACACAGGCTGAACGATGTCACATCCAGTGATGAGTTATGAAAAACCGTTACAAGAGATAATAGCTGCACAAAGACTTCATCTTCCTCACACAATAGTAAACACAGACATTAAGCAAGGAGAATTTACTCTTCCATGGCTTCTCTCTATTCTGCTGCAGCTGGGCGGTGCTGGACTATCTCTGACTGCGTCTGAGGATACAGAGCTGGTGGCCCCACCTTATATCCCCAATGTGACCAGATGCTGCATTTCCATTGACTACTGCCTATTTCGAGCGCCTCTGATGGCATGATTGTGAACTAAACCAGCTGCCTGGCCCTCTGCATCTGAGACAGACGTCTCTTGCGAGGTGAAAACTGACAGTGAATTTCAAAAATGGTAAAAAGTTATAACAGCATCATTGGTCCGCATGACTTGCAGAACAGCAAGGATGGCGAGGAAGTGGTGATGGGATGAAAGGATGAGTTGGTGAAGGAGGAAGTGAATGGGGATGAGCAGTTGAAGCTCTTCAATAGTACTGTATATATCACATATACAAAAATGCTTCCACTGAAGCGAATTAGCACCCACTGCCCTCCTCTTCCATTTTCAAGGTATTGATGCCTCATATGGAATATCTCTGCAGTTTGCACACACACATAAGCATGTACTGGTTGTGATGTGCGTCTTGGCTCCACACCTCTGCATTGTCACAATCTGCTGAACCAATTTCTTCTGCTTCTTTCTCCTACACTCTTCCAGTGTCATAGCCTTCCATCCTCCATGTGGTGAACTGTGGCTACAGCACTCCTTCGAACACATCATGTAATACAGCTATTGAAAGCTGCTCTACCCTTCAGATTAATCTCACTGATCGACAATCGCAATGCTTCTGCAACGACAGCTCAGCATAGACTGAACTTCTCCCACCAATTCTGGTCACGTGAGCAGAGAAAAAAGAAGTTCCATCCAAATTTGGATTTCTCGCGAATTTCTGTGGGAGGGGTTGGAGATGGGATGTCAACAAAGCTCTAGGACAAAGAAATATCTACCATTTTTTAAATTATCGCCAAAATTCGAAATTCCCCCCCAGTAGGATAGGTGGGGGAGGAGGAGAGGAAGGGGCAGCTAGTGGGGGAGGAGGAGGGGGATGGGGCGGGACCCAACGTGCTGGCTGAGAAAAACACATGGCGTAATCCAGGGGTAGGGATAATTAACTGATCAATTTAATTAGTTTGCATGTCAATTTGACATTAAAATTGCGCCACGGCCCCTTCTCCCTACTATTTGCATGTATAGTAGATTTGGGCTGATAACTATATTTGTAGGTCATTTTGGATTTACATGGCTCGAAATTTAGCATACAGATCTGCCACCTCTGGCAGTAAAAATGCATCTAAGCCGTTTGCTCATAGGTCGAACTTACCTTGATGACGAGTGGATCATTCCCTGTTAGTTCGAATCTACCTCAGAGTCATATACCTGGCGAGTGCTGGTTTGACAGTTTCTGGGCGACCCATAAGTGGATGTTTTCAACTAGTGAGAGATCTGGAGATCGCACTGGCCAAAGCAACAGTCGAACACCTTTTCAATCAAGTTAGGTCAGGAGGGAACGGGCAACATGCAGTCTTGCATTATCTTGCTGAATCATAACGTCACTGAGACCTCGAAGATGGGACACAGTCACCATCATTAAAGATCATTTACACCAGTGTGCCTTGCAACTAGTCGCCATGGACAGTGTTTGCCACACAGGCAAGTAGAAGCACGTGTCTCCCGTCTGGTATAGAGAGACCTGTGCCTGCGTTCGCTATCTTGTGTGCACAGTTCAAGGGAGTGCGTGACTTGGCATCGGTCCATGCGCCTCCTTGCATTTTCGTGCAATGGGCGCCTGAACCTAGTGTGCAAGAAACGTCGCTCAGATCCAAACACATCTTTCACACGCCCAATTATCCGCTACGTCAGTGTTTCCCAACCTGGAGGTAATTACCCCCTGAGGGGCAAAATGCAATTTTCTGTTTTGGTTATTAAACTAAATTATTTTAAAAGATCATTACTGTTACCACTATTTCTCAAAACTGTAATACTGATTATGTAAATTACAAATAATTACATTTTTTATTTTTGTAAACTAGCATTAACGTGTGACACAAAGTATTGAGGGTTACATCTTGTAAAAAGAACTTAGTCTACCCACGGAGTACACCCTTCCTACTTTGTATCATGCTTCTTTCACCTTAAAACTGAAACATATATCTTAAATATGCTGAAATATCTAATGAAAATAGCTTCCATAATTTGTAGGTAGTACCCACAGTTGACCAGAGGTTGCTTCATTTTTCATTTCTCAAGAGTAAATGAACAAACCGATAGCACAACATAACAGTAACTACATATAATAGCTACTACACTGCTGCAAGGGCTAAACAGAATCATTATTATTATCTCCTTCACTTTCTCAGACGTTAAGTCCGGTTAAAAATGGAGTGACGCGGACCTTGATCAAGCGTCACTTCCTTTTAACTGTACGGTATATCTTATATTGCATTTAGGAACTTTCGGGGAATTGAACATGTATCAATAATTACGGATTTCTGTAGTTGTATATATATGTTTGGATGTAGCTGTATTACAATGATGTACTGGTGGATATTGTGTGGTATGACTCCTGTAGTTGATAGTATAATTGGTATGATGTCAACTTTATCCTGATGCCACATGTCTTTGACTTCCTCAGCCAGTTGGATGTATTTTTCAGTTTTTTCTCCTGTTTCCTTTTGTATATTTGTTGTATTGGGTATGGATATTTCGATTAGTTGTGTTAATTTCTTCTTTTTATTGGTGAGTATGATGTCAGATTTGTTATGTGGCGTTGTTTTACCTGTTATAATGGTTCTGTTCCAGTATAATTTGTATTCATCATTCTCCAGCACATTTTGTGGTGCATACTTGTATGTAGGAACGTGTTGTTTTAAAAGTTTATGTTGTAAGGCAAGCTGTTGATGTATTATTTCTGCGACATTGTCATGTCTTCTGGGGTATTGTGTATTTGCTAGTATTGTACATCCACTTGTGATGTGATCTACTGTTTCTATTTGTTGTTTGCAAAGTCTGCATTTATCTGTTGTGGTATTGGGATCTCTAATAATATGCTTGCTGTAATATCTGGTGTTTATTGTTTGATCCTGTATTCCAATCATGAATCCTTCTGTCTCACTGTATATATTTCCTCTTCTTAGCCATGTGTTGGATGCGTCTCGATCGATGTGTGGCTGTGTTAGATGATACGGGTGCTTGCCATGTAGTGTTTTCTTTTTCCAATTTACTTTCTTTGTATCTGTTGATGTTATGTGATCTAAAGGGTTGTAGAAGTGGTCATGAAATTGCAGCGGTGTAGCCGATGTATTTATATGAGTGATTGCCTTGTGTATTTTGCTAGTTTCTGCTCGTTCTATAAAGAATTTTCTGAAATTTTCTACCTGTCCATAATGTAGGTTTTTTATGTCGATAAATCCCCTTCCTCCTTCCTTTCTGCTTAATGTGAATCTTTCTGTTGCTGAATGTATGTGATGTATTCTATATTTGTGGCATTGTGATCGTGTAAGTGTATTGAGTGCTTCTAGGTCTGTGTTACTCCATTTCACTACTCCAAATGAGTAGGTCAATATTGGTATGGCATAAGTATTTATAGCTTTTGTCTTGTTTCTTGCTGTCAATTCTGTTTTCAGTATTTTTGTTAGTCTTTGTCTATATTTTTCTTTTAGTTCTTCTTTAATATTTGTATTATCTATTCCTATTTTTTGTCTGTATCCTAGATATTTATAGGCATCTGTTTTTTCCATCGCTTCTATGCAGTCGCTGTGGTTATCCAATATGTAATCTTCTTGTTTAGTGTGTTTTCCCTTGACTATGCTATTTTTCTTACATTTGTCTGTTCCAAAAGCCATACTTATATCATTGCTGAATCCTTCTGTTATCTTTAGTAATTGGTTGAGTTGTTGATTTGTTGCTGCCAGTAGCTTTAGATCATTCATGTACAGCAAATGTGTGATTTTGTGTGGGTATGTTCCAGTAATATTGTATCCATAATTTGTATTATTTAGCATGTTGGATAGTGGCTTCAGAGCAAGGCAGAACCAGAAAGGACTTAACGAGTCTCCTTGGTATATTCCACGCGTAATCTGTATTGGGTGTGATGTGATATTATTTGAATTTGTTTGGCTATTAAGTGTGGTTTTCCAATTTTTCATTACTATGTTTAGGAACTGTATCAATTTAGGATCTACTTTGTATATTTCCAATATTTGTAGTAACCGTGAGTGGGGTACACTATCAAAAGCTTTTTGGTAATCAATGTATGCATAGTGTAGCGACCTTTGTTTAGTTTTAGCTTGATATGTCACCTCTGCATCTATTATCAGTTGCTCTTTACATCCTCATGCTCCTTTGCAACAGCCTTTTTGTTCTTCATTTATAATTTTGTTCTGTGTTGTATGTGTCATTAATTTCTGTGTAATGACTGAAGTTAATGTTTTGTATATTGTTGGTAGGCATGTTATGGGGCGATATTTAGCTGGGTTCGCTGTGTCTGCTTGATCTTTAGGTTTCAGATAAGTTATTCCATGTGTAAGTGTATCAGGGAATGTGTATGGATCTGCAATGTAACTGTTAAATAATTTAGTTAGATGTGAATGTGTTGAGGTGAACTTCTTTAACCAGAAATTTGCTATTTTATCATTTCCAGGGGCTTTCCAATTGTGAGTAGAATTAATTGCTTGGGTGACTTCATGTTGCAAAATTATCGCTTCAGGCATTTGTGGTATCATCTTGTATGTGTCTGTTTCTGCTTGTATCCACCGTGCATGCCTGTTATGTTGTACCGGGTTTGACCATATGTTGCTCCAGAAGTGTTCCATGTCTGTTATGTTTGGTGGATTGTTTATTTTAATGTGTGTGTTATCTATTGTCTGGTAAAATTTCTTTTGGTTTGTGTTGAATGTTTGGTTTTGTTTCCTTCTATTTTCACTTTTTTTGTATCTTCTGAGTCGTTTGGCGAATGCTTGTAATTTCTGCTTCTTTTCGTCTAATTGCTCTGTCGCTTCTTGTTGTGAGATTTTACCTAACCTTTTTTGTTTTTTTTCCGAGATTTCATTTCTTATAAATTGTGTTAGCTGTCCGATGTCTTTTCTCAGTTTTTCTATTTTGATCTGTAGCCTGTGTTGCCATGCCGGTTTTGTGGGTTTCTTCTGTGTGTTGGTTGGTTCTGATCTCTGCCTAGTGTGTATATTTAGTGTAGTGAGTGCTCCTATATAAACCAGTAGTCGTAACTCTTCCATAGTTGTTTTTTCATTTATTTTGTTGTGTATGATTGTGTTGATAGTTTTTATTGTTGTTTGGACTTGTGGGTTATTTGGTGGTCTATGCAAGAATGGTCTAATGTCTGTATTTGTGTCTTTGTATTCTATATATGTTAGCTGAAATTTTTCTTCTATATCTAACATCTGTGTCACTCCGTGTTCTATTTGTGCTTGTTCTGGTGGCTGTCTTAAGATTTCGTTTTCCTCTGATTGTTTAATTGGTGTGTGTTGTTCTTTGTTTGTTTGCTCTGGGATGTTTGAGTCCATTACTGTATTTTCTTCTTCTTCTGATTGCACATTATTTTGTTCCAGTATTTGTTGTACTTGTTGTTTGATGTTTTCTAATTCTGACTGGGGTATCGTGTTATTTTTTATTATTACACGGATCTGATCAGCTAGTCGTTGTTCTCTTAAAAATTTTAATTCTGGGTATCTGGTAATAAATGTTGTGTATACTTGTGATCTGTATCCAGTTGTGTTGGTTCCTAGGTTTGTTGCTTGGTAATAACAGAACATGAGGTGTCGATTAACTTCAGCTGACCATCTCATCCTCTGTCTTTGTTTTCCTTTTAGGGTGGTTGCAGGAAGCATATCCTGCAAAACACCTCTATTTGGATTTGAATCATTTTCCAGTTGGCTAGCAGTGTCGTTACCATTGTGGGCGGGCAAAGGGTTCAAGCGTCGTCCCCGACCATGACGGCGCTTGTCCGAGGCTTCTTTAGTTCTGTCCTGAACCAACTAATCACACTAAAAGGGCGGTTAGCGCTATTAGTGGTTTGTTCTTTTCGTCGCCTTTTACGACTGGCAGAACATACCGGAGGCCTATTCTTTTCCCGGGCCTCCATATAATAATAATAATTATTATTATTATTACTATTACTATTACTATTATTGTTATTATTATTATTATTTATTATTGTTATTATTATCAGGCGTGGTGGTCTAGTAAAGTGCGTACCTGGAATCCGACGGGCCTCAGGATCGTATCTCGGCTGGACCATGAAAGTTTTAGTGAGCCTTTAATCTGACCTCCACTTCTCAATAATGAGAGGCATTGTGGTTTGGATTCCACATTAAACTGGAGGCCCCCTTTCCCCAGCTGGATAACTTGCAAATCGTTGAAGTGTCATCATATTGAAAAATATACACCCACACGAAATTATTATTGTTATTATTAGTGGAAACGGTCAGAAATAAAGGGCTGGTACCCCAAAGTCTTCCAATTTCTGCAGGAGACCAATGAGCAAATGATTTGCAAAAAGTAAAAGTAGGGCACAGATCTTAATTTGGTTGACTTAAAATGGGGGTGAAACAAGAGTCGGTAGGGAGAGGAGTGGTACAGAGTAATGATGTTTTTAGCGAGTTTCTAGCCGCATTGTGGATAATTAACTTTCTTTTCTGAGAAGGACTTGCGGGTAGCACTTGCAATGCACTGAGAATACCTTCATGAGTCTATAAAAAAGGTTATCATAAATAAACAGTGCCAAAAATGATAGAGGGGATTAGGGACCGTGAAGGGGGGGGGGGGGGTTACTAGCTAATACTGATTGCACTCAGAAGTAATAGTCTCGGTAGGGAACCACTGCGCTATGCGATTCCAATGGCGCTCCGTACTATCACGTCAAGTGCTCGGCTCATGTGACGATGATAACAGTCCAACCTGACAACGTTGTTCCTCCTAGGAGTCTCCACACACGAATATAGAAGTGGGACAAAAATATGAAAACACCCCGAGAAATGCATGCTTCATTATAAATGCAGGTGCTAGCCGAGCCTGCAGGTTGTGCTGTTGTATTTGACTATGAACGGCGCCTGTGGAGTGTCCTCATTACGTTGCAAGTGTCAATCGTGATCATAACAGCGTTCTGTGTGGTTGTGAATGCGTTATGTCGAGCTAGGTGAATACGAACGTGGGCAAATTGTGGGTGCTCGTATGGTGGAAGCTTCCGTAACCAAGGTAGCCGGAGTGTTTTGTGTTTCAAGAAGCAGCTTATCGAATATTTATACCGCTTACAGAGAAAACGAAAAGAAGAAAAAAGAACATCATCCGAAAAGTCATAACGCAGATGGACGTGTGTGCTGAGTGATCGTGGCGAACGGTCATTGAAGAAGACGGTGACGAAAAATAAGAGAACGACAGCTGCAAGCGTCTTTACGGAACTGAATGGCGCACTCGTGAACTCCGTCAGCATCGGAACAACAGGAAAGTAGCCACAGAAGCAGGGAACTGCAGGATGCAAATGACCGTAACGGGAAAACGTATTGTCGAAGCTATAACACCTGCACTGTTGAGGATGAATCTTGTTTCACATCTTTCCCAGTTTCGGGCAGAGTTTACGTTCAGCCGCGCGGTTTGAGGCATCATATCTAGGACTGCGCGGCCCCTCCCGTGGGAGGTTCGAGTCCTCCCTCGGCCATGGATGTGTGTGTTGTTCTTAGCGTAAGTCAGTTTAAGTTACTTTAAGTAGTGTGTAAGTCTAGGTTCAAAAATGGCTCTGAGCACTATGGGACTTAACTTTTGAGGTCATCAGTCCCCTAGAACTTGAAACTACTTACACCTAACTAACCTAAGGACATCACATACATCCATGCCCGAGGCAGGATTCGAACCTGCGACTGTAGCGGTCGCGCGGTTCCAGTCTGTAGCGCCTACAACCGCTCGGCCACCCTGTCCGGCTGTAAGTTTAGGGACCGATGACCTAAGCAGCTTGATCCCTTAGGTTTTCACACACATTTGAACATTTTTTATGTTCCAAGAGAGAAACATGGCGGGGCTTCGGTGACGATTTGGACAGGCATACCGTGGTATCCCATGAACTCCAAGGTTACTCTGCAATAACGCATTACTGTCAAGGATTATGTGACTATTTTGCCCAATCATATAGATCGCCTGGTTAAATTTTTGTTCCCCAGTAGTGTTGCTGTGTTCCTAGACCATGTGGCCTCTGTTCACACAGCCCACATCTTCCAGGACTGGTTTTGTGAGCACGAGGTTGAATTTTCGCATTTCCTCTGGCCATCCCAGTCACCAGATTTCAGTATTATTGAGCCTTTTTGGGTTACTTCGGAGAGAACGGTGCGTGTTCGATATCCATCTCAATCAGCGTTAACGGAACTGGCCATTATCTAGCGACAAGAATAAGATTCACTTGAAAACCGTACAGAACCTGTATATATCCATTCCGAGGCTAGTCAAAGGGGTTTTAAACGCCATCAGTTTTGCTATTACCGTACTAAACATTGTAATGCCCTGTGTTTTTACTGTTTCCGTATTTTTGTCGGCCCCCCTCTACGTCCATTGTGGTACTGCACGCAGCTCCTGCATGCGTGCGAATTTATCTATGGTGACACGTCCGCTGATGTACTCACCTCTTTCCCTGGCTATATAATATGAACTCCTGGAAGTTCCCTCTATATCTGACAACATTAAGTTTTCTTGTTTTAGCAATAACGTGAAACCCATACCATGAGTGATTCCAGCAATCCGCACATATCTTTACAAAATCACTGAACGACATATCGGTTTCTACATGAGCCTGGTAAATGTATTTTAAATTCAGATTATCCTGTTGAATTCTATAATTAAGTTTGCATTATCCCTCGCAGCTGTTTCGGGATTCTGAAATATGACTCAGATGAAAAACGCCAACAACCATATGGCGACCAAAATAGAAATATCGTCGAATTTGATCTTGGTTTTCCATAGCAGCATCGTCAAATATCAACACTGTGTTTGGCTTTACTTTTTTCAGTGGATGGATGTCACACCATCTCCACCCTGTAATATCTCCTGTAACAGTTGGTATTTGGACTGAAACAGCGCTTTTGAAAATGCACATACATGCTCAAAGCGAATTCCATGTGGACGTGTTAGCAGCGGCATGAGTACATCTGTCCTGCTGGAGCTGGAGTGGACCTACAATTATTGCACGTATGTTGTCGGCAAGGAATGCGTCAATCTTCTTCCAGTCTTCTTGCACACCGTCACAGCTCCAGTAGCTTACAACAAAGTCTTGATGCTTCACCCACCCTATCATGATACCTACTACGTGTTCTATTGGCGTGCAATGGGTTTTTATAGACAGTAATGAACGCTATGCCCTGCCATGATACAGACTACGTCAGGCACTGGCGTGCGACTGGCCTTTACAGGGAATTTAATTAAATGACACAATTTTCTGCTGTACGCAGGAGGGAAACTCGTCTGAAAATCCGACGCGGTGACCCTCTTGTGGTCAGCTTTGACGTTGGGTGCATCACTGTCGGCGCGTCTCTCTCTGCAACAGGATAAAGGTACACCGCAGCTCTGGTCGTCGTGCTGACACTCTGAGGCACTCCAGACGTCCAACGGTGTGCAAGATGGAATAATTTCATACAAAAGTTATACAGAAGTATCGAAACAGCTCGAAAGCATGTTAACAGACAGCACAATAATCTCAACACTTAGTGCCCACAAGTAGTGTACCGGAGCGATCTACTCCACAGTCGAAACGTAGTTGAGTCTATCAGTAGATCGGGGTTCACTAGGCATGGCCTGCACCTCAATAGGTATGGGAAGGGGAGGCTGGCAAAGCCTGCAGGTGACAGTGTAGTGGGTGGTGGTGAGATCACTCGTGGAAAAATTCCTGTAGGTGCATTTTTTTTAGATTGAAGTCAGCTGATGGTTATGCCTTTTTAAAGGAAGTCCCTCTAACTAAGGCCTCACCTTCAGAGGAGGTCATATTTCCAAGAAGAGAAGGAATTAGCATATTTCATCAAAATATAAGAGGTATTAGAGATAAAGTTAGTGAACTGCTTGTAGATGTTGACTCTGAAATTATTGCTATGTCGGAGCACCACTTAAATAATTTGACAATTTAGAGGCTTCCTTTACCAGAATACAGATTAGCTGGCTGTTTTTCAAGGAGTTCTTTTTGGGGTGGGTGAGTGGCAATGTACGTAAAAAACAGTATTCTATTTGAGTCCTTAGACTATCACGGCGCTGCACTGAACGCATATTTGAATGTTGTGCAGAGGCAGATGAATTTAGTGAAACTGAACTTCTCACTGTTGTTGTTTATAGGTCCCCCAACTCTGACCTCGGAGCATTTCCGCTCGAGCTAGAGAGAGTTCTTGATTCACTTTGTAGGTAGTTCCAGAAATTAGTTATATGTGGTGATTTCAATATTAATTATGGATATGATGGTGCCATAAAAAGGATGTCGATGGATCTCATAAATTCATATTATCTGATGCAGACTGTGTTTTTTCCAACTAGGGTGCAGGGGAACAGTAGCACAGCCATAGACAATATTTTTATTCTTTCTTCATTACTAGATGGGCATTCTGCTCGTAAAAGGGTGAAAGGCCTTTCAGACCATGATCCACAAATTGTAACACTAAAAGGCTTTTGTACTCAAACAAATGTCACATATAATTACAAACTACATAGGCAAGTTAATCCAACAGCAATAGAGAGTTTTTTAAACCTCGTCGAGGAACAAGAGCGGCAGGATGTTTATAATGCGGATAACGTAGATGACAAATACAATGCTTTCCTTAACACATTTCTCATGCTCTTTGAGACTTGCTTTCCATTAGAACGTCCTAAACGGAGTGCTAGCAGTAAAAGGCAGACTGACTGGCTGACTTGTGGGATAAGGATATCATGTAGAACAAAGTGTGAATTATATCAAAATGATAGAAGTAGTCACAATCAAGCTACAGTAGCCCATTACAAACAGTACTGTAAGAAGCTTAAAAATGTTACTAGGAAGGAAAAGAGTATGTGGTACGCAGATAGAATAGCTAATTCACACCATAAAAATTAAACCATATGGTCAGTTGTGAAGGAATTGTCTGGTGAGCAGCACAAAGTCACCGATGTAAAGTCAGTTCATAGTAAAAGTATTTCTGTTACTGATAAATCAGTTATATGTACAGTATTTAACAATCATTTTCTGAGCACTGCTGGTGAATTTAAAAAAAAAATTAGTTTCTACAGGGAACCATATAACTCCCTTGGCAAATGCCTTTCCGAGATTGATGTCTGAAATACTCCTCTGTGATACAGACAAGGGAGAGATTGAGTCAATAATTAAATCATTGGAGATTAAGGACTCTCATTGATATGATGGAGTGCCTAGCAGAATATTTAATTACTGTGCTGCACATGTTAGCCCTGTATTCAGCCATATTTGTAATTTTTCCTTTAGGATGGTCAGTTTCCTGAACGATTAAAGTACTCAGTAGTAATGCCGGTTTATAAAAAGGGAGAAAGTGATAATGTTGACAATTTTATACCTATGTCTATGCCATCAGTGTTTGCTAACGGTATTGAAAGGCTATGTATGTAAGGATAATTGTTCATTGTATATCACACGATTTGCTATCAAATGTACAGTTCGCCTTTAGAAGTCGTTTAACAACTGAAAATGCTGTATTCTCTTTTCTCTGTGAGTTACTGCATGGGTTAAACAAAAGGTGTCGAACGCTAGGTATATTTTTTTGATCTAACTAAGCCGTTTGATTGTGTTGATCACAAAATATTGCTCCAGAAGTTGGACCATTATGGAATAAGGGAGTAGCTCAAAATTGGTTCACCTCTTATTTTAGTAACAGAAACAAAAGGTCATTATTCACAGTGTTCAGAATGGCTGTGCCCCAGGTGTTGGGGCCACTCCTGTTCCTTATTTATGTAAATGATGTGGCGTCTAGTACTACGAGTAACTCGTAACTCTAAAATATTTCTGTATGCTGATGACACTAGCTTGGTAGTAAAGAATGTTGTGTGCAACATTGTCTCGGTTTCAAATAGTGCAGTTCATGACATAAGTTCATGGCTTGTAGAAAATAAACTAACGCTAGATCACAGTAAGACTCAGTTTTTACAGTTTCTAACACACAATTCAACAAAACCTAACGTTTTAATTTCACGTAATGGGCATATCATTAGTGGAACTGACACAGCTGAAATTTCTACGTGTTCAGATAGATAGTAATCTGTCATGGAAAGCTCACGTTCAGGATCTTTTTAAAAGATTTAATGCTGACATTTTTACTATTCGAACGGTATCTGAAGCGAGGGGTCGTTCGACACGAAAATTAGTCTACTTTGGGTATTTTCATTTGCTTATGTCGTATGGTGTTATATTTTGGGCTAACACTTCCCATTCTAAAAGGATATTTTAGGCTCAGAAACAGGCGGTTCGGGCAATAAGTGATGTAAGTTTGCGAACCTCTTGTCGATCCCTGTTCACTATACTGGGTATTTTGACATTGGCTTCTTAATATATACATTCCTTACTGTCATTTCTTGTTAAAAATATCAGCTTATTACCAAAAATAATCAGCTTTCACTCGCTTAATACTCGGCAGAAATCAAACGTGCATTTGGATCGGATTTCCTTAACTCTTGTGCAGGAAGGTGTGCAGTATATTGCTGCATCCATTTTCGATAAGCTACCACAAGAATTCAAAAATCTTAGTAGTAATCCACGCGCTTTTCTCATGGGTCACTCCGTCTATTCTGTTTAGTAGTTCCTTGAAAAATTAAGCTGATTCTTGTTGTATTGTTGATTGCGTTTACTTGACTTTTTACGGGTTCATATACATTTTATTTTTATCTGTTATTACTTCTATGTTGTAATTTCATGTACTGACACGTTCCATGACCTTGGAGATTTGTTCCACAATTTTGTCCTACAGAACTTGACGTGTAAATAAAAAATAAAGAAAAGTAGTTAATGTTCCGCAGGAAGTATTGTAAATCATTTTTTTCCATTGAACAACATGTTTTTCTCGTACTGGAATACCACAGCTTATAACACAGTCCTACGGCAATAAGACATAGTTTTTAAACACGGCTGAATATTTCAAAAGTACCCGATGCGAAAACCATTCATAAGATGTTCACCAAATCCTACGGACAGCTAGCGTTGTTGATGATCTACCCGGGACTGTGTCTCTAGGCACACTGTTGCTGCTCCTGAAAACGTCACCACCATTACTGAAATTATTCAGAAAAATCCAAGTAAATCCGTCCGAAGAACTGCAACAGAGACTGGTTTGAAATATTCCAGCAGAAAACGCAAAGACAGAACCTACACACCTTTCTGCTGAAAATCCAAAGTCACCACGCCATACCAGTACGACATGTGCGACGGAGGACTACTTTTGCGAATCAGATTCTCGCATTGATTGATAATGAAGGCTTTTATGTTGACTGCATCTGGCTCGCACATGAAGCACACTTCCACTTAAATGGAGTCGTAAATAAACAAAACTGTCGATTTCGGTGTACCGAAAATCCCCAATTGCGTGAAATGAAATCACTGGGTTCTCCCTGAGTTACTGTTTGAACTGCAGCGGCTTTATTGGCCCTTTTTCCATGCGAGAAACGATCACTAGTGAAGGTTACATTGGAACACGGTTCGTGCGAGATGGAACCAGGCCACATGACACTGGTGTTTTGCTTCCTTGGTGAATGCTTCGGGAACAGAGTTGTCGCATTGGTTTACTGCAAATTTACTGCCGCACGGATGGAGTGGGCTCTATATTCGCCCGATCTGACTCCTTATGTTTACTTTTCTCGGGGACAAATTGAAGGACACTGTTTACCGGAACTATGTTAGCTACAAGAGCTACGTGGCATCTGAATCCAATTCCTTTGAGGCACTACAAGCTATGAGGGAAAATTTCATTGTTTGTTTGCGCCACATCCGTAGTGTCAGTGGTGGACATTTCGAAAAGATTGTGATGTGAATGAAAGACTGCTTTCAGACGTCGAGTTTAATTACACACGTTTGCACTTTAGGAGCTGCACAGAGTAAGCGCCATCTGTTAGCAGCTTTTCGAACTATTTCGAAACTTCTGCGCAACTTCTGTACAAAATTCTTACAGCTATCATAATAAACATACCGTTTGTTTCAGTCGTCTATATATGTTAGTTTTCGAGATATTTAATTCTAATATCAGCGAGTCCTTCACTGAACATCCTGCACTTAACATAGCTGTACAATCGTGCACGTCTTAAGTAAAACTGGTCTGGATAGATCTCTGTAAGCTAAATATGTGTACGAATGCGAGTCTCTAATCTCTCTCAAAAATGTAAGTTTACAACCAGTATGGATTAACAGTTTTCCCACATAGAAAGATGACATGGATTTCAACGCAAAAAGCATCCAAAACTTTAGGACTGCTTAGCGAACAGTGAGCATTGAATATTACGAGGACACGCAGGAAAACAAACAAATGTACCAGGGCTCAAGTGGAAAATGACTCTAATGAAACTGAAATCGAAGTGGATGTTTAGTGGACGGACAAAGAAAGTCACGACGACCTAGTGGTAGGAAGATGAATGGCATTAGAAAATATCCAGGAAGTACTGTGATGCATATCGCTGAAGATCGTAATGCATGGAAAAATCCAGACGAGACCTCTGTCCAGCAGTGGATGTCAGATTGCTGATGACGATGATGATGATGACAGCGATCTATTAAATATTAGAGTCTGTCAAAATACTGGTAATGGAGATTATTTCATAAATTAAATAAGAGGGCCCTCTAAACAATAACAGAAGCCTTTTGATTTTTACCCCAATGAAAGTTTCGTTTTCATCACCTCAAGGGGAAATTAGCCACAGATTGGGAATCTCAACACTATAGGCCTAGGAACCTAACTGGCCTCTCCATTACAGCTGTAGTAAGACGGAGCTTATATCCTAATAAGAGGATGTCTTTGGCATTAAAAAGTCACACACGTGTCAACAGTGCCTCGCTTCTGTACCTCTACATGTTGACAGTAGTCTTCGTATCTCCAATGAAACCGTGATGCTCGTCTTCTTACCGTCAATGAATACGAAAGGCTCATTGCGCTAAATAAATTTTTATAACAGAATTTTATTTTTTATTTCCTACCAACTGGATTTGTTGCTTTCAGTTTACACACTGTCGATGCCCAAATCACAACATGGCTTCAACCTCATACACAGAGATGCAGGAACAGATGTACTTTCGCAACCTCATCACCTAGTACATCCATCCACGTATCAGCATGTACAAATACACTTCAGCTCAAGTGATCTGATCTGATCAAACCCACCGATAAAAAGTTATCAAGAAACTGTTACTCCTGAGGCAGCTGTAAATTTTGTAGAAACTGTCTTGCACTCATCCTTAAATATAATCGCATAGTTGTCAGATTAGTTTCCTCTCTGTGTAATAGTAACTCTGTGTCGGTCTGTACTTGTCTACAAAGAATATTTAACATGTCTTGGAGCCATCATCCAACTCTTAAAATTACACTCAGTGGCACATTTGGCACCACGGAAAACAACAATGTCAATATATCTGGAATGTGTCCCAACAAACAAAAGGTGGATATTATGTAAGTTTGATTCCGAGTCAGAAGCTGACGTAAATCACATCCTCTTTCCGTGTTACAAATTTGACACCAAACGATCGGAATTTCTGAAGACTATGATGAGTACGAGTTACCTCCTCCCTCAATCAGGATCTTCTCTTTTGGTTTCTAAAGACAGTCATCTGTACAAAGTGACTGTCAATTTTCTTAAGAGTACAAGTAAAAATATGTATGTCTCATATTTTCATTTATGAATATCGCTTACTGTTGAATTTAAGAAGTAGTATGAATTTGTCAAACAAGTTCTGTGGGAAAACCTGACGGCTTGAACTTCCAGTTCTGTAAATATGTATTTATATATTTCCTCTGTACAATTATGTATTTAATGTACACATGTGTTGTCGATGGCTAAATAGAGTACAAATTCTAAGACGCCTTTCCACAGTTCGCGCGGCTCTTCCCGTCGGAGGTTCGAGTCCTTCCTTGGGCATGGGTGTGTGTGTTGTCCTTAGTGTGTTAGTTTAAGTTAAATTAAGTAGTGTGTAAGCCTAGGGACCCATAACCTCAGCAGTTTGTTCCCACAGAACTTACCATAAATTTCCAATTTCTAGCGTAAAAAACTCTGGAGGCCAAAAAAAACGAACTAACAATCAGAACCTCTAAATACATTGCTAGTGATCTGTTCAAGGTATCCGAGGACTCAAGCGACCTAAAACACGAATCATCACCATTATCGTCATCATCTTCATCACCATCAACATCATCATCATCCAGAAAAACACAGTCCAAATAGTGTCTTTGTGGCGTTACGTTGTAAATTCACTAGTTACAACGAAAATACAAATACAGTTGAGACACTGTGGGGCTAAGGCACCGTTTATCTTTGCAGCATGTCCTTTGCTGCACAGATAACTTAATACTGATATGGGTTAAAATCTCGTTAGGAACTTATAGTGATGGATCACCTTTGTGCGTACCTCCCTCTTTTTCATGTAGACGTTTTGGACACGAGTGTAGTATCATGGAGCAGCTGAAAAAAAAAAGAAAAAAAGATACTTTTCCTGTTGTACCGCAAGCGCACTGGAGATTGAGCTTAGGGGTTGTGCGATCCTGGGTTTGCTTTTAAAAGATTCTTATTTACTACCATATGTTGTAACATGGAAGCTCGGACGATATCAACAGAAATTCAATCGTTAAAATCAGAAAAACAATATTCAGCGCAGGAATAATTTTTGCTGAAAATGCGTACAGCAAAAGAACAATAAAAATCCTTTTGTTCCTAACAGAGTCAGACGTTCCTAAACAATAGTCTTAATTGACCCAGGTGACATTACAAGCGGACACCAGTCAAGAAAGAAATATCACAATATCAGCCCACAATAGCTTTACAAGCGGGCACCCACTCTGTATAACTAAGATCAGCAGCTGCCACAGAAAGAGATACACCCTACTAGAATCAACCTGAAGCGACTACCTAACCAGTGCTAGCGGACAACACGACTTCGCAGAGCTACCTGTTATGGTTCTGAGCACTATGGGACTTAACTTCTGAGGTCATCAGTCTCCTAGAACTTAGAACTACTTAAACCTAACTAACCTAAGGACATCACACACATCCATACCCGAGGCAGGATTCGAACCTGCGACCGTAACGGTCGCGCGGTTCCATATTGTAGCGCCTAGAACCGCTCGACCACCCCGGCCGGCAGCTATACAAACAGAAAAAAACAGCACCACAAGAGAAAGGTATGTCTATATACAGTAACTGAATTATATTCTCTGCGTGTTATATTATCGCAGTGGAATAAAATGTCACTGTTTTATGCACCACAACCCTTCCGCGCAATGGAGAATTTCACTTCGCACAATTTGTAACGGATCGCCGTTTTTGAAAACACCTCAACAGATATAGTACAAGCTAACTTCGCCAACTTCGGCACCCGCCACGGGTAAATTTACTCTGTGAAAACCTGTCAGCTTCCTACTAATAGATGCGGGCCACAAAGGCACAACTCTTGGTGCTGTGCACAATTCTACAGTAACAACTTTCCACCGTTCCTTGTCTCTGGCTGTGGGCTAACGTCTTCTTCTGGACAACGAAAAAAACACCGTCCGCTATGGGATTAGACAGTGTTCACATACCGCTTGGCTGTGTCCCACGTCGACCGGTGCGACTCTGCCGAGTCCCATGCAGGGCACTCAACATTCCAGTCTCTCTTGCTCTCCTGCTGGTCGTCAGCGAACTCCTCTCTGCGCCAGATCTGCGACACTTTCTGTAAGAAACTGTGGCCGACCCTTTTGGCTAACTACAGCAATACAAGACAAGTCCAGAAGGCGCGCCACCAGTCCCTGGCGCCACCACGCGACTTGTACACCAGCACGACAGCGGCCGGCGGTGGTGGCTCAATATAATGGCCTCTCCCACTTACGGGTGCTGCCTGTGTCCCGCACTGACTCTTCAGTCAGCCATGTCGACGCAGACAAGAGTGGGGAGCGCAGATCGAGTCCCCGGCGGCTACCCACAACTTGCCAGCCGTAGCCGCAGCGACCAGCAGCGCTGGCCCAAATCGATGTCGCCTGTTTTGCGCGGCACAGCAGGCCGAGGTCGGGTCGCTCCAGGAAAGCTCGGAGCTGCGCCAGACATGCCCTCTGGCTAGACACCGAGCTCGAGATCAGTCGATTGGTCGGGAGGGAAGGTGTTGGGAGGTGTTCCGAAAGTCAGTTTTACGGCACGACATATACGCTAAAACGGCCCAAAGACCTTGGCAAAGTATGGCTCTCTGCACCCTTCTTCTAGACTCATGAACTATTTTTACTTCAAAGCACATTTGCTGCATCGAAGCACCATTTGCCTTATTTCTCTTAATGTTGGGCAATGCGGCTAATCGTTAAGGAGAAACTGTTCACTCTCTGTGTAGACATACTTCTTTCCAAGTAAAAGATAGCTGCCATACAACGTCATCCAGGAATTTTGTTACGACAGACAGCTGTCTATTAGTAACTCATATTCAAAAATCAGCCTTCCCTGCAGCGGTCGCCGTTTTCGTCAGAAATACGCCACACTCATTAGGCTGGCTGGCTCTGAGCACTATGCGACTTAACTTCTGAGGTCATCAGTCGCCTAGAACTTAGAACTAATTAAACCTAACTAACCTAAGGACATCACACACATCCATGCCCGAGGCAGGATTCGAACCTGCGACCGTAGCGGTCACGCGGTTCCAGACTGAAGCGCCTTTAACCGCACGGCCACACCGGCCGGCCACTCATTAGGCGGCCACCGCTCTCACAGATAGTGCACCGCACTCAATTGTTGTTCTTCATTCGCAGCAGTCATCCTCTACTCCCAATATCCACCCATCACTCAGTAATCAGGTATTACTCTGAGTAGTAGTATATAATTTTCACACACTACAATAGAGCAAATGACATATGATCACTACCATGTGAAGCAGAAGCACAAAGGGGCAGATCACGGCTTCACTAGATACAGAGGTTTCTTTCCTAGGGCCGTTCTAATACTGAGATACGCGCAGTTCATAATTTGCAGTCAGTTTTTACCTTTGGCGAGGCTGGTGGTTAAGTACAAACTCCGAATATTGTACATTTATGTAGCTTAAGGAAGAAGACAACAAAGTATACAGACGTAACACAAACTCGGAGCTGAGAATGACGGGGAAGGACATCGTCCGTGTATATTTCGAGGGGACCATCATGGCATTCACTTAAACTGTTTTTGGAAAATCACGGAAAGCCTAACTTGCAATGGACGGCTCGGTTATTGGCTGCCGTGCTCCTGAATGAAAGTCCAGTGCGTGAAACACAGCACCACCTCGCTCCGTTTGCTTCTTCGAGATGGGATGTCGAATTTTGCTCCCTCTACATTATACAGTGATTTCCTGGATCTAATAAGAAGGTAACTGGTAATTTCTGTAGAAGTTGAATGTTGTGTTTTTTAATACAATGTGTATCATTTCCGTAACGAGTGGAACTCTTGAAGCAGATATGTGAATAATTACCATGTAAGAGCGGCCACGGCGATCATCAACTTGTGAATCAATTAACGTTCCATTCACTACCGCTGAGTTCGACTGTGTATTCACCTTTTGTAGTACGTTAAATTAAAATCGGAAATGTGTGTCGTAAATTTGCGACAGACGCAAAGAGAGGGAGAGGAAGAGAGAGAGAGAGAGAGAGAGAGAGAGAGAGAGAGAGAGAGAGTGCGGTCTGCCGCATGTTATAGCTTGAGCAGGGTTAACGGCTGACCATGTATTCGGATCGTATTTCTTTGTTGCTACTGTGAGCTACCACAGCTGTCTTCAAATGATTGATATGTGGTTACATTCATAATGAATGGCTAAAAGAATAGCTGACATCGTTAAGCTTCAACAAGACGGCGCTCCAACACAGTTTGCTGCCTGTCCACAAACGGCCAAATTCCAGTTTCAAACAACTGGTTTGGACGTGCATCATGATACTTACCAGCACCATTCTCATGATCTCCACGAAGCTTAGACATCAACAAACTGAAAAATGCGCTATGGGACATAAGAAAATTGTCTGTTCTTTCAGACATCTGTCTCTCCGTCCGAACAGGCCTCGGAAGGCCCAATGGTACCGACCGGCCGCCGTGTCATCCTCAGTCCACAGGCGTCACTGGATGCGAATATGGAGGGGCATGTGGTCAGCACACCGCTCTCCCAGCCGTATGTCAGTTTTCGAGACCGGAGCCGCTATTTCTCATTCAGGTTACTTCTCAGTTAGCCTCACAAGGGCTGAGTGCACCCCGCTTTCAACAGCTCTGGGCAGCCCAGCCCGACAGCGCTTACCTTCGGTGATCTGACGGGAAACGGTGTTACCACTGTGGCAAGGCCGTTGGTTCTTTCAGACTGCATGTAAGTGTTACAATCCTAGGCGGGCACATGGTGATAACAACATTGGGGAAGACGTTTATAAACGACGATAGGCGAATGACGATCAACTGAAAGGCGGAGTTGGCATCGCCTTTGAAAGGTTCTCCCATGGTATGCTGCAGCGCATGCACAAGAGAACATGGCGAGACGTCATCCTTTGCATCGAACACGAAGGCCTGCACCCTGACATTATTAACCAATGAACCTTGAACCTTGTTAACAATTTTAATACATTCCAAGTCGAAAAAAAAAAAGAATCACGAAGTAATTATCCGAATGGAACGGAAACCTGTAGCTGTGATGCACCTGCACAAACGAACAATTGATTTCAGTTTTAGAAAAAATGGATGATTTCGTCTAGAGAAAGAGCTTCTCAAATTGAATAAGTGAATAACGCGTTGGTCCACCTCTGTCCCATATGCAAGCAGTTATTCGGCTTGGCACTGATTGAGTTGTTGGATGTCCTACTGAGGGATATCGTCTCAAATTTTGTCCAACTGGCGCGTTAGATCGTCAAAATCTCGAGCTGATTGGAGCACCCTGCTCATAATGTTCCAAACGTTTTCAATTGGGGAGAGATTCGGCGATATTGCTGCCCAAAACTGGGTTTGGAAAGCAAGAAGACAATAGAAATTCTGTTGCTGAAATGAGAGCTCGGGATGGCTTGCAATGAAGGGCAACAAAACGGGGCGTAGAATATCGTCGACTTACCACTGTGCTGCAAGTGTGCCGCGGATGGTAACGAAAGGTGCTTTGCTATGAAATAAAATTGCACCCCTGACCATCACTACTGGTTGTCGAGCTGTATGGCACGCGACAGCGAAGTTGGTTTCCCATCGCTGTCTGGGCGTCTGCAGAAAAGTTTTGCTTGTCATCGGGGCTCAGTTCGAAGCTGGACTTATCACTGAAGACAATTATACTCCTCCAGTCATTGAAATTCCAAGCAGAAGACATTGAAGGACTCTTCAAAGATTGTGAGGTTTGTCAAGTTACAAGTAACTGATAAAGAGTACACAGCCAGAAGAATAGGCTTGCAATTAGATCACAGCAAAAACATTAACTGTCAATCTTACAAAAATGAAAATGGTGTGGTCACAACATAATACGGACATCATACGCAATGTTGGAAAAGTATCCGAAAAAAGTACGAACACCAAAAATTATGCGAACTCCAAAGTGCCTGATGGGCCCATCGGTCCGACAGACCGCCGTGTCATCCTCTGCCAGTGGCATTATTAGTAAGGGTATGGAGATGTGTTGGGCCAGCACACCGTTCTCGCGGTCGCTGTTAGTTTTTGTTACGTGGAGCCACTACTGGTCGGTCGAGCAGCTCCTCAGTTGGCATCACGAGGCTGAGTGCACCCATTACCGATCCTCTCAGCAAGGGAAAGGCCCAGGCAATACCGGGGATCCAAATCGGATGCTCCGTATGGCAGTCAGGCAAGCTGACCACTCAACTTTGGAGGCGGATTACAAAATATGTTTCAAGTAAAAAATAGCGCAAAGAAAAACCCAACAAAATGGTGACGTCGTTTAACGGAACAAATAAAAATTAAAATGCTGACGTGTAGAAAAAAAAAAAAGAATCGACTTACTAATTCTCCATCGTGCATGATTTAAAACTTTTAGATTAACCTGCGCGAGCTCAGTTCTTGCGTGGTCTCCAAATGAAGTGATATGAAGCCTCAGTTTCGCATTTCTGCGGCTGAGATGTGGATCACTACCTGGTATCTGAAACCAAGAAAAGAGCTCACCATTATTTGCCAAATAAAGCATTACCAGTATGATGAACGGGATTTATGTTAGCAGTGCCATTTCCGGGTCGTTTTATTTAGGCCACCTTGTGTTACTGAATTAGCAAATAATGTTAGTTTACAGGCTCAAAACTTTGTACAAAATGGTTCAAATGGCTTTGAGCACTATGGGACTTAACTTTTGAGGTCATCAGTCTCCTAGAACTTAGATCTACTTAAACCTAACTAACCTAAGGACATCACACACACCCATGCCCGAGGCAGGATTCGAACCTGCGACCGTAACGGTCGCGCCGCTCCAGACTGTAGCGCCTAGAACCGCACGGCCACCCCGGCAGGCAGTATGTACATATAACGCCATTATGTATAAGGAAAAGCAGTTGTAATATCCATTTGGATCCAGATCTACAAATTCATTCCACAACCCATTGTACAGTACCTGGCGGAGGGTACTTCGTACCATTACTAGATAGTCTCTGTCGTATTCCGCCGGCCGGGATGGCCGAGCGGTTCTAGGCGCTACAGTCTGGAACCGCGTGACCGCTACGATCGCAGGTTCGAATCCTGCCTCGGGTATAGGTGTGTGTGATGTCCTTAGGTTAGTTAGGTTTAAATAGTTCTAAGTTCTAGGCGACTGATGACCTCAGAACTTAAGTCCCATAGTGCTCAGAGCCATTTGAACCATATTTTGTCGTATTCCAATTCGAGAACGAAGACATGGCCCATGTAGGCTGTAATCTGTTTATATCTGTGCAGCACATATTTTAAGCTTCACCCTTCGTCTCACGTATTTTCTTTTCCCTGGTGGAAATATCAAGCTAGTACGAAAACTACCAATTAGAATTTCACTATAGGAATGTAAGATTACGTAATTTACGACACGCAAAAGAAGTAGTGACCCTTGAATAAAAGATTAAAGAGTCGGAATTGGAATCACGCCGCACGAGTAGTGTTTGAGTACGAAGTGAAACGATCATTTAGAAACAGTCGCACATAAAGCTAACAACTAGCTACGATTAATTGGTAAGATTCCTGGAAGGTGTAGCCTACGAAAACGACAGCATACAAAACAAGTTTACGAGCCATATTTTAATACTGCTCGATCAAGTCAGAACTGCGCCAGACATTGGGTGTACGGAAAGAAAGGCGGTGCAAATGGTCGAACTTCTTTTCCTTTTTCGAGAGAGTAACATAAATGCTGAAAAATATCATCTAGCAGACACTAGAAGAAAAACGCCACATGTCACATGAAAATCTGTTCAGGTTAACTCTAAGACGCAGTTTCTAGAAGACTGTGAAGATGACACTACGATTGATAACATCGCGTAGATTGTCGTGTAAGAAGTCAATCCTGAATGGAATAAGAAGAAACCGTCCTCTTGTAAGCATTTTACGGAGATATGCAGAGTACAGATTAGGTGTAACACACTAAGAGTCATTCGCTACAACAAAGACTGTACAAGATCCTGGGTGCAGCAGACATCATGGGATCAAGCAGAGGAGTCCAATCAGCGGAGAGAGTGCTGAACGAAAATTGGCAGTGAGGGTGACATAGTGTGGGAAGAGAATGAAGAAAATGATAGGGTTGAGAGTGCCGAAGCGAATACTGGTGCTGATAGTGATGAGAGTAAATAAGACGAAATATGTTGCCAATGTGTTGCGTCAAATGTTAAACAAACGTTTGCAGTACATACGTATGTTATACATTTTTGGTGATTTTTCTCCTCTTAAGCAGTGTGAGGGTTATTTTCACGCAAATTGTTTTCTTTATTTTTTCCTCAAAATTTAAGACTACGGATTATATGTGCTGGCAGCTTTTTTTCGGGCAGATACGGTACTTGGTCGACGCCAATTTCGATGTTAAGTTTTTTTCTGCTACTACCCATTACCGTCTTCTTCAGTTTATTCACAATCAATACTCTGTACTCATTAGACTGTCCATTCCAGTCAATGTTTTCTTCAGTGTGATTCTCCAGCATCTCCTGGCGTATTCAAATGCGGATGTATGTAATCTGGCAGAATACGGCGCTGCGGTCGGCAACGCCGATATAAGACAATAAGTGTCTGGCGCAGTTGGTAGATCGGTTACTGCTGCTACAATGGCAGGTTATCAAGATTTAAATGAGTTTCAACATGGTGTTATAGTCGGCGCACAAGCAATGGGACACAGCATCTCCAAGGTAGCGATGAGCTGGGGATTTTCCCCTACGACCATTTCACGAATGTACCGTGAATATCAGGAATCCGTTAAAACATCATGTCTCCGATATCGCTGCGGCCGGAACAAGATCCTGCAAGAACGGGACCAACGACGACTGAAAAGAATCTTTCAACATGATAGAAGTCCGACCCTTCCGCAAATTGGTGCAGATTTCAATGCTGGGCAATCAGCAAGTGTCAGCGTGCGAACCATTCAACGAAACATCATCGATACGGGCTTGCGCAGCCGAAGGCCCACTCGTGTACCCTTGATGACTGCACGACGCTAAGCTTTCCGCCTCGTCAACACGGACATTGGACTGTTGATGACTGGAAACATGTTGCCTGGTCGGACGAGTCCTGTTTCAAATTGTGTCGAGCGGATGGACGTGGACGGGTATAGAGACAACCTCATGAATCCATGGACCCTGCATGTCAGCAAGGGGACTGTTCAAGCCGGCGGAGGCTCTGTGATGATGTGAGGCGTGTGCAGTTGAAGTGATTGGGACCGCTGATACGTGTAGGTACGACAGGTGACACGTTCGTAAGCATCCTGCCTGATCACCTGCATCCACTCGTGTCCATTGCGCATTCCGGCGAACTCGGGCAATTCCAACAGGACAATGCGACACCCCACACGTTCAGAATTGCTACAGAGTGGCTACAGTAGCACTGTTCTGAGTTTAAACACTTCCTCTGGCAACCAGACTGCCCAGACACGAATATTATTGAGCATATCTGGAATGCCTTGCAACGTGCAGTTCCAGAAGAGCTCTCCATCCTCTTGTACTCTCACATATTTATGGACAGCCCTGCAGGATTCATGGTGTCAGTTCCTTCTAGCACGACTTCAGACATTAGTTGAGTCCATGCCGCGTCGTGTTGCGGCACTTCTGCGTGCTAGCGGGGCATACGATGTTAGGCAGTTGTACCAGTTTCTTTGGCGCTTCAGTGTAGTTCGCGGATATCAGTGTCCAACGCGAATAATATTTCAGCGAACGGCCACGTTGCCATCATCAGGAGCGCTGGTGAACGGCGTCTGCTTTTCTCTCTCTCCCTCCGGCCGACCCCATCCCACCCCCTCCCGTTCTAATCGCTGTCAAGCCCAGCATCTCCTCCTCCACTCGTCCCGCCAACACATTGCGCCGGTATACGTATTCCGGCAGCACGAATGCAGATCCATACTGCTGAAGATTAAAATTGCAGCAGCATAAAGGCGGCATGCGACAAACGTCAAACTGACGTGAAGCGTACTACATGTTTGGATTTGCAAATTACCAGCATTTCACCATATCATAAAACCACTGGAAGTAAGGCACCAGCTAAATTTTGTATAAGCAGAGGGCCCCTGCAGTCGAACAGCAAGGTGGTCTTCACCTTACCGGAAATTGTGTGAACAGCATTCAATTTCTTTAGAGGGAAAGATATGGGCTGACTCACGTTAAGTCATGGTGACCTTCTTCGACTGCAGGGGTCCTCTGTCGTTGAGTTCCTCGAGCGTGAAATCACAATCAATGTATGACACTATGAAGGCAATTTGTAGAAACGGCGACTCGCTATAAAGTCAAAAAGCCCTGGGGTGCTGTCGAACAAAATCATCCTGTTGCAGGATAATGCCCGCCCCTACACGCCAATAACACGGAAGCTACACTTCAGCGATTTGTTTGAGGAACACTGCAACGTCAATTTTAAATGAGAACATTTTAGGTTCGGCTTTACCGTGAATGTGATTGGTATCGAATGAAACAACAAGTTTTCTGTTACCAGTCACTATTTATTTGTTTCTTCACTAGAGAGCTCCACACGTTACCCTACATCATAACACAACACAAACGTATGTCATACCAACACATGTAAATTCACCTAATGATCGAGGTTTAAGCTTTCGAAACTCGTTTTGAATATAAAGTAACAGTGACTGGTAACTGTAAACTTGTTTTTGCATTCGTCTACAGCGTCCTCTGTACTGCCTGAATCGTTCACCATGTAATTTCCACATCTTTGGCTACCTGAAGAAAGACGTGAGTGGACGGTGGTCCCAAGTTAGAAGAGCTAGTGTAAGAACTGATGCGGCTGCGGATCCGTTGACAGCCGACCCCGTTCTATGAAACAGGAATTGCATCGTCTCATCTCAAATCGAAATGGCTCTGAGCACTATGGGACTTAACATCTATGGTCATCAGTCCCCTAGAACTTAGAACTACTTAAACCTAACTAACCTAAGGACATCACACAACACCCAGCCATCATGAGGCAGAGAAAATCCCTGACCCCGCCGGGAATCGAACCCGGGAACCCGGGCGTCGGAAGCGAGAACGCTACCGCACGACCACGAGATGCGGGCCGTCTCATCTCCCTGTGGGATAAAGTCTTAACGCGTGTCAGGTGATTGCTGTTGGATGGTACCGTTCCACGGTCCTGTCCTCTCGGGTTTTCGGATTTCATTGAACTACCCCTTACAGATAAGGAAAGATTACGCAGTGGGTTTCTCATCCAGAAATCACATTTCAGGGTATGAAGGAAAAAAGTCTAGCGGCACATTTGGAAACTGCACAGCAGCAGGATTTTTACATATTGGAAAACCTCATGTGGTGTTGCTGCTTGTGTTGGTCCGGACTGTCATTTGAATAAAAAACTGATCGGTTTAGGAGGCCATACTCAACGCCATGCAGGAGCTCGACAGACTCAGGCGACGATCGCCCTAAAGGACAGACACACTGTTCGCTTCGCGATATAGAATCGTGCAGCCACGTGACGTACCTTGACTCGGGGCAAAAAAAAATGTTCAAATGGCTGTAAGCACTATGGGACAACATCTGAGGTCATCAGACGCCTAGACTTAGAACCACTTAAAGCGAACTATGTAACACCCCACACGTCACTTATCTGGTTTTGCTGTGTGTTCACCCCAGGTAATTGACTAACAGATCAACTGAGAGTGCAAAACTGCCGCAATGTCGGATAACGGAAAGAAAGTAATAAGGCCCTGTGCCTCCTAATTGGACTGCGGTGGCAGTGTTGACATTAGTTGATTCAGAATTGATCCCTTTTAATTAAAAGGGGTGCACATTGATGTTATATTCAGCTATTGAACACCAGATGCAAATGTTGAACATAAAATTAATTAAGAAAGTGACTAGGATTTCAACTACTTGATTGAAAACAGATGCAGTCGATTAGCACAGATTTATTTTTAACTCACGACCTTCAATCATCACATTACATTGAAACCTTGGAACTATTATATACGTGACTGTGCTTAAACTGACACACAATATTTCTTTAGCGCAACGCAACCTGACTTTCAGAAATCCCTACAAAAGAATGGACCTGACTAACATTAACCTACACCTTTCACAAATAACTTACCTCACAAAAATCTTCGTTACTCAAGCTACTGCAATACAGCGAGCGCCGTATACTATGACCAACAGAAACGTGTGCAGTGAAATGGAACTTACAAGTTACTTAATTTGATGAACTGGTGTCAATTACAATTTTATGACATAAGAATACAATTACAAAGGTACAAAATACATCATTAAAGAACATAACAATACAGATAACATTTGTAGTACAGGCTTTACAAAAGAATCGAAATAACATATACATCAGTGTTACAGGAATTATGACATGAGTACATACATAGAAGATCAGAATAACTTGCAAAACATCAACTTCACACATGAGCATTTAAACAGAATGAATAATGTCTAACATCTTTACAAAGTAAATAACATATTATTAATGCCAATTATATTTGAGGATAACAGTATTCCTCATCATAGTGAATGTAGCTTAATATTAAAAGAAGAAAAAATTCTATGAAACTACACAGAGACAGGAAGAAAACAAATACACAAGGGTACACAAACATATAGTGGGATAACACAAAAGGGAAAGGACAGGGTTCGTTTTCAGTGTAACATGTGGTACTGCAGTCCAACCCAAAACTTCATATATCTTTCCTCTTATTTCGTCCTTTGTTTCCACCAAAAAAAATTCTATCTAAGCATGCTTTCTGTATTTATATGTTCACACATTCCTTACCTCATTATTTATTATCCATTATCTTACCCCATCATTTATTTCCAAGAAAATCCTACCTAAACCTGTTGCCCCTAAACCCTACTTTTTTTGTTCATATCCTCTTTCAAAGTACTTTTTTGGCCAAGCCATTTTCTTATAGCTTCTCAATGCATTTCTTCCAATTCATCACCACTCGTTCTCTTATATAGCCTACCCCCTCTTAAGCTATCTTAAATCTACTGAGCTCAGATGCTAAACTAAGGAACGAGGCAATGAAGCAGCACAAAACAATTAACGCAAACAGCAATGATAAAAAATACAAATGGCAAGGCAAGCAGCTTAAATTAGCAAAGCAAATGCAATATTACAACTAATATAAGGAAATGCGCAGCAAACAAGAAAAATAAATTCGTAGTAAAACTGGCTTAACAGAGTAATGTAAAGTTAAATTTAGTAGCACTGTGCCTGGCAAGCAGCAGCAGCAAATGCAATAACTTATATCTAAACGTGACATAGCTCAAGCAAAAAAAATAGTACACTAAAGACAACAATGCAGATAAGGGAAATGTATATTCACATCTTAATGTCTATATAATTAAAGTAGTGCACCACAAAAATTAATTCTACAAAAAAATTACCAAGTACTTGAAAAGAAAATTATATATGCAGTTACTGTTATTAGTCCCTTCTTATTGTTCTTTCCATTCCAAGAGCTCCTTTTTCGAAGAATGTGGATCAGAAAATAATTATTTAATAGATCTGTTGACAGAAAGTGTTCATATTAGCAGATGCATTTAAGTTTATTTTATAAAACCAATGCTGCAACACAGCTGGAGACCAGATATAAAACAAAATGAGCAATCTCTCAACTAGAAAGACAGTAGATGTAAAATGTAGCTCATCATTTCATTAGGCATTTTAGTAAATATCATAAATTAAGAGCGCCACAGTGTTATCATATGTTTTCAAGTTTGAGCGTGTCGTATTTGCGATGCTTTCGACAAAGAAATGTCAATAGCGAGGATAATGGCCTCTTTTTTTTTCTGCACCTAGTGGCTTTCTTCTGTCAGATGACTACATCTCAGCTGGGCGCCCAAAACGCATTACGTCAAGGCCACTTACCTTTCTTACTGAAATATTTACGACAGCAGTTTCCGCTACAGTGGCAGTCTAATATAAAAAAATTCACAGGTTCAGAATTTGCGTTACAAATGTGTAGAAACAAAATCCTATAAATATAACAGTGTCCAAAAAATATTCGTCGGCATTATGATACATTCACGCATTTAGACACATTTCATAACTCTTAAAGTATGATTCTTGGTTTCCAACAACCTTTTCCACAAATCAGAGTCCCTAACCACTACTCATTATTCCTTACCTTATTATGCATACACATATCGTCGACACTTCTACAATATTTCATCATAACTGATACATAGCATAATCAAATTCCTCATAAAGCATCAGCTTATTGGTCATAAACATACCTCAACAGCATAATACACATCGTCGTCGTAATAATGTCATAACACCCCAGTCAAATCTCAAAAACGTCGTAGCTTTCTGCAATAATTTCAAAACTTAAAAAAAATTCTCTGCTCATTTCAATAGTGTCATCTACCTCAAACGTACTTTAAAATCATGCTCCCTTACCAAATTCATCATTCAAAGCTCTCATAGTATCACAATGGTTCCGAAAAAATATGAACCGTTCACAAAGTACAGACAAAATACAATTTCGTAAGTGTGAAGTTACCCAACTGTGTAACTGCGTAAACATGTGTCACTGATGTAGTAAAAAAATGTTTATCTCTTAGTTAAATGATCAGATAGCTGTGTAATTTGTGTGTTAGAGAAATATGGTACCGATGTGTAAAGTTGTATAAGCAAATACCATATTAGCTAGGGCTCCTTGTGCTTGCCAAACACATGGTACACAAAGTAAGTGTATACCCCCCTGAGGATTAATGTAATTATACCCTCAGGTGTTACAGATTACAGCAATGGAATGAAATGTATCACGGAAAACTTTCTTTGCAATTCAAAAATCTTTAAAAATAAATGTTTTAAGTATAAAATTAATCACTCAAACACGTGTACTGTAGCGCTAAACTGTGCGTCTTGTTGCAACATAATCTCTGTGGAAGTATCGTAGTTATCGTCCTCCGAAAGCTAAGTTCTGTAGAAGTCAATGTACTTACCTCATGATAAACAAAAGTGAAATGCTTTGCGTATAGATATCGTAGTTATTATCCTTATTGGCGTGATGAATAAAGTACTGTACAGTAAAGTATTGTTGTGCCACAAAAAAGGCTGTCTCATTGTTGCTATACCACAAAACTTACTACTAAAACATGTTTTACTTTCCAGAATAATGCAGAAAAACTGTGCAGATATAAAACAGAAACACTTCAAAAGCAACATTGTAAATTGTCACTCATTAGTAGCGTCGTGATAAAACCGTGTAGTTGTCACATAAAATAACCACTGTGTCGTCTGGTATCTCACAGAAAGTACTTTAAATCCAGAATGTATTTTCAAGTAAACCAAAATGTTACATTAAAATCTCATTAGCAGTGCCAGTATATGTTCTAAGTATGTAAGCCTTATAGTCGTTACGTAATTGTGCAACTAACAAGCAAGAATGTACACACACAATAACACTGTGACGTCTGTTCACTATAACAATGCATTCGTAATTTCTGTTTCAATAAGTTCTCTTGGTTCTTGACTGGATATTTAACTTCAAACATTGTTGCATGTTAACAGATTCTAAGTCTGACAAGCCAACTAGTAATGTAACGTGAAAAGTTATATGGCAAAGACAAAGTTGAAAAGCAGATTATCTTTCAATAAACGTTTTTACATGTGAAATGTGGTGCAATCCTTTACTCTTCCTAGTATGCAGAGTTTCAACCTGAACGCAATTATCATGTGGTATACGTCAGTAAAGATTACTGGAATTTTTCTCAAGGTTAGCGTCTATGTTATTTTTGTCTGAGCCAGCCGGTGCACGCGGCTGCCTCCGGTAAGAGTCACTGTCTGTCTCTTTATTGGCGCACGTCGTTATTAGGATTAGGAGACCTAACTTCTGCAAATTCACCTTGTCGAGAAGGCCCTGCCCTGTCTGAAGCTCGCCAGTTCTGATGGAATTCAGGTCTGTCGTTTTGTCGGTAGTTTACATATTTTCTTGTTTGTCGGTCATGTGGTGGAGAATTTCTCCCGGAATCGTAACTGCATGGTGGACCGTTGCGTCTGAAGTTATTCTGTCTTCCTTTATAATAATTATTTTGGTTCCCATATTGTCTGTTTCTATGATTGTCTCTGTGATAGTCACTACCACAGAGAGGTGATCTTTCCCTGTAATTATTATTACTCTGCCAACGGCTGTCATACGGGTGGTGTCTGTTTTGGTCACGATTTGTGTTGTGAGAATAGCCTTGTCGTGTCCAGTTATTATTTCTTTCATCGCGGAATTGTGACGGATGTGACCTGTAATTGTTGTGTTCCTGTTTTCGCGTTCCGCGATTGTCAGTGTCAATTTCTAATTCTTGTAAGAGTCCCTGAAACGCTTCAATGTCGTCTTTGCAACGTCCTGCCAAAATAATATGTCGTAAATGTTCAGGCAATTTGATTAAGCAAATGCGGACGAGTTCTGAGGGGCTGTATGGGTTTGACAGGTACTGATTCATGTGCAACATGTCTTCAAAATATTTCACAAGACTGGAAAATTCAGATTGTTCGAAATGTTTCATCATTATGATGCTATGTTTTACTCGGTCTTGTGTAGCTTGAGACCAATATGCTGAGAGGAAGGCATGATAAAATTCTCCTTCACAGTGACAATCGTGAATGACCGATCGCATTCTTACAGCTGGTTCATTTTCTAAGTAGCCACACATAAATTCTAATCTGTGTTCTAACGACCAGTTGGAAGGAAAACAATGAGAGAATTGATGGAGCCATGCTTGTGGATGAATGTCGTTGCCAGAATTCTTAAATGTTTTGAATTTATGTGTAGTAATGAACAGCTTATAGTCAAAATCATCATGTCGGCGAGTCACATGTCGGTCATTGTTACGTCGTTTCGGCGGTTCCATCTCAATTTCTTTCATAATTTCCGAAGTGTCCTGTGTTATTATTTTGTGGTTGTTCCGTATTTCTAAGTCCCTCTTCCCGTGTTGGAGTGCGAGTGTCCTCTGAAATATGTAATTTTTGTATTACTTGTGTCAACTGATCTTGTACTTCCCGGATTTCTCTTTTGTGTTGCGTATCAATTTGATTCTGATTTTGTTTGAATTTCTTAATTTGTTCATACTCTTCTGTGTCAGTGATGGCTACAGGTCTTGTGTCATTCAGATCATCATCTACCTTTGTAGATAAGTTAGTGAACTGATCCGAAAGTTCGGTTACTTTCTCCGATAGTGTACTTATCTCTTCAGTGTGTTTTTCTGAACCAAGTTTCAGAGTATCTACTGTGTCCTTTAAGTTTTCCTGAGTTTTTGCAAGTTGCGTAACCGAATCGGTAGATGCAACTGAGTCAATTTTAGCTTGCAAGGTGTTGTGATTTTCATGAACAATGGTTTGCAGTTCTTTTATGACTGCTTTGTGATTCTGTAATGCATTTTCATGCCACGAAAAAATTGGTTGAAAATGCTCACAAATTTGTGTTTTTACTTCATTACAGACTTTTTGACATTTCGATTCAATGTTATGTAACTCAGTAGTTAAATCTTCACGTGTTTGTTCAAGCGTGGTGTCTAACTTTTGAAGCTTTTGCTGTGTTTGTCTCTGATTTTGTTCCATTGTGTCTAACTGTTGCTGTATTTGTCTCTGGTGTTGTTCCATTGTGTCTAACTTTTGAAGCTTTTGCTGTGTCTGTCTCTGATTTTGTTCCATTTGTTGCATTAGCTGTAATAACAATGCATTAGTGTCTGGAATCTGTTCCTCTACGCTTTTCGGCACTGCATTTGCACCGGCAACATTCACATTTTGACAAGCAGAAAATGTGTCTTGACTTATTTGAGAAAACGGTGAGGACACAAAACCTGAATCTACAGTATTTGCAAAATTGTGTCCTGTCATTTCGGATTCCTGAGGCGAGCTGTTGCGGAGCGATCGATCGATAATGCTTCCCTGTTGATTAATTGTTTCACTGCCTACGCCATTGTTTGCCGCCCGCTCCATTTCCCTATGCACAATTACCAAATTACTATGTTGAACATTAGTTAATTCATTACACGGTGGCACTAACACACTGCTTTCGTCTTCACTGTCATTTCTCAGTTTACTTTGGAGCCTAGTATTACGTTTTTCACACGCCATAATTGTCACAATATTTCACACGATAACACAGAAAAGCACAATTTGAAGAGCAAAATAAGATAACATAGCAATGGAAATAATGTTTAGCTAATTGCAAGCGCAGATGCGAAATACTTGGTGCAAATCTACGAGGTGCGGCTAGAAAAAAACCGGACTGAAGCTGGAAAAAACATTTATTTACAATTATTTACAATTTCATGTTATCTCCTTCAATGTACTCTCCTCCTCGGTCTCTACAACGCTCCATACGAATTTTCCACTGTTCATAGCAATGCTGCAGATCATTTTCGGTAAGTCCATACATTACTTCCGTCGCTTTTTCTTTTACTGCTTCAACAGTCTCAAATCTAGTTCCTTTCAAAGCTGACTTGACTCTAGGGAAAAGAAAAAAGGCACAGGGGGCCAAATCAGGTGAGTAGGGTGGATGATCTAAGATGGGAATGTTGTGTTTTGTCAAAAACGTCTTCACTGACAACGCACTGTGAGCTGGGGCATTGTCTTGGTGAAGGATCCATGACTTTTTTCTCCACAAATCGTTCCGTTTTCTCCGTACTCGCTCACGTAGGGTAGTCAGGACGCTAATGTAGTAATGCTGATTCACTGTTTGTCCCTCTGGTACCCCGTCAATGCGCACAATTCCTTTGATGTCAAAAAAAACAATCATCATTGCCTTGAATTTCGATTTTGACATTCGCGCTTTTTTTGTCGTGGAGAACCAGGAGTTTTCCAATGCATCGATTGGCGTTTAGTTTCGGGATCGTAAGTAAAAAACCACGATTCATCGCAAGTAATAACATTTTGTAAGAAGGTGGGATCACTTTCAATGTTTTCCAGGATGTCGGAACAAATCATTTTTCGGCGTTCCTTCTGTTCAATTGTGAGACACTTTGGAACCATTTTTGAACACACTTTGTTCATGTTGAAACTTTCATGAAGAATCTGCCTAACACTTTCCTTGTCAACTCCTGTTAACTCAGACACTGCTCTGATTGTTAAACGGCGATCTTGTCGAACAAGTTTACCGATTTTTTCAAAGTTTGCATCAGTTTTTGCTGACAATGGTCTGCCAGTGCGAGTGTCATCACTGGTGTCTTCGCGGCCATCTTTAAATCGTTTAAACCGCTCAAACACTTGTGTTCGCGATAAACAATCATCGCCGTACACTTGTTGTAACATTACAAACGTTTCACTTGCAGATTTTCCTAGTTTCAAACGAAATTTGATGTTAACACGCTGTTCTTTCTGTACACTCAACATTTTCCGACGCACAGACAAAACGTCAACTACTTAAAACAGACGCCATGGGCAGACTGAGTGCAGGAGGCAGATGAAACTCGAGCAGTAGGCGGAGCGAGAGTCACGTGACAGGCCACGTGACTTTCAGCCTTATTGCATTCGTTTTATTGTTTCACCAGTACTAGTCCGGTTTTTTTCTAGCCACACCTCGTACATGCATGTCACTACTGTTTTACTGTACAACAATGAAAAACTACAATTACAAAAGAAAATTCTCTCTATGATTACGCGCTAGCAATAAACAAAGGCTACACTAATTACACAAACTACAAGAAAAAAAAATCAGAAGATTCCAGTGAGGTACCCTCGGCTAAGGGTCGACATATGAAACGTCCCCTTTGAACAATTATATACGTGACTATGCTTAAACTGGCACACGATACTTTTTTAGCGCAACGCAACCTGACTTTCAGAAATCCCTACAAAAGAATGGCCCTGACTAACATTAACCTATACCTTTCACAAATCACTTACCTCACAAAAATCTTCGTTACTCATGCTACTGCAATACAGCGAGCGCCACTACTGTCAGCTAAATAAAAGATTCAAACTACGGAAGGCACTAACTACTGATAGGCATAGTTACTTTACTTACTTTTACATTACACGTGGCTAAGGCCTTATCGACCATACACCTGCTCTACGAGCCTCTTCCAATTATTTCTATCCAGGGAAATTGTTGTCCAATCAGAGTTGATGCCCATCCTAGCTGCATCTTCCCGGATATTCTCCATCCACCTAATTTGAGGTCTTCCTCTTCTTCTCTTTCCTTCTAATTTCTTAGTGGATGCTATTTTGGGTAGTCTGTTCTCCGGCATCCTTGCTACATGGCCAGCCCAGTTCAGTCTTCTCTTCTTTAACATTTCCACAATGGTACTATGTTTGTACAGCTCCCGTAGTTCTTCATTTTTCCTTATCCTCCACTCCATGACATTTTCATCGAAGATTGGTCCAAATATTTTTCTTAGTATTTTTCTTTCAAGTATCAACAGTTTTTCTTCATCTTTTTTCCTGAATGTAATAGCTTCACATCCATATAATGCTACTGGTACAATAGTTGACTGATAAAAACGGATTTTGAATTCAGTACTAAGTGATCTCATCCTTAAAATTTTGATACAGCTGTAAAAAGTTCTATTAGCTGCTGCTAGATGGGCGTCTATTTCTATTTCTGCTCTATTGTCTCTGCTAAAAAGACTCCCTAAGTACTTGAAGTGGTCAACTGCCTTGAAAGTGAGACCATTTACGGTCAGTGGTGTATTCTTTTGGAGTTTTTTACTTATGACTAGATATTCTGTCTTTTCTTCATTCACATGAAGTCCAGCTTTCTCAGCTATTTTGTAATAATTTTGCATCATCCTGATTAATTCAGCTTTTGAAGTGCTTATTAAGGCTACATCATCTGCATAAGCAAGTCTAGTAATGTTCTGTCCCTGCAGTTGGATCCCTTGTGGATTAGTTTTGGTGAATTCTCTATCAATCTTCTCTAAGATAATATTAAATAGAATAGGTGAGATGGCATCCCCTTGTCTCAGTCCAGTGTACACCTTAAAATTTTCAGTCTCTCCTGCAGGTGTCTTAACTTTGCATATGGTTTCTTCCAAACACATTTTAACTAATTTGATTAATTTTAATGGTATTTCTAATTCTTTCATGGTGTTTAAGAGTGTCTGTCGGTGTATGCTATCATAGGCCTTCTTGAAGTCTACAAATAGAATATGGATATCTACATTAAATTCCCATGCCTTCTCATTTATTTGTCTCAATGTGAATAAGTGATCCAAAGTGGATCTGTTAGTGCAGAAACCACATTGGTAGTCCCCAATCAGTTCTTCGGTTATGGGAATCAGTCTGTGTAGTATACACATCGACAAAATTTTATACGTGACATCGAGTAGGGCAATTCCTCTGTAGTTATCACAGACAAGGGGATCATTCTTCTTAAAGATGGGGCATTTAATTGCAGTTTTCCAATCGGCCGGTATGTTTTCTGTCTCCCAAATTGTTTCAATTAAGGAATGTAGTTCTATTTCCAATTGTGGTCCTCCATTTTTTAAAAGCTCAGCATATACCTGGTCTTCCCCACAGGCCTTGTTGTTCTTTAATTTCTTTATTGTTTGTCTTATTTCATTTACTGATGGTGTGGTGACTTGCATATCAACTGTATCTGGTTCTTCAAATGTAAAGTAATATTGTGGATCATTGCAGTTGAGCAGCTGTGTAAAGTATGTCTTCCATGTTTCTTGTATGTCATTCTTGTTTGTAAGTATTTTCCCATTATGGTCCTTTATAAACTGTTCCCTTTTAGTGAATTTTCCCAAGGCCTTTTTTATATTCTGGTACATCTGCCTTGCTCTGTGATGCTTGAAATCATCCTCCGCTTCTCTTACCATGTTGTTGTAGTGTTTTCTCTTCTCTTGTCTTAGAGTTCGTTGTGTTTCCTTGCGGATTTTATAGTATCTCTCCTTTAGTGTAATATTGTCCATGTCTTGTAACCATGCCTTCCTCGCATTTTGCCTCTCCAGTACTCTTTCTTGGCACTTTATATTAAACCAGATTTTGTTAGTTCGTTTTCTTTTACCTATAGTATTGGAAGCTACATCTTGAATACTGTTTCTGAGGTGTCTCCATCTACTTTCCACGTCTTGCTGGTCACTATGTGTCAGTCTAGATTCCGATAGGTTAATTTCCATTTCTTTCCTAAAGTTTTCTTTTATTTTTTCTTCTGCCAGATTTTCTACATCGTACCTTTTAATTTCAACCCTATTTGTACTTTGTTTCTTTTTTAGCTTTATTTTCATTTGAGCTATGATTAACATATGATCTGTCTCACAATCTGCTCCCCTAAAAGTTCTAACGTCTTTAATACTGTTTTGAAACCGTCTTTGGATGGCGACATGGTCAATCTGGTTCACTACTTTTCCATCTGGTGATATCCATGTCCCTAAATGAATGTGTTTGTGTTGGAATTTTGCGCTGCTTAATGTGAGACCATTTGCCATTGCAAAGTTTATGAGTCGCACACCATTCTCTGAACTTTCATAATGTAAGCTGTAATTCCCAATGGTTGGTTTGTAGATTTCTTCTTTTCCTACTTTGGCATTTAAGTCTCCTAACACTATTGTTACGTTATGTCTACTTATTGAATTATATGTCTGTTCCAGTTGACTAGGCATAGTTAGCAAATGAAATATTTTGATAGAGAAGAAACAATGTATTTGCCTTAATAGTGTTCAAAGGTCATAATATATATAGCAGTTCATGACATCCAGTCTTACAAATTTCAAAACTCCGCAATTTCTCTCCCTACATCCACCACTGCTGGCGGCTCACCTCCAACTGCACAACGCTACGCGCTGTTCACATCCAGCTGCCCAACACTACAATGGCAGACAACAATGCAAACTAGCCATAGACTGCACACAGCACAGGCAGTGATTTTTATACAGGGCGCTACATGGCGTTACCAATAAGAAAACATAAAAAGCCTACTTACAACATGACTCTCCTAACAGGCAGTGGTAATAAATTGCGTTTACATGGAGTAAAGCGCGATAACTCAAAAGTAATTCCTATCGACTGACCCAGGCATAATGCGAAGTGCGAGAAGAATTCTACACTACACGGCCCATCAAACCCTCGTGGAAACTTTGCCGACGTGATCCAACAAATTAATCAGCCGGAGAGGGCGCAATATCACCGACTACAGCGTGGTGGAGCGGCATCGTTGTGCAGATGTCGGCCGACCTCGTGGGGTTGCAAGGCTGCGCTCGTCTATTCACTCCTAGCTATCTTGCTCAGTACATAGCTGAACCAAAACTTCCTATCTCCAAGCTCAATCGTTCCATTTGCTAGGTCCTAAACTGCAGAGATGCTCACTCTTTCTCAGGCAAGCTGAGTAAAGAAAGCCACGTCTGCACTCTAGGCAAGCTGGGAACGGAAGACCCATACGGAGACTTCTCACAGTCTGCTCTTCGCCTCGGTTTCCCCTCCAGCAAAATCACTTACGCCAATTGCAGCGCAAGTCGCATTAATTATGCATTGCTTCCCAGCACCGACCAATGTCTGCTCTGGGAAGTGAACAAATTCCCACAAAATTTCCCTTCCTCTCAACTTCTGCTATTTGACTCCTCCCAGGCCACCCATCGAGGTTAGCGTCTGCACAAACACCAATTTTTCCGGAATTCTGACTCCCAGGAGAGTACTTCAAATTCCTCGGTCCTACGTTCCCATCGGAGGCTGGCGTATTTCATTCTGTTGCTCTTCACCTGATTTACTTCAGACTCTGTGGACTGTGAATTCAGCGTGAAGTTGCTATAGTCATGAACACGCATGTTTTGACCTCTGTTGACCACTCCACCGTAGCTTTGCGTGGCTTTCTCGTATGTTTCACTGAAAATGGGACGCCGGACATTTATCAACAGGTGTACAAGTTCTCTGTCTGCTTCCCGGTACACCAGCATGGGGTCGGGGTCAAACACCCATGCTGTCACTCATCTTAAGGTGGCTGGAGGCCGTGCCCCATTACCGCTTTCTCAGAGCTTGAGCCGCCCTAAGCTGCCTATTGTCGCTTCCCTTCGCCGCTCCTCTGCCGTGCGCCATAGTCATTTCTGGGTACTTCCCTGGGATAAACTAGCCTCCAGTAAATCGACGTGTTTCCACAAAGCTTTCATGTCGTGTGAATTACTTTAAAATCATCACCCGACAATGATTATTCCAATATGTCCATACTATACCATCTACAAGATGCATTGTGCCTTGTCAGTCATTTTGTTCAGCCCTACTGTTCGCTCAACGTGAGTTAGGTGGTCTTTAATGACTTCATGTATGGGGCATGGTTCTTGCCATCTTACAACTAACCTATGGACATCACACTCAACCATGCCCGAGGCAGTATTCGAACCTGCGACTGTAGCAGCCGGCTAATACGACTCAGAAGGGGGCTTGTTTGCAGCAAGACAAGTATCCATTCGACCAATGCCATGACGTCTGAGGCGCCACAGACTGTCAGCCCATAGACTATTATTGCAGCTCCATTAACTCATCAGCAGAGAGAGATGCGCTGACATTGGAGGGCCGAGCGACGACAGTGGACACAAGAGTGACACAACGCCAACTTTAACGTGAATCCTGATACTGCATTCAGCATCATGATGGATGTATCTGTGCGTGGAGGCTCCAAGGACAATGAACGTTGTGACGTTGCATTCATCGACAAACGGCCTCAGAAGCTGGCGCAATGTGGGACATCATTGGATACACAACACGGTCACCTGTGGGACGCACAGCCAGTAATTATGGGAACAGCCGTTCCATACCTCATGTATTAAGCCTGCTGCTTGTTACCTATTTTTCAGGTCTCAGTGACATCTTTCAAGAAGGTAACGCGAAACTGCATGTTGGACCTGGTGTCGTGACATACCTCGATACAGAGGGTGTTCGACTACTGCCATCCTAGCACGTTCTCAAGATCTCTCACCTTCTGAAAACCTGCTGGTCGTGGGTTGCCAAGGGACTGACAGGCCACCACTCGCCAGCCGCTATGAGTGAAATTCTGGCATCGAATTGAAGCAGAATGTATCAGTGAACCCATGTCTGTCATCCAGACTCAGTTCCACTCGATACCTTGCCGTGTTAGAGCCATGTAGCTCTGTGTCTTCTTACAGTTCATCATATTTAATCTTATACACATAACATCATAAAACGTGCTTATTTGCTCTACTGCCTGAGTTTGCAGACTGATTTGCCAGTGGTGTAGTTCTAGCTGGTGAGTGGTTGCGTACTGAACCTTAGCAGATTCCCTGTTTAATACCGAAATGAGATAAATTCTGACATCAGCTGCAACTGGTCCCTGAAACAAATTCAGTGACGACAAGTTAAAAATTTGTGTCGGACCGGGACTCGAACCCTGATTTCCCGTGTTACGTGAGCAGTCAGCTTAAAACCGCTGTCGCTATCCGAGCAGGTTTTCTTCCGACTCAAATTTCCATCTCGTCGCACCCTACTTATGTAGCGCCCCCTATCCCAAATGACCCCGCAGTTGAGCGCCCTACAAACCAAATATCATCACTACCCCTGTCCCAAACGACATACATCTCACATACACAAATAAACTTTATTTAATACTTTCCGGCTCTCAATTTATGTTAGTACCTGTGCGACCTTTGTTAATCCCATTCTCTATTTTCTAATGTGATGTGACTCGACCCATGCAAAAGTCTTGCCTTTAATGCTGGAACGTATTAATCTAACCAAACGTTCTCCGTGATGTTTACATTACGTTGTCAATGAAATATTCTCCGGAGCGAGTCTTAGTTTGGCCGCCCTGCATATACGATGGTTGGAACTTAAATAGTGGCAACATTTTGTCACAGCCGATAGAAAAGGGTTTCATGTTTGCACCTATTACTGTCCTCCACAGTAGCCACCAGCGTTGTGTAGAACCCATTGCCAGCGACATGGAAGGCGTAGTGTACCGTTAGCAGAGCTTGTTCTGTTGATGGTGGGAATGGAGCGGTCTACTGCCTGTCGAATCTCTGGAACAGTTCTGAAGCGAATGGCACGAAGTGATTCCTTCATCTTCGGAATCAAATCAAAGTCACAAGAACTTAAGTTCGAGGAGTATGGTAGATGGTACAGTACCTGCCAGTCCCATCGACTGAACAAAGTAGCCACACCTTGCGCTGTATGCGCCCGCGCATTGTCGTGCAAAATGATAGGTGGGCTGCGCAGAAAGGCTCTGAGACCTACGGGACTTAACTTCTGAGGTCATCAGTCCCCTAGGACTTAGAACTACTTAAACCTAATTAACCTAATGACATCACACACATCCATATCCGAAGCAGGATTCGAACCTGCGACCGTAGCGGTCGGGCAGTTCCAGACTGTAGCGCCTAGAACCGCTCGGCCATCCCGGCCTACTGCGCAGAAAGTGTCGCCGCCTCTTTTGCAGAGCCGGCCGCAGGTGCTGCTCTTAAAACGATCAGCTTTGCGAAAGAAGCGGCGATACTTTCTGCGCAACCCACCCATCATTTTGCCTGACAATGCGCGGGCACATACAGCGCAAGCTGTGGCTGCTCTGTTCGGTCGATGGGACCAGGAAGTACTGTACCATCCACCATACTCTCCGGACTTAGGTCCTTGTGACTTTGATTTGATTCCGAAGATCAAGGAACCAGAATGAGATTTTCACTCTGCAGCGGAGTGTGCGCTGATATGAAACTTCCTGTCAGATTAAAACTGTGTGCAGGACAGAGACTCGAACTCGGGAGTTTTGCCTTTCGCGGGTAAGTGCTCTACCATCTGAGCTACCCAAGCGCGACTCACGCTCCGTCCTCACAGCTTTACTTCTGCCAGTACCTCGCTTCCTACTTTCCAAACATTACAGAAGCTCTCCTGCGAAGGAAGGTAGGAGGCCAGGTACTAGCAGAAGTAAAACTGTGAGGACGGGGCGTGAGTCGTACTTGGGTACTTCTGATGGTAGAGCACTTAGCCGCGTAAGGCTAAGGTCCCGAGTTCGAGTCTCGGTCCAGTACACTGTTTTAATCTGCCAGGAAGTTTCATCAAGGAATCACTTCTTGGCATTCGCTTCACAACCGTTCCAGAGATTCGACAGGCAGTAGACCGTTCCATTCGCACCATCAACAGAACAGGCTCTCCTAACGCTATACTACGCCTTCCACATCGCTGGCAACGAGTTCTACACAACGCTGGTGGCTTCTTTGAGGGACAGTAACAGATGCAAACATGTAACTCTTTTCTATCGGTTGTGAATAAATAGTTGGCGCTATTTAAGTTCCAACCTACGTAATATGTATGGTAATGGAGCTGTAACACAAACGTGGAACAGATTTGAAATTACTGCTTCCAGTGGGAGACATTCCATCCACAAGGAGCGCAGTATGTTACCCTGGATGTAGAGCCATTCTTGGAGACAAAAGTAACTTCAGATGTTCTTGTTACATGCTGCTGGAGTGAACGTAGCGATTTTTTTTCGGTAATGCTACCGAGCATGAGTGACTCCACAACTCGGTGCACTACATTTCGAGTCTCAACTTCTTGCGGTGACGCTCGTTGAGACGCTGTGCACCATCGCTGGAGGATAGCCATGTAAGCCGCTAATGGTGCAGGCATCCTTCAGGCTCAGCTGGCAGCTCTGAAAAACAAGCTGTTGTCGGGGCGGGCATTCCCGCGGGCCGGACGGGACGCCGGCGGGCGTAATTGGCGGCGGCGCGGCGCAGCGCGGTGCGGCGTTCCTGGCGCGTCCGCGATAGCGCTGGCGTCGCAGCCGCCGCCGCCGACGCCGACCCGTTGGCAGCACCGTTATAGCGAGGCGACCGCAACCGCGGAAGCTGCGCCGGTGCCTGCCGCTCGGTTTTGCCGGGATTACGCGCCTCGACAGCTGCGCGTCGCCTGCCGTCCGCCCCGTTGACAGCACCGGCCGCCGCTTCCACGAAGGAGCACCGCAGATGCCGCCCAGACGTCGACCTCGGCGCTCGTACAATAGTGCGCCATTTCTGTTTCGTCACTGGGAACATTAGTCCGATCCGAGCGACTGTTTTGTCTCACTGGAGGACCTTTTACTTATAGGTCAATGCATGTTCATAAATTTCCTAAAGCAGCACGACGCAATTCTTAATCAAAAAAAATCTATAAAAGCGCCTTTGAAGATTAGAATAGTTTCAGTCCATGTTAGGTACAAAGCACCTGCAGAAAAGTAACACAGCCGCATCTACATCTACATCTACATGATTACTCTGCAATTCACATTTAAGTGCTTGGCAGAGGGTTCATCGAACCACAATCATCTCTACCATTCCACTCCCGAACAGCGCGTGGGAAAAACGAACACCTAAACCTTTCTGTTCGAGCTCTGATTTCTCTTATTTTATTTTGATGATCATCCCTACCTATGTAGGTTGGGCTCAACAAAATATTTTCGCATTCGGAAAAGAAAGTTGGTGACTGAAATTTCGTAAATAGATCTGGCCGCGACGAAAAACGTCTTTGCTTTAATGACTTCCATCCCAACTCACGTATCATATCTGCCACACTCTCTCCTCTATTACGTGATAATACAAAACGAGCTGCACTTTTTTGCACCCTGGTAAGGATCCCACACCGCGCAGCAATATTCTAACAGAGGACGAACGAGTGTAGTGTAAGCTGTCTCTTTAGTGGACTTGTTACATCTTCTAAGTTTCCTGCCAATGAAACGCAACCTTTGGCTCGCCCTTATCTATGTGGTCTTTCCAACTGAAGTTGTTCGTAATTTTTACACCCAGGTACTTAGTTGAATTGACAGCCTTGAGAATTGTACTATTTATCGAGTAATCGAATTCCAACGGATTTCTTTTGGAACTCATGTGGATCACCTCACACTTTTCGTTATTTAGCGTCAACTCCAACTGCCACACCATACAGCAATCTTTTCTAAATCGCTTTGCAACTGATACTGGTCTTCAGATAACCTTACTAGATGGTAAATTACAGCATCATCTCGGAACAACCTAAGAGAACTGCTGAGATTGTCACCCAGGTCATTTATATAGACCAGGAACAGCAGAGGACCCAGGACGCTTCTCTGGGGAACACTTGATATCACTTCAGTTTTACTCGATGATTTGCCGTCTATTACTACGAACTGCGACCTTCTTGACAGGAAATCACGAATCCAGTCGCACAACTGAGACGATACCCCATAGGCCCGCAGCTTCATTAGAAGTCGCTTGTGAGGAACGATGTCAAAAGCTTTCCGGAAATCTAGAAATACGGAATCAACTTGAGATCCCCTGTCGATAGCGTCCATTACTAAGTGCGAGCTAGCTGCGTTGCACAAGAACGATGTTTTCTGAAGCCATGCTGATTACGTATCAATAGATCGTTCCCTTCGAGGTGATTCATAATGTTTGACTACAGTATATGCTCCAAAACCCTACTGCAAACCGACGTCAGTGATATAGGTCTGTAGTTCGATGGATTACTCCTACTACCCTTCTTAAACACTGGTGCGACCTGCACAATTTTCCAATCTGTAGGTACAGATCTATCGGTGAGCGAGCGGTTGTATATGATTGCTCAGTAAGGAGCTATTGTATTAGCGTAATCGGAAAGGAACCTTATCGGTATACAATCTGGACCTGTAGACTTCCCGTACCAAGCGATTTGAGTTGCTTCACAACCCCTATGGTATCTACTTCTAAGAAACTCATGCTAGCAGCTGTTCGTGTTTGAAATTCTGGAATATTCCATTCGTCTTCCCTGGTGAAGGAATTTCGGAAAACTGCGTTCAATAACTCCGCTTTAGCGGCACAGTCGTCGGTAACAGTACCATCGGCACTGCGCAGCAAAGGTATTGACTGCGTCTTGCCGCTTGTGTACTTTACATACGACCAGAATTTCTTCGGATTTTCTACCAAATTTCGAGACAATGTTTCGTTGTGGAACCTATTAAAGGCATCTCGCATTGAAGTGACTGGAATTTTTTAAACTGTTTGTCATTGCGACACTAGAGTCGTAAATCCTGCCTACACAGTCCGGTCACATTAACGTGACCACCTGCCAAAAGCCTGAATAACCAGCTTCTGTGCCCCGGACCGTTGCGAGACGAGCAGCAAGACAGTCAGTGAGGTTCTGGTAGGTACAGACTCCAGTAGCTATGCTAGAAGGTTCAAATGGCTCTGAGCACTATGGGACTTAACAGCTATGGTCATCAGTCCCCTAGAACGTAGAACTACTTAAACCTAACTAACCTAAGGACAGCACACAACACCCAGCCATCACGAGGCAGAGAAAATCCCTGACCCCGCCGGGAATCGAACCCGGGAACCCGGGCGTGGGAAGCGAGAACGCTACCGCACGACCACGAGATGCGGGCAGCTAGCTATGCTAGAGTAGCGCGTACAGCTCGAACGAAGTGGCCCCACAGATTCTCGACCGGGTTTTAATCTGGGTAGTTTGGTGGCCGGTGGAGTTTGGTAAACTCATCTTGGTGCTCTAAGGAGCACGAGCGTACACTGTCAGTGGTGTGACACATTGGATTATGCTACTGGTAGATGCCACTGTGCTGAGGAAAAACAAAATTCCCATAGTGACGGACATGGTACCCAAAGACAGATGCATGCTTGTGTTGATCAATTGTGACTTCCAGAATGACAATAGCAACCAGAGGACGCCACGAAAATATTCCCCAACACCATTACTCTCCCTCGATTCCTGCAGGACGTTTCCTTTCAGACGTTCTATGCCGTACTGCGATGAGGTATAAAACGTGATTCATCTGAAAAGGCCACCTGTCGCTAGCCAGTGAACGTCCAGTTGCGGTACTGGCGTGCGAATACCAGCCGCCGAACAACAGTCAGCATGGGTGCATGAACTACGCACCTGCTACAGAGGCCCGTGCGCTGCAGCTTTCGCTCAATGGTCGTTGAGGAGAAACTGCTGAAAATGGGCAGAATCTTAGAACATATTCTGAGCTCAAACATAACGCTGTATTTAGAACAGAACGACCACCGTCATGCCAACCAGCATGGATTTCGAAAACATACGAGAGCTATCCACAAAATACATTACGTTTTGGAATTAGAAATAAATAAAGTATTGGAAATTTTTTTATTATATACAGATGAAAGCCACACTTAAATACTACTTTTCTACATAGTTGTCATTTAAATTAAGGCACTTATCGTAGCGATGGACGAGGTTGGAAATTCCTTCGTCGTAAAATTCGGCCGCCTGCGCCTTCAACCACGTGGTTACCTCTTCTTGAAGCTGTGCGTCGTCATCAAAACGCTGCACAGCCAACCACTTCTTCATTGCTGGGAATAAGTGGAAGTCGCTCGGTGCCAGGTCGGGACTGTACGGCGGATGAGGAAACAACTCCCACTTAAAAGATTCAAGAACTTCACGAGTGGCGTTTGCCATGTGGGCCCGGGCGTTGTCGTGAATCAGCAAGATCTTTGAGCCCAACTTTCCCCTGCGTTTGTTTTGTATTGCTCTTCTGAGGTCGTGCAGAGTTTGGCAATACCTTTGAGAGTTTATTGTAGTGCCTCCTTCCAGGAAATCCATAAAAATCACACATTTTCTGTCCCAAAAGACAGTCGCCATCACCTTCCTTGCCGACATTGTCTGCATGCATTTCTTGGGTTTTTGGGGGGAATTTGTGTGCCCCCACTGCATTGACTGCAATTTTGTCTCGCAGTTCACATGCTTAACCCATGTTTCGTCACCAGGAACGATGCGATCGAGTAATGAGTCGCCATCTTTCTCGTAAGCGTCCAAAAACATTAACGCTGCAGCCATTCGCTGATTTTTGTGAATCTCTGTCAAGATTTTTGGTATCCATCTTGCACAAAACTTGTGGTAACCAAGTTTTTCGGTAATTATTTCGTGCAACAAACTTCGTGAAATTTGTGGAAAACTCATAGAGAGTTCCGTTATTGTGAAATTACGGTTTTCGCGGACCGCGGCATCAACTTTTTCGACAAGTTCGGCAGTCACTATGCTGGGTCTTCCACTTCGCTCTTCGTCGTGAACGTTAGTTCGGCCATTTTTAAATTTTATGACCCATTGACGCATTCCACCTTCAGTGATTATGTTGTCCCCATACACTTCACAAAGCTGCCGATAGATTTCTATCGGTGTACAGTTTTTTGCAGTCAGAAAACTTATTACAGCACGCACTTCACACTTCGCGGCATTTTCAATTAATGCTGACATTTCAAACTGTCACAGTAACTCAACGGAGTACAGCACGAACCTCTCACTAGCACGGCAAGATGCCGACTGAGCGGCGGAATGCCATGACACCAAGATGGCCATGCTAGCCCCGCCCCTAACGGACACAAACGAAAATGTAATGTACTTTGTGGATAGCCCTCGTATATCATGTGAAACCAGACTCACAGAAGTCAGGCACATGCAGTATTTCCAGATTTCCGAAAAGCAATTTTGACACGGTACCACACCTACGCTTATTATTAAAAGGTCAATCGCACGGGACGTCAACCGAAATGTGTAATTTTATCAACGGTTTTTTTGTGGAGAGGGCGCAGCAAGTTATCTTGAATGGATAGTCATGGACAGACGTAGAAATAACTTGAAGTCTACCTAAGGTACGTGTATTGGGTCCTTTACTATTCATGTTTCATATTAATTATCTTGCAGACAAAACTGATAATAACCTCATACTTTTCGTAGATGCTGCAATTATCTACAATGAAGTACACTCTGCAAGAAGCTGCAAAAATATTCAGTCAGATCTTGAAAAGATCTCAAAGTTGTGCACAGATAGGCAACTTGCTATAAATTTTCAAAAATGTGAAATTGGTTACTTCACAATAGGAAAAAACGTAGTGTCCTATGACCATAATATCAGTGAGTCACATTTGGAATCGGTCAACTCATACAAATACCTGGGTGTGTCACTTAGTAAGGACATGAAATGGAATGATCACATACGGTACTCACAGTCGCAGATAAAGCTGGTGGTAGACTTCGGCTTATTAGTAAAATACTGTGGGAACACGATCAGTATACAAAGGAGATTGCTTACAAATCACTCGTGCGACCTATCCTACAATGTTACTCAATTGGTTTGGACCCATACCAAGTAGGACTAACAGGGGATATTGAATATATGCAGACAAGGGCAGCACGAATGGTGACAGGTTTGTTAGACCTGCGGGAGAGTCTCACAGAGATGTTGAAAGAACTGAACTGGCAGATACTTGAAGGTCAACGTAAACTATCTCGCAATCCATATGTGAATGGAACGGGAAAAAGCCCTTATAACTGGTACAGTAGGACATACCTTATGCCATCGACTTCTCAGTCGTTTGCAGAATGTATATGTGAATGCAGATGTACATATACTGATAATCTTTAAGCTATGCATCAGCATTTGTAAAATCTTGTAATTCATGATATTTCAGTTTAGTAAAGGATTGTTTTTAAAAAAGAGTGTGTTACCTAAAAGTTTTGTAATCTTACTTTTATTTAAATTCCATATTTATTAACAAATAGAAAATTAATAGACAAATATGGAATCATATTTTTTTAACTAAAAAATCTTTTTATTTTTAACTACCAAATACATGAAAAATGCGAATATTAACGGTGAATTATTTGCTACAAATATGTGCAATATCAAATAAAAAATGAAATATTTTTATTTCTAGAGACTGAATACTATTAAGAGAGCTTGCATTATTTCATTCAAAAACAAAGCATGTCGAACATCTGTTACAAACTTTATTTTAGTACAATTAATACCCAAAAATAAAAACGAGTTGTTTTTATTAAAAATTATGTTTCAGTGTTTGTTAATGAACGTTTCCATTTGAAATTAAATACAAAATTTACATAAAAGAAACAAAATTAAGTTGACTATGGACAACCGAGCCAGCGAATTTACAAGTACCAGCTTTGTACGCTACGTATTCAGGCTTTGTATGCTACCTATTCGGCACTTGGCGCTGATAATTTCGAAATGCTTTGAACTTAACAGAGCTCAGAAATTTACCATTCCTTAAAGGCCCGTTTTCACAATTTTCTTTGAATTGCTTCATAATGCTTTACGAAATTGATGTCCTGTCACTGACCTCCAAATCCTATTATAAGTATGAAGAAGACCAACGATGGTAGAGCAGTCCGTAGGGTTTCTTTGCCCCAGTCGATTACTCGTGGCAATTGAAACTATTCCTGCTTATTCTTGCTTGTAATGAGTGATTGTTTTATTCACACGTCGGTAATATTTCTTATGTTATGTAAGCTATATGCTGTGCAGTTTGATATCAAAACAGTGTAAATGAGGGTATGAGGGAAATACTTCTTACAAAAGTCGAAATATAGTAACAGAGTCAAGGAACTCATAATGACAATATAGTTTATCATTGACCAAAGCAAAATTCGTAGTGTCTCAAGAATGAATTTTCACTCTACATAAGAGTGTGCGCTGGTTTGAAATTTCCTTACAAATTAAAACTACTTTTTTCCCTAATGTGTATTTATATGTGTGGTGACTGTTCTTTCGTACATATCCGAAACAAGCAGGCACCATTTGTTTTTGATCGCACAGCCATAGATTTACATGATTAAACTGAAATTCCGACATCAGCTGCAATGGGGCACTGGAATAAATTATGTGCCGACAAGCGAAAACGTGTGCTGGACCAGTATTTGAACCCGGGTTTCCCACTTTTTGCGAGTGCTTGTCTTAACTGATTCCAAGGACGCATCACGTCCATCCAAAATTTCCAACTTGTCACACATTACCTACGTAGCATCCTCTGTCCATTACCCCCATTGCTCACAGTCTCTCACTGATTCCTGCAAGAGACAAAAATGCATATATTTATGTGTGTGGTGCCTGTCCTTTTGGACATGTCTTAACTGGCCTTCTGTTGATATGTAGTGTTGAACAACAGCATTCTGAAATGACATAGCGGAGGCTTGACGAATGGTGCAGCTGCTAGATGTAGTGGAAACTCGAACTATGGAAACAGTTTTGTGTCCTGCTCCAATATATTAGGCACTGCATCAGAGAGCTTGTCTGCGTGCTGACTTAGTGGTGTAGATGAAGGATATAATGGAAACTCAAAGTCTGGAAGCAGTTTTACACACTGACTTGATTTCCGCTCCAACATGTCGGAAGCTGCGTCAGTGGGCGTATCTGCATGCCAACTTGATTTCTGGTGCTGTTGGTCAAATGTATCGGGCGCTGCATCGTCTACAATATGGGGTTTTCGAAATGAGGAAGACATAAAGAAAACCATGAAAACATGTATAATGAATAATATTTATAATAATAGCGATAATGATAATAAACATTGAATGAGTCAGTTTTTCTGCCTAAAGGTGGCATATTCCTGATGGTGCATCACGGTGATGATCAGGCTTTCATTATTGCGTACACAGCACAAGTCGTGAGTTCTCTTGATTGTACAGATTGGAATAAGTATTTCAGACTGCGCCCAATCCCCAGGTCAGCCATCTTAGCTTCTGACGTCATCGCTTATACCATGTATAACCATATTGGATCCCCATGTTAATGTAAATTTAGAACCGTGCAGGTTAGTACATGTACCGTTACCCTGCTAAGTGGTTTGTTGTTTTACAGTCCAGACGAGTAATAACATGTTTGTAGACTTGAAGTAGTATTGGGGGGAACTAGGTCAACTATAAATAGTTGATGGAATATGCTACTGGTTTAGACATGTCCATACTGGTTACTGCCTGCAGGGTAGCGGTATAGGGGGAAACAGACCACAAATAGCATTCTTTGTCTAAGTGATTTACTGTATTGAAAGGTCACTCGTGAATAAAATACCAGAAACGCATAGCGCAGACTTCTTCTGAAGTGTTCTGATGGGTGAGCGTTACAAGGCTTCACCACACAATTCCATTAAATCTGTGTACTTAAGTATACCGCACGCTGGATGGTTTTGGCGACATGCATCAGGTTTTTGAAAGTGAGTGCACTGTGTGGTGTTCTCATTGTCGATATATATTTTCACCGTTCTGACTGGTTATTACTCACTGCAATCCAGTAACATTAGCAACCTAAGAGTTGAACACTGCAGTTATATGTGCTGATCTCTGATATAACCGATATCGGTCATGATCTGATTACACTACTTTCATATTAGCAAATCGTGGATTTTTCATAAGTTAACACTGCACTAAACTCTCAATCTGATGACAGTCCTAAAACAACACATTTAATATTGCAGAGAGTAACGCCACATCCATTGGTGCATGATGCGATGCTAGAGGTATATACGTTGGAGATAGTGGAAACTCAATGCCTGGAAACAATAGTTGCACCAGTGTATCATGTATTGCCTGGAAACAGCTGTGTACGCTGCTTCAATATATTCTTCATTGCCAGTTAGCCTGGACGCTAGGTTGAGTGGCGGATAGAAATCAGGTGTAAATGTTATGTGTCATCTGAATAAAGTAAAACACTTACGATTTATGTGAGGAAACAGTTAAAATGCAGTGCTAGTCTGGTCAATAAATCGAATTCTGCTTATTGGAACGGTGGTTGGCGTATAACGTTTAGTCTACATTGATGTCAAATTTGCATCACATTCGATGTTAACAAATTTCTCTTCTTCGGAAACACTTTCCTTTCCATTACCAATCTACATTTTATACCGTCTCTGCTTCGACCACCATCAGTTATTTTGCTTTCAAAATAGCAAAACTCATTTACTACTTTAAGTGTCTCATTTTCTAATCTAATCCCTCTGCATCACCTGATTTAATTTGACTCGTTTTGCTTTTGTTGATGTTCGTCTTATATCCTCCTTTCAAGACACTCTCCATTCTGTTCAACTGCTCTTCCAGGTCCTTTGCTGTGTCCGCTAGAATTACAATGTAATCTTCTTCTCCGTGGACTTTAATTCCTGCTCCTAATTTTTCTTTTGTTTCCTTTGTTGCTTGCACAATATACATACTGAATAACATAGGGGATAGGCTACAACCCTGTCTCACTCCCTTCCCAACCACTTCCCTTCCACGCCCCTCGACTCTTATAACTGCCATCTGGTTTCCGTTCAAATTGTAAATAGCCTTTCGCTCCCTGTATTTTACCCCTGCCACCTTCAAAATTTGAAAGAGAGTATTCCAGTCAACAGTGACAAACGCTTTCTCTAAGTCTACAAATGCTAGAAACGTAGATTTGCCTTTCCTTAATCTATCTCCTAAATTAGTTCAAAAAAATGGTTCAAATGGCTCTGAGCACTATGGGACTTAACTTCTAAGGTGATCAGTCCCCTAGAGAACCTGCGACCGTAGCGGTCTCGCGGTTCCAGACTGTAGCGCCTTTAACCGCTTGGCCACCCCGGCCGGCAATTAGTTCTTAGGGTCAGTATTGCCTCACGTTGTAAGTAGGCTGTTTAGGTTTTTTTATTGGTAACGCCACCTCTGTATGAAAATCACTGGCTGTGCTGTGGGCAGTCTGTGTCTGCTTTGCATTGTTGTAATACTCGCCATTGTAGTGTTGGGCAGCGGCAGCTGGATGTGAACAGCGCGTAGCGTTGCGCAGTTGGAGGTGAGCCGCCAGCAGTGGTGGATGTGGGGAGAGAGATGGCGGAGTTTTGAAATTTGTCATGAACTGCTATATTTATATATGATGATATCAAGGTAAATACATTGTTTGTTCTCTATTAATATCTTTCATTTGCTAACTATCCCTATCAGTAGTTAGTGCCTTCCATAGTTTGAATCTTTTATTTAGCTGGCAGTAGTGGCGCTCGCTGTATTGCAGTAGCTTGAGCAGCGAAGATTTTTGTGAGGTAAGTGATTTGTGAAAGGTATAGTTTAATGTTAGTCAGGGCCATTCTTTTGTAGGGAATTTTGAAAGTCAGATTGCGTTGCGCTAACAAAATATTGTGTGTCAGTTTAAGCACAGTTTCGTAAAATTGTTCAAAGGGGAAGTTTCATATGTCGACCCTTAGCCGAGGATACCTCACTGGAATCTTCTGATTTTTTTTTCTTGTAGTTTGTGTAATTAGTGTAGATTTTGTTTATTGCTAGCGCGTAATTGTAGAGAAAATCTCCTTTGTAGTTGCAGTCTTTCATTGTTGTACAGTAAAACAGTTGTGGCATGCATGTAGATTTGCACCAAGTATTTCGCAGCTGCGCCTGTAATTAACTACATATTATTTTCAGTGCTATGTTAATGTGTTCTCTTATTTTTGCTATTCAAATTGTGCTTTTCTGTGTTATCGTGTGAAATATTGTGACAATAATGGCGTGTGAAAAACGTAATACTAGGCTCCAAAGTAAACTGAGAAATGACAGTGAAGACGAAAGCAGTGTGTTAGCGCCACTGTGTAATGAATTAACTAATGTTCAACATAGTAACTTGATAATTGTACATAGGGAAATGGAGCGGGCTGCAAACAATGGCGTAGACAGTGAAACAGGTAGTGAACAGGGAAGCATTATCGATCGATCGGTCAGCAACAGCTCGCCTCAGGAATCCGAAATGACAGGACACAATTTTACAAATACTGTAGATTCAGGTTTTGCGTCCTCACCGTTTTCTCAAATAAGTCAAGACACATTTTCAGCTTGTCAAAATGTGAATGTTGCCGGTGCAAATGCACTGCCGAAAAGAGTAGAGGAACAGATTCCAGACACTAATGCATTGTTATTACAACTAATGCAACAAATGGAACAAAATCAGAGACAAACACAGCAAAAGCTGCAAAAGTTAGACACAATGGAACAAAATCTTAAAATGTTAGACTCATTGGAACAAACTCTTGAACAAACACGTGAAGATTTAGCTACTGAGTTACGTAACATCGAATCGAAATGTCAAAAAGTCTGTAATGACGTAAAAACACAAATTTGTGAGCATTTTCAACCTATTTTTTCGCGGCATGAAAATGCATTACAGAATCACGAAGCAGCCATAAAAGAACTGCAAGCCATTGTTCATGAAAATCATGAGACCTTGTGGGTTAAAATTGACTCAGTTGCATCTACCATTTCGGTTACGCAACTTGAAATAACTCAGGAAAACTTAAAGGACACAGTAGATTCGATTTCAACACAAATGGACACTCTGAAACTTGGTTCAGAAAAACACACTGAGGAAATGTGATCACTATCGGAGAAAGTAGCCGAACTTTCGGATCAGGTCACTAACTTATCTACAAAGGTAGATGATGATCTGAATGACACAAGACCTGTAGCCTTCACTGACACAGAAGAGTATGAACAAATTAGAAAATTCAAACAGAATCAAAATCAAATCAATACACAGTACAAAAGAGAAATCCGGGAAGTACAAGATCAGCTGACACAGGTAATTCAAGAATTACGTATTTCAGAGGATACTCGCGCCCCAATACGGGAAGAGGGACACAGAAATACGGAACAGCCACAAAATAATAACACAGGGCATTTCGGAAGTTATGAAAGAAATTGGCAATGTGCACCGAATTTTGATATGGAACGGCCGACACGACCTAACAATGACCGATATGCGACTCGCCGACATGATGATTTTGACTATAAGCTGTTCATTACTACACGTAAATTCAAAACATTTAAGAATTCTGGCAACGACATTCATCCACAAGCATGGCTCCATCAATTCTCGCATTGTTTTCCTCCCAACTGGTCGTTCGAACACAGATTAGAATTTATGTGTGGCTACTTGGAGAATGAACCAGCTGTAAGAATGCGATCGGTAATTCACGATTGCCACAGTGAAGGAGAGTTTTACCATGCCTTCCTCTCAGCATATTGGTCTCAAGCCACACAAGACCGAGTAAAACATAGCATCATCATGATGAAACGTTTCGAACAATCTGAATTTTCCAGTCTTATAAAATATTTTGAAGACATGTTGCATAAGAATCAGTATCTTTCAAACCCATACAGCCCCTCAGAACTCATCCGCATTTGCTTACTCAAATTGCCTGAACATTTACGACATATTATTTTAGCAGGACGTTGCAAAGACGACATTGAAGCTTTTCAGGGACTGTTACAAGAACTGGAAATTGACACAGACAGTCGCGGGATGCGAAAACAGGAAAACAATCACTACAGGTCACATCCGTCACAATTCCGTGACGACAGAAGCAATAACTGGACACGACAAGCCGATTCTCACAACACATATCGCGACCAAAACAGACACCACCCGTATGACAACCGTTGGCAGAGTAATAATAGTTACAGAGAAAGATCACATTTCCATAGTAATGAATATGACAGAGACAATCATAGAAACAGACAATATGGTAACCAGAACTATTTTTATCAAGGGAGGCAGAATAACTTTAGACGCAACGGTCCAGCGCGCAGTTACAATTCAGGGAGAAGTTCTCCTCCACTGAACCGACAAGAAAGAAATTACAGGAACTACCGACATGACGACAGACGATGTGATCGTAACGACAGACCTGAATTGCATCAGAACTGGCGGGATTCAAACAGAGCAGGGCCCTCTCGAGGAGGTGAATTTGTAGAAGTTAGGTCTCCTAATCCCAATAACGACGCTCGCCAACAAAGAGACAGACAATGACTCGCGCCGCAGGCACCCACGTGCGCCGGCTGGCTCAGAGAAAAATAACGTAGACGCTAACCTTGTGAAAAATTTCAGTATTCTTTACCGACGTATACTGCATGATAATTGCGTTCAAGCTGAAATTCTGAGTACTTTGAAGAGTAAAAGATTGTACCACATTTCACATGTAAAACCGATTATTGAAAGGTAATCTGCCTTTTAACTTTGTCTTTGCCATATAACGTTTCCCTTTACATTACTAGTATGCTTTGTCTGACTAAAGAAACTGTTAACATGCAACAATGTTTGAAGTTAAATACCCAGTCTAGAACCTAGGGAACATTTTTAAACAGAAATTACGAATGCATTGTTATTGTGAACAGACGCCACAGTGTTGTTAATTGTACATTCTTGCTTGTTAGTTGCACGATTACGTAACGACTATCAGGCTTACATACTTAGGACACATACTGGTACTGCTAATGAGATTTTGATGCAACATTTTGGTTTACTTGAAAATACATTCTGGGTTTAAAGTACTTTCTGTGAGATACCAGACGACACAGTGGTTAGTTTATGTGACAACTACACGGTTTTATCACGACGCTACCAATGAGTGACAATTCACAATGTTGCTTTTGCAGTGTATTTATTTTATATCTGCACAGTTTTCTGAATTCTTCTAGGAAGAAAAACATGTTTTAGTAGTAACTTTTGTGGTATAGCAACAATGAGACAGCCTTTTTTGTGGCATAACAATACGTTACTGTACAGTACTTTCTTCATGACGCCAATAAGCATAATAACTACGATATCTATACGCAAAGCATTTCACTTTTGTTTATCATGTGGTAAGTACATTGACTTCTGCAGAACTTAGCTTTCGGAGGACGATAACTACGACACTTCCACAGAGATTATGTTGCGACAAGATGCACAGTTTAGCGCTACAGTACACGCATTTGAGTGATTAATCTTATACTTAAAACACTTATTTTTTAAAGATTTTTTTTTTAATTACAAAGGAAGTTTTCCGTGATACATTTTATTCCATTGCTGTAATTTGTAACACCTGGGAGTATAATTACATTTATCCTCAGGGGGGTACACACTTACTTTGTGTACCATGTGTGTGGCAACCACAAGGAACCCTAGCTATTATGGTATTTGCTTATACAACTTTACACATCGGTACCATATTTTTCTAACACACAAATTACACAGCTATCTGATCATGTAACTGAGAGATAAACTTTTTTATTACATCAGTGACATATGTTTACGCAATTACAGAGTGGGATTACTTCACACTTACGAAATTGTATTTTGTCTGTACTGTGTGATCTGTTCATATTTTTTCGGAACCATTGTGATACTATGAGAGCTTTGAATGATATATTTGGTAAGGGAGCATGATTTTAAAGTACGTTTGAGGCAGATGACACTTTTGACATGAGCAGAGAATTTTTTTAATTATTGGAGGAAGCTACGACGATTTTGAGATTTGACTGAGGTGTTATGATGTTATTTTTACGACGACGATGTGTATTATGCTGCTGAGGTATGTTTATGATTAATTACAAAGGAAGTTTTCCGTGATACATTTTATTCCATTGCTGTAATTTGTAACACCTGGGAGTATAATTACATTTATCCTCAGGGGGGTACACACTTACTTTGTGTACCATGTGTGTGGCAACCACAAGGAACCCTAGCTATTATGGTATTTGCTTATACAACTTTACACATCGGTACCATATTTTTCTAACACACAAATTACACAGCTATCTGATCATGTAACTGAGAGATAAACTTTTTTATTACATCAGTGACATATGTTTACGCAATTACAGAGTGGGATTACTTCACACTTACGAAATTGTATTTTGTCTGTACTGTGTGATCTGTTCATATTTTTTCGGAACCATTGTGATACTATGAGAGCTTTGAATGATATATTTGGTAAGGGAGCATGATTTTAAAGTACGTTTGAGGCAGATGACACTTTTGACATGAGCAGAGAATTTTTTTAATTATTGGAGGAAGCTACGACGATTTTGAGATTTGACTGAGGTGTTATGATGTTATTTTTACGACGACGATGTGTATTATGCTGCTGAGGTATGTTTATGATTAATAGGCTGAGGCTATATGAGTTATTTGATTATGCTTCATATTTATAATGACGAAATATTGACGAGTGTCGATGGATACGTATATGTGTAATAAGGTAAGGAGTAATGAATAGTGGGTAGGGACTCTTGACTTGTGAAAAAGGATGTTGGAAACCAAGAATCGTACTTTAAGAGTTATGAAATGTGTGTAAATGCGTGAATGTATCACAATGCCAGCGAAAATTTTTTTGGACACTTATATTTATAGGATTTTGTTTCTACAGATTTGCAACGCTAATTCTTGACCTGTGAAATATTTTTATGTGAGACTGTCACTGTAGCGGAAACTGCTGTCGTAAATATTTCCGTAAGAAAGTTAAGTGACCACCTGCACGTAATGCGTCGTGGGCACACAGCTGTGTCAAACACCTGGAGAACAAGCCATTAGGGTGTGCCTTTCCGGAAGCACAGGTAGAAAAAAAAGAAAAAAGGCAGGCCTTTATCCTCGCCATTGACATTCCTTTAGAGAAAATATTGCAAATGCGACACCCTCATTACTTCCATTAACCTTGCTATTGACATTCCTTTGTAGAAAGCATCGCAAATATTACACGCTCATTACCTGAAAACATATGATTACTCGTACTTTGTGCTAATTACTGAAATGCTTATGAATTGATGGGAAATATTCGTACATCTGCACACCTCATTATGACAAGTGTCTTTCTACGAGAGTTGAGAGCTACTGACTTACGAAATGCCACATGACTATTGAATGATATTTTTATGCTTTGGTTTGCGTAATTGCTTATTTCATTTGACATCTGTTTTCCAGCTGTGTTGCAGCATTGGTTTCATAAAATAAAATTAAATGCATTTGCTAATGTGAACACTTTCTGTCAACAGATCTATTAAATAATAATTTTGTGATCCACATTCTTCAAAAAAGGAGCACTTGGAAAGGAAAGAACAATAAGAAGGGACTAATAACAGGAACTGCATACATAATTTACTTTTCAAGTACTTGGTAACTTTTTTGGTAGAATAACTTCTTGTGGTGCACCACTTTAATTACTTAAACATTAAGATGTGATTATACATTTCCCTTATCTGCATTGTTATCTTTAGTGTACTATTTTTTCTGCTTGAGCTATGTCATGTTTAGATATAAACTGCTGTTTGCCAGGCATAGTGTTACTGAATTTGACTTTGTGTTACTCTGCTAAGCCAGTTTTACTACTCATTTATTTTTCTTGTTGCTGCACATTGCCTCATATTAGTTGTAATGTTGAATTGCTTGGTAATTTAGATTTACTGTAGCTTGCTTTGCGATTTTCCATTTTTTTTTCATTGCTGTTTATATTAATTGTTTTATGTGCTGCTGCATTGCCTCGTCCCTTAGTTTAGCATCTGAGCTCAGTAGATTTAAGTTAGCTTAAGAGGGGGTAGCCTCTAAGAGAATGAGTTGCGATGAATTGGAAGAAATGCATTCAGAAGTTATACGAAAAAAAGTACAGAAAACAGGTTTAGGTAGGATTTTCTTGGAAATAAATGTTGAGGTAAGAAATGTGTGAACATATAAATACAGAAAGCATGCTTAGATAGAATTTTTTTGGTGGAAACAAAGGATGAAATAAGAGGAAAGATATATGAAGTTTTGGGTTGGACTGCAGTACCAAATGTTACACTGAAAACGAACCCTGTCCTTTCCTATTGGTGTTATCCCACTATGTGTTTGTGTACCCTTGTGTAGTTGTTTTCTTCCTGTCTCTGTGTAGTTTGATAGAATTTTTTCCTCTTTTAATATTAAGCTACATTCACTATGATGAGGAATACTGTTATCCTCAAATATAATTGGCATTAATAATATGTTATTTACTTTGTAAAGATGTTAGACATTATTCATTCTGTTTAAATGCTCATGTGTGAAGTTGATGTTTTGCAAGTTATTCTGATCTTCTATGTATGTACTCATGTCATAATTCCTGTAACACTGATGTATATGTCTATTTCTATTCTTTTGTAAAGCCTGTTTTACAACAAATGTTATGTGTATTGTTATGTTCTTTAATGATGTATTCTGTACCTTTGTTATTGTATTCTCATGTTATAAAATTGTAATTGACACCAGTTTATCAAACTAAGTAACTTGTAAGCATTCATTTCACTGCACACATTTCCGTTGGTCATAGTATATGGACAATATGTGAGAAGTAGGGACTGATAGTGTTTGCACGTGTGTTAATGATTCAGCAAGGGACTGATAGTGTTTGCACGTGTGTTAATGATTCAGCAAGGGACTGGATAACAGCATTGTTGGTTCTAAGGACAATTCCAAAAACTTTGTGAGTGCACAAGTGGTGGTTATGGACTTGCTATATTATCCGCAAGACTCTTCAATGGTGATTGTGCACCTGCACAGTCGCAACAGATGGCTGCTGGCCGTCTCTACATGGACTACAGTGGGTCTGCACCTTCGGTGGCGCACCAATACCATTATTTCTACAAGGACTACAGTGGATCTGCATCTTTGATGGCCCACCAATACCATTATTTCTACAAGGACTACAGTGGGTCTGCACCTCTGATGGCCCACCAATACCGTAGTCTCTACAAGGACTACAGTGGGTCTACTCTGTGATGACCTACCTACCAATATTCTTCCAAACTTCGACTGACTCTGCTGTGGGTTTGCTCTGTTGTGGCCCATTACCTGTTTGCATGTCGAGAGTCAGCACTGTCTTTCCATTGGAAGGACAACACTACTTCTTCAAGACTGCATGGAAATCCACTACTTCCGTGTGCATTTTCTTTTACTGCTCAGACTTTGAGAAAAACACTGCTATTCTCCTGTTATGTACGATTAGGACTGTCTTTATGAACTGTGAGACAATTTTAGCTTTTGACCAACATTGTATCAATAAGTGTGTGCATTTGATTTCTTTGTTATTGTAATTATGAAAAATTTTTTTCAAATCTGTATTGGCCACTGCCCAATCCAATTTGTAAAATTTTTTGTGGGGAGCATGAGGGCTATGTAAGTAGGCTGTTTAGGTTTTTTTATTGGTAACGCCACCTCTGTATGAAAATCACTGGCTGTGCTGTGGGCAGTCTGTGTCTGCTTTGCATTGTTGTAATACTCGCCATTGTAGTGTTGGGCAGCAGCAGCTGGATGTGAACAGCGCGTAGTGTTGCGCAATTGGAGATGAGCCGCCAGCAGTGGTGGATGTGGGGAGAGAGATGGCGGAGTTTTGAAATTTGTCATGAACTGCTATATTTATATATGATGATATCAAGGTAAATACATTGTTTGTTCTCTATTAATATCTTTCATTTGCTAACTATCCCTATCAGTAGTTAGTGCCTTTCATAGTTTGAATCTTTTATTTAGCTGGCAGTAGTGGCGCTCGCTGTATTGCAGTAGCTTGAGCAGCGAAGATTTTTGTGAGGTAAGTGATTTGTGAAAGGTATAGTTTAATGTTAGTCAGGGCCATTCTTTTGTAGGGAATTTTGAAAGTCAGATTGCGTTGCGCTAACAAAATATTGTGTGTCAGTTTAAGTACAGTCTCGTAAAATTGTTCAAAGGGGAAGTTTCAACGTGTTCCAACATTTCTACGGAATCCAAACTGATCTTCCCCGAGGTCGGCTTCTACCAGTTTCTCCAGTCGTCTGTAAAGAATTCGTGTTAGTATTTTGCAGCCGTGTCTTATTAAACTGATAGTTCGGTAATTTTCACACCTGCCAAAACCCGCTCTCTCTTGGGATTGGAATTATTATATTCTTTTTGAAGTCTGAGGGTATTTCACCTGTTTCATACATCTTGCTCACCATATGGTAGAGTTTTGCAATGGTGGCTCTCCCAAGGCTATCAGTAGTTCCAATGAAATATTGTCTACTCCCGGGACCTTGTTTCAGCTTAGGTTTTTCGGTGCTCTGTCAAACTCTTCAAGCAGTATCATATCTCCCAATTCATCTTCATCTGCGTGCTCTTCCATTTCCATAATATTGCCCTCAAGTACATCGCCCTTGTATAGACCCTCTATATACTCCTTCCACCTTTCTGCTTTCCCTTCTTTACTTAGAACCGGTCTTCAATCTAAGCTCTTGTCGTTCATGCAAGTGGCTCTCTTTTCTCCAAAGGTCTCTTTAACTTTTCTGTAGGCAGTGTCTATCTTACCCCTAGTGATAAATGCCTCTACATCCTTACATTTGTCCTCTAGCCATCCCTGCTAAGCCATTTTGCACTGTCGATCTCATTTTTGAGACGTTTGTATTCCTTTCTGCCTGCTTCATTTACTGCATTTTTATTTTTTCTCCTTTCATCAATTAAATTCAATATCTCTTCTTTTGTCCAAGAATTTCTACTATCCGTCGTCTTTTTACCTACTTGAACCTCTGCTATCTTCACTATTTAATCTCTCAAAACTACCCATTCTTCTTCTACTGTATTTCTTTCTCCCATTCTTGTCAATCGTTCTTTAATGCTCTCTGAAACTCTCTGCAACCTCTGGTTCTTTCAGTTTATGCAGGTCCCATGTCCTTAGATTACTACCTTCTTGCAATTTCTTCAGTTTTAATCTACAGTTCATAACCAATATATTGTGGTGAGAGTCCACATCCGCCCCTGGAAATGTCTAACAATTTAAAACCTCGTTCCTAAATCTCTGTCTTACCATTTTATAATCTGTCTGAAACCTTCCAGTGTCTCCAGGCCTCTTCCACATATACAGCCTTCTTTCATGATTCTTAAACCAAGTGTTAGCTCTGACTAAGTTATTCTCTGTGCAAAATTCGACCAGGCGGCTTCCTCTTTCATTCCTTACCTCCAATCCATATTCATCTACTACTTTTACTTCTCTTCCTTTTCCTACTATCTAATTCCAGTTCCCCATGACTATTAAATTTTCGTCTCCCTTCACTATCTGAATAATTTATTTTATCTCATCATACATTTCTGCAATATCTTCGTCATCTGCGGAGCTAGTTGGCATATATACTTGTACTACTGTGGTAGGCGTGGGCTTCGTGTCTATCTTGGCTACAATAATGCGTTCACTATGCTGTTCGTAGTAGCTTTCCCGCGCTCCTATTCTTTTATTCATTGTTAAACCTACTCCTGCATTACCCCTATTTGATTTTGTATTTATAGCCCTGTATTCACCTGACCAAAAGTCTGTTCCTCCTGCCACCGATCGTCACTGATTCCCACTGTATCTAACTATAATCTACCCATTTCCCTTTTTAAATTTTCTAATCCACCTGCCCGATTAAGGGCAGAACGCCAGTTTTGTTTTTCCTGGTAACAACGTCCTCCTGAGCAGTCCTCGCCCGGAGATCCGAATGGGGGACAATTTCACCTCCGGACCCAAGAGGACGCCATCATCATTTAACCATACAGTAAAGCTACATGCCCTCGCGAAAGATTACGGATGTGGTTTCCCCTTGCTTTCGGCCTTCTTCAGCACCAGCACAGCATGGCCGTTTTGGTTAATGTTTCACGACCAGATCCGGCAATCATCCAGACCGTTGCCCCTGCATCTACTGAAAAGGCTGCTGCCCCTCTTCAGGAACCACATCTTTGTCTGGCCTCTCAACCGATACCCTTCCGCTGTAGTTGCACATACGGTATGGCTATCTGTATCGCTGAGGCACGCAAGCCTTCCCGCCAACGACAAGGTCCATGAGTCATGGGGGGGGGGGAAGAGCGGGAACATATGATTAAGCAATATGCACGACTAATCGTGTCGGCGTAATCTAGTAAAATTTCGTTGTCATTTTGTCCTCATTTGTTTTTAAGTTACTAAATATTGTGGCAAATTTTTCTATCCACTTTAGAATCAACTTTCACAAGAAGATGAGACAAATAAGGTAAACTCGTCAACTTCTTTTATAAGAGGGCACGCTGGGAAGTAATGCTTTCGAATTTTTTATGCGAAAAACCCTTAAAGATTTTTTAAATAAAATAAACGTTAGTAACATTGTACGTCTTTGTTTTTCATGTCTGCATATTTACAGCCTTCTTCGCTAGAGGGCTCCGAATTTTAGCGCGTAACATGGCGGTGTGTAAAGTAACTGTGTCGGTGCGTGAGAAACAGAACGCTGTAACGTAGTTGCGTAGTTTCGATTTGTAAGATGTCGTATACACATGGAGCACCCTCCCCTTCAGCATAACAATGCGCATCACACACGAGACATCTGCAACAAACCGACACCGTGAGGAAAAAAAAAAAAAGTTCAAATGTGTGTGAAATCTTATGGGACTTAACTGCTAAGGTCATCAGTCCTTAAGCTTACGCACTACTTAACCTAAATTATCCTAAGAACAAACGCACACACCCATGCCCGAGGGAGGACTCGAACCTCCGCCGGAACTAGCCACACAGTCCACACTGTTTACAGTTCCGACTTGATGCTATCGGATTTTCATCTATTTCCAAAACTTAAAGAACATCTTCGTGGACTCACTTTGTTAGTGATGAAGCGGTGAGGTCGTGGCTCCATCAACGAAACCAAACATTCTACAGTGACGGTACCAAGTTCAAATGGCTCTAAGCACTATGGGACTTAACATCTGGGGTCATCAGTCCCCTAGACTTAGAACTACTTAAACCTAACTAACCTAAGGACATCATACACACATCCATGCCCGAGGCAGGATTCGAACCTGCGACCGTAGCAGCAGCGCCGTTCTGGACTGAAGCGCCTAGAACCGCTCATTCACAGAGGCCGGCTACGGTATCAAGAAACTGGTCTCTCGCTGACAGAAATGTGTTCGTCACCAGGGTGGCTGTGTTGAGAAATAAATGTGTAGACGTGAGGAACATGAATATAGACTGTTAATAACATTTGTTTTATTTAAAAAGCTTTAAGAGTTTTCATATAAGTAATTTTGAGGCATTACTTTTTAGCACGTCCTCGTGGGACTGTTATTAGAAACCGGCAGTGGGCTTTCTATGTACCGTAGAGTTCTGTGGACCCGAAAATTTCGAAGTTCTAAATTTATATTACTTTCTGTCACTGAAACAAAACTAGTTATGCATCTGCGATGCGAGAAAGTATCGTTTGATCAGCTGTGAATATAAGTGTCAGGATAAAATTACCACTATTCATATCATTGCAACAATCAGCTGTTAAAGATTTTCAATTTCATAGACCATTAGCAATGAATAATTCAAAACAAAATTGGTGACATACTATATAAATATGCATCTCGCCAAGCAATATACAATTCTCTGTCCATTGCAGACCAGTACTAGCGATGTTCTGTCTTGCGTATTCAGTGAGAGTGACGTGTCTACATGATTCTGTGCACGTCCTAACTTCCTTACCTTATTCCCAAGAACCCTATGGGAGAAATACGACGATGGCTGGAGAATTTTTGAGCATTATTCCTCGAACACGAATTCTCTAAATTTATAAAACAGGGTTTCGTGTGATCAAAGCGCCTTTCTTCCAAAGATTCACATTTAAGTTCCCTGAAAGTCCGTTACTCATTCATCGACGCCACACCGGCCTGATACGATCGTAACAGTGCGTATCTGAATTCATTCATGTCTTCTGTCAAGAATAGTTGACACTAAACGATGGGGCAGTACTCTAAAATGGGTCGCACTAGAGTCTTGAATGCTACTTCTTTTATTGATCAGAAGCACTTTCTCACAACGTTTTCCACACGTCGGTCATTTCCTTCCCTACCACAGATTTTAGCTGCTCGTCCCATTACGGATGTTAGTATTACCCCTAACGATTTAAACGATGTGATGGGCAGCAGCAGTTGCCTTGAAGAAAGACTTTAACTATTAGACTTCTTTGGTACAGCTTCGCGCTTCATTTATTTTCTCGCAAAATTTGCTGCAAATAATACGTTATGGTTCAGAAGCAATACTGATGACCATAATTATGATATTAGCACATGTAATTTCCTTCTCTTATTTAAAACTGACTTTAGATAAGAAACGGTTAAACAATGCAAATCATTGTTTGTAGAAGTTTTCAAAATTACGAGGACTGTTTTTCAAGGTTAGATCTGTCATGAAATGAAAATCACAGTGAAAATCAAAAATTCTTTAACTGCATCATCTATCTACACATTCCAGCTACTTTCCTAAGCAGTCGCCGCTCCGACTTAACATTTGTCGTAGCGTTGTACCAACTTTCCAGTGCCCTCGTTATAAAGGCAGTCGCCTGTGCTTTCTGCTAGTTCTCTACACCGGTCTGCAGCTCGTGGTCTGTGACAAAATGCAGTCCTCGGCGCAAGCGGTTCTTGCAAACAAAGAGATGGAAATCAGAGGGCGCCAAATCCGACTTATATGGTGGATGACCAAACACTTCCCATCGAAAGGGAGCGTCTTTGTTGCAGCTGCAGTGCGCGGCAGAGCAGTGTCATGAAGGAGAGTGCCTGATGCCAGCATTCCTCTTCGTTCGCTCTCAATTGTCCTTCATTGCCTGATGCACTCGCTGAACAAGATCGTTGTTTAATACTCGCGTTCTTTCCCTACCGCCTGCATCATAAACGTCTGTACCTCCATGTTCAAAGTTCTGCGCCGTTATCGCTCTTTAATGAGAGTCACGTTATGCGGGCTGCATGAAATCAGGCAGAACCCCAAAGCATGAAGGAATCGAATAACAACATGCACTTCACGCTTAACGACTGTACTGTTCTAGGCACTTTTATGTGCTAACTTTGCACTCGGAAATGAAAAGTGTGACATGTCGCAATCGACGGTCACAGTAGACACACTGGAAAAGATAACTGTGCAAAGCTTCATGGGATTTTCACTGTAGTTTTCTATACGCAATTGATCAACTGATGAACCTTAAAGAAACAATAGCCCTCGTATGAAGGACGTTTTACCAAATTTGTGCTTTTTCTTCGCTAGCTCATTTAAAGTTCAAGCATGACGTATGTCCTTGGGAGGAAGTCATTATTTTCAGGAAGATTCGCTGCCCACTGCAACTTAAAAAAAGGCTATAATATCACACCCTTAAGTCTAAAATGTACTCTAATTTACAGATAATCTATCTGTTATTGCATGAGGGAGCCTGCAATTTTCTTATGTTCACAATATCCCAATGTAACATTTAGAAAGTATGACAGATTTTGACTAATCATCGTTGTCATCGTATGCTTCAAGTATTAGGCCACTCGGAATCCTGTGAACTTTATTTAAAATTACTTCAGTGCTGTGATCGTTGGACAATGCTTGAGTGTAAAACGCCATCATGTGCCTTGTGTTAAACCCTATAGCGCCTACATCGATAGACAACCCAACTAACTCCGGTGTACTCGACGTATCCGCAGCTTAGCTGTAGGCTGAATTGGTACTATCGTTAAGTTGTACGAAGCGATGCTAATTCCCTGAGTCTGCTGAAGCAGACTGAAATCAGCCGAGTTCCTGTGTGCTGCAGAAAAGCAGTTAGGTCATGCGAGTGAGCGCTGCGTGATGGGCCAATTAAGTCTTAACGCCTGACCGCTTGCTACAGCATACCATGTTGAGATCCAGTTTCATTAATCGATAGTGCTGAACTCCGCTATTGCTCAATACAGGGCGGCGGATCACTTCACGGTAATTGAACAGCCAGTCAGCGAGGACCGCCCCTGGGACCCGTCTTCATCGGCGTGTGACCGCTGCGTCCTTCAAGCGAGGCAGAAAGAACTGCTTCAGTGTCCGTAATTGCTTTGAACGTTATGGCTCTCACTAAAACCCACGATGAAGACATTCCAGAACAGTAACATCATGCAACAGGCGTAAGGCGCGAGAGGTTCACTTTTCTTTAAAGAAATCCGGAAACTGTCGACAGCGTTCGGCACTGCTTCCTGTGAATATGTGCACGCCTTTGATTTTACCCCTTAGTTTAGTGCATACGCAGATTCGCATCTGCAGAAGGAGCTGCACGGCCTTCGAGACATCGTGACCCCTTCTGTACTAAAGGTGATGTAACATCTCTTCAGCAGTTCGGTGGAGGAATGATTCATCTGCACAGATAATATTAACAACAAATCCGAAAAACAACATTATTCATTTCCTTCACAGCACTGTCGGTGTAATGACTGCGCAACGAATGCTAAGTTAATGGAAGTACGCAGTTTGAAACGTCCACTTTGAACAATTCTACACGAGACTGTGCTTAAACTGACACACAATATTTTGTTAGCGCAACGCAATCTGACTTTCAAAATTCCCTACAAAAGAATGGCCCTGACTAGCATTAAACTATACCTTTCACAAATCACTTACCTCACAAAATCTTCGCTGCTCAAGCTACTGCAATACAGCGAGCGCCACTACTGCCAGCTTGATATCATCATATATAAATATACCAGTTCATGAAAAATTACAAAACTCCGCCATCTCTCTCCACACATCCACCACTGCTGGCGGCTCACCTCCAACTGCGCAACGCTACGCGCTGTTCACAGCCAGCTGCCTAACACTACAATGGCGAGTATTACAACAATGCAAACTAGCCACAGACTGCACACAGCACAGCCAGTGATTTTCATATTGAGCGCTACGTAACGTTGCCAATAAGAAAACATAAACAGCCTACTTACATATAGAAAACATAAACAGCCTACTTACATAGCCCCCATGCTCCCCACAAAAATTTTTACAAATGGTGTTGGGCACTGGCCAATACAGATTTGACAAAAATTTTTCACAATTACAGTAACAAAGATATAAAATGCACACACTTATTGATATTATGTTGGTCAAAAGATCAAAATTTCTCACAGTCCATAAAGACAGTCCACATTGTTCATCACAGTAAAAATGCAGAGTTTTTCTCAAAGTCTGAGCAGTAAAAGAAAATGCACATAGAAGTAGTGGATTTCCATGCAGTCTTGAAGAAGTAGTGTTGACCTTTCAACGGAAAGACAGTGCTGACTCTCGACATGCAGACAGGTAATGGGCCACAACAGAGCAAACCCACAGCAGAGTCATTCGAAGTTTGGAAGAATATTGGTAGGTAGGTCATCACAGAGCAGACCCACTGGAGTCCTGGTAGAGATTGTGGTATTGGTGGGCCACCAGAGGTGCAGACCCACTGCAGTCCTTGTAGAAATAATGGCGTTGGTAGGTCATTATAGATGCAGACCCACTGTAGTCCTTGTAGAGATAATGGTATTGGTGGGCCACCAGAGGTGCAGACCCACTGGAGTCCTTGTAGAGACGGCCAGCAGCCATCTGTTGCGACTGTGCAGGTGCACAATCACCCTCGAAGAGTCTTGCGGAGAATATAGCAAGTCCATAAACCACCACTTGTGCACTCACAAAGTTTTTGGAATTGTCCTTAGAACCAGCAATGCTGTTATCCAGTCCCTTGCTGAATTACCAACACACGTGCAAACACTATCAGTCCCTACTTCTCACATATTGTCCATATACTGTGACCAACAGAAACGTGTGCAGTGAAATGTAACTTACAAGTTAATAATATCATGAACTGGTGACAATTACAATTTTATAACAGAAGAATACAATAACAAAGGTACAAAATACATCATTAAAGAACATAACAATACAGATAACATTTGTAGTACAGGCTTTACAAAAGAATAGATATAGACATATACATCAGTGTTACAGGAATTATGACATGAGTACATACATAGAAGATCCGAATAATTACTGAAACATCAACTTCACACATGAGCATTTAAACAGAATGAATAATGTCTAACATCTTTACAAAGTAAATAACATATTATTAATGCCAATTATATTTGAGGATAACAGTATTCCTCATCATAGTGAATGTAGCTTAATATTAAAAGAAGAAAAAATTCTATGAAACTACACAGAGACAGGAAGAAAACAAATACACAAGGGTACACAAACATATAGTGGGATAACACAAAAGGGAAAGGACAGGGTTCGTTTTCAGTGTAACATGTGGTACTGCAGTCCAACCCAAAACTTCATATATCTTTCCTCTTATTTCGTCCTTTGTTTCCACCAAAAAAAATTCTATCTAAGCATGCTTTCTGTATTTATATGTTCACACATTTCTTACCTCAACATTTATTTCCAAGAAAATCCTACCTAAACCTGTTTTCTCAATGCATTTCTTCCAATTCATCGCAACTCATTCTCTTAGAGGCTACCCCCTCTTAAGCTAACTTAAATCTACTGAGCTCAGACGCTAAACTAAGGGACGAGGCAATGCAGCAGCACATAAAACAATTAATATAAACAAAATAAAAAACGCAGATTTGCGAAGCAAGCAGCATTAAGAAATTAGCAAAAGTCAAATTCAAGAACACTATGCCTGGCAAACAGCAGCAACTTATACCTAAACATGACATAGCGCAAGCAGAAAAAATATTACACTAAAATGGCCATGTCTAATACCTATGTCACATCTTAACATTAGAGTGATGCATCACAAAAACTTACGCTAGTAGATAAGTAACCAAATCGTAAAAAAATTATTTATGCAATTCCTGTGAAGGAAAATGTCTTTTTTTTGCTCCCTCATTTGTTTTGGATAGATCATAAAATTATTTACTGGATCTGTAGGCATAAAATATTTATATTAGTACATATATTAAATTTTATTTTAACCAATGCTGCAGTGCAGCTAGAAACTTGATATTAAACAAAATGTGTAAATAAATACATAAAGCAAGCCATATGGCATTTTTCTTAACTAGCAAGACAATAGCTGTGAAATGTTTCTCATCGTTTCATTAGGCATTTCAGTAAATATCATAAATTACGAGCTCCACAGTATGCTTTCAACAAGGAGATGTCAGTAGCGCGGACAATGGCCTTCCCTTTCCTTTTTTTTTCTACCTGTGCTTCTGATGAGGCACTCACTAATGACTTGTTCTCCCGGCGTCTGACACAGCTGCGTGCCCACGACGCATTACGTGCAGGTGGTCACTTAACTTTCTTACGGAAATATTTACGACAGCAGTTTCTGCTACAGTCTCACATAGAAATATTTCACAGGTCAAGAATTAGCGTTGCAAATCTGTAGAAACAAAATGCTATTGATATAACAGTGTCCAAAAAAATTTTCGTCTGCATTGTAATACATTCACGAATATACACACACATTTCATAACTCTTAAAGTACGATTCTTGGTTTCCAACAACCTTTTCCACAAATCAGAGTCCCTAAACACTACTCATTATTCCTTACCTTATTCGTCGACACTTCTTCAGTATTTCATCATAAGAAATACGTAGCATAATAAACATTCCTCAACAACATAATACACATCGTCGTCGTAATAATAACATCATAACACCTCAGTCAAATCTCAAAATCGTCGTAGCTTCCTCCAATAATTTCTAAGCCTAAAAAGAATTCTCTGCTCACTTAAATAGTGTCATCTACCTCAAACGTACTTTAAAAATCATAATCCCTTTACCAAATACATCATTCAAAGCTCTCATAGTATCACAATGGTTCCAAAAAAATATGAACAGTTTACAATGCACAGACAAAATACAGTTTCATAAGTGTGAAGTTATCCAGCTGTGTAATTACGTAAACATCTGTCACTGACGTAGTAAAAAAATGTTTATCTCTCAGTTAAATGATCAGATAGCTGTGTAATTTGTGTGTTAGAGAAATATGGTACCGATGTGTAAAGTTGTATAAGCAAATACCATATTAGCTAGGGTTCCTTGTGGTTGCCACACACATGGTACACAAAGTAAGCGTGTACCCCCCTGAGGATAAATGTAATTATACCCTCAGGTGTTACAGATTACAGCAATGGAATGTAATGTATCACGGAAAACTTTCTTTGTAATTAAAAAATCTTTAAAAATAAATGTTTTAAGTACAAAATTAATCACTCAAATGCATGTCCTGTAGCGCTAAATGTGCGTCTTGCTGTAAGATAATTCTGTGGAAGTGTCGTAATTATCGTCCTCCGAAAGCTAAGTTCTGCAGAAGTCAATGTACTTACCTCATGATAAATAAAAGTGAAATGCTTTGCGTATAGATATCGTAGTTATTATACTTATTGGCGTGATGAAGAAAGCACTGTACAGTAACGTAATGTTGTGCCACGAAAAAGGCTGTCTCATTGTTGCTATACCACAAAAGTTACTACTAAAACATGTTTTTCTTTCCAGAAGAATTCAGAAAACTGTGCAGATATAAAACAGAAACACCGCAAAATCAACATTGTAAATTGTCACTCATTAGTAGCGTCGTGATAAAATCGTGTAGCTGTCACATAAACTAACCTCTGTGTCATCTGGTATCTCTCAGAAAGCACTTTAAATTCAGAATGTATTTTCAAATAAACCAAAATGTTGCATTAAAATCTCATTAGCAGTACTGGTAAATGTTCTAAGTATGTGAGCCTTATAGTCGTTACGTAATCGTGCAACAAACAAGCAAGAATGTACACACACAATAACACTGTGACGTCTGTTCACTATAACAATGCATTCGTCATTTCTGTTTAAATAAGTTCTCTTGGTTCTTGACTGGATATTTCACTTCAAACATTGTTACATGTTAACAGTTTCTAAAGCATACTAGTAACGTGAAGTGAAACGTTTTATGGCAAAGACAAAGTTAAAAGGCAGATTATCTGTCAATAAATGGTTTTACATGAGAAATGTGGTGTAAACCTTTACTCTTCCTAGTACGCAGAGTTTCCACTTCAACGCAATTATCATGTGGTATACGTCGGATTCTGTAAGGTCCATTGTAAACTAGAAAGAATTTGTGACTCAAGTGTTTCTTCTTATGTGACAATGAATGAGCTTTAATGAGAACTTTCTGACCAATATACAATTTCTTTGCATTTGCTTTACCGTGTAGTTTTCTCCTTTTGTCTGCTGCAGATTTTATATTTTTAAGAGCCAAATCAATTATGTCTTTGTGTCGAAGTTTACGTGTATTCGGGAAAGGTACAAGCTCTCTGATTCTGTTCGGTGGTTCTTCATTCTTCAGTACAAGAGTAGGTGGTAAAGCAGTGGAATCATGAGGCATTTCATTCAGCACGTTTTGAAATAAGTGTAAATATCTGTCCCAATGCTGATGCTTTCTGTGACAATAAAGCCTGCAGAGCTTATTGATTTCTTTCATAATCCGTTCGGAGGGGTTACAATGTGGTGAGTACAATGAAATAAAAACAGGTTTGATTTTATGGTTGCGAAGCATGCGTGACCAAACAGCAGATCTAAATTGCGGTCCGTTATCTGAAATGACTTTAGCAACGTGGCCAACTTCACGTAAGAAATTTTTAACAAAGGCGTTGGATACAGACCGTCCAGTGGCTTTACGTAACGGTGTGAAAGAAACAAATTTTGAAGTAAGTTCAACAGCGACTAGAACGTACGAAAATCCATTGGATGTTCTGACAAGCGGTCCCAAGAGATCAACAGCAGCAAATTCTTTTAATTTAGCAGGAATAATGGGAAACAACGGAGCACGATGTGAGACAGTAGATGGTTTCGCCTTTTGACAAAGTTTACAAATAGACAAGACTCTTCGAATTCGCTTTTCCATATTGTTAAAATAACAAGTCGTTCGAAGAATATGATAACATTTTCGTGGGCCAAAATGTGCGTAGCTGAAATGAATGTACCAAATGAGCTTATTAACAAAATCGTCTGGAATGCAAAGTACCCATAGCTTGTCATCAACAGTGCAGCGTTTGAAGAGTATGTTGTTTCTAACCAGGTAATAATGCCGAATCTGTGTGTGTGTCTTTTCATGCCATTTGCTCTTGATGTCTTTCCAAATCGGATCTTTATCTTGTTCATGAGCAATGTCCTTTAAAGATGTGGTGATGAAGTTTTCAAAGGCGACTTTCTGAATGTAAAGAATACTGAAATTTTTCTCGAGGTTGCCTTCTGTGGTACTTTTCTCAAGCCCAGCCGGTGCGCGTGACAGTGCGTCCGCAACAATGTTCTCCTTGCCGGGAATGTAGACTATTGTGAAGCGGAATTCTTGCAGAAACAATGCCCAACGTTTTAACCTGTCATGATTTAATTTTGAAGACATAAGAAATTGTAATGCACGATGATCACTGTATACTTTTACGTGCTTACCAGAAAGAAAGAAACGGAATTTGTTAAATGCCCAAACGATAGCTAAAGCTTCTAATTCAGTAACGGAATAATTTTTTTCAGATTTTGTTAGCACTCGGCTAGCAAAAGCAATGGTTTTCTGAACGGTAGTGTCATTTTCTATGGCTTCTTGAAATAAATGAGCACCAAGACCGACTTTAGAAGAATCCGTGCTAAGGCAGAAATCTTGTGACAGATCTGGATGAGCTAAGATTGGCGCGTGAAGTAACGCTTCTTTCAAAGAATTGAATTCCAACTGTGCTTGTTCGTCCCAGTTCCAAATAGTATTTTTTCCAGTGAGAGAACAAAGTTTTGGTGTAACAAGAATTTGCATATTCAGAAAACGACGGTAAAAATTTACGAGACCTAGAAAACTGCGGACTTGTCTTTTTGTGGATGGAACTGGAATGGCTCTGATTGCTTCTAACTTTTCAGGATCCGGCTGAATGCCTTCAGAAGAAATAATATGTCCCAAAAACTTCACCTTTGTCCTACCGAATTCAGACTTTTCCAAGTTAACTGTAATTCCAGATTCTGCAAAAATACGTAACAAACTGTTGAGGATGCGATTATGTAGTTCCCATGAAGCTTCTGCTATTAGAATATCGTCCACATATAAGGTGATGTGACGTTTTAAGAACTCGGGTAATATCGAATTTAGCCCGCGAATGAATGCTGCTGAAGAAATGTTCAAACCAAAGGGAAGTTTCCGAAACTGATAACAAACGCCGAAACAAAGGAAAGCTGTGTATTTTCTACATTCTGGATGAAGTTCGATCTGATAAAAGCTGGATCTGAGATCAATGGAAGACAACACTTTTACACCATTAAAATTTTGAAGAAGTTCTTCCATCGTCTGCGGCCTGTCTGTTTCAGGAATAATGATAGTATTGATTTGTCTCGAATCTAAGACAAGCCTGATCGATCCATTTTTCTTCTCAACAACATGTAACGGATTGTTGTATGAGCTTACTGCAGGCTCAATAATGCCCTCGTCAAGCATAGATTGTATTTCTGTTCTAACACGGTCCCTATAATGCGCCGGAATTACGTATGGTCTAACACAAAATTTAGCATGCTCACGAACACGAAATTGGTATTGAAATCCCTTGATTGTTCCTGTTTTGTGAGTAAAAACTGTGGAATGTTCTTGTAAAATCTCAAAAAGGTCCTGCCTATCAGTGTCATTACAATTCTCAATTGTTTGAATTTTATTCTGAATTAACTCATTAATTTCAAATATGCCGTCGATATCATCCCTGTCAGTTCTTGCAGAGTGATTGTTAGTGTCTAGTTCCGTAGAAAATTCCGAATTGTTGTCCAACAGAAGGTAAAGCCGATTGATTTCTTCGTCATGGTTTGAGAGCCAATCTTCAAATTTCAAAGCTATTGACTTACCTTCCTTCTCTAAACCTATTTCAGCATCGTGAAAGTTTAAGATTGCTTTGTATTCATTCAAAAAGTCTACTCCCAATATAATTTCCGTCGACAATAATGGAACAATGAGAAAGCTCATATAGAAGCTGTGGCTTTGACAATAGAATTCTAAGTTGGTTTGCTGGCGTACATCTACACTTTTTCCAAAGATTGCACCTTGTAATTTAATCTTACGTAACGGAAGTGTAGGGCAATCGTTCGATTTGTTACATTTGCTAAAGGCTGTTTCACTAATTACTGAGATGGGACTGCCAGAGTCAAGTACTGCCGTAAATTTTACGTCATTTACTGTAATGTGAATCACAGGATATGCAATATTGTTATGTTTTATGTCGTGTTCCTGGAGTAAGATGTCCCTAATGTCTTCCATTTTTACGTAATTACTAGCTACGGCAGCTGCGTCGTTAGTGTCATAAGAACGTTTTGTGGCTGCCATCGGTGTGAGTCATTGCCTATTGTCTCTTTGTTGGCGCGCGTCGTTATTGGGATTTGGAGACCTAACTTCTAAAAATTCACCGTGACGAGAGGGCCCTGCTCTGTTTGAATCCCGCCAGTTCTGATGCAGTTCAGGTCTATCGTTACGATCATATCGTCTGTCGTCATGTCGGTAGATGCCATAGTTTCTTTCTTGTCGGTCACGTGGTGGAGAATTTCTCCCTGAATCGAAACTGCGCGCTGGACCGTTGCGTCTAAAGTTATTCTGTCTCCCCTGATAATATTTATTTTGGTTCCCATATTGTCTGTTTCTCTGATTGTCTCTGTGATAGTCATTACCACGGAGAGGTGATCTTTCCCTGTAGTTATTACTACTCTGCCAACGGTTGTCATACGGGTGTTGTCTATTTTGGTCACGATTTGTGTTGTGAGAATAGCCTTGTCGTGTCCAGTTATTACTTCTTTCATCGCGGATTTGCGACGGATGTGACCTGTAATTGTTGTGTTCCTGGTTTCGCGTTCCGCGATTGTCAGTGTCAATTTCTAATTCTTGTAGGAGTCCCTGAAAAGCTTCAATGTCGTCTTTGCAACGTCCTGCTAAAATAATATGCCGTAAATGTTCAGGTAATTTGATTAAGCAAATGCGGATGAGTTCTGAGGGGCTGTATGGGTTTGACAGGTACTGATTCTTGTGCAACATGTCTTCAAAATATTTCACAAGACTGGAAAATTCAGATTGTTCGAAATGTTTCATCATTATGATACCATGTTTTACCCGGTCTTGTGTGGCTTGAGACCAATATGCTGAGAGGAAGGCATGGTAAAATTCTCCTTCACTGTGGCAATCGTGAATGACCGATCGCATTCTTACAGCTGGTTCATTCTCTAAGTAGCCACACATAAATTCTAACCTGTGCTCCAATGACCAGTTGGGAGGGAAACAATGAGAGAATTGATGGAGCCACGCTTGTGGATGAATGTCGTTGGCAGAATTCTTAAACGTTTTGAATTTACGTGTAGTAATGAACAGCTTATAGTCAAAATCATCATGTCGGCGAGTCGCATATCGGTCATTGTTAGGTCGTGTCGGCCGTTCCATCTCAAAATTCGGTGCACATTGGCAATTTCTTTCATAGCTTCTGAAATGCCCTGTGTTATTATTTTGCGGCTTTTCTGTGTTTCTAAGTCCCTCTTCCCAAGTTGGGGCACGAGTATCCTCTGAAATACGTAATTCTTGTATTAACTGTGTCAGCTGATCTTGTACTTCCCGGATTTCTCTTTGGTGTTGCGTATTAATCTGATTCTGATTTTGTTTGAATTTCCTAATTTGTTCGCACTCTTCAGTGTCAGTGAAGGCTACAGGTCTTGTGTCATTCAGATCATCATCTACCTTTGTAGATAAGCTAGTGACCTGATCCGAAAGTTCGGCTACTTTCTCCGATAGTGAACACATTTCCTCAGTGTGTTTTTCTGAACCAAGTTTCAGAGTATCTACTGTGTCCTTTAAGTTTTCCTGAGTTTTTGCAAGTTGCGTAACCGAATCGGTAGATGCAACTGAGTCAATTTTAGCCCACAAGGTCTCATGATTTTCATGAACAATGGCTTGCAGTTCTTTTATGGCTGCTTCGTGATTCTGTAATGCATTTTCATGCCGCGAAAAAATAGGTTGAAAATGCTCACAAATTTGTGTTTTTACGTCATTACAGACTTTTTGACATTTCGATTCAATGTTATGTAACTCAGTGGTTAAATCTTCACGTGTTTGTTCAAGTGTAGTGTCTAACTTTTGAAGATTTTGTTCCATTGTGTCTAACTTTTTGAGATTTTGTTCCACTGTGTCTAACTGTTGCTGTGTTTGTCTCTGGTGTTGTTCCATTGTGTCTAACTTTTTAAGATTTTGTTCCACTGTGTCTAACTTTTGAAGCTTTTGCTGTGTCTGTCCCATTTGTTGTATTAATCGTAATAACAATGCATTGGTGTCTGAAACATGTTCCTCAGTGCTTTTCGGCAGTGAATTTACACCGGAAACATTCACATTTTGACAAGCAGAAAATGTGTCTTGACTTATTCGAGAAAACGGCGAGGATCCAAAACCTGAATCGACAGTATTTGCGAGATCGTGTCGTGTCATTTCGGCTTCCTGAGGCGAGCTATTGCCGACCGGTCGATCGATAATACTTCCCTCTTCACTAATTGTTTCACTGTCCACGCCATTGTTTGACGCCCGCTCCATTTCCCTGTGCACAGTTACCAAATTACTACTTTGAACATTAGTAAATTCATTACTCGGCGGCGCTGATAAGCTACGCTCGTCATCACTATTATTTCTCAGTTTAGTTTGGAGCCTAGTGTTACGTTTTTCACACGCCATTATTGTCACAGTATTTCACACGACAACACAGAAAAACACAATTTGAAGATCAAAAATAAAAGAACACATTAACATAGCACTGAAAATAATATCTAGTTAATTGCAATCGCAGCTGCGAAATACTTGGTGCAAATCTACATGCATGCCACAACTGTTTTACTATACAACAATGAAAGACTGCAACTACAAAGGAAATTCTCTCTACAATTACGCGCTAGCAATAAACAAAAGCTACACTAAATACACAAACTACAAGAAAAAATCAGAAGATTCCAGTGAGGTATCCTGGCAGGGTCGCCATATGAAACGTCCACTTTGAACAATTCTACACGAGACTGTGCTTAAACTGACACACAATATTTTGTTAGCGCAACGCAATCTGACTTTCAAAATTCCCTACAAAAGAATGGCCCTGACTAGCATTAAACTATACCTTTCACAAATCACTTACCTCACAAAATCTTCGCTGCTCAAGCTACTGCAATACAGCGAGCGCCACTACTGCCAGCTTGATATCATCATATATAAATATACCAGTTCATGAAAAATTACAAAACTCCGCCATCTCTCTCCACACATCCACCACTGCTGGCGGCTCACCTCCAACTGCGCAACGCTACGCGCTGTTCACAGCCAGCTGCCTAACACTACAATGGCGAGTATTACAACAATGCAAACTAGCCACAGACTGCACACAGCACAGCCAGTGATTTTCATATTGAGCGCTACGTAACGTTGCCAATAAGAAAACATAAACAGCCTACTTACATATAGAAAACATAAACAGCCTACTTACAAGTTTACTTTGGTTCATCCACGGAATGACATTTCTCTTCCTGTCACGGTAATATCTACTCATTTGACAACTTCCTGGTGTAGGTTATACATTTCACGAGTGTTACTTACTACGAGAAAAGCAGGACATTAGCCATATATTTAATTACATAGAAATTTCAGTCATTTACCTTAGTTTAGGCGAAAACTGTGGGACACATGACTTCGTCAGCTATCGCAAAGTTCATAGTTATGTCACAATATAGTGAAATGATGTCTACTGTCCTCAAAGATCATTTCCGGTAGTACAGTAATTCTTTTCCTCTGTTGGTTTTTCAAGCAAGTTGGCGTAGTGGTTAAAGCCATAGCACACGCATTCGTGAGGAGCAGGGTTCAAATCTCTGTCCGGCCCGTCAGACTTAATACCTTTAGTGTTCCGTGCCTTATCCGTAAAAAAAAAAAAAAAAAAAAATCCTCATACGATAACAAAGTTGTCCGTCTGTCTGTCCATCTGTCCGACTGTCAGGAACCCTTTGTTTCAGGAACGAGTAGACGTGTCGAGATCAAATTTATGTCGGACATTAAGGTCTAAATTCACTTGGTGACGCGAAAATTCTAGAAATGTAGCAAGAACCAAGGTTACAAAGTACAAGTGTAAGGTGGCTATAATTTAGCACCTTACAAGGATTCGTCTACATACTTTGCCGTGATTTACAACCGGAATTAGGTATCATTTGAAAGGTTGTTCATCGTATATATGGATATTTAGAGATGATTGACATTGTCATGTACACCTTGTAAATACACTACCGGCCATTAAAATTGCTACACCACTAAGATGACGTGCTACAGACGCGAAATTTAACCGACGGGAAGGATATGCTGTGATATGCAAATGATTAGCTTTTCAGAGCATTCACACAAGGTTGGCGCCGGTGGCGACACCTACAACGTACTGACATGAGGAAAGTTTCCAACAGATTTCTCATACACAAATAGCAGTTTGACCGGCGTTGCCTGGTGAAACGTTGTTGTGATGCCTCGTGTAAGGAGGAGAAATGCGTGCCATCACGTTTCCGACTTTGATAAAGGTCGGATTGTAGCCTATCGCGATTGCGGTTTATCGTATCGCGACATTGCTGCTCGCGTTGGTCGAGAACAAATGACTGTTAGCGGAATATGGAATCGGTGGGTTCAGGAGGGTAATACGGAAATACGGAACGCCGTGCTGGATCCCAATGGCCTCGTGTCACTAGCAGTCGAGATGACAGGCATCTTATCCGCATGGCTGTAACGGATCGTGCAGCCACGTCTCGATCCCTGAGTCAACAGATGGGGACGTTTGCAAGACAACAACCATCTGCACGAACAGTTCGACGACGTTTGCAGCAGCATGGACTATCAGCTCGGAGACCATGGCTGCGGCTACCCTTGACGCTGCATCACAGACAGCAGCGCCTGTGATGGTGTACTCAACGACGAACCTGGGTGCACGAATGGCAAAACGTTATTTTTTCGGTTGAATCCAGGTTCTGTTTACAGCATCATGATGATCACATCCGTGTTTGGCGACATCGCGGTGAACGCACATTGGAAGCGTGTATTCGTCATCGCCATACTGGCGTATCACCCGGCGTCATGATATGGGGTACCGTTGGTTACACGCCTCGGTCACCTCTTGTTCGCATTGACGGCACTTTGAACAGTGGACGTTACATTTCAGATGTGTTACGACCCTTGGCTCTACCCTTCATTCGATCCCTGCGAAGCCCTACATTTCAGCAGGTAATGCACGACCGCATGTTGCAGGTCGTGTACGGGCCTTTCTGGATACAGAAAATGTTCGACTGCTGGCCTGGCCAGCACATTCTCCAGATCTCTCACCAATTGAAAAAGTGTGTTCAATGGTGGCCGAGCAACTGGCACATCGCAATACGCCAGTCACTACTCTTGAACTGTGGTATCGTGTTGAAGCTGCATGGGCAGCTGTACCTGTACACGCCGTCCAAGATCTGTTTGACTCAATGCCCAGGCGTATCAAGGCCGTTATTACGGCCAGAGGTGGTTGTTCTGGGTACTGATTTCTCAGCATCTATGCACCAGTACCCAAATTACGTGAAAATGTAATCACATGTCAGTTCTAGTATAATATATTTGTCCAATGAATACCCGTTTATCATCTGCATTTCTTCTTGGTGTAGCAATTTTAATGGCCAGTAGTGTAGTTGTTAACGCTTATTGCATGAAAGGTGACGGAGTGTCTTTATTATCAAAACGGCATAATGAATGATTGCCTATACTAGTAGAGATTGGAACGCCAGTGGAAATGAAACTGCAGGCGTAACTCAAGCCCTGGGTTGAAAAGCCCGCGCAGGTGTGTTGGTCCTGCTTAACATAGTAAGTAGCCAAGACGGACGGTAGGGTACCTGAGCGCTGAAGCACAATGGAGCGGCGGCTGGCTTACATTTTAGCGAGGCCCCAAGGATAACCGGATAATAATTCGGAAACTCCGAAAATCTTAGACGTAACGGAGAGGAAAGAGGAAGCGTTACCTCGGAAATCACGCAGACTGGGATATTTCCGAGGATTTTTGCTCTGAGAAGCTACCGTTGTATGAATTCCTAATTAACAGCAAGAGGTATTTCCTCTCAGCTTTCCGCGCTGGACGATTAAAGACTAAAATATGGTTGGTCAGCATTCGGAAGAATGTGTAGAGAGGGAGAATATTGTGTGGTTTCGAGAATATGATTCGCCTTCTGCAGTTACGAGGGAGGGGAGCCGAGCATTGCTGGGAAGCCAGCGGTGGATAGAAAGGGGTCTTCCGTTTTGAGCGCCCGTGTTTGATGGTCGCTCAGTAGCAGCTTTTGTTGGTACAGACGGAATTGCTGTCTTTGCTTTCAGGAGGTTTTATAGTTAGTGAACGGTTAGACACTGTACTGTTGCTAACTTAACACGATTCTGGGCTTTACCTCCGGGTAGGGAGTCGTCGTTAAGTACGCAACAATCAGTGATTGAGTACACTTCTTCTGTCTATACTCACGTTGACCCGTTATCTGAATTCTGTACTTGTGGCTGGGAGTTCTCGTTTCTCGTCTGTACATCACTGAGAAGAGAAGACAGTATTAGATTATACTTGTCAGAGGACTGCTTTCTGCTGTCCTAGTGTTCGAATGAGGCTTTTTTTTCATATTTTGTGGCTGTAGTTCCGTCGTCGCAGACGTGTACGAGAACCATCACTCCGACGCACCGGACGCAGTAAATACGGTGATACTGCTAATAGCTTTGGCTTATTGGGGCTATACAGCTAAATATCTTTAATCACGTAACTTTATTTCGAGTGAATTTGCTCGCCACTGTAGATTATCTTTGAAAGTAGTGTCTTCTAGCATTTGGTACCTAGATGATGTCAGTCATCTCGCGTTATTTATATTAGATCGCGTAGCCAAAAAAGGGCCGATTTGGGCAATTGATCAGTAATATTAGTTAGGCAATTCATTTTCATTTCTTTATGTCCATTGGACATTGAGATGTAAAGATTTGTGATATATAAAGGGGTTTTAATCTACAATAAATCTATAAGCAGAAACAACATTTCCCTTAATCATTCATTTATGTTTTATGTTGTAATTTATATGTTAAAGAGCAATAAGGAGGAAGTAATGGCTCTGAGCACTATGGGACTTAACATCTATGGTCATCAGTCCCCTAGAACTTAGAACTACTTAAACCTAACTAACCTAAGGCCAGCACACAACACCCAATCATCACGAGGCAGAGAAAATCCCTGACCCCGCCGTGAATCGAACCCGGGAACCTGGGCGCGGGAAGCGAGAACGCTACCGCACGACCACGAGCTGCGGACAGAGGAAGTAATATCACCTTTAAGAGATCCTAAGATCTGCTTCAGGGGGTAGCTAGACAGGGCCAAATCTTCATTTTCGCGTTCAGTATTTTCCGTTGCGCACATTAATTTTTACACCCGCCTGGAGTAGGGTCTTGGACAACTACAAAAAATCCGAAGATCATTCATTTGTAGTTAAACAACACGAAAAAATATTTTTGGTCATAATTTATCCGTCTGTGTGTTTGTTTGTCTGCCCGTCTGTCAAGAACCTTTTTCTGTGGAACGGTGGAGCAAAATTTTGAGCTTCTAAGTCAGTGCTGTCAAAAGATGCAGCCATGTATATCACACATTTTGATACTTGGAAAGTCAGTCATCAAAACCTATAGCGTAGGCCTACTTTCCGTTGACATAGACTCATGAAATATACGACGAAGCAATTTTATATTTCATATCCGATAGTTGCTAATTTGTAACCATATAACATGAAAAATTATTTCTTTTGTCATTATTGTTATGCGATTTCAAACCTGAAATTAAAACATTCTCGAAAGTCTTGGAACCTCTGAGACCGACGTCTTGCCAGTATCAATGTCAATTAGAGGCAAAAATCGTCAGTATCCTCGATTTCCGGTATGAATGAGATGTCTGTATAAATAATCGAGTTTGTACGGAACGCTGAGTGCGCGAGCCCTATTCGCACGTGGTCAGTTTCTTCCCCTCTAAATAGAGTAATATAGAGGCGCCAGACCCTGCAACCCACTGATTGCGGCGAGACGCAACACGCTAATTGGGGTCACCTCCAAGCTAGCTCCCGTGATTGCGTTTAGGTCATTACCCTTCGTTTTTCCAAGAAATCAAGATCCAAGTTCATGACGGTAAAACTATTTAGGACCAGGCGGAATCTTTAGAAAAACCGAACATAATGAAATCTGTACAGGGTGGCGCGACTAACTTTTTCGCCTCAAATTACTCGTACTTTTGACCTGCTAAAGTCATTTATAAAGTATTGTCTTGCAAAGAAACAGTGTCCCAAGACTCATGAGATAACCAATAATACGTTCTTGCAACGTCATTAATAACCGAGATACAGGCATCAGCTTTGTTTTGTTTTAAGTGGAACTGATATTTTTACCGGCAGAATAGCAGATCTCGCTGAGACAAAATCAGTAATATCTCTTTTGTAGCTCCAACAAGAAATCACGGACTAAAAGTACATTGAATATAGCGAGTTTCGCGTTTTTATTGCGGTCGTTGAGTAGCCAACCACTCGGAAGTTTACGCCACCGTAGAGTCCAACGCCCAAGCATGGCATTTGTGCCTCAGCCCAGGGTGGCACTATATATATATATATATATATATATATATATATATATATATATATATATATATATATATCGCTGACAAGCCATTCAGCCGCCATTAAGTAGTTAACTTTTTACCTCTCATAATGTTCAACGCAGTGTTAGGTATGCCTGAGAAAATTTAATGTTCGCAAAAGAATGCACTTAGTACAAAGTTATTAGAATTTCCAGGATAAAATTTATTTTAAATGAAATTCAAATTATTTCTTCCGTTTGTTTTATACTGTGTCATTTATACGCCCGGCAGAACTCGTGCATTAAAATAATACGTGAAATAAATTAAACTTGGTTCAACTGTGAACAGAAACCAATGAAGACATTATTAAGTCCCATCGTATTTCCGTTGGTGATTTTCTTTTTATAGACAACGTTCAAAGTGGGAACCATTTGCATCACGACGCTGGGAGACTGACGAGCTCACTGCTGCCAATATATCTGGAGTAACTGCTTCAGACCTCACCAATTCGCTCTTACAGAATCTTCTTGTAGACCATACGCCTCGCATGACTCCATAGAAAGTACTGTAACTGCATCAGCTAGGGCGATAACCCCGAATACGTCTGAACAGGACTGCCTCTTCCTACCCACCGGTCTCTCTTGCTACAAATTATTACGGGGAGGACACCTATCGTATTGGAACCACATCATTTGATGCTTTCTCAAGGACACATTTTCTAATAACAAAATTTGTGCATACTTTCCCCCATTCAATGAGCCATTATCGAAATAATGGTCGATTACGTGGCGTCCGATAATGCTACACCACCAGTTCACACCTCACAATCGTTGATTGAACACATGCGTCTTCCTTTGACCAGTAGTGCCTGTTTCTCAAATTTGCATTCCCGTGATTTGTTCAACTTCATCTCATCATTCATTGTTTAAAACGATGTTGAAAATCATTGCTATGTAGCTCTTGGTTGTAGAAACATATGGAACGGGTGATATACGAGGGCAGTTCAATAAGTAATGCAACACATTTTTTTCTCGGCCAATTTTGGTTGAAAAAACCGGAAATTTCTTGTGGAATATTTTCAAACATTCCCGCTTCGTCTCGTATAGTTTCATTGACTTCCGACAGGTGGCACCGCTGTACGGAGCTGTTAAAATGGCGTCTGTAACGGATGTGCGTTGCAAACAACGAGCAGTGATCGAGTTTCTTTTGGCGGAAAACCAGGGCATCTCAGATATTCATAGGCGCTTGCAGAATGTCTACGGTGATCTGGCAGTGGACAAAAGCACGGTGAGTCGTTGGGAAAAGCGTGTGTCATCATCGCCGCAAGGTCAAGCAAGACTGTCTGATCTCCCGCGTGCGGGCCGGCCGTGCACGGAGGATGCTAAGTTCACCGGACTTGGATACGATGTGACGTCATTATGACGTATACAAGCTACATCGAAAACGATAGAAACCGTATATCGACTATTAGACTTTTGTGAACTTTCGAGAGGTTGTGACCGGGTAGCGCTGTGCTCTGCGCCATTCGCTTGTGAACAGTAGACTCCAAAGCTGAACCGAGTATATGATGACCAAACACATTGGTTCTCCGAGTAAGAGACCTTTACTGGTGCCATCTTCTGCAAGCTGCATCCAGCAAAAGTAACGAGACTTCAGCATAGTTTAAGGTATCCGCTCATGTTGTGATGCAATTCGTATTTTGCATAATCTTGTCTTAGCAAATTATACTGCTGACATAAACCACATTGACATGGCCAGGTACATGCTAAAACTATTGTGGTTGTATACATGACATAATATACAGTACGTCTGGTTTATCATACCACCATGGAATGCTTTGACAGTGCATTCAATCATTTCATACGTCAATCAGTACTAGACACTGACCTTTGGATAAGATTACAATGAGAAATCCACTTCCCCTCCTATTTCATCTCCGGTCGACGATTTTCCTTCAACAATGCCTCATATTTTTCTTTTTAAGTTCGAAATTCAATCATTCTACACACCAGTCATTACTGGACACTAAGGTACCCGTCTCTGCGGTCCGAGTGTAAAATTACTTGGAGTTATGGTTGATAAAAGACTATCTTGGGATGGACATATAAATTACTTAGCTAACGAACTTGCACGAGTTCTCTTTCAGCTATATAAATTAAGAAAAAATGTCAGCAAGAGTATGCTGCTACAATCTAATATGTACTGACAAGACCAATTGTATGAAACCATACTAAAATGTTGATGATAAATAAATATTATTTTCGGCGTAAGCATTCAGTACAACAATCACACAATCTATTCTGGTCGGGACATAAGAAGACTTCACTTTTTTACGAAAGGTGTTGTCCGTGGTGTTTTCAAGGCCACGGTCGGGAATATTTCTATTAATGTCCAGCTCTTTTACTTTTATTTTGGAGAAATACGAAATACATATACGCTGCCACACTGAGCTGTTTTCAGAATCGCACGTGTCAAAACAACCAACTAGCTGACGACAGTTTAGAATCTCGAACGTTCGTCGATATGTGTGTTAATCGACTAAAGCGTATTACGTCATAATGACGTCACATCATATCCAGGTTGGGTGAACTTAGCATCCTCCGCCGTGCACAGCTGTGACTCCTGCAATGGCGGAGCGTGCGAATACACTCGTTCGAGATGATCGACGGATCACCATCAAACAAATCAGTGCTCAACTTGACATCTCTGTTGGTAGTGCTGTCACAATTGTTCACCAGTTGGGATATTCAAAGGTTTGTTCCCGCTGGGTCCCTCGTTGTCTAACCGGACACCATAAAGAGCAAAGGAGAACCATCTGTGTGGAATTGCTTGCTCGTCATGTGGCTGAGGGTGACAATTTCTTGTCAAAGATTGTTACAGGCGATGAAACATGGGTTCATCACTTCGAACCTGAAACAAAACGGCAATCAATGGAGTGGCGCCACACCCACTCCCCTACCAAGAAAAGTTTAAAGCCATACCCTCAGCCGGTAAAGTCATGGTTACAGTCTTCTGGGACGCTGAAGGGGCTATTCTGTTCGATGTCCTTCCCCATGGTCAAACGATCAACTCTGAAGTGTATTGTGCTACTCTTCAGAAATTGAAGAAACGGCTTCAGCGTGTTCGTAGGCACAAAAATCTGAACGAACTTCTCCTTCTTCATGACAACGCAAGACCTCACACAAGTCTTCGCATCCGAGAGGAGCTCACAAAACTTCAGTGGACTGTCCTTCCTCATGCACCCTACAGCCCCGATCTCGCACCGTCGGATTTCCATATGTTTGGCCCAATGAAGGACGCAATCCGTGGGAGGCACTACGCGGATGATGAAGAAGTTATTGATGCAGTACGACGTTGGCTCCGACATCGACCAGTGGAATGGTACCGTGCAGGCATACAGGCCCTCATTTCAAGGTGGCGTAAGGCCGTAGCATTGAATGGAGATTACGTTGAAAAATAGTGTTGTGTAGCTAAAAGATTGGGGAATAACCTGGTGTATTTCAATGCTGAATAAAACAACCCCTGTTTCAGAAAAAAAATGTGTTGCATTACTTATTGAATTGCCCTCGTATATGTCTATCAACAGCACGCGAAACGATTTTTTGGCTGACACCAACCTCTCTTGGTATTTCACGAGAACAGGCATACTGATTTATTGTTGTAGCTTCAATAACCGGTACGCCTGCAATTTAAATTGGTAGTAGTCTCCCTACGTATACAGGGCTATTACAAATGATTGAAGCGATTTCATAAATTCACTGTAGCTCCATTCATTGACATATGGTCACGACACACTACAGATACGAAGAAAAATTCATAAAGTTTTGTTCGGCTGAAGCCGCACTTCAGGTTTCTGCCGCCAGAGCGCTCGAGAGCGCAGTGAGACAAAATGGCGACGGGAGCCGAGAAAGCGTATGTCGTGCTTGAAATGCACTCACATCAGTCAGTCATAACAGTGCAACGACACTTCAGGACGAAGTTCAACAAAGATCCACCAACTGCTAACTCCATTCGGTGATGGTATGCGCAGTTTAAAGCTTCTGGGTGCCTCTGTAAGGGGAAATCAACGGGTCGACGTGCAGTGAGCGAAGAAACGGTTGAACGCGTGCGGGCAAGTTTCACACGTAGCCCGCGGAAGTCGACGAATAAAGCAAGCAGGGAGCTAAACGTACCACAGCCGACGGTTTGGAAAATCTTACGGAAAAGGCTAAAGCAGAAGCCTTACCGTTTACAATTGCTACAAGCCCTGACACCCGATGACAAAGTCAAACGCTTTGAATTTTCGGCGCGGTTGCAACAGCTCATGGAAGAGGATGCGTTCAGTGCGAAAGTTGTTTTCAGTGATGAAGCAACATTTTTTCTTAATGGTGAAGTGAACAGACACAATGTGCGAATCTGGGCGGTAGAGAATCCTCACGCATTCGTGCAGCAAATTCGCAATTCACCAAAAGTTAACGTGTTTTGTGCAATCTCACGGTTTAAAGTTTACGGCCCCTTTTTCTTCTGCGAAAAAAACGTTACAGGACACGTGTATCTGGACATGCTGGAAAATTGGCTCATGCCACAACTGGAGACCGATAGCGCCGACTTCATCTTTCAACAGGATGGTGCTCCACCGCACTTCCATCATGATGTTCGGCACTTCTTAAACAGGAGATTGGAAAACCGATGGATCGGTCGTGGTGGAGATCATGATCAGCAATTCATGTCATGGCCTCCACGCTCTCCCGACTTAACCCCATGCGATTTCTTTCTGTGGGGTTATGTGAAAGATTCAGTGTTTAAACCTCCTCTACCAAGAAACGTGCCAGAACTGCGAGCTCGCATCAACGATGCTTTCGAACTCATTGATGGGGACATGCTGCGCCGAGTGTGGGAGGAACTTGATTATCGGCTTGATCTCTGCCAAATCACTAAAGGGGCACATATCGAACATTTTTGAATGCCTAAAAAAACTTTTTGAGTTTTTGTATGTGTGTGCAAAGCATTGTGAAAATATCTCAAATAATAAAGTTATTGCAGAGCTGTGAAATCGCTTCAATCATTTGTAATAACCCTGTATGTTTCCGTAGGGCAAAACTTCCAGCCTCGCGAATTCTTCTGATAGTATGAACGAGTTGGACAGCTCTCTACCTGGGAATTGTTCTGCATGCTCTTGACGCACTTTGGTGACGTTCACCATAAATTAAGACCATATGGATTAATTCTTGATCAGTAAATGGCATCGTATTTCTGAAATTGGTTTACGCATTATTAATGATTCGACTGTTTGGATGTTTTAGAAGCAATATACTGTAAATGAATTGCTGCATTCCGCATAAGAAAACTGATTTACGTAGACACTGGTTCGACTGTACTTGAGTTAACTGCTCTGAACAGTAACATTCTCTTGTCTCGACGACGCAGGTGTCCGTAGAGAATAGCATAAATTGTTCCACTGCTGTATATCTCACGAGCCCCTGGTCACTGCTCGTCTAGGTGAAAAAAAAAAAAAAAAAACATTACAAATGTCTTTAACGGGTCCAAAGAAATTTGAGACGAAAAAGTTATGTGCCTCGCCTGTATCCCTACAAAAATGTTTCTTTTGGCACTTGTCATCCGTCGTCCAGTTTGGGATAAAAACATTCTCGAAAGTCTTAGCATTCGTGGAACCGGTATATTGCCAGTATCATTTTCGACAACAGGCAAAATTCTTTGAGATTCTCGAGTCCTTGAATGAACGAACTGTCTGTATGCATAATTAAAATCGTACGAAATGGAACCCTCAATATGTGTCTCCTACTCGCACCTGGCCAGCTTTCTATTCTCAAACTGTAATAATTCGTTTGTCTGTACCTGTACATCACATCTACCGATTTCTGTCACCATTGGATAATTCCTTCAAGTGCATCTTTTTCGTCAGTATATTTCTCCTGTTACCCACGGTTTCTTTGCAGCTACCGTCCCTATGCTTTCCAACTTCTGCGATGGTTCTTTTTAGATATGTCCATTCCTCTTCAACTGACTATGATATACATTATTACAGTATCTACAGCCTCAGAGAACTTCAAGCGTATCTCATCATTCGTTAGTACTTCCATACTCTAGTCTCTTAAACTTCAGCCTACTCTCCATCATTACTAAATAAATTGTGATCTGAGTCTATATCCGCTCCTGGGTACGCCTTACAATCCAATATCTTATTTCGGAATCTCTGCCTGGAATCTTCCCGTATCATCTGGCCTTTTACAATTACATCTCCTCCTCTTGTGATTGGTGAATACAGTATTCGCTATTACCATCTGAAATTTATTGCAGAACTCAGCCTTTATCATCTCTCGTTCCTACTACCAAGACTATTTACTCCCGTAACCCCTTCTTCTAGTGCTTCCCTTGCAACTGCATTCCAATCTCCTATTGTTATTAGATTTTCATCTCCCTTTACGTACTGGATTACCCGTTCAACATCGCTATACACTCTACATACTTTTTCATCTTTCGCTTACGAGTCAGCATGTTGCAGGTGTTAGTTTGCTGTGATTCTGAAAAGAAAAATCCTGTCACTGAATTGTTCACAGTAACTCACTCTTGCCATATTCTCCCGTCCACAACGAATCCTATTCACGTTATACCATTTTCTGCTGCTGTTGATATTACTCTATACTCGTCTGGCCAGAAATCCTAGTTTTCTTTCCATTTCACTTTACTGACTCTCGCTAAATCTAGATCGAGCTTTGGTTTTTGCGTTCTCAGATTTTCTCGCTTCCCTGATATGTTCAAACTTCTGATTGTTGACGCCCCGACACGAACGTTACACTTTCGTCGGTTACTCAATTTTTTTCTCGTGGTCACCTCCATCTTGGCATTCTCCTCCTGGAGATCTGAACGGGGTACTAGCCCGGAGTCTTCTGCCTATTGAGAGATCATCACGAGACTTTTTCAGTTACAGGCCGCATGTCCCTTGGATACGCTTACGTGTCTTTGATGCAGTGATTTCCATTATTTGCTGCATCCTCATGGCGTTGACCATTGCTGATTCTCCTGTCTTTTAGGAGCAGTTCCTCAGTCCAAGAGCGACAGAGTACCCTGAACTTCTGTCTGCTCCTCCACCCCTTAGACAAGGCTGTTGGTAGAACGAGGATGACTTCTTATGCCGAAAGTCTTCGGTCATCTTGTTGGTGTTCATCTGACACCCTCCTTTCAAGACGCTGTCCATTCCGTTCAAATGCTGTTCGAAGTCCTTTGCTGTCTCTGTCAGAATTACAATGTCTTCAGGAAACCTCAAAGCTTTTATTTCTTCTCCCTGAATTTTACTTCCTACTGCAAATTTTTCTTTGTTTTCCATTACTGCTTACTGAATGTACGGATTGAATAACAGCGCGGACAGGCTACAACACAGTCTCACTCACTTCTCAATCAGTGCTTTCCTTTCATGCCCCTCGACTCCTATAACTGCCGCTGGGTTCTGTACAGATTGTAAGCAGCCTTTCACTCCCTGTATTTTATCCCTGCGACCTTCAGAATTTCAAAGACAATATTCCAGTCAACATTGTCAAAATCTGTCTCTAAGTTTACTAATGCTGTAAATGTAAGTTAGCCTTTCCTTATCCCATCTTCTAAGAGAAGTCGTTGGGTCAGTATTGCCTCTCGTGTTGCTACATTTCTCCGGAATCCAAACTGCTCTTCCCCGAGGTCTGCTTCTACCATTCTTTCCGTTCTTCTGTAAAGAATTCGTGTTAGTGTTTTGCATCCGTGACTTATTAAACTGATATTTAGATAATATTCACAACTGTCAGCACCTGCTTTCTTTGCAGTTGCAGTTATTATATTCTTCTTGACGTCTAAGGGTGCCGGAGGGGGTGGCCGAGCGCTTCTAGGCGCTACAGTTTGGAACCGCGCGACCGCTACGATCCCAGGTTTGAATCCTGCCTCGGGCACGGATGTGTGTGAAGTCCTTAGGTTAGTTAGGTTTAAGTAGTTCTAAGTTCTAGGGGATTGATGACCTCAGAAGTTAAGTCCCATAGTGCTCAGAGCCAGCCAACGTCTAAGGGTATTTCGCCTGTGTCATACATCTTGCACACCAGATTGAGGACTACTGTCATGGCTGGCTCTCCCAAGGCTATCAGTAGGTCTGACGGAATGTATATTCTTGGGGCCTTGTTTCGAATTGTCTTTCAGTGCTCTGTCAGACTCATTTCTCAGTATCATTTCTCCCACCCCATTTTCATCTGCGCCCTCTCTTCCTGCTATAATATTGCCTTTAAGTTCAACTCCCTTGTTTGCACTCTCTGTATACTCCTTCCGCTTTCAGCTTTCCATTCTTTGCTGAGTACTGGTTTTCTATCCTAGCTCTTGATATCCATAGAGCTGCTTTTCTTTTCTTCTAAGGCCTCTTTAATTTTCCTGTCGGCGGTATCTGTCTTTCCCATCGTGAAACATGCTTCTAAATCCTTACATTTGTCCTCTAGCCATTCCTACTTTGCCACTGTCAGTCTCATTTTTTTCAGCTGCTTCATTTTTACATTTTCTCCTTCCGTCAATTAAATTCAATAGCTCCCGTGATATTATAAGGATTTCTACTAAGCCTTGCCTTTTTACCTGTTTTATCCTTAGCTGCCTTCATTATTTTATCTCTCAAAGCTACCAATTCGTATTCTACAGTATTCCTTTTCCCTGTTCTAGGAAGTCGTTACCTAATGCTCCTTCTGAAACTCTCAACAACCTCTCGTTCTTTCAACTTATCAAGTTCTCATGTTCTTAATTTCCTACCTTTTTGCAATATCTTCAGTATCAATCTGCCGCTCAGAACCCATATATTATGGTCAGAGAGTCTACATGTGTCTCTGGGAGCGTCTTACAATTTAAAATCTGTTTCCGAAATCTCTGTCTTACCATTATACAATCAGCCTGAAACCTTCCGTTGTGTCCAGGTGTCTTCCACGCATACAGCCTCTTCCATGATTCTTAAACAAAGTACAAGCCATGATTAAATTACGCTCTGTGTAAAATCCTACAAGGCGTCTTCCTCTTTCATTCCTTCCCCTCAGGTTCATATTTACCAGCTACGTTTCCTTCTCTCCCCCTTCCTACAATCGAAATCAGTTCCTCCTTTACAATTAAATTTTCGGCTCCCTTAACTCTCTGAATAATTGCTTTTATCTCATCATATATTTCTTGAATTTAGTTGGCATATAAACTTGAACTACTATGGTGAGTGTGAACTTAGTATCTTTCTTGGCTACAATAATACATTCACTATGCTGTTGTAGCAGCTAGTCCGCATTCCAATTTGTCGTTCGTTATTAAACATACTCCTGCATTAACCCTAATTGATTTTGTATTTGTAACCCTGTATTCATCTGACCAGAAGTCCTGTTCCTCCTGCCACCGAACTTCAGTAATGCCCACAATATTTAACTTCAACCTATCCATTTCTCTTTTTGAATTTTCGAACTTACGTGCCCGATTAAGGGACCTAACATTCCACGCTCCGATCCCTAGAACGTTTGTTTTGTTTCTCGTGATGACATCCTTCTGAGCAGTCCCGGAGATAGGAAAGGGGGAATATTTTACCTCCGGAATGTCTTACCCAAGAGGATGCCTTACAGTTTATCGATACAGTTTCCCCTTGCTTTGAGCCGTTAGGAGCACCATCAGAGCATGGCCATTTTGGTTGATGTTACAGGAGCAGATCAGTCAATCATTCAAACTGTTGCTCCCGCAACTACTGAAAAGACAGCTACCCCTCTTATATATAGTACCCAAATGCTTCTCTGTCCTCTCAACAAATACCTCTCCGTTGTGAATGCACTTGCGGAACGGAAGCCATCCCTCCCAGAGCATGTTTCATGGACCAGGGAAGGTGGGGGCAATTTGCCACATGCCACCAGTGGTTGGTTTATGAGCAGTATATACTCTACCAGATGTAGACGCAAGGGAAGAGGTTGCTGAAAGCCATGACTCCCCTCCATCCCCACCCCACCCCAAAAAAATTATGAGATGGGTTTATATTGTTACATATATCAACGTCCTAATTTGTATGCATCTAAAAAGCCAAAAGGTTCTTGAAATTATAAACCGTGTTTATGAGAGAATACTTTCCAGCTGCCTGCCTGGATGGGTCTGTCGACTGACCAAATACACAAAACATTCTAGGCGGGTAAAGGCTCCAGTTCGTAGACTGACTAAGCCTGCTGGCAACAACAAACCCGGTACGAATCGTGAGCCCAGGCGTGTTCCGGGAAAACCATAGGAAGTTGAGTGAGGCAAGGCAGAAGTAGAAAACCCCTCTGCTAAGAAAAAAACGTAACACAAAACTTTACTGAACGTAGGCAGGAACGACAGAATTAACAGCATTTTCCCTATCTACACAGCGATACGCATGGCCAAAGTATTCAGACTTGTGTTCACAATCGTTATGATAATTGAACTGGTGACATTGGAGAGCGCACGTGTTGATTTTATGTCACGGAAATTATGACAATGTCAAAGTTGTGAGAGTTTGTTGCTGTTAAAAGTCTTAAATAAATTGGAAGAGACATGTACCTTTGAAATGTTCGGACAAATATTTTTCAAATTATGTAGTTCCCTGAAATGCAGTTACTTTGGAGTTCTGCTAGAGCGATGTACTCAGCACTAATGCAATCAGATCGAAATAACTATTTTGAAATTTGTATATATTTTATAATTACTGAAATCCTAGGTATCTCTGCCGCGTTTTAAAAAAAGGTGGTTCCGACTGCAAGCTATGCTGGAGTGGGAGCGGTACCAGAACCGAAACCTGGATCCGCCCCTGTCCTCTTCTACTGTTCACGAGGAAACCTGCAAAAGAAACGTGAAGAAAAGATATATCTACTCACTTATAGTCTGCAACGTCTAAAGTTATTAATGCGAAGTTGAATGCAGGAATCATTCTACAGCCAGGCACCTATTCATATGTGAATGAACAGGGTTTTTAGAAACTGTGTTATCTATCGGAAAAGCAACCTTCAGAAACATGTGTTCTTCTTTACAGAAACTGAAAGAGAGAGAGAGAGAGAGAGAAAGAGAGTTGTTAAGGTTTTCGTGGCCACTTGTTGACAAATTGCCTGTTGGTTTCTTTCTCATGCTCTTCGGCTGACATTTTTTGTGATTTTCCGAAGGTTCGCCAGTACGAGAGTCTGGCATTGCCAAAGCTTCACCCACCCCACCACCAGCAATCGAGGGTGAAACTTTGAGAGAGCGAGAGAGGTGGTGGCCGACTGAAGTTGTGATCCTGACCATTTACAGGGACTCACTACTCGAAATCAGTGGCCGATTTTCGAGACCTTGTCCGGTATACACTTTTAATGTGTCAGAAAGTTTCATTTTCCCTGTTCTTTTGTGTAGCAGATAGATAAGCAAGGCTGTCGAATGCAATGTGTATTTAAAGCTTCATCCGTTAGTCTTTCACGTGGTCTTCTTCCCAGAGAACCGCATGACTCATGAGACAACTGACCGGTAACAGGCAGCACGTAAGTATGGTTAATCTCTGATGATCCATTTCATCAAGGGAGTCCTTTCAAAACAAAAGAGCATAGAAAAATCACCGTTCACTACTTTTTATATCCAGCAAAGTGTGGTGTGTACTTGTCACAGTCGCAATATTTTATTTTCCTGATGTAATCCAACGCGTTTCGGAGCTAAGAACCTGTTTTCAAAGACTACGTTGAAGATTTTCAGGTCTTTAAAATGGGCTTGTAGATTCAAAATATTGTGACTGATTAAGGCGTGTTGCTAACAAAAATATTCCTAATTTATAAGATACAGTCACGTAAACTCGTTGACGAAATGTCTGTTGACAACATGTGCATATATAAATGTGCAAACACTTGCACCACACGTAATTAAACACGTACAGCTAGGAGAATATATTTTTTGGGCAATAAAAAAATGGTTCAAATGGCTGTGAGCACTATGGGACTTAACATCTGAGGTCATCAGTCCCCTAGAACTTAGAACTACTTAAACCTAACTAACCTAAGGACATCACACACATCCATGCTCGAGGCAGGATTCGAACCAGCGACCGTAGCGGTTCCAGACTGGGCAGTAAAAGAGTACAGCAATGACTTGAAGATTCATTCTGAAAAACTTAGGTATATCAAATTTGCCATCACAGAATTTAGTATACGTTTCTTCTTTGCGGGAAATAAGTGGTCTTGTAGACAAGTGCTGTACACATTTTCTGCCACTTAACATATGCTAGAATTGTATTTCAATTTGATGTAGTACGTAACATATATTTTATTGTTCTGGTGAAAATTAACAGCGCATTTTTATGTTATGTTTCCTGTTATAGGTAGCATTACACTGACTTAATAGATTTGAAGAAAGAAACACTACAAATTAAGGAGGATTCTATGTGTATGCTTAGGCGAAGCCGGCCTGGAACAGTTGCCGAAGTGTTGACAGTTTTATTTCTAACAAAATAAAACTTTTATTCTTTATGGAAGAGGAACACTTCGACTGTGATGAATAAAGGTTTCTTGGAATTACTGCAGCCAGTCGTCTTTACCTTTATTTCTATCAATACATGGTGATTTCTGCAAGAGAATATTATTAGTAAGGGAGGATTCATTGGTTTATTTAAACGAAGGAAACTGACGCTTGAGCAAGCTACCTAAATACTGCTAACTATGACTTTCGTGAGCAGTCAAATTAAAATATTTACTTCTATTTCTACTGCTTCATATTGTATATCTACTACAAGCCTGTTACCAAAGCGGAAACCTGCCCATACAGCTGGGACTACACAAGTACAACGAATATTATAGTGTGGTTACTTTCCTTCTGCTTAGAGTTAATGTCAATGTTCGATTTCGTCATGCACCCGTGTATTTCTTGCCGTCGACTGCTCTTAATTTATACCATTGCATTGTAAACAGTCGTACATTAAAAACTCCTGCATTCTTAGCCACAACGAGCAGGTAAATATCAATGGACTGCTGTTAAGAATTACTTTCAACAACGTTTTGTGTTGTTAGTAATTCAAGAAAATTTGACTAATTCCTATTGCACCGAAATTCTACACCTATAATGAACATTTATGCAGTTACAAGCTGGTGATTACGTATAGTATCCACCAGCAAGTAAAATTATTCTCTTATTGAGACTTGAGAAGAATGTTTCTCTGGTACGATGTATATTTGGAGTCTATTTTAAAAATGTTCAAATGTGTGTGAAATCTTATGGGACTTTTAAATGCTAAGGTCATCAGTCCCTAAGCTTACACGCTACTTAACCTAAAGTACCCTAAAGGCAAACACACACACCCATGCCCGAGGGAGGACTCGAACCTCCGCCGGGACCAGCCGCACAGTCCATGACTGCAGCGCCCTAAGCCGCTCGGCTAATCCCGCGCGACGGAGTATATTTTAAAGTTGCATAAAATACGACGTCTTGGATCATCGCAAAAGAGACTATTCGTTCATAACTTTGATAAATGATTGCTGTCTCACTATTTGATTGTAGCTGAGCTAAGAACTTGAATCATTTTTTTTTCTTTTTATTTCACCGTTTAGTCTTTCACTGATCAAAGTAGCAGAGTGGTAAGGTGAGAGAACAGAGACTAGGACATGATTCAGGTTTTGCGTAGAACCGCTAACGCGCTAGAGACTAACATAGAGACAGTTCCTTTAGAAACACCCCAGTCAATACGTTCTCCCACACGAGATGAAACTCAATTATTTGCAACTCAGCAAGGTCATCGTTAGCGGTGTGTCAACTCTTATCAAAACACAATAACAATTAGCCCTTGAATTCTTTGAAATGTACTATTCGAGTTAAGAGAAGCACCCTGTTTTGTATGGTTCTCTCTGAATGGTAACTAGAAACACCACGGTCGTCATTCACTGCGTTACAACTAGATTCGGCACCTCTGAATCAGATAGCTATGCCAACACTGCTGGGCAGGTAATTTGGTTGTTCTTCGAGGTATTTCATAATTTTCGAACATTCTATGTATTGACAAACTGCCTATTGGCTTCTGTCTCGGGTTCTTCGGCCGACGTTCATCTAATGATTTTTCTGACGTTTCGCCAGCACGAGTGGCTGGCATTGTCAAAGCTTCACCCTCCATTGCCGGTGGTGAACTGGAGGAGAGCTCGCGGCCGCAGACTGTATGTACCTGGCGCGCCAACGTCCGAGGGCTTCTCCGCGGTCATTTCCGGTGCGGTTCTCCTCTTTCTACCTGCGACGGTCGTTCGCTGCAGTACGGGAAGCCAGGATCCGTTTACCTTAAGGCTTTCCTCTTTCTTGTTGAAACTGTTCGCGTGTTTTTGGATTTCTACAGCTTCTCTGAACAAGCGCGTGTGATAGTGCTTCTCTACAGCCAGAACTTCCGTCTTAGATCGGCGAAGGAGAAAAGAGACCCACTTGCAATGTCGGGAATATACCGTATACCATGCACATGCGGAAAAGTTTATGTCGGAATGACTGGACGATCAATTAACACCAGGATCAAAGAGCATAAGCGACATTGCAGGTTGGGGCAGGTGGAGAAATCGGCCGTGGCAGAGCACGCACTGAATGAGACCGACCACGTAATAAAATTCGCCGACACGGAAGTTCTGGCTGTAGAGAAGCACTATCACACGCGCTTGTTCAGAGAAGCTGTAGAAATCCAAAAACACGCGAACAGTTTCAACAAGAAAGAGGAAAGCCTTAAGGTAAACGGATCCTGGCTTCCCGTACTGTAGCGAACGACCGTCGCAGGTAGCAAGAGGAGAACCGCACCGGAAATGACCGCGGAGAAGCCCTCGGACGTTGGCGCGCCAGGTACATATAGTCTGCGGCCGCGTAACTCACACTACCATCCCCCTCACCACAGAAGTAACACAGGCGCCACAACCTCTGCCACAAAGCACAAATGCCGCTCCTAACAACACACCAATACCCGCACAAGCGGCCGCTAACTGCACAACAGCACCTCAGGCTGCCACACCCAACACCAACACACCACCTGGGGGAATACTGGAAACACTATTCCCCCGACACACGACCGTTCAAATCCTTACCAAGGTGCTGACGGCCGTCACTACACTCATCACCCAGTTCATGAGCACCGAACCCGGGCAATACTGGGCTGTCATACACACTGCCATCACAACACTCTTTCACACTCTTACATGAATAATATACCACACCCGGCCCATAACGCAGACCCGCATACACTATCACAGATCCTGTTCTGGAATGCAGACTCGATCCACAACAAAAGGGCAGAATTTGCCGCGTTCATGGAGCGCAAGGGAATCCTTGTCGCGCTACTGAGCGAGACTAAACTTAAACCGCACAAACAATTAAACTTTCCTGGCTATTGTGTCTATCGTACCGACCGACCGGGCGACGCCGTGGCAGGTGGAACTGCAATCGTCATACACAAAGACATTGAGCACACAAACATAGAGCTCCCTGAACTGGAAAAAATCGAGGCTACGGCCGTCAGAGTCAAGTTCAACGGAGCCTACACCACACTGATATCGGTATACAACAGCCCTGTAGGCATCTCAACACGCGATATCAGCACATTACTCAACATTTCACCGCGAGTAATAGTCGCTGGAGATCTGAACGCAAAACACCCAGAATGGAATTCACGCATACGAAATCCCAACGGCAAAAAACTGTACGAACATTCGCTAGGCAGAAACTACATTATACTAGCGCCGACTGAACCGACGCACATTCCCTATCAGAGGGGACACAGGCCAGACGTGATAGACATGGCCCTCATCAAGGGCATTACAGCGACACTCAACGTTGCCGTTGAAAACGATCTGCCCTCAAACCACCAACCTGTAATACTATACATTGAGGAAACACTGCAGCACACGGAACAACGCAAGATGTTGGACTACGGGCGTGCGAATTGGACATTGTTCAAGCAAACGCTTGATAGCCACATCCCACCTATACACGAAATTAACGAAACAGGACAAATTGACGAGGCAGTAGAAACCCTCACTAACGCCGTCCGGGACGCAATGGCAGGCACCATACCTGATCGCACCTCACAACAACGCAGTGCGGCCCTGCCCCAGGATATCCTGGGCCTAATCTCAATGAGGAATCGCCTCAGGAGACAATGGCAGCGCACCAGGCGTCCGTACTTCAAACGGCACATTAACAGACTACAGGGCATCATACACGATAAAATACAAGCACATAGAACACAACAGTGGAATCAAAAACTCGAAGGCTGGACACAGCACGACCTGGCGTGTGGCAGCTAGCCCGACACTTCACCAGGGAGAAAATACACACCCCAAAGCTTCAAGGGCCTGACGGACCTGCATACTCAGCGGAAGAGAAAGCAGAACTAATGGCTCGAACACTCGCAGCGTCATTCACACCGAACCTGGTACCATCAGATCCAGTGTTCACACTTGCTACTGACCAAGAGGTTACACGCATTCTAGCCCAACCATCGCGCGACGACATTCGACGTGCTAGCACAGCCGAAGTCTCCTGGGCTATAATGCATTCCGCTGCTAGGAAAGCCCCTGGTCATGATGGCATTCAAAACCGTGTCCTCCAGGAGTTCACGGAGAAAGCAACTGAGTACCTAACACACATAACGAATGCCATACTAAAACACCAACACTTCCCCGCCTTTTGGAAGACGGCCAAGGTCCTGATGTTCAGGAAGCCGGGGAAAGACCACAGCCTCCCACAAAATTACCGACCCATCAGCCTTCTGAGTTCGCTCAGTAAGATTGTTGAGAAGGTGATTCTCAAACGCATCACTAGGCACTGCATAACAAATGACAACCTGAGACCGGAGCAATTCGGCTTCAGGAATCACCACTCGACAACACAACAACTCCTACGGGTCGTTGAACATATAACACATGGCTTCAACATAAACAAAGCTACAGGGGCAGTGTTCCTGGACATCGAAAAGGCTTTCGACCGTCTATGGCACAACGGCCTCATCCGCAAACTCAGCGACGCGGGATTCCCTGACGGGCTGCTGCGTCTAATACACTCATACCTCACAGACAGGAGTTTCAACGCTGACGTGCAGGGAAAACAATCAACACGACACGGTATACACGCGGGAGTACCCCAGGGAAGCACCCTAGGGCCCGTACTGTTTAACCTCTACATAAACGATCTCCCAACCACACACAACACAATGATGGCAATCTACGGGGATGACACAGCCATCCTTGCGCAAGATTGGAAACCATCAAACATTACGTCACGCCTACAGACTGCACTCAGAGTGGCCGAGCCTTGGTTGGAGAAATGGCGTGTTAGAGTAAACGTCGACAAGTGCGAAGCCGTTCTGTTCACTAGAAGACCGAAGCAACTGCGCAAACACCGCTACTGCAGACCAATAACTCTACATGCACGCCCAATGCGTTTCCGCGAGAAAGTCAAATACCTCGGTGTCCGGCTGGACCGGAAATTACTCTGGGGGGACCACATACAACACATGACCAACCGAGCTAGCGCGAGGCTCAAACAGCTCTATCCTATGCTCAACAGGCGTAGCACACTGAACAGAAGGGTGTCGAGGTCCATGTACATGACACTTATCCGACCCCTGATGACGTACGCAGCTCCTGTCTGGGGATACGCTGCGCCTACACGCCTGCGCCGTCTGCAGCTCATACAAAACAAAGTACTCAAAATCATAAGCAATGCTCCACGATACACACGCATCGCGGACCTTCACCGGGAATACCGACTTGAGACTCTCACGGAGGTAATCCACAAACTCACCACAAGACTATACAGAAACTCCAGACATTCGCAGAACCCGTTTATTCTGAATCTGGGGAACTACGACCACACCCATAGATGGAAACATAAAAGAACAAAAGACATACTTGTAAGGACATAACATCTATGGCCAAGCATACGCAAACATAACGGCACAGGCAAGCCCCTGTTAATCAGACGCCATTACTGGATATCCAGCTGGAATACACTGCCGAATAACTGGCTCTACACAGGGAAGCCGTACCGTACACTGGATGCAAACAAGCTCCACACATCCCCCACACAGTGAGATGATCTATGGCCGATCTCCCACTACTGTACAACGATCTTGATTGTTCCAGGAATGCAGCAGCAGCAGCAGCAACTGGGACACATCGCCATCGCTCGTCATGGTAATGATGCATGATACTTATACTAACAAATCCAACCTTGCATGAGGTATCGCAGCTAGTAAGCCACTACTGCTCTTACTACCCATCCCACTGTCGCAGAGGGTTTTTTTTTCCCACGGCACGAGCCATGGCACTTTTTTTTCCCTCTGCTCTTCAAATCGCTACCTTCACTCGCGTTTCGTCCACTATCTATCACCTGATGGACCGTGTTACTGCGTAGTCTTACCCAGACGCACGGACAACATCACAGCCCAGCATCCTGTGATCCACTTACTAGACAACTAACATGTTTACGGAGGTGACAGTAGAACTTTCGGTTTCGTCACCACGTTGGTGCGGGCGTGGAGGGGCCCCATCTCTTTTTTTTTAGCTCGTCTCCAGTTCACCACCGGCAATGGAAGGTGAAGCTTTGACAATGCCAGCCACTCGTGCTGGCGAAACGTCAGAAAAATCATTAGATGAACGTCGGCCGAGGAACCCGAGACAGAAGCCAATAGGCAGTTAGTCAACAAGTGGCCACGAAAGCCTTAACAATTTTGTATTCTATGTATTCCCAAATCTACTACAAATCAATGTCAGTGATAGCGGCCTATAATTTAGCAGGTTACGTAATTTTCTTTCTTGTGTATTGGTGTGACTTGTGCAACTTTCCAGTCTTTAGCTGTGGATATTTTGTCGAGCGAGCAGTTGTATGTGATTGCTAAAACGGAGCTATCTCATCAGCACACTTTGAAAGAAACCTAACTGGGACAATCTGGACCGAAAGACTTGCCTTTATTGAGTGACTTAAGTTGCTTTGCTACACAGAAGATATCTGCTTCTAAATTACTCATGTCGCTAGCTATTCTTGGTTCAGATTCTGGAATATTTACTGCATCTTCTTCGGTGAAAGAATTTCGGAAAACTGCGTTTAGTACTCCGTTTTAGTGGTACAGTCGTCCGTAACATTACCAGTGCTGCCGTGTAGTGGAGGTACTGTTTCTTGCTGGTGTGTAGTCAGCGAAAACATATTTTTGGAATGTGAGGTTCTTACAGATTATGGCACCAATATTATTTACTAGAGGAATGTCGTACCTTTCTGAAATATATAACGTGTAAGTGAATATTTTATGTCAATTACTTACTTCAGCAATCTGTATTACGTAAAAATAATTCACTTGCGTGTAGTAAAAGTACAAGTATCTCTTTCAGTACACACAACACAAAAATATTTCTTCACGTTTTGAAGTTTCACATACGGTTATACTGCATGAAATCCGAACAATAGTATGTATCGGTATTCTTATACGTAAACAAATGCATGTTGTCACTTGGGTTATGTCTGGTAAGCTACAATTTGGGACATCGTTTACGTTGCTTCTAATGCCGGTGAGCAACCGTAAACTCTGGTGATCTTCCCGCAACATTCTTTTGCCTTTTCATTGTGTGCGACAGTTCATAATGAATATAGCCATTACAGGCGGCTTTAATTATTTAACGCATTGCGATACATCAATAAGACTTTCGGAGAACGCAAGAGCAAGTTCAAATATCAAATAGTTCGCAAGCGCAATGAAACGGGAGCTGTCCGATCGCGATAATGAATAACGGAAAAGTTCCGTGTCAGATTTTTATGTGCATGTGTCTGCTTTGCCGATAACACGGAACTATGGTATGTATCGGAATGTGTGGCGTGAAATGGATTGTCCACGTGACAGAGAGAAGTCATATCGTCGCTAGGCAATGAAAACCTCGTAACTCCATCTGACAATGAAATCCACGTAACTGCATTACCAAATGTAGAAAATTATGCCACATAGGCTGTTGAAACCTTCCTTCTTCAAGTTGAACGGTGTTGCCATCTAGCGGCAATAATGAAAAACTCACATCTCCAGCGATATGTAGTTTGTGCTGAAAACCTCGCATCTCCGATAATTGCCATTGTTAGTGTGCAGGGTGAACACATACTCCGAGATTAAAACGTTTTTTGATGTGATAGTAACTTTTTTGACTGACAGACCCAACACTGCTTTATTGCTACAGGTACGTGTTAGTATTTCTAGGTATTTATGTATTGTATTTTAATATACAGAATTAATAATGACCTCGTTAAATACAATGTTGACTTCGAGTTTTTCATCGCGCGTAAAGCAGACTGCACTCGGTACATACGAGGTTCTAATTTCAGAACTGAACAGAATCCTATACATTCTACAGTAACTACTTTGTTTTCAGCTATGTGTAGAAAGAGTAAATTCACTCTTCACCTTGTGAAACAAGCCGACAACGGATCATATCGTATAAAATCACCGGAAGAAGATTCTAGTCAGGTTCCTCCTTGTCCTGCACCAAAAGAAAGGGTAGACCTACAAAATGAAGGTAAACCGTAGTTTATATTGTTGTAACTTGAAGTAATATCCTTGTTTGGAAGCTGAGGTGATTCAATTATTTAAATGTTATTGATGACGTTATGGTTTACACTACAGATAATGCGGAAAAGGAAGCCAATACAGAGGCGAATTCCACTTCTGAGTTTGGAAGTCTTTTCGAACACAGCAGCGAGGATGATATCTCCAGTGGCAATTGTGATGCGTACGATCCAGATAAAAACAAAAATGACCATAGCAGTAACAACAACACGGAAGAGGACGATGACGAAGTTGATGCGGGAGTAAAAAGTACTAAGCAGCGCCGTAAAAGGAAAAGCAATCAATCACTTCAAACTTTGCAGAAAGAAAAACGTATGAGGGGAAGGATTATTTAGGAATGCAAAAAGATGAGTTTGGCAAAAAGAGACCAACAATGAGCAGAAGTAGGAGGGAAATGAGACCACGATGTACTTGTAAACATTCTTCCTTAAATCGGAACAGGAATTGCAAGGATATTACAGAAGAGCAGAGACAGCTAATATTTAATCATTTCTGGCAGGATATGTCTTGGGGTGAAAGAAAAATTTTTGTTAGAAGCCATGTCTACTACGTTCCAGTTAAAAGACGCAGAAATAATTCAGAATCCAATAAATCTCACCGTTCTAACACACTATATTACAATTTTGTAATAGGACAGAGAAAAACTGTCTGCACGACTATGTTTCTGAATAGTTTGTGCTTAGGCGAATGGAGTGTCAGAACATGGGCATCTAGTGCATCAGGAAGAACGCTTGCAGAAGGGCCTCAAATGCAGGAGAGACCAACGAAAGTTTCAGGTGGACGACAATCAGCATCAGATTTTTTTGCAGAGTTGCCATAACTGGAATCGCATTACTGCCGTCGTTTTTCCACAAAACTCTATTTGGAACCTAACTGGCAGAGTAAATCAGAACTACATAGGGAATATATACAATTTTGCAAGAAAAGAGGACAAATCCCAGCTGCTTACAAACAGTTCTGCGAGGTATTCGATGAAAATAATCTTAACTTATTTTCGCCTAAAAAGGACCAGTGCGATCTTTGTTGTTCTCACTAGACAGGCAATCTCTCAGACAATGAATACTCTTTGCATATGGCCCGAAAAACTGAGGAAAGGGAAGCGAAAAATCGTGATAAATTAATTAGCTAGAGTGTTTACAATGGACCTTCAAGCACTTCTGCTTTCTCCCAGACTAAAAGCCTCTGCACTGTACTATAAAAGCAAACTGAAGGTCCACAACTTTGCCATCTATGATTTAAAAAGTAACGATGGTTATTGTTACCTTTGGCACGAGAGTGAAGGTGGACTAACAGCTTCGGAATTTGCCAGTATACTCGTGCATTCTATAGAAACGTTCGTCCAAAATCATTCAGAAGCTATTTTCTACAGCGACGGATGCACGTACCAGAATCGAAACTCAGTCATGAGTAATGCACTGGCTCATCTCGCCAATCAGAAAGGCATTACAACAGTGCAAAAATTTCTGGAGAAAGGTCACATTCAAATGGAGTGTGATTCTATGCACTACACCATAGAAAGGAAGTTAAAAAACACACATACTCCTGCTGGCTATGTAGAAGTTTGTGCTACCACAAGACAAAGTCCTAGACCTTATGTTGTCAATTATTTGGACCACACGTTTTGCAAGTCCTATGATAAACTCTCGTTGTATTCGTCTATTCGGCCAGGATCCAAAATTGGGGATCCAACAGTGACTGATATCCGGTGTCTCAAGTATGATCCCTCCGGAAAAATGGAATATAAATTGAAATTCAGCGATACATGGGAACCACTTCCAAGAAGGATGTGAAACATACCCAGCTCATTTACAGTGCCCCCTCTCTACAATTCACCACTAAAGATCAGCGCAGAAAAGTTTGCGCATTTGCAACAACTAAAGCTGCTCCTTCCTAAGGATGTGCATTCATTTTATGACACACTGCATCACATTTGTACTGAGAGAACATGTCCGTGTCTAAAAAAATGCAGCCGAAAATAAACTTGTTTACAGCCACCTATGACTGTCAGTGTAACAGCAATAGTAACAATAATAAATGTTAATGAACTGCACAAATGTTTGCAGTAATAAAAGGTTAATTAAAGTTAACAACATTGTTTCTATGTTTTTTAAACACTGTAATTTGTTAACATCCAGATTCGAATATTTTGATCAATGTGAAATTATTCATTTCACTTTACATCTGTAACAATGTATCGTTACAGATGTTTCATAATACACAAATAATGCAAAATTTAAGTAAGTTTTTTAAAATAAATTCATTTCAATTCCTAACCGTGCACTCGTTACATGCCTCTTATCTCCATCACTACCAAAAAAATAACTGTGAAAACCTCGTAACTCCAAAAACCGGCAGACAATTTGAAGTGCATAATAAAGTCTGATGTACCAATGACCGGATCCATATTGTGTAGAAGAAACCACTAAATTTGACTAATCAGGTCCTCATGTGATTTCTATAATTAGTTTTTTGCTTCTCCTGTAAAATTTGACCAATATGAGTTACGAGGTTTTCATTGCCTAGCGACGATATGTGGAACATCTATAAAGTACGTGAAAAACTTCCTTATCGGTGTATCGCTATCCGCTAATAGTCAAGAGCAGTTTGTAATCGCTGTATTCATTTTGAACTGCCCTACATTTTGTTCGAACGAAACGCGAAGAAATTAGTGCCGCGTGATACTTCCCGTTATTTGTTATTTCGTACTTCCTAGTCTCCTGGCAGAACAGGCAGTCAGGCACTGTACGTGAAAAGTGTTTCCGAGCTCGGGCTGCGCGGTCGTATCGCAGGTAGCTGCAGAAGGGCAGAGCAAGGCGGCACTGCTATTGTCTGTTTTTCCCCCGGGGGCTCCAGCTGAGTGGGGCAATCTGCGCCGCAGAAGGAACAGGTTTTCAGTGGGACTGCGGCGGGGAGGGGAGGTTCAGCCGTCTCCCCGCCAGTGGGCAGCACTGCAAATGGCTACACCAGCTGCGTCACACCCAGCGCTTATGCAGGAAGACTTTGAGGCGAGCAAACTGTGCAGGTACAGCTGACTGTGGCTTTTCTTCTGTATGTTTACTATCGCTTCAGCAATCAGCGTATCACGATCCTCCGTATGGAAGAGATACAGTATATTATACGTTCTGCTGTTAACTGTCGTTCTTACTGGTTTTCCACATTGCCGTTAAATTTACGAGATGTGGTATTGTCACAGTGAAGTTTATGAATACGGTATAAAAAGAGCTCATGACTCCTTAAAACGCAGGTGAAGACGTCTCTGCTCCTCAAATTTAGTAAACATACGTGAATTTCCATCGATTAGAGTTATGAATAGTATGGTTGTTTACATTTTTACCTTCAAGATATGCACGTTTTCAGCTGTTCCCTAACTTAATTGTAACCTGACGTTTAAAGGGAATATATTTCTGTACTTACGTTTGAGCGGAGTCAGATTAAAATCTTCATTGATTGTTGTAATTAGTCTACATTGTTTGATGTATGACGTTGTATAGCAGTTCCGAAACATTTTCGTTGCACAGCATTTAAGAAACCAGTTTGAAAATAACGGGAAGTTTAGTACACTTACTCGTTTATTGACAGTCACTGTTGTTCCTAAATTCTTATGAAGCTGTAAAACTTTTGTCAGTGGCCTTGAATATGTGCTGTTTGTTTAGTGTTACTCAGATGTACTGAAAGGTACCAGCCGTAAACTGCGCCTCAACTTAAAAATAAAATAACACGGTCAACCGAGCGAGGTGGGTCAGTGTGAAGATTGACTCGTTCATATTCAAAGGTGGGCTGGTGATCCCAATACACTGGCTGATTCAGATTTTCTATGGTTTCGCCAGGGCCGGTTGAGACGAATGTTTGGGAGGCTTTTTAATCAAGGTCACGAACGATCCTCTTACTCTTCTTTGTCCAACTGGGGCTGTAATAGTGACAACGTGGGAAGGGGGGGAGGTTAAGCTATTCTTTCTGTGGTTATGATTTTTATCGTAATGCCAGATAATATACAGTATTAAGAAAAGAGGCAAACTTGTTTTAAATGAAGTCAGCAAAGCCAACCTGCAGTAATGGCCCCCTGCTGTAGAACAGCTTTGTGATCAGAAGCAAAAACAGATTCTTGAACAGAATAAATTCGAGGGAGAACAGTATTGTCACTTTAATCGTAATGCAATCGAAAATTGTGCTATTCTTTTTTTCATCTTGGATTCGTAGTTTTTCATCAGATCTTGTTTTTAATACACATCGATAATTCTTACAGGCCTCTGGATTATGTCGGAAGCTATTTGCGAGTTACTGTATTACAAACTGTGAATGTCCTTGAATAGGGCTGTAAAATATTCAGGTGATGCCGTTTACGACAAATGTTTGTGTACTCTGTCGATTAACGCATTACCTCTTCTGTGATTGTCGGATCGTAAGTACTCTTTTATCTACTTTGGCAAGTACGTCAGCTCGCACTAATACAGCTGATCCTCAGAAGTATCAGGGAAAATTACATCGGTAAAGGATGTGGAGGATCAGTTGAATGGAGCAGATAGTTTGTCATAAGGTGAATATCAACAAAATTAAAATAAGGGTAAGGAGTGTAATGCATCTGATGTCGGAAGAATTAGTTTCGGAAGAGACGCTATTTTTGCCATTTGTGCAACAAAATAAGGGATGATGCCCAAACCCTTAATATCATACGTCTGTGAGGCGGCTGCCGAACTTTCTGGTGCACATCCACACTTTCCTCCGTGTATCTTTCAGATGGGGTGGTGGCTGCTTGCTGCGAAGGTGGAGTGGTGATGGCACTACTCCGCCTTCAGTAAATCCACATTAAAGTCGCCATGACGTCTCGCAGGTACTATTTGCGTGATTATTATTCGTTGTACGTTTTTATGGACGTCTCGTGTTTATTGCGATAATATTATGTAATATGTTGTTATTGGCAGTCTCGTAATTTGCACAATATGGAGCCTGTACCATGACCATCTCATTCACTACAGCTTCCACCAAGTGGTTATTCACAGAGTTCTGAGAGTAGATCAACCGAACTTCGAAATGCATTTGGAAGAAATTATTACAGAAGGTTTGGGCGATAGTAGTGTTAATCTAGATTATTAGATAGAAAAGGACATAAACAGATGATGATCTGAGAAAAAAGTCCTGTCGCTGTGGTTTCTGTTGTTATACAAGGGAAAACTGCTTCAAATGGAGAAAAGCACTATCACCAACAAATGTCAGAACAGGGTAACGTAAGTGTTGCAGATTTCTCTCTGCAATTTAGTGCTAATGCCTTTGGTAGGACTCCAGATGTTGAGCAAGTATGGGGTCTAATATTTATTAACGATATTTTACACAAGATTCTATAGTGGTCGAAGAATAAAATCTGTTAAATAAAAGTGCTCTCGAAATACCATAATATATCTTTTGTGCATGATATTGATGTCCATGAACTGAAAGCTTTTATAGACTTGTTTGTATTCATAACAACCTCCAAATCTGGCAGTGAATCAATACGTTATGTTTTGTCAGTGGATGGAACAGGATGTATTACTGCGAAACTTGGGTGAAACAAGGGTGTTGTATATAGGCACATTCTGACAAGCAGTGAAATCGGTAAGGATTCATCTAGTGTGTGAGGGGGAAGGGGGGTTGTTAAGTAATTGCAGCGAGACTAAGGTGCTACAGTAAGCAATATAGGCAAGAAGGGAACTTCAAGTGAATGTAGACTGCAGTAACAATATAAAGGAACAGCAGCTTGCTCAGGATAAACGAGCATGGAGAACTGCATCAAAACTGTCTCCGGACTGGTCGATGTAACAGTAATATTGGTTCGCGAGTTTTGTAATTTCGAGCGAGTATTAAGGGCAGTCGCAGTTTGGAAGAAGTGTCTTTCTCGGCAATGTTCAGTTAATGAGCTTGATTATTCCGTAAGTTGGGGATAGATACTAGATTACAAGAATGTTCCAGAGTACAGAGAGTTGTTTGTTGGGAGTTAATGATTTGGGTCGTTGGTCGTTTGTTTTCCCTTGGGGCGTTAGTGGAACTTTTCTGGACATTGCGGTGGTTCGGTGGTTGATGACAGTGCGGGAAATCGAACCAAGAGACGGCAGCGTACAGAGGATTGTATTTGAGAACAGATTCAGTGAGAAAGCCTGCAATTGAGACAAGAGCGAGACAAACCGCAGCTACGACGTTGATTCGACTAAAGAACGAAATATTATAACTTTTTCATAGTGCTCTAGTTAGTCCTGGTGGTGTTCGGATTCGAATTTACGCCAAGTGAAGCTCTGGAAATTGAGAGCGCCCTGCTTTCGCAGAGCGATGGCGATAGGGCCTCATAGTTCTGTGATCGTTGAAGCTAATAGTCTGCGTCCAGAGGGACCGGCGGGCTTCCAAAGTGCTCGCAAGGAGCGAAAGATCGTGGTTACCTGCCTTCTCCACGGGCGACTGATCTGGAAGGGGCACACGGAGAGACCATGTCGTTCTCAAGCTAACAGTGAGTCTTTTCGGCGCAGATCTGTATACAGTTCTGCGTAAGAGGAGAGAGTCAATAACTATTATACTATAGGATGCGATGGGCGGAAAGGACGACGTAAGTTATATTAAACCAAATAAAATTTTGGTCCAGATAAGACCAAAGTATTTGTTTTCATATAACTGACTATGCCGTTCTTGTAATTTCCATCCAGAGACTTTTCCCTTTCTCCCTACTAATGAAGTGGAACATCTAGGGAGAAAAAGGAGATAAGACCACGTGGAAGATTTTTTGCTGCCCGAACTCCAGGTTTTGTAAATGCTGACATGCTAGAGGGTTATTGTCGACTTGAACCTACTTGCTGCAAGTCAGTGGTAGAAACAATGACCTACTTTTCAGCATCTGGTTTATAAAATAAAAAATAGACAGAATTACAGACCAAAAACGAGAACAGCATTTTTGCATTATCATGAAACATATTCTAATGCTGTTATAACAATAAGCACCATCACATCCTGCTGTAAGTATTATGCAGTACTGCTCTAATGCGTGGGCTATTCAAGCCGGCATGAAGGAAGTAGTTCTGACCCAGATAGCGCTCCATCCAGTTGGTTTAGTCTGCATAAAAGTGTGTTGCAGATTTATAGGAAAAATTATGTAGCAATCACTGGATAACAAGCAAAATTCCCTCCACGAAAGTTTACGATGTTAGTCTTACAGATTAAAAAAAAAAAAGCTCCACTGTAAATTTGACGTACGGATAATAAGAGGAATAGGAGACTGTACGAAGATGCACAGAAAATAATTGTTCATTCGCCCCAAAAGCGAATGACAGGATGGGAAGCGAGTAATCATGGTACGAAGTACCTGCCTCTTGTACCTTATCTTGGATTGGCGATTGGGATTTACAAGCTCCAAGTGACTTGCGACATGTATGCTTGGATATTTGATATGGTGACCGTCAATATTTGTAAAACCCTGACTAAACAGCTATGTAACTGTCACGATACCACTACTTGTTAATCTACACACACACACACACACACACACACAGAGAGAGAGAGAGTTTGTGCCATGCATGCCTATATCTTTTTACAGTTTTGTTGACAACTTGACGTACTTGAACAGTGTTGCAATAATCAAGAGCACAAAACATCAAGGTAATACTGCCTTTGTCGCTCATTAATTAGAAGGCTTTTCCTGTAATCGGAGTTTCGCCAACGTCAGTTCTTTCCAGAGCTGCTCTGTTCGCCCTCGTCTTTTTCTTCTTTGGTTACAGACCGAGGCCGCTCTTCAAGCAGATCCCTTCTGTTAGCGTACAGTCGTTCCACTCGCGTCCTATTCTCGACACTACTTAGTCGATAGACTTCATTTCTAAGGATCCTCGTGTTTTATGCTCAAAGTAGGTTCTGAAAGACGTAATCTTGTTTTTTCTCTTAAACTGCAATAATTTTTAATGGACTCAATCTTGTTAAAAGCACTCCACTCAGATTTTGGCGTATTATCTTTACAAAAAAATTTTAGCTTTCGAGATGAGCATGGGAGCAGACTGCCCTGCTGCGCCTTCGGTTAACTCGACCTGACACGGTGTCGCCCCACAGTCTTTTTCTTAATGACACGACCGTGTCGATTCACTGTAAGCAATCGTACTAGTGAGACAGCACTGACAGCCACTGCCGCATCTTGCAAAATGTGAGCTAGAAGAGCTGGCATGTTTTAATGGAATAGGGCTCGAAAAAGGCTGCTTTAAGCTCTTCCAATACGCATCTTGAGAAGTTTTCCATGGTTTCTTCAACATGACTAGGGTTCATTCCTACCCGAACAATGTGCAGAGCCGAAACTCGACAGGAAGCTTCAGACAAAATCACCATCGGCTAATTGTTCCTCCAACAACAGCATGGAAATTTCTTTAGTCCTAGTTCAATTTATTCGCACCATGTTTGATGATTATCTAATTTTTAATTATTTTTTCCATCAGCTTTCTAACTGGTGTGATGTGGCGCACCACGAATTCCCATCCCCGCCTCTTCATCTCGGAGTAGCACTTTCGCTCTGTGCTGAGTTTATGCTAGATGTCGTTTTCCAGTTTCTGTTTTTCCCTACGGTTTTTACTCTCTACAGCCTCCTCAACTACCATGTAGGTTACTACGTGATGTCCTGTTATTCTGGTCCTTCCTGCCTTTGTTTTCCACATGTTTCTCTTCTCGCCGATTCTGCTGAGAACCTCGGCATTTATCACTCCATATAATTTTCAGCGTCTTTCTATAGCACCACATCTCAATTGCTTCGATTCTCTTCCTCTCAGCTTTTCCCACAGTTCATTATTCATTTTTATAGAATGGTGTGCCCGAAATGTAAATTCTCAGAAATTCGTTTCTCAAATTAATGCCTGTGTTTGATTCCGGTAGACTTCTCTTAGCCAGGAATGCCCTCTGTCAGTGCTGTTCTGTTTTTATGTCGTATTTCGCTCGTCCGTCATAGGTTATTTTTCTTCCATGGTAGCCGAATTCCTTAAGACTAGTTCTGATGTGTTTATCGCTATTCTAATTTCCGCTGTTTCTCATTTTTTAAAGTCTTGCTTCCATTGTCAAGCGCAACGTCAGAACTACCGTTCTGGTACCTACCTCTCCTAAAGCCAAATTGATCGTCATGTAATAGATCCTCCGTTTCTTTTCCGCTCTTCAGGATATGATTCATGTAGGCATCTTGCATGAACTATTACGCTAATTGTTCGAGTATCTCTACACATTCTACAAACCAACTTCAAGTCGTTAGTGCCACTTCCCTCAATGATTTTAGAGAATCCGAAGGCCTTCGGCAATATTTGATCGCAGCTTTTCCAACGCTCTGTTAAACTCTAAGGAATTATATTACTTAAAATCCTGTGAAAAAGGAAGAGATTGGAGTTCAACGTCCCATCTAAAAGGAGGTCATTAGAGACAGAGCAAAACCATGAGTTAAGGATGGATGGGGAAGAAAATCGACCTTTCCCTTTCAGAGGAACAATCCTGACATTTCGTGAAATCACGGAAGACCTAACAGGATGGCCGCACATAAAAAAATTCGTAGTTTGACAATGTACGCTTAATTATCATGTCCTAACCTACGACGGTAGTTGATCTCGTTGCGATTGGGTGACCAGTAATGTTCTGGTCGAACAGTTTGTTGGCTATGGTGGTAATGGCTTATTTCTCACAGTTTCGGAGGAAATAGTAGCATTTCGTTGAAGTTTTTCATAGTTAGATACTCCACGGTAACAACTGGTATAGAAATTTTATTAGGTCCTGATAATTAGTTCCGTTTCGTATTTTACTTTATCAGTGCGGGTTGTTATTGATTTGTTCAATATGTCGTAAACTGTATACCTGAATTTTATTACTGATACATACGTGCATGTCGAGAAGTTAAGTCTTCTTAGAGACCCTCTAAACAACACGAGGGAGGGCGACGTGGTTTGTACTAAGTAGTGCCCAGGAGACTATAGCCCATGAGGAACACTTTTCCTGCCTACTTTCTCCCCCCCCCCCCCCCCCCCTCCACGTTGCTTACGCTGTCTGCTTTGATCGGCAGAAATCGCGTCGCGCATTTCAGGCCATGTTGCGCTGTACCATTGCGTACTTTCGGAAGTCGGTGTTGTGGTCTTCAGTCCTGAGACTGGTTTGATGCAGCTCTCCATGCTACCCTGTCCTGTGCAAGGGTCTTCATCTCCCAGTACTTACTGCAACCTACATCCTACTGAATCTCCTTAGTGTATTTGTCTCTTGGACTCCCTCTACGATTTTTACCCTCCACGCTGCCCTCCAATGCTAAATTTGTGATCCCTTGATGCCTCAGAACATGTCCTACCAACCGGTCCCTTCATCTTGTCAAGTTGTGCCAAAAACTCCTCTTCTCCCCAATTCTATTCAATACCTCCTCATTAGTTATGTGATCTACCCATTTTATCTTCAGCATTCTTCTGTAGCACCACATTTCGAAAGCTTCTATTCTCTTCTTGTCCAAACTAGTTATCGTCCATGTTTCAGTTCCATTCATGGCTATACTCCATACATATACTTTCAGAAACGACTTCCTGACATTTAAATCTATACTCGATGTTAACAAATTTCTCTTCAGAAACGCTTACCTTGCCATTGCCAGTCTACATTTTATATCTTCTCTACATCGACCATCATCAGTTATTTTGCTCCCCAAATAGCAAAACTCATTTATTAATTTAAGTGTCTCATTTCCTGATCTAATTCCCTCAGCATCACCCGACTTAATTCGACTACATTCCATTATCCTCGTTTTGCTTTTGTTGATGTTCATCTTATATCCTCCTAGCAAGACACTGTCCATTCCGTTCAACTGCTCTTCCAAGTCCTTTGCTGTCTGACAGAATTACAATGTCATCGACGAATCTCAAAGTTTTTATTTCTTCTCCATGGATTTTAATACCTACTCCGAATTTTTCTTTTGTTTCCTTTACTGCTTGCTCAATATACAAATTGAATAACATCGGTGAGAGGCTACAACCCTGTCTCACTCCCTTCCCTTGGCCGGCCGAAGTGGCCGTGCGGTTAAAGGCGCTGCAGTCTGGAACCGCAAGACCGCTACGGTCGCAGGTTCGAATCCTGCCTCGGGCATGGATGTTTGTGATGTCCTTAGGTTAGTTAGGTTTAACTAGTTATAAGTTCTAGGGGACTAATGACCTCAGCAGTTGAGTCCCATAGTGCTCAGAACCATTTGAACCATTTTGAACTCCCTTCCCAACCACTAGCTCCCTCTTATAACTGCCATCTGGTTTCTGTACAAATTGTAAATAGCCTTTCGCTCCCTGTATTTTACCCCTGCCACTTTTAGTATTTGAAAGAGTAATCCAGTCAACACTGTCACCAATTTTCTCTATGTCTACAAATGGTAGGAACGTAGGTTTGCCTTTCCTTAATCTTTCTTCTAAGATAAGTCGTAGGGTCAGTATTGCCTCACGCGTTCCAATATTTCTACGGAATCCAAACTGATCTTCCCCAAGGTCGGCTTCTACCAGATTTTCCATTCGTCTGTAAAGAATTCGCGTTAGTATTTTGCAGCTGTGACTTATTAAACTGATAGTTCTGTAATTTTCACAACTGTCAATACCTGCTTTCTTTGGGATTGGAATTATTATATTCTTCTTGAAGTCTGAGGGTATTTCGCCTGTCTCTCACATTTTGCTCACCAGATGGTAGAAGTTTGTCAGGACTGTCTCTCCCAAGGCCGTCAGTAGTTCTAATGGAATGTTGTCTACTCCCAGGGCCTTGTTTCGACACAGGTCTATCAGTGCTCTGTCAAACTCTTCACGCAGTATCGTATCTCCCATTTCATTTTCATCTACATTGTCTTCCATTTCCATAATATTGTCCTCAAGTACATCGGCCTAGTATAGATCCTCTATATACTCCTTCAACCTTTCTGCTTTCCCTTCTTTGGTTAAAACTGGGTTTCCATCTGAGCTCTTGATATTCATACAAGTGGTTCTCTTTTCTCCAAAGCTCTAATTTTTCTGTAGGCGGTATCTATCTTGCCCCTAGTGAGATAAGCCTCTACATCCTTACATTTGTCCTCTAGCCATCCCTGCTTAGCCATTATGCACTTCCCGTCGATCTCATTTTTGAGACATTTGTATTCCTTTTTGCCTGCTTCATTTACTGCATTTTTATATTTTCTCCCTTCATCAATGAAATTCAGTATTTCTTCTGTTACCCAAGGATTTCTACTAGCCCTTGTCTTTTTACCTACTTAATCCTCTGCTGCCTTCATTACTTCATTCCTCAAAGCTACCCGTTCTTCTTCTACTGTATTTCTTTCCCCCATTCCTGTCAATTGTTCCCTTATGCTCTCTCTGAAACTCTGTACAACCTCTGATTTAGTCAGTTTATCCAGGTTCCATCTCCTTAAATTCCCATCTTTTTGCAGTTTCTTCAGTTTTAATCTGCAGTTCACTACCAATAGATTGTGGTCAGAGTCAACATCTGCCCCTGGAAATGTCCTACAATTTAAAACCTGGTTCCTAAATCTCTGTCTTACCATTATATGATCTGTCTGATACGTTCTAGTATCTCCAGGATTTTTTCATGTATACAACCTTCTTTTATGATTCTTGAACCAAGTGTTAGCTATTATTAAGTTATGCTCTTTGCAAAACTCTGCCACACGGCTTCCTCTTTCATTTCTTATCCCCAATGCATATTCACCTACTATGTTTCTTTCTCTTTCTTTTCCTAATCGTGAATTCCAGTCACCCATGACTATTAAATTTTCGTCTCCCTTCACTACCTGAATAATTTCTCTTATCTCATCATACATTTCATCAATTGCTTCATCTGCAGAGCTAGTTGGCATATAAACTTGTACTACTGTAGTAGGTGTGGGCTTCGTGTCCGTTGGCCACAATAATGCGCTCACTATGCTGTTTGTAGTAGCTTACCCGCACTCCTATTTTTTTTATTCATTATTACACCTACTCCTGCATTACCCCTATTTGATTTTGTACACTCCTGGAAATGGAAAAAAGAACACATTGACACCGGTGTGTCAGACATACCATACTTGCTCCGGACACTGCGAGAGGGCTGTACAAGCAGTGATCACACGCACGGCACAGCGGACACACCAGGAACCGCGGTGTTGGCCGTCGAATGGCGCTAGCTGCGCAGCATTTGTGCACCGCCGCCGTCAGTGTCAGCCAGTTTGCCGTGGCGTACGGAGCTCCATCGCAGTCTTTAACACTGGTAGCATGCCGCGACAGCGTGGACGTGAACCGTATGTGCAGTTGACGGACTTTGAGCGAGGGCGTATAGTGGGCATGCGGGAGGCCGGGTGGACGTACCGCCGAATTGCTCAACACGTGGGGCGTGAGGTCTCCACAGTACATCGATGTTGTCGCCAGTGGTCGGCGGAAGGTGCACGTGCCCGTCGACCTGGGACCGGACCGCAGCAACTCACGGATGCACGCCAAGACCGTAGGATCCTACGCAGTGCCGTAGGGGACCGCACCGCCACTTCCCAGCAAATTAGGGACACTGTTACTCCTGGGGTATCGGCGAGGACCATTCGCAACCGTCTCCATGAAGCTGGGCTACGGTCCCGCACACCGTTAGGCCGTCTTCCGCTCACGCCCCAACATCGTGCAGCCCGCCTCCAGTGGTGTCGCGACAGGCGTGAATGGAGGGACGAATGGAGACGTGTCGTCTTCAGCGATGAGAGTCGCTTCTGCCTTGGTGCCAATGATGGTCGTATGCGTGTTTGGCGCCGTGCAGGTGAGCGCCACAATCAGGACTGCATACGACCGAGGCACACAGGGCCAACACCCGGCATCATGGTGTGGGGAGCGATCTCCTACACTGGCCGTACATCACTGGTGATCGTCGCGGGGACACTGAATAGTGCACGGTACATCCAAACCGTCATCGAACCCATCGTTCTACCATTCCTAGACCGGCAAGGGAACTTGCTGTTCCAACAGGACAATGCACGTCCGCATGTATCCCGTGCCACCCAACGTGCTCTAGAAGGTGTAAGTCAACTACCCTGGCCAGCAAGATCTCCGGATCTGTCCCCCATTGAGCATGTTTGGGACTGGATGAAGCGTCGTCTCACGCGGTCTGCACGTCCAGCACGATCGCTGGTCCAACTGAGGCGCCAGGTGGAAATGGCATGGCAAGCCGTTCCACAGGACTACATCCAGCATCTCTACGATCGGCTCCATGGGAGAATAGCAGCCTGCATTGCTGCGAAAGGTGGATATACACTGTACTAGTGCCGACATTGTGCATGCTCTGTTGCCTGTGTCTATGTGCCTGTGGTTCTGTCAGTGTGATCATGTGATGTATCTGACCCCAGGAATGTGTCAATAAAGTTTCCCCTTCCTGGGACAATGAATTCACGGTGTTCTTATTTCAGTTTCCAGGAGTGTATTTATAACCCTGTGTTCACCTGACCAAAAGTTTTGTTCCTCCTGCCACCTAACTTCACTAATTCCAACTATATCTAACTTTAACCTATCCATTTCCCTTTTTAAATTTTCTAACCTACCTGCCCGATTAAGGGATCTGACATTCCACGCTCCGATCCGTAGAGCGCCCGTTTTCTTTCTCCTGATAACGACGTCCTCTTGAGTAGTCCCCGCCCGGAGATCCGAATGGGGGACTATTTTACCTCCGGAATATTTTACCCAAGAGGACGCCATCATTTAACCTACAGTAAAGCTGCATGCCCTGGGGAAAAATTACGCCTGTAGTTTTTCCTTGCTTTCAGCCGTTCGCAGTACCAGCACAGCAAGGCCGTTTTGGTTAGTGTTACAAGGCCAGATCAGTCAATCATCCAGACTGTTGCCCCTGCAACTACTGAAAAGGCTGCTGCCCCCTCTTCAGGAACCACACCTTTGTCTGGCCTCTCAACAGATAGCCCTACGTTGTGGTTGCAGCTACGTTACGGCCATCTGTATCGCTGAGGCACGCGAGCCTCCACACCATCTGCAAGGTCCATGGTTCATGGGGGAGGACTTTCGAAAGTATCGAGTGAAATAATGCCACGGTACTTTGCTTCCGGCAGCAGTCGTAGAGTCCAAAGGGGGGGGGGGGGGGGTAGTTATAGGACTCCAACTGAGGGGAGAGAGGCAGCGAGAAAAATTTTTCCGCGTTAACGTAAATCATCTTAAATTCGACGACCAATGTGTCATGAAATAAAACGTTAGTATTTTAACGTCTACAAATTCGTGATGTATGTTTCTCTATAATATCCCTCTATTTGTACGCAGACAGTAGAGAACTGAGACCGTGTGACTTGGAAAACACACCTGTCGTTTCTTTTCGCAGTCAATGTTGAATTTTGAAGACTGTTTCAAACTATTCCCATTTCTTTACTTGTGTTTAGTATGTGGCTACAGCAAACAAATGACTAAATATAAGAAAAGCATAAAGAACATTTATTTGCGATTGTAGCAGTGGTTTTTTTTTCCTCGATATTTTACAGCTGTTTCTACACTGTAGTAAGCTATACCCAAATACTAGACACAGTACAAGGGTTGGACAAAAATATGGAAACTCAGCGAGGAATGCATGCTTGAACATAAATGCAGATGCTAGCCAAGCCTGCAGGTTGCGCTGTTATATTTGTCGACGAAAGCGGCCTCATTATGTTGCAAGTGTCAATCACGGTCAGAAGACTGTTCTATCCAGTTCTGAGTGCATTCGAACGTGGCTAAATTGTTGGGGCTCATATGATGGGTGCTTCCGCAATCCAGTAAGTTTAAGTGTTTGGTGTTTCAAGAGGCACCGTATCGAAGTCTGTATACTGAATACAGGCGAAAGGGGAAACATGATCCGCTAAATCACAACGCGCACGAAAATGTGTTGATTGATCGAGAGACCCTCATTGAAGAGGAATGTGACGGAAAATAAGAGGACGACAGCAGTAAAAGTCACTGCAGAACTGAATGTTGCACTCGCGAACCCTGTTAGCATCAAAACGAGACGAAGGGAGCTCCAAAGCAGCAAAATTGCAGGGTGAGCTAGAATTCTAAAACCACTTATCAGTGTCGCAAATGCCCGTAGCAGGAAATCGTGGTGCAGAAGCCAAGGACTATATATCAGTTGAAGAAAGTCGCTTGGTCGGATGATTTTTGTTCCACACTGTTTTTAACTTCTGTAGAGTTTACGTACCAAGAGTGAAACATGGTGGGGTTCAGTGATGATTTTGGCAGCCATATCGTGGTATTCCTTGGGCCCCACGGTTACTCTGCAAGGTCGCATTACTGCCAAGCATTAAGTGACCATGTCGGCTGATCAGGTTCATCCCATGGTATGTTTGTTCCCCAGTGGTGATGCTGGTATACGAAACGTCCAGGACTGGTTTCGTGAACACGAGGGCGAATTGTGGCAGCTCCACTGGCCACAATAACAATAGTCTCCAGATCCCAACATTAATGAGCCTTTGTGATCTACTTTTGAGAGAAGTGTGCGTGATGGCTTTGCATCATCATCATCATCGTTATTTGAACTTGCTACTTTTTTGGAGGGAGAATGACATAAGATTCCCATGAAAACCAAACCGGACGGACCTGTATTTATCCATTCCAAGACGACTAGAAGCTGTTTTGAAAGTCAACTGTTTTCTTACACTGTATTAGGCACGGTAGTATGTTGTGACTTTTGGTGTTTCCATATTTTCGTCCACCCTTTGTATACAAAGTGGCAGAAACAGTCTGTAAGTCTTTTAGGGGTGTTGAGGGGTAGGCTGGTGCTGAGAATTTCTGAAACAAATATTAGATACGTTTTGCCGTTTCCAAGTCAATTGACACTGAATTTACCTAGTCATACTGTTACGCACGCAAATTCAAGCGCCCGTCAGAGACGGCGTCGACAAACGTGTTTATTTGGTTTCCTAAAATCGAACAAAAGAGCAGTACAAAAATTGGATATGGGACCGTGGTAAGGGTCGAATTCGAGCCAAAGCATGAACAGTCTCGTACGCTATCATTTATGCTATTAAAATAACTGACACTAATTGTATCTGTCAGGCCGTTTGAATTCACGCGAGCAACAGACTGATTGGCTAACTTCAATGCTAATTAACTCGTAAATGGCGCAACGTACCGATTATCTCTCAGCACAACCAACGTACCCTGCGATATCCTTAGTTTTTTTATACTGTTTTTGCCCACCCTGTGTACATCAGTGATTTTTATTATACAGGGTGTTTCGTAATTCATGTTTCACACTTCTAAAAGTTGTAGAGGTGACTTAGTAGATCAAATTTTACATAGAAACCCATGTCCGGAAACGTCATCCAACGATGTTATAGTGTGTCAAAGTTATAGGCGCCGGTGCCTGTAAAAGTGATTCCATGAAGATATTACAGACTTCCAAGGATGATGGAGAAGGATAAATCCATCAGTCTGAGGTAAGAGTCCCTGTATCGGAAGCGAGCGAATCGAAAGGTGTAAGAGAGAACCGGTCTCATACATCTGACAGTGGAATACATGTACAGGTACTGTTGTTGCTGTGAATGTAGGACATGCAACTTTCAGAGGTGGCAGTATGAACGAAAAAAGTATAAATGCCTAGTAAACATGGTCTGTAAAATGCATGGCTCACAAGCTATTAGCTCTTGTTGATCTCACCTACTGAAAAAGTGCTCCATTTTAGAGCCCATGTTTACTAGATATTTTTTCTTCTTTTGGTCCATGCTACCACTACTGAAAGCTGTATACCCTACAATCTAAGCAACAACAGTATCAGTACAGGTTCACAGACATCACCGGACGAGTGTCCTTGTCTGTTCCGACTCTATTAGTGCACTGCAAGCGCTTCACCAAATGTATCCGGTAGACCCGCTGATTCAGCTCATCCATGACTGCTTAGAGCGGCTCCAGCGCCGTGGCAAGGAGGTGATCTCTTTCTGGGTACCTAGCCACTTTGGGATACAGGGTAACGACATAGCTGACAAAGCTGCCAAGGAAGCATGTTGGGATGGTGCTGTCCATCAATGTCCCCTCCAATTGCACGCCATTATCTCATTTTCTGACAGATGCATCACGCGTCAGTGGGAGACTGAATGGTTGCAGGTGTCCGACAACAAACTGCGGTCACTCAGACTACAAAAGCTTGGCGGACTTCGTGTCAGCCTCGCCGCTGAAAGACGGTTTTGCTTACCAGACTGTGCATCGGGCATAGCCCTTTCACATATCGCTTCCTCCTCCGGGAGGAGGATCCACGTCTCTGTGAAGTTTGTGGCGCGCCGCTTTCAGTTCAGCACACTGTGGCTACGTGTGTCCTGTATACTGATAATAGGGCAGTCCTTGGTCTCGCTGGAGTGCTGCCCACCGTCCTCGCAGATTCCGATACCAGTGTTAACAGAGTGGTGAAATTTTGTGAACTATCAGGCCTCATCTCTAAATTGGTGGGGAAGGGCAGCAGACTTTAGTACGTTATAAACTGCTCTGCATGTGGGTTGGCTCTGAGCGCTATGATACTTAACTTCTGATGTCATCAGTCCCCTAGAACTTAGAACTACTTAAACCTAACTGACCTAAGGACATCACACACATCCATGCCCGAGGCAGGATTCAAACCTGCGACCGTAGCGGTCGCGTGGTTCCAGACTGTAGCGCCTGCGTGTGGGGACAGCCTTCGTCCCCACTCATGAGAATTCATGTTGATTTTTTCGTCAGGGCGCTGATGACCGTGATGTCGAGCGCCCCCTCAACCCAACTCATCATCATCACCATCATCATCATGATCATCATCATGACTGCCATGTACTCTGCTGTCAGAGGTATCGGAACGGTTTTGGCTTACAACTTTCGACTAGTTTGTTTCCGACACAGGGACCCTTACCTCAAACTGATGCATTTATCCACCTTCATAGAAAGTTTGTAATATCATCATGGAATCACGATTTATATACTTACATTTACAGGCACCGACTCCTTTAACTTTGGCACCCTGCAGCATCGCTGGATGACGTTTCCGGACTTGGGTTCGTATGTGAAACTTGATCTAGTACGTCCCCTCTGCAGCCTCTAGATGAATTGTGAAATACCCTATATATCGAGGTAGGTGCACCTTTTGACATAAATCATGATCATGTCAGAGTGCTCGCACTGTTCGCTACTATGGTCGCCAGGGCTAGTTTTTGGTAGCAGTGGCAGAAGTTTCTGCTCAGCCTAATGTTGATGAGTCCGTGTTTCCATAACAGTCCTAAAAGGGTAGTGGTCTGTGCGTACAGCGCTGTTTTCAAGGGCGAGTAATTTTCCTTTAACAACCATTCTATTCCGGCATCTGATTGAAATAAACTTTCTGAAGGTTGTGTAAGGAGGCAGCAACTTCTAGAAATTTTCTATCAGCAGGAACAGGAACTGGCGAGTGAAAATGCCTAATTTTGCTGTGGAGACTGATTGGCTGAAAGGGATAAATACTAAATTTCGAGGAACGATTAGATGCTCGCAAGACTGGGAGTGAGCCGACACCCCTCGGACCCTGTGGATAGAGTAGGAAAAGTGTTTCCTTCTGAATGCGATGTTGTGATCTTTCATGATCAACAAATTTGCTTTTCAAACACACAAAGACTACTAGAATCACAATTGCGCTCCGGTGCTCGGTGGTGGGAATCTGTTTTTCGGTGTTATCGGCCAGCGTGGTTTTTATTCAAAGGGTACGTGCAGCTGCGTAGGAAGAGACCTCATAGTAGAGCGTGGAGGCAAGCAGCTTGCGCTACGATGGTGTCTAGTGAATGAGATGGTGAATGGTGCCTGTTTCAGTAAACTTTCATAAAATCATTATTTGTAACTATTAACTTGGCTTCATGTAGTTCAGCAGGTTGCTCTTCCGCTACTTGCTTAGTATACGGTCATGCCTGGGCGAAGGACTGCGTAGGAAACCAACATTATTGATTTTATTTCCTTTTTATTTCATGTCAGCATCCTATGTCACCCCTTATACATAATCCTAACCATGGATAGCTCTGTGATGTATGAATGTATGTGTGGATGATTGAAAATGCATGTGCGTTTGTGATTGGGCAGGCCGGCTAGTGCGGAAACAGTGAAAATTTCCACCGAAACTTTGTTCAAATTTTGCACAGTGAACTGGTTGGAAGCTTGAGCAACTGGCACTGGCGCTTTTAGCATCCAACCGACTGGACGAAGTGTCTGGTGCCGCGTGTCTTTCGTGACGATTGGAATGTTGCACCAGACCGCAGCTTCTGGAAAATTTTAGAAATTTTCTTAGTCGAGTTCTGACAATATTTTAAGTCGTTCTGCTTTTTAGCGCACTTAGGATGAAACATTTTGGTTGGGATTCCGGTTAGTCGTTTCGTCTCATAATATAAGTTATCCCTGCAGTAATTAAATTCAGTTATCAAGGGATTTACGTAGCTAAGTTTTGCAAGTTTCACAGATTCAAATTCATTTTTGGAAGGACGACTAGATTTCACCATCCACCCAGGTTAGGATTTTTCCATCGTGCGCTACATAATTTCCTAGTCAGAATGAATCGTCACGAGACAGGTTTGACGGCAAGAGCTCTCAATTCGTACGAATTACTAGAATTTTCTTTGATATGGTGAACTTATCTTCTAGTGGCTTTCTTTCCAACGTGTAGCGAGTGGTTGAGTTTCATTGCCTTCTTAAGAGCGCTGTGTCGCATACTTTGCTGAGAGAATTGTCACCAGAGTTTGTTAAAAACCCATCACCAGAAAGGAACTCCTTGATAATAGACATCCTCATTCATATAATACAATTCGTTAGTCGTCTCTCCCACGAGCATTCCACAACGCCCTTCCACCTCCTGCGGTTATTGACAATAGCTGTCGTACTTGAGAAACGTCTTTCTAAACAATTAATAAAATTCATTCCCAGATCAGTCTTGCTGAATTCGCTTAGATTCCATGTCGCACTAGAGAGAAATCATACGTCCAAATTCCATCAAATTCTCTTAATGACTTCAGACTCAGTGGAACTTAAAAATAGTGATATTTCCTGCTCATGATAAGAAGCACAGTGTCTTCGTAAAGTCTACGGTATATGGCGAAATATTTATCCCGTATTTTACAAAGAATCGAAATGCAGAATGATACAGTAATCAGACGATAGAAAGCATCAGTGCGTAAAGTAAATATTATAGAAAGGAGAAGCAAATTCTATTTGTTTCCATGGAAACTTGAATGTGGTGTTCATGTGACTGTTTCCCTATTAACTTTGGACTGTGTTTCTGTTTTGTTGTTGAGGAGGTTATCGGCGGAACCATCTCGAGGCAGTGTGTGAACCGCCAGCACTGTACGTGGTCCAGGCCAGTGGTCGGATCTCAGAATCTACCTGACAGTTGTTACACAGCTACATGGCTTTGAATTTCTGACTTGTGCGATAATCAGAAGTTTACCCTTGTTTCGTGGATCAAACCGAGGCTGGCGATCCCATTATTTACAATAATGTCACAAGTGTAGCAGAATGGAGAAATAATCTGGATCCTCAGAAAAACGTTTCCGAGTGAATCAGCTGAGCGTAATTGGTCTCGTCCGCCGCACACTGCTGAAAGAACCTGCCCTTTAGCGGTGGCCACGAGGAGGACTTAACAAGACACGACGGACCCGCCGAGGGGGAACAAAAGGAACATTTCAAGCTTCTTCTGAAGATTACAGCGCAAGAGAAAACTTTTAATCTGTTCTCTAAAATAAACGTTGCTGCTGGACAAGCATGGTTTCTGTACTAGAAAATGGTTTGTTTAAGCTGATTTATTTTAGACTTCGGTAACGAAGACTATTCTAGAACTGGTATTTCGCCCGCAACTCTGATTTTTTCCTGTAAAAACGACATTTTACGCCCTAATATTGGTTAGCTTTTCCTCCTCCTCCTCCTCCTCCTGCTGCTGCTGCTGCTGCTGTTGTTGTTGTTGTTGTTGTTGTTGTTGTTGATTCGACCTATTCGGCTTAAAGTATCCTTACGAAAACACTATGTATTTTAGCTCGCTGTCGCTACAGGAACTACGAACTCTACTGCAGTCACTGATAAAATGCTTCCTTTTTTCCCTGTTTTGAAAGGTTAGCGTTGAAGCTTATGTTCCATCGTAACAATTATCATATATATTATTTCTCAAGTCAGCACCCTTTTTATCAGCACATACTAATCGTGCAGGGATGACTGAGGCATCATAAGAAAGGTTTTTCAACCGGCTGCTGTCATGGCATGCCGATTTTGCGCTAAAAATATTCGTGAAAAATTTTAACGTGAAAGAGTCTTTAACTATCATAGGTAAAGAGGCATCATGGATACCCAGGTTCATACCTGTATTTTACGAAGCTGACGTATTAATCGCGAACGGGAGGCTTTTTCATATTACCCTATTACAAATACCATTTTATTTGTTCTAAAGTATATACTAAGTGGATAATTTATATACAATTTTCTCACAGATAATACCAGTGACCAACGGAGAAGTCCACTATATTTGCCAGTTGTACAAGTTGACGTTTCTAAACGAATGTAAGTTCCGAAACGACGGACATATTTGTCATGTCACCAACTATCATTATCTCAACAGTTTCACTAACTCCAAATACTGTCATTATTTAAAGCTGTTAAAGTGCGTAAGTTTCGGAAGGGCCACCTGATACATAAAGTAAAAGTAATTTCAGGCGTGTCCAAGGGAGGTGTTGTGGGAATCTTGGTGTTTGCTGTATTTTCGTGCTGAAGCAGACAATACACTTTGGTGACAAAACTCATGGGATAGCAATATGCACATATACAGGTGGCGATAGTGCATTGGCGGAGCTGTCAATTGTATTCAGGTCACCCATGCGAACATGTTTCGGACGTGATTATAACCGCACGACGGAAATTCTCTGCGAGAAATAACCATAGAAATCAATGTAGGGTACGGATGACGATCGTATTCGGTAGGTGAAATTTGGCGTTAATGGACTAAGGCAGCAGAAGATCGACGTGAAAGTCTTTGCTAACAGCACGACATCACCTGCAGCGCCTCTCCTGGGCTCGTGACCACATCGGTTGGACACTAGACGACTGAAAAATCGTGGCCTGGTGAGACAGATCGCGATTTCAGTTACTAAGAGCTGATGGTAGGGTTCAGGTATGGCGCAGACCCCACGAAGCCACGGACCCAGGTTGTCAACAAGGCACTGTGCAAACTACTGGTGTCTCCATAGTGGTGTGGGCCATGTTTACACGGAATGGACAGGGTCCCCTGGTCCAAATGAATCGATCATTGACTGAAAATGGTTATGTTCGGCTACTTGCACATCATTTGAAGCCGTTCATGGACTTCAAGTTCCCAAACAACTATGTAATTTTTATGGATGACAATGTACCATGCCACCGGGCCACAATTATTAGCAGCTGATTTAAAGTACATTTTGGACCATTCGCACGAATAATTGGGCCACCCTGATCGCCCCATATGAATCCCATCAAACATTTACGGGACAAAATCGAGAGGTCAGTTAGTTCACAAAATCTAGCACACGCAACACTTTCGCAATTATGGACGGTTATAGTGGCAACACGGCTCAATATTTCTGCAGGGACTTCCAAATAATTGTTGAGTGAATGCCACGTCAAGTTGCTGCACTACATCGGGCAAAAGACGTTCGACACGATATTGGGAGGTATCCCGTGACTTCTGTCACCTCACTGTATAATACACTCCTGGAAATGGAAAAAAGAACACATTGACACCGGTGTGTCAGACCCACCATACTTGCTCCGGACACTGCGAGAGGGCTGTACAAGCAATGATCACACACACGGCACAGCGGACACACCAGGAACCGCGGTGTTGGCCGTCGAATGGCGCTAGCTGCGCAGCATTTGTGCACCGCCGCCGTCAGTGTCAGCCAGTTTGCCGTGGCATACGGAGCTCCATCGCAGTCTTTAACACTGGTAGCATGCCGCGACAGCGTGGACGTGAACCGTATGTGCAGTTGACGGAGTTTGAGCGAGGGCGTATAGTGAGCATGCGGGAGGCCGGGTGGACGTACCGCCGAATTGCTCAACACGTGGGGCGTGAGGTCTCCACAGTACATCGATGTTGTCGCCAGTGGTCGGCGGAAGGTGCACGTGCCCGTCGACCTGGGACCGGACCGCAGCGACGCACGGATGCACGCCAAGACCGTAGGATCCTACGCAGTGCCGTAGGGGACCGCACCGCCACTTCCCAGCAAATTAGGGACACTGTTGCTCCTGGGGTATCGGCGAGGACCATTCGCAACCGTCTCCGTGAAGCTGGGCTACGGTCCCGCACACCGTTAGGCCGTCTTCCGTTCACGCCCCAACATCGTGCAGCCCGCCTCCAGTGGTGTCGCGACAGGCGTGAATGGAGGGACGAATGGAGACGTGTCGTCTTCAGCGATGAGAGTCGCTTCTGCCTTGGTGCCAATGATGGTCGTATGCGTGTTTGGCGCCGTGCAGGTGAGCGCCACAATCAGGACTGCATACGACCGAGGCACACAGGGCCAACACCCGGCATCATGGTGTGGGGAGCGATCTCCTACACTGGCCGTACACCACTGGTGATCGTCGAGGGGACACTGAATAGTGCACGGTACATCCAAACCGTCATCGAACCCATCGTTCTACCATTCCTAGACCGGCAAGGGAACTTGCTGTTCCAACAGGACAATGCACGTCCGCATGTATCCCGTGCCACCCAACGTGCTCTAGAAGGTGTAAGTCAACTACCCTGGCCAGCAAGATCTCCGGATCTGTCCCCCATTGAGCATGTTTGGGACTGGATGAAGCGTCGTCTCACGCGGTCTGCACGTCCAGCACGAACGCTGGTCCAACTGAGGCGCCAGGTGGAAATGGCATGGCAAGCCGTTCCACAGGACTACATCCAGCATCTCTACGATCGGCTCCATGGGAGAATAGCAGCCTGCATTGCTGCGAAAGGTGGATATACACTGTACTAGTGCCGACATTGTGCATGCTCTGTTGCCTGTGTCTATGTGCCTGTGGTTCTGTCAGTGTGATCATGTGATGTATCTGACCCCAGGAATGTGTCAATAAAGTTTCCCCTTCCTGGGACAATGAATTCATGGTGTTCTTATTTCAATTTCCAGGAGTGTAGAACTGCTCAGGAAGCTGTGGGAATGGAAAGTGACTCGGGGTGAGTCAGCGTTCTATAAACACATTTATTAGCAATTAAACTCAACAAAAGAGAATGGATGAATAAGGTCAAACACAACTAAAATGCCAGTACTCAATGTACAAGTATCCAAAATTTAATATGTAGTACAACAGAACAAACAGTAAAATACTTGGCCCTGCAGAATATCTTCAGCTTTACGATAAGAAGCAGGGCACAAACAATATACCTACAATCCAACAACACACAATAAATAATTATGAACATTGCAAGGGAATGACAAATAAAATAATCGAATATTAACACGACACAATATCCACAAAATACCACAGCAGAAGCCGACACACCAAAACCCAAAACTAATGCTAATACCGTATAATGAATTATAAAAGCAAACTGCAGCATCCATGTACATGTAGAGATAGACAAGAGCTCACTTCTTTTATAAAATCAGCGGGTACATGTACACTATATGATCAACAATATCCGGACACCATCAAAAACATAAGTTTCTGATGCTAGGTGCGTTATGCTGTCAGGTACTCCACATTAGCGACCTCGGTAGTCATTAGACATCATGAGAGAGCAGAATGGGGCGCTCCGCGGAACTCAAGGACATCGAATGTGGTCAAGTGATTGGGTGTCACTTGTCATACGTCTGTACGCAAGATTTCCGCACAGGAATTCCAAACTGCATCAGGATCGACTTCAAGTACTATGACAGTTAGGCGGCCGGCCGGCCCGGGTGGCCGAGCGGTTCTAGGCGCTACAGTCTGGAACCGCGCGACCGCTACGGTCGCATCTTCGAATCCTGCCTCGGGCATGGATGTGTGTTATGTCCTTAGGTTAGTTAGACTTAAATAGTTCTAAGTTCTAGGGACTGATGACCTTAGAAGTTAAGTCCCATAGTGCTCAGAGGCATTTGCACCATTTTTGAGTTAGGCGGGAGGTGAGAACTTGGATTTCATGGTCGAGTGACTGCTCATAAGCCATACATCACCCCGGTAAATGCCAAACGACACCTCGCTTGGTGTAAGAAGCGTAAACATTGGACGATTGAACAGTGGAAAAAAGTAATGTGGAGTGACGAATCACGGTACACAATGTGGCAATGCGATGGCCGGGTGTGGGCGTGGCGAATGTCCGGTGAACGTCATCTGCCAGCGTGTGTAGTGCCAACAGCAAAATTCGGAGGAGATGGTGTTACAGTGTGGTTGATTTTTTTCATGGAGGGGGATTGCACCCCTTGTTGTTTGGCGTTGCACTATCACAACAAAGACCTACAATGATGATTGAAGCACCTTCTTGCTTGCCACTGTTGAAGAGCAATTCGGGGATGGCGATTGCATCTTTCAACACGATCGATCACCTGTTCATAATGCACTACCTGTGGCGGAGTGGTTACACGACAGTAACATCCCTGTAATGGACTGCCCTGCACAGAGTCCTGACCTGAAATCCTGCAAAACACGTTTGGGATGTTTTGGAAAGCCGACTTCGTGCCAGGTCTCACCGACCGACATCGATACCTATCCTCAGTGCAGCACTCCGTGAAGAATGGGCTGCCATTCCCCCCCAAGAAACCTTCCAGCACCGGATTGAACGTATGCCTGCGAGAATGGAAGCTGTCATCAAGGCTAAGGGTGGGCCAACACCATATTGAATTTCAGCATTACCAATGGAGGGCGCCACGAATTTGTAACTCATTTTCAGTCAGTTGTCCGGATACTTTTGATTACATAGTATATATATATATACAGGAAATGTAACAAGAACAGTATACAGTAAATGACTTACCACACATCAAACGACTCAAAATTTAAAAAGAAAATTACTAAAAGACAACAGAACAAGCTTCCTCTGTAGTCTCACTTATAACAATGCGATGTATATTAGAACTAGTCTGATAACTTCTCGTCACTCGACGGAGCTACTCTGGGCAAAAAATATGCGGTGGCCACTTTTCCCGTCCACTCACTTTATCACACCTTCCGCTCCCGATCTTACTATTAATTGCTAGCATACGTACATAAATTACTACCTCATATTAACAGTAACTGCAATATGAGACATGGCCCCAGATGTTTACTAAATGTGTTGAATGTTGTTTTTCTTCTACTCTTTGCGTTTTTACGCAACAGCCTTAATTTGACTTCATATTACCGCTACAAACATATAGTGATGTACCACATTTGAAGATCACTGTCTCTATATAGCTGCATTCACGATAACATGGTACTTCCGTTTGACGTTTGTGTCAGCATATACCTAATGCGAGTTGCGCACGCTCGTGGGTTGTCAGCATTGGAAGACAAAGATTAAAATATTCCCCCTCTCTCTTCTACCAACACCGCAGTGGCCGGGCTACTCACCACTCTGAACTTGAGGTAAGCGACAAACTTAATTCGAAGCTGTATTCACCTGCATCAATAAAAATTAAGCGCGTCTTAAAACCTTACTGTCTCTTAAAGTATATTTAGTTGCTGTTGAACAAGGAAAGTATAGTCGTAAGAAGCTGTTAATGTCAGTTGACGTTTTTGGATTCTGCTGTTAATTTAGAGAAGCGTGTTATTATAAAATGCGGCTGAGAACCGCGAGCCGCTCGAATACTTGATATGGGCCGCAGCCTGACGACCACTGATCTGTAGTGAATGATGGAGGGTACTTCTGGTAGCACTATGTGAACACCCTTCGGATTTTCTCGTTGCTGTCTTTGCATAAGCAGTATGCAGGAGCAAGTAATATGCTGTCCATCTCTTCATGCAACGTACTGTATCGGAATTTCAGTAGTAAATCTCGGCGTATGAATAACGCCTCTCATGTAGCGTGTGCCACTGGACGTTCTTCAGTATCTTCGTAAGGCTCTCGCGGGTGCTACATAATCCTGTGTCGAAACGCGCCGCTCTTCGGCAGATCTAATTTATTTCTACTACTAATCCAACCTTGTACTGGTCCCAGACTGATAAGGAGTCCTCAAGAGTCAGTCGGACAAGAGTTTTGTAAGCCACTTCTCTTATGGATGAATTAAATTTCCTGAAGATTCTTCCTATAAATCTTAGTCTTGCATCTGCTTCTTCCTACAATTAGTTTTATGCCAATATTGCTCTTTAGGTCGTTCGGAATGGCTACTTCTAGCTAGTTTGCGATAGTTACTGATTTCAACAGTTTATCACCGGTAGTGTAATTGTACGGTTGTGGATTTCTTCTGCTATGTATACGCAATATATTACATTTATTTACGTTCAGGGTCAACTGGCAGTGCCTGCACCATTAATCAATCTTCAGCAAGTATTCCTGTAATTTGCTACAGTCTTGTGACGGTCCTACCTTATTACACAATCATAATCTGCAGGCTGCCTCATATAGCTCCCGACGCTATCCCCTGGATCATATAAGAAAACAGTAACGGTTCTATTACACTTCCGTAGAGTACTACTGAAGTTATCTTTACATCTGTCGATTTTATTCTGTTAAGAGCGACATGGTGAGTTCTATGTGCATGGAAATCTTGAATCCAGTCGCAAACATTCGGTAAGCGCGTCACACTTTGGGACAGTGTCAAATGCTTCCTGCAACAAGGCACCAAACAGAGTGCCGATGTCTGTCGCGCTCTGGATTTCGTGGAGGAACAGAGCCGAGTAGAGTTTCGCAAGATCTCTCTTTTTGCGGGATCCATGTAGACTTGACACAGAAGATTTTAGTTCTCCAAAAACGTCTTAAGATGTGTGCGTAAAACATGTTCCATAAATTTGCAACAGACTGATGTCAGCGATAAAGGGGGTATAATTATGTGTATCTGTCCTAGGACCCTTCTTAGACGGGAATGACCGCCACGTTTTTCTAGACCTGCAATAAATGTTGCTGGAAAGGGAGCAGATTCTTTCACATAATCTCTGTAGAATCTTACAGGTATCTCATCTGTTCGTGATGCCTTTCCACTAAAAGCTATCGTAGTTGTTTTTCTTTGCCGCGATAGTTATCTCAATATCTGCCATTTCGAGGTTCGTGCGAATATTGAAAGGAGAGACTGTATTACGATCTTCCGTTATGAAACAGTTTAAGAAGACCGAAATCAGTATATCGGCCTTCTGTCGATTAGTCTCACATGGTCGTTCCAATTTTAAATCATCACCTGCTTAACTGCCTGTTAATCCAACTTCGTAACACAAGACAACAGCGGTTGTGCGTGACATCGATTCGACAAGTCCTTGGTAGATTTGCGGAGGTATGTTGGGCCAGGTATCGTCAACGCACGTAACTCCAGTAAATTACGGGCCGGTGGTGTCTGGGCGCGGAGCTGGTGCAGGATAGCGTCCCAAATGTATTCCGTCAGGTTCAGATCATGTCAGTTTTATGATCAAGACATCAACGTGATATCACTGTCATGCTCTTCGAGCCATTGTAACACAGTTCCGCCTTTGTAACACGGTCAGTATCCTACTGGAAGACGCCATCCTCATCGGAGACTACATCAAGCATGAAGAGAAGCAGGTGGTCCACAATAATGTTCATCTAACCCACAGCTCTCATGGTACTTTCGATTGCTATGACAGGTCCCGTGGAAGTTCAAGCGAATGCCTCCCACAGAATAATACTGGTTGAGTCAAAAAGGACTTTACAACTTTGGATTGATATAAAAATTTCCTGAGATAAATTAAAGAATCGGTAAATAGATCGTTTTGTAGCAATAAACCTCAAGTTTGATTCACGTAATGCACCAGTATCCCACTCCGCCACCATGAGCGCCAATGTACTGCACAGTTAAAATGGCTACTTTCACTGGCGCAGAGTATGCTCGCTGTGTGCAAGCAGGCCTGCAAGTTACTCTTGACACAAGAACTGGTCGCGATAAATCCACAGGTTGCCCACATGTTGATGACTATGTATCTGGATATGCTGGAAAACTTTTTAATTCCACAGATCGATTAAGATGATCGAGATGGGGTGGTTTACTACTAGCAAGACGGTGCACCGCCTCAGTTTCTCACGGGAGTTCGAGGTTTCCTAGATAATTGCTTCCTATGTCGATGGATTGGCCATGAAGGGCCAATTGCAGGGCCACCACGCTCTCCAGACTTGACATCACTGTATTTCTTTCTCCGGGGGTTTCATTAAAGACCGTGTGTATGTTCCTCCCCTATCAAATAATTTAGCTGATCTGAAAAATTGAATCTACGCTACTGTTGTGCAAGTTAAGACCGATTTGCTACAGTGAGTGTGGCGATAAACGGTGGGATGTTGGCCACATCACAAATGGTAGTCACATCGAACCAAAACAACTCTTGACATTGAGGCAGATTGCTACAAAAGACACATCTACTGATTCTGTAAGTTACCTCAATAAATTTGTGAACCATTCCAAAGTTGTAAAGTCCTGTTTTGACTCACTCTGTACTGTCTCTGCTGGTCTGTCTCTGTGACAGTGCATCTTTCAAGTCCACCCAGGGGACTCGCGGCTTTTTCGTGAGCTCTTGCGTGCTGCACAAAGGGCTCGAGCTATTGCAGACCATTCTTCCTTCCCAGGCTGCATTTCCTTCACCATATCCCTCCCTCACCATCCTTGCTCCTTCCCCACTGCATCTGCATCTACATCTACATCTATACTCCGCAAGCCACCTGACGGTGTGTGGCGGAGGGTACTCGGAGTACCTCTATCGGTTCTCCCATCTATTCCAGTCTCGTATTGTTCGTGGAAAGAAGGATTGTCGGTATGCCTCTGTGTGGGCTCTAATCTCTCTGATTTTATCCTCATGGTCTCTTCGCGAGATATACGTAGGAGGGAGCAACATACTGCTTGACTCCTCGGTGAAGGTATGTTCTCGAAACTTCAACAAAAGCCCGTACCGAGCTACTGAGCGTCTCTCCTGCAAAGGCTTCCACTGGAGTTTATCTATCATCTCCGTAACGCTTTCGCGATTACTAAATGATCCTGTAACGAAGTGCGCTGCTCTCCGTTGGATCTTCTCTATCCCTTCTATCAACCCTATCTGGTACGGTTCAAGCAGTGGGCGAACAAGTGTACTGTAACCTGCTTCCTTTGTTTTCGGATTGCATTTCCTTAGGATTCTTCCAATGAATCTGTCTGGCATCTGCTTTACCGACAATCAACTTTATATGATCATTCCATTTTAAATCACTCCTAATGCGTACTCCCAGATAATTTATGGAATTAACTGCTTCCAGTTGCTGACCTGCTATATTGTAGCTAAATGATATGGGATCTTTCTTTCTATGTATTCGCAGCACATTACACTTGTCTACATTGAAATTCAATTGCCATTCCCTGCACCATGCGTCAATTCGCTGCAGATCCTCCTGCATTTCAGCACAATTTTCCATTGTTACAACCTCTCGATACACCACAGCATCGTCCGCAAAAAGCCTCAGTGAACTTCCGATGTTATCCACAAGGTCATTTATGTATATTGTGAACAGCAACGGTCCTATGACACTCCCCTGCGGCACGCCTGAAATCACTCTTTTTTCGGAAGACTTCTCTCCATTGCTGCGTTATGTTCTACATCTACATCTACACTCCGCAAGCCACCCAACGGTGTGTGGCGGAGGGCACTTTACGTGCCACTGTCATTACCTCCCTTTCCTGTTCCAGTCGCGTATGGTTCACGGGAAGAACGACTGTCTGAAAGCCTCCGTGCGCGCTCTAATCTCTCTAATTTTACATTCTTGATCTCCTCGGGAGGTATAAGTAGGGGGAAGCAATATATTCGATACCTCATCCAGAAACGCACCCTCTCGAAACCTGGCGAGCAATCTACACCGCGATGCAGAGCGCCTCTCTTGCAGAGTCTGCCACTTGAGTTTATTAAACATCTCCGTAACGCTATCACGGTTACCAAATAACCCTGTGACGAAACGCGCCGCTCATCTTTGGATCTTCTCTATCTCCTCCGTCAAACCGATCTGGTACGGATCCCACACTGATGAGCAATACTCAAGTATAGGTTGAACGAGTGTTTTGTAAGCCACCTCCTTTGTTGATGGACTACATTTTCTAAGCACTCTCCCAATGAATCTCAACCTGGTACCCGCCTTACCAACAATTAATTTTATATGGTCATTCCACTTCAAATCGTTCCGCACGCATACTCCCAGATATTTTACAGAAGTAACTGCTAGCAGTGTTTGTTCCGCTATCATATAATCATACAATAAAGGATCCTTCTTTCTATGTATTCGTAATACATTACATTTGTCTATGTTAAGGGACAGTTGCCACTCCCTGCACCAAGTGCCTATCCGCTGCAGATCTTCCTGCATTTCGCTACAATTTTCTAATGCTGCAACTTCTCTGTATACTACAGCATCATCCGCGAAAAGCCGCATGTAACTTCCGACACTATCTACTAGGTCATTTATATATATTGTGAAAAGCAATGGTCCCATAACACTCCCCTGTGGCACGCCAGAGGTTACTTTAACGTCTGTAGACGTCTCTCCATTGATAACAACATGCTGTGTTCTGTTTGCTAAAAACTCTTCAATCCAGCCACACAGCTGGTCTGATATTCCGTAGGCTCTTACTTTGTTTATCAGGCGACAGTGCGGAACTTTATCGAACGCCTTCCGGAAGTCAAGAAAAATAGCATCTACCTGGGAGCCTGTATCTAATATTTTCTGGGTCTCATGAACAAATAAAGTGAGTTGGGTCTCAGACGATCGCTGTTTCCGGAATCCATGTTGATTCCTACATAGTAGATTCTGGGTTTCCAAAAACGACATGATACTCGAGCAAAAAACATGTTCTAAAATTCTACAAGAGATCGACGTCAGAGATATAGGTCTATAGTTTTGCGCATCTGCTCGACGACCCTTCTTGAAGACTGGGACTACCTGTGCTCTTTTCCAATCATTTGGAACCCTCCGTTCCTCTAGAGACTTGCGGTACACGGCTGTTAGAAGGGGGGCAAGTTCTTTCGCGTACTCTGTGTAGAATCGAATTGGTATCCCGTCAGGTCCAGTGGACTTTCCTCTATTGAGTGATTCCAGTTGCTTTTCTATTCCTTGGACACTTATTTCGATGTCAGCCATTTTTTCGTTTGTGCGAGAATTTAGAGAAGGAACTGCAGTGCGGTCTTCCTCTGTGAAACAGCTTTGGAAAAAGGTGTTTAGTATTTCAACTTTACGCGTGTCATCCTCTGTTTCAATGCCATCATCATCCCGTAGTGTCTGGATATGCTGTTTCGAGCCACTTACTGATTTAACTTAAGACCAGAACTTCCTAGGATTTTCTGTCAAGTCGGTACATAGAATTTTACTTTCGAATTCACTGAACGCTTCACGCATAGCCCTCCTTACGCTAACTTTCACATCGTTTAGCTTCTGTTTGTATGAGAGGTTTTGGCTGCGTTTAAACTTGGAGTGAAGCTCTCTTTGCTTTCGCAATAGTTTCCTAACTTTGTTGTTGTACCACGGTGGGTTTTTCCCATCCCTCACAGTTTTACTCGGCACGTACCTGTCTAAAACGCATTTTACGATTGCCTTGAACTTTTTCCATAAACACTCAACATTGTCAGTGTCGGAACAGAAATTTTCGTTTTGACCTGTTAGGTAGTCTGAAATCTGCCTTCTATTACTCTTGCTAAACAGATAAACCTTCCTCCCTTTTTTTATATTCCTATTAACTTATTCAGGGATGCTGCAACGGCCGTATGATCACTGATTCCCTGTTCTGCACTTAGAGTCGAAAAGTTCGGGTCTGTTTATCAGTAGGTTCAAGATGTTATCTCCACGAGTCGGTTCTCTGTTTAATTGCTCGAGGTAATTTTCGGATAGTGCACTCAGTATAATGTCACTTGATGCTCTGTCCCTACCACCCGTCCTAAACATCTGAGTGTCCCAGTCTATATCTGGTAAATTGAAATCTCCACCTAAGACTATAACATGCTGAGAAAATTTATGTGAGATGTATTCCAAATTTTCTCTCAGTTGGTCTGCCACTAATGCTGCTGAGTCGGGAGGTCAGTAAAAGGAGCCAATTATTAACCTAGCTCGGTTGTTGAGTGTAACCTCCACCCATAATAATTCACAGGAACTATCCACTTCTACTTCACTACAGGATAAACTACTACTAACAGCGACGAACACTCCACCACCGGTTGCATGCAATCTATCCTTTCTAAACACCGTCTGTACCTTTGTAAAAATTTCGGCAGAATTTATCTCTGGCTTAAGCCAGCCTTCTGTACCTATAACGATTTCAGCTTCGGTGCTTTCTATCAGCGCTTGAAGTTCTGGTACTTTACCAACGCAGCTTCGACAGTTGACAATTACAATACCGATTCCTGCTTGGTCCCCGCATGTCCTGACTTTGCCCCGCACCCATTGAGGCTGTTGCCCTTTCTGTACTTGCCCAAGGCCATGTAACCTAAAAAACTGCCCAGCCCACGCCACACAACCCCTGCTACCCGTGTAGCCGCTTGTTGCGTGTAGTGGACTCCTGACCTATCCAGCGGAACCCGAAACCCCACCACCCTATGGCGCAAGTCGAGGAATCTGCAGCCCACACGGTCGCAGAACCGTCTCAGCCTCTGATTCAGACCCTCCACTCGGCTCTGTACCAAAGATCCGCAGTCAGTCCTGTCGACGATGCTGCAGATGGTGAGCTCTGCTTTCATCCCGCTAGCGAGACTGGCAGTCTTCACCAAATCAAATAGCCGCCGGAAGCCAGAGAGGATTTCCTCCGATCCATAGCGACACACATCATTGGTGCCGACATGAGCGACCACCTGCAGATGGGTGCACCCTGTACCCTTCATGGCATCCGGAAGGACCCTTTCCACATCTGGAATGACTCCCCCCGGTATGCACACGGAGTGCACATTGGTTTTCTTCCCCTCTCTTGCTGCCATTTCCCTAAGGGGCCCCATTACGCGCCTGACGTTGGAGCTCCCAACTACCAGTAATCCCACCCTCTGCGACCGCCCGGATCTTGCAGACTGAGGGGCAACCTCTGGAACAGGACAAGCAGCCATGTCAGGCCGAAGATCAGTATCAGCCTGAGACAGAGCCTGAAACCGGTTCGTCAGACAAACTAGAGAGGCCTTCCGTTCAGCTCTCCGGAATGTCTTTCGCCCCCTGCCACACCTTGAGACGACCTCCCACTCTACCACAGATGAGGGATCAGCCTCAATGCGGGCAGTATCCCGGGCAACCACAGTCGTAGTCCGATAGAGGGATGCGTGGGACGAGCTGGCCGTCCCCGACAAACCCCCATCCGGACCCCCACAGTGATGCCCATTGGCAACAGCCTCAAGCTGTGTGACCGAAGCCAACACTGCCTGAAGCTGGGAGCGAAGGGATGCCAACTCAGCCTGCATCCGAACACAGCAGTTGCAGTCCCTATCCATGCTAAAAACTGTTTTGCAAAGAACGTCTGAACTAATCTACAGAGAGCGCAAACAAATCGACAAAATTTAAACGGTTATTAAAATACAAGATTGCCTAGTAAATGCAGTAATGCTGCTACTTGCGCACTGCTGACACTGCTCTGCGGCGGAAGGAGACTACGCGATTTTACACTATTCAGGTACTAAAACGCGATGCTACAACTCTCAAATACTACAATACGCCCGAAATTTATGAATTACACAATGCAAGTACCAAAAACACGCAAAGAAATTAAGAATTAAACTATGTAATAAATGAGTGAGCTAGGAGTATACGACTTGCTGCTGCAGCTGCTTATCCCCTACTTCCCCTCTCTTAGTGTTCTTATTTATATTGATCAGGGTATCCACCTGGGTCCCTGTATTCCATGCAATTTTGTTCCTCGTGCTTGATCTCTTTCATCCTTTTTGGTTTCGCGAGTGATGAGATAGGCAGCCAAGAGTTGCATTCACTTCACAAGATGGTAACTCAGACTAGTGGCAGTCTAACGAATAACTAATGATAATCTTGCTGAAGCTGCCTGACGTCCGATAAGCTAAATGCAACGATGAAACAATACGCCAAACCCGGAACCAGCGATCTGCACTACGTCCTCAGAATACTGTGCTTAGAGTGCCTGGAACGAGAAAGGCATCACTACCATCAGAGCAGAAGAAATACCAACCGGCCCCCAGGGCAGGTAACTGGAGCGTTAGCGGCCCCAGGTAAGACAAATTACCGCTGGTTGGACTTAACAAATTGTAACAAATTGAACGCAGTAAATAGTAATAAGAAGTCGAGGAAAGCTAATCAGATCCGCCTTCCCCAAGCACTCCATTCTTTGCTCTTCGCCTCGGCGACACTACGAGCAGCAGCACGAACCCAAGTCACTGTAGAATCGCGAGATATCACAATACTGGAGGTTTCTCTACTTGGATTGAAATGCACTCATCTTAAAGCTGGCTGAATCCGGTTTGCGACGAGGTCGTGCACCCTCGTGACCACAGCCCTTCCATCCGGCACTTCATGCATGCTGTCAGCGGTCCCGGCGTGTTCTGGAACTGGGCAGACCTGGCCACACACACACACACACACACACACACACACACACACACACACACACAGTTACTACATACCGATAACTGCCGCTGCTGCCACTAGCGGACAGGACACGCTTGCGAAACCGAGTGGTGCCAGTCAACACGAGAAGACAAACAACTGCAACTAAACGATACCGTCTGGCCTCCAAAAGAGGGCGGAAATCTACAAACAGCACCAACGCGAGCCGCAGCACGGCTCAAGACCCTGTGGTGAATGTGGACACCCATTCCATGAGGAAAACACCCTGCGTTCCGGCACCTCTGTGTGTAAATTGTCATCACCACTACTGTCTACACTTGCCAGTTCGTACAGCTTCTTCATGTCAGAGTATCACTTGCAACCTACGTACTCAATTATTTGCTGTATGTATTCTAACGGAAGGTTGTTTTGACTTGCAGAGTTTGTTCTTCCGACAACCATTTATTTTTCGATTTCTTCACATTTTTCCTGCAGCCATTTCGTCTTAGGTTCCCTGCACTTCCTGTTTCATTCCTCAGCGACTTGTATTTCTGTATTCCTGGTTTCCCGGAACGCTTTTGTACTTCCTCCTTTCATCAATCAAATGAAGTATTTCTTCTGTTACCCATGGTTTCTTCACAGTTACCTTCTTTGTACCTGTTTTTCTTTCCAGCTTCTGTGATTGCCCATTTTAGAGACGTCCATTCCTCTTCATCTGTACTGCCCCACTAAGCTATTCCTTACTGCTGCATCTGTACCCTTAGAGAATTTTAAGCGCATCTCGTCATTCTTTAGTTCTTCTGCACTCCACTTCTTTGCGTAATGATTCTTCCTGCCTAATGTCTTAAATTTCAGCCTACTCTTCATCACTACTACATTGTGATCTGAGACTATATCTGCTCCTGGGTACGCCTTACAATCCAGTACCTGATTTCTGAATCTCTGTCTCACCATGATGTAATCTAACTGAAATCTTACCTTATCGACCGCCGTTTTCCAAGTATACCACCTCCTCTTGTGATTCTTGAACAGAGTATTCGCTATTACTGGCTGAAACTTGTTACAGAACTCAAATAGTCTTTCCCCTTTCTCATTCCTTGACCCAAGCCCACATTCTCCTGTAAACCTTTCTTCTACTTTTTCCCCTACAACTGCATTCCAGCCTCCCATAACTATTAGATTTTCGTCTGCCCTCCCAATATCCTCATATACTTTCTCCTTCTCGTCATCTTTAGCTTGCATATATACCTGAACTACCGTTGTCGGTGTTGGTTTCCTGTCGTTTCTGACAACAACCCTATCACTGCACTGTTCACAGTAACACACTCTCTGCCCTACCTTCTTATTCATAACGAATCCTTCTACTGTTATACCACTTCCTGCTACTGTTTATATTACCCTATACTCATCTGACCAGAAATCCTTATCTTCCTTCCACTTCACTACACTGACCACTACTATATCTACATTGAGCCTTTGCATTTCCCTTTACAGATTTTCTAGTTTCCCTACCAGGTTCAAGCATCTGACAATCCACACTCCGATTTGTAGAATGATATTCTTTCGTTGATTATGCAGTCTGTTGCCGGCCGGTGTGGCCGAGCGGTTCTAGGCGCTTCATTCTGGAACCGCGCGACCGCTACGGTCGCAGGTTCGAATCCTGCCTCGGGCATGGATGTGTCATGTCCTTAGGTTAGTTAGGTTTAAGTAGTTCTAAGTTCTAGGGGACTGATGACCTCAGATGTTAAGTCCCATAGTGCTCAGAGCCATTTGAACCATTTTGCAGTCTGTTGCTCATGGTCACCTCCCCCTTGGCAGTCCCCTCCCAGAGATCCGAATGGGGGACTATTCCAAAATCTTTTGCCAATGGAGAGATCATGATGGCACTTTTCAATTACATGCCACATTTCCTGCGGACACAAGTTACATGTCTTTAATGCAGTGGTATCCATTGCCTTCTGCACCCTCATGCCATTTATCACTGTTGATTCTTCCGCCTTTAGGGGTAGTTTCCCACCTGTAGGACAAGAGAGTCCTCTGAGCCTTTGTCCGCTCCTCTGTCCTCTTTGACAAGGCCGTTGGCAGAACGAGAGTGACTTCTTATGCCGGAAGGCTTTGCTCGCCAATGCTGATTATTAATCAAAATTTAAGCAGTGGTAGGATTCGAACCCGGGACCGAGGGCGTTTTGATTACTAATCAGAGATGAAAGAAGAAAAGAAGATCCAGGAAAGAAAAGATTACTGTGGATCGTCTGTCTTACACTGAGGCTAGCCAAAATCATGACCGATTGCACCTAGTGTTGATTGTCTTCTACTTTTACTTCTGTTACCTCCTTTTCCCCTCCTCCCTCTTCCCTAGCTCAGTCGTGTCCCCCTCTTCTCTCCCCCCCCCCTCCCCGTGCAGTTCCCTCGCCCTCCCTTCCCTCTGCCCAGCCAAAGAAATGCCCCCTGTTCTTCGGCGCATGCCACTGATGGGGCTTACCCCCCCCCCCCTCCCCCTCCCCGTCATTTATCAGGCCGTAGGCCTGCTACCACGACTCGGTCACAGGATGCACTGTCTCTGAACGCCACGGTCACCCACTCTCTTTCGGTTGCAGATCTCGCAGAAACCTGTTCTCCTTCCGTGCCCTTCACTCTGAAAGAGAAGAAACATAAACCCCAGGATAAAGCTGCTCTGGTGCCCTTAGGAGTGCCATCTCTCTCCTTGTAACCTGAGTCTGACATCTTATTTATAGATGTCACCCTGCAACCTCTGACCCAGTGACATGATCTCCCTTCACCTTCTTTATGTCCAGCATGGACTCTATCCAAATGATAATCCAGTGGAATTGCAACACACATCCTCTTATTCTGCACTCTGTCTTTGCTCTTCAGAAAATGCACTTGTGTGATGACCACTCTCCAACATTTCATGATTATCGAGCATTCTGTCAGAACCATGCCAATCACAAGATAGCGTCTGGAGGGATCTGCACTTTGGTTTGCACCAATGTCATTAGTGAGTGAATCCCCTTTCGTACCAACCTAGAAGCAATAGCAGTATGAGTGCAAACGACCCCAGCAATCACCTATCACAATGTCAGCCTCCCTCCAGGTAGGTGACGTCCTTATGTTGACCTGCCTACCTTAATACAGCAACTCTCACCCCCATATCTCCTCTTTGTGGTCTTCAATGCACGGCACCCCATATGGGGGAGAGCCACTTCAATAGGTAGGAGTCTTCTAATTAACCAACTTATTACAAATTTTCATATGTCTCCCCTCAACAATGGTTCCCTTAACCACTTCAGTGCTGCTCCTGGCACCTTTTTTGATATCGATCTCACATGCTCCTTCCCGCTCTCATGGCTTCCCTGGTGATCTTTGTGACAGTGACCACTTTCTGGTGATCCTGTTGTTCCCCTGCCGCTGCCAGGCAGACAGGCCTCCACTTTGGGCATTCTGCAGAACCAACTGGCCTTCATATACATCTGCTGTGCGCTTCGACACCCCTCTCTCGGAATGCATTGATGAGTCGTGGAAGAAGTCTGACACTGTTCTTCATGCCGCTGGCACTGCTATCCCCCTATCCACAGGTCCTCCTCGTCTTCGACCTGTACCATGGTGAACCAAGGCTGTAACAGTCATTATCCAGGATTGCTGATGGGAGCTACAACAATACCCTTCACAGACCAGCCTTATAGCTTTTAAGCATCTCCAGACTAAAGTTCATTGCCTTATTAAGCAAAGTAGACAGGAAAGCTGGGAGCGCTGTGTTTCCTCCCTGGGGGGTGTATGCCTATTCATAGCTGCCTTCTGGGCTGCCAGCGACAATAAACTGTCCAGGGTCTTATCTTACAGGGTGCTCTGTGTACTGATCCATCAGTCCTTGCAGAACACCTCGTAGCGCCAGCATCAGCGTCTTTTTTCTTTCTGATGAGTTGAAGGAACCTTCTGTTTCAACCTCCACTAAGCTGAAGCCTATATGAACCCTTTACTGAGTGGCAAATCTTCCAGGCTCTTGCCTCTGCACGTGACACAGCCCCAAACCTGGATTCCATCCACAATTAGACGATCCAACACTTGGACATTACGCAGAGGCAAAATCTTCACAGGAGCTTCAACCGCATTTGGCTCACAGGTGCCTTCCCCTCGCAATGATACCTGTCTTTAAGCCTGGGAAGAACCCAACGTCTTTCGACAGCTACCGCCCATCTAGCCTGACCAATATACTTTGTGAACTGTTGAGAGGATAGTTACCTTCAAATTATGTTCAGTACTCAAATCTTCAGACCTTTTGTCCTTGTATCAGTGTGGCTTCCGTGAAGGACGATCTACAACTGACCATTTACCCAGATTGGAAACAACAAGCTTCAAAATGCTTGTAACCTCTGTTGGGCCAGTGATTACACTGGCGTTATATGTAGACAATTTTTGCACTTGGTGCAGCTCCATCTTGGTAGGGTCTGCTGAAGACCAGCTCCAAGGTGCCATCCATCAGGTCTCTGTGTGAGCCCTCTCCTATGGCTTCCTGTTTTCTCCTCCAAAACGCGGGTTATGAATTTTTTCTGTCAACCCCACAGTAGACCCGACCAGTGCCTAGAACTTGTTGCACATTCTCATTTCTTGGGTCTGATTTCTGATAAAAAAGCAGATGTGGCTGCCTCATATTTCCACCTGAAGACTACCTGCATGCAGAAGCTTAATGCTCTCTGCCTCCTGGCCCACACATCTTGTGGTGCAGACCATGCTCTCTTCTCCACCTGTACTGTTCACTGGTTTTGTTCAGACTAGATTGTCCATTCAATGATTCCCTGACAATCCCATGTACCCTGTCCTCTTTGCAAACGAGTCTCCCTCCCGATACCCACCTTTGGGTGGAATTGCCAATTGTAATGGATATCCATCTCCACCTCCATGCACTGGAAAGTGCCCTGTGTATTTCCTCCCATACCCTCCCCCCCCCCCCCTCCCTTGGATGGTGCCTCAACCAAGAATTGGGGCTGACCCATTCCAGGGTCCTAAGGTCTCTGTCAACCATATGATATTCCAGCGTTTTGTATGTTCCATCCTTGATGGGTTTCAGGCCAATACCACGTTCGTCACTGATGGTTCTAAAATGATAATTAAGGCGGGATATGGTTTTACGTCTCCTACTGGCATAGAACTCCATTTACAGCTGGGATCATGTAGTGTGTTCATAGCAGAGCTGCTAGCCATTAACAGGGCCGTCTATTTTGTTGCTGAGACCTCTATGAATATATACTGGCTCAATGAGCAGCCAGCAAGCTATAGAACGATGCTACTCTCATCACCCTTTGGTCTCTGCTATACATGACCTTCTCCCTGCTCTTGGCCATGTCGCCTGCTCAGTTGTCTTTCTCTGGGTCGCTAGTCATGTGGACATCCCAGCAAATGAACTGGCTAACCATTTGGCCAGAGAGGCATATACGTACTCCCTATTCCCTTTCATGATTCCAGGTGCATATAAGCAGTTACACATAAAATCTCTCTTTGCCCAAATGTGGAATGACATCTAATGCACTACTGCTCCCAGTAATAAACTCCGCACAAGCAAGGAGACTACTGCAGTTTGACGCCCTTCCTTCTGCTTATATCAGAAGGCGTCCACTGTCTTATGCCTGTATACAATGGTCTTACTCAGCTCAGCCATTGTTTTCTCTTTGATAATGAGCCACTCCCACAATGTGATTGTGGAGCCAGACTGATATATACTATATATTTGTGGAATTTCTTCTTCTTTTGGCCCTTCGTACTAGGTATAGCATTCGAGATTCCTTGTCTTTAATATCAGCAGACGATTCACAAATGGTTGAACCAGTCCTCTGTTTCTTTGTGAAAGTGGTTTTTATTTTCAGTTATGTAGTTATGCTTTCCTCCTGGAGCAGGGGCAGTGTGGTTGTGGTTGGGTGGCCGGTGCCTCACTTAATATTTTCTGTGCCTGGGACCCACGGCCACTCCCTCATGCAAAGAACGCTCTTTTACCCGTCTTTTTCCAGTTTGAGAGTTGGCCTACCCTTCTATGCCTTCTACTGTGTGTGTGTGTGTGTTTTTAGCTGGTAAGTAATTGTTTCCCCCTCTGACTGGATCCGCCCACTTCTAGCGGACGCCTCTATCTTACGCAAGTAACTTTCGAATAGCGAAACTGATGACCTCGCTGTTTAGTTCCATAAACCCCCTCAATCAGTCAATCAATCAATCATGTTTTGAGTAGCTGTTCGCCCGAGTGACAGCATATATGGGCACGACCGTCGACCTGATGTAAGAAAACTTGATTACCGGACCAGACGACACATTCCCATTGATGCAGGGTCCAATACCGGCACCTGCAGTCGTAATATATGATGTTGGCTCAACAGGGGTATACGTAAGAGTTGTATACTGCGCCGACAGAAGTGTTCTGAAACATTTGTTCCTGTGTCGCCATTGTACTCTGTCGTTGTTTGCCACAGATCGTCCAATGTGCTGCATTACAAAGCACGCACTTATGTCATGAGGCATGGACGTCCGACACCTCTTCGTCCACTAGTAATTTCATCGCCCTTCAACCACTTTCCATAGATGCCTACGACAGTAGCACGTGAACAGCGGACCAGCTTAGCTGTATGTGAAATTCTCGTTGCAGTCGCGTTTCCAGATTGAGTTTTCGAAATTCCCGTACAGCAGACATAAAAATTCCCCAATTCAGCAACGTTACCCAAATATCTTAAACCTACCTGTTGCTTTAAACTATTTTCTATTAGTGTTGGTACCTTGAATATGTGGAATTACTTGTTGAGAGCCGTAAAATTGATATACATCAAAAAATTATATTACATAAACTAAAACTTTTAGTTTGTACATAAAAACAATTCCTTACCAGAAAAATAAAATAAACCTGCTCTAGGAGTGCCACGTTTGCTTGCTTCACGCTTTTTTCATTGCTCTGTTTACAAATTAGCTTCCGCCTGCGTGTACTTTACTTCACTGCCAGTTTTTAGCCGGAAGGGGGAGTAGGGGTGAGGAAGTAAAGTTCTTGAAGGCGAGGCATTACTTTAGTGTCTGGGCTTAAATACCAAACCTCTCCGCAGTGTCTCGTGAAATGAGGGCATGTGATACTGTTGGTGCTGCGTCCGTGAGATGGGGATGTTAAGCTTGGCTCCCTTGGCTAACCGCGAGGACTAGTTAAATTCCGGCACCGGGTTTCACCCTCTCCCTTCTCTCATCGTCATCATGAACATCATAGTGCAAAACACACACACACACACACACACACGCACACACACACACACACACACACGGAACGTGTTACAAATAAAGAAACGATAAAAGGAAAGGCGCATCGGCTGAGTTGAAGAAAGAGTGACGGTAGTGAATATCTATAAAACTATGCGTTGTTTGAACTAAAACACCAGAGATGGCATTAGTAGGAAAGATAGGCAGATTAAATACTTCCCCGATTTACCCTTTGCCGAAATTTTCTTTCCCAAAAATTTTCCCAACGTTTCGGTTTCCCCAAAGGTTCCCACCAAAACAATAGTTTTACCCAAGACTGTGAAAAGAAAAACAATCTGGAATTGTTGCGTCGTGGGGCGGCGGGCCCATGTTAGTCACTTGACGTAATACGTACGTAACAATGTATTGAAAAAAGTAACGAATTCATCTTCGGTTTAGGCAATTCTCATTTATTGTCGCGTCTCAGTTGCATATTTTTTAAATTAGATTACGTGTTTCGATCACTCTGGAACATCTTCAGAGATAAGTCGTTGCGTCAGCAACCCATGTTCTCTAGTCAGAAACACACATCAGAGTACTTAGATCTGAAGACGAACCACAGTGATCGAAACACTTAATCTAATTAAAAAACGTGGAACTAAGACGGAACAATAAATCAGAATTTTCTTAAATATATATACAGTTGCTGAATCTCTCAAGACGATTATGTCGAGTATAGTGAGAATTCATCTTCCTTAATTCAGATACGATACGCTTAAAATACACCAAGTATACGGTGTCGATCTATTCCTGGAAGTAATTACGCGCACAAGAAGTTACGCCGCAGTTGCTAATAGCTCTCTGCCGAATACTCTCTCCGCCTTTCTCCCCCTTCCCTCGGTCGTGGCCACTCGGCTGTCGCGGGAGACGTTTTGTAGCGGCCTAATTACGCTGTTTGTGACGAGGCCGTGCGAGGTGGAGCGCGCCGAGCCAATGGCGGGGCGCCGCTTTACGCTGTGTGTGTGTGTGTGTGTGTGTGTGTGTGTGTGTGTGTAGGCGCACTGGACTGGGCGGCGGCCGAGGTGGTGGCGGCAGTCGTTGACCGCGGGCGGGCGCGGTCGCGGTCATCGGCCGCCCCTGCCGCTACCCCGGCAGCCTGCGCTGGCGGCAGGTAGACGCGGCGCTGCCCGCGGCTTTTTGCCGCCGGCCAGCCAATCATCCACTGCACGCGCTTCCTTATTACAAGCCTCGCCGGCGATAATTTATGTGAGCCGCCGGCGGTATGTGAGTGTAACGTGTGTGTGTGTGTGTGTGTGTGTGTGTGTGTGTGTGTGTGTGTGTCCGCATGACGGAATGCAACCCCCGTTCTTGCGAGCCGGCCGTGCGGACGCGTAAACAACGGAGCGCCCAGGTGGCTCGCCTGGCCTCTAACAAGGCGCGGGATAATCACCGCTCTTATGGCTGCCTCTCAGGATGGTTTCTCTCTCTGGTGGCGAGACAAGGGAAATCCATTTTGATCCTGTGGTACATCCAACACTTCGCCTCCTAACGATGTGGTAGTTAGTCGCACACCATTCGCTAGCCGTAGAATTGCGACGTGACTTGTTCCGATAAATGCGAGATCGGCGAGAGGATTCTGCTGCTGAGTGTTTTCCATATACAGGGTGTTACAAAAAGGTACGGTCAAAGTTTCAGGAAACATTCCTCACACACAAATAAAGAGATGATGTTATGTGGACATGTGTCTGGAAACGCTTGATTTCCATGTTAGAGCTCATTTTAGTTTCGTCAGTATGTACTGTACTTCCTCGATTCACCGCCATGATTTCATACGGGATTACCTGTGCTGCTAGAATATGTGCCTTTACAAGTACGACACAACATGTGGTTCATGCACGATGGAGCTCCTGCACATTTCAGTCGAAGTATTCGTACGCTTCTCAACAACAGATTCGATGACCGATGTATTGCTATTGGCGGACCAATTCCATGGCCTCCACACTCTCTTGACCTCAAACCTCTTGACTTTCATTTATGGGGGCATTTGAAAGCTCTTGTCTACGCAACCCCGGTACCAAATGTAGAGACTCTTCGTGCTCGTATTGTGGACGACTGTGATACAATACGCCATTCCCCAGGGCTGCATCAGCGCATCAGGGATTCCATGCGACGGAGGTTGGATGCATGTATCCTCGCTAACGGAGGACATTTTGAACATTTCCTGTAACAAAGTGTTTGAAGTCACGCTGGTACGTTCTGTTGCTGTGTGTTTCCATTCCATGATTAATATGATTTGAAGAGAAGTAATAAAATGAGCTCTAACATGGAAAGTAAGCGTTTCCGGACAAATGTGTACATAACATATTTTCTTTCTTTTGTTCGTGAGGAATGTTTCCTGAAAGTTTGGCCGTACCTTTTTGTAACACCCTGTATAAGCTCGCACTAATGTCGCAACTTGACCAAAACTGTCCTTTACCACCTGTATCCGATCTCCGAAATTACTAGCAGGCATGTGATTTGTCTACATCTGTACTCCACAAGTCACTTTGTGCTTTGTGTACCATTCTCACTTCCCTATTTTCTTGTTGCAGTCACCAGTGGCTTGCAGTCTAACGATTCCATCTCAAGTACCGTGCTAAGTGGCGCTGGGGTTAGCACACTCGACTCGCATTCGGGAGGGCGATGGTTCGAACCTGCGCCCGGCTATCCTATTTTAGATTTTGTGCCATTTCCCTAAATCGCTTCAGGCAAATACCAGGATGGTTCCTTTTCAAGGGCACGACCGATTTCCTTCCCCATCCTTCCCTAATCCGAGCTTATGCTCCGTCTCTCATGACCTCGTTGTCGACGGGACACTAAACACTGCTCTCCTTCCCTCATCCTCCTCCTCCTCCTCCTCCTCCTCCTCCTCCTCCTCCTCCTCATTCCTAGTTCCATTTCGTCTGTTATTGAAAGAGTCCAACAAGTGTAACGTCCCCTTAGAAAAAATTGTGAATGACGGTGCTGGTAGACGTCCACGTTATTTGATACAAAGACAGCTGAGCAAAACTGAACGTACTCAGACAGTTCTCTCTTAACTTATTCTGATCATCACTAAACTGACACACAGTATTTTTTTTAGCGCAACGCAATCTGACTTTCAATAACCCTACAAAAGAATGGCCCTGAGTAACAATAACCTATACCTTTCATGAATCACTTACCTCACAAAAATCTTCGTTACTCGAACTACTGCAATACAGAGAGCGCCAATACTGTCAGCTAAATAAAAGATTCTAATTACTGAAGGTACTAACTACTGATAGACATAGTTAGCAAATCAAATACAATGTATTTACCTTAGTAATGTTCAAAAGCTATTATATATATATATATATATATATATATATATATATATATCTCAATTCATGACATCCATCTTTAAAAATTTCCTTTTTCTGGCGGACACACGTCCAGATCGTCCAGATCGTCCGCTTATAGTGACCTCTGAAAACTCTCGCGCTCTCTCTCTCTCTCTCTCTCTCTCTCTCTCTCTCTCTCTCTCTCTCTCTCTCCACATTCACCACTGCTGGCGGCTCACCTCCAACTGCACAACGCTACGCGCTGTTCACATCCAACTGCCCAACACTACACAAGCGAATATTCCAACAATGAGTCCAACCAGCCGCAGACTGCACACAGCACAGTCAGTGATTTTCATGCAGAGCACTACGTGGCGTTACCAACATAAAAACCTAAACAGCTTACTTACACAAGGAATATTCCTGCCGCGATACATTACCGCATCTGTGTGCTAACACTGCAAGTTGTCCCTTACATGACATTGCGTGTGGAGGGCTTCAAGGGTTGTACTAAAAGAACCAAACACCGCAATAAATGCCTGGACATAAATACGCTGCTGTATTTGGTCACGAACTGCACCTACAGTATTCTGCAAGCGTCAGCCGTGGTCAGAACAGCGTTCTAAGTAGCTGCGAACGCATTATGTCGGAGATAAGTGCATTCAGACAAGGGTAAATTGTAGTACTGTCACTGCTGCCGTAACATAGTCGAACACTTCGGTTTTTCGAGAGGTATTGTATCGAAGATTCATAACACATACAAGGAAAGTAAAAGTAGATCATTTGCTAAGTCAAAACGCCGACGAATGTGAGTGTCGAGTGATCGTGACGTTGGTCATTGAAGAGGATTACGACGAAAAGTAAGAGGAGAACAGCCGCAAAAGTCACACCAGAGCTCAAAGCCACACTTGCGAACCCTTTCAGCACCATCGCGATACGAAGGGAGTTGCAGAAGCAGGGAATTCCAATAGCGCACGTGACATGGAAAATACCCTTAACAGGAAAATGTGATGTCGAAGCCAAAGAACCTGGACTAAGGAGCAATGGAATTAAGTCGTTTGGCCGGATGAGTCTTGTTCAACACTATTAACAGTTTCTGTCAAAGTTTATATCACAAGAGTAGAAGGGAGATCGGTAATGATTTGGGCAGCGTATCATGGTATTCCAAGATCCCCCCGGTTACTCTGAAATTTCGCTTTACTGCGAAGTATTATGTGACCATTTGGGCCATCCCATGGTCCAATGTTTGTTCCTAAATGATAATATTGTGTTACCACAGCTCGAAACGTGCAGGACTGGTTTTTTGAACACAAGTATGAATTTTCGCATCTCCCGTGGCCACCACACTCACTAAATCTCAACATTATCGACTCTTTGAGGTCTACTTCGGAGAGAAATGTTCGCAGTGGCTAGCCAGCACCACCATCGTTATCTGAACTTGATACTATTTTGTAGGAAGAACGGTATAAAATTACCTCGAAAACCACTTACGGTCCGTATTTCTCCATTGCGAGACGATGGGAAACTGTTTTTAATGCCAACGGTTTTCCTTCACCGTATTGGGTGTGTTGTGTTTTTGGTGTTTCCATATTTTGTCGTCCCACTGTATATTTAACAAACTCAGAAGTACATCTTATCAATCTGCACTTAATGGCCGGCCCAAGTGGCCGTGCGGTTCTAGGCGCTGCAGTCTGGAACCGCGAGGCCGCTAAGGTCGCAGGTTCGAATCCTGCCTCGGGCATGGATGTGTGTGATGTCCTTAGGTTAGTTAGGTTTAACTAGTTCTAAGTTCTAGGGGACTAATGACCTCAGAAGTTGAGTCCCATAGTGCTCAGAGCCATTTGAACCATTTTGCACTTAGTGGTTCGCTGATTGCTTCAGCAGAGGCCTACTTACCTCAGACGCGTCGTCCCCATTGGAACTGTTCTCTGTAGAATGCGGCCACGAGCTGGTATTGTCTTCAGTGAAAATTCAGTGTCGTCGTTGGGTTCACTAGTTATGTCACTACAATACTGTTCAAAGTCTTTATCAAACCTTATTTATTTGCCCAAATGAAAGAAGGAAAGACTTTGTCTATATGATAAAATCAACGCTGCGAGAAAGCCAGTCGAAAAACCATACATTAATATAATGAATACATTATCTCATAATATCGAGCACCGCAAATTTTCTACATAATTTCACTGTATCTTCTTCCAAGACTTCCATTATCAAATCGAACTTACAGAAATATAGCTCGTCCATTCGATCTCCAGTTGAATGTTCACATCACCAGTTACCGAGCTACATACACTCAGAGATTATTACTACTAACAGTTCCGAGCTCTCGCGCACAGGGCGCTTTCTCGTGATGGCTCGGCCATCTCCGCCCCAATATTCGTTATGTTGATTTAATTCATTTTTTGTCTCTTGGAAGTTAATTTTTAATAAATAATATTACAATTATAAAGCCTCAGCGTGGGTAAAGACTGCAGCATGGTTTCCTTGAAGTCAGGCAACTCGCCACCAATTTCGTATGGGAGTTCATACTGTCTGTCATAGTTGAAGTTTCCTTTCTCTATGTGTCTATGCTCTCCAAATGTTAACAGAAAACCTCTGTGATGTACAACTACTCTCTTGCAGCTTCTGCAACTGGAGTTGGATGAGCATCTCGGCGAATCTTTCGCGCTAACTAAAGGAACCTACGACGAACACATTGCTGTTATTTCAGGGGCGGCCATATCGTGCGAAACTTCACGCGTGCAGCGTGTTCTGGCCCAGTTTGTCAGTCGACTTTGCTCGCTATAATTATAATTGTAATTTCTTTATTTTGGCTTTGGGTTATAAGGACCATACAGCCAACAACGTATAAAGTGGTACAGAAATATAATGGTAAAAAAGCGAAATAGCACAATATTACGAAATTAGCATGCAAACACACTGTTAAAGTAAAATAAAACCACAGTTAGACTAATACCAGACAGCCAGCGGCAGTGATGACAATGAAATTGGAGCAGAATTACAAACAGCACTATACAGCAACGTTATGACAAACGTGCATATGCTCTTATAGTAAAATACAAAGCATGAAAGGGCAACACTGTACATCATACAATAAGTACAAGAGAAATGTAGCATACAGACAGACGTACTTAAAGTAAAAGAAAAACCCAAAATGATAAACACTGCACAATGTACAAAAGTGCTAGTAGGATAGTGACATAAAATGCACAAGAGAGCAATAATGAACATTTAATCTACAAATGGAGGTCTGCACTCAAATTAAAACACAAAATTACGCACCCGATTACGAACCGGGCTTATGCCATGTGAAAATGAAGACCACGGCAAATTGTAAATTAAATTTGGATGCCGGTTGCTTTCAAACAATCTGTGAGCAAGTTATACTTATCAAAACGGTGGAGTAAAACAAGAATACTGGTGGAGAGGGGGTAACCTCTCGCAACTAATTTCTTACGCAAGCTTGATTGTGCGGTCGTGTAATGTAACATATCAATATGATGTGGTTAAGATCCACTAATGCCGTTGGGGCGTTGTTGAATTGTCCAGACGTTATAATCTTCAACCGATATACAGGGGATACACAAAATTTATTAATAAGGGGTTACCCCCATTTGCCCGTAATATAGCTGCGATTCTTCTTGGAATACTGGCATATAACGATTGTATAGCCTCCAGTGGAATGTTACGCCACTCTTCGAGCAGAACCTCTTCTAACTCCTGTAGTGACGAGGCAGGCGGCAATATGCTCCGGAGTCTGCGGTCCAATACCGCTCACAAGGGTTCAAATTCAAATGGCTCTGAGCACTATGGGACTTAATATCCGAGGTCATCAGTCCCCTAGAACTTAGAACTACTTAAACCTAACTAACCTAAGGACATCACACACATCCATGCCCGAGGTATGCAGTCGCTCGGTTCCGAACTGAAGCGCCTAGAACCGCTCGGAGACTGCGGCCGGCCACAAGGGTTCGATAAGGTTCAAGTCCGGTGATTGTGCTGGCCAGGGAAGACGCTGCAGTTTAGTTGCATGCTCCTCATATCACTATTGTACTATACTGGCTATGTGAATGGGTGCATTATCGTCCTGAAATATGGCATCATTGTTGGGAACAACATTTGAATCATGAGGTGCACCTGATCACCTAAAATGTTCATGTAGTCGTTGGCTGCAACACGGCCTTTGAGAGTAATGATGGTACCAGCAGAATACCATGATATGGCTGCCCACAACATCAGAAATCCACCTCCATGCTTAACCGTTGGAATCAAGCAATCAGGATTTGTGGTCTTCTTTTGGCATTCTCCAGAAGTAAGCCCGTCCCGAGGTTGGGAATTACGAAAACGTTGACTCTTCGGAGCATATGACGTGTTTCCACTGATCAGCCGTCCAGGATTTATGCTCCTGACACCATATTTTATGCTTCTTTGCCTTGATTGTCGTCACTAAGTGTAGATAGATATGGGGTCTCGAAGACGGTTATTGAGCTCTGTAGTCACTTCAGCCGCCGTATTTTTGTCTTGTTCTGACACAATTCGTGTTAAATCACGAAGATCTCTGTCATTTAGTTTTGTTGAGCGCCCACTTTTACGTTTACACGATGACGTCTTTCCATGTTTTGTGTAGGCTGTCATGATTGTTGAAACAGTTGCTCTTGAAACATTCAGTAATTGGCTGTCTTGGTTACTGATTCTCCAGCTAATCGGGCCCCCACAATCTGTCCTCTTTGGAACTACGTTAGGTGTTTTATTGCATGTCGACCTCGGCCTGAATCCAAATACGAAGTGTGTACTAGTCGATAAACAACCTGCACTGATGCGTAGTCCGTACTGATAAAGCACAGTCTAAGGCGACACGTGCCTTTCCTACGTTGTTGAGCTACAAACGCAACCATCCCATCACTGCCAGATTATTTTGCCTATCCCCTGTAGGTCTGCGGGATAACACCCGTGTCCTAGCCCCAAGCGAATGGTAGAAGCCACATGTTTGCGAAGCTGCAACGAGGCGAACCGTGGCGAGAACTTTGGTTGTTTGGACGCCAGGTCGCCGCCCTTAGAGTGCTGAGAGATAAGCCATTCATAGTTCCAAGCGTGATAAGCAGCCTTTCGTGTCGTCGATGTGAGATACGTATAAGGGACTGGCGTTGGATGTAACTGGCCTCTTGGCGAGGCAGTCAACAGTTTCATTATGAAGAATGCCTGATGAACTTTGCTCGGTGTCGCGAATAAATTGCAGTACGTTACCCGTTAAAGTTGTCGTCGTCCTACAGAGAGCTATGATATTGTAACATAGCTATGGAAGTTGCCGCTGGTTAGATTCATGTCTTTTGAGACCTGGAAAGCCTTCACACACAGACCGTTACACAAATACCCGATCGAAAGAAACCAGAGCTGCGTAGTATGTGATAAGTGGGAAGCTTCTATACCGAGGAGCTACGTGAAAGCATAAAGGTTCGGAAGGCATCCGGATTAATAAGTGTTTCCCCAGAGGTTGTGGGAACGTCGCAGTAGCGTATATAAATGACAGCTTAATCGACTACAGGGATTCCGCTTTAGACTCCGCCTTCGGCGTCGTCTCTGCGCTACTCTGCGCTCGGGGCGACACTTGGATTTTCGCGGCACCCTGTTGCGCATGGTAGCTACGCCTCTATCAGTTTTCTGTGTCTCAATTATATTCTCAGCACCTCGTATGCCTGCTGATTTTCATAAACCTCCCTTTGTACTTCCTTTTTAGAGATATATTTCCTTTGCGTGCTGAGTTCCCTAGTCTGAAACCTTTTCAACTTGCCGCTCTAACTCCAGAGAACTACGGGCTGCTTCCGGAAACTTAACATCAAGCTCCCTCATTCACAATCCTCTCGTAGAAAATCACAGACGCGATTACGGTGCTTCTCAGAAATTTCCGGAACAGCACGACGTTTCACTTAGCATTGCGGTACGGCGAAGTGCATTGGGCACACCTCTGAGTTCGGCAGAATCATGTAGCCAGTGTCGTTTAACATTCGCTATTTGTTCATGGAATGAAGGACGTTCACACACCCAACGGCTGTTTTTCACAAATTGGCAGTCTAGCGATATGTTGCCGCAGTCCTTTAAAATGAATGGGAATCACAGAAGAGAGGGTTGAGAATTCTCAGTTCGCATGGCGACAGATACTGCATATTTGTTATTAAACGACTGCACTATGCCATGCAGAAAGAATTTAAAGATCTAGTTGACAATGAGAGCAACATACACTACTGGCCATTAAAATTGCTACACCACGAAGATGACGTGCTACAAACGCGAAAATTAACCGACAGGAAGAAGATGCTGTGATATGCAAATAATTAGCTTTTCAGAGGATTCACACAAGGTTGGCGCCGGTGGCGACACCTACAACGTGCTGACATGAGGAAAGTTTCCAACCGATTTCTCATACACAAACAGCAGTTGACCGGCGTTGCCTGGTGAAACGTTGTTGTGATGCCTCGTGTAAGGAGGAGAAATGCGTACCATCACGTTTCCGACTTTGATAAAGGTCGGATTGTAGCCTACTGCGATTGCGGCTTATCGTATCGCGACATTGCTGCTCACGTTGGTCGAGATCAAACGACAGTTAGCAGAATATGGAATCGGTGGGTTCAGGAGGGTAATACGGAACGCCGTGCTGGATCCCAGCGGCCTCGTGTCACTAGCAGTCGAGATGACAGGCATCTTATCCGCATGGCTGTAACGCATCGTACAGCCACGTCTCGATCCCTGAGTCAACAGATGGAGACGTTTGCAAGACAGCAACCATCTGCACGAACAGTTCGACGAGCTCGGAGACCATGGCTGTGGTTACCCTTGACGTTGCATCACAGACAGGAACGCCTGCGATGGTGTACTCAACGACGAACCTGGGTGCACGAATGGCAAAACGTCATTTTTTTCGGGTGAATCCAGGTTCTGTTTACAGCATCATCATGGTCGCATCCGTGTATGGCGACATCGCGGTGAACGCACATTGGAAGCGTGTAGTCGTCTTCACCATACTGGCCCCCCTGCGGGTTCGGGGGTTAGAATTGGCCCGCGGTATTCCTGCCTGTCGTAAGAGGCGACTAAAAGGAGTTTCAACCGTTTCAGCCTTCCATGTAATGGTCCCCCTTGGGGTTTGACCTCCATTTTTCAAAATTCTACAGAAGTACGAGCCTTTTGGGGAAGGACACCTTACATGGTGTACCACTGGTCCTAAGTGCACTAAGACCTTGGCACTCAGCATTGCACCGGCGTTGTAACCATACCCACTATTCCTCAAATTGGGCCTAAACGCCTGATGGGTTGTCCAAGTTACGCCCATAGTGCATCTCCATCTGCACCAGCGTTCATGATGGACTTTCCATGGCACCAGAAATCCCGCACGGTAGCCAGCCCGTTGTGGTGGGGTCGTCATGTACCCTCTAGGTTGTAGCCCCCTGACAACACAGGGATCGTACTGCCGATACCTGAGCTGCACCCTCCCCACGTCGGCCAAGGAGTAGATGCCCGTCTCCTTGGGGCATCAGGACTCCCGGCAATGGTCATCCTGCCAGGTGGCCCTTGCTGCGGCTGGGTGGCGCCCGTGGGGAGAGCCCCTGGTCGGAGTGGGTGGTATCGGGGCGGACGTTTCGCAGATGAAACGTCAACATTTTCAAAAGAAAAGGTACCGTTTCTAGTTCTAGTTCTGGTTCTCCTGCCCTTTCCCCCTTGGCCACTCCATGGGAGGAGGGACAGGCCCGCCGGCTTGGGGCGAAGTACTTCCCCCGCTATTTGGTCTGTTCTCGAACTGATGGGGGGACGTTCGCCACCTCCAAGCCCATGTTCTTTGTTCAGCACATTGAGGACGTCTTCGGGGAAATCGAGGCTCTCAGCAAGATGCGTTCAGGGTCCGTCCTTATCAAGACCACCTCCGCCACACAGTCGGCGGCGCTCCAGGCGTGCGACCGCCTAGGGGACATCCCAGTATCCATTGTCCCACATCTGGCACTAAATAGGACGCAGGGGGTTATTTTTCATCGTGACCTCCTCCTACAATCTGATGAGGAGTTTAGGGCCAACCTGGAGCGCTGAGGCGTGCATTTCGTCCGGCGAGTCCAGCGCGGCCCCAAAGACCGTCGCATCGACACCGGGGCCTTTATCCTCGCCTTCGAGGGGGACGTTCTCCCGGAGAAGGTGAAGGTGATGTGCTACCGGTGTGACGTGCGACCTTACGTCCCCCCTCCTATGCGCTGTTTTAGGTGTTTGCGCTTTGGGCACATGTCATCACGGTGTGAGGCTGAGCCCCTTCGTGGCGATTGTGGACGTCCTCTTCGTGAGGAACATACATGCACCCCACCACCTCGGTGCGTTAATTGTCCTGGCGTCCACTCGCCTAGATCCTCAGACTGCCCCGCATATCAGAAGGAGAAAAAGATACAAGAAATCAAAACTTTGGATCGGCTCTCTTATTCTGAGGCCCGGAAGAAGTACGACCGCCTCCATCCCGTGCCATTGACCACCTCGTTTGCCTCAGTTGTGTCCACTCCTTCCGCGGTATCCTCACCCCTATCCTGTCCCCCCTCCGCCTCCTCCGCCCATCAGGGGGCTCTGCCTCCGCCTCCCAAATCCCTCCCTTCCAAATCCTCCTCCCCCGTGGCCCCCACCCCCTCTGCCCCAGGGGCCACCCTTCCTCCTCCTCCTCCCCCCACGCCACCTGAGAAGCGATCCTCTTCTCAGGCGTCCATCAGGGAAACGTTCCGGACCCCAGCTTCCGAGGTCAGGCGTTCCAAAACGGACCCCGCGCGTGAGGACCTTCTTCGGGTCCAGCCCACCATCCCTGTGCCTCCTCGGCCTTCCAAGAAGGCCTCCACGAAGAAGTCACTATCCCCCTCTCCACCCCGGCGCGTTTCGTCTGACGCTCCATCCGTGAGTCGCTGCTCCCGGCCGTCCTCAGTTTCGCCGGGACGCTCTGCTGCCAGGCGCTCCGCCGGCCTTTCGTCGGCAAATGATGCGGCCCGTCCTACACATCCAGGGACAGCGGCCGCAGCTGACGACGAGTCGATGGAACCGGATCCGCCTCCCGTCGGTTGTAGCGTAGTTCCCTCGCAACCTGGCCCTCCGCGGCCGTCGAGGTGACCAGCTCTTCCCCCGTCTCGTTCCCCCAACCTTTTGACTAGCGATGGCGTTGTTTCATTGGAACATACGAGGTATTCGATCTAATCTGGAGGAATTACAACTGCTCCTCCGCCTGCACTGTCCGCTCGTCCTTGGTCTCCAGGAAACCAAGTTGCGCCCGACTGACCGTATTGCCTTTACTCACTATACCTCGGACCGGTATGACCTCACCCCTGTGGACGGTATCCCAGCTCATGGTGGGGTCATGTTGCTCGTTCGGGACGATGTTTATTACCATCCCATCCCATTGACCACCCCACTCCAAGCAATAGCTGTCCGCATTACTCTTTCTGCTTTTACTTTTTCAGTTTGTACCATCTACACTCCACCATCATCTGCTGTTAGTCGGGCTGACATGATGCACCTGATCGTTCAGCTTCCCCCGCCGTTCTTATTGTTTGGCGACTTCAATGCCCATCATCCCCTTTGGGGCTCTCCTGCGTCCTGTCCAAGAGGCTCACTCTTGGCGGATGTCTTCAACCATCTCAATCTTGTCTGCCTCAATACCGGCGCCCCGACTTTCCTTTCGGACTCTACTCATACCTACTCCCACTTGGACCTCTCGATCTGTTCTGCCACTCTTGCCCGTCAGTTCGAGTGGTATGTCCTTTCTGACACCTATTCGAGCGACCAGTTCCCCTGTGTAGTTCGTCTCCTGCACCACACCCCATCCCCACGTCCTTCGAGCTGGAACATACTGAAAGCTGACTGGGGACTGTACTCATCCCTGGCGACCTTTCCGGACCACGATTTTCCCAGTTGTGACAGTCAGGTCGAATACCTCACGGCTGTTATCATCAATGCTGCCGAACGTTCCATTCCTCGTACTACCTCTTCTTCACGTTGTGTTTCCGTCCCCTGGTGGAACGAGGCTTGTAGGGACGCTATCCGTGCTCGACGACGTGCTTTACGCACCTTTCGCCGCCATCCTACGTTGGCGAATTGTATAGAATACAAACGACTCCGAGCGCAATGCCGTAGAGTCATCAAAGACAGCAAAAAAGCTTGTTGGGCCTCTTTCACCAGCTCCTTTAACAGTTTCACTCCCTCTTCTGTCGTTTGGGGTAGCCTGCGCCGGCTGTCGGGCATTAAGGCCCACTCCTCGGTACCTGGCCTGACCTCAGGTAATGAGGTCCTTGTTGATCCTGTGGCTGTCTCCAACGCCTTTGGCCGCTTTTTCGCGGAGGTTTCAAGCTCCGCCCATTACCATACTGCCTTCCTTCCCACGAAAGAGGCAGAAGAGGCTCGGCGACCTTCCTTCCACTCGCTGAATCTGGAAACTTATAATGCCCCCTTTACTATGCGGGAACTCGAACGTGCGCTTGCACTGTCCCGGTCCTCTGCTCAGGGGCCAGATGCCATTCACGTTCAGATGCTGGCACACCTTTCTCCGGCGGGCAAAAGCTTCCTTCTTCGTACCTACAATCGCGTCTGGACCGAAGGTCAAGTCCCCATGCGTTGGCGTGACGCCGTTGTTGTTCCTATACCCAAACCTGGGAAGGATAGACACCTTCCTTCTAGTTACCGCCCCATTTCCCTTACAAGCTGTGTCTGTAAGGTGATGGAGCGCATGGTTAATGCTCGGTTAGTCTGGATTCTTGAATCTCGACGACTACTTACTAATGTCCAATGCGGCTTTCGTCGCCGCCGCTCCGCTGTTGACCACCTTGTGACCCTGTCGACATTCATCATGAACAACTTTTTGCGAAGGCGCCAAACGGTAGCCGTGTTCTTCGACTTGGAGAAGGCTTATGATACCTGTTGGAGAGGAGGTATCCTCCGCACTATGCACAGGTGGGGCCTACGCGGTCGCCTGCCCCTTTTTATTGATTCCTTTTTAACGGATCGAAAGTTTAGGGTACGTGTGGGTTCCGTCTTGTCCGACGTCTTCCTCCAGGAGAACGGAGTGCCTCAGGGCTCCGTCTGGAGCGTAGCCCTTTTTGCCATAGCGATCAATCCAATTATGGATTGCATTCCACCTAATGTCTCAGGCTCTCTCTTTGTCGATGACTTCGCGATCTACTGCAGTGCCCAGAGAACATGCCTCCTGGAGCGCTGCCTTCAGCGTTGTCTAGACAGCCTCTACTCATGGAGCGTGGCAAATGGCTTCCGGTTCTCTGAAGAGAAGACGGTTTGTATCAACTTTTGGCGATATAAAGCGTTCCTTCCGCCATCCTTACATCTCGGTCCCGTTGTTCTCCCATTCGTGGACACAACTAAGTTTCTAGGGCTCACGTTGGACAGGAAACTGTGTTGGTCTCCACATGTCTCTTATTTGGCGGCCCGTTGTACACGTTCCCTTAATGTCCTAAGAGTTCTTAGCGGTTCATCTTGGGGAGCGGATCGCACTGTCCTGCTTCGCTTTTATCGGTCCATAGTCCGATCGAAGCTGGATTATGGGAGCTTCGTCTACTCGTCCGCTCGGCCATCCCTCTTACGCCGGCTCAACTCCATCCACCATCGGGGGATACGTCTTGCGACCGGAGCCTTCTACACTAGTCCTGTGGAGAGTCTTTATGCTGAAGCTGCCGAGTTACCATTGACTTACCGGCGCGACGTACTGCTGTGTCGGTATGCCTGCCGGTTGTTGTCTATGCCCGACCACCCCTCTTACGAGTCCTTCTTCGCCGATTCTCTCGACCGTCAGTACGGGTTGTATGTGTCTGCCCTGCTGCCACCCGGAGTCCGCTTCCGTCGCCTGCTTCGACAATTGGATTTTGCCCTCCCTACCACCTTCAGAGAGGGTGAGAGCCCGACACCACCTTGGCTCCAGGCTCCGGTTCCTATTTATCTCGACCTCAGCTCCCTCCCGAAGGAGGGTACTCCGGCTGCAGTGTATTGCTCACGGTTTGTCGAAATTCGTGCTCGACTTGCCGGTCACACCTTTATTTACACCGATGGCTCCAAAACTGACGATGGTGTCGGCTGTGCCTTTGTCGTCGGGGCCGCCACCTTTAAATACCGGCTCCTCGACCAATGTTCCAGCTTTACGGCCGAGCTTTTTGCTCTCCATCAGGCCGTTCAGTATGCCCGCCGCCACCACCGCCATTCATCGTATGTACTCTGCTCTGACTCGCTCAGTGCTCTTCAGAGCCTTGGAGCTCCCTATCCGGTCCATCCCTTGATTCAACGGATACAGCAGCCCCTACATTCTTTCGCTAATAATGGTGGTTCTGTCAGCTTTCTGTGGGTTCCCGGACATGTAGGAGTGCCTGGGAATGAGGCTGCGGATGCTGCAGCCAAGGCTGCAGTCCTCCTGCCTCGGCCAGCCTCCCATTGTGTCCCGTCATCTGACGTTCGTGGGGATGTATGTAAGAGGCTTGTGTCGTTGTGGTGGGATGCTTGGTCATCCCTCCAAGGCAACAAGCTCCGGGCAGTAAAACCGCTCCCAACTGCTTGGACAACATCCTCCCGACCACCTCGGCGCGAAGAGGTCCTTCTGACCAGGTTGCGGATTGGGCATTGCCGGTTTAGCCACCGCTACCTGCTCTCCGGTGATCCAGCCCCGCAGTGCCCTTGTGGTCAGGCATTAACAGTGCGCCATGTTTTATTGTCGTGTCCCCGTTTTAATCAATTTCGTGTTATCCTGTCCCTGCCATCTACTTTACCGGATGTTTTAGCTGATGACGCTCGAGCAGCTGCTCGTATTCTGCGTTTTATAACTTTAACTGGCTTGTCCAAAGACATTTAACCTTTTTACTTATTTTATCTGCATCTTTGTCAGGTACTTCTGGTGTCCCCCCATCCCCTTGAGTTTTAGCAGATTCCATTTGCTCTAACACCAGTGACTGGGCGCTAATGACCTCAGCAGTTGAGCGCCCTTAAACCCTACCAAAAAAAAAAAAAAAAAAATTCACCATACTGGCGTATCACCCGGCGTGATGGTATGATGTCATTGGTTACACGTCTCGGTCACCTCTTGTTCGCATTGACGGCACTTTGAACAGTGGACGTTATATTTCAGATGTGTTACGACCCGTGGCTATATCCTTCATTCGATCCCTGCGAAACCCTACACTTCAGCAGGATAATGCACGACCGCATGTTGCAGGTGCTGTACGGGCCTTTCTGGATACAGAAAATGTTCGACTGTTGCCCTGGCCAGCACATTCTCCAGATCTCTCACCAACTGAAAACGTCTGGTCAATGGTGGCCGAGCAACTGGCTCGTCACAATACGCCAGTCACTACTCTTGATGAACTGTGGTATCGTATTGAAGTTGCATGGGCAGCTGTACCTGTTCACGCCATCCAAGCTCTGTTTGACTCAATGCCCAGGCGTATCAAGGCCGTTATTACGGCCAGAGGTGGTTGTTCTGGGTACTGATTTCTCAGGATCTATGCACCCAAATTGCGTGAAAATGTAATCACATGTGAGTTCTAGTATAGTATATTTATCCAATGAATACCCGTTTATCATCTGCATTTCTTCTTGGTGTAGCAATTTTAATGGCCAGTAGTGTATTATAACTATCGGCAGACGGGATTCATTGTTCTGTTGTACGAATAGTGAAATTTCTGAAGTCATACGCATTATTTAATTCTCAGTTGCAACCGTATTCAGTGGAAGTGTGCGGAAAGTATAGAGACTTCATATGTTACTACAAAGTACGTTGGTTAAGTCACGGGGCCTGCCTGGAATAATTTTTCGTTTCAAAACTCGCTATCGTTGAATGTATGAAAGAAAAAGGAGAGCAGGAACGAACATTAGAATTGTAGCCTTCGCATTTGACTTCACATAGCCCACCGTAAGACATTGCTACATAACTTCTTTCTGGTTTGATGGGGATGCATTTAAAAAGAAAATCGCGTTGTAGAAGGGTCACATTCTGACGAAGATAGTCCACTTTCCTAAGCTCAGTCCCGTTAAAGAAAGGTCGAGATTTGAAGAATTCATTCTGGCCTTGAAAGAATTACAAGGATAGTTTCATAAGGATTTTGAAGACAGTATCAGTGTTACATCTGTTTCCTTGCTGTTTCTGAGATCGTTTGCCGTTTCAGATTCATTCATTCATTCATTCATTTCCGTGTCCGGTCAGCATTTCCAAAACATAGCAGCTGTAATAGCTTTGTCATTTCCTTCATGAACATCTTGTATTGCGGACGGGTTGTCCAGAAGGGGGATACAAGTAGGTAGCTTGGATCTTCTTCAGCCCCGCAGTCGCAAGAGGTGTCTACACTCGCTGGTAGAATACCCATTTCTTCAGGTTGGTCTTGCATCGGGAGACGCCCACTCTTAGGCGGTTGAGGGATCTCCATACAGAGTATTGTAAGGATTGCGCCAGGAGCTAGTTCTTCTTTTGGTGATACGTCTACGGACAATGAGCGCTTCCATGTTGCAAGATGGATTGCCTCTGGTGTTCCCTCCAGTGGCGCAGTCCTAACAAGGAAACTCCTGCGGGATTTAAGGCGGGATCTTGCTGCCTGATGACCATACAGAGGATATCGGCGGTCATTCTCCAGCTTTTTTCTCTCATTGTCTGCAGCAATGTCCCTCCGGATATTGGGTGGGGTATTCCAACAATAGGATACAATTTCTGCACTGCCTTTTCAGATGAAAGCACCGCTGTGTGTAAACTGGTGTAACTAACTGACCTGCAAGGTAATTCCAGTTTCAATGACAAATCTTTTTACCATAAGACTGAGCAGGACGTTTACATTGCTTTCCTCAGGTAGAGTTACTAAGTCTCCATAATGAGGTTGCGAGAGCGCTACAATATTTTGATTCATATATTTGTGTGAAAGACCTTTTCCATTATGAAACTAAATAGGTCACGATTACGAGGCAACTTGATTGCGAAGCACTCTCTCTCTCTCTCTCTCTCTCTCTCTCTCTGTGTGTGTGTGTGTGTGTGTGTGTGTGTGTGTGTGTGTGTAAGTACCATATAAAAATTATATTACGGCTTCAATACGTCAAAAATAATTAAATACTGAAAGTTACTTTTGTTTGTCATGTATGTTGTTGAGAAATGCACCATATAAAACCAACTCATGTGCACTGCGACTGCACTGCCATTTAAATGAGGCGCTCAGACAGCGTGACAGCTCAGATGACGTGGCGTGGCGGTGGGGGAAATCCGTAGCCACGCTGAGCGCTTTCGCACTCACGCCCGGGGACAGGCTGCGGGCCGAAATCATGGCCGCCGTTGTCTTATTTTAATCTTCTCTATTTCCTCTGTCAGTTATTCCTGGTAACTGTCCCAGCTGCCGAATATTGCTAAATTATAGATCGAATGAGGAGTTTGTAGGCGATCTCCTTCGTGGGCGGAGTGCATTTCGGGAGGATTCTTCCAATGAATCTGTCTGGGGTCTGCCTTAACTGCGATTAGTTTCATGTCGTCGTTCCACTCGCAATCGCTTCCTATGCGTACTCCCTGATATTCAATGGAGCTGACTGCTTCCTGTTATTGTTCTGCGATGTGTAATCATGCAACGAGTCTTTCCGCTGTGTCGCATTTGTTTGTGTTGAGGGTCAGCCGTCAATCCCTGCACCACGGGTCAGTCCTCTGCAGGTCTTCCTGCGTTTCGCCACAATTTTCTAGCATTGCGACTTCTCTGCGTACATCACCATCTGCGAAAAGCCTCGTGGAATTCCCTACTCAGTCCGCTAGGTCATTTGTATACACTGTGATTATACTCAAACTTTGCTACTTGAGCCATTGCTGAAGGAAAACTATTTACCGTCTCTGTACCCATCGTTATAGGATTGGTGACCAGACAGTGCCCTGCAGGACTTGCGTTGTTTGTAGTGTTAGCGTCATGACCTGCCGATAGGCGCCGGTGGTGATACGGCGACGTAGGGTTGATCACGAGCATCAGAGTGCGTTACACTTGCAGACAGTCATCATGGGGTTGCTGCTGTTCGTGAGTATAGACCCATTAGAGGAATATGGAGAGTCCTCTTTCCGCACCAGGACTGATGTACATGCATAATTCGGAAGTTCTAATTAAATGGCTATTGGGAATTGTTCCTGGGAGAGGCTGACGCCCAACTGCGCCACAAGTTCTTGAAACAATTACTGTTCCCATGAGTGTGAATACTAGATGCAATGTATGACCTTCAAGCAGTACACGAGCTATCACGACAACTGAATATTCCATGGTCCACCGTTCGAAAATTGCTGAGAACAGCTGCGAAATGGTTTCTGTAATGTCGTGGACGTAGACGGTCATCACACTGAGCAACCTTTAAACCTGGGACGTAAACGTGGTTCGCTCTTTATTTCTCTAGCGCATGTCCTTACAAATGTTCCCACAAAGTCGTAGGATTACTCATTTCGCAAGGGGGCGCTCTCAAACGGCGAAAGCTTAATTGTAACCACCCTGTATAATGTGAAAGTAACGGTCCTGCAACGCTTCTAATGGGTACACCCGGAGTTACTTTTACGCGTGAATGTTTCTCTCCGTTAAAAGTAACATGTTGTTTCAGGCTGTTAGGAACTCGTCAGTCACAAAACACACAGCGAATCTAATGTTCTGTACGTTCGTATTTTATTTACTAGGCGACAGCGCAGAACTGTATGGAACGCCTTCCGCAAGTCAAGGAATGCGCCGGTGTCTGCTGCTTTGTGGATCCCGTGGACGAACACAGCGAGCTAGGTTTCACCATACCGTTGTTTGCAGTACCCAAGTTGATTCCTACAGAGGACATTTCGGTCTCGACAAATTTCATAACAAGCGAGCATAAAATGTTGAACGATTTTTCCTGAAAACAGGAACGACCTGCATAATTTTCCAGTCGCGGGAAACGCGTCGCTCCTCCAGTAACCTACGGTCCATTGCTTCGAGAAGAGGAGCGAGCTCTTTCACATAAAATTAAAGAAATGTGTAAATTACCCACCGAGTCCAGTGGCCTTTCCTCATCTAATAGTTTCAGTTGATTTTATATTCCGCGTTCCCTTATATCAATTTCTAACATTTTGACGTTCGTGAGACAATTTAAACGTGCAACCGGTGTTTAATATCCTCCGTGAAGCAATTTTGAAAAATGTAAATTAATATTTCGGCCTTCTATTATACTCCGCTTCGATGCCATTATAGTGAAAGAGCTTGTGGGCAAATGGCTTTGAACCATTTACTGATCTAACATAAGACCAAAACTGTTTAGGATTTTCTGTCCGACTAGTAGATAGAACTTTACGTTTGAATTCGTGAAGACTTCACGCCTATCTCTTCTTAGGCTAATTATCGCTTCGTTCGGCTTTTGTTTGTCTATGATGCTTTGACTGGTTTTCAGCCTGCGTAGAAGGTCGTTGCTTTCAGAGCAGCCTTTTTGTTAAGGCTGTCGAACGAACGGCGACAGGTCTTTTCTACTGCAGCAGAGGATTAATGCATGGTGCGACAGCTGGCAGCTTTCCCTAAACGTAGATAAATGTAATATAATGCGCATACATAGGGGCAGAAATCCATTCCAGTAAGATTATGCCATAGGTGGTAAATCATTGGAAGCGGTAACGACCGTAAAATACTTAGGAGTTACTATCCGGAGCGATCTGAAGTGGAATGATCACATAAAACAAATAGTGGGAAAAGCAGGTGCCAGGTTGAGATTCATAGGAAGAATTCTAAGAAAATGTGACTCATCGACGAAAGAAGTAGCTTACAAAACGCTTGTTCGTCCGATTCTTGAGTATTGCTCATCAGTATGGGACCCTTACCAGGTTGGATTAATAGAAGAGATAGACATGATCCAGCGAAAAGCAGCGCGATTCGTCATGGGGACATTTAGTCAGCGCGAGAGCGTTACGGAGATGCTGAACAAGCTCCAGTGGCGGACACTTCAAGAAAGGCGTTACGCAATACGGAGAGGTTTATTATCGAAATTACGAGAGAGCACATTCCGGGAAGAGATGGGCAACATATTACTACCGCCCACATATATCTCGCGTAATGATCACAACGAAAAGATCCGAGAAATTAGAGCAAATACGGAGACTTACAAGCAGTCGTTCTTCCCACGCACAATTCGTGAATGGAACAGGGAAGGGGGGATCAGATAGTGGTACAATAAGTACCCTCCGCCACACACCGTAAGGTGGCTCGCGGAGTATAGATGTAGATGTAGATGTAGATGATGTGGAAGTGTTCTGAGGAAGTGGACTCTTCTGTTTTTGCGGCTCTTGCTGGGAGACTTTCTCTTCCTTTCCTTCATGATGATGTTTCAGTTTTCCTATACTTGCGGTTGTCCCTACAGCCCAGCATGGTGGGCAGAATCATGAAGAAACGCTTGCTGTTGCTGACTGGGTTTTTTTTCCTCAGGGGTGCAGGAGAAATTTTCCTGTGCTGCTACAATGTGTGAGTAGCTTGATTCTTCGTTACTGAGGCTCTGCATTGTCAGTGAGTAGTCGCAGTAAACCCGGACAGCGCAGTGACACTCACCAGTGCGGACGGTGGTCGAGGTCTGGAACGAGTGGACTCAGAGAATCCTCAGCTTTTTTGTAGAAGGCGATGGCCAGCTGCTGGACTCTACCGCGCAGTGGTGTCCTCCATTGGGAAGTCGCGCAGGAGGTGAAGTCCTGTCCTGAGCGACCGAATCTGAATCGTCTACAGGCGCTGGAGATTTGATGTGCTCTGTGTTGTCCTACACTACGGCCGCGTATTCGAGCGGAGGACGAATAACGGCTTTTTCTTCCTGGGAGGCGTCGAGAAGGTCTTCAGAAGTCAGCAGTGGATAGAGCAGCCTGAGTCTACCCAGTGCCTTGCCCCTGACGATATCGATGTGTGTGGTCGCTACGTAGGCCGCGGTCCGGCGTGACGCCCAGGTATTTCGCAGTCCCACTCCAAGGTACCGGGACTCCCCGTACTGTCATTGTGAGCGCGTCGTGTCGGTAGTAGGGCCTTGCGACAATTAGTGCGTGTGACTTCCCGCCCTTGTATCCGAGGCGCCACTTTGAGGGCGTCGGTGGCCGTCTGTAGGCGTCGTTGCATCCGCAACGACTGTAAATCTCCCTGTTGACTTGTTCCGTGCACTCCCGGACGACGGCCAAGAGGCCGTAAAGCACTTGCCCAACGACCGACAGGTCTTTCCTATCCTTAAAAACTTTGCTCGGCGCCTATCTTTCCCATCTGTCACAATTTCTATCGGCAGCTACATGTCTAAGGCATAGTGTAGCATACTATATTCGTGAACTTCATCCGTTCATTCACAAGATTTTCGGTCTCAGATCTGAATGTTTCATGTTGACCGCTCAAGTAATCTGAAATCTGTTTCTTGTCGCTCTTATTAACCAGAAATATCTTCTTACATTTCTTTACATTCGTATTTACTTGACATATTCAGTGATGCTGTAACGCCCCTATGGTCGCTGATTCCCTGTTCTACGTTAACTGAGTCGAAGAGTTCGGGTCTATTTTTAACCAGCAGATCTAATATGTTACCATCATGAGTTGGCACCCACATTGAGCACTTCTCTCCCAATCTGTAGCTGGTAAGCTGAATTCTCCTCCTAGTGCTACAACATGACCAATAAATTTACTTACGTGGTTCCTAAGTTATCCGTCAAATGTTCCGCCACTACCGTTCCTGAAACAAGAGGGAGGGGGGTCTGTGGCAGCTCTTCAGCAAGTCATGATAGTACTATTACATATTTACTACAAAATTTTTCAAAAAAGTAAATTATCTCAAATCCCATAACTGAAAGAGCCATGACGAAAAGGAGTTTAAAGAAAAGAAAATGTGTAATAAAGAAGTTCAGTTGTAATTATTTTTATTCAAAAGATATTTTTAAGGCAATGGTAACATTCAAGCTTTGTACCAAACCATTTTCAATCATGGTATCTATCCATTTCCACGGGGTCCCTGGTTCGATTCCCGGCGGGATAAGTGATTTTCACCTGCCTCGAGTGACTGGGCGTTTGTGCTGTCCTCATCATTTCATCATCATCCGTGAAAAAGTGGCGAGATTGGACTGAGCAAAGGTAGGGAATTTGTACGGGCGCTGATAGCCGCGCAGTTGAGCGCCCTGCAAATCAATCATCATCATCATTATCTATCCATTTCACTGTCTCACAATTATAAAGCTTTTTCCTGGCTGAATGCTTGTCTTTCTTTGGTTTTCTTGTGAGTTTTTGGAACGGACTCAGAGCCGACACTATTTAGTCGAATATAGGTGTCTGTAATCTTCTCAAGTCACTCACAAGAATGTACCTGTAAGAATGAGCTGATTCATTCAAAGATTTAAGTTACAATGAAAACTCTCGCACGCATTTGTCGCTCTCCAAAGTGTAAAGCACTCGCCTGCTTAAATATGTGCGCGCTCTTCTATAGGAAGCGCCTATTGCAGAATTGCGGAATTCCTGTCCTCCCAACTACACTACAACTTGCGCACGCCACGTAATACTGGCAACAGCTGCGTTTCCCTTCCTTTAAAATGAGCTAGTTCATACTTTGTCTCAGGCGTGGTTGCGTGGTACTAGCACGTTGTTAACACACCACTCTCACGATTAATGCCGATCGGCACTGCGACTTCTGGCAATGGCCTTCAGGTCAGGTCAGGGGCCGTTATTCTGGCTGGTGGTAACCGCTGGGAGTGCCTTCGACCAGAGCAGGCAGCATCATGGCAAACATGGCGAATATCTTGCACAGTAAAAAGACCCGAGTCATGAGTCAGTGACCGTAAGGCTCTGGCAGTCTCTACAGATAAACTGCAATATTTCAGGGCAAAGCGTCAAGGCCTAAAGAGCTTCCGTTCTTTAGCCACGCCTTGGACGAAAAGCAAAATATAGCCAAGTACACGAAATCACTTCCCCCAGATCCCAGTTTGCTCCCAGACGGCTGATGGAGGGTTCTTTGTATGCACTAAACCTGCTAGATAACATCGAAAACGTATTTGGAGAGATCCAACCCCTCAGTAAACTACGAAGTGGCGCCTCTTCTTTCTCTTGTGCCTTTATTCCGCATCGGCACAGTGTCAACATGGCTAATTTAAGGGGTGGCTGGATGCTACGCCGTTTCTCCTCCCCACCCCGCCAGGACATAATAGTGTATCCCAACATTCTGCGTATAGTCATGTGAAAGTACGCGAAAATTTTCTAAATATTTGCAAATCGTGGAACTGAAGTGGGACTTGGATACCAACCCGATATTCACCTACTGAACCTAAAAACACAAAGATTTTACTCTGTGCTAAAAAATCATTCCAGGCTGGGCCTGCAGACCGCCCCTCGTCGTTAATCCGCCGGGAGTACTCGGTTCGGGGCGGCGCACCTTCCTATTCCGGAAGAGGCGATTTAACACGCAAGCTATCAGGGCAGGTAAACTACGAAATGGTTCTGCCTCAACAACAACATCTGCTCCTACTCACTCTTGAGCGTTACTCTCTCGCAATGAATTTGGTCACATACTTGTCACTGGAATACTTATTAAGAGTCTGAACGTGTTTCAGGGCCAAATTTTTCACGAGGATGTAACGCTGCATGCAGACGAGGAACTATCGGCAATTCTGGAGAAGCACGGGATCCGCTATCTACGTCGTGTACATCGATGGCTGCGATACAAAATGCTGGTACAATTCCTTAGTTGTGGCCGGTTCTTTTTCCGGCATACTCAACCCTTACCACTTTCAAAGTCATTTCACTCGCTTTGGCTGTTATGAAGTCGCTGGGGACAGAACTCTGCACTCTCTCTCTTTCTTCTCTTTCTTTTCTTGTATTTTCCACGTGAGGCTTTATTTATTTTTTTTTATTTTTTTCATCAGTCTTCTGACTGGTTTGATGCGGCCCGCGATGAATTCCTCTCCTGTGCTAACCTCTTCATCTCAGAGTAGCACTTGCAACCTGCGTCCTCAATTATTTGCTGGATGTATTCCACTCTCTGTCCTCCTCTGCAGTTTTTGCCCTCTACAGCTCCCTCTACTACCATGGAAGTCATTCCCTCATGTCTTCACAGATATCCTATCATCCTGTCCCTTCTCCTTATCAGTGTGCTAAGGAATTGTTATTCAAGACGCTGGTGAACAAGGGGAATAACAAAAGAAAGCGGGAATAAGAATTTAGCTAAGAATGCCATTATGCCAAGCTGTATGCTGATGCAGCACTTATTAACTTGACGTCAGGTGCAGGTCCAAGGGAGGTGTGAAGAATTCGTGACACTTACTCCACTAATGTAAACAAATTAATGATTATATTAGTAAGTAAGATATCCATCTGCACCCGCCCGCCCCCTCTCCTCCCGACCCCCTCCCTCCCACGAGAACCGAGCCCTGGATCCGCGCCTTATTGACGTGTAAATTTTGCTGGCTGGCCGACAATAGAATTCACTGAAAAGTTTCCTTTCTTCTGTATAACGATATTCCCAATTAGGAACAGGTATTGGACTCGCTTTTAATTGGAATAGGGGCTCTTGTTGGAGAAGTAAATGTTTCCAAATGGCGAGATGTAATTTTTAAGAACCTGCCGGTTTCTTGTCTTGTGTTTCCGTAGGTAAACACACCAAGGTAGGTGGCTCATTGGTAAGGCGATAGCCTCGTATTGTGAAGGACGACGGTTCAAATCCCTGTCCAGGCGTCTAGATTTGTGTTCTCTGTGGCATCAATAAACCTCTAACGTGTAAAACTTGGGGATGGTCCCTGTTGTGACCAAACGAAAATACTGTCGCCTGTCCATAACTTTGGTTTTTTTATTGCTCTGGAAAAAGGCTCATTAAACTAGTACACATGAAATATTAGTTCATTTTATTACGCAGATGAGTAAAAGATCTACTTAGCTTTGACACATTTCTTTGCCACAGTAGTACTAGATGATTTACAACTGTCATTGACTGTGACTATGAAATGATCACTTGATGGATGATGATGATGATGATCAGTTTGTAGGGCGCTCAACTGCGTGGTTATCAGCGCCTGGACAAATTCCCAATCTTTGCCACTTCCATGAATGATGATGAAATGAGGACAACACAAACACCCAGTCATCTCGAGGCAGGTGAAAATCCCTGACCCCACCGGGAATCGAACCCGGGCCCCCGTGCTCGGGAAGCGAGAACGCGACCGCGAGACCACGAGCTGCGGACTTGATGCATGAGCTAACAAACTGTTCTCTTGCTGCACACTATTTGACTGTGAGAACAGTACAAGTTCATCTGAAACTTTAACTACTCGTTGGTCGTACGCTGATGTTGACTGGGCTAAGCTTTTGCATGCTCGACACTATACTGACATCATCGTGATGTGCTGCTATGCTGAGAGGGGCTGCACGGTCTTCAGGAGTATCTCCGATTGGTTGTTGCGGATTGCAGCAAATCCTCGCTTATGTTTGTGGTATCGATGTACGTTGCCAACTTTGATGCGACACCGCGATGTCAGGATGATACCACAGTTCCTTTGTGAGGGTCTTGCTGATTTCCTACCCCACTCTTTCCCAGCTGAAGTTTAGATCCGTCTCTAATGGCCTCGTCATCGACGAGACTTTAAAACTGAATCTTCCACCCTTTTTTTCATAACTGAACAGGTGATCCGTCTTGAAGACGACCACAAAGAGACTGGTTCTTTTTCCAGCGACGACATTGGGGGTTACAGTTGACGCACGAAAAACACGACGTGAACAGCTAACGTATCGACGCATTCAGGTGAGCAGAATCGTTTCCCCGTTGTGCCAGTTCCGTAGACAACAAGCGCATAAGAAGCCCACAGTTTGTTGCAGTGCAGGGTGCATTAATTCCGGTATTCCCTCGCGGTTGCCGCTCATTTCGCAGCCTCGGACAAACACTGGTGCTAGATAATAGCAGAGTGGCGTGGCGGAGTATTTACCGGTCGTCAGGTGGTTACGTGCTGGTGGCTAGCTGCAGCGAGCCGCTGATTTCACGGCGTGGCTGCTGCAGCAGCAAGAAGCCGGCCCTGGCAATGACCCGCGGCCGCCGCCGCCGCCTCCACCTCCGTGTTTGCACAGCGGCCGCTCCGCCGCTCTTTGTGCCGCCTTTTTGCTTCTCTCCTCGGCGCCAGATTGGCTGCGCTATTTATACAGCGGCCCCGGGAACTACCTCCATCGATAGGCTCAGAATCCGTACAGGTGCTGAAGAGGGTGGACCGACCGATCCCAGGTCGAGGGTACGGGCTCATTCAGAGCGTGCTGCTAGATAGTACATAAATCAATAAAACAGTTGTCAACATTAAGTACAACAGCTGCAGTACGCTGTTGACGAGTAAAGTGATAGTTCTTAAAAGAACTGTCAATCAATCAGAATTTTTTATAAGTCTCACAAGTGACATAATTTAATAGAACAGTACACCTATTTGAAATTATAACATCTACGAAGAATCACTACTTGGAACTACCAAAATTAGAATTGCCTGCTACCGCCTAATGAAGAGAAGCAGGACTTAGGGAAGTTCAAGAAAACTAATGAAACTACGTACAGTATCAACACAGAAGGATAATAAAAGAATAGAGAGTTTTCAGTATTATTATTATTATTATTATTTCTTTCTTTCTTTCTTTCTTTCTTTCTTTCTTTCTTTCTTTCTTTCTTTCTTTTCTCAGACGTTATGTCTGGTCAAAAATGGAAAGTGACGCGGACCTTGATCAAGCGTGACTTCCTTTTAACTGTATGGTATATGTTATATTGCATTTAGGAACTGTAGGGTGATTGATCGTGTATCATTATTATTTCTTTCTTGTCTCAGACGTTATGTCTGGTTAAAAATGGAAAGTGACGCGGAACTTGATCAAGTGTGACTTCCTTTTAACTGTACAGTATATGTTACCTTGCATTTAGGAACTTTCGGGTAATTGAACAAGTATCAATTACAGATTTCTGTAGTTGTTTGGATGTAGCTGTATTGCGTTGATGTACTGGTGGATATTGTGTAGTATGACTCCTATAGTTGATAGTATAATCGGTATAATGTCAACTTTATCCTGATGCCACATGTCCTTGACTTCCTCAGCCAGTTGGATATATTTTTCAATTTTTTCTCCTGTTTTCTTTTGTATATTTGTTGTATTGGGTATGGATATTTCGATTAGTTGTGTTAATTTCTTCTTTTTATTGGTGAGTATGATGTCAGGTTTGTTATGTGGTGTTGTTTTATCTGTTATAATGGTTCTGTTCCAGTATAATTTGTATTCATCGTTCTCCAGTACATTTTATGGAGCATACTTGTATGTGGGAACATGTTGTTTTATAAGTTTATGTTGTAAGGCAAGCTGTTGATGTATTATTTTTGCTACATTGTCATGTCTTCTGGGGTATTGTGTATTTGCTAGTATTGTACATCCACTTGTGATGTGATCTACGACACTGCTTGCCAACTGGAAAATGATTCAAATCCAAATAGAGGTGTTTTGCAGGATATGATTCCTGCAACCACCCTAGAAGGAAACAAAGACAGAGGATGAAATGGTCAGATGAAGTTAATCGACACCTCATGTTCTGTTATTACCAAGCAACAAACCTAGGAACCAACACAACTGGATACAGATCACAAGTATACACAACATTTATTACCAGATACCCAGAATTAAAAATTTTAACAGAACAACGACTAGCTGATCAGATCCATGTAATAATCAAAAATAACAGGATACCCCAGTCAGAATTAGAAAACATCAAACAACAAGAACAACAAATACTGGAACAAAATAATGTGCAATCGGAAGAAGAAGAAAATACAGTAACGGACTCAAACATCCCAGAGCAAACAAACAAAGAACAACACGCATCAATTAAACAGTCAGAGGAAAACAAAATCTTAAGACAGCCACCAGAACAAGCACAAATAGAACACGAAGTGACACACATGTTAGATATAGAAGAAAAATTTCAGCTGACATATATAGAATACAAAGACACAAATACAGACATTAGACCATTCTTGCATAGACCGCCAAATAACCCACAAGTCGAAACAACAATAAAAACTATCAGTACAATCATACACAACAAAATAAATGAAAACACAACTATGGAAGAGTTACAACTACTGGTTTATATAGGAGCACTCACTACACTAAATATACACACTAGGCAGAGATCAGAACCAACCAACACACAGAAGAAACCCACAAACCAGCATGGCAACACAGGCTACAGATCAGAACAGAAAAACTGAAAAAAGACATCGGACAGCTAACACAATTTATAAGAAATGAAATGTCAGAAAAAAAACCGAAAAAGGTTAGGTAAAATCTCACAACAAGAAGTGATAGAGCAATTAGATGAAAAGAAGCAGAAATTACAAGCATTGGCCAAACGACTTAGAAGGTGCAAAAAAAAGTGAAAATAGAAGGAAACAAAACCAAACATTCAACACAAACCAAAAGAAATTTTACCAGACGATAGATAACACACACATTAAAATAGACAATCCACCAAACATAACAGACATGGAACACTTCTGGAGCAACATATGGTCAAACCCGGTACAACGTAACAGGCATGCACGGTGGATACAAGCAGAAACAGATACGTACAAGATGATACCACAAATGCTTGAAGTGATAATTTTGCAACATGAAGTCACCCAAGCAATTAATTCTACTCACAATTGGAAAGCCCCTGGAAAAGATAAAATAGCAAATTTCTGGCTAAAGAAATTCACCTCAACACATTCACATCTAACTAAATTATTTAACAGTTACATTGCAGACCCAGATGCATTCCCTGATACACTTACACATGGAATAACTTATCTGAAACCTAAAGATCATGCAAAACCAGCTAAATATCGCCCCATAACATGCCTACCAACAATATACAAAACATTAACTTCAGTCATTACACAGAAATTAATGACACATACAACACAGAACAAAATTATAAATGAAGAACAAAAAGGCTGTTGCAAAGGAGCACGAGGATGTAAAGAGCAACTGATAATAGATGCAGAGGTGACATATCAAGCTAAAACTAAACAATGGTCTCTACACTATGCATACATTGATTACCAAAAAGCTTTTGATAGTGTACCCCACTCATGGTTACTACAAATATTGGAAATATACAAAGTAGATCCTAAATTGATACAGTTCCTAAACATAGTAATGAAAAATTGGAAAACCACACTTAATATCCAAACAAATTCAAATAATATCACATCACAGCCGATACAGATTAAGTGTGGAATATACCACGGAGACTCATTAAGTCCTTTCTGGTTCTGCCTTGCTCTGAACCCACTATCCATTATGCTAAATAATACAAATTATGGATACAATATTACTGGAACATAGCCACACAAAATCACACATCAGCTATACATGGATGATCTAAAACTACTGACAGCAACAAATCAACAACTCAACCAATTACTAAAGATAACAGAAGTATTCAGCAATGATATAAATATGGCTTTTGGAACAGACAAATGTAAGAAAAATAGCATAGTCAAGGGAAAACACACTAAACAAGAAGATTACATATTGGATAACCACAGCGACTGCATAGAAGCGATGGAAAAAACAGATGCCTATAAATATCTAGGATACAGACAAAAAATAGGAATAGATAATACAAATATTAAAGAAGAACTAAAAGAAAAATATAGACAAAGAGTAACAAAAATACTGAAAACAGAGACAGCAAGAAACAAGACAAAAGCTATAAATACTTATGCTATACCAATATTGACCTACTCATTTGGAGTAGTGAAATGGAGTAACACAGACCTAGAAGCACTAAATACACTTACACGATCACAATGCCACAAATATAGAATACATCACATACATTCAGCAACTGAAAGATTCACATTAAGCAGAAAGGAAGGAGGAAGGGGATTTATCGACATAAAAAACCTACATTATGGACAGGTAGACAATTTCAGAAAATTCTTTATAGAACGAGCAGAAACTAGCAAAATACACAAAGGAATCACTCGTATAAATACATCGGCTACACCACCGCAATTTCATAACCACTTCTACAACCCTTTAGATCACATAACATCAACAGATACGAGGAAAGTAAATTGGAAAAGAAAACACTACATGGCAAGCACCCGTATCATCTAACACAGCCACACATTGATCAAGATGCATCCAACACATGGCTTAGAAAAGGCAATATATACAGTGAGACAGAAGGATTCATGATTGCAATACAGGATCAAACAATAAACACCAGATATTACAGCAAGCATATTATTAAAGATCCCAATACCACAACAGATAAATGCAGACTTTGCAAACAACAAATAGAAACAGTAGATCACATCACAAGTGGATGTACAATACTAGCAAATACAGAATACCCCAGAAGACATGACAATGTAGCAAAAATAATACATCAACAGCTTGCCTTACAACATACAAGTATGCTCCATAAAATGTACTGGAGAACGATGAATACAAATTATACTGGAACAGAACCATTATAACAGATAAAACAACACCACATAACAAACCTGACATCATACTCACCAATAAAAAGAAGAAATTAACACAACTAATCGAAATATCCATACCCAATACAACAAATATACAAAAGAAAACAGGAGAAAAAATTGAAAAATATATCCAACTGGCTGAGGAAGTCAAGGACATGTGGCATCAGGATAAAGTTGACATTATACCGATTATACTATCAACTATAGGAGTCATACTACACAATATCCACCAGTACATCAACGCAATACAGCTACATCCAAACAACTACAGAAATCTGTAATTGATACTTGTTCAATTACCCGAAAGTTCCTAAATGCAAGGTAACATATACTGTACAGTTAAAAGGAAGTCACACTTGATCAAGTTCCGCGTCACTTTCCATTTTTAACCAGACATAACGTCTGAGACAAGAAAGAAATAATAATAAAAATAAAATACTTATTCTCAGCAGATAAAATGTTTTCAACCATTACTCTTATTGAGCCCCACTGACATATAAGGAAGCACCGACTCAAAACAAATTAACAGAAATATTTCCCTGTAGAAACATTTTAAGTGGCCAACCAGAACAACACAGTGCGGTAATGAGCAAATGCCGGAACAAGAACTACACTGTACTACTACGAAACGCCACCAGTTATTCACCAATACTACAGCAACACAATTACACAGAGCCACCGAATATGCTGAGAATAGACAGCAGTGTAACACAGAAAATTTATGGAAATGTACAATGATTAAAATACGACCTCTGTGTGAAAACAAACAAACAATACAGAAATCACTCTTACGCCCAAATAACGGCCACGCCCTGACTGCTACACTATGTTTGAAAATGGAACAACAGGTTCTGACTCACTACTCTCACTACCCACCATACAGTATCTTCACCCTGATGACAACTAAAAGATGCGCAACATGAGGGAATAATTTTAATGAGAAGCAGAAGTCAGAATGTCCAACTCGTTAAACAGATGTCTATAAGATGATCGTAGGTGAGCCCCCACATAATAATCTTACAGTTTGTTTTTGAGCAATGACTACTTTCTTGCTGAAAGATGACTTGCCCAGAACATTATTCCATATGACATTGAATGAAAATCTGTAAAATAAGTCAACTTACCGATTTGCCTCTCCTCAGAATTTGCACTGATCTAAGTGCAAATGTGGTTGAACTAAATTGTTTTAGAAATTCTAAAATTTTCTTTCTTCAGTTTAAATTCTCACCAGCATGTACGTCTAAGAATTTTTGTGTGTTACAGTTATCATTGGTGTAATAACTCTAGATGGCAGAAATGAAAATGTTGCGTCTTCTTAAAACTGAGGGTGTGACTGTGACCATTCGCAGACAAACAGTCAATGATACTTTTAGGAACACTGTTTACCAACTGTTATGTTTCTGTTTGTATGCTTGGACTGATTAAGATACTAGTGGCATCTTCAAAAAGAACTAATTCCGCTTGTTGTATGTTAGAAGATGCAAGGAGCAATAGTGGACTTAAGACTGAGCCTAAGACTTAACCTTGGGGACTCCATATGTGATTTCTCGCCAGTCAGAATAATGTCCCCAGACTACGTTGGTTGCATTACCAAGCACAACGTTCGGCAGTCTTTTGGTCAGATATGACATCCGTTGATTGGCTATACCCTCAATCCCATAAAACTTCAAATTTATCTAGGAGAATATTGTGATTCACAAAGTCAAATACCTTTAACAGGTCACAGAAAATGCCAACCGGCGCTATCTCATTGTATAATGTTTTTAAAATGTGGTGAGTGAACATGTAAATGGCTGTGGCTGTTGTTTTCTCCTGGACACCAGGTGATACCTTCCGCTTTCCAAGTGAGCAATGTCCACGTTCACCTTGGCCACACTCCTTGTTGACCATTGTTTGTGTACATGCTTCCCGTCTCCATGACACTACATGTTCCAGATTGTTCCTGTTTGTCTCGCTTGCGTGTAAGAAAAAAAAAAAAATTCAAATGTGTGTGAAATCTTATGGGACTTAACTGCTAAAGTCATCAGTCCCTAAGCTTACACACTACTTAACCTAAATTATCCTAAGGACAAGCACACACATCCATGCTCGAGGGAGGACTCGAACTTCCGTCAGGACCAGCCGCACAGTCCATGACTGCAGCGCCTAAGACCGCTCGGCTAATCCCGCGCGGTGCTTGCTTGCCCCAACAAACTGATTCTCTTCTGAACTGGAGCCCCCGGTGACTACTTTGGCTAACAACGCTGAACCAAAACCAAATATGGCCAGCACCCCAACACAACCTGGCACTACCCCACGACTTGTCAGCCTTTGGACACCGAAGCATGTGGTTTTGGCTCAAATTATCGCCATATCTGCTCTGTCCAGCTAACTCACACATCTAGGACGAGTCCAACATCCGATAACCCAGCCATCGCGCCAATACCTGCTCCCCATCGATGCATCACAGGATTGTCAGCTGCTTCCGCAGCTGTCAAGATGCTGACATAGAGATGACTTTGACTGTGATACTCTGTGCAGCAACCTGCCCACCTCAGAGTCATGTTGCCGCAGGGAAGTTCGGAGTGGTACTGCTACTGGCCACATGCCACGAAATGTGCTCTTTCACGAGGCTCGTGAACACCAGACCTGCTCAAGCACGACCAACTGGGCCTACGAGAAGAGAAGCGTGGCACGAAATTCAATTCACGGCACAATATCACCCTTTCAGTATCCTCATATACTTTCTCTCTCTCAACTGTTTCTGATGTCAGCATTTGCAGCAGAGAACTATTGAGAACAACCCTTTTACTGAATATTTCACAGGAACTCACTCTCTGCCCTGCCTTCCTATTCATAAAGAATTCTACTCAAGCTACACCACAAACTATTGCTGATGACATTACGCTACATTCACCTGACCGGAAATTCTTATCTTAGTTTCTTTTCACTACATTGATCTCCATTTCCTATGTCGAACCTTTGTAAAAAAAAAATCGCTCTATGCACTATGGGACTTAACATCTGAGGTCATCAGTCCCCTAGACTTAGACCTAATTAAACCTAACCAACCTAAGGACATCACACACATCCATGCCCGAGGCAGGATTCGAACCTGCGACCGTAGCAGCAGCGCGGTTCCGGACTGAAGCGCCTAGAAGCGCTTGGCCACTAGCCTTTGTACTTCCCTTTTCAAATATTCTAGATTCCCTCTCATGTGTAAATTTGTGACATTCCATGCTCCTACTCGTAGATTGATACGCTGTCGTTTGTTATTCAATCTCTTCCTCATGATTACCTTCCCCTCGGCAGCCCCTGAGTCCCCTTCCGGCACTCCGAAAGGCGAACTAAACTGGAATCTTTGCCTATTGTGAGATGATCACGACACTTTTCTTTTACAGCAAACATGCCCTATGGATACATATTATGTTTCTTTAATGTAGTTGTTTCCACTGTCTTATGAAAACGCGTTCCGTTGATCATTGCTGATTTTTCCGTCTTTTATGTGCAGTTCCACAACCAAGGGCATGAAATTACTCTGAAACTGTGCCTCTTTTGAGCAAGCCATTGTATCGGAAGTCTTTGACAGCCGCCATCGCTGATGACTTGTATTCCTTGACAGTGGCTGGAGTCGAACGTGGGACTCATTACGTATTTATTACTAGTCAAACACGCTGCCCATATAGGCGTGGGTCTGTGGAACGAAAACTGAATCTAATCTAAGAAGAGAGAAGTTGTTCAATAGACAGTGCAGGATCGTACGGTCGTGTAACTAGAGTTTAGCAAGTGTGTGTTTTTGCAGCAAGACAGCTATGCATACGGACACTGCGTGGACGTCTTGAGCACAGTGCACTGTCTGCACGGCGACCATTGTTGCGGCTTTCCTTAGTGGTCCACGCAACAACATTCGACACAGGAGTAGCACTACATCATCGTCTTCTCAGACATTGCGTACAGCATCACGATGAACGAATACGTGTGTGAAGGCTCCGAGGGGAATGAATGTCACAGGTTGCATTCATCATCGTCATACAGACGTAATGGTAACACAGTTACTTCTGTTTTGCATAGTCTATAATTTCGACAGCAGCTGTTATGTTCCTGACGTGTTGATGCCGCTGGCTATACATTATCTGTGACATCTGTCTCTGACACTATCTTTCAAGAAGATAGCTAGACTGCTTGTTGCATGTGCTGTAATGATCTACCTCCATAAACAGAATGTCTGACTGATCCTCTGGTCACCCACTGGAGAAAATGGCCATGGACTGAGATACTGATACACCACCATTCGCCAACCACAACGATTGATGAACTCTTGCGTGTAGTCGAGGGTCGTCCAGAAAGTAATGACCATGTTCTTTTCTTCAACTACTGTTTGTTCCACACAATGAAAATAACACACAAGAAGGAATAATGTTTTACCTACGCAACCTATTTTTCTATGTAATCTCCTTCCAGTTCAGTAGGCTTCCAGCGAGAAACAACGGCGTGCTCGCCTTGTCATTACCAGTCCTTGTTCTGGCCGTTTCTTCACTGCACAATCACGTCGTCGTCGTCCTCAAAATGCCTTCCATAAATACTACCCTTAATGGCTAAAACAACTGTAAGTCCGAGATAGGTGGGGGCAGACGTGTAGGTCGGATGGGTTAATGGTGTCCAACCCTGTCTCGTGGTGTGTTCAGAAGTCCTCAAATTCGTGTGAGGCCGAACATAATGTGCTGAATCAAAACATCCCCTAGGACGTTATCTCCGTCTACATCTATACAGCGCGAGACATCTTGCGTTGTGTGACGTAGGATACTTTGTGCATCATTGTCAGTTTCCCCCTGTTCCAGCTTTAGTCACTTATAGTTCGCGGGAAGAAGGCCTACTGATAAGGCTCTATTTGGACTCGAATCTCTCTAATTTCATTTTCACGATCTTCTCAGGAGATATACGTAGGAGGAAACAATATATTGGCTGACTCTTGTACGTTCGTACACACTCGGAGCTCGAACAGTATACAATACAGTAATGCGGAGCGACACTCTTGCAGCGTTTGCCGCTGGAGTTGACTGAGCATCTCTTTGACGCGTCTGCACTTACTAAATGAGCCCTTAAAGAAACTGCTGCTCTTCCTTGGATCTTCGCTGTTTCCTCTATCAATCATATCTGGTCCAGATCCCAGACTGATGAGCAGTATTCAAGTATTGATCGAACGATGTTTTGCAAGCTACTTTCTTTGTTGATGGACTAAATTTCCTGAGGAGTCTTCCAACGAAGCTGTCTGGCTCGGAAAATATCGAATATTATTCGTTGTGACTATACAGTCATTCACAATAGCAGGCAAGTGCGAGACAGTACATGATCCTCATTATATTCTAACACACAAAGAGTATCAAGTATTACTCGCTCCTACTAATACTAATACTACTACTAGTACAGACAGTCTCTGTAGAACGTGTTCTTTTCTAACAGGCAAAAATCTCAGGTTGATACCTGTCGCTGGATACTTATCGGAAACTCATTTGTGCTCCCTTGAATGTGTACAGACTTCTCGTAGCTTTCACATCGTCAGCATCAAAGTGTGATCCTCTAGTAACTGGGCCCAACGACTCATCTGTGGTACTGATGCTAGCTGTCTCCTGATAATAATTCCTTCTGTCTCATGGTACTGACTGCTACTGCCTTGATCCTGTGCCCTAGTTGCTTATACACTTATTTTTTCCGGGACTTTGGGATGAGTTTCTCTAGCAGCGTTGATTTCCTTTGAAGCTACAATAACTTGCTAATGACCGAAATATTTCCAGAACCTTCGAGAAGTTTTTCGAGCATCCCGGCTGTGTGCCCGCTTTCGCTGTTGAGCTTGGTACTCGAGGGTGTTGTCCTCGGTAACCCTCATAGCACGGTCGTGGCATCAGCAGTACAGTCAATAAGTCTTCCTTCATTCGTGGCTCTGGTCCCCTTCCGGATGCCCACCTGACATCGCGCATTGTGTGTCGTTTGAATATTAAGGCTTCTCTGCTTTCTTCGCATCCATCCCACATTTTATATGAATAACATTTGACAGCCATGACATCAGAATATGCCATCAGGTGGCGTGGCTGTATGGGTACATCGGTGGCACTAGTACCCACAAAAATAAATCAACAAATTGGTAACGAAGTAGTATCGAAAATATTTACAGAAAGAGAAACAAAGGTGTACATGTAAAACTAGGTACAAAAATTCAAAGAATTAGAGGCAACAGTACGTTAACGCATTACATGATTCAGTTTGTAGCCAATAGGAAAGGGGAAGATACGATGGCAGGAGAGGGAAATGCGGGGTTAGGGAAGCAGAATACTGAGGGAGTAAATCATAATACAAAGTTCATACAAAGAACAAAACTATAAGTAACAAAATATACTAATTACTAGATGACATTACCACCATTTGTGCTGGTAGATAAGGTAAGACATCAGAGACAGGGAGGAGCAACTGTAATACATAAATGGTGCCACTGCGCCGACAGAATATTTCACACATCAGTAAGTTATCCGATACTCTAGGAATTTGTAAGCAGTGTATGTTTTTACAAGTAAGACTAAATGGAGGTGACAAAAGTCATGGGAACCTCCCAATATCTTGTTGGACCTCCTTTTTCCCGGCGTTGTGCAGCAACTAGGCGTGTCATGGTCTCAAGAAGTCGTTGGAAGTCCCCTGCAGAAATATTGATTCGTTCTGCCTCTATTACCGCCAACAATTGCGACAGCTTTGCCGATGGAGGATGCTGTGGACGAACTGGCCTCTCGATTATCTCCCATAAATGTTCAATGGGACTCAAGTCGGGTGTTCTGAGTGGTCAAATCATTCGCTTTAATTGTCTAGAACGTTCTTCAAACCAGTGTCAAACAGTTGTGGTCCGGTGACATGACATCGTTGTTTGGGTATATGAAGTCCATGGATGATTGCAAATGGTCTCCATGGAGCCGAATATAACCACTTCCAGTCAACGATCGGTTCAGTAGGACCAGAGAACCCAGTCGGTTGCACGTAAACACAGCCCACACTATTAAGGAGTCACCACCAAGTTGCACAGTGCCTTGTTTACAACTTAGGTGCACGGCTTCGTTGAGTCTGCGTCACACTCGAACCCTACCATCAGCTCTTACCAACTAAAATCGGGACTTATTTGACAAGTCGTCTAGGATCCAATCACGAGCCTGGGATAGGCACTGCAGGCGATGTCGTGCTGTAAGCAAAGGCACTCACTCGCGTCGATCGTCCGCTGCCATAGCCCATTAACGGAAGATTTCGCCGCACTATCCTAACGGATACGTTCGTCGCACGTCCCACATCGGTTTCTGCGGTTATTTCACTCACCGTTGCATGTTTGTTACTTAGCACTGACAATTCTACGCAAACCCCGCTGCTCTCAGTCGTTAAGTGAAAGCGGTCGTCCGCTGCGTAGCCTATGGTGAGAGGTAATGCCTGAAATGTTCTGTTCTCGGTACACTCTTGACACTGTGGATCTTATAATATTGAATTCCCTAATGATTTCCAAAATGGAATGTCCCATTCCTCTATTTCCAACTACCACTCCGCGTTGAAAGTCTATTAATTACCGTCGTGCGTCCGTAAATACGTCGGAAAGCTTTTCACATGAATCACTTGAATACAAATGACAGCTCCACGAATGAACTGCCCTTTTAGACCTTGTGTACGCGGTACTATCACCATCTGAATATGTGCGTAACCCTAGTCCATGGCTTTTTGTCACCTCAGTGTAAACATCGTTACATCAGCGAAGTAAATACAGAAAACATAAACTTGAGAGTATTTACAAATATTATGAAGATGGCATCTGTTCTTTCGGACATGTCCGAAAGAACAGATGCCATCTTCATAACGTTTAAGGCTAACCGGCTGATGACCTCCTTCAGTGCGGATGCACACGATTTGCCTGTACTCTTACGGGACTCCGTGGATTGTCTGCCGCGAGTAATGGGTGTAATGGCAGGGGCACTACGAATGTAGTGTGTGAAGTTGAGAATGTGGGTCTCATAGGGATAGTGCCGGCGATAAATCCCTGCAGTCGCACTATCCTCTGTGCCCTCGGTGGCTCAGATGACTAGAGCGTCTGCCATGTAAGCAGGAGATCCCGGATTCGAGTCCCGGTCGGGGCACACATTTTCAACTGTCCCCGTTGATGTATATCAACGCCCGCCAGCAGCTAATGGTATTGATTTAATTGTAATTTTATATTTACAAATAGGTTAGCAAAAGACCAGAAAATAATGAAAACCCATATTTTTATAAAGCTTTACGCTTAAGGACTATTTGCGTATGACGGTAATATACAGGGTGTCCCAGGAGGAATTATCAGTACTCAGGGATATGGCAGGAACGATCACATGAAGCAAAAAGCTTCGTGTGGACAGATTCCGAATGGGCCCCGTGATACGACATATTTGATGTGCATTTTTATGTATACACATTTGTAACACATTCACTAACAAGCATTTCGTACACGTCATGTTACAGTTGTTGAACATAATAAATGTTGGAATATCCTGCCTCGACTTCAGTTTATTTGTGCACTCTTGGGTGAACACATTGCGTTGCTTGCTTGAGTGCCTCTGTTCATTCCCAAATGAGGGCAACATCGTCCATAATGCGGCCAATTAGTTCATCTCGCGTATTCTCCTTTCGTTTGTGCACCCCAGGCTTCATCCAAATCCATTGAGTTGGCTATGGCGACTGTGGTGGCCATTAATCGCCCTACCACGCCAGTCCAGCGATTAGCATAAGAAAGGTTGTGATATTCCCTTACATTTCTGGTAACATGAGGAGGAGCTTCATCATACTGAAAGTACACTGCAGTCCACGTGGCATGTTCAAGGTGATCAACAAACGAATGTTCACAAAAAAGCAAGTAAAAATTCTGCCCCGTCATTCGTTATTTTAAAGTGGGTGAACGTATCGACGTGTTACCATGCCTCACTAAACATTGACCGAAAAACTTACTTGCAAAATAGTTTTTACTGTAGTTTGTGGATATTCCCGCGACCATCAACGATTATTGCGTGTGTTGTTTACTCCCCTCGATGTAAACGTTGCTTTATCAGCTAATATATATAATGAAGCAAATGACGATTGTCATTTAACCAGTGATAAAATTTAAGTCGTGTGGCATCGTTGCCAATGTAAAGATAGTGGATAGACTGTATATGAAAAGGATACTAGTTTTCCGCAAGTAATGTTCGCATATACGTGTTCGTGAGACACTGGTGGGTGCAGAAAGTCGTCGCGTGCTGGTATCAGGACTACGCTGCACCGTTTCAAGAAAAATATGGCTGTTCCTGCACAGGTTGTTTAGCTGCACGTTCAGAAGAAACATGGGAAACTGGAAAAACGCCTGTTTCACGCAATGTGCTGAAAACTCTGGTAAACACTCTACGGTCAGGAATTCGACGCGTGGAAAAGCGCCGACAGTACTCTCAGCAGTAGGAGCACTACCATCGCAGAAGCGTAAATACATGCCACATGTGCATATTCGTGTTTAGTGTAGATGTGTGGCATTTTAGCCAGTGCCTGTACAAACACAGCTAACGGATGCTTCTCTCTGATACGCTCTCAATCCATCACACTACTTCGCTCACAACACACCGCGGGTAATTGCGCGTTCGACGGTATAATTTAATGACAGAATGACATTCCGAATAAAGAAGTTGAAAGCAAAGAAGTGGGTTAGGCTTTAATAAAACATCAGAGAAGTTGTGCGGTAAGACAAATGAGCGTTCCTGTCATATTCCTGAATGTTGACAATTCCTCCTGGGGCATCCTGTATGTACTTGTGAAGCTCAAATAACTTTCTTATGTCGGGAACCTAACCATGCTTAACAACGAACATGCACGGCATACAGTGTTAATAATTCAACAGCACAAAGAGACGAATGGTGCTACGTATAACGTAATGTTCAAACACGTGTAGGAATAACTCTTTGTCTCATAGTTCTGTTGTATTAGCATCATATCCCGTCCTTGTTAAACCTGGTTAGGCTCTTAACGATACCGAGTTGTATCACAAGTATACAGAGTGGTCCATTGATAGTGATCGGGCCAAATATCTCACGAAATAAGCATCAAACGAAAGAACTACAAAGAACGAAACTTGTCTAGCCATCTACCAGATGCGCCAGTGCGGACGGTATTTGCTTCGTGATGCATTACCCGTGTTAAAATGAATCGTTTACCAATTGCGGAAAAGGTCGATATCGTGTTGATGTATGGCTGTTGTGATCAAAATGCCCAACGGGCGTGTGCTATGTATGCTGCTCGGTATCCTGGACGACATCATCCAAGTGTCCGGACCGTTCGCCGGATAGTTACGTTATTTAAGGAAACAGGAAGTGTTCAGCCTCATGTGAAACGTCAATCACGACCTGCATCAAATGATGATGCCCAAGTAGGTGTTTTAGCTGCTGTCGCGCCTAATCCGCACATCAGCAGCAGACAAATTGCGCGAGAATCGGGAATCTCAAAAACGTCGGTGTTGAGAATGCTACATCAACATAGAGTGCACCCGTGCCATATTTCTATGCACCAGGAATTGCATTGCGACGACTTTGAACGTCGTGTACAGTTCTGCCACTGGGCACAAGAGAAATTGCGGGACCATGACAGTTTTTTTGCACGCGTTCTATTTAGCGACGAAGCGTCATTCACCAACAGCGGTAACGTAAGCCGGCATTATACACACTATTGGGCAACGGAAAATCCACGATGACTGCGACAAGTGGAGCATCAGCGACCTTGGCGGGTTAATGTGTGGTGCGGCATTATGGGGGGAAGGATAATTGGCCCCCATTTTATCGATGGCAATCTAAAAAGTGCATTGTATTCTGATTTCCTACATAATGTTCTACCGATGTTACTACAAGATGTTTCACTGCATGACAGAATGCCGATGTACTTCCAACATGATGGATGTGCGGCACATAGCTCGCGTGCGGTTGAAGCGGTATTGAATAGCATATTTCATGACAGGTGGATTGGTCGTCGAAGCACCATACCATGGACCGCACGTAGATCGGATCTGATGTCCCCGGATTTCTTTCTGTGGGGGAAGTTGAAGGATATTTGCCATCGTGATCCACCGACAACACTTGACAACATGCGTCAGCGCATTGTCAATGCATGTGCGAACATTATGGAAGGCGAACTACTCGCTGACGAGAGGAATGTCGCTACACGTATTGCCAAATGCATTGAGGTTGACGGACATGATTTTGAGCATTTATTGCATTAATGTGGTATTTACAGGTAATCACGCTGTAACAGCATGCGTTCTCAGAAATGATGAGTTCACAAAGGTACATGCATCACATTGAAACAACCGAAATAAAATGTTCAAACGTACCTGCGTTCTGTATTTTAATTTAAAAAACCTACCTGTTACCAAGTGTTCGTCTGAAATTGGGAGCCATATGTTTGTGACTATTACAGCGCCATCTATCACAAAGCGAAAAAAGTAGTCCAACTAAAACATTCATATTTCTTTACTTACTACACGAATATGTAATAAAAATTGGGGTTCCTATTTTTAAAAAAACGCAGTTGATATCCGTTTGACCTATGGCAGCGCCATCTAGCTGGCCAACCGTAGCGCCATCTGGTTTCCCCCTTCAAACTAGACAAGTTTCGTTTTTTGCAGTTTTTTCGTTTGGCGCTTATTTCGTGAGATATTTGGCCCGGTCACGATCAATTGACCACCCTGTATATACTTACCCCCACATTCATACATTCATATAATCCTTAGCAGAAGGTTTTAGAAAACATAATTTTTAATGTTTGTTTTTTCATTTCGTTGATATGACATTTATGACATTTAGTGTTCTTTGAAAAAGCATACACTGCTTACCGATTCCTAGATTACCAGGTAACTCAGTGATGTATGAACTTTTCTGTTGGTGCAGTGGCACCATTTATGTAATAAAGATGCTTCTCCCCATCTCTGAAGTCTTCCCGTACCCATCACCCCGTTTGCGTATTATGTCATCCAGCAATCGGGATGATTTTCATGCTTTACGTATTTTGGCTTTTGTGTGAATTCTGTATTGTGATTGTAATGTTACTCCGTCAAGCAGCGACTCCAAATCAGTTGAGCACTGATGGCGAGTACATACGCATTGACGCCATACGTTGTATGAAGTCATTTTATTTTATATGTTTACCGTTTTTTTTTTTTTTTGTTTTTTTTTTTAATATATCTTAATATCTTCAGTAGCTTTACTTTTAATGACTTTCGTAAGCTACACTTGTAACTTTCGTAAGTAAGCTTGTACTTATGCCTTTGTGTTTCATTTGGCAGACATTTTGAAGATGGGCTGAGCCCGAAACGCTTCAGTACAAAAAATTTTAACAACTAGTGACCAGCTCATTTTTAGCGACCCATTTATCATTGACATGAGAAGTGCTCTCAATGCTACGAATACATCGTTATTGTTTATATGGCGTTAAAAACTCAGGATGTAGGTTTCATTGAGTACAATTGTAGTTATAGTCGCGATGCGCTACTAAGCTATCCAGGTAGGATATCTTTGCATGCCAAACATACTGTTGGTGAGGATGCAAGCAAATCGACGCAGTGAAAGAACAGGTTGAGGTCTGCAATTTGCGCACGCGTTAATTCCGCTTTGTTGGTGCACGGAATTGCAGCTCCAGCCTTTCGAACATCTTTGTTCCAAAACTTTGCGAATATGTTAGTAGATTATTTTCGTTGCATATTTCTTACAGTTGGGAGGAGAATTGTAAAGTAGGACACTATCGATTAACAATGCCAGCTGAAGATGTGCTGGTACCCGAGAGCTTTTCTAGGACCTGAACTGGACAGAGGGGAGGGGCAACAAATGCCTTTGTTCCGTATTATTACACAGGATGGGGGCGTTTTATGATTGTACATTGTGTTCTTTATTATTGTAAAGGCAGCCCGCACGCACGCACGCACGCACGCACGCGCGCGCGCGCGCGCGCGCGCGCGCACACACACACACACACACACACACACACACACACACACACACACACACACACACACACGAGAGAGAGAGAGAGAGAGAGAGAGAGAGAGAGAGAGAGAGAGAGAGAATAATGACACACGTAATTTACATAATAGGAAACAAAGTAGGTTGGTTAGTTCCACTGCAGGATTATCACAGTATTTAAGTTATACTTCGATGCTCTCCTTATTATTTGTTTGCACGGTAATGAAGTTCATCGAATGAGAATTCACGAACAATTTCTGCGAGTAAAAGTTTTAATGCCACATTTCATTAATGAGCTTGAAGCAAAAAAATCTATCGATAACATATTGCCAGCTACGAAATCTAGTAATGTTCATTTATTTTATATATTTTACCTTTTGTACACAACTCTCTCTCTAGGACGACCAACTAAATTTAATTTCGCCTGCGAAAAACAGGCAGTTTGTCAAAGAAAGACTTCTACACAAAATTTACCCAGTTGCTATACTTTGAACTGAGACATGTCAGTTTATTTTGTTCAAAAGGCTGTATGCTGTCAGTATTTTTCGATCCAAGATGAATGAAAGGAAGTTGTTCTTACGAGATGGCGAACAGCAGCTAGATTGTGTCTTGAATATTGCGGAATTCGACGTTGAGGTTATTAATGCTTCTCAGTCAGTGATGGATTCCTGTAAAGTAGGAGTTTCTTGAATTTAAATATATGTAAAATAGTTTATGGCGGAAATTCTGAAGGGATGGATATTAAATACACTCGAACACCGATTTCAGTCATGTATGGCCGCACTCCCGAATTAATTTGACAAATAGGCGATCATTATTAAACATTAAGCACAATGTTTCGACTTGCATACGTATATTCTACCTTCCACAGAACTGTTATATCGAGAATCTTTGAAATCGTAATGTTATTTCTCTGTTTAAGTGTAATACACCGGACACACGCTGCGTAGCAGTTCTGACATTCGGTGCTCACTTCATGCCACCTCCCACACCTATAACAAATTTTCATTGTCCATTACTATGTGCAACCAATCAGTCCAACACGCGCGAATACTCTTCTCTTGGAACACACTGTCTTTCAGCAGTCATCTTCCAGATCCTCTGAGCTCAGACAATTCATCTGGGCGTTACACTTATACAACACAATACATACATATACAATATTTTATTTATAAATCTACGTATAGCTTAGATGGCAATAATGACAGAAAGAAAGAAAAGTAACGGATGAAAATTCTGTCAGAAACTCATATTAATTTCATGAAAATAGGAGAGTTGGAGGAAACGACAAGGAAACGACACACGATTACTTGTAAAATAAAAACTCACAACTTTTGAAAAATTTTCTTTATTAATCGCCAAATATACTAATACTACCACTTTATAATAGGTATGTACGGCGTAACTAATGAGTGTAGTTAGTAAAAGATACGTACATAACATTTAACGTCAGGCAGGTGACGTTCAGGTACATGTGAATATTTTTTTTAAATATATATATTAAGATTTTCAGTAATTTTCTGAAACTCGCTGGTAATGCGAGCGGAAACGTCATTCGGAATGTTAAGCCTTACTAATTTTCTACGAAGCATTAACTACAAACATTCTGTCCTGTGTATCTTCCAGATCCCACAAGTACCTGTGACATCTATGTTCTTCTATTAGTAACACTACATTGTCTTCTGACCACTATATCATTGACTGCTGGGAAATTAGAGACGCAGCAATATTTAGAGACTCAAAAACTAAATTTTCTGCCTGTTTACATTCTTGTGGCTTTGGAAAACATGGCTCTATTAAACCACAATCTTAGCTTTTCTCTAGTTTTTTATTAAAAAATGGTTCAGATGGCTCTGAGCACAAAGGGACTTTACATCTGAGGTCACCAGTCCCCTAGAACTTAGAGCTACTTAAACCTAACTAACCTAAGGACATCACTCACATCCATGCCCGAGGCAGGATTCGAACCTGCGACCGTAGCGTTCGCGCGGTTCCAGACTGAAGCGCCTACAACTGCTCGGTCAAAGCGGCCGGCCTTGCGGTTTTGAATTGTGAAAGAGTCAATATAAGTTTGTTGCTACAAAAGCACTGGCTATTGGCGACGCTGCTCGACACTCGACAGTAGCGCACGTTAGTCAACAGTCAACAATCAACTAATATCCCACCTCTACATGCATTGCTCGCCTAGTGACAAAAGTGAATCGTGTGCCGTCCAGCCATTTATTTACTTTTGTGGACAACTGTGTTCATACATGCAGATACAGTTCTGTGACTGGGTGCATGAAACAGAAGTTAATGAATTTGTGTGGTGCAAGGTATGCTTTCTGTCTCATTTATTTAGTCATAACTTCCTTAAATATTTGTTGGTAGTGTTCTGTACTTATAAAAGTGCGGTGTATTTCTTGAGACCAAAAAAGGCCACTGTTTTTAGTTAGTTACATGTTCCCTGAACCATACGAGGGCGTGCTGAGAAGTAATGCTTTTTTATGTGAAAATTCTTGCGGCTTTGTAAATGAAACAAGCGTTATCAACAATCTACATCTGTATTATTCATATTATATATTTATTTCTCAATATAATCACTCAGGCGACGGACCGTTTCTCCCAAAGAGAGACTAGTTTCTTAATGCCGTCAGTGTAGGATGACTGACTTTTTTGACGAAGCCCAACCGCACCTGTGTTGGCTTCGATACTATGAGTATAAACTCTTCGAAGGTGTTCTTCAAGTTTTGGAAACTGATGAAAATGGGATGGAACTCAATCAGCATAACAGCGCATGCATCCAAGTTGCTGACAAAAATAATATAAAGAAGAATGGGAAAGAAAACTGATGATTTGTTACAGGACAATGAGTTTGGCTTTAGAATAGGTAAAGGCACCCGAGAGTCTGAAAGTTATCTTAATAAAGATAATATAAATGCCGGCCGGAGTGGCCGAGCGGTTAAAGGCGCTACAGTCTGGCACCGCACGACCGCTACGGTCGCAGGTTCGAATCCTGCCTCGGGCATGGATGTGTGTGATGGCCTTAGGTTAGTTAGGCTTAAGTAGTTCTAAGTTCTAGGGGACTTATGACCAGAGCAGTTGAGTCCCATAGTGCTCAGAGCCATTTGAACATTTTTTGATAATATAAATGTTGTTGTTTATTAAACATTTTACTTACGTCGGGGATGTTTGGAGGATGATCGATGACAGTGAACCCAAAGCGTCGTATTAATGCAGGTGCCGCAGTGCTCGTGTGTGGTCTGCCATGGTCACGCTGAGGAGATAGTGCTCAATGTGCGGACGAACTCTTCGAATTAGAAACTCGATTACAGCACGCTGTTTCTCACACACTGACATAAAGAGACACGATAATATCGTACATAGACGAACATGTGACTACAAAAATAATCACCAGTCTGTAACGAGATTGTTGTGGGAGTATGCAGACTTTTACCTCTGGATGTGCCCATTCTCATAAGAAACTAAATGTATATGGAAACACAAGCAAATATCTGAATAAGATACATCTGTTGTCATTTAACATGTGCACTGACAGTAAACTGCGTTCTTTTACAGTGGTGTGTTCTACTGAGATTCTCCCAAGAGTGCTAGACCCGGGAGTGTTTTTATGGAATTTGGAAAACAGGTGAGATGGATCGCCATAAATGGAGCTGTATGGGCAAGTCATTAGCCAAGCCTGGATAGCTCAGTCGATAAGGTTATCGATCGCGATAAACGACGTCTGATGTTCAAATCCTAGTCTGGCACTCAGCTTCAATCCGCCATGAAATTTTAGTGCAACGCACATTTGGTTGCAAAGTGATAGATTCTTTCTGGAGACGTTTATAGTTGTTATAAAACTCATGTAAACAACGAAATATTACAATTTAGAGCAGTTATTTGGGAGAAGCTGTAGGAATCAATGGAGGGATTGGCCATGGGTGGAGGGGGAGGGCAGGGGAGAGGAGGTTGAGGGTCGGAGACTAGGGTGCAGTAAGACCCGGAGCTGGACTTAGCTACAGGCTACTGACAGCAGAATCTAATCCACGTCTCAGGTTGACACCCTAGGGAAAGAATGCCGACGCGCCGACGATGAGCTGGTATTTGCATCTGCTGGGGTATCCTGCTGTTGCGAAGAAAAGGAGTCCCACCTGGCGAAAGCACAATGCTGCGACGTCGACGCTTCTCAGAGGCGTAGACACTGAAACGGCAAGTCACTGCCTCGAATTGATGGCCAGAATGGCGTTAGCACGTTCCTCCTGTGAATCTCATCCCGACGACGGTCACTGACCGGTCTTGTAACGAAGCGTATTGTTAACAAATTCATTGTTGAGCACAAAGAGCGACTTTTATTGCTGCGTCATCGAGATTTGTTCTAGATCAGAATGGCCGCGTGATCATTATTGTTCTTCGGTCGCCACTGTGTTTGGCAGGCGAAAGAAGTGGGTTCCGTGGTAGAAATCAGGCATTTCGAGATAAACCAGGAGCCTTATTTTTGTCGACGAAGAATTAACGAGACAGTCGTGAACAACAGTGAATCTAACAGCAGTGCCTCTTTTGCAAAAAATGCACACAAAACGTGGTTATTGACTTCTGACATCTTCCTTAAATGAATGTTAGGGTATCTACAATAAGTAATTCATTATTCTCTTTGTGTGGAAGCTTAGCGATAGCTACCGTACAGGTTGCTTTTGCCGATCACTAATTACGATCATATTCATAACAAAGGAATCTTTCCTACAGAACGACTCGGGATGTAATTAATAGAGTAGTTCAACGATTCATAACCAACGTCATGTGGCCACATTGTTAATTTTGCTGCAATATGAGATCACCATCATTAAGTGATCATTCAGTGTATATTTGACATACAGAAGGAATTATTTTAGTGCGCTGTAGCTCTGTGGTAGGCTAGCAACGTTTCATTGCACCTCTTCCGACAGTCTAGCAACAATTTCGATGCAGCATGACATTTGAGTCCATCTCTAAAAACGAGAACAATATGTTTACTTAGATGAAGTAGGGGTGCCTGTAATGTATGTATCTCTTTAACGCCAAACATGAACCAGATACACTAAAATATTTCTATATCATGAGGCAGGGATTCGAATGCATCGCTTATTTTCTATTCTCATTTCATAAAAGCCGAATAGTGAACTACCGTCTTGGGATTTTTTGATACATTTCACGAGAAACGTAGCGCGGTATGTGTCTTCCTGTAAGTCAAATTACGTAAGGAAAATGACTTCGAAAAACCTATGATTTTCAGTAGCGTCAGAAAATTTGCACAGATTAGTTCTACATTTCACATCGCTAACATTCTGCGTATCAAAGTTAATCTTTCTTTGTCGAAGCCTTGTCCCACAGTTACGCAGGGTCGGCCATGGTTAATCGGATGTGGCATGTTAAGTTTAAGGGGTGGCCGGATGCCCTTCCCGCCGCCACCCTGTACCCCCCCGGGAAGGAATTAGTGTACCCCAGCTGTCTGTGTCTAATGTAAGTCATGGAATAGTGAGAATGTGTTGCAAATATCTGCGAGTCGTGTAACTGAGGCGGAAGGTGGGGACCAGCACGGTGTTCACCTAGCGGGATGTGGAAAACCGCCTAAAAACCACATCCAGGCTTGCCGGCACACCGGCTCTTCGTCGTTAATCCACCGGGCGGATTCGATCCGGGGCCGGCGCGCCCACCCGAGTCCAGGAAGCAGCGCGCTAGCGCTCTCGGATACGCTGGCGGGTACATATCAAAGTTATTGTCCTTGTCTAATGTAGAGGTCACAACTATGACATTATGCAGTTGGAAATTTGAGTTTATTATCTTCTGTGGATGATTGCATGAACGTGTATCCTTAAAAATCTTTCTGCTTCATTGAGGTTTGGTACTCCTGAGGAGAAAATTTCAGGAAACCTGTAAGCATTATTTTTACGGGATAAGCGAAAGGTTCAACTTCTTGTCTGATCATAATATTCCATAAACTCTTCAAAAGTGGTACAAATTTATGAGTTATGGACAAGGCCTTCCCCGAAGTCCACGTCTGTAAGAAGGTATTTTATGGGCACTATCTTCAGTTAAGGGGGCATGTCGCTAAATTGATGAGATGGATCGCAGTTAGATAGATTATATTCTCACTAGAAAGCAGTAGTAAGTAGTAAGTAGTAGTAGTAGTAGTAGTAGTCGAATGTTCTGACTTCCTTTAATTTGGGTGAAAAGCAGGTATAACTTTCTGGGTTACAGAAAGTGTTATTTCACTACCTTATGTTTCCTAATTGTTTTAACATCACACGCATATACAATTTCATGTACAGTTATTCAAACAATACACTGTTCAGTCACATAAATGTGGCCACCAGTCAATAGCGTGACTTTTGCAGTGCAGACTGCTGCGAGACGCGCAGGAAAACTGACAGTAAGGTTCTGGAAGGTACCTGCAGGGATGTGGAGCCATGCTGACTCCAGTGCCGTGGCCAGCTGATTTATCGGTTGAGGATTGATGGCGCGAACAGCCCAGTCCAGGTGGACTCACAGATTCTCTATTGCGTTTAAATCCGGGGAGTCTGGTGGCCAGGGGAGTATGTAAACTCATCCTGGTGCTCTTCGAACTACACACCTACACTGCGAGCTGTGCGACACCTTGAACTGTGCTGCTGGTGGACGCCATTGTGCCAAGGAAAAACAAACTTCATGTAGGGGAGGTCAAGGTCCCCCAGGATAAATGCCTACGTACTTTGATCAATTGTGCCTTCCAGAATGACGAGATCATGCAGGGAATGAAACGGGTAGCCCAGACCCTTTTGACGATTGTAGTGGGGTGGTTGCTTCCCGACGTTCCACACCATACATGCCAATGGCCATCTGTCTGGTAGAAAAAAAACGAGATTAATCGAAAAAGGCCACCTGTCGCCACTCAGTGGACGTCCATTTGTGGTGGTGGCGGCGTGCGAATTCCAGTCTTCGTCGTCAACAAACAACAGTCAGCGTGGGTGCATTGAACCAGGTGCCTGCTGCGGAAGCCTGTACAGTGCAACGTTCGCTGAGGACATATAGCTGGTGGCTCCTTGCTTCATGTGGACAGTCATCTGCTCAACAGTTGCACGTCTATTCGCCTGCACACTTCTCCCCATCCATCGTATACCTTGTCACGGCCCATGGTGAGTCGCCTTGGCGCCAGTTTTGGACAGCGTCATTTTGCCATGCGTGCTATACTTTCACCACGGCTTGTAACGGCTCTCGAGCCTCGTGATGCGGCATAGTCCGCTCTGGTTAGCAGAGTAAACATTACACATAAGCTACGTCCGATCACGCCCGCCTCGCTGGTAGCAAGAATTTCCAAACCTACATCTTACTTGATTTTTAACCCTGTTTTCTATCATTCGCGACACCTCCCTTCCACAGAGGAAAATTTTGTAAGCTCGGACTCCCGAGGTTACAAAATTTTCGATCTCTACGTGCGGTGCCAGTGAAACTTGCCAGACTTTATTTTAAAACATGGTTTCACATCATACACTCTAATACAAGTACATTGTCATAAAAATAGAAAGCACAATGTAAGTACGACTGACATTCGGTTGTTTGTTGTCCACACAGACTTGTCGTGGTAACTTCCACATTACACTTCTATATCACTCTTTCCATTGTTCGTAGTTCACACAACAATACAAAGTTTTGGATTACACAATTCATAGTCCAGAGCTTTACCTAATATTACCAAGGTTTCACATAATATTACACATAGTACAGGCCTCGTTTTTAATGTATGATCACTTTAAAATTTCATACACATAGTTTGCAATACACAACACAAAAGAAAAGGAAATAGGTTATTATACAACATAGTTTTATCATTCAACTTCAAATCACACTTGCACATAATTTTTAAGTTGTTCTTTCATCTCCTATCTCTTTTGGGTACCAACGACTTCACTGTATTTGAACGTGGTTCTATTTGTTTAGTGAGTCGTGGCGTTTGACTTTGCTCTCTCCACTTCACTCGATCGGGGAGAGGAGTACGTCGTGTATACTTTAATTCATACTCTCCACCATCTTCCTCCTCTCCACACTGTACAGAATGGAGGGAAGGATCGTATCGGACACTTCTTTCACGGCTGATATGTTACCACCGTATTTGTCACTCACACTTTGATACAACAGCTTCCTCCTACTTCAGACAATCTTCTGCCACACCCTCGACAACACTTACAATATATACATGAGAAACATATTATAATAATTACAACTAGGGTTACTGAACCTGTGTATCCCCACACGTAATACATACTTCGTGACCATCCTCGGAAGGTCGTTCGCTGATGGTATTCTATTTCGCCTTGTAGTTCATCTATTTTGTGACTTGCTATATTTGGGTCATCCAAGTGTCTTACAATATGTTCTAAGGGTAACGTTACAGGTATTTTTGTGACCTCCTGCTTCTCCTCATTTATCATACAACAGTCTATATCTAAATTTAACATAGGTACTATGTCATCCTGGCTTACGTTAGTACTAATTACATGGCCAACTTGTAGCGTGACTTGCGCACCGTATCCTTTGCACTGGCTTGTAAATGTTAATTTATCAGTACCTCTTATTATAAGATCATTAGGGAGTAACTCATTGCGCAATATCGTTAAACCCTCGTCCCTGACTGCGACATACAGCCATTCTACACCTACATCTACATCTACATGATTACTCTGCAATTCACATTTAAGTGCTTGGCAGAGGGTTCATCGAACCACAATCATCTCTACCATTCCACTCCCGAACAGCGCGTGGGAAAAACGAACACCTAAACCTTTCTGTTCGAGCTCTGATTTCTCTTATTTTATTTTGATGATCATCCCTACCTATGTAGGTTGGGCTCAACAAAATATTTTCGCATTCGGAAGAGAAAGTTGGTGACTGAAATTTCGTAAATAGATCTCGCCGCGACGAAAAACGTCTTTGCTTTAATGACTTATATCCCAACTCGCGTATCATATCTGCCACACTCTCTCCCCTATTACGTGATAATACAAAACGAGCTGCCCTTTTTTGCACCCTTTCGATGTCCTCCGTCAATCCCACCTGGTAAGGATCCCACACCGCGCAGCAATATTCTAACAGAGGACGAACGAGTATAGCGTAAGCTGTCTCTTTAGTGGACTTGTTGCATCTTCTAAGTGTCCTGCCAATGAAGCGCAACCTTTGGCTCGCCTTCCCCACAATATTATCTACGTGGTCTTTCCAACTGAAGTTGGTCGTAATTTTAATACCCAGCTACTTAGTTGAATTGACAGCCTTGAGAATTGTACTTTTTATCGAGTAATCTAATTCCAACGGATTTCTTCTGGAACTCATGTGGATCACCTCACACTTTTCGTTATTTAGCGTCAACTCCACCTGCCACACCATACAGCAATCTTTTCTAAATCGCTTTGCAACTGATACTGGTCTTCGGATGACCTTACTAGAAGGTAAATTACAGCATCATCTCCGAACAACCTAAGAGAACTGCTCAGATTGTCACCCAGGTCATTTATACAGATCAGGAACAGCAGAGGTCCTAGGACGCTTCCCTGGGGAACGCCTATCACTTCAGTTTTACTCGATGATTTGCCGTCTATTACTACGAACTGCGACCTTCTTGACAGGAAATCACGAATCCAGTCGCACAACTGAGACGATACCCCGTAGACACGCAGCTTGATTAGAAGTCGCTTGTGAGGAACTGTGTCAAAAGCTTTCCGGAAATATAGAAATACGGAATCAACTTGAGATCCCCTGTCGATAGCGGCCATTACTTCGTGCGAATAAAGAGCTAGCTGCGTTGCACAAGAACGATGTTTTCTGAAGCCATGCTGATTACGTATCAATAGATCGTTCCCTTCGAGGTGATTCTTAATGTTTGAATACAGTAGATGCTCCAAAACCCTACTGCAAACCGACGTCAATGATACAGGTCTGTAGTTCGATGGATTACTCCTACTACCCTTCTTAAACACTGGTGCGACCTGCGCAATTTTCCAATCTGTAGGTACAGGTCTATCGATGAGCGAGCGGTTGTATATGATTGCTAAGTACGGAGCTATTGTATCAGCGTAATCTGAAAGGAACCTAATCGGTATACAATCTGGACCTGAAGACTTGCCCGTATCAAGCAATTTGAGTTGCTTCGCAACCCCTAAGGTATCTACTTCTAAGAATCTAATGCTAGCAGCTGTTCGTAGTTCAAATTCTGGAATATTCCATTCGTCTTCCCTGGTGAAGGAATTTCGGAAAACTGCGTTCAATAACTCCGCTTTAGCGGCACAGTCGTCGGTAACAGTGCCATCGGCACTGCGCAGCGAAGGTATTGACTGCGTCTTGCCGCTTGTGTACTTTGTATACGACCAGAATTTCTTCGGATTTTCTACCAAATTTCGAGACAATGTTTCGTCGTGGAATCTATTAAAGGCATCTCGCATTGAAGTCCGTGCCAAATTTCGCGCGTCTGTAAATTTTAGCCAATCTTCGGGATTTCGCGTTCCTCTGAACTTCGCATGCTTTTTCCGTTGCCTCTGCAACAGCGTTCGGACCTGTTTTGTGTACCATGGGGGATCAGTTCCATCTCTTACCAGTTTGAGGTATGAATCTCTCAATTGCTGTTGCTACTATATCTTTGAATTTGAGCCACATCTCGTCTACATTTGCATAGTCAGTTCGGAAGGAATGGAGATTGTCTCTTAGGAAGGCTTCTATTGACACTTTATCCGCTTTTTTAAATAAAATTATTTTGCGTTTGTTTCTGGTGGATTTATAAGAAACTGTATTGAGCCTAGCTACAACGACCTTGTGATCACTGTATCACTCATGATGCTCTCTATTAGCTCTGGATTGTTTGTGGCTAAGAGGTCAAGTGTGTTTACGCAACCATTTACAATTCGCGTGGGTTCGTGGACTAACTGCTCGAAATAATTTTCGGAGAAACCATTTAGGACAATCTCGGAAGATGTTTTCTGCCTACCACCGGTTTTGAACAAGTATTTTTGCCAACATATCGAGGGAAGGTTGAAGTCCCCACCAACTATAACAGTATGAGTGGGGTATTTATTTGTTACGAGACTCAAATTTTTCTCTGAACTGTTCAGCAACTATATCATCAGAGTCTTGGGGTCGATAGAAGGAGCCAATTATTAACTTAGCTCGGCTGTTAAGTATAACCTCCACCCATACCAATTCGCACGGAGTATCTACTTCGACTTCACTACAAGATAAACCACTACTGACAAACACAAACACTCCACCACCAATTCTGCCTAATCTATCTTTCCTGAACACCGTCTGAGACTTCGTAAAACTTTCTGCAGAACTTACTTCAGGCTTTAGCCAGCTTTCTGTACCTATAACGATTTCAGCTTCTGTGATTTCTATTAGCGCTTGAAGCTCAGGGACTTTCCCAGCTCAACTACAACAATTTACAACTACAATTCCGACTGTTCCTTGATCAAAGCACGTCCTGTATTTGCCATGCACCCTTTGAGATTGCAGCCCACCCCGTACTTTCCCGAGGCCTTCTAACCTAAAAAACCGCCGAGTCCACGCCACACAGCCTCCGCTATCCGTGTAGCCGCCAGCTGAGTGTAGTGAACTCCTGACCTATTCAGCGGAACCCGAAACCCCACCACCCTATGGCGCAAGTCAAGGAATCTGCAGCCAACACGGTCGCAAAACCGTCTGAGCCTCTGATTCAGACCCTCCACCCGGCTCTGCACCAAAGGTCCGCAGTCGGTTCTGTCAACGATGCTGCAGATGGTGAGCTCTACCTTCATCTCGTAAGCAAGACCGGCAGCCTTCACGAAATCAGATAGCCGCTGGAATCCAGAGAGAATTTCCTCAGATCCAAAGCGACACACGTCATCAGTGCCGACATGTGCCACCACCTGCAGCTGGCTGCACCCTGTGCTCTCCATGGCATCCGGAAGGACCCTTTCCACATCAGGAATGACTCCACCCGAAATGCACACGGAGTGCACACTGGATTTCTTCCCCTCCTTAGCCGCCATATACCTAAGGGGCCCCATTACGCGCCTAACATTGGAGCTCCCAACTGCCAATAAGCCCACCCTCTGCGATTGCCCGGACCTTGAAGGCTGAGAATCATCCTCTGAAACAGGGCAGGCAGCTGCATCTGGCTCAACCAGAGACAGTACCTGCGTCCAAATACTTTCATTCAATATGGTACACTTTTGATTGCTGCGCAGGATTAGCCGAGAGGTCTGGGCGCTCCAGTCGTGGACTGTGCGCCTGGTCCCGGTGGAGGTTCGAGTCCTCCCTGGGGTATGGGTGAGTGTTTTTCCTTAGGGTAATTTAGGTTAAGTAGTGTGTAAGCTTAGGGGCTGATGACCTTAGCAGTTAAGTCCCATAAGATTTCACACACATTTGAACACTTTTGATTGCAATCTTTTGGAACTTCTCTTATAGGCTGTAGCATACGAGCTTCACATAGCTCGTGGTCATAGGTGGAGATTAAAACAAACCTCTGCTTGCAAATATGACTTCTCAGCGTGACTGTTTTACAGTGTAACTGGTCACGGGACAGAAGCGCGTACTGTTATTTCGCATCATCAGTCAGCAAGCAGTTTTTCTCAGGCTCTATATAAGCGAACGATTTCTTTGCATGATCATACTCCGCGGGTAATGGCCATATTCTATATAACGTATATACGCTACTATCCACTAAAGGTACATTTAACACACAACTTAACGTAGTGCCGGCAAGAACTACATCTATATCTATTATATGAAGTAACAGATACCCTTGGTCCTTCGTGAGTTCAACGAGGAACTTATTGTCTCTTGAATCTTCTTTTATCAGTTCTAAATACTTGATCACCTGTACGGGATTAATCAAGTGTGGTCCTAATAGACCTTTCTACGCGTTCATTATTGCAGAGACTAATAAGTGGTATTCCTCCCGACTTCATTGAACATACCAGTAATCAGCATTATTTGCTCTGTAATAGTTAAGAGAATCAGGGCATGTTGTACCTTCCTATTAGTGCTATTCTCATAATCCTCTAAATGCATACTCAGTTTTCTTATTCTTTCTGCAATTATCTGAGTGTTCTTAGTTACCACGTTAAGTGTTTGATTCACCCCTGTCAGTGACGCGCACACAATGGTCACTTGTTCTTTGGACAATCGTAACAGCTCTCTCTGCTGTTCCTCGAGTACGTCTATTTTGGCTTTGAAGAATGCCGCATCTTCGTCTAATATGCCAAACAATACCTTACTTGCATCCCCTATAAAATTTAATATTCCTCTTTTGACCCTCGGTCGTTCATGCATATCCAGCTGATCAATCAACTCTTTCGATCTAGAAATTTTACTCAGATGCCGTTTCACCGTTTGTTGTACACTCGCGCACTATCCAGTGCTTAACTTTGCCCGACTCAGCTTACCCATGCAATGTGTTACCTCTCTATTGGCAACCACTTGCGTGTCCTCAAATTTGTCATGCAGTTCCTTGAAGTTAAAATAGCTCACCACTCTCCATGTTGTGCTGTGCAAACTCGTGCTGCCCTGGTTGTTTTAGTAAATCCCCGGCTCTGACTGAAATTTTTGCACTCGTACATCTTGCGGTGGCGCTTCTCGTCCCACGAGGCTGATCTGCAAGACACTCCCGACTATCGCTGTCACCCACAGTGCCTTCATCCTTGGCATCTGTAATAGAAAAGTACTTGTCACTCTTCTGCTCCTTTATCGCCTGCGGCCCTTCTTCCTTTTACATCACGTCTTCTAATAGAATGTCCACATTTCCGTTCAGTAAAATTCCTTCAGCCTATTAGCATGCACTTTTATACATTTCTTCCCTTTTAGCCTAATTACTACGTTCGGTTCTTGCACATCAACCACAGTAAATGGCCCTCGCCATTGGCTAATTTCTTCGATCGTCCCCGACGCACGCTCTCGTCATACAGCAATACACGATCTGTCTTTCTAAATTCCCTCGTGTTTTGTGTTCTGTCATAGTTATTCTTGTTTCTTTCTTTGCTCACTTGTGTTACCTCACGGGCATCTTGGTGTAACATTTGTAGTCACTGTCGAATCTCCGTCACGTAATCATCATCATTGTAGATTACGTTTGCTGGTTTCTTTTGTAGCCATCCCGGAACTTCCTGCCTAAGAACAATTCGAATGGTGTGTATCCCGTGATACTATGAGTAGTAGTATTGTACACAAAACATGCGAATGCAACCCATCCGTCCCAATCTGCCTGGTCCCGGTTCACATAGTGTCGCAGCATCTCCGTCAGGGAACAGTGTGTACGTTCTAGCGCTCCATTGGACTGCGGATGGTACGCTGTCGTATGTATTTTCTCTATTCTCAGTAATTTGCAGACTCGTTTCATGGTGTCGCCTATGAAATTGCTTCCCATGTCGCTGAACAGAGCTGTCGGGATCCCAAATTTTAAAATAATGCTTTCCACCAATTTTCGTGCAACCGTATCAGTGTCTTGCCGAGCTATCGGTTCGGCTATTACAAAATTCGTGAGAGAGTCTTGAAAAGCCAAAATATATTTGTACCCAGACTGGGTAATGGGTAATGAACCTACTGTATTAATATCACAGCGCTCAAATATAAATTATGGGGTCGGAGTTAGCTCTAGTGGTTGTTTAGTCTTAGCTCGTGTGATCTTGTTCTTTTGGCAACTTTTGCATGGCCTTATGAACTTCTCTATGTCAGCTTTCATACCCGGCCATGTATAGGACTGTTTTATTCGTTCATACATCCTTCCCATGCCATGATGGCCTCCTATGGGAGATATGTGCATCTTCTTTAGAAATGCCAATTTATCCTCTGCACTCAGAACATCATCTTTGTTTATCTGGGATGTCTTACTGCCTCTGCTTATCTCGGTCGCGTCAGCTGTCTCTTTGGGGTCTTCTGTCTCATCTGTCACCTCCGTCTCCACTGTCTCGTCGCTATTCGATTCCTTGATTGCGGTCTTAGTGGCGACGACCTCTCGCTTATCTTTGTGCCTGTCAGTCTCATTTGTACCCCTCTTTGTAACCTGCTGTGTGTGTTTGTCGCCGTCTTGTACACTCCGAATGCGTGATAGTGCGTTGGCCACGCGATTTTGCTTTCCTTCCTTATATATGGTTTGGTAATCGTATTCTTCCAACTTTAACCGAAGCTTCATTAATCTTGGCGATGGATCCGTAATGCTACCTAACCACATCAGTGGTTTATGGTCCGTGAGTATCTTGAACTCCCTTCCAAAGGGATGCGGTCGGAAGTATTTGACTGCCCATACTATGGCAAGCAACTCTCGCTCTATTGTACTGTAATTCAACTCTGCTTTGTTGAGAGTATGTGATATGTATGCAATTGGTAAATCCTTTCCCATTGGACCTTGACTCAAATATGCCCCTAACGCGTACTTACTGGCGACAGTTGTTAATTAAAACTCTTTAGTGAAGTCTGGGTACTGTAGTATCGGCGGGTTGGTTAACTTCTCTTTCAATGTTTGAAACGCCTCTTCCTGTGCTTCCGCCCAAACATACAGAATTCCTTTCTTTAATAGTTCGTTTAGGTGTTTAGAAATTTTGCTAAAGTTGCTCAAAAATCTTCGGTTGTATCCGATCATACCCAGACAACAGCAGTTGTCCGTGGCTGCGGATACTTTTCTATTGCTGCTACTTCAGTGGGATCAGGTTTCAGACCTTCCGCTGTCAAAACGTGCCGCAAAAATGTTACTTCCGCCCATTGGAATTCACTTTTGTCGACTTGCAATTTTAGGTTTGCTTTCCGTTAGCGATCAAATACTTAAAGTCACGCATTATTGGCCCTCAAGTGACGCACCCACGACAACAATGTCGTCAAGGTAAATGAACACTTTATTTTCCTGTACACCCGTCAGTACAGTATTCATTAACTGTTGAAATGTGGATGGAGCCGTCTTCAGGCCCATCGCCATCCTATTATATTCATAATGGCCTGTAGGTGTGCTAAATGCCGTCTTTTCTCGATCCCTTTCGTCTATCAGGACTTGATAGTATCCTTTCGCAAGATATAGGCTTGAGAAATACTTTGCCTTCCCTAGGCTATCTAGTATTTCATCAATTCTGGGCAGTGGGTAGACCATATTCAACGACATATCATTTAATTTCGGATAGTCGACAACCACTCTCCACTTTCGTGTGCCGCTGGCATCAAGATTCTTCGATAGTAATAACAGAGGGAAGTTAAATGGACTGGTACTCGGTGATATTATGCCGTCATCCAGCATGCCATCTATCTCCTTTTTAAGTGCTTCCTGTTGTGTTTGGGGGATTCGGTAAGGCCTCTGATTTATGACCGTTCCTTCTGCTTCAGGTACTAGTGATATCTGGTGCTTCACTACAGTGGTGTAGGTAAGCGCGTCTCCCGGTAAATGAAAGACATCATTATTCGCCAAACACAACCTCTGTATGCCTTCTTGCTCTTCTTGGTTTAAGTGCTCTATACGCAGGTTTTCTTTCAACAAGTTCTGCCGTGGTTTTCTCCCGTCTTTCTTCCCCTGCGGCGCACGTCGGATTTTACAACTGCTCGGTGGCGAAATTCGTTCCACTAATACCTCCAGCGCAATAAAATGGACGTCTTGTTCCCTGGTGTTCATCACATTTGTTATGCACATCCCGTCTCGGATAGTCACTATGGCTTCTGGTATATAGACTGCTTCACTCCCTAGTTTTCTTGCCACGCGAACTTTTATAAATCTTTCTTCTCGCGCCCCGATTCTTATTTCTTCAGAGCCCTCCGGGGCTGGAGACAGGTTGCTCCTACTCGTCTTGACCTTACATTGATTCTTTGCTCTTCGGGGTGGCCATTTACTTTGCTTAGTTTCATTTTCCTTTGGTTTCGTACAACAATCTTGGGATGGCGCAGGCGCCAGCCGGCTGACACGCCTCGCTGTGTGTTTGTCTTGACCAATACCCTCGTTATCTACGCGGAATGGGCCTCTATCGCCCGTTTGCGTTGCAGCAACTTTTTCTGTTCATGCAGTGACCTTGGGCGGCATCTTTACAAACAAGTAGGCCAGCCCTTATCTACAATGTCAGTTTAGAACTGGGGATTAGCGATCATGATGTCATTATAGCAACTATGATTATAAAAGTTAATAGATCAGTCAAGAAGGCTCGGAGATTATTTATGCTAGATACGGAAGATAAGCAGTTTTTAACATCTCATTTACACAGTAAATTGACATCATTGAGTTCAAGCAAGACAGATGTAGAGAAATAATGGGAAAAGTTTAAGCATATTGTAAATCGTGGTCTGGACAGTTATGTTCCTAGTAAGTGGATAAAGGATGGAAAGAGCCACAATAATTTAGTAACGAAATTTGTTAGATGCTGAGGAAGCAGAGCTGTTGCACTCTAGTTTCAAAAGGGGACGAACAAACGACGACAAGTAAAGGTTAGTTGAGACTCATACATCTGTGAAAAGATCTATGCTCGAAGCATACAACAGCTACCACCGTCACACCTTAGCAAAAGTTCTGGCATAGAACCCGAGAAAATCGCTAAGCGGGTCGAAGGCTTCCATTCAGTTCCTTGTTGACCAGTCTGGTGTGGCAGTTGACGATAGTAAAGCGGAAGCCGACGTTTTAAGTTTCACGTTCAAGAAATCGTTCACGCGGGAGAACCGAACAAACATACTGTCATTTGAGCATCGGACGAACTCCCGTATGGACGACGTATAATAAGCATACCTGGCGCGGAGAAGCAACTGAAAGATTTGAAAACATAGAAATCACCAGGTCCGGATTTTACAAAGAATGCTCTACAGCATTAGCCGCTTACCTAGCTTGCATTTATCTTGAATTTCTTGCTCAGCACAAAGTCCGAAGCGACTGCAAAAAAGCGCAGGTGACTCCAGTATTTAGGAAAGGTAAAAGAACGGACCCGCAAAATTACATGTACCAATATCCCTTGCTTAAGTTTGCTGCAGAATCCTTAAGCACATTCTCAGTTCGAATATAATAAATTTTCTTGAGGCTAAGCAGCTTATGTCCACGAATCAGCAAGGTTTTAGAAAGCATCGCTCGTACGAAACTCACTCTTGTCACATGATATACTGAGAACTATGGAAGAAGAGCAACAGGCAGATTCCATATTTTTAGGTTTCCGGAAAGCATTTGACACTGTGCCCCATTGCAGGCTGTTAACGAAGGTACGAGCATATGGAATAAGTTCACAGATATGTGAGTGGCTGGAAGACTTAAATAATAGAATCCAGTGTGCAGTGTGTTGCCATCCATGGCGAGTGTTCATCAGAGACAAAGATATCGTCAGGAGTGCCAGATGGAAGTGTGGTAGGACCACTGTTGTTCTCTATATACATAAATGATTTGACAGACAGGGTGGGCAGCAGTCTACGGTTGTTTGCTGATGATGGTGTGGTGTCGAAGTTGAGTGACTGTAGGAAGATACAAGACGACCTAGACAAAATTTCCAATCGGTGTGACGAATGTTAACTAAACTTAAATGTGAAAAAATATAATTTAATGCATGTGAGTAGGAAGAACAAAACTGCAAGGTTCGGATACAGTATTACTAGTGTCCAGCTTGACACAGCCAAGCCATTTCCATATCAGGGGGTAACGTTGCGAGTGACACGAGGTGGAACGAGCATGTGAAAACTGTGGTAGGGAAGGCAAATGGTCGACTTCGGTGTATTGGGAGAATTTTAGGAAAGAGTGGTTCATCTGTAAAGGAGACAGCATATAGTATGCTGGTGCGACCTATTCTTGAGTACTGCTCGAGTGTTTGGTATCTGTAGCAGGTCGGATTGGAGGAAGACATCGAAGCAGTTCAGAGGAGGGCTGCTAAATTTGTTACCGGTAGATTCGAACAAAACGTAAATGTTACGGAGATGCTTCGGGAACTTAAATGGGAATCCCTGGAGGGAAGGCGGCGTTCCTTTTGGGAAACACTATTGCGAGAGTTTAGAGAACCGGCATTTGAAGCTGAGTACGGAACGAGTATACGAGAAATCAGAGTGGCATACAGTCGTTTTTCCCCCTCGAATGGAGCAGGAGAGGAAACGACAAATAGTGGTACAGAGTATCCTCCGCCACTCACCTTACGGAGAGTATCTATGTAGATCTACATCTACATTTGCATTTACACTCCGCAAGCCACCCAACGGTGTGTCGCGGAGGGCACTTTACGTGCCATTATCATTACCTCCCTTTCCTGTTCCAGTCGCGTATGGTTCGCGGGAAGAACGAATGCCAGAAAACCTCCGTGCGCGCTCGAATCTCTCTAATTTTACATTCGTGATCTCCTCGGGAGGTATAAGTAGGGGGCAAGCAATATATTCGATACCTCATCTAGAAACGCACCCTCTCGAAACCTGGACAGCAACCTACACCACGATGCAGAGCGCCTCTCTTGCAGAGTCTGCCACTTGAGTTGGCTAAACATATCCGTAACGCTATCACGCTTACCAAATAACCCTGTGACGAAACGTGGCGCTCTTCTTTGCATCTTCTCTATCTCCTCCGTCAACCCGACCTGGTACGGATCCCACACTGATGAGCAATACTCAACTATAGGTCGAACGAGTGTTTTGTAAGCCACCTCCTTTGTTGATGGACTACATTTTCTAAGGACTCTCCCAATGAATCTCAACCTGGCACCCGCCTTACCAACAATTAATTTTATATGATCATTCCACTTCAAATCGTTCCGTACGCATACTCCCAGATATTTTACAGAAGTAACTGCTACCAGTGTTTGTTCCGCTATCATATAATTATACAATAAAGGATCCTTCTTTCTATGTATTCGCAATACATTACATTTGTCTATGTTAAGGGTCAGTTGCCACTCCCTGCACCAAGTGCCTATCCACTGCAGATCTTCCTGCATTTCGCTGCAATTTTCTAATGCTGCAACTTCTCTGTATACTACAGTATCATCCGCGAAAAGCCGCATGGAACCTGCAGTATCTACTAGGTTATTTACATATATATTGTGAAAAGCAATGGTCCCATAACACTCCCCTGTGGTACGCCAGAGGTTACTCTAACGTCTGTAGACGTCTCTTCATTAAGAACAACATGCTGCGTTCTGTTTGCTAAAAACTCTTCAATCCAGCCACACAGCTGGTCTGATATTCCGTAGGCTCTTACTTAGGTTATCAGGCGACAGTGCGGAACTGTATCGAACGCCGTCTTGAAAGTCAAGGAAAATGGCATCTACCAGGAAGCCTGTATCTAATATTTTCTGGGTCTCATAAACAAATAAAGCGAGTTGGGTCTCACACGATCGCTCTGTCCGGAATCCCTGTTGATTCCTACAGAGTAGATTCTGGGTTTCCAGAAATTACAAATCGCGAGCAAAAAACATATTCTAAAATTCTACAACAGATCTACATCTACATCTACATCCATACTCCGCAAACCACCTGACGGTGTGTGGCGGAGGGTACCTTGAGTACCTCTATCGGTTCTCCCTTCTATTCCATTCTCGCATTGTTCGTGGAAAGAAGGATTGTCGGTATGCCTCTGTGTGGGCTCTAATCTCTCTGATTTTATCCTCATGGTCTCTTCGCGAGATATACGTAGGAGGGAGCAATATACTGCTTGACTCTTCGGTGAAGGTATGTTCTCGAAACTTTGACAAAAGCCCGTACCGAGCTACTGAGCGTCTCTCCTGCAGAGTCTTCCACTGGAGTTTATCTATCATCTCCGTAACGCTTTCGCGATTACTAAATGATCCTGTAACGAAGCGCGCTGCTCTCCGTTGGATCTTCTCTATATCTGCTATCAACCCTATCTGGTACGGATCCCACACTGCTGAGCAGTATTCAAGCAGTGGGCGAACAAGCGTACTGTAACCTACTTCCTTTGTTTTCGGATTGCATTTCCTTAGGATTCTTCCAATGAATCTCAGCCTGGCATCTGCTTTACCGGCGATCAACATTATATGATCATTCCATTTTAAATCACTCCTAATGCGTACTCCCAGATAATTTATGGTATTAACTGCTTCCAGTTGCTGACCTGCTATTTTGTAGCTAAATGATAAAGGATCTATCTTTCTGTGTATTCGCAACACATTACACTTGTCTACATTGAGATTCAATTGCCATTCCCTGCACCATGCGTCAATTCGCTGCAGATCCTCCTGCATTTCAGTACAATTTTCCATTGTTACAACCTCTCGATACACCACAGCATCATCCGCAAAAAGCCTCAGTGAACTTCCGATGTCATCCACAAGGTCATTTATGTATATTGTGAATGGCAACGGTCCTATGACACTCCCCTGCGGCGCACCTGAAATCACTCTTACTTCGGAAGACTTCTCTCCATTGAGAATGACATGCTGCGTCCTGTTATCTAGGAACTCCTCAATCCAATCACACAATTGGTCTGATAGTCCATATGCTCTTACTTTGTTCATTAAACGACTGTGGGGAACTGTATCGAACGCCTTGCGGAAGTCAGGAAACACGGCATCTACCTGTGAACCCGTATCTATGGCCCTCTGAGTCTCGTGGACGAATAGCGCGAGCTGGGTTTCACATGACCGTCTTTTTCGGATCCCATGCTGATTCCTACAGAGTAGATTTCTAGTCTCCAGAAAAGTCATTATACTCGAACACAATACGTGTTCCAAAATTCTACAACTGATCGACGTTAGAGATATAGGTCTATAGTTCTGCACATCTGCTCGACGTCCCTTCTTGAAAACGGGGATGACCTGTGCCCTTTTCCAATCCTTTGGAACGCTACGCTCTTCTAGAGACCTACGGTACACCGCTGCAAGAAGGGGGGCAAGCTCCTTCGCGTACTCTGTGTAAAATTGAACTGGTATCCCATCAGGTCCAGAGGCCTTTCCTCTTTTGAGCGATTTTAATTGTTTCTCTATCCCTCTGCCGTCTATTTCGATATCTACCATTTTGTCATCTGTGCGACAATCTAGAGAAGGAACTACAGTGCAATCTTCCTCTGTGAAACAACTTTGGAAAAAGACATTTAGTATTTCGGCCTTTAGTCTGTCATCCTCTGTTTCAGTACCATTTTGGTCACAGAGTGTCTGGACATTTTGTTGTGATCCACCTACCGCTTTGACATAAGACCAAAATTTCTTAGGATTTTCTGCCAAGTCAGTACATAGAACTTTACTTTCGAATTCATTGAACGCCTCTCGCATAGCCCTCCTCACACTACATTTCGCTTCGCGTAATTTTTGTTTGTCTGCAAGGCTTTGGCTATGTTTATGTTTGCTGTGAAGTTCCCTTTGCTTCCGCAGCAGTTTTCTGACTCGGTTGTTGTACCACGGTGGCTCTTTTCCATCTCTTACGATCTTGCTTGGCACATACTCATCTAACGCGTTATGTACGACGGTTTTGAACTTTGTCCACTGATCCTCAACACTATCTGTACTTGAGACAAAACTTTTGTGTTGAGCCAACAGGTACTCTGAAGTCTGCTTTTTGTCACTTTTTCTAAACAGAAAAATCTTCCTACCCTTTTTAATATTCCTATTTACGGCTGAAATCATCGATGCCGTAACCGCTTTATGATCGCTGATTCCCTGTTCTGCGTTAACTTTTTCTAATAGTTCGGGTCTGTTTGTCACCAGAAGGTCTAATATGTTATCGCCACGAGTCGGTTCTCTGTTTAACTGCTCAAGGTAGTTTTCAGATAAAGCACTTAAAAAAATTTCACTGGATTCTTTGTCCCTGCCACCCGTTATGAACGTCTGAGTCTCCCAGTCTATATCCGGCAAATTAAAATCTCCACCCAGTACTATAACATGGTGGGGAAATCTACTCGAAATATTTTCCAAATTATCCTTCAGGTGCTAAGCCACAACAGCTGCTGAGCCAGGGGGCCTATAGAGACATCCAATTACCATGTCTGAGCCTGCTTTAACCGTGACCTTCACCCAAATCATTTCACATTTCGGATCTCCGTCAATTTCCTTCGATACTATTGCACTTCTTATCGCTATAAACACGCCTCCCCCTTCACTGTCCAGCCTGTCTCTGCGGTATACATTCCAATCTGAGTTTAGGATTTCATTACTATTTGCATCTGGTTTCAGCCAACTTTCTGTCCCTAGTACTATATGGGCGTTGTGACCGTTTATTAATGAGAGCAGTTCTGGGACCTTTCTGTAGACGCTCCCGCAGTTTACTATTAGCACATTAATATTGTTATTCCCTGTTGCATTTTGCCTACTCCAACCTTGCTGCGTCTCAGGAGGCGTCTTGTCGGGCCTAGGGAGGGGATTCTCTAACCTAAAAAACCCCCATGTGCACTCCACACGTACTCCGCTACCCTTGTGGCCGCTTCCGGCGTGTAGTGCACGCCTGACCTATTCAGGGGGACCCTACATTTCTCCACCCGATAGCGGAGGTCGAGAAATTTGCACCCCAGATCTCCGCAGAATCGTCTGAGCCTCTGGTTTAAGCCTTCCACTCGACTCCAAACCAGAGGACCGCGATCGGTTCTGGGAACGATACTACAAATAGTTAGCTCTGATTTCACCCCGCGAGCGAGGCTTTCCGCCTTCACCATTTCCGCCAACCGCCTGTACGAACTGAGGATGACCTCTGAACCCAGACGGCAGGAGTCACTGGTGCCGACATGAGCAACAATTTGCAGTCGGGTGCACCCAGTGCTCTCTATCGCCGCCGGCAGAGCCTCCTCCACATCTCGGATCGATGTCAGAGATATAGGTCTATGGTTTTGCGCATCTGCTCGACGACCCTTCTTGAAAACTGGAACTACCTGTGCTCTTTTCCAATCATTTGGAACCTTCCGTTCCTCTATAGACTTGCGGTACACGGCTGTTAGAAGGGGGGCAAGTTCTTTCGCGTACTCTGTGTAGAATCGAATTGGTATCCCGTCAGGTCCAATGGGCTTTCCTGTGTTGAGTGATGTAGAGCTGTGTTAAGCGAGTGAGCGGTGACGCCTTACTGCCTGTTGATGTTGTTGGCAGGGAGTTGGAGCAGCTGGCCGGTGCGCGGCCCTCGTGGCGCAAGGTGACTGCGGAGGGCCTGGATGTGGACTACACGCGGCTGCTGGCGCCTGCGCTGGCCGATGCCGTGCTGCACGAGCTGGAGGCGGGACTCACCTACTTCACAGGAGACCTGGCGCGCGTGCGCGTCTTCGGCCGCTGGCATCCCATCCCGCGACAGCAGGTACCGCATTGCACGGCAGTTGCCATCGTTCTCAGGCGCATGCTGGTGATATGCTATTCATAGTGCATGTTTTGTGTGATCAACACTTCACTTCCTCCAGTAATCCATGCGCATTTATTCAACATATACTTACTTCACACATACACAACATATCAATTTTTGGCTGGGACAATGTTCTCATTACAGGATGTTGTCCCAGAAATAAATTAATATGGTTCCTATACCCTAGTCCCGAGCAAGGTTTTCGGGAGGTTTCCCTTGGTTGCAGGGCATATGCCAGATATGGTAAGCCCTTTCATTTATTTCCAATTGTTTCAAATGGCTCTGAGCACTATGGGACTTTACATCTGTGGTCATCAGTCCCCTACTACTTAAACCTAACTAACCTAAGGACATCACAAACATCCATGCCCGAGGCAGGATTCGAACCTGCGACCTGCGACGCGGTTCCAGACTGAAGCGCCTAGAACCGCATGGCCACACCGGCCGGCTTCCAATTGGGATCCCCTATCTGCCCCATTAACAGCTCGGCTGAATAGAACTACGACTCTCCAAAGGGCTGGATCTCGAACAGCCCACTTGACTCCTAGAAATACAGAACAGAAAAAATGATTCGCATCAGGTATGCTCAGAATGGTTTATTCGTTCTGTGGGAGAGAGGAAGGAAGGGGGCAGATAGTTTTTCGTCAGAAATGGCAATCTTTGCAGCAGTTTAAAGCCAGTGTTGGCTGGAGTCCTGCAGGGCTCTGTTCTGGGACCTGTGCAGTGTTCAGTGTACACCAACGACATTCCCAAGCAGGCGGGAAGGGAAATCACACTGTTTACTGATGACACTGTGCTACTCAAAGATGGACACAACCTAAACTTTATCTACAGAGACATCTGGACAAAATCAGGCAGTGGTACACTGTCTGGAAGGTGAAAAGCACTCCTAAGAAGACCCAAACAATTACATTTACCACCAATCTCAAACTAACAACTCACCGTTAGTGGCATAGACTTCACATAGTGTGACTCAGGCCGTTACCTTGGTCTTCCGCACCCAAGAGATTGAATCGGAGGTGGCACATAAGCATTGTGGCCAATAAGGGTTGGGACCTATATTACCAGTTGTACCCCATCTTCAGGAGTAACGCTTTATCAACAACTTGAAATTGACTATGTGGAGGTGCAGGCGTACTTCTGGCCATCACGTATGGTTCGGAAGCGTGGTCAATGAACGCCGACACACACACTTGAAAGGACTGCAGACTGTTTGCAACGAAGCATTGCGAGTTAATAAAAGGCACTCCAAAGTACACTCTCAACACACGCATCAGATAACACTTGGGACAACCTATCAAGGGGACTAATGACGTCAGATGTTAAGTCCCATAGTGCTCGGAGCAATTTGAACAACCTATCAAACCAATCAAAACATACGGTGAAAATCGATGAACTTTCTGTACGTAAACTATTACAACTAATACTTCATCACTCAACCCCGTAAGTTCATTAGGCCAAAAACCACCAAATTCGTTTCATAAACATTTACAGATGACCCTCGCACAACACTTTATGAGCACTCACACGTTTACATACTACTCCAACAGTAATGGGATACACAGTTCATGTCATCTCATTTTTCACATCTTCTGTAGCATAGCTAGAAGTCGGAAGGACATGATGCCCCGTAGACCTTTTTGCTAGTTTGTCTGCCAGTACACATACACTTTCCCTGTACTGGCCTAATTTCGTTGGAGTAAATGCCAGTCTGATACACTGACAGGAAACTAAATGATGAAAATGTCTCGATTTTCCAGTCGTATTACAACGCTGAGACACCGCGACGGTTCGACGAGTGTTATAGTCAACACCTTTCAAAGAAATGTCGAAATATTGCTGATATGACTGTAGGCGACGTGGTCTTCTGATGTCGGCGGATGCAGTGAGTAGGAGGGCGGATTGTTCGACCGAAAGCTGCTTCCGAATTTCCGAGTTAGCATGCTTCACCCGCCCCGCGTACTGTCCCCTGCTGGCCGCCATCTCGGTGTTCAGCCCGCTAACGCGCGATTCCACGCCGTAGTTGACAACCTTCGTCCCTATCGACAAGATTCTCTTCTATCCTTATTTCTATAGATTCCTTTATTATGGTTTGTCGGCCAGAACAATTTTGTATTATCACTACTGATTTATCTGTGTGTGCGCCAGATGTGTTCCTCGCAGCGTTTCGAGATACAGAATCGGGTTTCCCCTGTGTGTTGGCGCCCACATTCACGTATGATACTTTTAGTGGGCCCTTCACATATCCAAGAATGCCTTTTTTCCTCGGTGGTGATCAATGATAGTGTAAGTGTCTCATTTTCCTAGAATCCGTGCGATTTCTGCTGACGGACTGGCGCTCTTGGATCTTCCGGATGCAGCATTTGGAATTCAGTGCCAGGAAATCAAATTCCTAAGGCTTACAGTACAATCTTCAAAAAAGGAACTTTAAAGCGACGTCTTTGAAAGTAAGATTTCCGAATGCGGTGAATTACAAAACATTTAACTTTGTAAAATAGACGCCAGAAGCAGAAAGTGCAGGGTACAAGTTTCGTAATAATGAAATCTCTGGTTCCTTTCTCCTTAGCTGCAGCTAAATTTCGCTATGAAATCTCTGGTTCGATTCTCGTTAGCTGCAGACCAATTTCGGTTTTATTTAAATTCTACACTCCTGGAAATTGAAATAAGAACACCGTGAATTCATTGTCCCAGGAAGGGGAAACTTTGACACATTCCTGGGGTCAGATACATCACATGATCACACTGACAGAACCACAGGCACATAGACACAGGCAACAGAGCATGCACAATGTCGGCACTAGTACAGTGTATATCCACCTTTCGCAGCAATGCAGGCTGCTGTTCTCCCATGGAGACGATCGTAGAGATGCTGGATGTAGTCCTGTGGAACGGCTTGCCATGCCATTTCCACCTGGCGCCTCAGTTGGACCAGCGTTCGTGCTGGACGTGCAGACCGCGTGAGACGACGCTTCATCCAGTCCCAAACATGCTCAATGGGGGACAGATCCGGAGATCTAGCTGGCCAGGGTAGTTGACTTACACCTTCTAGAGCACGTTGGGTGGCACGGGATACATGCGGACGTGCATTGTCCTGTTGGAACAGCAAGTTCCCTTGCCGGTCTAGGAATGGTAGAACGATGGGTTCGATGACGGTTTGGATGTACCGTGCACTATTCAGTGTCCCCTCGACGATCACCAGTGGTGTACGGCCAGTGTAGGAGATCGCTCCCCACACCATGATGCCGGGTGTTGGCCCTGTGTGCCTCGGTCGTATGCAGTCCTGATTGTGGCGCTCACCTGCACGTCGCCAAACACGCATACGACCTTCATTGGCACCAAGGCAGAAGCGACTCTCATCGCTGAAGACGACACGTCTCCATTCGTCCCTCCATTCACGCCTGTCGCGACACCACTGGAGGCGGGCTGCACGATGTTGGGGCGTGAGCGGAAGACGGCCTAACGGTGTGCGGGACCGTAGCCCAGCTTCATGGAGACGGTTGCGAATGGTCCTCGCCGATACCCCAGGAGCAACAGTGTCCCTAATTTGCTGGGAAGTGGCGGTGCGGTCCCCTACGGCACTGCGTAGGATCCTACGGTCTTGGCGTGCATCCGTGCGTCGCTGCGGTCCGGTCCCAGGTCGACGGGCACGTGCACCTTCCGCCGACCACTGGCGACAACATCGATGTACTGTGGAGACCTCACGCCCCACGTGTTGAGAAATTCGGCGGTACGTCCACCCGGCCTCCCGCATGCCCACTATACGCCCTCGCTCAAAGTCCGTCAACTGCACATACGGTTCACGTCCACGCTGTCGCGGCATGCTACCAGTGTTAAAGACTGCGATGGAGCTCCGTATGCCACGGCAAACTGGCTGACACTGACGGCGGCGGTGCACAAATGCTGCGCAGCTAGCGCCATTCGACGGTTCCTGGTGTGTCCGCTGTGCCGTGCGTGTGATCACTGCTTGTACAGCCCTCTCGCAGTGTCCGGAGCAAGTATGGTGGGTCTGACACACCGGTGTCAATGTGTTCTTTTTTCCATTTCCAGGAGTGTATATTCATCATTAATTACAAATGTTAAACAAATATTAAATCATAACTTTTTAAATAAAAAATACGATCTTTTCATTCATACATGAGAAGTGCGTTTATAGTTGAATAAATAAAATTCTACATAAGTGATACTGTTCAGTATGTAGAAACAAAAGAGTACTTCATTTTCTATTTGATGTTCCACATGTTTAGGAAATTTTAGTTTATTGTCAATACTCTCATTTTCTAACGATTAGTAAGTAAAAATAGGATATTATTTTTGTAAAAAATTGTAATTTAATATTTGTTAATTATCATTTCTATTTGTTGATAAATACAGAATTTAAATAAGCTTAAAAATAAGTTGCTGCTGACGAGATTGGAACCACCAACTTCACATTTACAAGATTTTCACCCTAAACTCTCAGCTATCGCTGACAGTGAGTCATGTGAATAAAAACGAGTTGTAGCCAAGTCTTGCACAATTATAAGACTTATCCAAGTTGTATGTGAATAAACTTTTAGGTTCTAAGATGCCAAGATGTATCTTGGCTTTACCGAACGGGATGCATGTAAACTGTAAACAAAGAGCAGAATCTATTTTTCACGCTAAGGTACATCCAGGTTGTTCGTAAGACGGTGGTGGGGCATGCTAGTTCTTGAACACAGTCCGTCAGTCTGCGTCATGGCAACGTTCCTGCCGGTAACACATGAGAAAAGTTATCGATTCGAAGGGATGTTAGTAGATGCAAAGAGCTGTTACGATTTAAAACTGAAAACGTGAACTTTTTAACTGTGGAATTAATTAATACCTGTACGTGATGAAATACGTGGAGGAGCCTTGACTTCACGAAAACGGATGGACATACTTCTTCGTTGTGTGGGCGATCCTGGATTCCAGACTGGTGTGACCGAGGATTTTGGAGCATGTAAAACAGTAAACGATGTTATGGATCAGATAGTTTCCTTTTAACAGCTCACGACTGGATTAGATATCCGTCTAAAATACAGGAAACTAATACAGCTAAGCTAGAACGGCAAAAAATATTTCGACTGCCAACTGTTAAAGGGGCATTTGATTGCACCCAAATAGAAATTATAAAGCCAGCATTACAAGACGATGAACACTTGAATCGCAAAGGTTATGCTGGTGAGAAATGCAGTACCTTAAGTGCAGAACGGCCTGGTAGAGTGCGTGGTGCTGTAATATGGAGGCGTAGCCCAATTAGAAATAAAATTTCAGGGTACAACTGGGATGCCTGCACACTTACTTGGTGATTTAGGGTATCGAATATTTCCATGGTTAGTCTCTCATTTTAAGCAAGCAAGAAATTAAACCAGCGCGAAATGCCGATCAGCGTCGATTGAATTTGGTCCATGCCAGAGAAAGAGCAATAGTGGAGAGAGCCTTTGGTCAACTGAAGAAACGGTTTTCAATCATCGGCGACTGAGTAAGAGTTTCTTTGGAGAGAGTCCACAAACTAATAGTAACGTGTGGTGTACTTCACAGCATGTCTAAGCACTTGAATGATCAATTTCAGCATCATTTGGAGGACAGGAAAGTGAAAGTTCTGATGAAGACGAGTCTACCGACAGACAGCTGTAAAGCAATGGAAGCAAGGTTCGTGGTGAACAGAAGCTCTGATTTTTTAAGATTTTTTTTTATTGGGTTAATTGTGTGCCATACAAGCAACTTGTAAGCAATGTAGTTATAAGTAAGTCACCTAATTACAAAAAAAAAGCAAGGAAAAATGTAAAGTAGTATGTTTAGTTACTTATTTTAGACAATAAAGAAAGAAATGGAAAGGATATGGTAATACGAAAGAGTAACAACACAATGTTTACGTCTCACACTAATAATTAGTTTGAGAAGATTTGTCCTGTGCAATTTTTTCTAGCTTTTTCTTTTCCCTCTCTGTGTGAAGGAAAAACACAAATCTCTGAAGTAGGGGTAAAGACAAGTTACCTGTTTCTCCACTTTCGTATGCAGCAAGGGCTTTCACTCCAGGTAGAACATATCTTGAGGGTGCCAGTGTTGTTGTCGCAGGAGCAACAACTGGCCACGTACCTACGTATTGACGTTTCCCTCTGATCTTCATTTCTATCGCAGTCTTGAGCAGCATTTAATACGTGCTTGACACCAACCGTAATAGCTCCTGAAATCTTTCTAAAAACAGTATTGTCTTCCTGGGAGGGCAATACCAGTAAACGCTTTTCTCAGTGTTTATAAATTTATTTGGTTTATTTCTGTTTTCGTCGGGTCGATTTTCTTTTTTATTTGACTCTTCAAAATGGTTCAAATGGCTCTGAGCATTATGGGACTTAACATCTATGGTCATCAGTCCCCTAGAACTTAGAACTACTTAAACCTAACTAACCTAAGGACATCACACAACACCCAGTCATCACGAAGCAGAGAAAATCCCTGACCCCGCCGGGAATCGAAACGGGAACCCGGGCGTGGGAAGCGAGAACGCTACCGCACGACCACGAGCTGCGGACTGACCCTTCATATTACTGAAGAGTTTATTAAGCTGTGCAACACTGTACTGTTTTCCAGTTCTGTAGTAGTATCCCTGAGCAACAGTATTTCACCCGGTCTTCTTTTCTGGCACTACCTTCGGTATTTTAGATTTTTGTAACATAATCGTGTGTTCAGATAGCAAACTGATCAACATTGCTCTGTGAACAGTGGTCTTATCAACAACATCACTTTCACTGGGAGACATATCGATAATTGGGTCTTCAACCAGTATGAGCTGCACGTCACGATCCCCTCCACGCAACTAACGTATGATGCGAGTGCAATGGGTCGATAGATAGGCGTGGAAGGTGGTGGGCAGTCTCGCGAACGCTGACTCACCGTGAAAAACAAGATGCATCTTTCCGTTGGGTTTTATCAACCTGTGTAGAATGTACTTTCATTTTCCGACTGAGCTCTATACCTAGATTTACCATCGAATTATTCACTTCAGAAATAATAGGTGCTGAATCTAGATCCTAGAGACTACACATCACTCAATATGTTAGAAATGAGAAACAGAGATCGGAAATATTCTAATGTTAAAAGAGGATTTATTCGAGTTTCTCTGAGAATTGCGTCGTACTGTTTCATGAAATCAGCATCCGGACAGTGTGCTTCAAACCCTATAAGTATGAAGCAAATTGGAGGGGAGCAGTAGGTGAGGTGCCCTTGTGAGAATTGTCCCCTGTAGGAAAAATAGCGGATCTTTTGTCTCCTTCTTAATCGTACTGGTGCGCAGCACCTTTTCTTTTTTCATCGCACTCTTAAGCTGGACCTCACTGCACTAGATTTGAACGAACACTTTCTGCAAGTGGTGTGCGTCAGCTGGAGGGCTTTCCTCGTCGCAAGCAACGCGCGCCCTGTGGATGGGGTGGTTAGCACTGTAAGGCTCTGCGACTCGTCCTTTACAGATACGGGTCAGTGCAGGTCTTATTCCTGCACTGTCAGCCATTAAAACTGCGACCCAGGGAGGATAGCAAATAACGACATTTTACCTACAGTGCATTTAGAGTATAGTAGGAAGAGTACATTATTAAATTTGAAGGTGATCTGTGGGAAATTTAGTATACAGAGCTATTACCTTTGGTAACAATGGTAGCTCTAACACGGCTGGGCATAGACTCGAAGTGAGCTGTTGTCATTACAACTTTATACTACACTCTAGCCGAGAAACCAGGCATTGCTCGGGTCAGAATATATGGCATGACTCCTCTTTCCTCTTGTGTTTCATTCCTTCGAGCTAGTTTTCACATAAGAGTGTTTGAACACAGTTTTATCCTTTGACATTTTGTCTGGAAATGAAATTACGTAAAGAGTAATATCTAATCTTCCACAGTAGCTAATAGAAGTACGGTACGGATTCTACTCACGAGTAATAATGCGACGGTCTAAGGCGCTGCAGTCGTGGACTGTGCGGCTGGTCCCGGCGGAGGTTCGAGTCCTCCCTCGGGCGCGCGCGCGCGCGCGTGTGTGTGTGTGTGTGTGTGTGTGTGTGTGTGTGTGTGTGTGTGTGTGTGTGTGTGTGTGTCCTTAGGATAATTTAGGTTAAGTAGTGTGTAAGCGTAAGCTTTGGGGCTGATGACCTTAGCAGTTAAGTCCCATAAGATTTCACACACTCAATAATGCGAAAGAAGAATGAGCGAAGTGATTGACGAAAGTGTGCTAAATTATGAAGAGGATTATATTCGCTAAGAATAAGAGAAATGTTTATCCGAAATCACTGTAGCACAGTGTAACATAACAGTCGGGACACTCCGTCTGGTTTTTGTTACACACAGGAATAGCGGCACACCAAGCGGCCAGCAAGTGACACTTCTGGGTACGTTATTGGATGTATGAGAATACTGTCCGCACGTATTGAAAAATGACGTTCCATGAAACTGTAGATTAAAGGACAGTTTATTTATTATTCTCTTGTAACATATGGATGCTTACTGAAGCATGTCATTTTCCTTTAATAACAAAAAATTGGCATAAAATCCGGAAGACCTGACCTTTAGTAGTTATGTAGGGCTGGATGTGTAGCGAACGGAACTCCGTGTTGATAAAAAAATGTCTCTCACAGAATTTCGTCCGGCGAGGGCGAGTACAACCGGCAGAAAAAGGTCGTTAACGAGTGGCAATCTGACAACACTGTAACCACATGTATGTTAACTACCTCTGTCAGCAAACATCAGTTGTGCTGTGAAGTTGGTGCAGTGGGCATAGTTTTAGGTTAGCATGCAGGAGGTCGATGGCTCGATCCTGGGTTGAGACATATGTGTTTTTATTTGGCAAATGTACTCCAGGTGGTGCAGTATCTGGCCTCTTAATCGTCAACAACGATTGCAGTGGGTCCTCTAGAAAACATTTGTACTTACATGTTACAATCGTAGAAATGGAAGATTGGTCAGCTTTGAAAGAAGCCGTTTTCACCTCGAGGGCGTGAATTTATTCGCACCACTTCGTCTACCAGGTGCGAAACCTGTTTTCTTTCCACCCTCCTCCAGTGGTCCCATAGATTAGTACCCGCTAGTATTCTTGCCTCGTTCAGGTCCATTACATTTCATTAGGGCGTTAAGTTACCAGTAGGACTAGCAACGTAAATTGCGAATAATGTCCAAACTCAGTTACTATTTGTATGTGTTATCACCACGGTCCCACTAATTATGTCTTTCAACAGTGAGTCTGGTAACAGCATGCTGTTTAGTACATTATTATTATTATTATTATTATTATTATTATTATTATTATTCTGTCGATGAGATTATGAAAACATTACGTCTATTACTGTTAGTGAAACAGTGTAATTCGAAAGGGGTCTGATGACCTCAGATGTTAAGTCCCATTGTGCTTAGAGCCATTTGAACCATTTGTAATTCGAAACTGCACATTTCAAAATTAGCGGTGTCGGGATGAATCATGCAGAACAATATCTGTCAGAGGGGTAATGCACCGTAAGTGGAACAGCGCGCACGACTGACGGCATGTTTATACTGTATGCGCCCTCCACCAGACAGGGACTAGTTGCTAGCGGAATAACGCGCCCGTGACGGACTCCAATGTACGTGTGTACACGTATCGAATTTTCTCATTGTAAACCTCTATACCAGTGTGGCAGAAGGATGGCACTCACAAACGATTAATATGTGTATTTGTTTCTACTCCTTGGTACATCTTATAACCGGACTGGTGTCGCCGTTCGTGAATTTGGTGCTAGACATCATCGTCAACGCCATCCAGATAAAAATGTTTCGTCACCTGGAGCTGCGCCTTCGAGAGTCAGGTTCTCTCCTTCCACTGTCGCGTGACGGAGGTCGTCCAAGGACTCGCCGTACTCCAGCTATTGAGGAAGCTATTCTGGAGGTCATATACAAAGAACATCAGCGTAGTACACGCAGCGTAGCAGGGCGGCTGCGTGTCTCGCAACGCACGGTCGTTAACGTGCTTCACAAGCACGGGCTGCACCCCTATCATTATGCTTTCACGCAACACGTGCATCCTGCTGAACGCCATCGCCAGGTATCATGCGTTTCTCTCAAACTATCTGCCTGATGCGCTGGAAGATGTTCCGCTACATGTTCGGCAAAGGATATGCTTCCTACATGATGGTGCACCTCCACACTCTGAAATTAATGTGCGACAGTATTTGGACAGGACATTTGCATAGAAATGGCTCGGGCGTGGAGGTCCAGTTGTATGGCCACTGCGTTCACCTGACCTAAGTTCCCTGGATTTCTTCCTGTAGGGACACCTGAAAGAGCTCGTGTGCTCTCTACTCTGCCGACGAATGTGGAAGAATTGGTAGCGTGTTTTCATGCTGCTCTTGTTACTGTGGACGCAGCTTTGCTGTGAAGGGTACAGAGCTGTATGACCCGGCAGGTTGTGCAATGTTTGGATATGCAGGGAAGTCGCTTTGAGCATCTGTTTTTCTGAGGACAACATACTGTTGTGAAGGTCATGCGGTTATTAATATGAACATTATTAATGTCACTGGTTGCTAATGTACGGCATCTGAACGCTCGTATTACATGTGGTATAAATGACGAGTAGATGTTGTGTTATTGTACTGTGCTATCATCTTTAGCATCCCGAAATTGATACTGTTTTAATAGTTATTCTGCCCTATGACAGGTCGTTTGTTTCAACTACACTCCTGGAAATGGAAAAAAGAACACATTGACACCGGTGTGTCAGACCCACCATACTTGCTCCGGACACTGCGAGAGGGCTGTACAAGCAATGATCACACGCACGGCACAGCGGACACACCAGGAACCGCGGTGTTGGCCGTCGAATGGCGCTAGCTGCGCAGCATTTGTGCACCGCCGCCGTCAGTGTCAGCCAGTTTGCCGTGGCATACGGAGCTCCATCGCAGTCTTTAACACTGGTAGCATGCCGCGACAGCGTGGACGTGAACCGTATGTGCAGTTGACGGACTTTGAGCGAGGGCGTATAGTGGGCATGCGGGAGGCCGGGTGGACGTACCGCCGAATTGCTCAACACGTGGGGCGTGAGGTCTCCACAGTACATCGATGTTGTCGCCAGTGGTCGGCGGAAGGTGCACGTGCCCGTCGACCTGGGACCGGACCGCAGCGACGCACGGATGCACGCCAAGACCGTAGGATCCTACGCAGTGCCGTAGGGGACTGCACCGCCACTTCCCAGCAAATTAGGGACACTGTTGCTCCTGGGGTATCGGCGAGGACCATTCGCAACCGTCTCCATGAAGCTGGGCTACGGTCCCGCACACCGTTAGGCCGTCTTCCGCTCACGCCCCAACATCGTGCAGCCCGCCTCCAGTGGTGTCGCGACAGGCGTGAATGGAGGGACGAATGGAGACGTGTCGTCTTCAGCGATGAGAGTCGCTTCTGCCTTGGTGCCAATGATGGTCGTATGCGTGTTTGGCGCCGTGCAGGTGAGCGCCACAATCAGGACTGCATACGACCGAGGCACACAGGGCCAACACCCGGCATCATGGTGTGGGGAGCGATCTCCTACACTGACCGTACACCACTGGTGATCGTCGAGGGGACACTGAATAGTGCACGGTACATCCAAACCGTCATCGAACCCATCGTTCTACCATTCCTAGACCGGCAAGGTAACTTGCTGTTCCAACAGGACAATGCACGTCCGCATGTATCCCGTGCCACCCAACGTGCTCTAGAAGGTGTAAGTCAAATACTCTGGCCAGCAAGATCTCCGGATCTGTCCCCCATTGAGCATGTTTGGGACTGGATGAAGCGTCGTCTCACGCGGTCTGCACGTCCAGCACGAACGCTGGTCCAACTGAGGCGCCAGGTGGAAATGGCATGGCAAGCCGTTCCACAGGACTACATCCAGCATCTCTACGATCGTCTCCATGGGAGAATAGCAGCCTGCATTGCTGCGAAAGGAGGATATACACTGTACTAGTGCCGACATTGTACATGCTCTGTTGCCTGTGTCTATGTGCCTGTGGTTCTGTCAGTGTGATCATGTGATGTATCTGACCCCAGGAATGTGTCAATAAAGTTTCCCCTTCCTGGGACAATGAATTCACGGTGTTCTTATTTCAATTTCCAGGAGTGTATTTCTTATTTGTCTAACCACTTGTTTGTTGTGATCAGCGTTACAGAATGTTGTAAATTTAGGATACACGTGACATAGGAAACGGTGTGTATTACAATATGAAATGTCAGAATGAAATTGGCAAATAAAAAAAAATGCGTCACCTCCCAGGATTGAACCCTCGACCTCCTGCATGCTAACCCAAAACTCTAACCGGTGCACCAACTGTACAGCGCAACTACTGTGTGCTAAGAGTGGTAGTTACCATACATGTGATTACGGTGTTGCCAGATTGCCACTCTCTAACGCCCTTTTCTGCCGGTTGTACTCTCCGGACGAAATTTTGTGAGCGACATTTTTTTCTCGCTGGCATATGAGGAGTCGTGCTATATATATATCGATAGCCATCATATATCTGCCGTGTTGAGGTCGGTGGCTGTGTAAGACTCTGTGTTGCTCGTTCTGTCCTGACCTGCTCCGGTACAGAGGGTATCTGAATGTTGCCCTGGACAGCACGTTCTCCAGGTCTCTCGCTCTTCGAAAACACCTGGTCATGGGTTTCTGAGACTCGCACGGCATCACTCGCCAGCCTTTGCGTTTGATAAACTATATCTATATATAAAATGCTTGCGTGTGTACGTACTGGCAGACTTTTCTCCAAGACAACCTCACTGTAACCCACTCGTCGTTCTGTTGGTAGGTAGCCCTTGGTCACATGCTATTAGTAAGGGAGACTGGTCGCGGTACGTGGGAGTGGGCGATTGTGGCGAGTAAAAATCTGCGGAGTATGTAGCAATAAATACTCTTAGAAAATGCTATACACTCTGTGACACGAACTTTACCGTAAATGTCAAAACGCGTTTATCATTTCATTCGTCCGACATAATTCGACGCTTGTGCGGTTTCATCATTCAGACTTTAATAACATTTTCGTAATCGCACTTTACCGACCATCAACAGAGAAACAAAGAAAAAAATTCAGACAGACAAAAATAAAAATACTAGTCACCAATAAATGAATAATCGAATGGTAAACTACAGTCACAGTCTAACGTAACAGTCGCGACACACTCTGGTGTGGAAGTTGTTACTGTTGGATAGTTTGAGCGGTTCAACCACTCCAAGTAGTGAGAAAGCAGTGACATGGGTGGTTAGGATAATGAAAGTTTTATTTATTTTTCTACCTAAGTAACGAAATAATTTTATATTTTTGCTTTCAATGCATTACTAAGTTACAAAGGAACATGAATTATCGTGAAATATGTATAAAAGAATCCGAATTTTACTCATTTAGTGACACAATGTACAGTTTATTGCTGAAGTAATGCTTTCGAATACAGTAATATCTGAAATTGAGTCCGCCTTGATGCAAAACACCTTGTTATTCGTTTATTTCTTTATTATCCCCAAACTAGTTTCGGCAACAAATATCGCCATCATCAGTGGGGTTTTTTAATCTAAAACATGCAGAAAATGGCATGGTTGTACAAACACAGTAAAACTTTATTACATTTTTACAGTTCGTCTTTTGAAATATAGTTTTCTATTGATACTTTCATACTACCTTATTTATTGTATGTTACAGTATGTTTTAAGCAATTGTTGGCGCTGTTTGCGACATATTTTCTGTGCGCTTTTTTTCTGTAGCCGTCTTTTTACTTAGCGAACATCATGTCACCTGCAACCATATCGCACAGAAAATATGTCGCAAACAGCGCCAATAATTGCTTAAAACATGCTGTAACATACAATAAATAAGGTAGTATGAAAGTATCAATAGAAAACTACATTTCAAAAGATGAGTTGTAAAAATGTAATAATGTTTTACTGTGTTTGTACAACCATGCCATTTTCTGCATGTTATAGATTAAAAAAACCCACTGATGATGGTGATATTTGTCGTCGAAACTAGTATGGGGTGATAAAGAAATAAACGAATAACAAGGTGTTTTGCATCAGGCGGACTCGATTTCAGATATTACTGTTTTTCTATGCAGACACGGACCGAATGGAAGAGTTCCAAGATAATATTATTGCTTTCGAATACGTGCAGAACTGCAGCTTACTTCGCTGATAGCGAGGTAAAATAAGAATATATTTCGTGCATGCACAACATATATTTCTATTGTGGTCTCTAATTATGATAGGCACTTACCTTGACACGTAAAAAAAAGAAAAAAAAGAAAAAATAGAATCTAACGATTCGCCCATTCCTATAGTTCACTCGACTTTCTGATAGACGAATTTTCTTATGCATGTAATTACTTTTGCTGCAAAAGCAGATATGTAGGAGATTGTCGCCGTTCGTGGCTAACGTGAAGTAACAGTTGCGGAATTGGTTGCTTCCCTGTTGCGAAAGATTTTTATTGCTTTTTTGACGTTTCATTTCGATGTCTGTCGGTTTTCCCTTCAGCTACAGGTGTGGTGGCTGATGGGGTATGTTAATAATACAGGTATTACAGGTTTCAGAGGTTTCATATTCAATGAATTGGGCTGGACGTGTAGCAAACGAAACTTCGCGTTATTAAGTATAACAGATATCGCCATCTTCCAGCTGTGCGAACCAAGATTGATCTTTTTGTGTACTCAATGTGCACGCCAGGTGCTGGGCCAATATGACAATGACGAACGCAATCTGGCACCGCTCGCTTTCTTCCGAAACCTCCACACATGATATGTTCACTGTGGTGCTGTACGCAGAACTGGGACTCGTCCAAAAGGGCGACGCAGTGCCGCTCCCGTGTCCAGCGCTGTCCTCAGGATGAACGTCCTGAAGGGAAGCCGCAACAGCGGTCTCCGTACTGACAGTCCGTGGCGTTGCGCGGGTCGTCGCGCTCTCCTTGTGGACACCTGTCTTGCTACAGACAAGGCCATTTCCTGAGTCAAGCTATGTGACGTAGCTGTGCGTTCTGCACAACATGTCTGTCTACTCGGGAGGAGTTGGGTCACTGATATCTTCCACAGCGTTGAGTGCGGCCCTCTGAAGCTATGATTCTGTAGTGTCATCAGCGCCGACAGTGATATCACGGAGTGATAAGCCGCATTCTGGATAGGCCACGATCCTGGCGCTGTAGAATTCCTACACGTGCTCGTAGGCGTTTATCTTTCGTAGAAGAGGCGTAACATAGAACCAACATTCCAACGTGATTTCAGAGAAACGTGCTGCGTAATCTTTGCTTTTATACACAATTTCGATAGCTTTCCTAGTTTGAGCGGATGCGCTGAAATGCTAATCGTTTCCATATCCAAACACATAGTACACTTGATGACAATTTCACATTTGTTACATACCGCCTTCATTGTGCTGCAGTTTTAATGATTATCACTGTATAAGCTGCATGGTTTACCGTACAACGAGCCTTTCTCCTGATCAGGATACCCAAGGAAGTAATGCATTCATCGTAAATGTAACGTTGTGCGGACCCTGTGTAGATGATCGAAAAACTCATACAGCGCTTGTCTATTCTCTGTACGCACCACGATTGCGTCATCGACATAGCGAAAAAGTTTTGGTAATTTTGATCTTTGGTAACAGTGACAACTGGCTAATGTGTGGTGGATCCAAACTACTATCTTCTATTGAGACTGCACTGCCGGCTCCTGTGGCCGAGCGGTTCTAGGCGCTTCAGTCTGGAACTGCCCGACCGCTACGGTTGCAGCTTCGAATCCTGCTTCGGGCATGGATGTGTGTTATTTCCTTAGTAGTTCTAAGTTCTAGGGGACTGATGACCTCAGATGTTAAGTCCCATAGTGCTCAGAGCCATTTGAACCATTTGAGACTGGACTTCTAGTGTGCGGGAAGTTTATGATTCGATTCTGACTTTATTTAGGCATTGGCATGGGCAAGGGCTTAGGGTCGTCGTCCGTAAGCCCTATTGCTGTGTTGGTTTCTGTGATTAGTTTGTAGGTTTATTGGGGGTGCCTCCACAACTGCGCCAGGCACTTTTACCAGATGTCATTGTTCTGGAGCGATTGAGGCTGTGTTTTCCAGGTGTCCGGTGTTTGGCTGTAGCGCGTCAATCTTGTCCAGTAGTGTTTAGGTTTTATCCTGGTTTGGTCGTAGATAGGTGGCACCTGGAGTTCTTGGCGTAAGTCGTTGACTCGGACTCATCTAGGGGCACCAAGTACGAATCTGAAACACCTGTTCTGCGTCACCTGTAGTAGCTTGAGATTCGTGATGCTAGTGATCCACCACGTTGAGCAGCTGGTTGGTGCAGGACATCTAATAACAGCTTCCTCTTAGACTAGATGTGAAGTCTGAAAAGTAATTTGCTGTTCAAAGTTGCACCTAGATATTTTATTGGCCCAGGTGATTTCTTGGTTGCGGAGGAAAAGTCCGTCACGCAGGTCTGGACGTCGACAAGTGAAAATGATCGCCTTAGTTTTTTCAGCGTTGAGCCTAATTTGGTTCGGTGTTGCTCATTCTTTCGATAAAGTGAGCTGACGTAATCGCCCTGTGGCAGCGGCGATTCTTCGGCTGCTCGTCACTAGGGCGTCGTCGTCCGCAAATTGCCCGAGGACGACTTGTGGCAGCACTTGTAAATCTTTTGCATGTACGGTAAAGAGTGTCGACGATAAAAACGGTCCTTGTGGGAGTCCGTCCTGGAGTAGTTTGTAGCTTGACCGTTGTCCGTCACTTTTGACCACGATCCGTCGAGTTTGTAAAAAGCTGTTATACTAATTAGTAGTAGTTCGGAATTGTCCGCAGATCAAAGTGTGAAGCAACTTACCTCGCCTTACGTGTGACACCTGGTTGGAAACCCAAGAGCTTTTCAACGATGCTATACGTCGGGAAAATTTACATTCAGGAAATTACATGTCTGTGAAACCGCTTATATTTATGCAAAGGGAACTTCCTTCTAGAGTTTTCCTGCTCCTCCTCATCTTCCTTCGTCTCTCTTCCATTGATAAATTTGTAACGGGCGCAGCTAAGACGTTGTAAAATGGTGTGAAACAAATCGGAGACGATTATTACGCCGCCCGCGAGTTGTCCATATTTCTCGCGTGACCCGGCAGCCTAGCGCTGGGAGTCATGAAATAATTCGTTGAGAAAACAACCCTTTCGAGTTAAGCGCATACTGCAAGCGAAGTCATACTACTAAAGCATCACATGACTTCATACAACCAGAGTCTACGACATGAGCTCGCACATTGCAAGCATATTCGTCAGACTGTCGCGTTTTCAGCAATTGGCGTATCTTTTGGATTCCTTCCTCTATAACGATTCACTGAAGCTAAAGCAAAGACAAGAGAATATCTTGTACATTAGAGTACATGTAGAGTAGTATGTGGACGTCAAGTCGTCACCATCATGTTCATATATTCATAAACAAACCACTGAAATCAATAAATATTGTTGCTAAACATCATATATCCTTAACTTATTTGTGCCGTATTTTTCGTACTTATGTGACACAAATCCTGTAAAATAGACCACGGCAGAGCATACTTCGGGTAAATCATTCGGATCAAAAATCATAATCTCCCGTTCAGGCTGAAGCACCCCAACACGTACATGAGAATGTTCGTTGTTAAATGAAATGTACATTTGGCTTTCACCGCTGACTCGTGATAAAGTATAAGCAGCTTCGTGTTCTTGCATTCTCGTCAGAACTCCCGGCAACGTAGCACGCACTGCTAACTTCCTAAGTTTTGGTACGTGTCGTAGAAACGCAGAAATTTCACATTGGAATCTTCTGATTGTTTTTCGAAGCTTTTTAGTTTTTTCTTCTATTTCCAGTGGCCTTCCATCCAAGGATTCGTCTTATCTTTTTTACGTCTCCTTTTAGGATACTTGATTTGTGAGTTGGTACTTGACGTTGTTCTTGTGATGAAGGAGATCGTGCGTTTATTTTTTCACAGTCCAAGCTAGAGGTGACTCTGGCGTTTGCTGTAAAGCAGCTTCATATTCTGTGTCGTCATATTCTCTAGTATTTGGTACGTTAGCCTTTCAGTTCCATCAGTGTTAAGCTATCTTACAAGAACAATATCTTTAAAAAATAGGCTACTTGTCATCAGCCCCAGCATTTGCTGCGTCACCGTACTCATAAGTCTTGAAACGTCTCTTATTGCGTTCCTTTTTTCACTTCGTTAACTAAAACAAACTGAAAACTTCTATAAGGATTTACTGTTCTGCAACATACTAATAGTTAATACAAGCGTGTCTACACACTTAATCTAATGTTTTTTCTGATAATGACTCATCTTGTAAAGTTTTCTCTAATTAAAGTCACTTACTAGTTGGGTTCATTTCTGAGGAAACACCATCCACACAGTTCTTTGACGGTCACGACAGTGGCAGTTTTCATCACTTTGGTCCCATAACGACTTGCATTCATAAATTATACGAATAAACTTTTCAGTATCCATCTTCCGTAACAGGCTGGTGGTATGACACCGCTTCTAAAACGTTAACTAGGTGGGATCTGGTCGCTTTCACGTGTATACGGAAGCAGTCGTACGACTGATTTGCTTACAGTGTTACCGCTTCCAGTGCTATGCTCGTGTCGGGACTGTTGGAGCGACGCCGTGCGATTTAGGGGCGACTGAAGGTAGTAAGACCACACTGCCAAAGTTCGCGCACACTTGGTCTGTGGGGAAATTCGTTTCCCCGCTACATCTTTTTTTCCGGTAGTAGTAGCAGAGCAGAATGCGTAGGAGAGCTTCTGTGAAGTCTGTAAAGTATGTAAAGTAGGAGAGAGGTACTGGCAGAATTCAAGCTTTAAGGACGGGTCGTGAGTCGTGACTGGTTACCTCGGATGGTAGGAGCTTTGGCTGCGGAAGGCAAGGTTCCCGACTAGAGTCCCGGTCCTGCACAATTGTAAGCTGCCAGGAAGTTTCAAAACAGCGCACACTGTGCTGCAAAGTAAAATATTCGCTCCAGAATAAAATTCAGTCGTCAGTTGCATATATGTAGGACAGACAGGGAGGGTACTTAAAACCCACTTTCGTGAGCACTCGCCCAACAAAGACGGGTAGAATTCATGTAAGTCAACTTCTGCAGAACAGCTCAAAATCGACACACACACACACACACACACACACACACACACACACACACACACACACACACACACACCCTTGCTTAACATGGAAATTTTGCAGAGAGTTGACAAGGACTACTAAATGAACTTTTTACAAGAATTTGAAATACGTAATTATACCCATCTACAATCAAAAGAATTGTTGAATGATCAAGTTGCATTAAAAATGACACTATTTTGATTGCATAGCATTTCTTACAAAATGTGAAAGTTAGTCCATTCATTTATATATTGTAACTATGAGCCACGTTTTTTCCAAAAGTATTATATATAACTTCCTTACATACCTTAGTTACACTCTTTATACGCTTTTGTGTATGTTCCTTGCTGCTGGTACAACAGCCTGACATGTTCATAGATATGATTCAGTTACCGTAAATTATCACTCTCTTAATCTGTATTTACAGTAGTCACATAGAATATGAACATTTTTGGACATTTCAAAGCATTATGCTTCTGTGAAGAAGGTATTGACATTTGCTAACCAATAGTAAGTTACTTTCTGTAATACCCTTCTCATACTTTACATAAATGCATGGCCAAAGTCTAAAAGATCCTGAAGACGACAAATTAATTTGTCGATACCGATAAAGGGAAATAAAAATATATTTAAAACTGACGACTGAATTTCATTTTGAAATATATAATACAGTTGCTTAAAAATAACAGCTATGAATTAAGTAATAACATATTCGTTCCGAATAGATTTTTTTGGGTGGAACTGTTTTCGTTTTTTGCATGACATTCCATGAATTGTACTCTGCGGAAAATTTTCATCGTATTCAAATCGACACTTGTTCATTTTGTTGTTGTCTCTCAGATTTTCCCCAGGTTTATGGTAACTGTTGATACTACTCTGCCCGTAGTTCATAGGATTTTTATCGCCAGCGTTACTCACACTTATTAATGTGTCCTTTAGCGCCGTTTCGAATAACCGTTGCTAGCAGCGCGGACGGTGATTGCAGGTGGCGTTCGGAGATGCGGGCCTGAGCTACAAGTTCTCCGGGCAGACGCTGCCCGCCAGCCCCTGGCCGCCGCTGCTGCTGGGCATGCGCGATGCCCTCAGCGCCCTCACCGGCGTGCGCTTCAACTTCGTCCTGGTCAACAGGTAGGTGCCGTCGCCGTAACACAGGGCACACATCTCGGCTCTGTGCAAGGAAAGGCAGAAATGTGGTTAGCAAGGTGATACTATGACATATCCTCGAGCCTGTGATGTTAAGTGATGTGAGTTTTATGTTGTTTTGGACAGTAATTAAACGCGATGCGCTATCACATGCCCTATTTCAGCAATAAGACATGTTAGCACCCTCCATCCAGAGGCCGTTCGAGAGGATCCGTATTGTCCAATGAATACCCCCTGAGGATGGCAGCAAATAATTCCGTCGAAATCTTTCGTAATGTGTAGGACGCAGTTTAATATAGCAATACAGTTGATTTTTTAAAGGTTTTGACTCTAACCCATGAAATAGGTGCAGTTATATACTGTAGGAACTAGCGCTTCTGACATAGCAGGAATTTACAGGAAAATGGTACTAGTTGATGGAGAGTATGTAATTGACCATCTTTTCTTGCGACAAAAGTCACAGAGGTTACTGGTCTCGGCCAGCCATTTGACATAGGTACAGGCTGTAAGCGACGACGTAATGCTCCCATTACAAAGTTAACGTAAGTATTAACTACTGCATTTTGAAATGATTTTGTGAATGTTTCGCGCAAAACAGTGAATTAAAAGAAGGTGAGGGAACTAACAGTTGGCTTTCTCACCAGCAGAATTAAATGACGGCTTTCATGAAGGCAACTTTAAAGAATTATACCATGAAAATAGCTACACAATTAAAACTGTGCAACAGTGAAAAAGACAAAGTAAGAGCATGTTTCATTGCAGATCACAATAGCCGGCACAACGGATCATTGTCATCAAAAAACTCAGTGAAAAAGATATTGGGGTCTTCCTAGCTCCAAGCGCTAACTCACGATGTCATGAGACGTATATTATACTTTATTTTTCAATTTTATATCATTTAATGTGTTGTCTTCAAAATATATGTCTCTGTGCTCTCGTCGATGTGACACTCGTTTCTGCCGCCGAATGCCCTACTTTTGAAGCCACAGTTCTACCCTACTAGGGAAGGAGAGTGTAGTGCACACCTGAGGCAGAAGTGTTTTAAACCATGTCATATGTCTCTCATGTTTTGATAGTTTATGTGTTGTGTTTCTGCACCAGGTTTGGAAAAAAGAGTCCGACATTCGCCTAAAGGCCTTGAGAAAATCCAACTACAGACCGCAACCACGAGTAAAAACTATATCCAGCTCCTTAATCTGCAGCTTGTATCCCATCAGAGCCATGCTCAGCTCTGTTCCACGCAAGTAAGCGCGAAACGCGTTACACTGTAGGAATCGGTGCTACGTATGTCAGTCGAAATGCTTACTGTTATTTCCAGTCTAACGGTGACACATGTGTGTAGCTGCCAACAATTTCAGTATTTAACTTCCTGTGTATGGACATATTCAATAGCACTTTATAACAACAAAAATCTTGAGTACGAGAGTCTCTTGAGTAATTGCTGTACGTTTCTTTCTAGATCTACCGTACTATTGTAACGTTGAGGACTCTATTTTGCGAGGCTGGCGGGTGCGCCAGACTTGGATCGAATCCGTCGGATTAATAGCCATCGGTGGCTTGAGTGGCCGCCGACTCGTTTTCTCACTTCCGTCTCAGGAACGTTGTACGAAGGCAGTTAAGAGGACGAGCAACAGAGTTTCAACAACTTGACTTCCTAGTCTCCCCTTACAGTGACGTCGGACTTAACTTAGGGGTTGCAGTCAGAGGCCCAAGTGTGAAGTCGACGATGGGCAGAAAATGACTCGGCAAGAGCGGAGCCTGCGGTATGTGATAGCGCTGTAAAGAAATGGTACCTGGCTCTTTACGCTAGACGCATTTTGCTTTTATTTTAAGAAAGCATCATCATTGGTATCTACTTGCTTTTGTTGTGACATATTGTCCTATGCAAACTTTACTACAGGGCGCCATTTTGCAGTTTGAATCTCTGGCTTTTGAGATGTGTACATGCGTAACTTCGGTAACTGTGCAGAGTGCGTGCTAGTGTGTAGCGTCAAGTGTTTGCTGTTGTTGATTTTGATGTTGACTATTATTACTATTATTATTATTAAGATGAGTCTCACCAATATCAGTGTCATGTGGAACTTTGGAATGTAGCCCTGTATGTTGGCGCAAAAAGTGGCGATCACAAACTTTGAAACCTTCTCTTCTTGCTGACCAAATACTAGTTACAAACATTCCTTTCACTGCCAGGTGAACTGGGCTTAGTCGGGCACTTTGGCTGCAACATCCACATTTATAATCCGCAAGTCACTTCACGTTGTGTGGCCTAGGGTACTTCCAACACCACTGACACTTCCCCCCTTTCGTTTTTCAGCTGCGAACGGTACGCGGGAAAAGCGGCGGCAAGTCTTTGTGTGAGCTCTCATTTCACTTTCATGTCTTTGCGCTAGGTACACTATCTGATCAAAAGTATCCGAACACCCCTATGTAATCCAGGATTGATCATTCTGTTGCGAGTTGCGGGTCCGCCAGTATATAAAAAGAGGCGGGGAGTATTGTGTTGTGAGTAGAGAAGCGGTAACAGCCCAGTCAGTCGATCAGGAGAGCTCAGTGACTTCGAATGCAGATTAGTCGTTGGATGTCACCTGAGTAACAAATCAATCAGGGACATTTCAACCCTTCTAATGCTGCCAAAATCGACTGTTGGACATGTGACGGTGAACTGAAAACACGAAAGAACAACCCACATCTAAAGTAAGACCAGGCAGACATGCTCTGACGGACAAGGACCGTCGAACACTTTGTGTGGTTGTTGTAAAAATAGCATGAAATCAGTGGAAGCAAACATTCGTGAGTCACAAAGTGGTACCAGCAGTCCAGTCAGCACCGTGACTGTGCTTAGGGAGTTGCAAAGAACGAGGAACAATGGTCGAACAGCCTCAGGTAGGCAATGCTATGCACCACGCCTCTGCGCGGTGAATGACTGGAAAAAGAGCGATTTGAATGAATCGTGCTCTATCCTGTAGCAAACCGATGGAAGGGGTTGGGCGAATGTCTGAAAAACTTTACCTGACGTCATGCATAGTGCCAACAGTCAAGTACGGAGTAGGCGGTGCTACTGTATGGGAGCGTTTTCCGTGGTTAGGGAGTGGTCCATGTATTGCGCTTAAGAGAACGTTAAATGAGGAAGGATAGAAACATATTTTGTGGCATTGTGCACTGCATCTATCTGAGGAACAGTTCGGAGACGATGACTCATTGTATCACAGTGGCGAAGCACCCTGCCATTACGTAGCATGTGTGAGGCAATGGTTTGTGGATAATAACATTCTTGAAATCTACTGGCCGGCCCAGAATCTCGACCTGAACCATGTGTAACACGTACTCCAGCGTCTTAGATGAGTACCTTCCCTAGATTCAGCCTTTGAAGGAGAACGGACTGCCATTCTCCACTGTCGATCACAGTGTATTGCTATTCTTTGGATCTTCTCCATTTAATCTGTCAATCGTGCATGGTAAAGGTCTCAGAACGAGGCGATGTTCCGCATTTCACTACAATTATCTAGCTTTGTAGCTCCTCTGTATGCAACGATATCATCCTCAAATAGCCTCATGAAAATTCCGACGTGATCCACTATGTCATTTACAAGTATCTGCTACGGTACTATAACAGTCATTCGAGGTACGCCTGGAGCTGCTTACCTCTCCACTAACACTTGCTGTGTTCTACTTGGTAGGAACTCTTCAACCAATCACAACCTGGTTTCATATTCCGCACGCTCATATTTTATTCATTAGGCGACAGTGCGGAAGTACAACGAACGGCCTCTCCAAGTCAAAGCACATGGCATCAACCTGGACGCAGATATTTGCGCCCTTCTTTGTGTCGTGTATGAACATGAAGAGCTTTTTTTTCTTCTTTCTTACAAGATCATTGTTTGCGGAGTCCATGTAGATTTCTGATCTCCAGAAAGGCCATAAGACGCGAGCATAAAACATGATCAGCGCCAATGATGCGTTTGCTACTTGAACTACAAAGACACGCATCATCAGTGTTGTAAGTAGGCTGTTTAGGTTTTCTTATTGGTAACGCCACGTAGCGCTCTGTATGAAAATCACTGGCTGTGCTGTGTGCAGTCTGTGGCTAGTTTGCATTGTTGTCTGCCATTGTAGTGTTGGGCAGCTCGATGTCAACAGCTCGTAGCGTTGCGCAGTTGGAGGTGAGCCGCCAGAAGTGGTGAATGTGGGGAAGTGAGATGGCGGATTTTTGAGAGTGGATGATCTGGACGTGTGTCCATCAGAAACAGTACATTTGTAAGAATGGATGTCATGAACTGCTATATATATTATGACTTTTGAACACTAGTAAGGTAAATACATTGTTTGTTCTCTATCAAAGTCTTTCATTTGCTAACAATGCCTATCAGAAGTTGGTGCCTTCAGTAGTTTTAATCTTTATTTAGCTGGCAGTAGTGGCGCTCGCTGTATTGCAGTAGTTCGAGTAACGAAGATTTTTGTGAGGTAAGTGATTTGTGAAAGGTATAGGTTAATGTTAGTCAGGGCCATTCTTTTGTAGGGATTATTGAAAGTCAGATTCCGTTGCGCTAAAAATATTGTGTGTCAGTTTAAACACAGTCATGTATAATTTTTCTAAGGGGACGTTTCATATGTCGACCCTTAGCCGAGGATACCTCACTGGAATCTTCTGATTTTTTTCTTGTAGTTTGTGTAATTAGTGCAGCCTTTGTTTATTGCTAGCGCGTAATCATAGAGAGAATTTCCTTTGTAGTTGTAGTTTTTCATTCTTGTACAGTAAAACAGTTGTGGCATGCATGTAGATTTGCACCAAGTATTTCGCAGCTGCGCTTGCAATTAACGAGATATTATTTTAAATGCTATGCTAGTGTGTTTTCTTATTTTGCTCTTAAAATTGTGATTTTCTGTGTTGTTGTGTGAAATATTGTGACAATAATGGCGTGTGAAAAACGTGATACTAGGCTCCAAAGTAAACTGTGAAATGACAGTGAAGACGAAAGCAATGTGTTAGCGCCGCCGAGTAATGAATTAACTAATGTTCAAAGTAGTAATTTGGTAATTGTGCATAGGGAAATGGAGCGGGCTGCAATTAATGGTGTAGGCAGTGAAACAATTAGTGGACAGGGAAGCATTATCGATCGATCGGTCAGGAATCCGAAATGACAGGACACAATCTTGCAAATACTGTGGATTCAGGTTTTGCGTCCTCACCGTTTTCTTAAATAAGTCAAGACACATTTTCTGCTTGTCAAAATGTGAATGTTACCGATGCAAATGCACTGCCGAAAGGCATAGAGGAACAGATTCCAGACACTAATACATTATTATTGCAATTAATGCTACAAATGAAACAAAATCAGAGACAAACACAGCAACAGCTAGACACAATGGAACAAAATCAGAGACAAACACAGCAAAAGCTTCAAAAGTTAGACACAATGGAACAAAATCTTCAGAAGTTAGATACTACACTTGAACAATCAATGTATTTACCTTACTAGTGTTCAAAAGTCACAATATATATAGCAGTTCATGACATCCATTCTTACAAATGTACTGTTTCTGATGGACACACGTCCAGATCATCCACTCTCAAAAATCCGCCATCTTACTTCCGCACATCCACCACTGCTGGCGGCTCACTTCCAACTGCGCAACGCTACGAGCTGTTGACATCGAGCTGCCCAACACTACAATGGCAGACAACAATGCAAACTAGCCACAGACTGCACACAGCACAGCCAGTGATTTCCATACAGAGCGCTACGTGGCGTTACCAATAAGAAAACCTAAACAGCCTACTTACAACACTGATGATACGTGCCTTTGTAGTTCAGGTAGCAAACGCATCATTGGCGCTGATCATGTTTTATGCTCGCGTCTTATGGCCTTTCTGGAGATCAGAAATCCACATGGACTCCGCAAACAATGATCTTGTAAGAAAGAAAGAAAGAAAAGAAGTTCTTCATGTTCATACACGACACAAGGAAGGGCGCAAATATCTGCGTCCAGGTTGATGCCGTGTGCTTTGACTTGGAGAGGCCGTTCGGTGTACTTCCGCACTGTCGCCTAATGAATAAAATATGAGCGTGCGGAGTATGAGAGCAGAACATGGGTGACGTAGTCTACAAGCAGTTTCAATCGTGAAAAGTCGTCTGGTGACGAATCTTTCGATTCGAAAACGGTGACGATGCAGTTGAAAAAAAAGTCATTATGAACAGTGGCTGGTTGCTGTTATTAGTTTGTCTCTTTCTTTGACGTACCATTTTCAGATAATTAAATGCGGGGTGTAAGTGAAAGCTTCCCTTCTGACATTCCCGCAGTCACTTCCGCGCCGTTTGCGGCTTGTATGTATGCTGTTGAACGCCGTTGTCGTAGGCAGCCCGTTATACCTGCCTGCTTCTCTCCTGTGCCGCGAAAAGGCGGTAGCCGGCGGTGTACCGTTTTCCATTTATTGTTAACGGGGCGATACATTCGCGAGCCGGCTGTTACTCATTTTATGGGCGCAGTTAAATTATCGGCAGCTGATGGAGCAATTCGCCTGTAGATTGCTTGGCGTGTCGTCGCCGGCGCGGCGCTGAACAGTTACAGCGCGTCCTCGTCAGGGCAGCCGCTCTGCTGCGCCCGTCACTTCATACAGAAGCTGCACTCCGGTCTCGGCATGGCACCTGAAACGTGATGTCCTGCTGCTGATACCGTCTTCCGTTGAAACCTGTAAGAGTATATTAAAACGGGTACGTTTGCAATAAGTTCATTGATAACAGGGGAGACGTTAAGTTTTGGCGGGGGGCTGTAAGGCTTTTAATTAGAGTCTCGAAGGAATAGAAATACCTCTAGATGTCAAAAACAATTCTTAATAGCTGGTTCTTCCATGTGAATGGAACTGAACGGGAAAAAATGCCGGCCAGGAGCAGTAGAGAAGTGATATCAAACGCATGCTGCAGATCGACTATTATTGCTTCTTACGAGGTGACACAGACGCTGTTTGACACCGGTAGAAAAGACACAGTTAAATTTCTCAAATGTGCACTGATATGGCTCCAGAGCTACCCAACCGAACCATTAAGTCCTCTGCTGAACAGAAAAGTAATATTGGAAAAGTGTATGCCTTAGCTACGCAAAAAGTTCAGAGCTTGGTATCTTCCTTTGCTCCATACATGTCAAACATTTTTGTGATACATCCCTGTAACACTTACATGGTTTTATCCTCCCCCTTTATCAAAGTGAGAACTCTAAGAATGTGTTTTCTGGCGCCTCACTTCTGACTGATGACAATTCTTCGTCATCAGTATTCGCAAAAAGATATAGGCCAGGTAATTTCCGAAGAGTGGAGTCACATGAAAAGTTAGTATGTCTAAAATGTGAAGAATTCTAGAAAGTGATAAGTCATGCTCAACATGGGGTACTTCTGAGTCGCTAGCCCACGTGGCTTTCGGCTTACCCAGCTGCTGAGGCGTTCCAGGCCGCTAAAGTCAGCCATTCACAGGTTACAGAACGTGCTGCCGACAAGAAATGGGTACGCCGACAGAACCGCCAAACCACAGTAAACTGAGTATGGGGAAGACCATCCAGAACGAAAAAGGGAAAAACAGAAAGACTAACTTGCTCGAAAGTAGTCGGGAACAACGTCTGAAAGAAGCAGCATAGCCGTTGTCTGAGGACCTGCGTCCACAGCTCTTGAGAGAAGTAAAATAATGATAACAGTGAGTGCACACTTACATTTCACATCGTGCAAAATTATAAAGTTGTCAAAGTTTTATGAGTGTGTTGCTATTGTAGTTCTTAAATCAATTGCATGACACATGTAAAGCTCAAATTATCGGATAAATGATTTCAAATTAGCTGTGTCTCTGAACTGCAACACTGATTTGAATAAATTATTATATCAGTTTAGTATCCGCTCACACAGGCAAAACAAAACCGCTTCGCCAGGCAATTACAGTCTTACGATTTTGGGGTCGCTGAGGATGGGAGCAATCTGAAACAGAGAACATTTTATTTATTTATTTGCTACAATTACCTCACTATCTATGTAACAGTCTGTGGGCAGTATTATTACTAATACAGTTCTACTAACACAATCACACTATTGTCACAGTGTGTTAACAATTCGAATTTCCTTTTAGTTCTTTATCATAAATACGAATTATAAAATAAAATACAAATATTGGAAAACACAATCACGAAACAGAATACAAATAGTAAAGAAAGGTGTGTGGGAAGTTAGTGAAACAGAAAATTTGTCCCTGAAATCGTTTCAGTGGTGAGGGCTCGGGAAAACTTCGAGCCTGTCCTCACTGAAATAGCTTTACAAGTATTTGGTTTTACAACTGATATCTTTTGCTCTACATAATAGTTTTCATTAATTGTTACGAATTCGTCGTAATCTAATGTCAATTACACAATTTTGTATACTATTTTACTTGTTCTATTGTTAGGTTCTGTTGTATCACATTCGCCTTTCGACCTTGTATGGATAATTACATCAATTTTTGAATGTCACGTTCACTTGCTGTATCTATTGTTTTATTCGATTCAGTGTCAGTGTCTGTTTCGTGCCACATGTTTTGTTGTCGTGCTTGTGTTGCGTTTTATAGTGTTCGGAAGTATGGTCTAGTTTGTCTGTAAGCTTCATGAAGAGTTTGACATACGTCATCTGCTAGTTCGTTCAGGATGTAACATTTGTTCTGATCTCTTATTGTGTTTCCTAGATCTTATAATTCTTCATTCGGTCTGAGGTGTGTTAATGTGTCATTTTATAGTAGCCCTAGCTGTTTCCTCCATACCCCTGCTCACCGCCAGGCCCTTGTTCGCTTGGATGAGATTTGTATATGTGTTTTGTTCTTATTTCCGGATTGTACTCTAGATAGTTACTGCTGATATTTGTAGGGGATGAGTGTAGTTGCCTGTCGTTGCTGTACTGCTTAGCAGACATTATTGGAAACGTCATATTCAGTACGTTTTATCTGCCTTTTATATAGTTCTTTATAGGTCGGGCACTTTGGACCCCCGGCCTTAGCGCAAGTTCTATTTTTATATTTGCAAGGGGTGCGGCCCACAGCTTTTCCCTGGCGACATTCTGGTTTCTTGTGGTCTGGTTTGACACATCTACCGCAAACTGGCTCTTTATCACAACGTTTGGTCGGGTAATCATATCCCCAACATTTAAAACATTTTTGGACTGCTACAAAGTCTCTGATGCTAAATGACTCAAATTGTATGAACGCTGTCTCACATTATAAAAGCAAAAATCTGACCCCTGGTGTACCTCAAGTAAATTGTTCACAGTTCTTTTGGCTCTAGTCCCTGTCTTGAAATTCTTCTCTTGTAATATGCTCACTGAGGTTTATTTCATAAAGATCGTCAAGGGATTCATCAGTTAGTGACGCAGGACCCTGATTTACTGTTATCAGTGGCCTTAGTTTTCGTAACTCTTCGCATCGAATGTCTTTTAATTGTGCAGTTTTGCCAATAATCTTCCTTTTGTCTGCCAAAGTTTCTATTTCCAGAATCACAGTGCTTTCTGTTCTTCTGACCGCCTTGATCTTTATCTTCTCCTGCCTTGGATTTATAGTTTTTGTAATAGTATCTCGAACAAGTGTGGCATTTTTATTTATTTCTGACTTAAAAAGTAGTACACTTGTCTGTTTCGCATTTGCCTTTTCATACTTTCTTCTATCCTTTTCTTTGGCTTTACCTTCTGACCTGATGCTGCTACTGCGTGGAATGACTCTGGAGTAGCTTTGCACTCATTTCTCAGTTTTTCGTTTTCTGACTCGAGTTCAGCAATTTCGTTTTCCAGACGTCTCATTTTGTCGAGAGCGCCTGGGTCGCTCGCTACTGCCAGGTCCCTTGGCAGTCTGTGGTTGTCAATTGGAAGCTCTTCGTTTTGTCCAAACATTTTCGCTTTGCCAATTGCCAAGGATCATATCTTGCTCCTAAAAGACGCTCCGACTGTAGTCGAAACTTTTTTTCTGAGCTTTTCCTGCAATTCTCCCAAGATGTCATCGCCTACTCGTACCATTTTAGCCTCCATGCTGGCACTTTTTGGTAGTAGATCTTCTAACGAATTAGTGCGTCTGACTGCTCGTGTTGTTCTGCGGTCGGCGTTCCAGAACCATCTCGACCTAGTGACATGACTGTAAGGTTCAGTCAGATTCTCAGTTATTAATCCAGCAGACATACCTTAGGTCTTAAAACACTAAAAGTTCGTGTTGTAGACGGCGCAGAACCTCGAGCGACCTACTGCGGCAACTGGCGTGTTCAGTCGTATAGCGCACGCACTGAGAACACCTGCAAACAGCTGTAGGTAAGTTACGCTGTAGTCGGCGCCTGCTGAGTCGCCCGCAGGTGGCAGGAACGGCTGGGCAGCTGGAAAGCCGTGACGCGGCACTGGTCGCTGGAATCCGCACACTGCTCCCTCAGCTCGGCTGACGATGCGCGACGCGTGACGTAGCGCGAGCCGGCTGGTGCTCAGCACCGCGGGAGGACGGCGACACCCCCACGCCAGCGGCGACCGCTCTCGTACCGCCTTATTTAAACCTTATACCGTCCTCAAATATCGCGCTGTATGTCAAATATCATTTCTGCCGCTTGTGAGAGTATCAGCTCTTAAATACCACTTCTATCACGCCGAAACGACGCTTTACCGCGGAGCCGATATCGAGCCACTGTAAAGCCGGCAGCCATTTTGGCCAAAAAAAAACAAAAAAACAAACAAACAAACAGCCAACACAAAGTGTTTTGAGCGGAACCGACATTTAACGATCAGTACTTGGGGGCCGACGGCCAACTCATCGCGCCCTTGCTGCGGCTGTTCTCTTGAGGGGCCCATACCGTACTAATTTATATATGATACCAACAAATAAGAAGATCGCTACATTTGCCGTCTGTGATACAGCTCCCCACCCCCACACCCTTCCCAGCGTCAGTATTTGAAACTTAAACGGCACTGCTAGAATAAGTGGTCACTTGTTCAAAACATTCTTATTTAGAGACGCGTTTCGGGCACAGACCATCGTCAGAGCATCAGAAAGAAAAGTCTTCATACAAGGTGTGGAGTCACATGTGCCAGCCGTTAGCATCAGTACTCAACTACATCATAATCGCAGGCCTCCTGCGCGACGTTATGTCGCACCTTACAATGTCAGTATTGGTTCTTGAGAAAAAATAGTTGACAACTGGGTTAGTGGGTGACAGTAAGTCGTATGTGATCGATACCTCCGAGATAGCGATGCCGGCGAAAATCTTTGGGTGGTCACACTAAGCGGCTGATGTTATGAGGCCTGCTGGCGATCGTCGCCAGTGATCTCCGAGCTACCTGCATGCAGAACTCTGGTCTCTGAATATAGAACTGCAGCGCGCCTCTGGACTCCTGTCGTCTGCATCGTCCGCCAGGCTGTACTAAGGCAAAATGTTGGCATCACCCTGTGTATAATTAAAGGTTAGTTATTCAAGGAACTTTCGGATTTGCTGCCGTTCGACGTTTGCTACCCTCCAAGATATTTCGACTAAGAACCTACCAATCATCTTAAGCGGAACCATCGAAGACTGAAAAAAGACTTATCCTGTCCCCATGTTTATTAGCGCCCTGTGAATATTCCACGCACGTTGTAAGATCAGATTATGATGACCACTGACCATACAACCCGAAGGGCAGTGGCCCAGCTGCAGAAATCAGCTGTCTTGGATTGTCGTTTGCCGTAGCCGTCGGCGAACTCTGTCTTCTTCGTTTGGAATAAATCGTTGAAATGATGGAGTGCCACGCTTTATGCAACAGTTACCCATTATCACGATTCGTCACGCACGCCGCTGAATGGTCAGCGTAGCACAATGCCATACGAGGGGCCCAGGTTCGATTCCCGGCTGGATAGGAGATATTCTCCACTCAGGGACTGTGTGTTGTGTTGTGTTGTCTTCATCATCATTTCATACTAATCGACAAGCAAATCGTCGAAGTGACGTCAACTAAAAAGACTTGCAACTTGCGCCAGGTGAACCGTCTACCCGACGGAAGGCCGTAGCCATTTCCATTCCCACGGTTCATCTCATTTTCCCCTACGCATACTTCCATACGTTGTTTAATAATGGAGTCCCAAAAACATGTTCCTGTGTTCAATAATATTATTTAATCCTACTCCACTGAAAGTGCGGTGTGGATAAAATGTTCAGCAACAGCAGATATGGTTCACTGCAAAAGGCGAGAGCTGAGTTGAATTTCGGGGCAGCGTTCTTCTGTGGGACGCGTCGTCTGCCATATGTAAACAGACTTCACTGGCAAGGTTCTTTGTAAATATCAGCCCTCTGCAATACCAAACTGTCCTTCGCTGCCTCCCAGGCGGTTTGTAGTCGTAGATGATCGGCTGAAAACCACTTTAACTTGAATTTCTGGAGGATACAGGCTATCTTGAATGAAGTATTCCCGACAAATGGAAGAAAAGCTAGGTATTTTGGCGGCATGGTCTCATTAGTATGCACTTCCTGGTTTCAAAGTCCGACTAATGAAGCCCTGTTAATCTGCTGGGTAGAATGTCTGTTTCTTTCTGAAAACTGTCTTTAGGTGTCCGAGCACTTTGGGCAAACTATATGGATTTGAGACCATGTAAGCTCTGCGTGCAAGTAATTTAAGCACACTCATAGTTTCCGACGGTTCATGGAATCTCGACGGTTGTAAATACAAATCAATGTGTGTGGGCTTACGATAAACTGAATGCCCCAAAGAGCCATCCTCATTCTTCCGCCGAGGCAGAACGTACAGGAAGGCAGGTTACACTCTATACTACATAGTGAATTGAATGTTCTTATGGAATTGAGTTGAAGTAAAAACAAAAATTTATCATCTCCATGAGGCCTCACTATGAAAGTATCGTCCACATTCATGCCGTTTTTCTGATTGTGAGACTTACATCATTCACTGTAATGGTTTCTGAAACAGGGAACTATCAGATAAGCACCGTGTTGGAATACTTCATTAGAAGAAGTAGACGCGACCAAAATAAATAATTCCTTTATGCGAGCCACGAATTTTACAACCTCACTTGTGGTTTTGCTGCAAATGTTACCAGAGAATTTGCTGCTCCGGATATACACAGTCTGAGACAAAAACTTAAGCACCCAGAACACATGGTCGGATGTGAATGTAACTTCGTACACTCACACACCATCGGGAGGTATGTGAATGGCTAGATTTGCAACTCTCTGACAGGCAGAACAGCCACCATAGCTCTTTAATGCTGTTCTTTTTTAGCATTTTTACTAGGGTCCATAAGGTACGTAAGGGGGCGTGAACGGCGTCCATATTGAGTGATCACTGTGAAGGCAGCGGAGAGACTGTGAATTGTGAGACGGCTTCATCAGCACCTGACGGGGATGCAAGGGGCTTCACGTGCCTCCAACTGGCCGGCCGCTCTGATCTTGAAATACCGAGCGAGGTGGCACAGTGGTTACACTCGGAAAGGCGACGGTTCAAACCCGCGTCCGGCCATCCGGATTTAGGTTTTCCGTGATTTCCATAAACCACTCCAAGCAAATGCCGGGATGGTTCCTTTCAAAGGGCACGGATGATTCCCTTCCCCATCCTTGACACAATTCTGTCATGTGCTCCGTCCCAAATGACCTCTATGTCGACGGGACATTAAAACCAATCTTCCTCCTCCTCCTTGGGGCAATATCGGACTGCATGTGAACCTGCGGGCAGGCATACCGTCGTCAAGTCCCCAATAAACCACGTGTGATCACCACAAGAGAGGGTCGCCGTATTGTGCACCAAGGACATCGTGACACCTTCACGTCTGCGCCCCCCATCCGAGAACAAATAAAGGACTGACTGCAGCATTCTGTACCATCCCGCAATATTGGTCGGAGACTGCTTGTCACCACAGCAACACAAACGTGTGCGTTTGGAGTGGTGCTGTGGTTGGGAAGCACGGACCACTGCCGATATATGGCGTCGTATTGTGTTCAGCAATGAAGCACAGATCTGCATTATTCCGGATGACCATCGTCGACGAATATGACAGCGACCTGGGGAAGGTCCCGTTCTTCCACTGTTTTGAAGAGGCACAGTGGTGTTACTCCTGGCATCGTGCTGTGGGACCCATTGGGTATGACATGTCGTCACGGCAGGCAGTGGTTGAGGGAACTCTGACGGCACGTCAGTACGTCACGGACAGCCTGCATTGTCATGTACTGCCTCCCATGCGACTGTAGCGTGGCTTCATTTTTTAACAGGACGGTGATCGTCCACGTATGGCATGTGTCTCTATGAACTGGCTGCCTGATGTTATGGTACTTCAGTACCAGAAAGGTCCCCAAGGGAGAAGGTGATAGAACATGTGAGGGATCAGCTCGGACCTAATCTGTCTCAATGCCAGAATTCAGGATATCAGGGACAAGTTAAAACATTTTAGATGATCCAGCATTGAAGTGGACATGGACTGCGGCTGGCCATAAACTGGTAGAAATAAGGAATACCCACAGTGGCACTTTTTGTAAAATATATTAATTACTCAACCAGTTTTGACACTACTTCTTCAGGCCCCTATGCAAACTGAATGGTGAAATCCAATCCTCGGTGCATTAGGACAGGTACCATGTGTACTGGCTGGCCTCATGGATGTTTTTTACACGATCTGTACGCTCCAGTCATCTAACAATAATTGCCTACAGCTGCAGTTACTGTTAGATGACTGGCGTGTACAGATCGTGTAAAAAAAAAAAAAAAAAAAAAAAAAAATCCATGAGGCCAGCTAGTACACATGGTACCTGTCCTAATGCACCGAAGATTGGATTTCACCATTCATTTTGCATAGGGGCCTGGCGATGTTACTTCGAAACTAGTTGCATAAGTAATACATTTTATAAAAAGTACTGCCGTTGGTATTCTTTATTTCTACTATTTACGGCAGTTGTGGCCCCCCTTGCCTCAGGAGAAGATATAACGTCTTTATGACACCCATGCCAACCGAAACAGTACACGAATCCAGGCCAGAAGGGATGCAACGTCACAGTGATAAGTGAGTGCTTATTGCCAAGTTGTTTGTAAATTTGACTCGATTTTGTTAGCAGTGAAATAACATGACGTGTTCTCACAATCCAGAAAGTTTCGTTTCGTTCTCCCCTTTTCTCTTTTTAGTCAGGCAGTGGATTTCGTGTGCTCTGTATCTTACCGCGTATATTCTGTATAAAACTCACAGACATTTGCAGCTTTATTCCCGAAATCAGTTATCACCCTCTCCTGTTGATGTACCTCTGTTGAGAAAAATAACTACCTGCAAAACAGGAGTGCACATAATCTCCATGGAAAATTGATATTTCAAGGCTTTTTGAGAGAAACACATTGTCGCATTTCCAGTACAGGTCTCTACGGCACTGAGTGGCAACAAACTGCCTGTAGGGAACGCATACTTCAGACACCAAGTATATAAAATGTATTACATTGTAGATTGAGAGTAAAGTGCCTTTCCATATTTTAATATCAGTTTATACTTCATCAGTACTTGATTACGAAACTTCCCGGCAGATTAAAACCGTGTGCCGGACCGAGACTCGAACTCCGGATCTTTGTCTTTCGCGGGAAAGCGCTCTACCATATTTTTTTATCTTATTTTGTTCGTTATTGATCGTTGTATCTTTTGGGGCGGACGTCCCATGGCGTCTGTTCAAGTTCTTCGTTGATCCATCCACTTAGTTTTTTTAGTACAGAGGGCAGCTAGCCCTCTAACCGAACACGCTGATCTACCGTGCCGGCAGCATCTGAGCTACCCAAGCACGACTCACGACCCCTTCTCACAGCTCGTCTTCTACCTTCCAAACTTCACAGAAACTCTCCTGCAGACCTTGCAGAACTAGCACTTCCGATAGAAAGGATTGCGGAGACATGGCTTAGGAAGTTTCATATGAACGCATACTCCGATGCAGAGTGAAAATGTCGTTCTGTAAGCATCCCCCAGGCTGTGGCTAAGCCGTGTCTCCACGACATCCTTTCTTCCAGGAGTGCTAGTTCGGCAAGGTCTGCAGGACAACTTCTGTGAAGTTTGGAATGTAGGACACGAGGTACTGGCGGAACTAAAGCTGTGAGGACGGGTCTTGAGTCGTGCTTACGTATCTGAGATGGTAGAGCACTTGCCCGCAAAAGGCAAAAGTCTCGAGTTTGAGTCTCGGTCCGACACGCTGTTTTAATCTGCTTGAAAGTTTCACATTAGTGCACACTACGCTGCAGAGTGAAAATTTCATTCTAGTACTTGATTAGTTCATTCGTTATTTTTGTTCAATCACGAGAAAGATCATGATAATCCCTGGAAGATGCATGGGTTGCAGCATCGCACAAGAAATCGTGTTTCCGAGGTCAACAGTGTCTACGGTGGATCTTCAGTGACAATTTGACCATACAGGTAAATTCCAATGAAACTGTATGTCTAGATGATGTCACTTTGCCTCCGCAGAGCCGTATGAGGTGATCATCAGATGTCAGCCAATTTGAACGGGCGGCGTCAGGATCCCATTTCTACAACGACTGTACAGAGACGAATGCTCGCACTGACTTCAACCGTCGACGACCGACTCGCGTCCAATTGCTGACACCTCGACGGAGAGCTCAACGGCTGGCATAGACTTCCACCATCGTCCATGGAAAATGGAACAGTGGCGGAGTGTAGGAATCCCGATTTGATCTGCATCTAATTGATGGGCGAGTGAGAGCTTGCGCATGCTCCTTGAAGCTGTGGACCCTGAATGTCCAGGAAGGAGGTAGCACAATAACGGTCTGGGCTGTGTTTGCATGCTCACAAGTAGACGCTGTTGTCCGGCTGCCGGGACTGATGACAGGTGAACCTGATGTGGACGTTCTAGAAGACTGTCTTCATCCCTGATCGAAATGGCTTGATTCAGCGGGACAATGCAATGTGTCACCGTTCTTTGGTTGCACACAATTGGCTTGTAGAACACTCCAGTGCGTTCACGACCATGGCTTGGGACACACACATCGTTCTATCTTTAACAGAATCGAGCAATTGTTGGGTGGTGTCGAAACAAGGACAAGAGACAGGATGACAGAGATTTGCTAAGACATCAGGAAATAACTTTTATTGTGCTAGAGGGAGCCGCAGAGTGTAGCAACTGTAGAAGAAAACGGAGATTGACGTATGCCGATGTACATCGATCGTTGCAAGTACTAATCTGAGACGAAAAGGTTCGCACAGGAGAAGAATTATTGGTTGGTCGGATCAAAACCAATCAGAAGAATGATGACTAAAAAGAAGTGCAAGTATACATGTCCGCTTCCGTAGCTAAGTGGTCAGCGCGGCTAACTGTCATGCAGGGGACCCGGGTTCGATTCCTTGTACAACCAGTGTTTTTCCTTGGTGGGAGGACTGGTGCGGAATTCAGTCAGCCTCTTGAAGCCAACTGAGGAGCTACTCGACAGATTAGCAGAAGTTCCAAGATCGAGAAATCCGACAGCGGCCGGGAGAGTGGTGTGCTGACCACATGCCATTCCATGCCATATACGGTGACGCCACTGGCAGAGGACGAAGCGGCGGTCCGTTGGAGCCCAATGGCCCGTCTAGGCCCAGAGCGTGGAACTTTTGTTGAGTATAAATGGTATGTTTAGAAATTTGACACTTTGTACTTCGTGTGTTATTAATAATAAAAAAGGGAATAAAGTTAAAATCCTACAATGATACTCCAAATATTTACCTTTAATTCTCTTTAGAATTCTGTTGTACGTTGGATCAGTGCTGGTTTCCGTAAAACTCGAGTTACCGCACAGTCTGCATCTTTTAAGTATTACTGTTGTCCACGTAGAGCCATATACTTGGGTGAGACTTGGTAGAAGCCGAGCCGCCGTGTCTCAAGTGAGTTGGCCGGTTTTCGGATATATGATCCGCAACTTGAACGAGAATTACAAAGTACACACGACTTAATTCCTATAAACAGAAACAATAAGTAACATACATCTTCCAATTACAATAATTAATGGAAGGTACAAAGGACACTTAATATATGTGTTTAATATATTAGGCAATAATAATTGTTCTAACTGTTATCAGAAATTGTGACAACAGTAGCTTTTAATTTGGTTGACGCTTCTGCTGTTTAAGTTCCTTTGTGCCCGGAACCTTAGAAGTTCCTTTACGAGATATTTGGTTAGCACCGTAATTTTTGAAAATTCCTGGCAGATTACAACAGTGTGCTGGACCAACATTCGAGTTTGGGACCAATGCCGTTAACTGGAATGTTCTCTGCCAGCCGATCTATTTAAGCACGAATCACGGCCCACCCTCACAGCTTTACTTCCGTCAGTCCCTCTCTCCTTACCTTCAGGCGGGCTTCGGTGAAGTTTGGAAGGTAGGAGATGTGGTTCTAGCGGAAGCGAAGTTGTGAGGCCGGGTCGTTAGTCGTGCTCGGGTAGCTCAGTCGGTAGACCACTTGCTCGTGAACGGCAGAGGTCCCACGTTCGTATCCGGCTTGGAACACAGTTTTAAGGTGCCGGGAAGTTTCTCATCAGCGCACACTCCGCTACAAAATGAAAATGCACTCCAGAATGTTGTTATTAGTTGCCCCGAAGTCAGAGTTTCTTTATGCAAGTTGAAGATCCACATCTAGACGGACGATACCACTGAAATCGCTTTCTAGAGAACACTGTGATACGACATGATCAAGTGTACCGAACTCGTCACATTCACAGCGGTCTGTCTCACTTTTGCCGTTTTTGTGTAGATATACAAGGTACTATCCACGTGTCGTTATGAAAGGAACATGCCTCTACTTGGGTTCACATACTGGAATTTCGTCTTCTCTCGAATTGGTAAACACGACGACCAGTGTCCTTATTGCCCCAGTGCCTCTGCCACGTACAGGTTCTCCAGCAGTTAAGTTGCACTTTATTCGTGATTTTTTTTTTCTCCAGTTACCTGCCTCACCTTCTCAATGCCCTACTTCCGCAGCCAACAGCAAGTACAGGTAGCTCTGTACCAGACAATGATATCGGCAGAATATATTCTCAAAATTAATAGCACTGCTTCTATTGGTGTTGTGCCAAATGCTCCCGTACCACTTAGAAGCGCAATTCGCTACACCCGTCTTAGGTGTATTCTCACACGTTGACAGCACTCTCACGTCGACATCTCCGAGAAAAGATGCACAGAAAATACACTGAATGGCGAAAAGTTATGTAATTCTGTAGAGAACCACCTTATTTCTTACATTATCAGACCCCCTAATTTTCAACATGCTTCTGTAGCATCACATCTCAGATGCTTCTATTCTCGTCTGTTCTGGTTTTCCCACAGTCCATGTTTCGGAGCGTGGAATGTCAGATCCCTTAATCGGGCAGGTAGGTTAGAAAATTTAAAAAGGGAAATGGATAGGTTGAAGTTAGATATAGTGGGAATTAGTGAAGTTCGGTGGCAGGAGGAACAAGACTTTTCGTCAGGTGAATACAGGGTTATAAATACAAAATCAAGTAGGGGTAATGCAGGAGTAGGTTTAATAATGAATCAAAAAATAGGACTGCAGGTAAGCTACTACAAACAGCATAGTGAACGCATTATTGTGGCCAAGATAGACACGAAGCCCATGCCTACTACAGTAGTACAAGTTTATATGCCAACTACCTCTGCAGATGATGAAGAAATTGATGAAATGTATGATGAGATAAAAGAAATTATTCAGATAGTGAAGGGAGACGAAAATTCAATAGTCATGGGTGACTGGAATTCGAGGCTAGGAAAAGGGAGAGAAGGAAACATAGTAGGTGAATATGGATTGGGGGAGAGAAATGAAAGAGGAAGCCGTCTGGTAGAATTTTTCACAGAGCATAACTTAATCATAGCTTGGTTCAAGAGTCATAAAAGAAGGTTGTATACATGGAAGAATCCTGGAGATACTAGAAGGTATCAGATAGATTATATAATGGTAAGACAGAGATTTAGGAACCAGGTTTTAAATTGTAAGACATTTCCAGGGGCTGATGTGGACTCTGACCACATTCTATTGGTTATGAACTGTAGGTTAAAACTGAAGAAACTGCTAAAAGGTGGGAATTTAAGGAGATGGGACCTGGATAAACTGACTAAACCAGAGGTTGTACAGAGTTTCAGGGAGAGCATAAGGGAACAATTGACAGGAATGGGCGAAAGAAATACAGTAGAAGAAGAACGGGTAGCTCTGAGGGATGAAGTAGTGAAGGCAGCAGAGGATCAAGTAGGTAAAAAGACGAGGGCTAGTAGAAATCCTTGGGTAACAGAAGAAATATTGAATTTAATTGATGAAAGAAGAAAATATAAAAATGCAGTAAATGAAGCAGGCAAAAAAGTCTAAAAAATGAGATCGACAGGAAGTGCAAAATAGCTAAGCAGTGATGGCTAAAGGACAAATGTAAGGATGTAGAGGCTTATCTCACTAGGGGCAAGATAGATACTGCCTACAGGAAAATTAAAGAGACCTTTGGAGAAAAGAGAGCCACTTGTATGAATATCAAGACCTTAGATGGAAACCCAGTTCTAAGCAAAGAAGGGAAAGCAGAAAGGTGGAAGGAGTATATAGAGGGTCTATACAAGGGCGATGTACTTGAGGACAGTATTATGGAAATGGAAGAGGATGTAGATGAAGATGAAATGGGAGATACGATACTGCGTGAAGCGTTTGATAGAGCACTGAAAGACCTGAGTCGAAACAAGGCCCCGGGAGTAGACAACATTCCATTGGAACTACTGACGGCCTTGGGAGAGCCAGTACTGACAAAACTCTACCATCTGGTGAGTAAGATGTATGAGACAGGCGAAATACCCTCAGACTTCAAGAAGAATATAATAATTCCAATCCCAAAGAAAGCAGGTGTTGACAGATGTGAAAATTACCCGACTATCAGTTTAATAAGTCACGGCTGCAAAATACTAATGTGAATTATTTACAGACGAATGGAAAAACTGGTAGAAGGCTACCTCGGGAAAGATCAGTTTGGATTCCGTAGAAATACTGGAACACGTGAGGCAATACTGACCTTACGACTTATCTTAGAAGAAAGATTAAGGAAAGGCAAACCTACGTTTCCAGCATTTGTAGACTTAGAGAAAGCTTTTGACAATGTTGATTGGAATACTCTCAAATTCTGAAGGTGGCAGGGGTAAAATACAGGGAGCCAAAGGCTATTTACAATTTGTACAGAAAGCAGATGGCAGTTATAAGAGTTGAGGGACATGAAAGGGAAGCAGTGGTTGGGAAGGGAGTAAGACAGGGTTGTAGCCTCTCCCCGATGTTATTCAATCTGTATATTGAGCAAGCAATATAGGAAGTGAAAGAAAAGTTTGGAGTAGGTATTAAAATCCATGGAGAAGAAGTAAAAACTTTGAGGTTCGCTTCATGACATTGTAATTCTGTCAGAGACAGCAAGGAACTCGGAAGAGCAGTTGAACGGAATAAACAGTGTCTTGAAAGGCGGATATAAGATGAACATCAACAAAAGCAAAACGAGGATAATGGAATGTAGTCGAATTAAGTCGGGTGATGCTGAGGGAATTAGATTAGGAAATGAGACACTTAAATTAATAAATGAGTTTTGCTATTTGGGAAGCAAATTAACTGATGATGGTCGAACTAGAGAGGATATAAAATGTAGACTGGCAATGGCAAGGAAAGCGTTTCTGAAGACGAGAAATTTGTTAACATCGAGTATAGATTTAAGTGTCAGGAAGTCGTTTCTGAAAGTATTTGTATGGAGTGTAGCCATGTGTGGAAGTGAAACATGGACGATAAATAGTTTGTACAAGAAGAGAATAGAAGCTTTCGAAATGTGGTGCTACAGAAGAATGCTGAAGATTAGATGGGTAGATCACATAACCAATGAGGTATTGAATAGAATTGGGAAGAAGAGCAGTTTGTGGCACAACTTGACAAGAAGAAGGGACCGGTTGGTAGGACATGATCTGAGGCATCAAGGGATCACAAATTTAGCATTGGAGGGCAGCGTGGAGGGTAAAAATCGTAGAGGGAGACCAAGAGATGAATACAGTAAGCAGATTCAGAAGGATGTAGGTTGCAGTAAGTAATGGGAGATGAAGAGGCTTGCACAGGATAGAGTATCATGGAGAGCTGCATCAAACCAGTCTCAGGACTGAAGACAACAACAACAACGTTTCACAACCATACAATGGCGTGCTCCAGACGTATATCTCAGAAATTTCTTCCTCAAATTAGGGTCTATATTTGATACTAGTAGACTCCTCCTGGCCGAGAAAGCCGTTTTTGCCACTACTGGTCTGCTCTTTATGTCGTCCTCTCTCCGTCCATTATGGATATTTTGCTGCCTAGACAGCATAATTCCTTAACTTCGTCTACTTCGTGATCCCCAACTCTGATGTTAAGTTTCTCGCTGTTATCATTTCTGCTGCTTCTCATTACTTTCGTGTTTCTTCGATTTACTCTCAGTCCATACTCCGTGCGCGTTAGACCGTTCATTCCAATCAGGAGACCCTGTGATTCCTTTTCAGTTTCACTGAGGATAGCAATGTTATCAGCGAATCGTTTCATTGATATCTTTTCGTCCTGAATTGTAGTCCCGGTCTTGAATTTTTCTTTGATTTCCATAATTGCTTCTTCGATGTATAGTTTGAACAGTAGGGGCGAAAGACTACAGCCTTGTCTCACACTCTCCTTAATCCGAGCACTTCGTTCTTGGTCTCCCAGCGTTATTGTTCTTTCCTGGTTCTTGTAAATGTGGTGTCACCGCCAGACACCACTCTTGCTAGGTGGTAGCCTTTAAATCGGCCGCGGTCCGTTAGTATACGTCGGACCCGCGTGTCGCCACTGTCAGTGATTGCAGACCGAGCGCCACCACACAACAGGTCTAAAGAGTCGTCCTAGCACTCGCCCCAGTTGTACAGCCGACTTTGCTAGGAAAGGTTCACTGACAAATACGCTCTCATTTGCCGAGACGATAGTTAGCATAGCCTTCAGAGACGTCATTTGCTACGACCTAGCAAGGCGCCATTATCAATAGATATTTAACTTGTGATGCCTGTACCGTCAGACCGATGTACACCACTTATGGATTAAAGTTAAGTATTACATCAACTACGTACTTTATTTGCTACTATAAACTCCTTCAATTGTTCCAGACCTCACGCCAGACCGCGTGTAATTAAACGCGTGCATTTCGGCCTCCTCTAGCAACACGGTGTTTGCTCTTCTGCCAACACAGCACATAGCGACGAGTGTACAAATGGTCTTCTTCTTTATACTTGCTTAAATTACTTGTGTCATGGCTTCGCCACAATCTCCAGATGTACTGTCCGATTTTTATCGCTTGCAGAATCAGCAGACGCAGGCCTTATTGGATGCCCTTGGACAGCTCGTCCAGGGTCAACGTGCGATGCAAAACGATGCGGCAGCCGCCGCTCCACCGCTACCGCAGCCACAACACACAGTTGCACCACCTTTTCGTCCTTCTGATGCGGCACTGGAAAGCTGGACGGAGTGGTCACGCCAATTTGGATTCCATCTCGCCGCCTACAGAATTCAAGGTAACGAGCGGCAGCCTTTCTTATTAGCATGCGTCGGCGTATCCACGTACCGAGTGATAGTGAAATTGTTTCCCTGACGCGACGTAGCAGCTCTGTCCTACGAAGAAATTTTGTCTGCATTAGATGCCTATTTCAAAGAATCAGTCAATGTAGTTGCAAAAAGGTATGCCTTCTTTCGTACAAAACGTACGGCCGGTCAAACTAATCGGGAGTGGGTTGCAACTTTGCAAGGCCTTACTAGGGATTGTGCTTTTGAGTGTGAATGTGGACTCCCTTATTCAGATACTATGGTGCATGATGCAATTGCACAGAACGTTTCTGATGTTCGTATATGGGAACATATTTTGAAACTAATCAATCCCTCCCTTCAACAAGCGATGGACATATTGGATAGGCAAGACACACTTGACTTTGCTCAGGAATCATTTGAAACTTCGCCAGCCGTGTGTCACGTTAACCGGCCCGCCGGGCGCGCTGCACGGAACAGTAAACAGCCCTCGTGCCCGTCCACACAGCAGCCGCCAAGCTCTCCGCTACGTGTGCCGCGCAAGCATGCAAATGCAGTGCTAAAGTCATGCCCGTGGTGTGCTACTAGACATTCGCGTGAGAATTTCCCGTCACGCCAAGCTATTTGCTTTTTCTGTAATAAAAAAGGACATGTTCAGAGCGTTTGCCAGAAAAAGCTTAGATCGGACACTCACAACCATTCCAGGCCCTTTGCTTCACGCCGGAATCGGAATCGAACCACGAATACTCAGGCTTGTGAACCTTCACCCATGGACATTCATGCAGTTCATTCCACTCTGCCCAGTGCCACTCTCTCTAACAGTGACTGTGTTCGTCCCACAAATAGTGTGCGTCGAAGTCGACGGAAATCCCGCTTCTGTACCAGTGCCTGTTCATGTTGCACGAGATAGTCGCTCTTGTCGTCAGTAGGACAGTAAACTTTTTGTAGATTTGGACATTCATGGCAACGTGATCCCATTCCAGCTCGATACCGGAGCCGCAGTTTCATTGATCAATAAAGACACCTACAAACAACTGGGCACACCTCCGTTGCGTGCCGCAAATGTTCAGTTAACTAGCTATTCCGGTCAGGATATCCCTGTGTTAGGACAGTGCAGCCTTCTTGCAACATACAAGGGACAAACAAAACTTGTGTCATTTTACGTCCTTTGTTCTTCTTCTACAGTGAACTTGTTTGGTTTAGATTTATTTCAGTTGTTTAACTTGTCTATAGTCAATCAGGTCCTATCAGTGAACCAGACTGTGCCTTCGGCCAGTGTTTCTCGTCTATGTGAAGAATTTGCTGACTTTTTGCACTGGGCCTTGGTTGCGCTCAGAACTATAAAGCACGTTTGGAACTGAATGTAAACGCACAACCGAAATTTTTCAGAGCGCGCAATGTTCCCCACGCATTGCGTGATGAGGTCGCACGAACGTTACACGATTTAGAATCACAAGGTGTAATTGAACGTGTGCAGGCTTCTCTCTGGGCATCACCCTTAGTAATTTTCCCAAAACCTTCCAGTAAATTGAGACTTTGTGTGGACTTCAAGGCCACAGTGAATCCACAACTAGTGATTGCAACTTTTCCTTTACCCCGCCCGGAAGATCTTTTTGACAAACTGTGCCCGGGTAAATATTTTTCGAAGTTGGACCTCGCAGATGCGTACTTGCAAATACCAGTGGACAAAGAATCCCAGTGCGGCTTGGTGGTTAACACGCATCTTGGTTTGTATCAATTCATAAGACTGCCTTTCGGGTGTGCATCCGCCCCTGCATTGTTTCAGCAATATCTGCAAACTGTTTGTGCCTCGGTCCCTACTGCAGCAAACTATCTGGACGATATTGTGATCTCTGGAAAGACGGAAGAAGAACATTTAGCCAATCTCAGAACATTATTTCAGGTCTTGCGACAAAATGGTCTTCGCTTGCGGAAGGACAAATGTGTGTTTTCTGCTCGTGACTTACCCTATCTGGGACATGTAATCAATGCCCAAGGCATACATCCCAGTCCAGAGCACCTCCGTGCCATACAAGACTTGCCTTCGCCGCAGAATTTGAAGCAGCTACAGAGTGTGCTGGGAAAAATAAATTACTATAACAAATATGTGCGCCACGCCTCTTCCATTTCAGCTCCGCTTCATCGCTTACCCCGTAAAGGTGTTCCGTTTGTCTGGACGACGGAATGCGAACGCGCCTTTCGCCAGTTGAAATCGGCGTTGCTTTCAAATACTTGCCTTACGCCATTCGATCCCCAGAAACCCCTTTTGTTGATGGTAGATGCATCGGATTTCGGGATCGGTGCTGTACTTGCGCACAAAGATGGATCCCATGATCGCCCTATTGCCTTTGCGTCCAAATTGCTTTCGTCTGCGCAAAGAAATTATTCCCAGATAAAGAAGCTTTGGCTCTCGTATTTGGTGTTACAAAGTTTCATGATTTCTTGTATGGTCGTCACTTTACCATCATCACAGACCACAAACCTTTGACATCGCTTTTTCATCCAAACAAGCCTGTACCTCCACGTACAGCGCAGAAATTTATTCGCTGGTCTATTTTCCTCTCGCAGTACCGCTGCGATATCTTGTACCGGTCCACTGCTAAGCACGGAAACGCCGATGCGTTGTCCCGTTTGCCTGTTGCTGAGGATAGAGCATTCGATTCCTCCGAACTTGCTTGCCTGTTCATTGATTCGGAAACCGATGACGTGGTCGAATCGTTTCCGATTGATTTTCGTCGTGTAGCTACAGCCACAGCTGCTGACCCTGTCCTTGCTACAGTTTTGCGTTTTGTTGCTACGCAGTGGCCTTTGTCAAAGTCACGGATCGAGGATCCGTTGGTTCGCCGATTTTTTGCTCACAAGGAGAGACTTTTTGTACGACGTGGTGTTTTGCTGTTGCGTTCTGATAATGATCAGTCCAGGGTCGTGGTCCCACGTTCGTTACAGTCCTCTGTCTTACGGCTTCTCCACCAAGGACATTCGGGCATAGTGCGAACGAAACAACTTGCTCGTCAGCACTGTACTTGGTTCGGAATCGATGCTGCGATTACGAATATGTGCTCTTCTTGCATGGCGTGTACCGAACAACAATCCGCCCCACCGCGGAAATTCTTTGCATGGCCTAACGCCACTTCCCCTTGGCAACGCTTGCACATCGATTTTGCTGGTCCATTCTGGAATGCTCGATGGTTGGTTGTGGTAGATTCATTCAGTAATTTTCCTTTTGTTGTACGGATGTCTTCCACGACGTCATCTGCCACCATCCAAGCGTTATCCGCTATCTTTTGCATTGAAGGTCTTCCACAGACTGTTGTTTCCGACAATGGCCCACAATTCATGTCCGCAGAATTTCAGTCATTCTGCAAGGCCAGTGGTATTCAACACCTGACATCCGCGCCATTTTCGCCTCAGTCAAACGGTGCCGCTGAACGATTGGTCCGGACTTTCAAGTCACAGATGTTGAAGTTGAAAGAGTCGCATTCTCGGGAGGACGCGTTATTGCTCTTCTTGTCCTCGTATCGCTCTCAGCCCCGAGATGGTCGCTCACCGGCTGAGTTGCTCCACGGTCGTCCTCATCGAACATTGATGTCTTTGCTACATCCGCCGCATCAGGTTCCTGTGCAGCGGCAGCCACCTGCTTTTGCTCCAGGCGACGTTTATACTATCGCAACTATCGAGGTTCACGGCGTTGGCTCGCAGGGCGCATTCTTCGCTGCCTCGGCCGCGCTATGTATCTGGTTTTGGGGGCCTCTGGTGAGGTGCGTCGGCATCTCAATCAGCTGCGCCTCTGTCGTCGCACGGGTTCTGCCGCTCCCCGTCTGCTTTCAGCGACGGTGCCGTCCGGTCAGCGACCTGGGGACCCATCTACTGGCTCGCCTCATCCCCAGGTGTTACCGACGCTGCCTTCCATTTTGCCCCATGGCGACGCGCCGCCGCCGCCGCCGCCGCCGCCGCCGCCTGTGCTCCCGCCGGCGACGCCCGCAGTGGACGCTTCGCTGCAGCCGCCAAGCGTCTCCCTGGGTCACGCGCCGCCGATCGCTTCCCGTGACCAGCTGTCCTCCGACATGGAACTCTTGCCCGCTCCGGACCAGATGTCGTCTTCGCCCGTCGGGTGCCCCGACGCGATGGAGGTCGACCCTACGGCCCCTCCTGTCTCTCTACGGGCGCATACACCGCATGTTGGCGTGCACCCTGGACTAGGTTTTCAGGCGTTTCCTAGCTCCCCTCGAACCGAATGGCCGGGTGCGGGTGGCACAGCCTCGCCTGTTGTTAGGCTCCCCACCTCGTCGCATACGTCAACATGGGGTCCTCCCCACGGCGGGCGGAAGCCTTATAACACAACCGTCCGCCGATTTGCGGGGGAGGAATGTGGTGTCACCGCCAGACACCACTCTTGCTAGGTGGTAGCCTTTAAATCGGCCGCGGTCCGTTAGTATACGTCGGACCCGCGTGTCGCCACTGTCAGTGATTGCAGGCCGGGCGCCACCACACGGCAGGTCTAAAGAGTCGTCCTAGCACTCGCCCCAGTTGTACAGCCGACTTTGCTAGGAAAGGTTCACTGACAAATACGCTCTCATTTGCCGAGACGATAGTTAGCATAGCCTTCAGCTACGTCATTTGCTACGACCTAGCAAGGCGCCATTATCAATAGACATTTGACTTGTGATGCCTGTACTGTCAGACCGATGTACACCACTTATGGATTAAAGTTAAGTATTACATCAACTACGTACTTTATTTGCTATTATAAACTCCTTCAATTGTTCCAGACCTCACGCCAGACCGCGTGTAATTAAACGCGTGCATTTCGGCCTCCTCTAGCAACACGATGTTGGCTCTTCTGCCAACACAGCAGTAAATATTGTAAATCACCATTCTGTCTCCATAGCTTATTCGTATTTTTCTCAGAATTTCGAACATCTTACACCATTTTATATTGTCGAACATTTTATTCAAGTCGACGAATCCTATGAACGTGTCTTGATTTTTCTTTGGTCTCGCTTCCAATATCAAGTGTAACGTCAGACCTCTCTTTCCGGTGCCTTTACCTTTCTTAAAAACAACCTGATCTTCATGTAACATGTCCTCGGTTTTCTTTTCCATTCTTCTGTACATTATTCCTGTCGGCAACTTGGATGCACGAGTTTTTAAGCTGATCAGCGTGTAATTCTGCACTTGTCAGCTCTTGCAATGTTCAGAACTGTGTGGATGATGTTTTCCCGAAAGTCAGTTGGTACATCGCCAGACTCATACATTCTACACCAAAGTGAATAGTCGTTTTGCTGCCACTTGCCGCAATTATTTTAGATATTCCGATGGAATGTTATCTATCCGTTCTGCCTTATTTGATACCAGTTCTTCCAAAGCTCTTTTAAATTCTGCTTCTAATACTGTAACCCTACCTCCTCCAAATCGATCCGTTTCTTCTTCTATCACTTCAAATAAGTCTTTCCCCTCATAGAGGACTTGCCTGTACTCTTTCTGCCTATGCGCTCTCTCCTCTGCGTCCAACAGTGGAATTCCCATTCCACTCTTAGTGTTATGACTCTTGCTTTTAATTTCACCGAAAATCGTTTTGATTTTTCTGTGTGCTGCTCCAGTCCTTCCAACAACCATTTGTTTTTCGATTTCTTCACTTTCTCCATGCAGCCGTTTAGCCTTAGCTTCCCTGCACGTCCTTTTTATTTCATTCCTAAGTGGCTTGTATTTCGGTATTGCTGGATTTCCATGAACATTTTTGTATGAACATTTTTGTACTTCCTTCTTTCATCAATCAGCTGGAGTATTTCTTGTCACCCTTGGTTCCTTTGCAGTCACCTTCCTGATAGCTAAGTTTTCTTTTCCAACTTCTGTGATTACCGTTTTCAGAGATAACCATTCCTCTTCAACGGAACTGCCTACTGACCTATACGTTATCGCAGTATCGATAGCCTCAGAAAACTTCGAGCGTATCTCTTCATTCCTTAGTACTTTCATGTCCCACTTGTTGGTGCAATGATTCTTTCTCACTAGTCTCTTAAACTTTAGCCTACTTTTCACCATTACTAAATTGTGATCTGAGTCATTATCTTCTCCTGGATACGCTTTAGAATCCAATATTTGATTTCCGAATCTCTATCTGACCGTGATGTAGGCTGAGATTTTCCCGGAACTCCCGGCATTTTCCGAGAATATGTCCTTCTCTTTTGATTCTTGAATAGAGTATTCCCTATTACTAACTGATATTTGTTGCAGAACTCAATTTGTCTTTCTCCTCGGTCATTCCTGCTGCCATGTCTGTGTTCTCCCGTAAGCGTTTCTCCTACTGCCTCCCCTAGATGCGCATTCCAGTCCCCCATAATCCAATTTTCTTCTTTATTTACGTGCTGAATTACCTCTGTCTTCATCCACTGTATACCTGAACTATTGTTGTCGGTGTTGGTTTGCTTTCGATTCAGAGTAACTCACTCTCTGTCCTATGTTCCTATTCATAACGAATCCCACTAACGTTACTCTATTTTCTGCTGTTGTAGATAGTAACCTACACTCGTCTCCACAGAAATTCTTGTATTTTTTCAGTTTTCCTGACTGACCCCCGACTATAGATTGAGCCTCTGCATTTCCCTTTTCAGATTTTCTAGCTTCCCTAGCACGTTCAAACGTCTGACATTCCACGCAGCGATTCGAAGAACATGATCCTTCCTTAGTTATTCAATCTTTTTCTCGTGGTCACCTCCCCTTTGGTAGTCGCCTCCAGGAGATGCGAACGGGGAGTAGTCCGAAATATTGTGTTAATGGAGAGGTTACCGTGACCCTTTCGAAATACCGTTACAACATGTGTTTGTAAGACCCGTTGCAGGCAACTGCTAGTGTCAATAATAAATAAACAAATAACTAAAACCGAGCGAGGTGGCGCAGTGGTTAGCACACTGGACTCGCATTCGGGAGGACGACGGTTCAATCCTGCGTCCGGCCATCCTGATTTAGGCTTTCCGTGATGTCCCTAAATCGCTCCAGGCAAATGCCGGGATAGTTCCTTTGAAAAGACACGGCCAGCTTCCTTCCCCGGCCTTCCCTAATCCGATGAGACCGATGACCTCGCAGTTTGGTCTCTTCGCCCAAACAACCCAACGCAAATAACTAAATGTGGCCGTGTGTGTGTCGGCAGGTACCGAGACGGCCACGACCACATGGGCGAGCACCGGGACGACGAGGCGGACCTGGACGCCGGGGCGCCCATCGCGTCGCTGTCGCTGGGCGCCGAGCGGCCGTTCGTCTTCAAGCACCGCGACGCGCGCCGCCGCGGGCCGCAGCACAGGGACGTCCCACCAGGTCAGCGGCCGCTGCTGCTGCCGCTGCTGCACCCTGTCTGCTTTGGCTCTCGGCCTTCCCTCGGTGTTCCTGAATCTCTCTGAAGCTGTTGGGAGCATTCGGCGATTGTTTCAAGTGGTAGAGGGAGTAGCTGATGGTAGAAAATATTACTCGCCGCCTCAAAAGAGCGCACTGGTGGCTTTGGCGCGCTGTAGAGGGTGCACAGCTGGTACCAGGAGGCCACGTGACCCTCCACCGCCGACAAAAGTGACTGAAGAGATGTCAGTGTGACAGTCGGTTGTAATGAATCAGCGCACTGACATGGGCCGATGCGGAGACGTAACGTAACAGAAAGGCAGAAAGGAGCTGTCGTGCTTGCACGTTCCCATGTCCACACCGTGAATGAATACGAATTTTCCAACCTCTCTACAAAGAATGGTGTACCACTCGCAGACATATAGAACTGCTTAAGAACACTGTTCGTAAAAAAGTCCTAACCGACGACCAGTGTCAGTCAGTTTTAAACCCGGTAAGAGTTGCTACTGACACTGAATGCAGGTCCATCTCAACAAGTTTCCGAGCGAACATTGCGAAGGGAACTGCATGCTGTCGATATTTATAGTCAGTTACCTCGCTGAAGGCCATTGCTCACAGTGCCAGATGAAGCTATGCATTTTCAATGGGGTAAACAACACAGGAACAGGGCAGTAGATGACTGGAGGTGTATCGTGTGATCCGACTAGCAGCGACGTTGCCTCTTTTCAAACGCTACAAGGCGTCGAGTGAACGAGCAGCTCTATGAAGCGTGTAATAAGCTGTGTAGAGTAGTGCAGACCGGAGGTAGTTACGTGATGTTTTCGGGGTGTTTTTTCCCACTACGACTTGGTAGCACACATTCTGGTTCCCTTCAACATGAATCAGGACATTTATTTAAACACTATCGGTGACCAAGTGTTGCCCTTCCTCGTACATCTCCTTGATGAGTATGCTGTGGATACTCCCGTCTTCCAATGTGATAACAGACGTATTCGCAGGGCCGCGAGCACACATTGCCAGTGTGACGAAGCTCAAAGCGTCATCCACCCGTAATCGCTTAGAAAATGTCTGGAAGAACGTGGAACAGCGAATGAAACGTAACAGTTAACATCCACGCAGTTTGATAACTCTACGGGATGTCATCATGAATGAGTTTCTTTGTGCTAGATATGACACCCTTAAGACACTTGTGGACTCTTTTTTTTTTTCCTTGCGTAGCAGAGGCCTTTATGAAGGCTAACGACGGTGTACGAGGTATTATCGTGATGTCTTTTAGGGAAGATTACATGCTGTGTACTTGTGTACAAGACAATTAAGGACAGGAAACACAAATCCATGGCTGACTCTGGTACCTTCCACGGGAAATGCCATAGGATTTATTTTGTCTACTAGCGCTTGCACTATCTTCCAAAGTGTCACATCCGCCAGTAATTCTTCGCCTAAACATTGTTTTTCGATTTCCGAAGCGTGCTGACCATCTAATCTCTTACCATGGCTCATCCTATGTAATTCGCTGTTGTTGTTGGTGGTGGTGGTCCTGGTGCTGCTGGTGTGATACAGCTCTCCACGCTAGTCTATCCTGTGCAAGTCTCTCAACCTCTACTTTACTACTGCATCTCACATCTATTTGAACCTTCTTCAGTATTCGGGCCTTTATCTCCTTCCTGTCTTTACCTCCCACATTTCTCTCCAGTACCAGTACCCTCGCGATATGTTCTATCAGCCGATCCCTCCTTTGATTCAGGTTGTGCCATAAATTTCTTTTTTATCCCCAATCGATTCAATACCTCTTTGTTACTTGATCCACACCTCAAATTTTAGAACTTCCAGCATTGCAGCGGGTCAGCAATCGTACGTATCGAAATAATTATGAAAAATCCGCCTCGATTTTACAAACTACCTGGTGTTTACCTAGGTTTCAGCGTGGATAACCACGCCTTCTTCGGAACAAATACAAAACAGCTTGCCTAAATAGGCAGAGTCAAAGGCTGAAATGGCCGCTGTAGGTGTTGATTTTAGCCTTTGACTATGCCTATTTAGGCAAGCTGCTTTATATTTGTTCTGAAGAAGTCGTGGTTACCCACGTTGAAACCTAGGCAAACACCAGGTACTTTGTGCAATCGAGGCGGATTTTTCATAATTACCTCTAATTTTCTTCGTTTCTTTTTAGCACCACATTTGAAAAACTTCTATCTTATTCTATGAACTAATCATCATCCGCGTTTCACTTCAGTAGAAAGCTAGACTCTAGACACATACCATCAGAAGAAAAGAGCTCCTAATGCTTAAATTTACATTCGATGCTAAATAATTTAGGTTTTCAGAAAAAATGCCAGTCTGCATTTTATATCTTCTCTACTTTGGCTCGATTATTTTACTACTCAAATACTATAACTCAGCTACAGTTTCTAATGTCTCATTTCTTAATCTAATTTCCTCAGCATCGCCTGATTTAAATTTCAAGACTCTGTCCATTCCATTCAACTACTCTTCCAAGTCCTTTGCCTTTAAGAGAATTATGGCGAACTTCAAAGTTTTCAGTTCTTATCCATCAACTTAAATGCCCTTTCCAAATTTACTATTGATTTTTTTTTCACAGCTTGGTCAATCTTCAGCTTCAATGACATTGGTGATAGACTACAATCCTATCTCATTCCCTTCTCAGTCACCGCATCTCTTCCATGTCCTTCGCCTGTTATGATTGCATTATGGTTTTTCTAGAAGTCGCTCAGTGTATTTTATCCTTGCTATCTTCAGAGCTTCAAAGTGTGTATCCCCGTTATTTTATCCCTGCTATCTTCAAAGTGTGTATTCCAGTCAACGCTATCTTTTGGTATACACGAATCTATAAACACTATGAACGTAAGTTTGCATTTCTTTCACCTATCTACGTTTATATCTACATGCATATTCCGCAAACCATCGTATGGTACGTGGTGGAGGGTACGTTTTACCACTGCTAGTCATTTCCATTCCTGTTCCACTCGCAAATGGAACTAGGCAAAAATGACTGTCTGCCTGCCTCCGCACGAGCCCAAATTCCTCTATCTTTTGTTCGTGATCCTTTCTGGAAATGTACATTGGCGGCAGTAATATCGTCCTGAAGTCAGCTTCAAATGCCGGTCTCTAAATTTTCTCAATAGCGTTCTCAAAAAGAACGTCGCGTTCCCTTCAGGGATTCCCATTCGAGTTCCTGAAGCATCTCTGAATCACGTGTTGATCGCACATACCGTTAAACAATCCAGCAGCCCGCCTCTGTAGTGCTTCGATGTCGTCCATTAACCCTATTGTCGATCCCTAGCACTTAGCAGTACTCAAGAAAGGGTCGCACTAATGTTCTATATGCGGTCACTTATGCATATGTACCACATTTCCCTAAAACTCTCCCCACTACAATCATTACATGCTCGTTCCACTTCACATTGCTTTGCAACGTTACGCGTAGACACTTAATCGATATGTCTGTCAAGTAGCATACTAGTAATGCTGTATTAGAATGTTACGGGACTATTTTTCCTAGTCATCTACATTAACTTATGTTTTTCTACATTTAGAGCAAGCTGCCATTCGTCACACCAAATAGATATTGTGTTTACGTGATCCAGTACCCTCACAGAGTCACTCAACTTCGACAGCTTCCCGCACGCCACAGCAAACAGCTGCAGATTGTTGCTCACATATCCGTCAGATCATTTATTTATATAGAGTAACAGCGGTCTTATCACACTTCACTGGTACACTCCTGACAATAACCTTGTCTCTGATTAACACTCGCCGTCGAGGACAAAGTAAGAAGTCCTGTTACTTAAGAAGTCTTCGAGCCACTCTGATATCTGGTTAGCTATTCCATAAGCTCATAGATTCGTTAATGGGCTGCAAAGGACCGCCGACTCAAACGCTTTTCCGAAATCTAGGGATATGGAACCACTTCTCCGTAGTTCGCTGGATATCGTGTCAGGAAAGGGCAAGCTGAGTTTCACACGAGCGAAACTTTCTAAAACCATGTTGATTTGTGGACAGGAGATTTTCCGTCTCGAGGAACTTTATTATATTCGAACTGAGAATATGTTCAAGAATTCTGCAGCAAATTTGTTTACTTTTGATGGCCAGTTCTTTTACGCTTCTTATACATAGGACTCAGCTGCGCTATTTTCCAATCGATTGGGTCTTTGTGCTGGGCGCCAGATTTGCGATAAATGCGAGCTAAATAAGAGGCGAACGTCGTAAAGTACTCTTTGTAAATCCGAATGTGGATTCCATCCAGACCTGGACAACGTTGTCTGCCTTCATGTGTTGTGGCAACAGTGGTGTACGGAGGAGGTGGTGCTACAATTTGGGAGTGCTTTTCGTTGTTAGGGTGCGGTTCTCTTATTGCTTTTAAGAGGGGAAGGATGCAAACACATTTTGCGGAATTCTGTAGTACGTCCAACAGTGGAGCAGTTCGGAGACAATGACTAATTGTGTGATCACGACAATGCACCATGCAATAAAGTAGCGTCTGTGAGGCAGTGGTTTGTGAAGAATAATATTCGTGGAATGGACTAGGCTGCCCAGAATCTGTTCGACAACCCTTCTTGAAAACGAGAACGACATGTTATTGGGAACTCTTCGCTCCTCAAGAGAACTACGGTACACTTTCCAGTATAGGCGCAAGTTCTTTCACGCACTTTGTGTAGTATCGCGTAATTTTACGCAATATCGTGACCCTACTCTGTTGAGCGACTAAGTAACTTTTCCATTCAATGGTAACTTATTTCGATCTCTGTCATTTTGTCGTTCGTGTGACAAATTAAAGGAGCTACAAAAGTGCAACCCTTCTCTGTGGAATGCTTTTGGAAAAAGCGATTTAGTACTTTGGTCTTCTCTTTTTCATCCTCCGTTTCAGTGCCTTTATGATCACAGAATAGGAAAGATGGCTTCAATCCCTTTACTGATATAACGTAAGACCAAATTTTCTTAGCATTTTTTGTCAAGTCGGCAGGTAGAACTGTACTTTCGAAATGGTTGAACACACTACAGATGGCTCTCCTCAGTTTAATTTTGGTTTCCTTCACTTTTGTTTGAGACGTTTTGGCTACGTTTGGATTTGCAGTGAAGCTCTCTCTGCTTCCGCTAGTAGCTTTATAATGCAGCTTTAGAACCACCTCACGTCTTTTCCATTCTTACAGCTTTATTCGGCCCATACCTGTCGAAAGCATACTGTCCAAGGCTCTTGAACTTTGTCCATTGACATTCAAATTTGGTAGTGCTGGAGCTGAAATTTTCACGCTGAACGCAGAGGTAATCTGAAATAAGTTTCTTGTCATACTCGCTAAGCAGAAACACCTTCCTACATTTCTTGTTATTCCTGTTCACAGGCATATTTATAACTCAAGTCGTACCGTCAGCATGGCCTCGCGTGTTCCTACATTTGTCCGGAATTCATACTGATCTTCCCCGATGTCAGGTTCTGCCAGTTTTTCCATTCTTCTATACATGACTTGTGTTGGTATTTTGCAAGCGTGACTTATTAAAAACATGGTTTAGTGATATTCACACCTGTCTACTTTGGAATATCCGATATAGATTTAACTATTACCGTTCATTGAGAAATTTTGAAACTCACCTTCTCGCTTTCCATTTTCCTCTTTCCCCTTTTAACTTAAAAACTCTACTGTATATTCCCCTTTTAGTGTTTTTCATGTTACGTAGTCTGGGCCCCATTCATGTACTGCTAACGCTTACTCAAGGTCAAACCTAGAATTTTTATCTGTCACTTCTCACTCACTCCACCTCTGGCAATGTAGAAAGTTTCAGGTTGGACAGTTGTTCTAATCAACGTTAAACTGTAGGTCCTCCTATAAGTGAATGGGTAAATGAGCTCAAACGTCCCTTAAAACAAAAAAGTCTAGTAAAGCATCATGGTGCTCAAACCAACCCTGGAGTAGATTAAAGCTTTATCTTTTCTTTAACTTCATTGAAAATAGCAATATTATCTGCAAAAAGACTGAGGTTACAATTAATGTTTTCTGTCATGTCATGAATACAGAAGATGAACAGTAAGTGTCTCAACAAGTAGTTCAGTGCGTAAACGTCAGTGCATTTGTGATAAAATTAGCGGGAAGACGGGTTATTCGCATACCTCCAATGGGTTTGACGGAGCACTGAATGAGCCAAGTCGGAACAAGGTCCCTGGAGTAGGTGACATACCCTCAGAATCACCGAGATCCTTGGAACGGTCAGCCATGAAAAAACCGCTCCACCTTGTGTACACGATATAGGAAAAAGGCGAAGTGCCCCACACTTTAAGAAGAATGGAATAATTATATTTTTGAAAAAGACAGGTGCTGACAGGTGTGAATATTATCAAGCTATCACTTTAATAATTCATTTTAGCAAAATACTGACCCAAATAACCTACAGAAGAATGGAAAAACTGGTAGAGAATGACGAGGAAGAGCAGTTTGGTTCTGGAAAAACGTAGGAACACGCAAGGGAATACTGACTTATCTTAGACGACAGAGTTGTAGAATTCCTCTTGATACTTCACAAAGTAAGCAGGTTCAAAAATGGCTCTGAGCACTATGGGACTTAACATCTGTGGTCATCAGTCCCCTAGAACTTCGAACTACTTAAACCTAACTAACCTAAGGACATCACACACATCCATGCCCGAGGCAGGATTCGAACCTGCGACCGTAGCGGTCCCGCGGTTCCAGACTGAAGCGCCTAGAACCGCACGGCCACACCGGCCGGCCTGTCATGTTCAAATGGTTCAAATGGCTCTGAGCACTATGGGACTTAACTTCTTTGGTCATGAGTCCCCTAGAACTTAGAACTAATTAAACCTAACTAACCTAAGGACGTCACACACATCCATGCCCGAGGCAGGATTCGAACCTGCGGCCATAGCGGTCGCGCGGTTCCAGACTGTAGCGCCTACAACCGCTCGACCACTCCGGCCGGCTCTATCATGTTCCAAACATCGTCTGCATAAAGTGTCCTGCTATCTTTCGGACGTCCTGTTGAGAAAATATGCTCTCATTTCTTTTTTCGTGTAATGTTTGGACATAGTATTTGCCCTATGAGTCACGCTTGACGTAATCCCCAGCAACAGACTATACACTATGTGATCAAAAGTATCCGGACACACCCCAAAACATACGTTTCTCATATTAGGTGCACTGTGCTGCCACCTACTGCCAGGTACTCCATATCAGCGACCTCGGTAGTCATTAGTCATCGTGAGAGAGAAGAATGGTGCGCTCCGTTGAACTCACGGACTTCGAACGTGGTTAGGTGATTGGGTGTCACTTGTGTCATACGTCTGTACACGATATTTTCACACTCCTAAACGTCCCTAGGTTCACTATTTTTGTTGTGATAGTGAAGTGGAAACGTGAAGGGACACGTACAGCACAAAAGCGTATGGGCCGACCTTATCTGTTGCCTGGCAGAGACCGCCGACAGTTGAAGAGGGTCGTAATGTGTAATAGGCATATATCTATCCAGATCACACAGGAAATCGAAACTGCGTCAGGATCCACTGCAAGTACTGTGACAATTAGCGGGGGTTGAGCAAAACCTGGATTTCATGGTCGAGCGGCTACTCATAAGCCACATATCACACCGGTAAATGCCAAACGACGCTTCGCTTGGTGTAAGGAGCGTAAACATTGGACGACTGAACAGTGGAAAAACGTTGTGTGGAGTGACGAATCACGGTACACAATGTGACGATCCGATGGCAGGGTGTGGGCATGGCGAATGCCCGGTAAATGTCATCTGCCAGCGTGTGTAGTGCCAACAGTAAAATTCGGAGGCGGTGGTGTTATGGTGTGGTCGTGTTTTTCAAGGAGAGGGCTTGCACCCCTTGTTGTTTTGCGTGGCACTATCACAGCACAGGCCTACATTGATGTTTTAAACACCTTCTTGCTTCCCACTGTTGAAGAGCAATTCGGGGATGGCGATTGCTTCTTTCAACACGATCGAGCACCTGTCCATAATGCATGGCCTGTGGCGGAGTGGTTACACGAGAATCACATCCCTGTAATGGACTGGCCTGCACAGAGTCCTGACCTGAATCCTATAGAACACCTCTGGGATGTTTTGGAACGCCGACTTCGTGCCAGGCCTCACCGACTGACATCGATACCTCTCCCCAGTGCAGCACTCCTTGAAGAGTGGGCTGCTACTCCCCAAGAAACCTTCCAGCACCTGATTGAACGTATTCCTGCGAGAGTGGAAGCTGTCATGAAGGCTAAGGGTGGGCCAACAACATACTGAAGTCCAGCATTGTCGATGGAGGGCGCCACAAATTTGTAAGTCACTTTCAGCCAGATGTCCGGATACTTTTGATCACATACTGTACGTGGTAAATTTCAAAGGGCTTTGTAAGTGTAACTACGTGTCTCTACCGTTAAACTTGGAAATGGCTTTATGGTGGTGTTAGCCCGCATCTCGTGGTTGTGCGGTAGGGTTCTCGCTTCCCACACCCGGGTTCCCGGGTTCGATTCCCGGCGGGGTCAGGGATTTTCTCTGCCTCGTGATGGCTGGGTGTTGTGTGCTGTCTTTAGGTTAGTTAGGTTTAAGTAGTTCTAAGTTCTAGGGGACTGATGACCATAGATGTTAAGTCCCACAGTGCTCAGACCCATTTGAACCATTTTTATGGTGGTGTTGATCAGTTTTGTGGTGTTCCTTTGCTCCTGTTGTCCTCATCCCTTCCTTGGGATGTGCTGTTTTCATGATTTGCAAATTTACTTTTGTTTTAGCCCTTTGGCTGGGTTCCCTTATTATTGCTGCAGTGGCGAGGTAACATAAGAGAGGAAACTTGTGTCCTCCACTCGTCTATGAACTGTGTAAACTTTTTCTGTGTGCTACCGCGTTTTGACTGTTTGTGTATCACATTTTCTGAGTTGGACATCCTAGACCAGCCTAAAAACCGCACTAAGACTGGCTTGTTAAAGTATCAGATGCGTAACGTATAGTAGATGGCACCCACAGAGCTCTCAAAGAAATTAACTAAACACCTCAGTTGTATCCAACAGTAGTTCTGAGCTCATAGGCATTATCAGCATCATTGGACCCATATGCCATACAGTCTTCCCCTATTAGTAGAAAAGAAAATTATATGTATCAGAAACAAACAAAAATTATCATTTGTGATGAATGCCAGAATGTGCGAAAATAGTGCATTTAGTGCATAAACACACTGATCTGCAAAACTTGAAGACAAAAGTAGCTTTCAGATGATTGACCACTGCCAAATAACACAACCGACGGAACTTGTATCATACATAGAAAGAATTGTTGCAGTATTGTACGAAAGGCGACTGACAGAAATGCGCAATGAAACGAACAGGAATGACACTTTGTTCAAAGCCAATAATTACACTGAATTCACCACAATTCCATGGACATTGTGGACGATGGGACTTGGTTCTTAATAGTGTGAGTGATCATCACGGTGGCACTGCATACTGTGCAGTGTGTTCCAAAGATAGCCATGAAGTTGGTAATGAATTCTTGTGGTGGTACAGTTTCTTCCTACACGAGCATATTGACAACTGCTGGATGGTCGTTCGTGCATGTGGACATATTGCAATATGTCTCCCCAATGCATTACAAACGTAATCAATGAGATTTAAGTCAGAGGAATGGGCAGGCCAATCCGTTTGCCAAATATCCAGTTGTTCCAAGAGCTCGTCCATCTGCACTGTTCGATGCAGTCATGCAGTACCTTTCATAAAAATAAAGTCAGAGCCGAATGGACCCCCGAAAAGACACCCATGGAGGAGTAGTATATTGCACAATAACGTTGATGTGTGGGAGTACCGTGTTCACAGATTTTGAGGTTATTAGATCTGTATAAAATTATGTATGTATGTATTAAACTGGAGACCTAGAAACGATGGAGAGGCTTCCTCCCGCCGTAGCCCTCAGTGGTTCACAAACCCACAGCAGACCACCCACCCCTCCGTACCTCACACCAAACCCAGGGTTATTGTGCAGTTCGGTCGCTAGTGGTCAATCCTCGTGAGGCAATGATATCACGCTAGTTAGTGTTTTGTGCTATGACCATCGCCACATGTCCTGAAACTTGAGCTGTCATTGGTTGCCTGAGTATCACTCTAGCAGTGCTATGTTTGATTCTGCTAGCATTCATTTAGCTATGTGAACATTTGCAAAGTAATTACTCCTGGCGAGCAGAGAGCAACGAGGCTGCAGCGTCAATGTAATGAGTCTCCCAAGGAGCAGCGAGGCGTGCAACTAGCGACGCTGCAGTTATAAACATATCCCTAAGGATTCACTGTTGGCACATTGCACCTCGCTGCTCATTGGAAGCCTTGTTACACTTACACTGCAACCTTGGTGCTCGTCGAGAGTAATTATGCTGCAGCTGTTCGCATATTGTCCTGCTGGAGTGGACTTGAAGCAGCCAATGTTTCAAGATGGACAGCGAATGCTGCTGTTCCAAACACAAACTAGCTTGATGTCATTGCCCAGTGTGTGTCACAGCGAGTAGCGCTGTAACACACACTGGGCACTTATCCAGGACTGTGAATACAGTTTACGGTAGCAAACGTAATAGATGTTTACTGCAGGCTATATTCGTGTACAATAACAAAGGAATGTGTCCTTATTTGTTGACTGCATTCTGTACATCGTTAACGCTAACGAAGAGCTAACAGTAGAAGCTCTATGTTTGACAGCAGCTAAGATGAACAACTGCCCTTAGTTCTTAACACTGGAACATCAGTTTTAGATCCCATGTTTACTGGACATTTTTGTCTTGTTTTTGGCTATACCATCTCAAGATATGGTGTACTTTTTTTTTAACACCCTATCTTTCAGCCGACCTGGGACTGAACACCCCAACCCTACTCCCTGGCTCGAAAACTAATGCTCCGGTGTTGCTGTAAGTGAGTAAGGTAAACAATTGTTTAGATACAAAGACAAAAATATCAGGTAGAGAGCTGTCATTTCATGAAGGCCCTGGGAGTTTTTAACTGCAGCTAGTGCACAACATTTGCAGAATTAAGTATTTTGGGACTGAAGCATTGAACGTGTTGCAGTGAAACTGCTGCTGGAGCACGGCAGCCTGCTGTTGATGAACCCGCCAACCAACCGGCTGTGGTTCCACGCGCTGCCGCGGCGCAGGTCCTGCCAGCAGCCGCGCATCAACCTCACCTTCCGGAAGATGCTGCCACAACCACAGCCTGCACAGCGCAAGAGGTCTGCTCCCACCACTCGCTGACCGGTGTGCTTCTATTTCCTGTTAGTGCTGTCAACGAACCTATGGACACTGCTAATTTATGTATTTATTGATCCAAAGAAGTAAGTGTTAATTGATGCAAAGACATACAGAAAACGAAATGGAAAATGCACGAAGTTTGCATTACTATACCAATTCATCACTGTGTAAAACTGCACTGTTCAAAATAAAAACGGTATGATGCACATAACCACTTGCTGATATTCATAAAATAAGTTTATCCTGCTATAGAATGTGTATAAATGTTACCAGGCAATCATGTGATCCTCAGCTGCTGTCGTAAGTCAAAGCGAGAAATAGTGTGTGTGCGCCACGCTTTGTATAACAGTAATGTAGGTCGATGTGCAGACTTCACAGCATGACAGGAAGGAGCCATAATGTACATGACCTTATTTGTTTAGCCTGATCTAATTAGGGTCATCAGGCCATCTCTTACATTAGACCAGGGCACCACACATACAGTACCTTTTTTACATCATAGTTACCTAACACATAAAAATTTTAATATGACAAATAGTATTAACATGATCAGTGTGTCTATAGTGACAATGTGACTAAATAATACTGACTACGAACTAACAACGTTAATACTGGCAGTATTTCTACCACAGCTGCTGCCAATAATAGTGGTAAATGTAGTAATAATAATAATAATAATAATTAATAATAATAATTAATAATAATAATTAATAATAATAATAATAATAATAATAAAAAAACCCGTGGAGGCCCGGGAAAAGAATAGGCCTCCAGTATGTTCTGCCAGTCGTAAAAGGCGACGAAAAGAACAAACCACTAATAGGGCTAACCCCCCTTTTAGTGTGATTACTTGGTTCAGGACAGAACTAAAGAAGCCTCGGACAAGCGCCGTCATGGTCGGGGACAACGCTTGAACCCTATGCCCGCCCACAATGGTAACGACCCTGCTAGCCAACTGGAAAATGATTTAAATCCAAATAGAGGTGTTTTGCAGGATATGCTTCCTGCAACCACCCTAGAATGAAAACAAAGACAGAGGATGAGATGGTCAGATGAAGTTAATCGACACCTCATGTTCTGTTATTACCAAGCAACAAACCTAGGAACCAACACAACTGGATACAGATCACAAGTATACACAACATTTATTACCAGATACCTAGAATCAAAATTTTTAACAGAACAACGACTAGCTGATCAGATCCGTGTAATAATAAAAAATAACAGGATACCCCAGTCAGAATTAGAAAACATCAAACAACAAGTACAACAAATACTGGAACAAAATAATGTGCAATCAGAAGAAGAAGAAAATGCAGTAATGGACTCAAACATCCCAGAGCAAACAAAGAAAGACCAACACGCATCAATTAAACAATCAGAGGAAAACGAAATCTTAAGACAGCCACCACAAGCACAAATAGAACACGAAGAGAGACACGTGTTAGATATAGAAGAGAAATTTCAGCTGACATATATAGAATACAAAGACACAAATACAGACATCAGACCATTCTTGCATAGACCGCCAAATAACCCACAAGTCGAAACAACAATAAAAACTATCAACACAATCATACACAACAAAATAAATGAAAATACAACTATGGAAGAGTTACAACTACTGGTTTATATAGGAGCACTCACTACACTAAATATACACACTAGGCAGAGATCAGAACCAACCAACACACAGAAGAAACCCACAAAACCAGCATGGCAACACAGGCTACAGATCAAAATAAAAAAACTGAGAAAAGACATCGGACAGCTAACACAATTTATAAGAAATGAAATCTCGGAAAAAAAACGAAAAAGGTTAGGTAAAATCTCACAACAAGAAGCAATAGAGCAATTAGATGAAAAGAAGCAGAAATTACAGGCATTGGCCAAACGACTTAGAAGATACAAAAAAAGTGAAAATAGAAGGAAACAAAACCAAACATTCAACACAAACCAAAAGAGATTTTACCAAACAATAGATAACACACACATTAAAATAGACAATCCACCAAACATAACAGACATGGAACACTTCTGGAGCAACATATGGTCAAACCCGGTACAACATAACAGGCATGCACGGTGGATACAAGCAGAAACAGACACATACAAGGTGATACCACAAATGCCTGAAGTGATAATTTTGCAACATGAAGTCACCCAAGCAATTAATTCTACTCACAATTGGAAAGCCCCTGGAAATGATAAAATAGCAAATTTCTGGTTAAAGAAGTTCACCTCAACACATTCACATCTAACTAAATTATTTAACAGTTACATTGCAGACCCATACACATTCCCTGATACACTTACACATGGAATAACATATCTGAAACCTAAAGATCAAGCAGACACAGCCAACCCAGCTAAATATCGCCCCATAACATGCCTACCAACAATATACAAAATATTAACTTCAGTCATTACACAGAAATTAATGACACATACAACACAGAACAAAATTATAAATGAAGAACAAAAAGGCTGTTGCAAAGGAGCACGAGGATGTAAAGAGCAACTGATAATAGATGCAGAGGTGACATATCAAGCTAAAACTAAACAAAGGTCGCTACACTACGCATACATTGATTACCAAAAAGCTTTTGATAGTGTACCCCACTCATAGTTACTACAAATATTGGAAATATACAAAGTAGATCCTAAATTGATACAGTTCCTAAACATAGTAATGAAAAATTGGAAAACCACGCTTAATATCCAAACAAATTAAAAAAATATCACATCACAGCCAATACAGATTAAGCGTGTGATATACCAAGGAGACTCATTAAGTCCTTTCTGGTTCTGCCTTGCTCTGAACCTACTATCCAACATGCTAAATAATACAAATTATGGATACAATATTACTGGAACATACCCACACAAAATCACACATTTGCTATACATGGATGATCTAAAACTACTGGCAGCAACAAATCAACAACTCAACCAATTACTAAAGATAACAGAAGGATTCAGCAATGATATAAGTATGGCTTTTGGAACAGACAAATGTAAGAAAAATAGCATAGTCAAGGGAAAACACACTAAACAAGATGATTACATATTGGATAACCACAGTGACTGCATAGAAGCGATGGAAAAAACGGATGCCTATAAATATCTAGGATACAGACAAAAAATAGGAATAGATAATACAAATATTAAAGAAGAACTAAAAGAAAAATATAGACAAAGACTAACAAAAATACTGAAAACAGAACTGACAGCAAGAAACAAGACAAAAGCTATAAATACTTATGCCATACCAATATTGACCTACTCATTTGGAGTAGTGAAATGGAGTAACACAGACCTAGAAGCACTCAATACACTTACACGATCACAATGTCACAAATATAGAATACATCACATACATTCAGCAACAGAAAGATTCACATTAAGCAGAAAGGAAGGAGGAAGGGGATTTATCGACATAAAAAACCTACATTATGGACAGGTAGACAATTTAAGAAAATTCTTTCTAGAATGAGCAGAAACTAGCAAAATACACAAGGCAATCACTCATATAAATACATCGGCTACACCACTGCAATTTCATAACCACTTCTACAACCCTTTAGATCACATAACATCAACAGATACGAAGAAAGTAAATTGGAAAAAGAAAACTCTTCATGGCAAGCACCCGTATCATCTAACACAGCCACACATCGATCAAGACGCATCCAACACATGGCTAAGAAAAGGCAATATATACAGTGAGACAGGAGGATTCATGATTGCAATACAGGATCAAACAATAAACACCAGGTATTACAGCAAGCATATTATTAAAGATCCCAATACCACAACGGATGAATGCAGACATTGTAAACAACAAATAGAAACAGTAGATCACATCACAAGCGGATGTACAATACTAGCAAATACAGAATACCCCAGAAGACATGACAATGTCGCAAAAATAATACATCAACAGCTTGCCTTACAACAGAAACTTTTAAAACAACATGTTCCTACATACAAGTATACACCACAAAATGTACTGGAGAATGATGAATACAAATTATACTGGAACAGAACCATTATAACAGATAAAACAACGCCACATAACAAACCTGACATCATACTCACCAATAAAAAGAAGAAATTAACACAACTAATCGAAATATCCATACCCAATACAACAAATATACAAAAGAAAACAGGAGAAAAAATTGAAAAATACATCCAACTGGCTGAGGAAGTCAAAGACATGTGGCATCAGGATAAAGTTGACATCATACCAATTATACTATCAACTACAGGAGTCATACCACACAATATCCACCAGTACATCAATGCAATATGGCTACATCCAAACATATATATACAACTACAGAAATCCGTAATTATTGATACATGTTCAATTACCCGAAAGTTCCTAAATGCAATACAACACATATCGTACAGTTAAAAGGAAGTGACGCTTGGTCAAGGTCCGCGTCACTCCATTTTTAACCGGACTTAATGTCTGAGAAAGTGAAAGAAATAATAATAATAATAATAATAATAATGCTTTAGTAGATATGTCATTACCTGCCTTCTGAATGTGGAGATGTTGTTCAGTTCTGTAATATAATGCGGGAGGTTATTCCAGAGTTGGGTTACTACCACAGAGAAGTACTTTGAGAAAGTGGATGAACAATGGAAAAGGGCAAGAAGGATTTTGTTCAGATGGGAACAGGTGTTTCTATCATGTTGTTCAGACAAAAGTGTTAAGGTCGAGGAGAGATGTGAGGGACAGTGTACAGTGATAACACGGTAGAAAGACAGAAGGAAAGCAAATCTCTGCACTTGTCTGCGCGCAGCCAGGATAGCTGTGCATATGATGGTAAAATATGATCAAATAGTCAAACATCACAGATATAACGAACACAGGTAATTACAACCAGTTCCAGGCATCATGAGATTTCCTAAAAAAGGCCTTGCAGGATAACATCATGTGTAACTTATAACTCGATGTATTACTGTTTGTAGAAGTTTCTTCTTCAGGTCAAGAGCAAAAAGCTTTTTATATTTTGTACAGCATGGAGAGATTCTGATGCCATCTTGCATGTTCCAATTATGTGCTCAGTCCACCTTAGCTTTTTGTTTGTTATTACTTCTAGACTCTTTGATGAGAGAGAGAAGTGGATTGTCCCATTCAGGATTAAAGATGGTAGGGATTCCTGATATTTTGGTTAATGAACCTAGAATGACCATTAAGTACCGCTTGGGTTTTAGATGGATTGAGCTTTAATTCTATATCATGCGCCCTTTTTAATGGTGCACACAGCTTTCCTCAGATTCATTGGATTTGCTCTTAGATATAACTGGAGGTCATCAGTGCACATGTGGTTTTGCAGTAGGATAAAACTAGTAACACATCATTGACGTACAATGAAAAGAGAATAGGACCTAGTACCGAATCCTGGGGGACGCCTGACACTATCTGCCTCCATTGTAACTTTGTAGTGACGGACATCACGCATTGCTGGCGAGGTGTCAGGTATGAGTAAAACCATTGCACTGTACTTTGCGAGAAATATAGGCTACTAAGTTTGGCAAGTAAAATATCAAAGTCTGCAGTGTTAAAGGCTTTGATTAAATCCAAGAAGCACATGACCATCACCTCTTGTGTATCCTTGACTCATCCTGAGTGAAGTTAGCCGATTTGTCAGTGTATCAAAGTGGACTGACCAATTTGTATGAAGGAATGGTGTAGCACTGGCTTCCATGCAGCACAGTGCAATAAGTGCTCCTAATAAGGTACTGTCTGACAGGTACCAGAGACAAGTGTCACACCTTGTCAATGATAGTTCATTTCAAATCCAGAAATACTTTAAGATTTACTACTATGGCGAATGCAAGTTCACCTCAAGTGGTTTCCAAGAAAACATTGCTAAGGGAACTGTGTGTAATGGAGATTTGTAGTATGATTTCGTGCAAGAGGCCATTGCCTGACGTCTGTACCTCAGAGCTTTTCACCAGCATCATCGTCATCTTCAGTTTTCTGCTTATTAGCAGGTCCTATGCGTCTTCATTTTCTGCGATCCATTGCTTCCTTTCCAATGTTGATGTAAGTGCTGCCATCCATCACATCAGGCCAGGACCTGGAATATCTTCCACCCTTGCCTCCTCTTTCGTGCCACATACCCATCCAAGACTACTTTTAATAGCTCCTCCTTCTTCTTAATATGTCTCCAATCCTATTTCGTTTCCTTCTTTTTATTACATCTAGTAATTGTCTTTGCTCTTCCACTCTTCTCAGTATCTCTTCTTTTGCACTCTATCCATCCAAAGTGTTCTTTACATCCTCCACCAAGTACACTTGTCAAGGGCATCCAGCTTTGTTCTTTCTTTCTTCCTCAGTGTCCACATTTCAACACCACACAGTAGGACATTAGATACAAAACATTTTATTCCTCAAATAATTCTTCATACAGATGCAGAAGAGCCTCCTTTTCTATACAGTGTCACTTCCGCCGTTGCTATTCTGGCTGTAATTTCTGTGCTGCCCTTGCACTCGGTTTCTACCTCACTGCCCAGGATTTCAAATTTTCGCACATGTTCTAATAATTACATCTCCGTTCATCATTATCTTTACCTTTTTATTTCCTCGTAGAGCGTTGTGCAAAGTTACAAGCATTCTTGACGATGTGTGTCCCGCGAGTCAAATTATACGATGTATTGCTGTGACAATTTAATCGGAAACGTTTTTTGATGAAACTTGGATTAATTCTTTTCTCTGCCACACTATAAAATCACTCTGTATTATGGTCGTCAGCCTCGCTTTGGCCCACGAGTCATGGTTAAGCTTCTCTCCTCCAAAGGCAATAATTAAAAGGCTTATAGCTATCTAACTATTTTCAAGGACTCGTACACAGCCTCCAACTGGCGCCTAAAAACTCCAGTTGACAATTTCCACAAAGAAAATCTGCAATACAGTCCAAAGTCAATAGGGAAAAGTGACACCAAAACATACCCTCAAAATTGAACGGGAACACATGAAATTTATTTGGTACCAATTAAACCTGGCCAAGTCCATTTCTTTTATGCAACACAATCTCCAGCTAGCGAATGGCTCCGCAGTGTGCTCCGAGGCCTCTATTTATCCGAGCAAGTCCATGCTCACTAATCCGCAACACTAGACGAGAAGCAGAATTAGACATCTACGCACAAGACCGCCGTTTGCAATGCTTTCCCGGAAAAGAAACCTCATGATCATGAAGTATCTATAACTCCTGACTTCCAAAACAGTAACATCTTAGAAACACAAACTATGACCAAGAAGGCCAACAAATTGTCACTTCCACATCATGGGTGCTGACCGGTAACTCCTCTATTTCGTGAGCTCCGAACCATTCCACGAAATTATTTGATAGACCTTTCAACCAACCAGAATCAGGAGCAAAATGTAAGAGTTCACAGTGACCGTTTCCTGCCTCCAAAGACAGCACTTCTGCAAGGTGCTGCCTACTGACAAGACTTTAAGAACTTTTCCAGTATCAGATGTGGTGTGCACCAGCCGGCCAACCGCCATGGGCCAGTCACTCGCCCATAAAATAAGCCTAGTCACCTCCGAGCACAACCTATTTAGGACAGTTAGGAAACCCCATCCCATCAACTTCAGGCTGAAAATGAACCCTTTCCCCTTTCTTTTTAATTTTAGTTCATTTAAAGAAATAAGCATCGCCTTTAACCACATTCTGCCCAGCAGCTGGTACAGGAAAGGTGACCTGGTCGAATGTCAAGCCTTAAAAGTGTCCAAGTACCACTGACGATGCTACGAATCTTGAGAATAGTGTTTCACTACATGTCCATTTCGCCTCCTTCTCCTCCTCCTTGGTGAACCACCACTGCTTGGCGAAGTTTTTTAAGAACTGGATATTAGTATGCTGTTTTCCTATGCTGCGGTATTCGAGAACTGATGATTACTGTGAGAGAAGGGCCCCTAACCCTCCAGCTGTGTTCGTTAATTTATCTGAAAGGCAGAGGATCTGGCATATGGTTTCTCTGAACTTCTCCCAGCTTTGTTGTTTTTACTGTAAGAATCGAGAGACGTGATATTGTTTGCACTCGAACAACAATTATTTGAATGTACATTACGTATTTCGTCTGGCCTACTACATCACAGTGGCCTGTTTATAGTTGGCATTGTTCGTCAAACAGGATTTAACCCATTTGTGGTTCTAGAGAACTCGTTATTGACAGTGTTCAGGGAGTGGGGGTAGAATCGTCTTTCTACAAAAATCTTGTGCATCTTACATGTCACCGTCTAAGCACAAGATTTCTTCCCTGTAAGTATTTAAGGTATACGTACAGGAACAGCCTTCTATGTTCTGAATATTCTTTTTATTCAAGATTATTAACACTGAAATGGACGCAAACAGAAATTTCTTCATTCCAGTATTTCACTGCGTCGCCCCAGCTGCGGCACTTCGTGCATTCCGTGTGGTCAAAAGTCCTCGAACCCAACAATGAGAGCTGTGTGTGTCACATGAGGAATAATAAAGTAATCGGTAAGGACTGCAGAGCTATGTAGCGCTCTGTGCGAACCCATAGTGAAACATCGCAGATGGCCTTCGTTGTAACCCTTGTGTCGAGATCAGTGAGAGAACGACCGTCTGAGAAACATCTTCATGGCCATCCTGCTAGCAGAAGCCCAGAAATCAGTGTTCTAGTTCATCCTGAACTTGAACCATAAGCAGGGGTAACTATATGTTCTGTCCCAATTCTAAGCTATAACCTTATTACCCTAACCCACTTTCATTATCAGTTCACTGTCCTATTGCATTCCGTGGTCATAAACAAGCCTAATTGCTCCAGGTTTATAGAACATCGCAAGACTGCACAATTGCCAAACAGCTTTGAGTGTTACGGCTCTGGGTTCGACTCCTATCGTGTGTAATTTGTTAATATTCGTTTATTTTCAACCAATTTCAACACATTGTTTAAACTATTTCGACATCACCCTCATGTTCACATCCAGCCAACTGTTCTAACCCTATAACTCTCATAAACAGCCCTACTGCAGTCCAAGGTTATATTACAACAGCATTTAGCACCATCTCAAGCCCACCTTAGGAATCATCGACATAAAATAGACATAAAAGAATTATGTTCAGATATTACCAACACCTCAATTAAACACTGCTGTTGCTGTTGCTGCTGCTGCTGCTGCCGCTGCCGCCACCATACCTGCCGTCATTCTCCCCCAATGCCAGTGACATTCGACGAACACAGACATAACGGTAGGGTTCGATGATATGTACCTGTAATCGTTGCAACGAATGCTTTACCTTCCTCCATAAACAATTAGACAAGCCTCATTGGCCTCTGTGACGTCAGTTCACATTGCTGTCACGTTCAATGAAATAGCGATCTAACAAATTAAATAATTTTACAGAACTCATTCCTGCAGCTGCTTCGTACGTATATCTTTTCAACGAATGCTTCCTCAAAACTATATAGAACAAAACAGGAAGTTATGTTGTATATCTATACTTAAATAAACGTACAACACAAAGGAGGTATTAATAGACATCCAGTAGAGGTATGTGCCAATGGCCTTGCTGCAGTAGTAACACCGGTTTCCGTCAGATCACCGAAGTTAAGCGCTGTCGGGCGTGCCTGGAACTTGTATGGGTGCCGTCCGGTCGTTCGATATCCGTATCTGCGTCCTGACACCTATGGGCTGAGGATGACACGGCGGTCGGCCAGTACCGTTGACCTTCAAGGCCTTTTCGGACGGAGTTTATTTTAGTTTAGTAGATGTATATAAACTCCGTGGGAAAGTGATAACATTTTTAAAAGTTTTTTCCCCTCCACGTATGACCTCTGTTACAATCATCCATTACAGGAGGTAATGTTTTCCCCAGTTCTCTGATACATCTATGGAATCGATTACGATCATCTGCCGACTGTTCCCATGGACCAATATGTGCAGCACAATAGACAAAATACCATGCTAATTTTCTGTAAAGTGACTCAAATTTTTTTCTTCGAACTGCACTTTCATTTTATATGAAGCAAAATACGTATTTATGGTTGAAGTCTTCTCATATACTCCAGAATCCTGTATCAGATAATTGATCTTGGACGTTCACAGCATGTTGAAATTCGGCAAACAAAGTATTTTCTATGTTGAAAGTCTTCCTTAACTAGCACTACTAAGTCTATGTTAACGACAAGTTATTTAGCATGTGATGGCCGTCCTCGCAGGGTGTTCTGCTGAAATAAGCTTTCAAAAGCGACAGCGAGGCTAATAATATCTACCCCTGCAATGCAGAAATGCTAGTGAAAAAGGAAATTTATGTATAATGGTCGATAGACAGCATAAATTGCAATATGATAAATGATTATTTACAGCAACTAGAAATCTAGTCAGTAGGAGAGGAAATGCTGATCCATTAACATGAAACGATCCGTAGTGGAGTGCATACAATCTACTACTATTTCATGTGAATGTGGAATGATAACTCGGAACTGATATTGCTCTTGCAGGTGAGGCTATGGTATATATGTTGACAAAAGTATCTGATCCACCACTTGCACTAATACTATTATATGCCACCATGTATAGTTTGAATAATAGTGACACAAAACTACTTGTTGTAGGAATGTGCTTAGACCTCAGTTTTAAACCAGTGATTGCATTTGAAAATCAACATTTTAAAAGCAAAGAGACAGTAACGAGTTAAGAGTAGAATTAGTTTTGTGAAAATTCCTTGTAAATATCGGCTATATTTAGTCAAAATACACAAAATCCTACAGTGAATTTAGAAAATCATGTTGTGTGAGGTGGTGATTTTCCACATTCTGTAAAATTTTATAATAATAATGAGAGTATTCATGTGCAGAAGGATACTTCTAAAAACCTGACCTGTTGTAGTTATACTGTTCAAAGAACCAGTGTCAAAGAAACAATAGACAGCTGTATATGGATATTACATGCGAAAATTTGATGGAAAACATGACTGAACTTGTAAGTTTTGAATTTTAACAGACAGAGAAATCTATATCCACATATTACAGTAGCTGTTACACTTTAATGTGTGTTACTGTACCCTGAAACCAATATACAGTACACTGGGACAGTTTATCTTTCCAGCCATAAATATCAGATTTCGAAATACATACAAAAAAGTATGAACCATGTGAATGTTTTCTCCATAAAAAATCCTTACATAGTAATGTAAACATGTAACTTTCAACATGTCAACACTGATTAAGCATCCTCTGTGCAAAGAGTTTATTGTAAATGGCTGCTTATGAGATACTACTAAGAAAAAGAAGTCAAACAGAAATGGTGCATTTCTACCCAGCTACCCACACTCAATAATTGTTGGTCCTTCAGATTTTGGTAAGAGAAATGTTGTTATGACATTGTTAATCCACACACATAGACGCCATTTCAAAATGTATAAGTAGTTTTGAAAATATTATTCCAATGCGAATATCAGCTATGAAAACAGGCGATAGAAACTGAAGATATAAATTGCAATGGATATAGCGATAACATGACTGTAACATCACCTGATGAAGTAAAATCAAACATTGTTTCCATTTCTGAAAGCACAGCTTGCGAGAAGCAGGACCAGATAAATTACTTTTGCTTTGCTAGATATGTCACTAAAGATTTCTCAGACATATTCAAGAGTAATAAACAGCTGATTCATGATAATGCAAATCTTATTAACACTTTCAAACATGGTGACACAAACATGAAACACGTTTGCAAAGGCCCTGTCAGTACAGATACAACTTTCAAATGTCAAGAGCATTTGTGCAGATTGCACTGTAGTAAGTATGATTTTCTACTTACAGATAAACACAAAAACTGAATGATGGAAGAAATTTTCAGAAATGTGTTAAAAATATATATAATAACGTGCTCTGGCTTCACATACACAAACGGAGGAACAGGCATCGATAAGTCAAAGCATGAATAAATTTCACGTATGCAGCCCAAGAGGGTGCAGAAACAAAATTTGTGTTTGTATGTAGACATGAAACTTGTAATGACTGATGAGCATGTTAAGAATCTTAGTACTTTGACAGTTACCATGCAGAAAGTACTTAACATAAAAGTTGATAAGGCTGACGGTCTGGTGAAGGAAAAATTCGAAAAATTATGGAGGGCAATCGATCCGTTAGCTCCAAGGGATACCATCACACATGAAACCATGGTGAGGGGAAAAAGGCACAACTACTTTGAAGAAGCATATATAAGCTGCATGCAGCCTCAAAGTCCGTTTATTGCACATCAGCGTGCTGACAAAACAGAAAATTACTGTAGCACATAAGGCCGTTCGTCAAAAATTACTATTGTTGAGAGCAGGACAGCTGAGTAGGTAAGAAAAACTGAAACCTGTTACTGAAAACACTGAACGAGTCTCACAAGCATAAAATAAAACAGACGACTAAGAGGATGTTGATATAATTGATGAGTTTGTTAATACAGAAACAAAACATATGGTGCCATCAGTGCGTGGTCATATAGTTTAGGTGGTTATAAAATAACACACATTGGGGAGAGAGAATTTGCTTCAACATCCGGTTTATTAAACCTAATATACTCAAAAAAGACTTTGAACTTACCATTTATGCGAGATAAGATGTAAAGACTTTGGTGGAAATACTGTGGATGACTCAAGAAAAGCAATGGTGGTATAATAAACAGTCATAGTAATAGTGATAGATTGTAATTAAAGTGCAGCTACTCACAGAGATTTAGTGCGACCTGTAATTATCGTATGGCAGCGAAACCTGGTAGATACACTAATGTGTTAATGTAGAAACGACTTATGCAGGAAAGAAATTGGTTCCAATTTTGGCCACCAGGTGCAAATCTGGCATTGTATACTGTCTGTGTGATAGTATGACACCCAGGCTGTCATTTGACAAGCCGTAATGAGAGTGAACAGTATGGCTATCGAGAAGATAGACCGCGTGCTGTTATGCTGTTAGTGAAACTGTTTTATGTGGACAGCAGCAATTACAGCGTCGCATTCAAAGAGCATTGGCAACTGAAAGTTCTGAGGAGAGGCCCAATGTCATTGAATGGATTAAAGATGATGATAATGCAATTCGACAACATGCATGAGCTTCGTATGACACCTGGAAGAGGAAGGCATCGCGTCCCGGTGGAAGTTATTGATGAGGTTGCTGTAAGTGACCATGCAACACATGCCACAGGTAATGCCAGTACTTGTGTAGTGTCACGACAATCGTCCACCCCATGGCCAACAGTACGAAACATATTACAGTCTGTTTTACAACGGTTTCTGTACAAGATCCACATGGTGCAGCAACTGAAATCTCATGATCCACAGCAATGTTCAGAATCAGCTCTTCGGATGGATCGAAGCACTGCGGAGTGGCCGCGCGGTTAGAGGCGCCATGTCATGAGCATGGATGTGTGTGTGTGGTTCTTAGCATAAGTTCATTTAAGTAGTGTGTAAGTCTAGGGACCGATGACCTCAGCAGTTTGTCCCTTAGGAATTCACACAGACATACATGGAGCGAAGTTGATGACATGTGGCTGGGCAATATTCTATGAGGTGATGAGGCAATTTTACTCTACTGAGCATAGTGAATATACAGAACTACCGAATTTCGGGTACTGCAAAAATCTTGTGTTGTGCATGAAGAGCCATTACACTCGCCGTATGAGAGACTGTGTGGTGTGGATTCAGAAGCTCCTTTATTCTCGGTCCATTCTTCCTCGAAGAGAATACACATAGAGGGAGTGTCAGATGTACCGAGATGTCTGCACGTTATCGAGGCCTCCTTGTACAGCATGTGATTTCTTCTTTGGATGAGCGGAACTGTGTGGAAACCACTATTTTCATGTACGATGGAGCAACACCTTATGTCGCTCACCCAGTAAAGATCTACTTAATGCAGTCTTCCATGAATGTGTTATCTGCAGATTTTTTCCAGGTGCGTGGCCTGCAGGGTCATCCGTTCTGAATCCATGTGACTTTTGGCCCTAGGAATATCCAAACGAACATATTTATCAGGGACACATTCGTTTTCTACGTGATCTGAAGGCCAGTAAAAGAAACGTGTTGCTCAGATTCCACCAGAACTTCTGCGAGCAACTGTTCACCGCCTCATTTTATGCATGCAGCGTCTTGTCGACGTCTCCATTGCTCATACTAAACAAACTGTGTAAGTAGTGGTTAATAATAAAATCAACATTATGCCTTTCTTACTTGTCTGAGCCGGCCGGGGCGGCCGAGGCGGTTCTAGGCGCTAAAGTCTGGAACCGTGCGACCGCTACGGTCGCAGGTTCGAATCCTGCCTCGGGCATGGATGTGTGTGATGTCCTTAGGTTAGTTAGGTTTAAGTAGTTCTAAGTTCTAGGGGACTGATGACCTCAGAAGTTAAGTCCCACAGTGCTCAGAGCCATTTACTTGTCTGACTGTTTCTGCCCATATACCGTTCCTAACCCATTACATATGGAATAAACATTTCAGTACGTCTTCCTTGCATTCACAGTGCGAGATTTGCAAATAGTGGCAAAAGTCAATTTCTCATTAATGCATTAAAATATCTACCACTTTCCGTTGTCATACGATAATTACAGCCCACACTGGACCTTTGTGAATAGGTGTACTTCAGATGTAACCACCCACTAAATATATAAATATTATTAAACCTACATATCATATATAATTTTTGTTCTACACGTCTAGTTCCGCAGTCTGAGCAAATCTCCATGTTCATAGAATGTGTCGGTACATGAAATTACAACTGAAAAATAAGCCGCGTGGGGTAGCTAATAATGAATGATTGATTCATTATTCACTAAGTACTAATACATTATTCTTCACTTGTGTTATATTATATATACTGACAGAAAAAGAATCACTGCACCAAGAAGGAATTGTGCAACATAAACGAAAGTTGGTAGGTGTGTTTCTGCATATGAAAGATGACGCCTATTCAAATTTTACGCCAGTCGCATAGGAGTAACTTTAGTAGAGCCACTGTGAGCATGCAAACCAAATTTGCTTCAAACACATGCTGTAGCTGTCGTAAGTGTTATTTACCTTTCAGATTGGACGTGGTGAGTTGATGTTAGTCCGAACGCCTTTGTAGTGACAAAGACGTCAATATCAGCACCTCACTGAGTTTCATCTAGAATAAATAATAATTAATTGAAACCCTCAGCTGCCGACAGGTGTTGTTGATATAGCTCGATGGGGACAGCTGAAAATGTGTGCTCCGACCGGGACTCGAACCCCGTATCTTCTGCTTACATGGCAGACGCTCTATCCATCTGAGCCACCGAGGACACTGATAAATAGCGCAACTACAGGGACTTATCCCTTGCACGCTTCCCGTGAGACACACATTCCCAGATGTCCACAATCTACATATGTAATGTACCTAATCGTCACCTTAGTGTGCGCGAGTAATGAGTAGATGGGCAAATATCTATTAGGTTTCATTACGTATGTAGGTTGCGGACAGCTGGGAGTGTGGGTCTCACGGGAAGCGAGCAGGGGATAAGTTCCTGCAGTCGCGCTATTCATCTGTGTCCTCGGTGGCTCAGATGGATAGAGCGTCCGTCATGTAAGCAGGAGATCCCGGGTTCGAGTCCCGGTTGGGGCATACATTTTCAGCTGTCCCCATCGAGGTATATCAACAACACCTGTCGGCAGCTGAAGGTTTCAATTAATTTATCATTTATTCTAGAGAAGCTGCACGGTCGTCAATGGTATCTGTTCTTTCGAGAACAGTTACTAACGTCATATATATAGTTTGATCTAGGTCGTGTCAGGGGCCTATTTGAGGGTGGATGTTCCTTCTGGGATACTGCAGAAGGACTTGGCAGGAATGTAGCCACTGAACACGATCGCTGGCAGTAGTGGTCACGAGAATGTCGTCGTGCAAGACAGACAATCTACAAAACAATTGAAGACGTCGAAATGACAACATCTGCTGCTGACAAGAAGAAGAATACTATAAAATCTGTCGCTGCACATTCACTACTAGATGGACCCGCTGTCTTTTGTGGATGTAGACTGAACTTCAGTATTGATCTTAATGATACATTTTTCCATGGTAATGGCTGGTTAACTGTAGCCATTGTAAGAGGAGGTACAGGAGTACCCAATGTATCAGGACTTGAAAACTTCGTCGACCGTGACGTCATAGCCTACCGCACATACCATACCCAGGGAGACCAGACTCTGGATAGCTGTGTGGCATTAAGTAAGTGGAAAACCATAATGTTTAGTGTATGGTTCTGGTGCATCATATTGCATCTGCAGCAGCAGTTTGAACAGCAGCTGGCACCACAATGGGGTAATAAACTGTCACAAATTGACTATTTGGACATCTCCGAGCCAGAGGCCCTTAGCGTGCATTCCATTGACAGGAAGAAGGTATATTGTATTTTCTGATAAAAGCTGTTTCTGCCTCGATGCCTGTGATGGCCGTGTGTTGGTTAGGAGGAGGCCAGTTGAGGGCCTGCAACCAACCTGTCTGTGTCCTAGACACGCTGGTCCTACATCTGGGGTGCGATTTCGTATGTTTGCAGCAGCACTCTCGAGGTTATCCCGTGCACACTGACTGCAGATTTGTACCTCGATTTGGTGGTTCCACCTGCTATGCTGCTATTCGTCAACAGCATTCCATGGGGTGCTTTTCAACAGGATAACGTTCGCCCTCATACTGCTGTTGTAACCCAACATCCTCTACAGAGTGTCGACATGTTGCCTTGGCCTCCTCAATTACCAGACCTGTCCCCAGCCGTGAACGTATGGGACATCATTGGACGAAAACTCCAACATCATTCACAAGTAGCATTAACTCTCCATGTATTGTCCGACCAAGTGCAACGGCATGGAACTTCATCCCACAAATTGACATCCGGCATCTATACAACACAAGTATGCACATTTGCCTGCATTCGTCCAACATTTTCTCTATTACACCAGTTATAAAGCATTTCACATTTGCAGTAGCTTATCTCGCGATTAGATTAACCTGTGATCTCACAATGTCAGTCACTTACATATGTTACCTACGCAGATGTGTTCTCGAAATTTCATTATTTTACATTAATTACTGTTTGCTGTTGCGACTTTTTCCGTCAGTGTGTATGAATAGGGCTTAATTTCGGCCAAATTCCGTCAGAACGTTGTTCTGGCACCCCGTAAGATTTTTTTTAACTGGCTGCAACAGGTCAGTACCGGAAATTAAAAATAGTGAACGTCTATTTTATCACAACGTAACTATAATTCGCCACTGGCTGGCATCAGTTAACGTAACAGTGAGTGACTAACTTGTTGCGATGGGCAGAGGCATGGGGTGAGGTACTGTGGTGTGTGTGTGTGTGTGTGTGTGTGTGTGTGTGTGTGTGTGTGTGTGTGTGGGTGGGTGGGTGTGTATGTGTGTGGCGTGGCTTATACCCAAGATATGTGGAGCTTCCTTCAGAATTTATGACCGGCAATCTTGCGTTTACGACTGCCAGCAACCTCAGAGATCTACAATATAACCAAGATAAGGAAAGGTCCGTTGTGAAGTTACGACAAAATCTGACTGAAGAATATTACGCACAGTCTACCCCATAGCAGCGTCACATGATGCGGGGAGGGGAAGAGGAACATCACGGCAGTCACGAGATGAGGAGGAATGAGGGGGTGAAAGGTTTTTCGTTTTATTTTGCATTGCTACTAACTTAGGTGCTATACATCGATCAGCTGCTATGGTACGAATGGCACACGGAATTAATGTTTTGTGAAAAAGTATTAAAGGAACTTTCATGTTCAGATGTATTGCTTACTTGTAGAGATGAATATGAACGCAAACCAATCCATGTGTAATACAACTCAATGAGTACAAGACAAATGACCATTAAAGAAGCATTTACTAAACGTCTAATTCCACCCCAATGGACTAGGAATATCTTCTTCATCAAACAGCTACAAGCAGCTGTTTGACTGCTATCCCGTGCGAAGTGGCCGCGTGGTTTGAGGCGCCATGTCACGGAGTGCGCGGCCCCTCCCGCCTGAGGTTCGAGTCCTCCCTCGGGCATGGATGTGTGTGTTTGTCTTAGCATAAGGTAGTCTAAGTAGTGTGTAAGTCTAGGGACCGATGACCTTAGCAGTTTGGACAGTGGAACATTTGAATGCTATGGCTGGTAGCAGTTAAAAACATGATGTCATAGTCACGAAGATTACCGACTTGCGGCGATATGTATCGAGCAGAAGTAGGGAGCAAACTGACACTGCAGTAGGAACAGATGGTCGACCTTACTTTTTGTATTAAGTCTCGTGGTTTTATTGTTTTGGTTATAAGAAAGTTGTGTTTTAAAAACTTGAATTTCAGAACGGTACTATGTAAAAAATGATTTATCATTGCGAGTTTTATCACAAGTATTCGAAAACTGAAACCTGTGATTTGTATGGTTGAAGAGGTGTGTTCCGAGAATGTACGTTTGGAGCACAGCATTTTATAGTAGTGAAGTATAGACTGTGGGAAAAATGGAACACAAGAGGATCAAACCGTTTGAGATGTGGTGCTACAGGTGAATGTTGAAAATTAATGAACTGATGAGATAAGGAAAGCGGAAATTCTCTGCAGAATCGCTGACAAAAACAAGGGGCAAGATGATAGGACCTGTGTTAAGGCAGCATGGAATAACTTCCATGGTACTAGAGGAAAATTTAGAGAGTAAAAACCATAGAGAAAGACAGAGATTGGAATACACCCAGCAAATAATTGAGGACATGGGTTGCACTTGCCACTCTGAGATGAAAAGGTTACAGAGGAGACGAATTCGCCGCAGACCACATGAAACCAGTCAAAAGACTAATGATTAAAAAAAACCTTTAAGTGTATGACAGTATTTGACCTTTTGTAAAACATTTTATTATTGTATAACATGATGCTTATATGTTTGTTTGTTGTTGTAGAAATTTTGAAATCGCTGCAGTCTGGCTTTTCGTTATCACAGGTCATACCTATCCCATAACTGTTGCCACTAGTGTCATTACAATTGTTGCTACCAACGTCATTACAGCCTGGCTTTTCGTCAGCATGGCCAGCGTCTGCTCTGCAACTGCTGGCATCTCATAATGAATTTCTGGATAAGTATCAGACTGTAAGTTATAATAGTAGCCAACATTTTTTAATGCATGGTATGATACTTCAGTGCATGTTTTTCTCTGCTTGTTCTAGCTCATGACTTTTCGATACCACACCAACTGCACTAACAACCTTCGCAATAGATTATGGCTCCACAGCCCATGTCTGCTCCACAACTCCTGCTGGCATGCTCATTGGCTATTCACAGCTGACACCATCGCATGACGTTTCATCTCTGCAACCTGGCAGCTCACCATTGCTAATTGCAGCTCGTCCTCCTGCCTCAATATCCAGCTAATCGCATATGGCACCAGCACCCAGTGCTTCATCTCCGCGATAGTAGCAGACTTCAGTAATGCAAGCATATATACATTCATACATTGTTCAAAATCCTTTGGTATACTATGTTCACGTACATAACTTACAACATCATCACATAGTGTCTTCACATACAGTTTACATCGAATTTGTTTGTTGCAGTCCATTCTGTGTACTGTATAGCCAATAGAAGTTAAATACACATGAATGATGTAAACAAATGTGCTGCAAGGGGTCATCAGATGCAACTTCAATGTAGGAGCTCTATACATGGTGATAATGGGTGCTGTGTTGCTAAAGACATTGATGTCTGCAGGAAGATGAGATGAATCACACTCAGTCGCCATCAGCCCATCGATGTGCTTCATCTTGCTACACAGATGGTCCCACTCCATCTCAGTAAACTGCATTTCAGTATTATATCAAACATTCTTGAATTCTATTATTACTTTCCAGTCACTATCTGGCACTCTACCAACATTTACACTTTCGACCCACATGCTGTAATTCATGTACTGCTAAACAGCAGCATTCTGAAATGAACTAGCAGTATGGATAACTGTAGAGGTTTATCTACACACATACAATCCTTTCCACAGTTGTGTTTATAGATTAAGTATTACGACAGATAACTTTCGGTTGCTTACGAGCTTACTGCTGCAGGGGTGTTAGAACAATTGGATATGAATGTGGTGGAGGTGCTGTAATAGTTCAAACAATAAATATGTTTTAATTTGCTAAATATAAACATATTTTAAGAAAATTACATATGATGAGGCCAGAATCCAGAGCCAACTGACTACAAAACTATTTGGAAATTGGGTAATCTTGTGGTGTCTTGTGGACTTTGACACTTGGTTGTTTATGACCACAGATTGCATCAGGACTGTTTATGGTCATGGGTTGTGCTAGGACAATTGACTGACAGTGAAAATAATGAGTGTTCCTTTATCCTGCTGATATAGAATTGGGTTCAGTTCCAGAAAGTTGGCCTAGAGTTGGAAGCTGATAGCGAGAAGGATTGGGAGGTTCAAATGGCTCAAATGGCTCTGAGCACTATGGGACTCAACTGCTGGGGTCATTAGTCCCCTAGAACTTAGAACTAGTTAAACCTAACTAACCTAAGGACAGCACACACATCCATGCCCGAGGCAGGATTCGAACGTGCGACCGTAGCGGTCTCGCGGTTCCAGACTGCAGCACCAGAACCGCGCGGCCACTTCGGCCGGCGGATTGGGAGGAATTGGATGATTGTGTGCAATATATTTTACAATAATTCACAACTGACTTATTAAATATTAGTAAAAATAATTGAAATATTTCGCCAGCTGGCCTTGTTTGCTCAAAATTGAGAATTCAGCCTTCAAAAAAATTAAAATATGCTACCTTTAGACAGTCACCAAATTCCATTTACCAATAATGAACTCTGTGACACCACCGGCCGAGGTGGCCGAGCGGTTCTAGGCGCTACAGTCTGGAACCGCGCGACCGCTACGGTCGCAGGAACGAATCCTGCCTCGGGCATGGATGTGTGTGATGTCCTAAAGTTAGTTAGGTTTAAGTAGTTCTAAGTTCCAGGGGACTGATGACCTCAAAAGTTATGTCCCATAGTGCTCAGAGCCATTTAAACCATTTTTATGACACCAAAACTATTTTGATAATCAAAAACGTAATTTGCATAATTTAAAAATGCTGAATTATATCACTGCCTTAAAGATGACGACTTTCCTTACTAACTAGTGACTCCAATTAATAACGTAAAGCACTAGATAAGCTAAGGCAACAGCTTGATCACCAAAGTTATAAAAAAGTCAACTCACCGTAGTTGAGGCCCCTAACGCATGCTTGTGTGGTAGCGCTAGACTTGGAGGTAAGCTGGTTCGAATCCTGGTGTTGGAAGAAATTTTCGCAGCCAGTATTTCACCAGCAAACTGAGGAGAGGTGGTGATGTAGACTTGCTGGTGAGCAAACTTCGCGATAACATCCTGGATTCATTTCCAAACGTGTCCACTTTGTCTCTAGAAGTGAGAGCATGTGACATGGTTGACGGCAATCTGTCTATTGGATGGGGATGTTAAGCCCAGCAGCCCCCTTGGTGCTATTTCAGTGGCATAGCGCTCCTGAAAGAAAGGATATAGCGGAGACATGGCTTAGCCACAGCCTGGGGGATGTTTCCAGAATGAGATTTTCACTCATGTCTCCACTATATCCTTTCTTTCAGTTCTGCAAGGTTCGCAGGAGAGCTTCTGTAAAGTTTGGAAGGTAGGAGACGAGATACTGGCAGAAGTAAAGCTGTGAGTACCGGGCGTGAGTCGTGCTTCGGTAGCTCAGATGGTAGAGCACTTGCCCGCGAAAGGCAAAGGTCCCGAGTTCGAGTCTCGGTCGCGCACAAGTTTTAATCTCTCAGGAAGTTTCACACCGATTATAGTTACCTACACTCGATGACACACTTAACAGGCAACTCTCACATCTCACAAAAGAAAAAAAAATCTTCCCAACTACTAAAATACCAGAACAGCAAACAACAAAGAGCACATTGTACAACACAGGGTCAAAGCTAATGGACATCTGAAAAATTTTGTGATTGTGAGAGACGGGAAGTGAAATAAACATCATCGTTCCGATTGTAATAATTTTAGCTTTGTAGTTCTCTTTTGACCACCTCCAGTCCTCTCTATCAAACTTTATTGTATAATGAAACACCACTGACGAGCCCTCAGCTCTTCTCCCAGCAGGATAGGTTCCAGAATTCGGACAAACAGTTTAGTGAACCTCCCCTTGATCATCTGGGTGAATTTTGTAGGGCAAAATGAATGGTGACTGTGGTGACACAATGGAAATGATTCAGTCAACAGGACTGCTTCAAACAATAAACGCTCCAAAACATGTGTAACTGCCATAGGAGAAATGCAACAACATTCTATACATAATGTATTTTGTATCTTGCATAACACCTGTCACTCAGCGATAGCGAATGACTGTCTATAAATATCTCCCCGTACATTACCTAATCTTCTTTATCATAGTGCTATGATTAGTATGCTAGAAATACGACAGTGTAATGGTGTCAGAGTATTCTTTGACAGCACTCTCTCTCTCTCTCTCTCTCTCTCTCTCTCTCTCTCTCTCTCTCTCTCTCTCCCCTCCCTCCCCCTCCCTCATTATTTTTTATGACATCCAATCCTGTAAAGCTATGACCTATAAAATCTTCCCTAATGTCACCTGTTAGAGAAGTCGATAAAATTTTACAGCACCTCTCTCTCTCTCTTCTCTATGGAAAAAAATAAGGTCTACTTGTTAACAACGACCATATGTGCTAATCTTATTATATAGACACGTACCGGTGCACTGGAGCAGGCAGTCAGTGATCAAAGTCGCTTCCACAGATATGTGTAAAGTCTTGTCATATGTATGGAGGAAGACCATATTCCGCAGACTATCAATCACTTTAGAGGGTTCCTGTGTTGTTATTTCATAAGCAGTTTGATACATCGGTTTTTTGCTGTAACACATCGAAATAGTGTATGACTTCAGCTGTATACACAGCCATACATTTTGTTTTTGTACCATGACTCTGAGGTCTCAGTTAGGTGCTAAACTGACATTAACACATTTCGATCCATTGGGTCTCGTAGTATCGCATGGTGCAAACTACGCTGCTCTCACAACACACAGGATGCTTGAAATGAAAGACAGAGACGATGTTTATCGTCGACAAAAATGTGGAAGACAATGCAGCATTTGGAAACTGGAATAGTTCGCGGCATTGTGGGTGTTTCCAAACAGCTGTCCGAAGCTGATGACCCCTACATTTAATCTCATCTTCAACGGTGCTGGGGTAGCAGATGTTTCGGTGTTCCATTTTCCAGGAGGCCAAGAGCACTTATTCCTCATATTGGGGTGCATACTGCATTCAGGTATATGGTCGCTGTTTCTTTGGACACTGCGTCTTTCACTTTTATGGCTTACAACGCATAACCGCATGTGGAACAAGGGAGTATTCTGTAGGACGTAAATCGATAGAGCATGGGTAGTATGCACAATCAGTTGGCAATCCCACTGGTCGAGGAATGGAATGATTTTCATACCTCCAGGCGCGCATGTAATATCCTCATTCCTCCACATTCTTGTCATACTTCCATTAACATAACGTACTTTCCATCAATCTTCGTAAATTTTACCAGGTTTCCCGAACTTTCAAAGAATTTTACCCAATTACTCGAGGTCCAAACCACCACTGTCGACGACTTGACACGTCAACTAAACGTCTCATCACGTCGATCTCACGATGCCATCAGCCAATGAGATTGCAGCATGGACCTCAATTTCTGTACCACTGTACCACCCCTCCATTATCTTGCGAGTGCCATATACATGTGGACACATTGTGAACCCTGTTACACTGCTTGCATCACATAACAGAAGTATTATTTCTTAGTGTAGGGAATAGACATCAGCAGAGAGGAGGCTCAAAAATTACATTCCTTAGCCGAAACACTTTATAAATTCGATAAGATTTTATGATGATTTGTGATCTCCCCCTATGTGCATGGGCATCACAAAGTATTCTCGCGTTCGTAGGATACAGCTGAAGATTGAAAGATCTCAACATAGTTGATAATTACCACCCCAAGAAACGAATCATATCTATAGCACCACTCTGTCCTCTATTTCGAAACGGGCTGCTCCTTTGTTGAACATATTGCCTAAGGATCCTGAGCAAAACTCTAGATGGTCTCTTTATGCAACTTGTAACGACTTGTCTGTCTTTAACCAACCCTTCCTGGAACAATGTCTCCAATTTAATTTGGAACTTACCAGAAGTAGGAGGGCATTATACCCATTACATTTGCTGTCTCGTGAAGGAACAGAACGAGCTGAGTTCCCTGTAGTCAATGGTCTAAGATATTTTGCTTTCGGAAAGAGTATAACTCGTGTTCCAAACTTGTACAACCAGCCCACACTAGAGATATAGACTGGTAATGTCATTCCAGTACTGCAACTGCCGTTCTGCGGAAACTGTTCCGTACCAATCTTACTCACGTCACATATCCAATTACACACAATCTCTGTAGATGTATGCATTTTGAGGTGGTCAATTCTCTAGTATATTTGTAGTGTTTGGATTCCACGAAAGTACTGGAAGAAATAAATGATCGCAGAACATAAAAACACACTCTCAAGTCTACAGGGTTCTTCACTTAAGCATGCTATAATGTTAAAGCAGTATGGTTTCTGATATATTATTATATTAATCATGTGGATTGTAAAGCTGTTAATACTGCAATGCAGGAAATACACTTCCAACACCTGACATTCATTCACTCTTTAAGTTTTCTACCTACTCACTATGATGAGAAACTTTAAGATCATAAAATTACTGTCTTCTACACCAAAGGAAAGAAAAACATAGATTCTTTGTGACACATGCGCTATATAGCTTTCAGGAAGAGCATGGCGCCACTGTTCGTGTCCAATTAACGTTTGGAAATTATGCTATGCTCGCATTAGTCGTATAAAATAACAGTCAGCAACGGAAAAGGCATGAAACAACGACATCTGAAGAGGAAATAAACAACTGCAGAGCAGCAGTGTTTGCCATGTTAAATTACACGCTGTGCTGCACTACAATCTCTCTGGTACAGAGGAATTGCCGTACCTCACAAACCCCTGTCACTGACTTCGAATCACTGCTACTACAAAACTGTCCAAATTTGGCAGACGAATGGAGTACTATGCATATATCTTCGTTCGTCTGGAAGAGAATGCCAAAATATTTTTTCCATCGCTTTGGGGAATATGATTCTTCACACATTGTAAACCCTCTGCTGACTGTTATACTGAGGTTTGCTGTTAACAGTTGCAGGTAGATAGCACTCTAAATAACACACAGAACATGCAGTTGGATATGAGTCGAACGCAGGTTATTCCACACAACTGATACAGCCCAAGATAACCATAGAAAGAATGGTGAAATGTGCGAAAAATGATCTGTCTCAGCATTTCCCGCTCGTTATAATGCATCATCAGTCTACCATTCATCATGCCTCGTTACAACTCTCTCATCCGATTATTTCATCTACTTTCTATCATCCTTTAACGCAGGTCCATGTCGTCTAGAGGCAGATGGTTCTCTTTTCTAGGAAAGCATCCAAGACAGCAGCCAACTTGCATATATTCCTATTTCCTCAGTAGACATACAGCAGAATGTTGTTAAAAACCATGATGCAACTGTTCTGTAAGTTATTTGTTACCTGACATCGCATGGTTGTGATTGGCAGAGAGTACAGGGAAGCACATTGTAAATACTATTTGTTAAAGTTTAAAACACTTACACAGTCTTCCACTGAGTCAAACACACCATTCAAAATGGTTCAAATGGCTCTGAGCACTATGGGACTCAACTGCTTAGGTCATTAGTCCCCTAGAACTTAGAACTAGTTAAACCTAACTAACCTAAGGACATCACAAACATCCATGCCCGAGGCAGGATTCGAACCTGCGACCGTAGCGGTCTTGCGGTTCCAGACTGCAGCGCCTTTAACCGCACGGCCACTTCGGCCGGCCACACCATTCATTCAGTAGCTGTATATTGAAATCCTCAAAAAGGTAATACATTGCTCATTAGCTCAAGAAGACGTAAAAGTTATCATAGTCACATGTCTGAACACTGTAAATACTCTCTGAGTGTCTGCCTGCTTAGCTGCATGGTTATGGCGTCGACTGAAATAAAACTCTCACTTGGCGGCTGAACTTCCCCGGACGGGGCCTCCTGGCCAGAAATGCCATACGCTCATTTCATTTTTTGCTGTTTGAGTTTAAAACACTTAAACAATCTTGCACAGGATTGAACACACGATCCACTCTGTACTTGTGTATTGCAGTCCCCAAGGTGGTAATACAATGCTCTATAGCTATGAGAGGTGATTGACAGTAACTCTGGGTTACACCTGGGTTCGTGATCCGACGTATATAAATTTATTACTCCACATTTGGTGATCATCCACCTTAAAAAAATCTGTTCCAGCCCTCTTATCGTTGTCCATTAGAGGCTACTGTCTCTCTGGTTCCTAGTGCTTCCATGTCAACTTTTTCTCGTATTCCTCTTGCTGTTACACGCTCTTTCCCATGTACAAGGATTTTCCTACACCACGCAGACATGTAAGTACTTCCTCATCCTCCCTCAGTTTTCTCGCATTTTGTCGTATTTTCCCTTAATTTATTCTCATTTTCCGTCAATTTTCGTAATTTTACCGATTTTATGCCACTTCCGCTCATATGATCACGACTCCATCTCCGGCCATGTATTGTAAAATCGCTTGTAACTGTAGTATAGCTGTCAACACGTTACAGTACTGCGCTTTTCTTTGATGTCACTAAGTGTTGCCACCTAGAATAACTCCGAAAGTATGATAGTAGCTGAAAAGTTTGTGGGGCAAATGTGGCATGGAACAACGGGGGCCACAATATGACGTTGGTTCGTTGTTGTTAGGTGATGTCGCGTCACAGATAAGGTCAACTTTGTGTTTTTTTTTTTTGTTTTCTTTTAATGGGATGCTATGGTTTGGTACTTACTTTCTGATAGCGGCCATCGAGACGAATCCATTGATGCGTAACAGTAACGTCTTTGAAGATCAAAAAGGTGACATGAACGTCCGTTTACAGAAGGTGTTCGAACTGGTGACCATTAGTATCAATGCAGTGCTGCAATCTTCTTATCATGGATTGAGTGATATTCCTTATCACTTCGGCACTTATCGAAGCACATGGTCTAACAATTGTCTCTCGTATAACGTGCAAATAGTAAATATTCTCCGAATACGGTGTAGCCATCTAACGTGCCACTGACATGTAAACACCATTCGATGGTTTCGCAATACAACACTAATAGGAACAGTAAGACTAGTATCGTCGAATCAAGCGAGTGTGAATGATGTATCCCTTCGAAGAACAAGTCGATATGCTTCTCATTTACGGAGAAGCCAACGAAATTCAGTAACAGCTAGAGACTTATGCTCTGAAAGATATCCTCAACGTACTCACTCTACACGTCGTACGTTTAAATATGTGTATGATGAATTGAGAACAATTGGATCTTAAACGCAATAGAAACATATCCGGCAAAGGAAAGTAACAAACGAGGAAACGGAAATTGGTACTCTTGCCACTGTGGTTCGAGATCCTTGTGTTGGTTTGCGTCAAATCGCAAAGGAATCTGGGATGAACCAGAGTAGTGTTGTTTGTGTTCTGCATCGCCATAAATATCATCCTTATCATATCAGTCTCCACCAAGAATTAACTGTTACGGATAGTATGCATCGCACTGAATTCTGCCGATGGACTCAACTTCAGACTCAGAGGGATGACACATTTATAAATTTGATTTTATATACTGACGAAGCTACATTCACGAACCATGGAAATGTTAATTTGCATAACATGCATTATTGTGCAACTGAAAATTCATGTTGGCTGCGGCAAGTTGCACACCAAAAACCATGGTCGGTGAATGTATGGTGTGGGATTCTGGAGGACAGAATTATAGGCCCCTATTTCATCGAAGGAAATCTTAATGGTAGGAAGTGCACCACATTCCTGCAAGAAACGTTGGGTCTGTTATTGGAAGAAATACCTTTAGGAATAAGGAACATAATGTGGTATCAACAAGATGGGTGTCCGCCACATTTTTCGCTGATGGCTAGAAATGAGTTGCAGATACAATCGTTGGATTGGACACGGAGGAGATGTGTCGTGACCAGCTCGTTCGCCAGACTTGATGCCTCTGGATTTTTTCTTGTGGGGATTCGTAAAAGACATTGTTTATAAAGACGTTCCAACTACACCTGAAGGTATGCGAGAGAGAATTGTGAGAGCATGTGCTTCGATACGTGCCGATGTCATAAAGAATACCACTTGTAAGCGTACTCTCATATCGCTGGCTTGGTTGCGGGGTAACTTTGCGAGCAGCCACGTCTGTCGAATCGAGCGCGGGATACGGAACTGGTATGTTGTGATGTGGGTAGCTCTGCATGTAAGAAGCATTGTTATTATGGGAGTTTAAGCGTTGCCGCAAGTGCTATTACAGTAAAGTGATGGAATATGGAAGTGATACAGAGGAAAGTGCGTCAAGATGTAATTGAAAATGAGCAGTGCTGCCGATAACGTATTTGTGCATCCTTTCGTTGCGTGTCGCACAGCATCAATCATCCGCACCGTGTTCGGTATCCCAGAATAAACTGATGTGGATCAGTAGAAATTAGTTACCATAAAAGAGTGCAGTCAAGTGCCAGTGTCTTGTAGCGAGCGTGAAGACGTGCGTTCGATCATCGCGTTTCCGCATTATCAACAATCAGCCGCGCCGCGACGGTTACGCTCACGCTCGTAGAAGTGAGAACTGAAAAATTAACTTTACGGTCAGTGTTATATCATTACTAGTGCCAAGGACGACTGGTACCAAAAGAAATCTGTGTATGTGTAACGAGCGTAAGAACTTTCGTGCGATCATTCGGATTCCGCATCATCAGCAATCACCCGCGTCGTGTCGGTTACGCGTACGCTCGTCTGAGTGATACTGTGGACTGGTAATCAACCATTAATTGGAATAAACACTTATGAATTAGAGTGTAAACAGTGTAGCCTGTGATTTCTTATCGTCTCAGAATACAGATGTTCATAGCAGACGTAGGACTGTGTTGTGTTTTAACGTTGAGTGGCTCCGCTAAAACCGCTCGCATATTCCGATGGATAATTTCAGGCAAGCCAGCAGCGGTGTGGAGCAGAACAGTACGAGTGCCGCGGGATTATCAGATGCGTGGTGTGGACAGGGCGCACGGTCGAAACGACAACCAGTTTAAGGGTTCACCACCCCCATTTGTACCCCCGGGCGTGTTACACACTCAGTCCATGATAAGAAGATTGCAACACTACATTGATACCAATGATCATCAGTTCAAACACCGTCTGTAAATGGACGTTCATGCCACCTTTTTGGCCTTCATTCACCTTTAAAGACATTACTGTTACACATCATTGGATTCGTCTCGATAACCGCTATCAGAAAATAAGTACCAAACTACAGCATCCCATTAAAAAAAAAAAACGAAGTTGACCTTCATATCTGTGACGCGACCCCTCCTAGCAACGAAATACCAACGTCATGTTATGGCCCCCGTCATCCCATGCAACTTTTGTGCCACAAACTTTTCAGCTCCTATCATACTTCCAGAGCTATTCTTGGTGGCAATATTTAGTGACTCACCCTGTGTATATATAAATACAGGGTGATATATAATGGACGGGCCGAAGTGGCCGAGCGGTTCTAGGCCCTACAGTCTGGAACCGCGCTGCTACTACGGTCGCAGGTTCAAATCCTGCCTTGGGCATGGATGTGTGTGATGTCCTTAGGTTAGTTAGGTTTAAGTAGTTCTAAGTTCTAGGGGACTGATGACCTCAGAAGTTAAGTCCCATAGTGCTCAGAGCCATTTGATATATAATGTGTGTGTGTGTGTGTGTGTGTGTGTGTGTGAGGTAATGTATAAGTTTCACGTGGGAGGCCCGAGGCTCTACTCCAAACCTACCGCAGGTGAATCCACATTCAGACACCGCCCCAGACATATCGCGGGTGGATTCGTTTTCGAATCCTATCCCACCGTGACAGGGCAGCTGGGAGACAGAACGCAATTAGCGTTGGGTGTCTTTAGCTATTTGACGACAGTTACCATCCACTTTGGTATCAGAGGAAGTGACTACCTACCCTGTGGGAAGCCTTCAGAGACCTCACAGAAGCATGTGTAATAGTTACCTGGCGAGCGTAATCTGACTGCAGGAAAAAAACTACTCTCCATGCAAACGGGACCTCATGATCAATTTAATTAATTAGTCAATCAATTGATTTCAGTGACGTGAGAGTAGCACCGATATAATTTGCGAATTGAAGCGGTAGTCAGGCGTTTTCTCGTTGTAGAGAGATATTTTACCTACACAGGGAGAAATGACCATCGTAATAAAATCAGCTATATTACTCTGTTTATAAAGTGATACGTAGTATTAACCTGATAGCAGAGCATTTTCTTAATCCTTCCTCATGAGTCGAAAATGAATTTAATATTATTGTCCTGTTGATGCAGGGCCTAACAGATATTAAATTGATAAGAACAGATTTTTTTACTGGATAAGAAAATTTTTAGAGGAAATATAGCCAACGCCATACTGTTATACTCGATTTTCACAACAAATAACAATACTTTAGAGATGTGAAAACCGTGTATGATCTGGTTTCTTTTGTCTTCGAAAATAACTCGTATAAGAGGTGGGAATCTACATTTCACATGAGAATTTCGAAGTGAATGGACAACAACATCCTCGTTTCTAAGTGATATGGTGGGTTTTTCAAACTGGAGAGCCTGTGCCGAGGTGGAATTACAGTCCAAGCTGCACCTGCTTGTCTTGCAGTATCTACAGCCAGCGGTCGACCGGAAGCAGAGGCTTAGCCTCGCGCAACCGGCGGGTACAAAGAAAAGAATCCAGCTACCAGGTAGTTGATCTTGCCTGCTGCCACAGTGACAAGCGTCCTCTTGATAGCTGAATAGCGAACCAACCAATACACTGGTAGAGTGGCGGCAGAAGCGAACGCTTGTGTTGCATCAGAAGGTTTAGTAAGTCGAGAGCCCCCTCGTGTAAATTGACCAGTTGATGGCTGGGCGCCCATGGTGATAGCCTGTCCAGCTCCTGAGCATCTGGTGTGGCAGGCGTGCGGATAATGGGAGATCGGCGGTTAGTTATCAGTGCGGTCGACCGCGAGGCGTAGCTGTTTCTTTGCGGTGTGGTCATGATCCCGGCGGCGGATGGTGCGTGGTGAGACTCAGAGGTCGGTTTGTGCTTCAGAAACATTTTTTCACCAGATACATTTAGTGAAACGTTGTGGTGAAGAAGGGTGCTTGTGTTTTCAGACGTCTGTGCATTCAAGATCTCGGATATATTTAGTACTATGATCTGTTTCTGGCGGAAATTTAGTTGATTTCCGTAATGTTTGCGTGTGAATCTCAAACGTTGAAATTATTACAAGGAAGGATCATCATAAGGTGGTGGTGAGTGTTTTAAACGATCTATTTGATTCCTGTAAATTGTTAAGCAATTAATTTAATAGGGTAGTGCAAATGGGCTATTTCCCGCCATTTTTTATATCGCAATTACGCGAGCTCTCCCTGTGTTCCCGGCATTAGCCAATAGGTACACAGTAGTCTATGGGTAGGTATGAAAACCTCTACCAGCATTTTTGGAAAAAATGGAAATGAGCGAATGGCATTGTTGGCCGGGAGGCCCCATCGCGGAAGTTCGGGCGCCAAATGCAAGTCTTATTTCAGTCGACGCCACATTGGGCGACTTGCGCACTGGTGATGAAGATGAAATGATGATGAGGAGAACACAACACCCAGTCCCCGAGTGGAGAAAATCTCCAACCTGCCTGGGAATCAAACACAGGCCCACCTGCATTGGAGGAGAGCACGTTACCACCCAGCTAAGCAGACACATTGGCTCATGCACAAATAGAAAGTGGCCACCTGAGAGTGAGCGGTGGTGGTTTGCTGGAATTTTCCCAGGTATCAAATATCAAAGGGATGCCACCATCCGATGCTTTGTGAGATCAAAGGAGGCCAATATCAGGGCCTGGACGACAGACACATATGGACGACCCAAAACAGCGTCTAATATACCACAATTCATTCCATTCTATGGTGCTTACAGTTATTACATTAAGGGAAGTGGGGTGGGGGGTACAGCTATAAGCTTTACCCAAGTGAGGGAGCCCTGTCTCCTGCAAACTGGTTAAATAAAGAATATGCATCAATACGTTAATGACAATGATTTGAATTTCATGTCGTGAGGTCCTTCCTCTCCAGCACCGCTGAGTCCTTTTCCCACCAATTTTTTTCTGGGAGGAATGGGAAGGGAGAGGGCGAGGTTTGGGGAGTTTGGACATCCTCTGTTGGTGGCACTGTGCACTAGCTCAGTTGATCATTGCATGTCAAGGTGAGAACACACACACTCACACACACACACACACACACACACACAATTTTCCAGTAAGACAACAGCTCCAACTTACAGCAGTGTAATTACGTAATGATGACCTGTAGTTGCTGGATGGGGTAATACTTGCACCTTCCACACCAACAGTGCTGTACAGACTGAGCGACTTTCCACCAATTTCCAGATGGAGGAGGGGAATGGAGAAGTGGGGGAAGGAAAGAAAGGGCTGAGAGGATTTTCCATAGGGAGAGGGGTTAATTAATCCATCGATTTAATTAATTATTCAATTAATCGAAAGTGTGCTTGTATCACCAAGGGGGAGGGATTGGGGATTTTCCAGAGGGGTACATGAGGAGCTGGAGGGGAAGGGAGGGGAGGGGGTTTCACAGATGCAAAGATTACCCCAGGCGAACATAAATTAGTTAACAAAACAATAGGTATGCCCCTTAATGTATGCAACAAGCACTTACAAAATTCATGAGGGTCCCCTTTGCCTTAATACTAGCGCCCCTTACATCAATATAATCATCCCCTGTGTTGCACACCAGTCTGTTGGTTGCCATCCGTTGAGTTGCCATGGAAGACTCCACAGGCAGTATGTGTGTATCCACTCAACTTGGCAAGACTTGGACAACAGTGCCCTGTATATCGCATAATTGCCTCACTTCGTAGCACTGCCAAGAAATTCAAGTTTACGGTGCTGTGCCTAGCATAGCACAGACGCATACTGGTGCACAAAATATCATTGGAAGGATATGTGCTCATTTTGTCAAACTAATGCTCAGAGCCAAAAGCAGTCATCACACCACCTCCAAAGAAGTGCAATATTGTTACAACACAATAAGGTAAACGCTGATTGGTAGGCATCAACCAAATCCACAAGCACCTATCTAATATTGTAACTCATCATTCCATCGAACCTCCTTCTCATGTTTTGCAGATGAACAATGGCTCTGTTTGCGCCAGTCTCGACGATATCCTGCGTTTCTGCTTGTGATCAGTAGCATCTAAGTAGCGGCATGACAGTGAATCACTTGTGGAAGGATGGCTCTATCTGTGACCTCTATTCCTGAACTGCAGCGAAAGTCTCCTGCAGTAGCTCACTTAGAAGTCTGTTGATTGGTTCACGCCGCACGCCTCCTGGGCGATGTTTTATTTTAGTATTTCCCCAATATTATTATAACATTACAAACAGTGACAAGGACAAATAGGCAAGGTCTAGTCAAATTAATCTGACCACCTGTTAAAAGCCCGAATAACCACCTTTTGCAGTACAGATGTGCAGGAAAAGAGTGAAGAGTGATCACATCTCCATAACTGTCTTTCATCCCGGTAGGTACCAACAGAGATGTAGAGCCTTGGTGACTCTAGTGACCAGTTGCGTAGGTTTCGCGGTATAGTAACTGTGGCGTGAACAGCTCAATTGAGGTGGTCACACAGATTCTCGATTCAACTCAAATTGGAGAGAGAGAGGGGGGGGGGGGGCAAGGCTTGGTGCCCAGGGTGTTTGTTGTGACTTGTGGTCACATAAAACGTGATTCATCTGAAAAGGCCACCTGTCGCCACTCAGTGGACGTACATTCGTGGTGCTGGTGTGCAAATTCCGGCCTATGTCGCCAATGAACAGCAGTCAGCATGAGTGCATGAACCAACCACCTACTATGGAGGCCCATACACAGCAACATTCGCTAAACATCTTTAAGGAGACGCTGTTGGTAGTCTTTCGTTTCATCTGGGTGATCAGTTGCTCAAATAGTTGCACATCTATTTGCCCCTACACATCTCCATAGCTGTCTTTCATCCCTGTCATTAATGGCCTTGTTTTGGATAGTGCCATTTTGCTATGCATGGTATACTTCAACCACGGCAGCACACAAACAGTTTGCATCATTGCACTTTGACGTCGAACACAGGCAGTGGTCGCATTAATGTGACTGAACCATGTACCAGGTGATCAAAAAGTCAGTATAAATTTGAAAACTGAATAAATCACGGAATAATGTAGATAGAGAGCTACAAATTGACACATGCTTGGAATGACATGGAGTTTTATTAGAACCAAAAAAATACAAAAGTACAAAAAATGTCCGATAGATGGCGCTTCATCTGATCAGAATAGCAATAATTAGCATAACAAAGTAAGACAAAGCAAAGATGATGTTCTTTACAGGAAATGCTCAATATGCCCACCATCATTCCTCAACAATAGCTGTAGTCGAGGAATAATGTTGTGAACAGCACTGTAAAGCATGTCTGGAGTTATGGTGGGGGCATTGGCGTCGGATGTTGTCTTTCAGCATCCCTAGAGATGTCGGTCGATCACGATACACTTGCGACTTCAGGTAACCCCAAAGCCAATAATCGCACGGACTGAGGTCTGGGGACCTGGGAGGCCAAGCATGACGAAAGTGGCGGCTGAGCACACGATCACCACCAAACGACGCGCGCATCTTTCACGCGCCATCTGTCGGACATTTTGTAAACTTTGTTTTTTTTTTGTTCTAATAAAACCCCATGTCATTCCAAGCATGTATGTCAATTTTTACCTCTCTATCTACATTATTCCGTGGTTTTTTAAGTTTTCAAATTTATACTGACTTTTTGGTCACCCTGTAGAATCTCTAACGTTATCAGTATACAGAAACGATCAATCGCACACAATCAGCAGCTCTATAAGTTTCTATGGGGATGATGCTGTTTTGCACAGGGAAGTGTCGTCGTTGGATGGACGTAAGCAATTGCAGACATACTTGGACAAAAATCCCATCTGTTGGAATGAATGGCAGCTGTCTTTAAATGTGGACTGATGTAAGATAGTGGCTCTATGAAGAGAAAGAAGCTGATAGTATCTCAATACGTAATTAGTGGCGGACATCTTGAGTACATCACATCATATAAGTGTTTATGGATAATAATAAGAAGCAATATCAAGAGGGATGATCATGTAAAATCAGTATCAGGGGTGGCAAATGGAAGATTTAAATTTGTTGTCAGGTTTGTGGTAAAAGGTACTGCATCTGTAAAGGGAGTCACACAAACGACGCCAGTGTGTCGAATCCTATTGTTATAGTGTTTGAAGTCTTTAGCAAGTGAACATGGAATGAATTCAGACAGTTCGGTATAGTCAACATGGAAGTGTAGCAGAAATGTTCGGGCAACTTCAATGGGAAGCCTTGGAAGAAAGACGATGTAGTTGTCACAAAACCATGTAGAGCAAATTTAGAGAACCTCTTTTCGTAGAAGAGTATGGAACCATTATGCTGATATCATACATGTGAGCACAGGCAGAGGCATATAGAGCTCGTATTACCCTCCCAAATAGAGGACGAAAGAACATGTACCCTCCACCATGATTTGTGCATTGGCTTGTGGAGTATATCTGTATTTGTTGACCTTTTTTGGAGGGCACGTCGATGCCATTATATACCAACACATATACTGTCCTGCCAGCCTCTAGCCAGCAATCTTCATGAGCTAAAGCAGCATGTGTTTAGCGTGAGAATAAGTTCCTCAGCATGACTTTTGGAGGCTCTTTTTTAAGGTGCAATGAGTGGGTTGTAAGGTGACGGCCAAATTTCATTAAAAATAAAGCATTCTGAACATATTTAAATTATAGCAAGTTACCATGTTGGCTCTAAAAAAAGCTATTAACAGATATTCATGAAACAGTATTGATGTCTCCGTTCACAGTTAACCAAGTTTTTAAATGAAATAAGGCATTCCAAATCTAATGGAATCTGAAAAACAGAGAATACAGCACTTTCAAATATTGAGCACTATTAAAAAAATTGGGTAATGAGGGAAATTCGGAGTATATTATGAGCAGCCCCGAAATAGCAGGCTTGGGAACTGAGTAAGATCTTAGAAGTCTTACCCTGGTAATGCAAGAGGCGAGCAAAGCAAGTCGGGACGCAACAGCTGGGCGGAATGCCAACAGGGAAGGACTGCTAACATTACATATAATACGGCCATAACATGAGTTAATTGCTACCCGCCGTAAATTCTGGCTGTCGAAAGTACCATTGCAGCAGAATGACATCATAGACACAACAGGTGCCATCATCGTGTTGATCACGCAGAGAGCGGTAAGAAGATATAAATCAGACGTAAAATGGTTACTGAGATCACTGATATTGCATAATGCGACCACCACTGCTTCTGAAAGGAACTTTCAGCTACAGGCAAAATGTCCAGAAAGCTGAACAGTCAAGAAAATCATCCCAAGTGAAGCCACCATCACCTCACAGTAGCAATACACATGAGACAGTTTCTTTGTAAATATTACTCCTGTCCAGTGACTTGATTTACTTGTAGGCAGTTCACAGGCATCCCACCAGGAAGTTGGGCCTATGTTGGTGTACCCTCTGCTCATCAAGACTGTCTACAGTCATTAATGGGACAGCAAATCCTGCCTGGAAGACGTTGCTACTGCCAACTGCAGTGCTGTCATCTGGGACAAGATTGATAGGGGACTGTGGGAAACATCAGCTAAAACACCTTCTGGTGGACTAATCAGTGGGTCCAGGAAGCAGTCAACATTCGTCATTGTGGACGGGCGTGCCACTGCAGCTGCCTGTCTTCCTTTCCTCAATGCTGTCGGCCTCGCCCGTGCCAGAGTTCACAGTGTGACTCACGCCGACTTCACGTACTTGGTGTAGAGCCAGTGAGTGATGGCTAGGATGCCATCTACTATGTCAGTAAGAGCGCCTCGATTACTCACTGCCCCAGAGGCATCACAGACAACACTGGCCGAGCTGCAGCCAGCATCCTGTGACGTCACTGGATGCTGAGCTCACACCTTCACCGCTGCAGTGGTCGAGACAGGAAGCGCGAGTGTGTGTCAGCACATTCTGATGTGGCAAACACCACTCGTGATGTTTTATTAGCACCTTCAAGAACTGAGCAGGCCCTCTCCCACTGAGCCACCATTTGCCCATGCCCAAAGAGTGATGGCCCAACCAGATCTTGACATCAGTTACCTAATGCTGTCACCTAACGTAGCGTCTGGTCCTACTGACATTACAGTTGAGAAGGGAAAATAGCTTTCAATGCGGTAAAAATTATGCTCTCCATTCCAGTCTGCTCACTGATGCTGTGGGTCTTGTTTCTGCCAGAGTCTGCAGTATGTCGCACACTTCGTGCAGAACCAGTGGCTACTTACCTGGGTGCCGTCTAATATGTCACTGAGAGCGTCCTAGTTGTCCACTGTCACGAACTGCTAAAACCAGAGGCAGTGCAGACAACAGTGGAGGATCCTCAGTCTTGAAATAGCTTTCACATTAACGGCTATTCCTCGCTGGTAGAAATAAAAATGATTACCAACTGCAAATTCTAAGTTTCAGATACACGGAGTTGTCATATCAGTAATGAAAACTTTATTTAATTTACTCAAGACACTCTAGGCACAATTTTATTCTTCCGTTTATTTCTGTTGTTCATCCATTTGTTCTTTTCAACTGCCCAAATACAAAAAGCGGCAAACTCGTTCTGTGACTTCATTGTTAATGTGTATAATTTTTTTGATGTGTTGATTATAGATTATTTTTGCCTTCATATAATTTATTTTCAGGATTCCTTTCAAACTTTCCCTGTTATGATCTTATATTGATTGTTGCTGTCGGGTATGTTCTAGAAGTGAAGGCGAAGGTAGCTCAAATTTATTCCATTACCACATATTCCTTCTTTTTTTCTCAGTTTCAGGATATTAAAATTTCCTTTAGCGCTACTGAGTGCAATTCAGATGATATGGAATTTTCTTTTTCTATTCTGAACTTCTCACTAACCTGGTAAGGTCTAATGGAAGTTTTAGCACTGATGTATACAGTTTTATATGCACTAAATAGGTCGAATCGATGCCTTGTTCATGTATTGCAAATAGCGCATGTATTGTTGAAATTGAGTCAGAACCCTTCCCATAATCTATGAATGCAGGGCAAATGACTTCTTTTAGGGCCAGACTCATCTTGATTAAAATTCATTTCTTCTGTGTGTCTTTCTATGCTTTATAGAGATGAGGCTGGTAGACCTGCAGCTGTACACCTTGTATGTCTCCTTTCATGCGAACTGGTGTAGCAATAGCATTGTTCCGGTTTTGCAGAATTACCCTCTTCTGCAGATATTCAGTAAATAATTTTGCAGGTAAGTTCCCGTTGTCTCACTTTTCCGCAAGTCTTAACGATTTTCTGAAATACTATTTTCTTCTTGTGCTTTTCTATCTCATATCTCAAATGGCTCTGTATACTTTGTAATCTATGGCACCACATCATTAATATTTGGGCATCGATTTTGAACAGCTGGGTGAAAAGGACAAAAACAGCATGCAAAGTTTTTGTAGAATGACCTAGCTGCAGCTTTAAACAGACAGAACAACAGATGCACATGATATGATGATACCAGAGCCCTACCTGCTGGTTATGTTCACTCGTTGCAGATACAGTGCAGGTGCAACTTGTTAAATACTACCTTATTTAACTGGTTTGCATTCGTCCTGAAACTACACTCAGACTGGTGGCACATGCGTAATGTTATAACTAGGGGAAGACCAAGGAAGAGGTTGCTTGGCTAGCAAATAAGTATCCAATGCCTTTAGTAGAAACAAACTATATTGTTGAGGCCCAGTGTCCTCCATTTAAGTTACTGTAGATCGCTGACAATCTTAAATCAAAGATAAATACACCACACACCAGAATTCACATAGTCTGGCTTCAGGCCAGTAATTCCCAATGATCTTCATCTAACGTAAATCTGACTAACTAGCCATCCCATTGGTAAACGATATGAAATATGCTGCTTTCTCCCAGGATTTTATAAACAAAACGCCAGGATAGTTCTGGTACTGCTTAGTGCCAAAACCCTCAAGATTCTCTATTACTATAAAAATTACACTCAAAATCATGACCAGAAGGCCACTTGCGATTATGTACCACGACACCACCTATGTGCACAGTAACATCAGAAGTGACGCCCCACTTATCAGCACCAATTTAAGAGATAAAGTAATAGCACAACCTAAGTTTTGTTCATCTGATGTAACACATCTAGATCTGCAGTTATTGTCACAGTCAGAATCTTATCTTGTAAACACCAATTAAAGTCACTTCCTAAGCGACTGTTCATATTTGCACTTTGTAAACATCATGTGAGCTACCAGAAGATTATGGCGGCACTGAGACTGACTAGCCGTCCATACAGGTCTGTCCTCAGCTGACACCTGCCACAATCTGCTCAAACAAGGAGCTCTGACCCCAGTTTATAACTACTTATCGTAGTACACACAGTTATAGCATTTGAATGCTCCACATTTGTTCTTCGCCCATAAATTCTCTTGTAACCCTTCTCACAGTAGTTTTGTATTGTTCTGTCTACTTCAAAACATATTTTTCGACAAGACTACTTTTTTCTGCTATCTTTCAGAGCCAGGCTGGGTCCATAAAAAAGTGTGTTACTTAGAGCTTTTTGGAGAAGTATCCCTACAACAAGCTTACAGAATGTTGCAAATGCTTTGCTGTAGACCGACTACAGCCCCACATTATCGGCTCACCCGGAGAATTTGCCTCTTCCTCGGGCCCACTAAACCCATCAGTACGACGACAGTCGAGTATGGCCACCATGCATCACCCAAGATTCTGAACCACTACTCAATTAAAACTCACATAACCAATGATCCCAATGGCAGAACTGGATATTCGTATGCATCAAGGGATTGTCAGTTAACCCTCCTAGTACCACTGGTGTCAATATGAACCTACAACCACATTGGCAATAAATATCTGCCTTGTTTTCAAAACTACTGTTTTCAAAATATATGACTTTCTCCCTCTGAGTCAATTATATCCAGTGATGCTTTGTTTGTTGCTATATTTACAATGCATCAAAATCTGTTCATGGCTTTTGCACTGAGTACCTCTTGGATCAATATGGCCCAAATTTAAATTGTTTGTTTGTTTGTTTAATGTGACATTTATGAAAATAGAATGATGAACATTATGTTGAACAGCTGTTAAACAAAAATCTGCAAGAATTAATATATTATTTCCTGCTTATTTTTGTACCTATTGTTAGGGTTTCTTGCATCCTCTGTTGTTGTACCCTTTCTAGTACCACTAGGATCAATGTGACCCTACAAGGACATTGGAGGACCATATCTTCCTTGTTTCCACAGCTATTCTTTTCCAAAACATGTGACTTTCTCTCTGTGTGTCAATTGTATCCAATAATGTTTTGTTCTGTTTTATATTTCCAACATATTAAAAGTTAGTCATTTTTTGCACAGAGTACCACTGGGGTCGATATGACCCCAATCTGAGTTTCTTTTTGTTTCTTGAAGGTAATATTTATGAAAATAGGATTATTGCTATTACACTGAGTAACTGTGTAATTTATGCATATAATTAAAATTTAAATTTTCACGTATTATCCAAGAGCATAAGCGATATATCGATTACAAAGATGTGCATGTGAAAAAACACTGCGAGGCAGCAGTCGATGATGCAGAGTGTGTATAACAAAGAGCTTATGTTAGGTCACACAGAGTAGGCAGGAATAACAGGGATTGCACGTCAGTGGCTGGCAGTGTCTGTTGCTATGCTCCTGAGTAGGCAGTGGCTTAGTATTAAATATTCTGTGTAATAATTTCTGTTTTGTGTATTAATGATTTATGGAAGAAATAAGATTTGAAGTAAAATTAATTAAGAAACTGCTACAAATATTATTACGAAATTTTGATAAAGAATCTTTCTATATATTGTTACATCAATCTACATTACAATAAGATAATCAGTATTCACGTATTTATGTGCTTTTGCTATAGAACGAATTTGAATGAGACCATCTTTGTATGTAACCCCAAGTCTTTCATTGTAATTTTTTGTAAAGGTCATTTGTTTGTGTAAATGTAATTTTTATGAAATGACTTAACAACTGCAAGTCAGTTTCACAAAATACTAAGATTTTCAAGAAAAGCCTAGTTTACATAACGACACTACGTTGTAGGCAACTGCGCTACCGGCTACTGCACATACATGCCACACGTTTGCACAACTCGTCGCTGAAACTAAACAGTTTCGGCGTGTTCCAACTTTGGCAACACTATTTGCGTGGGTTTTGAGATTATGTGTGTTCATAGAGTGTAGACAAACTGAAATATGAAGTTGGGAATGGAGAATAATCTTCACTTTTTGGATATCTATGCTTTGCATAGGTGTTTGTGGGATTTCAGTGATGCTGATTACAAAAATAAGCAAAATATTGCTGCTCCTGAGACCATCACCTGCGATCGGAACATAAATAGTTTGACAATATCTGAGCTGCAGGGCAAAATTTAATGAATTAGAAGCACATATACAACTGAATTAAGAAAAATACAAGCAAATGTGATTCTAGCTGTAGAAATTATCTACAAGACTAAAATCCCATCGTTGGAATTCACTGACACTTTATTTAAGGAGTGTTGTTGACAGGAGGGAAGGCTACACAGATCAAGAAGATAATTCTTTATTCAATATTCATCTACTTAAAACGTCACAGCAGTGCTCCCCATTCACATATGTTTGAATTTTGAAATATTGCCACTGTACAGATGTATCTTCAAGAGAGTAGTTTTCAAACCATTCTCTTCTTAATGGAGCCTGCTTCGAATAATTACTGCTGTTATTGTTAATAACTTTACTGTTAATAAGTACTGGTGTTAATGACAAAGCGTCATCACCAACTAAAACCGCATCTTACAACATGAAGAGTGTGCTGATTGTAATGCATGAAATGTGATATGTAATTTCAGTTCTGACGACAGTGCTTCATGCATTACAATATTTTTATTCCTTATCGCATAATTAACTCTATTTAGAAGAAGTGTTAACAGGTCTGGTGACATTCTAAGATAATTAAAAGAACTTCTTGGGTCTTCCATTACAAATTATTTCAGAAAGGATGCTGAGTAACCGAGCTGACGTCTTTTCTTCATCCAGTCATGAATCGAAATACGTTTCTTATTTTTCTTCTTATGCAGCGATTCCACGCAACAAGCTTTAACTCCATCACAATTCGCGCGACGTGCAGCTGTCAAAACATTCATTTCAGACACCACTCAGGAGCCGCGCAGGGTTAGCCGATCGGTCTAGGGCGCTGCAGTCATGTACTGTGCGGCTGGTTCCAACGGAGGTTCGAGTCCTCCCTCGGGCATGGCTGTGTGTGTTTGTCCTTAAGATAATTTAGGTTAAGTAGTACGTAAGCTTCAGGACTGATGACCTTAGCAGTTAAGTCCCATAAGATTTCACACACTTTTGTACCTGGCGCGCCAATGTCCGAGGGCTTCTCCGCGCCAGGTACATATAGTCTGCGGCCGCGAGCTCGCCTCCAGTTCAGCACCGGCAATGGAGGGTGAAGCTTTGATAATGCCAGCCACTCGTGCTGGCGAAACGTCAGAAAAATTCATTAGATGAACGTCGGCCGAAGAACCCGAGACAGAAGCCAATAGGCAGTTTGTCAACAAGTAGCCACGAAAGCCTTAACAATTTTGTACTCTCAGGTATTCGATAACTTTCCCAGAACAATGACTGGATTTGTATACGAATTTCACGTAAAACCTCATGACACATGTAAAGCTAAGCAATATTCATTCCTTTCATATACAGATATCAGGTAAAGGAAGAGCTTCAAGCGATGCTTAAACATGGCATTATCGAGCCAGCTGTTAGTCAATACATCAATCCATTACACATTGTTAATAAAAAAGATGGCTCGCTACAACTTGTTATGGACTCGCGCCTAGTTAATGATATCATCATCACTGAAACTGATTGTCCATAGTCATTAGAAGAACTTCTGCAGAAATTTCATGGTACCTCTATATATTCGAGTTTAGATCTCAGATATGGTTTTTGACAGATTCAGTTGCACACTAACTACAGAAAGTACATGGCATTCCTTTGCTTTGGCAATTGTTACCAGTTCTGTAAATTACCATTTCGATTGACAATTTCTTCCGCTGCCTTCATTTGAACCATAGTACAATACGTCCACAAGGACTGAAAGATAGAATCACAAAGTATAGTGACGACATTCTCATCGCTGAACCCAGTTGGCCTGAACACAATATCCTTCATGTATTACTACAAACATTTTTCAAATAGGGTTTAACAATCAATCTTAGAAAATCTCATTTCAGTCAAGCATCAAACAACTTTCTTGGACATGCTATTTCGGCTGACAGCATTGCGCCCGATTCCGAAAAACTTTAGGCTATACTTGACATTACGGTACCCGCTCCATCTTATAAATTTATTTGTAAATTTATCCACTATTCTGCTTTGGATATTCCAAGATTCTGACAGTTGACTGGTAAAAACACTGTTTGGTAATGGGACGAGCAAACACTTTCTGAATTCCCTGAATCTTAAACATGCTTTACTTACAGCATTGGTTTATCACATCCAGACTTTACCAAGAATTTTTCAATTGCCACAAATAGTTCCAACACAGCAATTGGTGAACATATTTTTCAAGAAATACAAAAAGAAGGTAAGACAGCAATCAAGAACACTGTGTTTGCTAGTCGCATTTTATCACCAGCAGAATGTAACTACTCCATTACTGAATTAGAGACGTTATGTGTTGTCTGGGCCTTTACAAAATTTCGACACTTTCTAAACGGCAGACACAACTGTTTACAAAGACCACAGAGCGATTCAATTCTTACTTCCAGCTAAATTCATGCACAATCTCCTAAGGAGACGGAAATTGTACTTCCATGAATTTCACTTCACCGTTATACATATTCCTGGTACAGAATATTGTAGCCGATGCATTATCCTGTTCTCTTTCCAACAGACAGCAAGACATCACAGTAACCTTTTGTCAAACGAATTTCAGCTTCTTATATGTGCAAAAGGTAACATTTCAAAATTTTATCTCTTCTTCATTGCAGGATATAGCCAAGGAACAGGACCAATACTGTATTTGGAAAGAGATCTAATTCCTTTGGTAGAACAGAAATAATGCAAGAATCAGCTACAACTACATAGTTTGTAATAGTATTCTCTTTCGCCATTCTCGCCCTGACAGCGAGAAATCGTTATTATGCATCCCAGAAGAGTTGGCTGATAAATTGATTTGGTATATGCATCTAAGCTACGCTGGTTCCCGAAAATAGTTTCTTATTCTCAGGCAGAACTGCTATTTCAGTAACATGGAGAAACACATACGTCGAGTTTTGGCAATACGTAACATTTGTCAAAAAGCAAAATCATCCACTACATCTCAGAATGCTCCACTGTGTCCTATTGTTCCCATTAAATTACGCCACATTGCAGCTGTTGATATTTTTGGATCCAGGATGAACAGAGGATTTTGTTATATTTTTTGTCGACTAAAGGTAAAAGTCGATGTAGCAAATTTGAACTTCTTTGTTGAGGACATTACAGAATTCGTAGTTTACTACACCCAAATGTTTGTATTGAAACGTTACAAACAAGGAAGTCCACAGACGACCATGATGTTTCTAATGTAAAAGAATTCATTGAGCAAACTTCATCTTTTCTCCCTATTATGATGCACTAGTTAGCATAAGTGTCACAAATCGACATAACATTTTTTACACTTACATAGATTTTCTACCTTCACATTTTTTGCACTATGTCTTATGCCATTAACATGTATTATCCATTTTCTATGTCCTTTTCGTATGTTACTATGCCCTTACTTGCATTATTTTATGTGTGTTTAAGACCATTTATCACATTGTAATTTTTATTAATGCTGTACACTCATCCTCATCATTCTTGTTCCAGACTTTGATGTGTTGCGTAATTATAGCAACTGAGATATTATGCCTTTATTAAGCGCTAAATTCACGCATGGATCGCTGTGTCAATGAAAATAAGTAACTAAGACAGAAACCCTGGAATATAAAACAAACAAAATGGTGCACAAATAATTCCTTTTAAGAACTAATATTTTTTCTCCATGACTTGCAGGAAAAAGACAAAGAGATCAGTTTATTGTATCTTATATACAGGGAGATGCTGGACTTTGGGCAAATGAGGCAATGGATAGGTGTCACAATACTGAGCAATTTGAAAGGGTTCTTTTAGGCAAGCATTGGTCACCGAATATTCAGGAGAGATTAACAAATGAAATGTCCAGAAAAGTATAATCCCAGACACTGTAGTCTAAGGAAGTATTTTGAGAAATACATTAGTAAGACCAGGCACTGGGATGAGCCAATGGCTAGTAAAGATGTGATCCGGCTGTTAAAGTTGTGGCTGCCCAGACATATCAAATATAAGTTAATTAATGCTGATGAGGAAGATTTACACAAATCAGTATTAGACAAGATTGATTTGGCAGTAGAGGAGATGAAGGCAGAAGAAAATGATACAAATCGTTCGTCTTCTCCTCAGAAAAATGGCAATAGAAATAACAAATAAGGCAACAATAATATAAATGGTAAAGGTTATGATCAGCCAACCAGTAATGGAAGGCAAGCTAATGGTGCTGGTTTTCCACAACCGAATAGAAAATGAAAGTGGGATGACAGACCCTACACCCGATACCAAAGCAATTCAAAGTGGCGAAATAGCAATAGTAACAACTGAAACCAGTGGCAGAGTAATTTCTTGCCACTGTGGAATCCAAACACAGGTCTGCCACCAGGACCGAAGAGGGAACGAAGAAATGGAAATCACGGAGGAAATGTAAATCGGCAACATTGGCCAGCACAGTAATCCAGTGTTACAGTGTTAGGATACTGGAGGTGTCAGACGGCAACCGTCAAGGCCCCTCCCAGACAACAAACTAGTTCCAACCGCAATAAGCTCCCTATTGTTGATCGGCGGGCGAAGTGGGGCCACACCAAAACTGACTCCAGAAACCATTGACCTGCTGCAGTATAATGATGATATCGCAATGCAGGATGAATTATTAAACTAACCTACTAAGTGCAACAGCAGCAACCTAGAACAGACATAGGCTGTGATTAAAACGCAGATAGAAGATATTCCACTCAACGCGTACATTGATACTGGAGCGACTAGTAGTGTTCTGAGTTTAGAACTGTAAAAGCATTATGTATGACAAATAAAATACCAACTTATCCAGTACAAAACTGTCAGGTATCTGGAGCTGTTGGGGAGAACTGTCGGGTATCTGGAGCTATTGGAGCACGGGCATAAATACACTCCTGGAAATGGAAAAAAGAACACATTGACACCGGTGTGTCAGACCCACCATACTTGCTCCGGACACTGCGAGAGGGCTGTACAAGCAATGATCACACGCACAGCACAGCGGACACACCAGGAACCGCGGTGTTGGCCGTCGAATGGCGCTAGCTGCGCAGCATTTGTGCACCGCCGCCGTCAGTGTCAGCCAGTTTGCCGTGGCATACGGAGCTCCATCGCAGTCTTTAGCACTGGTAGCATGCCGCGACAGCGTGGACGTGAACCGTATGTGCAGTTGACGGACTTTGAGCGAGGGCGTATAGTGGGCATGCGGGAGGCCGGGTGGACGTACCGCCGAATTGCTCAACACGTGGGGCGTGAGGTCTCCACAGTACATCGATGTTGTCGCCAGTGGTCGGCGGAAGGTGCACGTGCCCGTCGACCTGGGACCGGACCGCAGCGACGCACGGATGCACGCCACGACCGTAGGATCCTACGCAGTGCCGTAGGGGACCGCACCGCCACTTCCCAGCAAATTAGGGACGCTGTTGCTCCTGGGGTATCGGCGAGGACCATTCGCAACCGTCTCCATGAAGCTGGGCTACGGTCCCGCACACCGTTAGGCCGTCTTCCGCTCACGCCCCAACATCGTGCAGCCTGCCTCCAGTGGTGTCGCGACAGGCGTGAATGGAGACGTGTCGTCTTCAGCGATGAGAGTCGCTTCTGCCTTGGTGCCAATGATGGTTGTATGCGTGTTTGGCGCCGTGCAGGTGAGCGCCACAATCAGGACTGCATACGACCGAGGCACACAGGGCCAACACCCGGCATCATGGTGTGGGGAGCGATCTCCTATACTGGCCGTACACCACTGGTGATCGTCGAGGGGACACTGAATAGTGCACGGTACATCCAAACCGTCATCGAACCCATCGTTCTACCTTTCCTAGACCGGCAAGGGAACTTGCTGTTCCAACAGGACAATGCACGTCCGCATGTATCCCGTGCCACCAAACGTGCTCTAGAAGGTGTAAGTCAACTACCCTGGCCAGCAAGATCTCCGGATCTGTCCCCCATTGAGCATGTTTGGGACTGGATGAAGCGTCGTCTCACGCGGTCTGCACGTCCAGCACGAACGCTGGTCCAACTGAGGCGCCAGGTGGAAATGGCATGGCAAGCCGTTCCACAGGACTACATCCAGCATCTCTACGATCGTCTCCATGGGAGAATAGCAGCCTGCATTGCTGCGAAAGGTGGATATACACTGTACTAGTGCCGACATTGTGCTTGCTCTGTTGCCTGTGTCTATGTGCCTGTAGTTCTGTCAGTGTGATCATGTGATGTATCTGACCCCAGGAATGTGTCAATAAAGTTTCCCCTTCCTGGGACAATGAATTCACGGTGTTCTTATTTCAATTTCCAGGAGTGTAGTTAAATTCCAGGTGCAGGTTGACTTGAAATTTAGGGATGGAGCGTCATATGCACTTTCCTAGTAGTTAAAGGTTTACCAGTAGCTTGTATCCTTGGCTGAGACTTCCTGAGTAGCAGAAAGGCAAATATTGTATGGTGGGAGGAGAGTTGTACTGGATATGGTCAGAACGAAACACGTACATGACAAGTATTGCCAGAGTATTCATATCAAATGCTGCAGATTAAATATTTTACAAGTTAACTCTGATTTAAAAGATAAGGAATATTATTATCATGAAAAGGAATAGAGAACACTACAGAAATACAGAAAATCGTTTACAAAAAGGTTATGGAATCAGATTATTTGAACAGTAGCCAGCAACATGAGCTTACTCATTTGATGTCAAATCATTTAAATGTTTTCTTGGAGAAACCTGGAGTGAAGGGTTACGAATACAACATTAAGGTGTTGCCCATGAAACCTTCTGTCATTCTGTACCGTGGTCAAAGAAAGAGGCGGTTAAAAATGATACCACATAATTGTAGCTTTCTCTTGTCTAACATAGACAGAGAGAAGTTTAAAGGACTATACCCTTATGAAGACATCAAACTGTGTATAAAATGATTCATAATGACAATGTAGATATAAGATTTTCATTCAGCTTTTGATGTATTTTTCATGTTTATAGTACTAAAGAAGTGTTTTCCATAGTATATTTTTCTGTAGTTATGACATAGAAAGTGTCATCCATGCGAGTGTACTTGACAAAAGAACAATATTACTCGCTTTTCAAAGATGCACAGGAAAGACATTAGTTACTGGACAGTGTAAGCAAGGAACATAAGTTCGTGATATTGAAGTAGAGTAGTGAATATAAAGTGATAACTATTTTTAATGACAACATTTGATTTAATTCCATACTGTAATATAAAGTTAGGACTATTATTTCACTGGAAGATTCAGCTTGTGAAAGATTTAGTAGAGATGTAAGTTTAATTTTCTTAAATATACAATACTCATTTATTTGGTAACATTTCAACCACTAGAGTAAAAAGAAAGATCACCATGAATAAAACTCGTGTTAAAGGGAAACACCATAGGTCATCAGCAACGCAGATTTCGGTGAAACAATTTTAGAATCTATTGATCAGGAATATGAAATGCAATTTTACTGCATGACTTTGTTAGGTTTTTGTATCCACGGCTAAACTTAGATTAAGCCTGAGAAACGTGTATTAGACACCGTGTAACACTGGAACATGCATGGCAGTCCCAAGAAAATATAAAAATATAGGCAATTTATTAAGTGTAATATGGTAAAGCTGATATTACTGTAAAGTCAGGCCAGAGTCTGTGTACAAGTTTTGATGATCCATTGGTCAGACAAACGTTACATGGGATGCAAGAGCGTAAGCAATGAATTGTGTAATTCGCAAATTGTAACACCTGCCTCTAAACGAAAAGACAGATAATGTAAGTGACAGAATTTGTGATTAACTTGTACGGTGGAGAAACTTTGTGTAGTCACAGAGATGATAAAAACTGACTTGATCTATATGGAATCGTATAATTCGCAATCTGTAGCATGAGAAAGTAAGTGAACGATCGCCGTACTTTGTATAGACTTTGGCGGATGTCCTTATGAACAGATGTTGTTAAGTGCACACACTGCGACGAGTATGGAAAAACTGTATAATTTCGTCTCGTGTAAACTGGGCGAACGATGTATTTGGAATAGACAGCGTTTCACGCGCGACAACAATCAACATTCCAACGCTTGGTAGGCGAGTGACGTGCCGCGCGCTCTGAGTGATGGTTTTCGAACAGGTTATAAACAGTGAATAGTCATCGCTCTAAGACACGGTGAAGTGTAGAGCGTGTGACGACTTTAGGAGGCTTATGTAGTGAGAAACATTACGAATATCATAAAAAATGAAAAAAGGAACCATATTTGCAGGACTATGTGATTACTGGAATTACGCACATGGGGTGTAATAAACAGTTACAGAGCTGGCTGGTCCTGAACTATACAAAAGCGGTGACTAATAATGTCTGCATTTTCCCATAGCCATTCCCATCTGTGTGTTAAACAAATAATACTTTGTAATCGAACTTGTTTCATGGTCACTCCTTGGCGTTACGAGCAGTTTGGGGAAACGACAACGCAGGAGGCGACGCCGATGCAGCCGTGGTGGACGGTAGCGCGGTTAAACGTCAACACGGGGGACGGTGTTTGCCTCCATGCCGACACTACGTACATTCCCGCCAGCCATATCCATGATGACACAACATCGACTACCTGACGCCGTACCACCCACGTCCCACGAACGTCCGACGACCGACGACGGAGCCTACCAGCTGGCGACACTATCGACCAACCGCAACGTCATACAACTATCAAATTATGTATCTAATCGATCAAATGCGAACTTTGCAAATCTAGAATGCAATACCTGATAATATTTGAATTAATAGCAGATAGAGATGCAGGATAGTGCGTTTCGCTCCGCCCAGGTTTTATGTGGTTTCCCTTACGGCCCTCGTCCGAATGGAGAGCGATAAAAAGTATATGTCCGCAGCCTCAGTTAATAAGAGACTATCCCTAGTAAAATAAAATATGTTGTTTAAGGGAGCACGCCCCTGAACGGCCTGCATTTTTAGCATTATCTTCACCCTCATAGGGCAACTGATCTATAAATGAGAGAGAGAGCTCAAAATTCTTACACACAATTTGGGTCATAAGTTAAGGCATTTCCCAGAAAATCATTAAGATATTTATTATATTTTGGTACTAACAACAATATTTATAATAGTACAAAAACGGAACATTGTTTCACTGCAGTACCATTTTCTTTGCAACCACTGACTGCACAGCTTGGAAAAAGAGTCAGAATACAGACAACATTCACATAAGTGACGCCTCTAGTTTCCTTCCTGATGCTGATCTGTGAAGAAGACAAGTAGTTTATTTTACTACAACAAAAATATTTAAAAGTGTAGCTCGAATACTATCATCATCATGTTATAGATTTTTCAGGAAATAGTAGGCAAGAGAGGTAGATTTGTGAGTTTCACTTCGATCATTTAGGAGAAAAGTGTACCTGAGTGATGAAAATTCAATTTTTCAGTAAATCGCAAAAGAAGATTTACAAATGTATTAACTTACCACTATGCTCGTTGACAACATTCCAGCTGCATACTCCAGTCGACCTCCCATTTCTTTATCTTCCATATTCTTCATTCTTTTCTTTATCCTTGACAGCAGCTTCTGCAGCTGTCTCTGCTTCAGTTACATGCCACTTATCAATAGCAGTTAGAGCTAAAGCCATAGTCCTTCCTGTCTCGATGTTCAATTTCTTCATAACATTGATCCTTGAAACTGCACCAACATTGAATGTTATTATTGCATCCATTACGTCAATCTTCAGCACTGTCAGCCCAACAAATACAGTTTTGGTTCAAATGGCTCTGAGCACTATGGGACTTGTGAGAAAGGAAAGGATGAAACCCAATGGCGGCATATAGCCTATTCCACTGAAATAGCACCAACGGGGCTGCTCGGCTTATCATCCTCATCCAATAGACAGATTGCCGTCAATCATGTCATGTGCTCTCAGTTCTAGAGACGAAGTGGACACGTTTGGAAACGGATCCAGGATGTTATCAAATGGCTCTGAGCACTATGGGACTTAGCATCTGAGGTCATCAGTCCCCTACAACTTAGAACTACTTAAACCTAACTAACCTAAGGACATCGCACACATCCATGCCCGAGGCAGGACTCGAACCTGCGACTGTAGCGGTCGCGTGGTTCCAGACTGTAGCGCCTAGAACCGCTCGGCCACTCCGGCTGGCTACAGTTTTGGGTATTCTCTCCCATATACAGCTGTTGAAGCTTTCATTTGCATTCTGAGGGAGACCACACATTCATTTCCTAAGTAGATTTTTATTTGCCAGATCACTATATATAGGCCTAATTGCCTCCATTACATCAAGTAGTAAGGAATGATCGTGGGTATACTGTATGCCTTTAGCATTGCTCAACTAGTACTTGCACCACGAATCTTTCCCTTTTGGACATAAACCATGCTGTGGAGTTTCATCTGTTGACACTCTATGAAACCATGTTGCCCAAACAGCTCGTCTCATGTTCTCCAAGTCTCCTACATTTCTCCTTATCTGTAGTCCATACTACTGAGTCAAAGAATCAATTTCACTTTTTGTAAGACGACCTGGGCCACCTATGTGTTTTCTGTCTGACAGTTTTTTTCCGCTGAAGTATTTTCATAATTTTCTCAGCCAACATCCTATTCTTTTTTGTACATGCCCAACACATTCAAGCTTTTCTATCAGAGTGTTCCCATATGGTCTGTAATTAACAACAGTAGTGTGTCCTTTACAGTCTCCATCCCCAAGGCAGCCTACATACCTTACACCACGACTGACCTCTGATCTTCTAAAAATGTTTAGAACTCCTTTCGTTTCCAAGTTTCCACTTGGGTCATCAAAGTTCTTTACACAAACATGGGTGCCAATAAATTTACTTGAACAACCCTGGCAGTGCTTTGTTAGACATTCATAATCTAGTATATTACCAGATTCAATAAATGTGGCAGCTGCAACCCCATTCAGAGAAGTATGACCTCTCTTCTGCCAAGATCCATCAAACACTGCTGCAATGTCTGTATTCATAGACAAGGCTACTGCTTCTTCTGCTGCTCTTTTCATCGAATGTTCACTTACACCACATAAAGCATTGTGTATTAATTTATTGTATCTGGCAAATCTCAGTGGAGGTGGAAGCAAATTCATCACTGCACAAAAAATCTGGGCAGTTCTCCTTCCCCTTCCAATACATCGCATTGCATAAGCAAGCTGAATATTTACACTGTAATGTCGACTATCAGATACTGGCGATGTCACAGTATCACTGTGCATCTTACACGAGTCACAGGGAAGGGTCTTTCAGGTCGGTTAGTGTGTATGTGACCTGAAAACCTCAAACCACACACACACTAACCGACCTGAAAGACCCTTCCTTGCTGAAATGTCCTCACAAACATCAATACTTGTAAATAATAGATTTCAGCTATCAGTGGTCCTTTTGAAACTTTATTGGTAGATCTAGATTTCAGCTAGAAACTAGCCATTCTCAATGCACTGTCATTTTTTATCAATGCATGTAATGCCTGTTGGTCAGGCTTCATCCACATTTCATTGAATACTATTTTTTATTAGTATTCAATGAACTGTGGATGAAGCCCGACCAACAGGCATTACATGCATTGATCAAAAATGGTAATGCATTGAGAATGGCTAGTTTATAGCTGAAATCTAGATCTGCCAATAAAATTTTAAAAGGACTACTGATGGCTGAAATCTATTATTTACAAGTCAAGATAACAGTCGCTGCGTGCAACAGCCTTCTGAATGGAAGGTAACCTGATGAACATCAATACTATCTTCACAACTTCATAGCACTCTTCAAACGTCTTGACAGCATATTTAGGTTCATAATAACATTTCCGTCGTTATTGCTGCTCACAATACTACTACGCTTGTTCTCATTGCACTCAGAAAGTGAAAGTGTGCGTCTAGAAGCACTGCTTGTAGACACAGTTTCCGCGGGCGACTTTTGAAGCAACTCATGTGTATTATTCGGTTGTGTTTGGAACTGGTTGCCGCAAAACTTTCGTTTGTGGCTAAATTTTTTTTACTCTTGGCATTTATAGCACAGGGAACACACACACAGAAACAAAACAACATACAATAACTACAAAACCACACACATATGAAATTCCGAAATCATATAGCTGAAATCTAGACCTGCCAATAAAATTTTAATGGCTGAAATCTATTATTTACAAGTCAAGATAACAGTCGCTGTGTGCAACAGCCTTCTGAATGGAAGGTAACCTGATGAACATCAATACTATCTTCACAACTGCAGTACTTACATTTCATAGCACTCTTCAAAAGTCTTGACAGCAGGTCTTTGTTTACATTCGAAACATAGCCTTCTAGACATGCCTGTACTTTGGTTCTGGGAGTCAGTGCCTTCTACAATACAACTGCGTTAACAGGCCATAACTAACGGCAGAGAAAACGGAAGAACAAAATAATGCATCACGTATTCTGATGCACTTCAAATTGACAGATGGGCGTGGCCCCTATGCAACATTACATTCAACCTCAATTGTAGAACGAACAGACAATGATAATGCCCACAAACTATACATTTTAGAAATCAATGTGAAATGCTCTTTTCTATATACCAAGAATTTTTTTCAAATTTTTGATCATTTTTATGAACATATCCCCTTAAATATGTGTACCAATGATGTTGAAATATTTAACCTTGTTGAACAATGTAAAGTGTATTGGTGTGAATTCAAAGTATCTGGCAATCATAGAAATCTATAACTGGTATTATGTTAAATACTGTGATGCCAAGTGAAAATTTTTGTGAGAGTGCTTCATGTGGCGTAATGTGAAATGCCATGCCTGGACATTAGAACATGTGACCATGGCATTCCAGAGGTCTTATGATGTCCCATGGCCCAGATTAGGTGAACTATAAACGATTAAATATTTTTTCATGATATTATGCAATTATATTTGGAATATGTAAAAGAAACTATACTGATATTCAAGGAATAATGCGATTGTAAAGAAAAACTATTATCTGTAATGTAAGTACTATTATTACCTTTGTTAGTTTTGGTATTGGCGTGAAACAAAAAGTGCCAGACACTATCTTGCTTTTGTTGTGTTCAGAAATCACGCCATCATCTACACTTTACATAATAAGGTGTGCACATGTTTTATTATTTGAGCAGTGAGCTTCAATATATGTCTAAAGCACTGCTGTTGATAATTTTAACTTTAACCTGCACCACATATCTCATTTGCTTGTCCCATCATTTTTAAAATAATTTCAGGTGCAGCGCCGGCATCAAGCTGAACATCCCTGGACGGCAGCAACTGGCTGCCATTAAGTAGCAATTTAAAATCATCGTAATTATAGTGCCATTCTTTCCACAGGTGACACTGGAGATCAACGATATTATTTCTTTCATTTATGATGTATGGGAAACAGATATTTTCAAAGTACTTAACGATTTATTTAGACAATTTATGTTAGTGCAATAGAACACAGATATGGCCTGCACAAAGATGTAATTAAATAACATATTGAAAATGGTGAAATATCATTTTTGTTTGTGTATGTTGCCTATAATAATTAACTGTTTTTGAACAGCCGGCCGCTGTGGCCGAGCGGTTCTAGGCGCTTCAGTCTGGAACCATGTTGCTGCTACTGTCACAGGTTCGAATCCTGCCTTGAGCATGGATGTGTGTGATGTCCTTAGGTTAGTTAGGTTTAAGTAGTTCTAAGTCTAGGGGAATGATGACCTCAGATGTTAAGTCCCATAGTGCTTAGAGCCATCTGAACCCTTTTTTTTTTTGAGCATGGGTTTGTCTAAGCAATTTCAATAATTATACAGGATCCCACACTACACTGTTGTGTCAGTAAAATCTAAGAACGATCCATGCCTTCACATATCTTTGCAGTGAAACCAAAATCAAATTAAAAATATAAATTAAATTAAATTACATAATAAAACCCCACATTCACATTTCATTCAACAACACACACATTAATAGGTTATGTATTTGTACTACAACTGGCGCCCTTTGCTCGTGGGCCAGAATAATTTCAAATATAATTTCTCAGTAGTAGTTGTATTTTTGTGATTTTGTGTGTATATTTGTAGCCATAATTTGTATGATAACCAGAACCCAAATTTCTTTTACATGAAAATTACGAGCATCGAAGGAATATTATATGGATGTGAAGAAAAACTGACCCTGAGATGTGTGAAAGACAGAGCTGCCAAGCTGAAAATAAAGACAAATAAACCAATACCGAATACAGTAATAAAGGTAAAGGCTACCATGCATACTATCCTGCTGTTGCACTTAAGTTTGACATGTACTGCTGAACTGATGGGTCATGGTAAGGCAGAAATTCATTTCAAGTTGCAATTTTGAACAATTACTGATATGAAGACAGTGTAATGTTATTGAGTTTAACTTTCACTTTGCCACAACACCCAAGATTAGCATGGTGCATTTGTAATAGTACTCACCTTTAACATGTGTGATTGTAAGTGTATATGTTTATGTATTGTGTGGAGACTAGTTGCACTAGCAGAATTAAGTTATGGGCAAAGTGGGAAGAATTATGGTTGGGAAATTAAACACAGATTTTTTTCAGCATGATAACGTGCAGGACATGAGTAGATTTTTTGATGATAGCACAGTCACTGCCTCACCAGGTGAGATGCTGGCGGCTGCTGGCAGTAGTTGTCAGGTGGAACATCTGACACCAACAAATATGTTGGATGTAGAGGATGTCAGACCGTTAACAGAAAGTGTTTTGACACAGAACAGGCCAGTGGAGATAATTTTGATGTCACCTGTGTGCTCTCCACTGCCTGATCCATTTGCAGCTTTACTATGCGAATTGGAAGAATGTGATAAGGCATGTGAACGGTTACAGGCTGAAGGAGATGAAAGGCTGCAACGAGAACTCGACAAACGTGATCGATGACATGAAGGGAGAGCTGAAAAGTTAAAACGAGAATTAGAAGAACATGATCGATTACAAGCTGAGAGGGATAGGCAACCATTATCACAGTTAGCTGAGTGAGAACAAACTAATGAAAAACTGCTATCAGATTACTTTGAGAAATTTTCCTCGGACGTAACTGAATTAAAGAATTCCTGTCAGGGGCCTCCTGAACTAGTCAGCAACTTAGCTTTGGAGGTAAAGGCGACACAGACAGCGCAAACGACTTTGAAGGAGGAGGTAGATTAAATCACGACTCGCTTGGAGCAACTAGAGGTTTCAAAGCGAGGGTGAATTGAAATTAATTTAACTGATCAGGTTGACAAAATCGAGAAAGAATTCCAGGAATGACTGGAATCTAAAGAACAAACAATATTACAACAGGTAGAGGAAAAGTAAAAACTGTGATACAGCATGTGGCTGGGGGCATTGACCTTGATAACAACCGACTAACGGAAACGGTGCGAACAGAAGTCGCACAGCTGAGTGGTAAGTTATGAGCAGAGCTGCCACACTGGCAGCGCAAAGTCAAAGAGAGTATTGCCAACTTAGAGCGCGAGGCTGTCAAAACATTAGAGAAAGTATCACGCCTACTCATAAAGTGTATGGTAACGCACTGAGTATGGTTACTAATTATGATCAACTACATGATAGTGGCCAGAGCAGCCACAGTCCTAATAATGTACCAACAATTGTACCTAGCCTAACCCTTAAACAGAAACATAGGCTGATAGTACATAATTATAAACATCCAGTCTGAGAGATCTGATTCCATATTTTTTCATAGTGTTAATATTTCTAATAGTTTATTTGTGGGTTTAGGACAATATTTTTATATGAAACATTAAACTGAGTTATTTTTTAGTATTATTTATTCAAAATTAATAAAGTTACTGCATAAATTGTTACTGAGAAAATAATATTGTAACTGTTTATGGAAACTAACATTTATTCATTTTTGATTAAAATGGCCATTAAAATTGCTACACCACGAAGATAACGTGCTATAGACGCGAAATTTAACCAACAGGAAGAGGATACTGTGATATGCAAATGATTAGCTTTTCAGAGTGTTCACACAATCTTGGCACTGGTGGCGACACCTACAACGTGCTGACATGAGGAAAGTTTCCAGCTGATTTCTTATACACAAACAGCAGTTGACCAGCGTTGCCTGGTGAAACGTTGTTGTGATGCCTCGTGTAAGGAGGCGAAATGTGTACCATCACGTTTCCGACGTTGATAAAGGTCGAATTTTAGCCTATCGCGATTGCGGTTTATCGTATCGCGACATTGCTGCTCGCGTTGGTCGAGATCCAATGACTGTTAGCAGAATATGGAATCGATGGGTTCAGGAGGGTAATACGGAATGTCGTGCTGGATCCAAACGGCCTCGTACCACTAGCAGTCGCGATGATAGGCATCTTATCCGCATGGATGTAACGGGTCGTGCAGTCACGTCTCGATCCCTGAGTCAACAGATGGAGACGTTTGCAAGACAACCACCATCTGCACGAACAGTTCGACGACGTTTGGAGCAGCATGGACTATCAGCTCGGAGACCATGGCTGTGGTTACCCTTGACGCTGCATCACAGACATGAGCGCCTGCGATGGTGTACTCAATGACGAACCTGGGTGCACGAATGGCAAAACGTCATTTTTTCGGATGAATTCAGGTTCTGTTTACAGCATCATGATGGTCGCATCCGTGTTGGGCGACATCGCGGTGAACACACATTGGAAGCATGTATTCGTCATCGCCATACCAGGATAATGCACGACCGTATGTTGCAGGTCCTGTACGGTCCTTTCTGGATACAGAAAATGTTCGACTGAAGCCCTGGTCAGCACATTCTCCAGATCTCTCACCAATTGAAAACGTCTGGTCAATAGTGGCCAAGCAGCTGGCTCGTCACAATACGCCAGTCACTACTCTTGATGAACTGTGGTATCATGTTAAAGCTGCGTGGGCAACTGTACACGCCATCCAAGCTCTGTTTGACTCAATGCCCAGGCGTATCAAGGCCATTATTACAACCAGAGGTGATTGTTCTGTGTACTGATTTCTCAGGATCTATGCACCCAAATTGCATGAAAATGTAATCACATGTCAGTTCTAGCATAATATATTTGTCCAATGAATACATGTTAATCATCTGCATTTCTTCTTGGTGTAGCAATTTGAATGGCCAGTAGTGTACATGTGGCACACACTTTCCTGCTACATTCCTCGATAGCACAAGTAAAGTATGAAACTGTTTACTGTAAGTGTGTTAAAAATAGCTAATGGCAATCTTCTAGATCTCCTATTGGAAGAATATAAGGTACATTTTATGTGCAGAAAGTCTAGTCTACATTTTGTCTTGTTATAATAGCAGATAATTTCTGACTTTCTCTATACAGGATTCGTTTCGATGCTGTGATGCATTGAAGATATGAGAAAAACTGCTTTGTTCTTCTTGGGAACAACAGACAAGAAAGTAACAAGTAAATCATTTGCAAAACCGTAGAAAACTGATCCAACTGGTCTAGATTTATCAGACGTGAATTCTGGCAGAATAACAGTTTGATTTTTTTCATGGTTCCAACATATGTCAGTGACCTTTTTCTAAGGTTTTCTACCAGTTCCATGGATGAAAACCAATTACGTGCAGTGACGTTACTGTTTGAACCTTCAATTGGTTTTAGAAAGTTTCTTTGCTTGTTCACTTAGTCCAATGCCATCACTGTCCTTTCCAGTACAAATGTAAGCATTGGAAAGGTAGAAAGTAAATGAGTCAGCCATGCACAGTATCTTGATGCCATACTTGGCGGGGTTTTTGGCCTGTAAATGCGAAATCCGCACCTTCCTCTGAACCGTCACATCCTCACTAATGCAATACATTTTCTGGAAATTGTATATGAACTTGTTGCATATTTCAGAGATGGCAGCGGCACAGTCACATTTTTTCCTCACCTCATGTGCTGTAGAATCATCAAACTGTAGACAATTGATCAGTATTTCAAACAGTTTGACAGACATCGTTGTACTAAATATTGGTCTTCCAGTCAGGTCCTTGGTGAAGAGAGAGATGACACTTTCTTGGGCAGATTTGAAAATGGATGCGAACATTAGCAAACCAATCAAGGCATGAATTTCTACAGAATCAGTTTTGCGGTAGTTAGATTGGTTTGTTGTGTCTTTCAAATTGTTCTGCACTGAAAAAATTTACCTATTTGTATGAAAAACGATACTGTCAATCATTGCTTGGTCAAACAAACACTCCTAAATTGCATGAATGTCAGGTCTGCCTAAGTTAGTACTTTTCTATTCAGTCCTGGTAATTGTATCACAATGTTATTACTCATTGTTCTGACTGCTCTTGTTGGTTCCCTCTTTTCCATACAAAATCTTTTATTGTTTCTTTTTACGTGCTTTGTTCTCCATGCATATTGTCTGTAAAAATATCCTGCATGTCTTCAAGTACATTGTCACAATCGTCGACGTCATCGTCATCGTCATAACTACTCTCACTTAAAATCAACCTATTGCCATTATTTTTGCTTCTCTGATAATGATATCTCTCGTCGGTAATTGTGAAATCAGAATCAGAATATTCACTTTTCACCTCGAATTCATCACTGCTTTCCTGTAGCCACTCGGATATTTTTTTCTCAAAATTGGCATCATTGGATTGTATTCTCTCATTTCTTGGTCCTCTAGTTGGTTTACGAACACACCCCGAAGTACTAGCTATCATGGAGTCTTCTAAAACACACAAAAGAGGACACATCACAAAAGTAAGAAGTAGTCTAAAAAATAAATTACACATAATACGAAACATATGGTCTAACAGACCAATAGATTTCATACCTACTAATTCGACACACCCAGTCTGAGAAGACCTGCAGGGTTTACGAAATTACAGCGTAGCTGACAGTCGGAAGCCATAGGCCAAACTACAATGGCTTTGCTACGTATATGATGTAAAAATGTGAAGGTACTGTGGAGGGGAAACTGGAGAACACATCAGTGTTGCCACAGTACACTTTTAAGAAACACTGGCGGTCTCTCAGACCGATGTGTCGGTTTGAGGTTAAACATAGGCAATTTCAAATTTTTAACAACGAAAAGAAATGGTTCACCCAATCATTTTCCTGAAAAGTTCGAGAATTCTGAGAATGATCCATACTGTCACACGTCTTTGCAGTGAAACCAAAATCAAATTCAAAATAAAAATAAAATATAAATTAAATAAAATAACAAAACCCCACATTCACATTCTATTCAACATCAAACACACTTACAGGTTATGTATACGCTACAAGGATTTGTATATGAATTTCAAGTAAAGCCTCATGACATGTGTAAAGCTAAGCATCATTCCAATCCTTTACTATACAGACAACAGCTTAAGGAAAAGCATAAAGCGATGCGTAAACATGGCATTATCAAGCCAGCTGTTAGCCAGTGCATCAACCCGTTACACATTGTTAATAAAAAAGATAGTTCACTATGACTTTTTCTGGATTCAAGCCAACTTAATGATACCATCATAATTGAAACTGATCGTTCATAGACATTAGAAGAACTTCTGTGGAAATTTCATGGTACCTCTGTATATTCGAGTTTAGATCTCAAATTTGGTTTTTGGCAGATTCAGCTGCATCCTAACTGCAGAAAGTAAACAGCATTCCCTTGCTTTGGCAATTGTTACCGGTTCTGTAAATTATCATTTGGATTTATGATTTCTTCTGCTGCATTCATTTGATCCATAATACAATACTTCCACAGGAACTGAAAGATAGAATCACCATGTATAGTGAAGACGTTAATAGTAGGACAACGTGCACATCACCCCACTCTGTATTGTTGTCAAATTTATTCAAGATGGCGGCGATAGATATGGCAACGTCGCAATGACGTCAGGGTCATGCTATGATACTCAACTGTGATATTTGGCGTTTAGTCTACAGTGATAATGTTGACTTGATTGTACATCTCCATGTCAATTTAGATATGTGACACTGTGCATAAGTAACTGATTCACAGCTACAGGAAAAATGTACACACCCCCAATGTAGCTGCCAAGAGATAGTAGAGGTTTTTGAGCAAGCTACAATTCAGAAACGTTGGTGAAGAAATGCGACAAATTCCCAGATCCTATTGATAATGGTCTGTGGGATGCAGAAGGAAATATATACATTTTATTTAATGTAACTGTATTGCAATGAAACGACATGTCATTATGAAAGGCTCTTGTATTGCAGTGCCAGTTCTAATGACGAAATATTCTAAAGCACGAAATTTAGTAGCTTCTGAGAAGAAATCTTCAGTGGAGAAAAAAAGAGTTGTCCAACATAAATTGTGTACTTATGTATCTGACTATTTTTGTCTGTTAATCCCTCGAAGTCCTTATGGAGGTTGTTTTTTGACCTAGTGGTATATTTGTGTCTTTTATCATTTTTCGAGAAAAGAGATGTATATCTAATGACAAAGGACATTAGTAAATACATATGTTGTGAAGTAACTGTCAGAAATTAAGATTTTGAAGAGGTCTATGCAGAATTAATACCAGATATAATTATTATAATGACACACTTCTTTATCCTGAGAATATTGTTCCTGTAAGATGAATTTACCAAAAAAATATCCCATAAACATTCATTTTCAAATATCATCTAATAGCAATCAAGTATACTGCAAACACATCTGAACTAAGGCGCTTCATTAATTCTAGGCATTGAACTTTCTGAGTGTTTGTTGAGATTTATCTGCAGTCCCAACAACTAAATACTTTCTACTTTTTGTATTTAATTGTTTAAGAAATCTATTACTGCAACTAGTGACGTTCTATAAGAAGTACTGAACTGTATGATCTGCACTTTCAATTGTATATACTGAGTCTGTTAAAAATTCAGTGTTAATTTCAGTTGTTATGTCAGTAATTGAGCTGGCACTAATTTTTATTCCTACATTCGTATATTTTAACAAAAGAACAAAATCTGCACCTTCTTCATTTATGAATATGAGAAATAGCAGAGGACCCTGTGACATCCGAATCTTTTTCTCAAATTCTGATTGCCTATTGTTATCAGATTGTCATTCAAACTGAAACCCTTTCCTTTCTGTAATTAATAATAAGGTAAAAACCAACAACCTGCTATGTCTACTGTTCCACATTATTTTTAATTTAAGTGGGGATATAATGGTCCCCACAATCCAGCCACATAATATTCCCATTGGTTGTAATTTCTCACATCTATTCTGTATATATGTTGCCCCATAATTCTTTCCATTATTCATCACAAATATTTTTTATCCTTGTGATGCTCAAAGTTAATTCAATTCCTGGTTGAGTCATCACCTCACCAGAGATCGTTTGTTCCTCCAAACTGCTGATAATGAATCTACCTCTCTACTCTTCCCTTGTAATAACCAATAGCACACATCAGAAACAAGACATTTGTTGACCACAGGCACTACTGTGAAGTGTGGGCTCCAAGCACACACTCCCACTGGCTCCCAGCTATTAAAGATGTGTACACGTCCCCACCCCTTTCTGGATCTAGGTCCAAAATGAAATCATTTTACATAGGGTGATCACCTCTCGACCCCAACAAGACTATCTGGCAACCTTTACAAACCGTATTGGGAAAATGTAATTACATCCCAAACAGAGAATAAACTTTTATGTGAAATATGGGAATCTTCAAGCTCTAATTTAGAACTCCTGTCAGATGCTCATCTTGACTTCACTAGCCAGGCTCATTTCGCACATGAATACTTGTACATAATCTGTCAATGTAAATATATCCCATTCAGTTGATAGCCCTTTTTGAAATCAAACTGTTTGTCAATGAGTACATTTTTTCCTGTCCTAAGCGCTTACAAAGTCCATTGTTGCCTTTATGATCATCCAATGAAATAGTCCCTTATTGTAGTTCTATTTTGGCCATTAATAAGCCAGACAGAAAGGTGTGCTTGGCCCTTGATGCATGTGACATTAATAAGATTATTGTACCAGTCTGAACATGTCCAGACAGTTTTGAGGAACAGGTGATGAAATTCCACAATGCTAAATTTCTTACTATAATCGACCTCCAGTCTTAATATTGGCACATAAAACTACATCAAGAAAGTCAGAAGTATACTGCCTTCATTTGTGGGGGCTGGAAATTCGAATTTAAAGTATTGCCATTCTTATGTAGGGATAGGAGCCTTAAATTTCAAGCATTACGATCAAATTGAACATAAGTGCAGGTGTATTTATCTCTGTACTAGACAGAGTGCTAGGGCCTGAATTTTTGGGTAAGGTATAGTATAAGTGGATGACCTTTTAGTCGCTGCAACCACTTGGGTAGAACATTTAAAATAAATTGAACAAGTATTGAGCCACTTTTCCGAATATGGAGTAATAGTAAATCTCAAGAAATCTACTTCTCAACAAAAAAGGTAAAATTTTTAGGACACATAATCTCTTTGGAAGACATACTGCCAGATCCTAAAAAACTTAATGCCATTAGGAACAGCTGTGTTCCTCAAAACAAGAGACAATTAAAGGCATACTTAGGCCCAGTCTCATTTTTCAGGAAATTCATCTCTCACCAACTTATGAACAGTGATGGTTTACTCAATCTTCTCTGGAAAAACAGACCATGGTTATGGGACAAGCAATGTCAAACCGATTTCGAGAACATCAAGTAAGCCTTATTAAATATGAATAAATGAACTTGTAAAATGCAGGGTAGTGCGCAATGCAATACACACCCCGCTGCAACGTTAGTGGTATCACAGTGGGGAGCAAGGTAGTCTACAAACTTCAAGTGTGTGTGCTCCAGACAGACAAGAGTTGGGAGTGTATGAGCACCAAAAACGAACAAACACTATGAGCTACAGCCTGCACAAGCACATGTAAAGCCTACTGCATAAACAGGGACATAGAAAATTAAGGGAGTCTATAGTATAACTATCTACACACTACACACATACAAAGATAAGCTAAGGGATTATATACACGGAAGGAGACCGTAGACTACAAGATATTTACTTATGTTACGCTTCTATGTCTATATATGAACAATATTTACAAATTTAAGTATTGAAACTACATGTGCTAATTATATTTGAAGGACCAGAAAAGTCTTGCTGCAGGTAAACAAGCGAGTACAGTATAAGTGGCAAACTGTAAAAGAGGTCGCACCATGGCTTTAATACACTTTATCTTCCAGGTTTATAAGGTAAGTAGAGACGCACATGTGAGTTAAATAAGTTTTGTGAATGCTTATAGATTGTTAGGTACCACATAAAAATAAGAAGGGCCACACTACAAGACAAATATAATTATAAGTTGAGGGTATGTACGAATGTGATAGTGTGGAAGTATATGAAGAGGAAAACAGTTGCAATATGTCACATATCATGATGATGAACTAAGGTTGAGCACTACCAAATAATCAAGGGACTGAAACCAAACTATTGTGAGTGTTGACTACCATGAAAGCGTCAAGCACCTGATTTACACTGAAATTTTTATGCACGTTTGTTACATATGTAAACACTGTTTTACACTCATTGTACATAATGTATCGTATTGATGATACAACTCTGTTTATCCTTTATACAAGTGAACACTGAACTGCACTTTTAAACACTCAATAAGTATTCGATACGATTAGTATCGTCAGATTTGAGTTGTGTTTGTAAACAACAAACTATTTTGTTCTTGGATACACAGTTAAGACCAGTAGCGAGACGTAACTGAGCACATAAATGCTTTTCCGTGGGATTTCCCCAACCCTGTAGTGTGTAGATCCTTCCTGGAGATTACTAGAGAGGTGAGGCCACGTGTAGTTATTTGAGCAGCATGTAGAATCTATTGTAATAACTATTGTTTTCTTCATTAGTTCTTTGGAATTGATAACTATGAACTGAAATGAAATGTATGGCAATTTATGTCATAAAGGAAAACAGAATATATTATTGTATGAATGTTACGTAAAGTATATGAAACCAAATGACAGTAAAAAGTGTACACATTTAACTGGAATTGAACAATGTAACAAAACTGCAATTTAGCAAAAAATGTACTAAAACATAACCACAAGCAGGCTATAATGTACATGAGCGACGGTAATGGCATAACACCAAATGAATAGAATAAGTTTATTTTTATAATGGTATTTGTATTTTTTATGTTTTGTGTATAGCATGTGGAAAGGACACTACAGCAACTGTATGTAGTGCAACTGTGTGAAAGACGCTCAAAAACAAAGCGCAAAAACATGCGAAAACTGGCTGCAAAGTGCTTAGTGTGTGTGTGATATACGTGGGTGTGCACGTGATAAACTAAAGATGTCAATTCTTCGTCTAACATGAATTTTCTGTGCTCGATAACGTAGTAAAACGAATTTTCTGTGCTCGACACCATCGTAAAAGCGGCAAGAAACTTACCTTGTTGACAGATGTCGGATGTATGGCTGGTGTCCCCATTGAATAAGTGAGAGCGACGAGGTGAAATAAATTTCTTGGGCTGGTGATATGGAAACCAGTTCTCACTGCATCGAAGATTTCACAAATGATCACGCCGCTCAACACGAGTTTCACGAATTGGTGCAGGAAAGCTACTGTGAACGCATGACACAAACACACTGGCTCTGTATTAAACATGGGAGAGCGAGCTGGGATGGTAATAGTCACTGAGCTGCACGGGCATGCTTCGCAAGCTAAAGACTGTGCAGATACTGACTGTCAACAATAGGACTGTGCGATTACAGCAAGCATTTGTCGTGAAGGAGAACTTAAGTATTTGTGTGTTAAAGGATGCTGACATGCCCCTATAAATTGACAACCATACAGGATAACTCAAATGGCCGAAAATGAAGCCTACACCCATTGGCCATACCAGATATGGTTATCAACCGTCAAAATGGGAAATAAGCTCAGACACTGTGCACCTCCACATGACATCAGTGGACAGTGGGAGGGGAGAGGTAATTTTAATGGATCATATTATTTTTTCTTCTTTTCCTTCGTTCTTTTCCTTTTATACAAGCCATATATGACCAACAGTAAAGTAATAAGTCATTTTGTGCCAGCAATAATGTCATGATACAAAACAGAAAAAAGACGAGATGCGCTCTTCAATTGATTAATTTCTGTATCTTTACCCGTTTGTCTCTATAAGTGGTAGGACTCAGACATGTGATGAGCTCCACCGCGCCATTATTGTTTAAAAATGTGTATTCCAACCACACATTAAAAACTGTTATGAAAGTGATTAGGAAGTCTAAGTTTGAATAGATATATATTTATATAAAAAAAAGTCTGTTCATCATTTCGTCCACACCAAGAATCCTGCACAAAGAGGATCAAAACGAATCTAGAAGAATTTGTGTGGTCAGCAGAGGGGTGATCTGGTAACAGCATTTTCTTAACCAGCTCTATGCACAATGGAAATAATGAATGTTGACCTAAAATGTATTGACATTCAAGTTCTGTTGATATTAGTGCCAGTTAAAGATCACCCAGGATTTGTGTGCCTTCTAATTTCTTTTAATTATTCTTTCCAATTTTTTAAATTAAAAAATGGCTCTGAGCACTATGGGACTCAACTGCTGAGGTCATTAGTCCCCTAGAACTTAGAACTAGTTAAACCTAACTAACCTAAGGACATCACAAACATCTATGCCCGAGGCAGGATTCGAACCTGCGACCGTAGCGGTCTTGCGGTTCCAGACGGCAGCGCCTTTAACCGCACGGCCACTTCGGCCGGCTTTTTTAAATTATTCAGTAAGTAATTAGTAATCAGTTTCCATTAGATTATTTTGTCCCCCCCGCCCCCATATACCACTATTCATCATTTCTTCACAGTCACTTGAAGATTAATTTTTAAGAGAGCTGATGGTAGACGATAAAGCTGCATTATATTCAACTTTCCAAAACCTTTTCTTAGAAACTTTGTCCTGTCAACCAGAGGAGTGTTTAAACTGAAGTCGTCTGCTACTGACAGAAAGAAAGTTATTTAATGTTACTGCAATTGTGGGGTTATCTTAGATTTGTTTATTATTTATATTTAAAGGAATCTGTCAGCGACTTATTAAACGTTTCTGTTAGGCCATTCGTTTGTGGATGGTAGGCATGTGTTATCCTCTGCATGACATAGCAACATGAAATTGCGTCTGACATTACTCTCGACTGAAAAACTATTCCACGACCAGAGATAATCACATGGAGCGTCCTGTGCTTCAAAGTGATGTCTTTCCCAAGGAACTTCGCAATTTCCAGAATTTTAGTTGTCAGCACAGCTTTTGTCAAGCATAATGGGTAAGATAGTCAGTGTAAACTGTTGTACATCAGTTCCTAACATTGGTAACCTCCACAAGAAGTCGATTCCAATTCGACAGAATGGTGCAGCTACAGGCGTGATTGGTATGAGAAGTAATTGCAGCACATGCTTCCATCATTGGCATTACTTACAGTGTCTCACGTAGTGTCTAACTGATCGGTAGAGACCTGGTCAGTGATTCTGTCTATAGTCTTCATGAATCCCAGATGACTAGATACTGTAGTGTCATTTAAAAGCTCCAGGATAGCTGGCCATAGATGAGATGAAATGAGATGACAAGCAAACATTTCCACTCCACTGGCCCATAGTTCCTCTTACACAATGGTCTGTTAATTAATTGGACCACACACACACATAACACTTTGCAGCTAGGTTTTGTATGTTTATGCCCTTTGTTTTTGAGCGTCTTTCATACAGTTGCACTCTTCTCACTCTGGATCTTACCTCTGTTCAGCAGCAGTGACTGAAATTTTGTATAAATGGTAGTGTTCTGCCAAAGGATTCCTTGAAAGGCAGTGATGTCCTTGTGTCCACTTTTGTATACCAATGTGAGATCACACTTCAGAAGCCACAGTGCCCATCTTGGCAATCAACTGAATGGAATATTCACATTAGTCAACCAATAGAGAGAATGGTGGACCATCACAGCATTGATTGGTTTGCCAAATAAATACAGTCAGAGCTTATTGATGGCCCTAACAACTGAAAGCACTCTTTTCATTTGTAGAGTAGTTCACCTTGTACTTGAAGACTACTCTGGAAGAACAAGCTGTCACCTTCTCAGTACCCATATTTGCACTAAATCTGCGTCTATTCCAAAACCGCTATCCTGGGTGTGAAATTCTGGCTTAGCATTCTCATCATGCAGTGGTAGATCTGGTGAAGATGATAGCTCCTCCAAAAGGAAAAGCAACGATTCTTCTTGCACCTTATTCTAGGAAAATTTGGCATCTACCCACAATAGTTCTTGCAAGGGATATGCCTTGGTGCAGCGGTCCTTTAAGAATCGCTGGTAAAAATGGGGACATCACAAGAAAAGTTCCCACACCACGAATGTTCCAAGCAGTCAAAAAACTGCAACTGTCTTTATTTTCTCTGGCTTGGAATGGACTCTGCTAGCATTCGTTTCATGCTCAAAGAGTTTTATTTTTGTATGATGAAGAGGCACTTTTGTGAACACATTTCAACACAGTTGTCTCGTGGCTTCGATGTTCTTCAAATGTCTTCAAAAAACCTCAGTGTCATCCAGATAGCAAAGACAAAGTGGCCATTTAAGCTGTCGAAGCAAGTTGTCCATCACACATTTGAAGGTGGCTGGAGCATTACAAACATTAGAAACAGCATAATTTTGAACACATTTAGGTTGTCAGGGTTTATGAAAGCTGTCTTTTCTTGGTCAGCCACATCAACCTCGATTTTCCAGTAGCATACCTGCATGTCCATAGTTAAGAAATACCTTACTTTGGGGTGTCATCAATGTGCAGTAATGGATAGACATCTTTCTTTGTAATTTTCTTCAGTTGTTAGTAGTTGGCACAGAAACACCCTGTCCCATCCTCCTGTTTCACAAGGACCACAGAAGAGGACTAAGGATTCTTTGAAGGTTCAGTGATATCATCTTCCAGGATCTTCAATACCTTGTCCCAGACTATCTGTCATTAAGCTGGCGACACAGTATGTGAGTATTGGATCATTTGTGGATGGCCCTAGTATTGGCAAGGTGTTTCACCACAGGCCGGCAGGTCTGTCTTTTCTCCATTCCTGGTCTGAAATCTTCTGAAAACTGATGCAGAACAGCTATCACTCAACGACATTCTTCCTCAAAAAGGTTCAAATGTGTGTGAAATATTAGGGGACTTAACTGCTAAGGACATCATTCCCTAAGCTTACACAGTACTTAACCTAAATTATCCTAAGGAAAAACACACACACCCATGCCCGATGGAGGACTCGAACCTCCACCAGGACCAGCCGCACAGTCCATGACTGCAGCGCCTAAGACCACTCGGCTAATCCCGCGCCATTCTTCCCCACTCAGGTCAAATCCTATTGACAATTCGATATTAGCATCCTCCGCTGCGTTGTCTGTTGTGGTTCTGGAGCACGATTCTTCATCTATAACACTAATCTGCCCTTTCTGGACTGGGTTGGCTGTTCTTATCCACTTACCTTTAAAGACGAGGTGGTACACTCATGACAATTAGTTATATAAGTTGTTCTTGACCACGCATAATCTTTTTGCTCGTCACTGTCATGCAGATTTATTTCTTGAGGCTAAATAGCTTCTTGCAGTAGACAAAACATTTCACAATTTAAATGAACATGTAGATTGACGATTGGAAGTCTTGTTACTGATGACTACAGGATAACAAGATCTTCAGGGGCTGGTGCGTCGTGGCTCACTGGATATAGACCCCTGCTCGCTGATTTAATCTTAGATTGTTGGTTGCAACTCGTGGTCGAGGTGGCGCACTCTGACAGAGAGAAAAGAGGCCAGTGGAGAGCGGTGAGGGCATCACGAGCCCAGCAAGTGTCTTGCAAAGTATTCATCAATTTGGCTGGCATCAGCAGTACTTGTAGTGTGTTCTGCTCTAGCTGGAGAGCCTGAGCTCTTGAGGACTGTCAACAGTTGTTATGTTGACCTGGTTCACTTACCTACCAATCAGAGAATTTATGCTGTCAACCATGAAATTTTGGGAATGTTTTAAGGTGATTTTCCTGTGCTTACGTTGTTTTATTTTAAAATGTTCTCTGGTCTCTATATCTACTGGTGTGTTTACAATGAAGTTGTTTTAAGTGGAGTTTGCTGTTTGCTCCTGAACTCTGAATTCATATTCACGATTTATTGGACTGGTTGGTGCTACAATCTGTTAAGTTGAGAGTGGTGCTGAATAGCAATTCAGGTTATATGTACTAGGATTTGAGTTTTTTCACTGACATTATTACCTGAAAATCTGTGATCATTGTGGGTATTTGCCTTTTTAGCCTTTTTCAGTACTGGCATTTGGTCTGTTTCACACAGAACTGTCTATGGCCGAGCAGAGGTCATTTTCAACAGCCTTTTTATTCCACCAGGTATTTTTTGGGGAATTTTGGGTGTTGCCTGTGCATCACATAAGCATTGACTTTAAGGCATATTCATAATTGCATATTTGGTGAACTAGTTACATGGCAGTTTTGAAGTGGTTTAGACCCAAGTGTTTTAAGATTTAAATTTCTTGTTCACTTGATTTGGATGTAGCGCCCTATGAGTTCGTAATTTATGTTTTGTACACTCAGTTGAAATTGTGTGCTTGGATAGTGGTGGCGTCAGGTATTCTGGGCTTAGTCAGTTGAACTGATCTGGTATGCACATGGTTGGGGTGTCTCTAATGTTAATGCATGTTCTGTGCTCCAGGTATCTATGCTAAACTTGATTTCTTGTAGGCATTGTACTGCTATGCACTTGCATAAGTTTCAGTCTGGCTGGGTCTTGTGATCCGTGCTTTGCACACCAGCGGTCTGTTGGTGCACTGTTTGACCCCATGACAACTGACGAGTGGTCATGCTAGTGAGGCATTAACTATGGCTATTGTGTGTGATGGTGTTATTCGAGCCCACTCTATGCACAGAATTCATTTACAAGATAAGTTGTATTCATTGTGAACTATCCCTCAAAATTTTTGACACAATTAGGAAGTGTTCACTTTAATAGCTTGTGCTCTCCAAGTAGTCACTAAGTTCTATGTTAAAGAATTCGATTTTGTACAAGTATGTTACCATATCTTCGAGTTGCATATTGAGATTGGTATATTGTTTGCTGTTACTTTATATTCCTAAAAGTAAAAACGTTCATATGTTAATGCCTCCTAAAAATGTTGGTGACACAAAGAATTTCACTCACGGTATTCAGTAAGAGTATGGGGGTCTCTTGACTCTGCTAATGGCGACGATCACATATTGTTTAAATTATTTTAAGAGGCAGGTATTGTGATCCCCTCATTTTCCTGGATCTAATTTTATCCTTTAATGTCATCATCTTGTTATTTCTAGGGTCAAATTATTATTAGTGTGATTGCTGTCCCTTAGCGCTTTTTATCTGTTGTAAATAAATTTTGAGAATTATCATTTTTCATTGAACCCTTTGTTAATTGCCAAAGTTGTTGTTAACTGCTTGATATGAAAAGAAGTGTTACTGAGCTCTTGCTCGCTAAGGGATTCTTGTTAAAATCATTCAAACAAATTTTGAAGTTCCTTTAAATTAAATTATATCCATTGTTTTTCTATTTGAAAGTTTGTGAAATCTTGTTGTTTGAGTTTAGAGAACCTGTATATTTTCATATATAGTTCACTTTTTGTGCTTGTGCTTGCCAAGGGAGGAAATTTTGCTGTTAGTTCGCGTTTTGTGCTCACAGAAGAAATTATAGCCAGTGTAGAAGCAGGAATTCGCAGTGTGGATTCTGTAACAGCTGAAGAAATCCGTCTAGAAACAGAAAGAATATTAGCCAATGCAAAACCGCCGAAAAGTAATATAACTGTGGGTGAGAGAAGAGCTTTAAAACTCCTGAATGACGACGATAGTATTTTGGTTCTCCCAGCTGGCAAAGGAAGCGCAACGGTGGTTATGGATGTGGCGGACTATCGGAGTAAAATTACTGATCTACTGGATCCGCAAGCATATAGGAAGCTGAATAAAGACCCCACTAACAGCGTTCTCAGAACTGTGTCGCGGTTAATAAAAAAGTCCTCCATTGAAGAGAGTGTACAGAAAGGTCCCTGCAGTTCGGTTGCACTACCACCGAGGCTTTATGGATTGCCCAAAATTCATAAAGAAAATGTGCCGTTAAGACCGATACTAAGTGCCATTGGTTCGCCCACCTACTCGTTAGCCAAGTTTTTGACTGCGCTGCTAAAACCACATGTGGGCCGTTCGGGCTCTTATATAAAGAATTCGACACATTTCATCAGCAGATTGAATGGCATAGTGGTCCGGCCGGAGGACATATTGGTCAGCTTCGATGTGGTATCGCTGTTTACCATGGTTCCACTTAATGATATATTGGAACAGCTGGATCGAATTTTTCCTGCCGATATTTCAGAACTGTTTAAGTGTTGTTTGACGACCACATACTTCAAGTGGAATGAAGAGTTTTATGAGCAAACGGATGGCGTGGCTATGGGGAGCCCCCGAAGTCCCGTAATTGCAAACTTCTTTATGGAGAAATTCGAAGAACAGGCCTTAGGTACTGCCAGCAAAAAACCAAATGTATGGTTCCGATAAGTGGATGACACGTTTGTGCTGTGGAGACATGGTAGGGAGGAACTAAGCCGGTTCCACGAACATCTGAACAGTATAAACTCGAGAATTCAGTTTACAATGGAGGAGGAGGTAGATGGCAAGTTACATTTCCTCGATGTGCTTGTTTTTAGAAACGAAAATGGTAGTTTGGGCCACTCAGTATACCGCAAACCCACGCACACGGACCGTTATTTGCACCGGGATTCGAACCACCACCCACAACAGAAGCGGGGTGTTATCAAGACGTTAGCGGACAGAACTAGAAATATTTGTGAACCTGAGTTGCTCGACGCTGAGATGGAACATCTCCACAATGCACTAATGAAGAACGGATATTCGTCCGCCGAAATAAAACGTGCGTTGAGGCACCCACGCAGAAATCATACTGACGTACAGCCTACTGCAAAATCTAAGGTTTTCCTGCCGTTTGTTAAAAATGTAACGGAAAGAATAGGGAGGATCTTGACGAAGCGGAATATTACCGTAGTTTACAGGCCCACCAGGAAGATACAGGAATGCCTTAAGCCTGCCAAGGACGCTCGCAAACCACTGGAAAAAGCTGGAGTGTAAAGGATCCCATGCAGCTGTGGTGATGTTTATGTGGGTACCACTAAAAGAACTGTTTATAAACGTTTGGAAGAGCATAAGCGAAATTGCAGAAGAGGAGAAACGGAACGATCAGCTGTTGCGGAGCATGCTTTCCAGCCAGGGAACCACAATATTCGTTTCGAGGAGACGCAAGTACAAGCTGCCACAAGCGGATATTACGAAAGGCTCTACAGGGAGGCAATCGAAATCGCTAAACACCCTAATAATTTCAACCGTAAGGAGGAGGGTGTGAAATTAAACGGCATATGGATGCCAGTGTTAAAGAAGATGTGTACCACCCGCCCACTACTGGGTGATGGCTACGGCGATCGACGGCGACGGACAGCGGCCAATTGCACTGACGTTTTCAAAACACGTGACGTCACGCCGCAGCGTGGGAGCGCGCGGACACGGAATTTAGCGGCAGTCAGTAGCGAGCCAGTGGGTGTGTTGGACCTTCCATTGAGCTACAGACCCCCTTGAAGATGTCTCCCGCAGTCGGAGACGAAACGTTGGGAATCGACACAGAATTCATCAACCAACCACGGCATAACAGCCCGGATAATTATAATGGACATGATTAAACTTATATTTCATGCACAATAATTTTAAAACACAAATTTTCACACCACGTCTTATTTCATCAGAATTCTGAATTTGTTGTCCATTATAGTACAACTCGCTTGAACCAAGAAATTAAGCCAGTTTATCTGGAATATTTTTACCAAGTAAATCAAATACAAATTTTCATTATTATTCTTATAACAACAAATCCAATGAGTACCATGATGATCAGAGGTATCTAAATTAACTATTACGCATTCTAAATCCTTTGCTTCATTAGGTAATTCATCAATAATAAAAATGCCATGAAAATGATTAATTTTTAATTGTTTAACTAACTCTTCAAAGTCAATATTCGATAAAGTGTTATTATAGTTTTTGATTATTTTTTGGAAACTTATTTGCTTTTTTTAGTCTGAAACCCACTTTTTTGTCCATTGCTTCATTATGTCTTTTCTGTTCTGCCAATTCTGCATTGGCATTTTTCTTGTTTATTACCACATTTGCGACAGTTGCAGAAGCACCAGCAAGTGAACCAATAGTTGCTAAATATGGGAATGCAGCTAATGGTAAACAAAGAAATCTGGCTTTGTGTTGTGTTAGTCCTTTTCCTTCTTTCTTTTTTGTTAGATATTAAATTATCTTTTTCACAACAAGAACACCTAATGTAATAAGTAAATTTCCGCCAGTTTTTTCTCTTTCTTCCTTTTTTATGCATCAGATAAAAATGGTTCAATACTATGAACCTGTTCATCATTTAATTGAACTTTAATTGACTTTAGTTTAGTCTTGACACTTGGTAGCAAAATATAATCAACTGAAATGTTCTTGTTTTATATAGATAAAAATTTATAAGGATTAATAATTTGATAATCACTATCAATTTTCGTCTAGTTCAGTACCCATACTAATTTTCGTTTTCCGTACATTATTCCTCTAACTGCAGTTGCAGCTATTTTTCTCCTAATGAAGGATCACTCGTATGCACTCTTTCTTTTGTAGGTAATTGAAGTTCTCTATCACTTGATGTCTAGATTCTAATTATTTATGATCATGATAAGCAATATAATGTTTCTTATAAGCTTAGTCTAAGTTATTTTTTCCTGGATCACCACATACTACTCTTGCTCCTAATTTAGTAAAAGGTCTGCAGTATGAATATCCTGGTAGAAGCATGTCTGGCATTAGTAAATTATTTAAAGAAACATTTACTAATCCTTTACCATGTTTTTCACTTTTCTAAAAAGTGTGTGGTAAATAATTCAAAAATCTAATCAAATATAGAATTCCTTTGGGATTGTCAAATATAAAATAACTAAATTTGTTTGTTAACATTTGCAGTATTCCTACTATTTCATTATGATAATTTTTATTTCCAGCTAATTCTTCACCATGAATTACTGTTAACCTGTAAATTAAATCTCTAACATCATTCATCCAAATATATTCAACTGGTTTTTCAGAATATTTTTTTTTACTAAACCTTTACCCATTTTATCAGGTGAACTTATTTCTGAATAATCTGAAGAATGAATAGTTGATCTTCTCAAGTTTGGAAAATAGTCATCAATAATTCATTTTATCAAATATTTATATTTTCTAACTCTACTCGATTTTATTTTATTTGGGTTACTGTCAGAATATAATACTCCTCATTGATATATCTGCATAATTAGATAAATCAACACCATCAAATGTTTCATCCATATCATCTATCATAATTTGTTTTTCAGTTAAAAGACTCATTAATCCATCCATTTCGTCATATGTCTTTTCGCCAATAATTAATTTATCTCCATTGAATTCAACTGGTAATTTATAAGCATAATTATATATACCAACAGTTCTCGTTCCAAAAACTTCAACTTTACTATGATTAATATACTTTAACATTCTTTCACTATAATTTATTTTTTTAGCATCATTCTCTTACCTTTTACTGCTGTCTTTGTACTGTATAATTTACTTTTTAACAGCACCTTTTTTACTTCATATTTATTCAGCGCAGCTCGTATTTCTGATTCACTTAATGTTTGTATAGTCATATTTGCCAATGTCATATTCAGACTGGTCGTCATTTGTTTTTCAGTATCTCTATTTTCTTCAATAGTTTTTAACACATTATCACCTAATCCTTTGATACCTTGTTTTACTTGTTCAATTGCATTATCAGTAACTTCTTGTTCTTTTTTATATTTTTCATATTCTGTTCATGGTTGTTTTTTTCCAAAGCTTGAACTGTTCTTTGAATTCTTCAGCTTTCTTTTTATTTCGTTAAGTTTTTTAGCGACTTCTGCATCATATTTTGCGAACATTTCTTAGTGATGAAAAACATTAATAAATCATTTTTAATGACTAATGTTTTGTTTATGCTTAGCATTTACGATTATGTTTAACATTTATGTTGTTATGAAATTCTGTATTTTATTTCTGAACTTACCTTCAGTTGGTTCTCTAGTCATGTATATCATAAAAAATCCAAATTGATCATTCTAACATTTACTTCAAAATTTCTTTAAAATCATAAAGCTTTAAACTACCAACAACAACTCATGATAAATATTATTTATATTGTGTCATCTTGTCCGAAAATACACTCCTGGAAATTGAAATAAGAACACCGTGAATTCATTGTCCCAGGAAGGGGAAACTTTATTGACACATTCCTGGGGTCAGATACATCACATGATCACACTGACAGAACCACAGGCACATAGACACAGGCAACAGAGCATGCACAATGTCGGCACTAGTACAGTGTATATCCACCTTTCGCAGCAATGCAGGCTGCTATTCTCCCATGGAGACGATCGTAGAGATGCTGGATGTAGTCCTGTGGAACGGCTTGCCATGCCATTTCCACCTGGCGCCTCAGTTGGACCAGCGTTCGTGCTGGACGTGCAGACCGCGTGAGACGACGCTTCATCCAGTCCCAAACATGCTCAATGGGGGACAGATCCGGAGATCTTGCTGGCCAGGGTAGTTGACTTACACCTTCTAGAGCACGTTGGGTGGCACGGGATACATGCGGACGTGCATTGTCCTGTTGGAACAGCAAGTTCCCTAGCCGGTCTAGGAATGGTAGAACGATGGGTTCGATGACGGTTTGGATGTACCGTGCACTATTCAGTGTCCCCTCGATGATCACCAGTGGTGTACGGCCAGTGTAGGAGATCGCTCCCCAGACCATGATGCCGGGTGTTGGCCCTGTGTGCCTCGGTCGTATGCAGTTCTGATTGTGGCGCTCACCTGCACGGCGCCAAACACGCATACGACCATCATTGGCACCAAGGCAGAAGCGACTCTCATCGCTGAAGACGACACGTCTCCATTCGTCCCTCCATTCACGCCTGTCGCGACACCACTGGAGGCGGGCTGCACGATGTTGGGGCGTGAGCGGAAGACGGCCTAACGGTGTGCGGGACCGTAGCCCAGCTTCAAGGAGACGGTTGCGAATGGTCCTCGCCGATACCCCAGGAGCAACAGTGTCCCTAATTTGCTGGGAAGTGGCGGTGCGGTCCCCTACGGCACTGCGTAGGATTCTACGGTCTTGGCGTGCATCCGTGCGTCGCTGCGGTCCGGTCCCAGGTCGACGGGCACGTGCACCTTCCGCCGACCACTGGCGACAACATCGATGTACTGTGGAGACCTCACGCCCCACGTGTTGAGCAATTCGGCGGTACATCCACCCGGCCTCCCGCATGCCCACTATACGCCCTCGCTCAAAGTCCGTCAACTGCACATACGGTTCACGTCCACGCTGTCGCGGCATGCTACCAGTGTTAAAGACTGCGATGGAGCTCCGTATGCCACAGCAAACTGGCTGACACTGACGGCGGCGGTGCACAAATGCTGCGCAGCTAGCGCCATTCGACGGCCAACACCGCGGTTCCTGGTGTGTCCGCTGTGCCGTGCATGTGATCATTGCTTGTACGGCCCTCTCGCAGTGTCCGGAGCAAGTATGGTGGGTCTGACACACCGGTGTCAATGTGTTCTTTTTTCCATTTCCAGGAGTGTATTTAAGGAAAGACGATTATCTCTGACTGTTTCGGTATTTTTAAATAAGTTTGAGTGAAATAAAAACAATATATTCCTTTATATCTTCCTCTAGCAAAATATTCTCTAAATATACCTTGATTTTAGAGAATGAAATCATCAAATACTACTAGTGAATTATCTAAACATCGATCTAATTGAATAATTTCATTATTAATTTCGATTAAACTAACAATTTTTTAAATTTTATCTTCAATTTTTTCACATCTTTTCATAAATTTTTGATATTTTGGATGACATAAACTTTTTGAATAAACATACAAATGCTGAATTGTATTCAAAATCAAACCCCCTGGAGATAGAATATAGTTGTCCATCAAAAACTTGTTTTTCCACAATAATTTCCTACAGTTACACATCGAATATGATTTGGCAAGCGTTTAGCATGTTATTTTTTATTTATTTTCTTGTTCAAATGGCTCTGAGCACTATGGGACCTAACATCTGAGGTGATCAGTCCCCCAGAACTTAGAACTACTTAAACCTAACTAACCTAAGGACATCACACACATCCATGCCTGAGGCAGGATTGGAACCTGCGACCGTAGCGTTTGTGTGGTTCCAGACTGAAGCTCCTAGAACCACTCGGCCACTCTGACCAGCTTATTTTCTGGAATTCTTATTTTTTGCTCCCAATCTGCCATTTATTTAATAAATTTCGTTAACAGAAAATGGGATATAGCACATTATATCAGGTAAGTGAAAAGTCATCTTTTCTTTAAAAGAAGATTAACCGGTCCAATAAGAGACACTTATAATAGTGTTTCACTCTTTCGTTTTATTCGATGTTTTAACTACAAATATTGTATCAAAAAATAATAAACTTTACATTGATGTAAAAAGAATAGAAATTTCTGTTGGACAGCATAGTTTAAAACCTTAGAAAAATTTATTCATTCGAAGAGTCAAAATATACATATTAAAGCAGATGAAATTTTAGATAGAGTTGTTATTGAAAGTGTTGTAAAATTGTATGTGGATGTAAAAGATAGTACTGGTAGTATATTAGGATTTAATAACGAAATTATTGAAGCTAATAAGAACTGTTATGAAAGATGTTCCTAAAATTATTGCATTCGAATTAATTAATATAAATTTTAATTTGGTTAATGGAATGATTGTTAAACATACTGATCATTTTCATAGGGACTCTAATGTTATTGCTTGATTTAAACCAAATGCTGAATTTGGAAGACCAATAATTTATGAACCACATTATCCTGTAGATAGTATTTTTGATTCTATTCAAAATATAAAAATTACTGTAACCAATGAAAATGATACTCTGATTGACTTTAATTGTGCTTATGTAACAGTTGTTTTAAAAATGTCTTAATAAATTTATCCTTAATAAATCACGAACAAAATCGGGAGTTATCAGTTTTACTCATTCCTTGTTAATGAGAAAACACAAAATAATTTAAATGTACTGTAATTGAAGTAAATATTGGAGATGGATGGCTTCATCTGAATCATGCAAAATTATACATGAATATTAGAACTGTTGCAGCTAATTTAGACGGATCAGAATCAGATTATCCAACATATGATGGAAAATTCGATGAAAAATTAATTGATAATTATGTAGCAAAACCGTTTGATTTTGTGACCATAAAGAAAGGAAATAATATCCAGAATTAAACATCCGTTTTTTCATCAACTGCTATGTTCTATTTTTCTTCCTCTGTTACTGATAAAATAAGCTTGGAAGGACACAGTCTTAATAATGGAAAAATAAAAAGTAAGAAAAACGAAGTTCTTCATCCATTATCAATGCCTGACAGATTTTTTTAAAGATTATGAAGGAATTATGTGGGAAGCAGATTTAATAGTAATTTTTACTAGGTCTTCTAGTACTGGAGATGCAATTCTTAGAGGGCCTGATGATAATGATGCTGGAGACGCAATTAATACACACTTCGTAAGGAAGGAAAAACTATAATAGAATCAGTGGACTGTAATAGAATCAATGGACAAATTGTTAAATATGAACCAAATTATGAGTTAGAACAACGAGAAAATAGTTCGAAAAATCCAAAATTCCAATATCTTTTTATGAACTACAAACTGTAGAAGTTGCAGGATTGAATGGCGAGAAAAATTTCGAACTAGATATCACAAATAACTTAGTGAAATTTGATAAGCCATAGATCGTATTTGTTACACTTCACACAAATCGTAAAAATAATCAGTTACTTGACTCTTCATTATTTGACCACGTCAATCTAGAGAATTTATACTTGAAGAATAGAAGAAACGAAATTTTCCCCACGAGATATGTGGAATATTAATTATCAAAATAATTTTCTCAAAGCAACTGACACATTTCTCAATTGTAAACGTGTCACCTTCTCATATCAGACACTAGCATAACTCCATGTAATTTCATAATGAGCTATCATGTCTCTGTGATTAACACGAGTCACAGAAAGAATACTGCATCTTCACAGAAAATGACTACAAAACTTTGAACAACCCTCAATGAAAATATTCCTACAGGTACTTTAGCGTATGTAACAATATATGGCAAGAAAAATTTAACTTATGGTGCACAGCGCAGAATACTTACTGAAAAATTTTAAATATATAAATGAATAAAAAATTTGAAAAAGATACAGAAATCTTAACAACTTGTTTGCATTTCATTTAGAAGTATTTTCAGAAATAAAGAGAAAATAAAAACTGAAAAAATTAGAATGTTAACATTTTGAATGAACTTAATGATACTTATTTCATTCAGAGAAAATTTTTTGAAAATTTTACTTTTCCTATTAAATTTTATGATCTTTAAATGGAAAATGTCAAACAGCTAAAACAGTGTGGTCACTGTCTAGAGAAAAAGAATATTAATGAATTTTATAAAGATAAATAATGAAAAGATGGATATCGTTGGATTTCTAAAGAAAGCCTATCGAGAAATCAGAAAATTAAAGTTACATGTGAATGTGGTAAAACTGTAAGCAAAAGCCATGCCTCAGAAAACATATACAAACAACAGATCATAAGAGCTTATTACTGGGAAAATTTTAGGTAAAGAATAGGCTTATTACAGTCACCATAATTCTTTTAATTATTTTCTTTCATTCACCTTTTGAATGAAAAATTACCATTTTTGAAACTTGGTGAATGTGACACCAAATATACTCATTGTTATTAATTTTTCTGATTTAGACCAGAAGAATGGATTATATTAAATCCATTTAGTAGGTTCTAGGTAAATTTTCGTTTTCTAGTGAAAAGAACATGTGAAATGAATGATTTTCAGTAGAAAATGAAAAGTGAGCTGGAACCTACTAAATGATTCTACTTTTATTGCTATTGTCTTGTTCTTTCTAGTGGCAAATTGTTATTTGCATGACTGCTGCCCCTTAGGGCTCGTCATCTTCTTGGAAATATTTTTTGAGAATTGTCATTATTCGTTTGACCCTTTGTTAGTTGCTAAATTTTTATTAATTGCTTAATGCAAAACGAAGTGTTACTTACTGACCTCTCATCCACTAAGGTGTTGTTGTTACAGTCATTTAAACAAATTCTGAAGTTACTTTAGATTAAAATATTGCATTGCTTCCTCAAAGCTTTATATGGTCAAACTGTTGTATTAAAATCGTAAACCTTCTCTGGGTTTACAGAACCCTCATATTTTTGTGTAAAATTCATTGTTTGTTTTAATTCTTCAACTTTTTATGAATGAATCATTTTGGGGGCAAGGAATGGTGAATGACGATCCAAAACCCAAATGTCCAGTCCTTCCACTGAAATGCTTATTGGTGACTCTCGTGCACTGGTGTTTCCTTATCACAGTGGGAAACAACTGCCCAGGGCAATCTTTGTCGTTTGTGCTTGCTGGAACAGCTTTGTTAGTCTGAAGCACTGATCTTTCACAGTTTATGACTCCTTGTAATTCCTCCAACAAGTCCCCTCCAGTAATAATACTGCGACTATATTTTGCTAAAATGACAGATTTGAAAAGCTGTGGTTTGTCACTGATTGTTGTTTTTGATTTACATATTTCTAATGGATGAACATACTTTTCATTTGCGATTTTCAGCACAATCACTTTTGCATTTTCGTTAGCTGATGATGATAAGCATCTGAGATTAAAGGAAAGAGACTATCGCATGTACAAGTTAGTTGTAATGATGACATCAATGCGAGTCCTGAACTTTAGGTACCTGTCGTCCATGCAGGATTGTCATCAGTGGCAGCCTTTCCTCTAGAGATGATCATCTCACTTGAAGACTTGAAGAGAATGGCCTAATCTGACATGTCGAAACCCACCCTGAAATCTGTATGCAGGAAGAGTACAACAAAAGAAGTGCACTATCAAAATTTTAATTGCTAAGATGCACTGGAAGTTTTTGTTTGAAATTGTTGAAGTTATTCATTTCTGTCATAACAAACAACCGATTATGGCAGCAGTTTATACAGTGTGTCTTACCTAGCATATGATCAGCCATGACAAGAGAGCATAGCATTGCATAATGCTAACATATGGAGTAACACAATCGAATCTGAAGTACCTAATGCATACAAAAAATGTCATGTATCATTAAACCTAAAGGTCTAAGATATCTCTCGCCTTATGTATGATAATATAGACCAGTCTTGTAGGCTAGGAAAAGTATCTTCTTAATTAGTTTGTCTTTTCATTTAGTATTGGGAGTGAAATGAAGGAATTACTGTATTTTGTGAATAGAGCCTTAAATTCCATTGAATTCTCAACATCTACTGAGTAGGCTACACGATATCAGCTTCTCACTATCTTGTGAAAAATATTCACTATGAGAACTGTGACTGTAGTATAGTTGTAACGTTTATAATTTGGACAATACCGATCCATGAGCACAGTTTGAAGATACTTATTCAAATAAAACAATGGTTTGATTTAAATAAACCTTTTTAAACCACACCTGTGGGTCATTGTTTTGAACTATAAACGTTGTAAATCAGCTTATGTAACTAAAAATTCATTTTTCAGTTTTATTATATATGACTCAAGCTGTAGTCCCGTTTTGCAACCGTTCTTTGTTCTGTTAAGTATGTACATTACATAAGCACAAATTTGGTCTGCATAGCTTATGTACAGCAAATAAAGTGTTGAATAGTCAGAGTAAGTAATTAGTCATTCAAAACATCATTAAGAATGTAGTAACTCCAGGTTGCAAATGATACATATCACATTTGGTGTTTCTTTAGAAGACAGACGAAAAAATCAATGTCACATTTTCATGTAAAGGCAATACCTTACAGCACTGTATGCCATACGGAGAGTGCTGCTATAACTAAACTTAATTGCAACACAAAGAATACATTGCTAGTTGAATTCACATTTCAATTTCTGAGGTCCCAATGTACAATCTCAGCATAAACCCAGGGGCAGCTAACTGAGGAATAGGCTCACCACAGGTTAACTTGGAGTGCGCATTGTATGGCGCCATTTTATTCCCCAGTTAGTTATTCCCAGAATAGCATTCATGACGAATTAAGTTGGCAACAACTGAAAAGCTCTCTGGGTATCTTCGTATACGTCATTTCATGTTTACATAGTCGTCGTCTGCAGAAATAACATATCAAATATTAGTGATAAAGATTTCCAGATTGAAAAACCTATTTGCTTGAGAACACTTCAGCGCTGGTAGATACTGTAAAGGAGTTCAAGAGTGTAGTAGAAAACACGAAAACTGCTGCAGTCTCATTTAATGAAAATATTAGTACAAATCATTTAACTAAATTGGTAGGGTACACATATATAACGATTTAACTTGAAATTAAAGTATTATATATTTGTTGTTTGACCAGTAAGAGATCTTTCTAAATTTCCAAACAAATTACTGGAAAAAATATGCAACAGCTTCAATTCACAAACAACTTGACACAGATTGACAAAAGAACTACAACAGACATACCCTTTTTTCTTCAGAAAGAAACAAATATTAATGCCCAGAAAAAGCAGCAAAGGCTACAGATTAATGGCAACCCTCGGATGGAATGCACATTCCAAATTGTGTACCATGAAATACACGATTTGATAAATTGTCAACAGAAGCATGTGACAGACAGTTCGATTCAGATGCAACATTTCTACACATGATAGCATTCTATCAAATGTAGTTGTACGTATGTGAACTGTAAGTAGGCACATAATATAGAAGCAACTGAAATGTGGTCTCCTTTGTGAAATAGTTGGTCTTGTCAGTCTCTCCAACAAACTGTGGCAACACAGACATCTTGGAGAATGATTTGACTGAAAATGCTAAAAGGTCTTACTGACTAGCTTGCTGTATTCACGACTTTGTGACAGGTGTTTTATAGAAAATAAGCTGGCTGAATTATTGCACACTATTTGTGCATTAACATTTCCAGTTATTATGCATGTATAAATCCTGTTTCTATGTTGTGATTATTAATCATATTGATTATATATATGGGAAATAAGATGCCAACATTTACAAGAAGCCACCATTATTATTTTTATAATCCTGGGGTAGAAATGTACTATGCACATGGTAAACTGGAGGCTGGTAATGTATCTCAGCCCAAATGTTTGAGGAACAGTAACTGTTTCATAAATAATTTTATGCTTGTCCAATAATCTCTAGCAGCTGTAAGTAATGTGAGAGAGAAGGGGAAGTAACTGGAGGCCTGACACCTTCGCCGAATTCTTCCTTCTTTCCTGCAGTCATCTCAGCTGAGAAGTGTCAGTTTTGTTATCGGAATAAAAATACCTTTTCTCACATTGAAAGAATTAGCAGAGTTGCAGATAGCACTGCTTCGAAAATAGCTTCACAAGAACCAGAGAAGGGAGAAAGAATGGCACTGGTTAAAAAATAGCATAAATCTCAAAATTAGTATCAGAAAATAAAAATTAAAACAAATTATTTCAAAATAAAATTACATTAATCTATACACACTTGTTTATTTTATTTTTATTTAATTAATTAGTGAACTGAGATACTTAGCAAAACTGTCTCTTGTGAATGTTGACCATTGTCATATACATGCTTTTATAATCCTGCTGACTGTCTCCTTGCCAATACCAATGAAATCTCCAATGGACAGATTGAAATCACCAGAGGCAAGACATTTGTGCATCTGTAGTAGATCGTTCATTGGTGGCACAGAATCATTTCTGAAAGAAAAAAAAAGAATGACATGAGACAAGTCAATCGAAATTTAAAAACTTAACTTGCCAGCCGGTACTATGATTAGTAGAGTCAGTAACTAAATATTCCTATTAGCTGAATGATAAGTACCTGCGCTCTTGTAACACAACAATAACAATTACTTTATGATAAATATGGGTGGGGTTATGTGGATAATACTAATAACTGAGAGACACAACAGCTATCTGCTATAGCTTGCTACAAAAAAAAAAAAAAAAAAAAAAAAAAGAATTTCTTGTTAATTTCGCTGTGGTAAACTTAGCTTGAATAAGCACAAATAATTTATATGTTTGAGGGAATAATACTAGCTACCTGCCAAGTTAGCCAAGAGCGCTAATGCGCTGCATCCTGGACTCGTGTAGGCACGCTGGCCCTGGATCGAATCTGCCCAGCAGATTACTGACATCGGCCGTGTGCCGGCCAGCCTGGATGTGGTATTTAGGTAGTTTTCCACATCCCACAGGGTGAATACTGGCAGGTCTCCATGCTCCACCTCAGTTACACGACTCGCATACATCTGACCATGTTCGCACTATTCCATGGATTACACTAGATGCAGACAGCTGGGGTACACTAATTCCGTTCCAGGGGGTATGGGGTGGCAGCAGGAAGGGAATCTGGCCGTCGCTTAAAATTAACCTTGCCAACTCCATCCTAACCATGCCGACCCTGCGCAACTGTGGGACAAGACAACAACAAAAGAAAGAAAGATGGGAATAATGTTATGTGGTGGACGATTTGTTTTGTTGCTCTGAAGCACTCACTAAAAGATGGAATGTTGTTGTCCCAGTGGGAGATAAGAGTTAACAATATTTTCTGATATGGATATGGCTGAGTAAACTCGGGGCATTAATGCACTATCAAACTTTTTGTTACATTAAACCATTATTATACGCCATTAATTTCTGAGCAATGGCACTTCATACAAGTACAATATAAGGGGAAACGGAAGAGTACGATTCCACCAGTCTGCTTTGACCCATGACGTAAAGGTGTTGTGGTGTGTGACGTCATTAGGACGTGGAGTTTATGAGTTGGTTGTGTTTGTAGATGTCGTCTTGTTGTGTTTGATGGCGACCTCTGAGTGAATATGTTTGTGTGTGTGTGTGTGTGTGTGTGTGTGTGTGTGTGTGTGTGTGTGTGTGTGGCGAAATTTGTTGGTGGTAAGTAATTGTTTTTTGGGTCTATTTTTTCCGAGTTGTAATGTTTTGTGTATTTATTGTGTATTGAATGTTTTTTAATTTACGTAATGGTGTTATACTTTTGGATTTTTGAGGTGTTGTGGTTTTGGTTTTGTTTTTTGTAGTTGTAAGTGTTGGTTTTTCAGTATCAGTAGTTATGGTTGACCTATACAGGTAAAGGGAAATGGCCTATTCCAGTGTCCATAGTTTTATATGCAGGTATTGGTGTTTTGGTTTCGTGAGCTGTGGTCAAGGGAAATCTCTGATTCCAATATTTGTAGTTTTTGCTGTAGGTGTTGGTGTTATGGTATCGTCAGCTGCGGTTGAGCTATATAGGTCAAGGGAAGTGTCCAATTTCTATAGACTTTTTTTCATAATTTTGTGTATTTTGGTATTGTGGTGTGTTTTTTTACTATTATAGTTAGCTTGTCCCCTCACTAAAACATCCAAATTTCCTGTGGTTGTCCCGTTAATTTGACTGCATTTTTGGAGGGAGATGTTATTGTCTTATTTAAACGTATTTTCGTGTTTGTTGACGCCATGGGTAAAAAAAGATGGGTGGAATCGGACACTTCTTTAATCCCAATATAAGATATTTCAGTTTAAGTTACCTTCAACTAGCTACAGTTTGACATAAAGGACACTGAAAATAATTTGGTATTCAAGGAAAGTTAAAAACACACCATTCCAGGCACTCCTTCCACATTGTAAAACTATGCAGATTCAATAACTAGACTCCTTTTCTGCCCTGATAATATACATATATAGCTATTACAATTTGTGATAAATACTGGTAGGCTTATGGGGATAATAATAACAACTGAGAAACGCAGCAGCTATATTATATACCTGGAGAAGCATCACCTTTAAAAAACAGAGAGAGAGAGAGAGAGAGGGAAAGGGAGAGGGAGAGAGAGGGGGGGCAATGCTAACTTTGCTCTTCATCTTACTGTGTTTTTTCAGTGAATAATGGTAGGTGGAAGACAATGGTGTTGCTCTGAAGCGTTAATGGGCCTGTGATCCTGATATTTTCACAAAAGTGGAAAGTTGTTCTGACACTGCTGTTGGGCTTACAAACAGTGGCGTTCCCAATAAAAACAATATTTTCTGCTTTTGATGTAATGTGGCTGAGTGAAACTGGGACACTACTGTTTTATCAAAACGTTTTGCAATATGAAAAATCGATGCTTTGTCTAAAACAAAAACCTGTTAACACAAACAGTACACACAACTAGCGTTTTTTTTTCGATTTGGTTCAGTCTGATATGGCACTGCTAAACACTGCGACACAGTCGTTTCCACTATTACAGCATTTGTAACACACATAAGATAAACAAGATTATTTTTTGCACGAATCGTCATTCTAATGCCACATAACACGAAAGTACTGAAATCAAACGCATATTATTGCAAATAAACTGTATTACTTAAGAAAACAGACAAACAGTCTCACCTGTCATATGCTCCAGTTTCTCATGTACAAGTTTGAAAAGATGAAATACAGCATTCTATGATAAGCGAAATATTGACATAAATTCGGAATTTGCTTCATTTTCTTCTCCTTTCTCGTCCTCATTCTCATGAACAGTTCATCCAAAATCTAGTCAATCGCTGTCTGCATCTGTCACTATTCCTGCCATCTTGAAAATTTAGTCCCCGTTTATGTTCGCTAACCGGCCAGAAATCGTCGCGTAAGTTATCCCGACTCTATTCTCCAGTTAGGTGTTCTTCCGGGTTCGTATAATTCTTTTCTCGCGCTTTTTCGAGAACAGAGCTTAAGACGCCTGCTATCAGCGATTGTACAGACGGCCCTGAGAGAAGTGGCTATTCGTCTTTTAGACTAAATATAAACTACCAGTATGATGTAGAATTTATACCTATGAGAGAGCATACATCTGTTTGAGTGCCTTTCATTAAAAGTGAACAATTTGGAACTGTGGGCAATGCTGTTGTTGAATTAAGCCCGGTTCACACGCAACGATCTGTCTGCGCTGACATCGGCGCATATGTCTGTACATGCAAAAGATGGAGGATGCTAAGTTCACCCAACCTGGATATGATGTGACGTCATTATGACGTATATACGCTTTAGTCGATTAACACACCTATCGACTTTTACGAACGTTCAAGATTCTAAACTGTCGTCTGCTAGTGGTTTGATTTGACATGTGCGATTCTGAAAACAGCTCAGTGTGGCAGCGTATATGTACTTCGCCAAAATAAAAGTAAAAGAGCTGGATAGTAGTAGAAATATTCCTGACCGTGGCCTTGAAAACACCACGGACAACACGTTTCGTAAGAAAGTGAAGTCTTCTTATGTCCCGACCAGATTAGATTGTATGATTGTTGTATTGAATGCTTACGCCGAAAATAATATTTATTTACTATCAACATTTTAGTATGGTTTCATACAATTGGTCTTGTCAGTACATATTACATTGTAGCAGTCTTGCTGACTTTTTTTCTTAATTTATATAGCTGAAGGAGAACTCGTGCACGTTTGTTAGCTAAGTAATTTATATGTCCATCCCAAGATAGTCTTTTATCAACCATAATTCCAAGTAATTTTACACTCGGACCGCAGAGACAGGTACCTTAGTGTCCAGTAATGACTGGTGTGTAGAATGATTGAATTTCGAACTTAAAAAGAAAAATATGAGGCATTGTTGAAGAAAAATCGTCGACCGGAGATGAAATACGAGGGGAAGTGGATTTCTCAATGTAATCATAACCAAAGGTTAGTGTCTAGTACTGATTGACGTATGAAATAATTGAATGCAGTGTCAAAGCATTCCACGGTGGTATGATAAACCAGACGTACTGTTTATTATGTCATGTACACAACCACAATAGTTTTAGCATGTACCTGGCCATGTCAATGTGGTTTATGTCAGCAGTATAATTTGCTACGACAAGATTATGCAAAATACGAATTGCATCACAACATGAGCGGATACCTTAAACTATGCAGAAGTCTCGTTACTTTTGCTGGATGCAGCTTGCAGAAGATGGCAACAGCAAAGGTCTCTTACTCGGAGAACCAATGTGTTAGGTTATCATATACTCAGTTCAGCTTTGGAGTCTACTGTTCACAAACGAATGGCGCAGAGCACAGCGCTACCCTGTCACAACCTCTCGAAAGTTCACAAAAGTCGAATAGTTGATATACGGTTTCTATCGTTTTCGATGTAGCGTGTGTACGTCATAATGACGTCACATCGTATCCAAGTCTGGTGAACTTAGCATCCTCCGCAAAAGATCACTGCAAATGTGGTGTGTTCACACCAACGAGTTAAAATTTCATAGAGTGGCTGAGATACTAGTTACAGCGCTCCTAGCGGGAACCAACCATGGAGGTAGAATAAGGGGAGATGGCGCTACAGACTTACGCTGTACGTTGTTTTGAAGCCAGTGGGTGGGGCCTGCCGCCATCTTGGATCCCCCAAAACATTAGTAGACGAGTGTTTACAATTCTTTCGTGTTCGTTATTTCTGTCGTGTGCACGCGATATTTATTTTATATAGTAAATGTTACACTGTTTTAGTGAACAACACAGCATAAGGAATGCAACTTCAATCGTTTTTCTGGTCTTAAATGCATACTCGATGCAGTAATACGACACCAAAATATGAAGCTTCTGGCCTCAGTACTGTAATTCCTTTTTGTTTATACAACGAATAACCGAGAAGAGAAGTATGTGCTGTGAAAAGCGTGCTTTAATAATCCATTTCTGTTCACTTTCATTGTGTGTGTGCCGATAATTGATAAAGCCAGAACTCCAAAACAGTGATTGATAGTTTACAGGCACCGATTTGTATTCGTTGCATTTTCAAATGTTCAGGTTTGCAAGAAACTTGCCTTATTTCCTTTGGTGTCCCATAGATGTATGCAGGGACGATATAAACAAGCCAGCTGTCATGTCAACAAAGTGAAAGGTTCGTTAAATTACGAAGGAAAAGAACGGAATTTAAGATTGTCAGGCCCATCGTAGTTTACACATCTACTTTGTTTTTAAATTGTACCTACCAAGTGACATTCAGTGTGGCAAATAACAGCAATTTACAGGTTAACACGACAACACAGTGATTAATATAATGATCTAAGTAGCCTGGACATTGATAGGGAACTTTGCTTTAACAAATATGTAAACCTTAAGTACTCATAATTTAACCACTGTAACATGTGTTCCACAGATTTTACTGAAGATTTAATTAACTATATGAAGTTACACTACTTTTATATTAAATTATCGCATTTTAAAACATTAGTCTACATTTCCAGAATATTTATTGCCAGGACTTTTCAGTTACTTGGGAATAACCAAACAATGAAAACCAAGTGTATTGCTCACCTCCAGAGAGTTCTTCGCATTGGACTGATAGGAAATCTAAAGTCAAATCACAGAAATAAATCCATACTATATTACTTCACAGTGCATCAGAATTTCAAGTATATATAAGAAAATAGCGATTAAATAAGTCCACTTAGGGATGAAATGTGATTTGTTTAAACTTTAGACTACAATCAGAACGATTAGTACACCAGTAAGCGACGCAAGCCGGCATTTTTTATCAAAACACTTCACAACTACACGAAATCAAACTACCAGAAGCGAATGTTTTGGGGTAGCTAACATGGCGGATCTTGACTTGGGTCGGCTTCAAGTTTGTGACGTCATGACAACTCCTCTTATTTTTACCTCCATGGAACCAACGCTAACTCGGCCGCCATGTTCTCCTTAGTCAAAACATTAGGAAAGCGTTACTGTTGTTTGTGTTGGAAGTGTGTCAGCTGTTGTGATATTACTGCAATATTTAACTTTTCTAGTTGACTTTTTTGTTACAAAATATAAAGTCAACATGCCTGCAGTGTGTTCAGCGTTCAACTGCACAAATCGCAGCGATAAAACAACAAATATTTCGTATTATAAGTAAGTATATTAGTACCGAAATACGACACACGTTTTTTAATGTTTATTAAAGAGTCATTTGCATTGGAACTGTAATTATGGTTAAGACAAATGCAGGAAAGTAATTTATTTATCGTTGATTACAGATTTCCTTTAAAAGATAAGGGAATTACAAAAAGATGAGTTATAAATATGAAGTGAGAAAACTGGTTTCCTACTACAGCCAGTTACCTCTGTTCAGCTCATTTTGAAGAGAAATATATGTACCACACAAATGTCCAGAGGCGCCTTTTGTCAAAAGCAGTACCTACTATCTTTAACTTTCCATCACATTTACAAAAGCAAGATAAAGTATTACAACCACAACCCAGAAAGCGATCTTTCGACAATTTGCAAGATAGTGCTGTTACGGTGACATCATTAGCACAAAGTAAGTCAATAATTTAATTTTACTCGGTGTTCGTATTACTTTGAATTACATACTTTCTATTATAATCTTATGGTGTAACTCTGTTTTAAACTTATGATGTAAATGCATTCTTTCAGTGCCTGTCGGACCCACATCTGTTTCTGCTGACCACAATTACTGTCTACCAAGCCCTAAGGAGTTGAAAACACAATATAACAGAGTACAAGTAGAGAATGTGCGACTAAAGAAGCGGATAAAGCAAAAGAAGCAACTTAGTGCATGACACAAAAGAAGAATAGTGCAGTTACAGACTTTAGTTGCTGGTTTGAGAAGAAGGCTATGTAGTTCAGTTTCTGATATGTTAAACAGTGAACATGTAGTTGGTTTGTTGAAGGAGCTATTGGAACATCAGTGCATTGCTAAAGTATGCCATTATTCTCAGCAAATAAGGAAATTTGCCCTGACCCTACACTTTTATTCTGCCAAGGCATACAGTTACTCACGAAAATTTGTGAAATTACCCCACCCAAGAACGCTTCGCCGTTGGGCAATGTCAGTGGGTGGCCATCCAGGTTTTTACTGAGGAGGGTTTCACTAAAATTGCCTCTGAAGTTGAGAATAGCACAACCCAAATTTTTGCAACATTGATGTTTGATGAGATGGCTATTAAGAAGGACCTTGTTTGGGATGGGGAAAAAATAAGAGGCTGTGTATAGTGAGACAGGTGACTAACAAAATTAACTGTACTGACTGCTTAGAAGGTATTTTTGCTTGTATTGAGGCTAAAAGAACTGGATTGATTGCAGTGAAAGATGTGAAAACCAGCTTAATCAATCCAGCTAATGATGTTGTTTAACTTTGTAATGTTGCTGAGAAGGTTTTCAGAAATAATGAGGACATAATCCTGAAATGTCAGAAAAACGTTTTGTTGAGGTTCCAGACAGAAGTGTTGCAATTGGTAAGAGGCTCCTTATTTATAAACAATGAACATCTTTTTACAGAAACTGAATTTGGTGAAGAAACCCATTATGTTAAATTGATAAAACTGCTGCTCAAACATTTTTTTGTATGTCGAATAAATCACTTATGCAAATCAAAATCATCTGAGCAGAGAGGTAAAGTTGTGAGACAACTATACACGAAGCTTATTTTATTTAAAGGTCAGTGAAAAGACCGAAAAAATACGAATGTCAGTTAAAACATTGTAAAAATTAGATGTAAATAAATTATTTTACTTTTCTTGTAGATTATTATTATTATTGAATTACTATGCTTGTGTTAACTACTTGTAACACATATTTCAAATAATATTCTCGTTCACAGTGTACTGGTTTTTGAGGCTTTGACTGTTTACTTTGAAATAGCGACAAAAATATCGCATTTCTGCGCCCGTTACTGTTTCTAATAGTTAACCACAGCGTGTTTAGGAGTTTCACCGTAATATTCTGGTGGTACCTGCTCTAATTGCATTAATTTATGGGCAACAAGTAACGTTGGACAGACTTATTTGAGTTGTCTTGTAGTGTTATCTACACCGAAAAGTTTAGGCATATTTTGACAAAAACATCCCTTTTTGCTGTCAGTGTACACTGAAATCACTGCTGTCTATTGCTTGTTTTAGAAAAAATAAAGCTAGTAGGGGCTATTTCAAGTAAGTCAAACGCAGTTACAAGGGGGCGGGACACAGCAGACGAATGCCTTGACTAAAGAAAACATGGCGGACAGAACTTCAATTTGCTTCAAACATGGTGGACCTATAGCCACTCTATGAAATTTTAACTCGTTGGTTCACACGACACAAACCCCAACCTACTACTCGTCCGCTATCTGTCGGTGTAGAAAAGAAATATCAGTGGCAAGCGACTACACTCCCCGTAAACATCAAAAATTTTATTCAGTTATTTTGAAATATAGAAATGGAGGAAGTTCTGTTGTGGTCTGTGTTCGCAACTTGTGTTGCAAAAAACATTCAGACCAACCGCAGGAAACAGAGAAAGCGGTTAAAATGGTGTAGACAGTGGCTGCTAAAGCGAAAGCAGTTTTCTCACGTAAATTTACTGCGAGAGTTGCAGGGCTAACATAACAACTGGCGAAATTATTTGCGGATGGATGTCGAAACTTATAATTATCTCTTAAAGCTTGTAACCCCTCATATTATGAGAAAAAATACTTGTATAGAGAAGGGCAATTTCTCCTCATGAACGGCTGGCGGTAACATTAAGATTACTAGCAACAGGAAGGAGTTACAAGGACTTGGAATTTTCAACTGCAATATCGAAACAAGAGTTGAGTGAAATAATACCCGCAATTTTTCAATTAGAGCATTGTATGCTGCTGTCTTTTTGTCTAGGTCACTATATTCTTTAGTTTAATCTTCCACAAACATGGGTGGTTTCTATATATTTCAATGAATTCACTAACAAACTCTCGAGAACACTGACGAGTATCAGCCATTTTAATGCCCTGTGCGCACAAATACAAACACTAGACTGAGCAAACAGCTGTTTCGCACCAGATTTGCGGCGATCTCCTGTCCATACGCTCCAACTTGCCTGCGCAGATGTGGTTTGAACCCACAGATTTGAGAGTTTTCGCTCAAACCTCCAACTCCAACTTCCAGGTTTGCACAAATCTCATGTTGGTGCAAATCTTCTGTCCACACGCACCGATCTTTCTGCGCAGATATGATGTGCGCAGACAGATCGGTGCGTGTGGACGGGCCTTTAGAATCATAGTCGTGGCGAGAACAGCCAAATAAATATTCTATGAACGAAAAACAATATTTTTGCCGCCTAAAAAGTTTGAAAGAGTTTATTATTTAGTTCCACTCAGCTTTAAACACTCCTTACATCGATACTCTCGAATTTCGATGTAAATTTCGTTTCATGTTTGTTAATAGTTAATACTCTTGAATAGGCAGTCAGCCAGTCACAGTATGGCGGCCAGGGAGGCGGTGAAGTCTGCTGCTAGGCAAGTTAGGCCTATATTGTCTGTTGACAGAACAGAAGCACGGAAAAGAGTGTTGAATTTATATAAAGCATGGTACAGACAAATCCCTTACGTTGGTGAGTTGCGGAACCATAAGTTCTTTAGCTTGTCATTTAATTGACTGCTACATATTTCAATAAATTTTGAGAAGCTGAGATATGCCTTCATAAATTGGTATTTCCGTGTTGTGCCACTGTTTTTATATAATTTGCGCACGCATTTACGTATGTATTTATCCTTCCAGTTATGGACTACGATATTCCCAAGTCTGTTGCGCAGTGCAGGGCTAAATTAAGAGAGGAATTTGAGAAAAATAGACATGTTACCGACATCCGTGTGATAGACATGCTCGTCATTAAGGTACTGACGTATGTATTCTCTCATAGTGCTAGTATAACACATTATCGCAAGAACTAAAAAAGAAATTGATTACACAGGTAGATTAATTGATGTTAAAAGTCAGCAACTCTGATTTGGGAGAACCTACTCACTTCACAGAAGTGTTTGGTACTTTACAGTCACTGTCAAACTCTCATAATGACCATTTGCTTCTAGCTTGGAAGGTGATCAGTTCATTGCATTTTTGAATACTCAATGCCTGTCAAATCAGCCTACCTACACAAGAATGGCAGTAATGTGCTCAATTCACATAACTATTGTTGTGTTTCATTGCGTTATTTACCGTAGAGAAATTCAGACAGCTAGGGCGCCCTCAAAAGCCGTGTGAATACAAAGAGCAATTATGGAGTGGTACAGTGTTTGCTCAGCTGTCTGGTTTTGATCGGAAGTATTTCTCCAAAAGTCTTGTCAAACGAATTTAAGCAAAACAAAATAGTTTCTGTAAAGGCCACCCATATACTCTTAACACCAGTCCCCCATCCCCTCCAGCTACAAAAAAGGACATGTGTAATTGCTAAGTTTTGTGCTTTGAGTAACAGGAACTATTTCTATTGTGATAACGTGCTTTTTGTGCCATTGAAGTTTTTCTGGAGGGGTTGTGTGTTGTTAGAAATAACCTTCGACATTATTAGAATCAGATTGCTGTGAAGTTCATAACATTTCTGTCTTGGCCATTTTATGTTACCATAACTCTGTATTTTTGTCATATTGTTGAAGAAAACTGCTTTCATCAAGAAGAAAAACAGCAGGTAATTGTGACATTCACAAGATTTTTGGGTCTGTTCTTTTTTTAATCGTGTGACCCTGTGCAAAACCTAGAGGGATTTTTTCCCTTTAAATATTAATCGTTAATCCTTTTATTCACTGTTGGCTACTTAGGTTCCTCTACATATTCTTCAGTTATACCAATTCATACTGCTCTGCATGTTTTAAACCCATTTGGCTCACCTTCTGTTAGTTTGTGCTCATCATTCGTATGCCCTAAGAGTCCAGCAGAGTACTTCCTCACCCATGTGTTATCCATTTCATATACCTTGTGAACCTCTGTTTATTTTTATTGCAACCATAATTACATTTTCACTGTAGTCTGTTCCCAGATTCATTTGTTTCCCTGTCTTAATAATACTTAATTTGTGCCTAGCCTATATTTTTTTTCTTACGGAGCAAGCCTCGGGTCTTTTTTAAATTAGTCATTGAAGTTTCTGTCCACATCCTGAGCATGTGCTCAATCTCAGATGGCATGTTTAACAGAGCATTAAATGTAAAGATTTTTTCCTTTAGTCAGCTGAAGAACACACACCTCTTTCCTACAGGGCTTTTGAGGTAGTTTTCAAATGCTTAAACAGAGAAAACTAAGAAGGAATAGGCCTACATGTTTATTTTGCTGACTGCATTATACACTTCAAGTAAAGAAATTGCAGTTAATGGCTCATCTTGATAAAACCTGTTGAAAGTGAGTCAAAAATCAATACAATAAGACTAAAATAATGAAACTGACACAGTGAGGAGAAAGTTGAGATTTAAGAAAATCATAGAACTGACAAGCAGTAGTATTTACAGGTGTTGAAGGTACTGCATGAACAATGGTGGATGTATATGCCAGGCACAAACATATTGGCCAGGAAGTAGACTGGAATGAACAATGAAATTGTGACTACCCTGAAAATGAAATGGAAATGTAGCCAGAAAAATGAATGGATACTGGACTAAGTTGGGTTCCAAGAGATACAAAAAGACATAACCCATTGAAGGTGGTTAAATGATAGAAAAGGTACAGGAGCAATATGGGTGCATACAGCTGCAGACTGAATTGCATGGAGTTCGGAGGAAGCCTTTTTCCTGAAGGATACCTTTATCCAGCAGTAGATGTTAAATAGCTAATCATCCTCTTCATTGTACACGTTTTGCTAATGCGCGCACACACACACACACACACACACACACACACACACACACACACACACACACACACTATTATTTAGTTTCAGTTTTGATAGTCGTCAGTCAAGCTGTTATAGTTGTGCACATGCAGATCAATGTTGACTGTGTAGAAAAATGTTCTTGAACCAGCCCTGAATAGAAGGCTTCTGTGATTAGTACCTAGCACACAAAATTTTTCTACGTAAGACATTCTGTTTCTTGCAGAAGATTTTTGTAAAATTGCCAGATCTCCACAAGTTGCTGGCACGATATTTAGGTCATTGTGTATGCAAAGTGAATAAGTTCATATAAAAACCAATCGTAGTACTAGACTCAAACTAATTGAATGCATTTTTTAAGCATATGCAGACACACTTATTCTTCACTTACCCATAATTTTATGTATGTTTTTAGTAGTTATTTTTCAAATATACCCAAAGATGCAGTAACAATTATTCACCAAGTGGTGCTGTCATTTGCATAATACACAGCAATTATTTGCTATGTAGATATTTATAGCAAATACTTAACTAATGAGGTGAATGGAATGATAAACAGTCAAGCATTGGTTACTATAGCTTTTAAGCCATTGCAGGCTTGAGCTTTTACGGTTCTCCAAACAGACAAACAAAACAGACGAGGGGGAAGTGGCAGTGGCTTCCCTGCAAATCCTGGCAATTGTGATGAGTTCCATTGCAACATCAGTGGGAAGACTTGTTGAGGAGTTAATTTAGTGACCAAATAAAATTTAATTGCAAGGAATTCACAATTTGAGACTCCTCCTCTATGTGCCTCTCTTCTCCCTCTAAGAGAAAAGAATTGAAAACCAACAAAGCAAATGGAAGCACAGCATAGTAATGGATTGTAAAGTATTACAGTGGCTTGGTCTCAGCTCCCCACAAAGGAGCTGAAAAGACAATCTGTTAATTTTTCCTAGCTGGTGCACACCACCAAGACAGAGAAAAATAGGTAAAACATAAATAACTGTCCCATAACTCAATGGAAAGTGAATGGATTTAGGACTTGCAGTAGAGGAGCCAACACCATTACCACTCGGAAGACCATTGTCCATTTGTCTGTAGTGGACTAATTTTATGAATTTATGATGCTTATACATCAAGAGGAATGATGAAAGACCTGAACATGAACTTGTGAAATCCATTATCAGTGTCACTTCACACCTCACTGAAATTTGAAATTTGTCAGCAGCCATGAATTATTGAAATGCAATAAACAATGTATTTGGCACTGCATTATTATCAGGTGTATTGATAGGTTCCTGACACCATTAATGTCTCCATCTGGTGGTGTTTCGGGTTAACTGCTTTGTAGTCTGGTATCTTCCCCCTTTTCATTCCATATAGCATTTTTATTCTTGTCCTTCCAGTTTTCTTCAATCATTTCACTGTACATTCTGTAGCTGTTGGAAATAGTGTTTCTTGCAGTATGTGTCACACACAATCTGCTTTCATTTTCTTAACTAAATTTAAGAGACTTTCTTGTTCGTTTACCGTTGTCAGCACTAAGCTGTTCATTTTATCCGCCCATTTTCTTTTCTCCATTCTCCTCCAAATCCACATCTTGAATGCTACAGTTTCATCCCTCTTCTCATCTTCAATGTCTAGTTTTCTCAGCTGTACTGAAAATCATGAAGCATTTAACCAGTCATTTTCTTACCTTCAATTCTAATTTGCTGTGTAATAAGCATTATATTTTCTGGAAAGATCTAAGCCCAGGATGTAATAACAGCTTAATGAAAAGGATAGATTATTACTCCCTACATAGAAGAGCATTGAGTTGCAGACAAGTACTGTAAAGACTACTAAACATTTAAGCTTCTGGGTCAAAGGGCCTTCTTCAGAAAAAAAATGCACATGCATGGCCACTCCGTGCACCCAATCTGGCCTGACTGTGGGCTGGAACTGTGTCTAACGTAAACAGTATATCATTTTGGGGATAAGGAGGCAGCATAGGATGGGGAACAATAGCTTGGTAGTGGTGGGGGAAGGTGGTGTGCTGCCTGCGAGTTTGCAGGGACATGTTGGGCACATGATATGGCTGCTACTAGCTGCAGAGTCTGGGTGCTGTGTTGGGTGGGGGAGGGAAATGAGAGATGTGGAAGAAGGCTCTTGGTTGCATTGGCAGGGTGGAGGCATGTCTAGTGCTGGAGTGGTAGCAGGTAAAGGGAATAGGTAGCTGGAGGACTGAGTGAAGATTGAGGCCAGGTAGCTGGAGGACTGAGTGAAGATTGAGGCCAGAGTGTTACAGGAATGAAGGATTTGTTGTAGAGAGAGTTACCAACTGCACAATTGAGAAAAAGCTGGTGTTGGTAGAAAGGATCCATGTGGTGCAGGCTGTAAAGCAGTCACTGAAGTGAAACACTTCATGTTGGGCAGTGTGTCCAGCAACAGTGTGGTCCAGCTGTCTCTTGACTACTGTTTGGCAGTGGCCTTTCGTGTGGACAGAGCTTGTTAGTTGTCGTGCACATGTAGAAAGCAGCACAGTGGTTGTGGCTTAGATCAATTGGCTGCTTTCACAAGTACTGCGGCCTTTAATGGGGTAGGAAATGCCTGTGACGGTGGTGGTGGTGGTGGTGGTGGTGGTGGTGGTGGTGGTATGAGGATAGGTCTTGCATATAGGTGTGTTGCTGGGATATGAGGCAAAAGGTTAGGAGTAGGGATGGACGAGGATATCATACAGTCAGTGATCATCAAATTACCACTGTGGAAAGGGGTGGGGAAGATAGTGGGTAGAACATTCCTCACATCAGGGTATGGCGAAAAATGTGGTTAGCTGCTGCAGCACTGCGTGCTACTGAGTTTAAAGATATATTCTTCTGTAGCTGGATGGCAGGTATGGGTAGATGGTAGCAGACTGGAGAGACAAAGCACAGGGATCTGTTTCTGGACAAGTTAGGGAAAGTAATTTTGGTCTGTGAAGGCCTCATAGAGACCCTTGACATATTTGAACTGTTCTCACTATGGATGTGATGACCATGAATGACTAGGCTACACCACCTGGACCCTTCCTACAAACACCCATTTTTCTGAACTGAACTCTCCTCCCCCCACCCCCCACCCCCACCCCGCCCCTCCATCTGCCCCTCCAACATCCAACACACTGTTCAGAGTCTGCACCTAGCAGCCCTATCCTGTTCTCCCCACATTCCTGGTTGTTCTCACAGACAGCACAACAGCTGTCCTCAACCCCTACCATGATCCCTTGCCTTCTCTGCCCCGTAACCTTACTTCACCAGCCACTTCACTCGAATTGCTGTTTACATCATATGCAGTTCCCATTTGCAGCCAGGGTGCAGTGGATGGTGGCAGGAAAACTACCATGGTTTACAGTTACGATAATCTACAGCTACAGTAGTTTCACAACTCTATGTGCAAGGCATCTTCAGTGGCAGATTTCGTGGCTTTTCATCTACATGTTGTTTTTCTTCCTTTGTTACCATTCTTCGTCTTATAACTGCCATTTGAAATTTTATTTCCATACTTCACAGCACTGAGAACTGAACTGTAGTGTTCAGTTCCTAGTGCTGGTGGGGGGCGGAAATAAAGATAGCAGTAACAAAGGAATAAAACACAACATGCAGGTCAATATCCATGAAATCTGCTACTGAAGATGCCTTGCAAAGAATAGAAGGGAAATGGGTATGGCAGAAAAAATTTTTCATTTGGTTGTGGCTAGACGATCCCAAAGTAAAAATTATTAATATACTGTAATGTTATATGGAACTAAGGAGTACATGACTACAAAGTTTTTGCTTTTTCTATATTTTTTCTGTTGTTCGATAACTTGTTCCTGAGACTTCCCAATTTCATACTTTTACTAGGATACTGGTGCTATTTAAAGTATTGTTATACACCTTAATTTAAGCAAGGTTAAATATGGAAGGACATTCCCTTACCTCTGTTAAGCAAATCAGTCTTAAGATGTAGGGATATGAATGTTGGAAGATGCCTATTTTTCACAAGCCTTTTTGTAAAATATATTTACTCTGATTCATTTTTCAGGGACAAATGGAACTGAAAGAAACTGTACAGATTTGGAAGCAGAAAGGCCATGTGATGGCTTACTTTAAAGAAACACATGAACCAAAACCAACAGATTTTCTTTCAAAATTCTTTGCTGGCCACCAGTGAAATGTTTGTAGTTTTGTAAAAATATTTGTAGACGTGTATATATAAATTAAATTTTACACAAGTCATTTGTCTTTCATTGATGGGAAGATTCCAAAGATGTATGCAAATAAAATACTAAGTGTGGATCTCTTTTAAGGTTTGTGATGCACAGTATGAATTGTTTTCTTTCAATTAGTGTCTCACTTTGCAATTTGGATCCTTTACTTGGTAACAGTCACTATATTATTTATTCTTGTGAATTTGTACCTCTCACTCTATTAGTTTTTACTCAAGTGTATTGCTGCCTATTGAGAAGTACTTGTTACTACTGTTGGTTCTACTTACTTTCCTGTTTTATTACTTGGTTGGTATAGGAATGTTCATGAGATCCCTCAAGTTTTCTTTGTGTGATTAACAGTACGGTTTAGGGTGTCCAGCTCAATTGTCAATTCCATTTTATACAAATATTTCACTGACTGATCCAATTATCTTCTTAAAGTGCTGCAGGCTGCTTTTGTATGCATAATCACTGCCTGCCCTCCGCTGACTGTGAGGTGCTCTTGGTGCTGCAACACTATTTGTAGCAGAGTTAGACTCCTGGCGCTCACTTCATTCTTTTGTGTAAGCACTTTATGTGGACGATGAGATCATAAATTAAGTGCAGGTCTCCAAGCCTTGTTTATTACGTTTGCCAACAGCTTTAGTTCAATAGACCCCTTGATTACACTGCACCAGAATTTTCATGTCTGCACCACAGCCAAGTGCGTACTGTCGGGAGACACTCCCGCGCTTAGGCTTAAATTTTGTAAACGTGTTTGTTTCTTGTTTCACGGTAATTTAACTAGTTTCTTGGTAACAAATAAGTAAACTACCGTAAATAGCGTGTAACTTCATTGTTTTAATACATATTTCAGAAAAACAGCGTAACTTTCTATCAGAAACTTGCTTATATACATTTGTTTATAGGCCTAATTCTCGTAACGTTTTTGGAGAATCAAAGTTAAAGTATCTCGTTTAATTGTCCTTTTTTTTCACTCCATCGAGTGAAATATATAATAAATAGCGTATACCTCCATTGTTTTAATACAGATCTCAGAAAAACAGCGAAATTTTAAGTCAGAAACTTGCTTATATACATTTGTGAATAGGCTTAATTCTTGTAACGTCTTTTTTGATTTTTGGTAATTTAATTGATTTATTCTAGTTAAAAGTATTATTTTTGCCATGAGTGAGAAGTGCCTGACTTGCCGTAGAATTGTTAGTTCCGGGGTTTGGTGTGATGGATGCAGTAGTTTTTTTCACTGGGGGGACTGCAGTGGCGTGGGTGTTGGGAAAGTGGATCAGGCTCATCAGTGGTTATGTAGGATTTGCAGCAGAGATAGGAAGATAGTGGAACAGGAGGGGAAAATTGCTGCCCTTCAGGCTGAGCTAGATCAGGCTAGGGAAGATCTGGACAGGTTAAGGAGGGAGAAGGGCAAAGAGGGGTGGGAAGTGGCAACAGGTAGCAGAAGGAATAGGGCTAGAACTAAGTCTGACAGTTTTGTGGTGAATGTCAAAAATAAGTTTGACCTGTTGCTTCAGTTAGAAACTGATGAGCCTCAAGCAGAGGTAGGTGTAGACAGGACACAACAAACTTTCAATAGGCAATTGAAAAAGAATGTAGGAAAGTCATCGAAAAGGAAGAAAGTTTTGTTGTTAGGCAGTTCTCATGCCAGAGGTGTAGGCCAACTTCTGCAGGAGGAATTAGGACCAGAATACCAGGTCACAAATTTTTCAAACCAAGTGCTAGTCTGGATCAGGTGACAGATGATTTAGGTTCACTCTGTAAAGGATTTACCAGGGAAGACACCGTGGTTATTGTGGGAGGGCCAGGGAACAGCATCGACAGAGATCCTGGGTACAGTATAGAGTGTGACCTGGTAAAGATTGCATCGGCATCGAGACACACCAGTGTTGAATTTGTATCTGTCCTGAGACGCCATGACCGACCTCATTTGAACTCTTCTGTTGGGAGAGTTAATTTGGAGTTGGAACGGCTGCTTGGGTCGGGTGCAGGGGCTCATATTGGTGTGGTTCCTGTGGACTCTCTCAGTAGGTGGGACTATACCAGGCACAGCCTACATCTCAACAGGAAAGGGAAGGGGAAACTGGCTGGGGTAATAGCAGGAAATTTAAGGGGGAGGCACTGCCATGAATGGTAAAATACCAGTGGTTGCAGGTGTTGGAGCAGCACCTTTTTTAGGATAGGGAAGACAGAAAGATGTCAAGTTCTACGAGAGGTCAGGATTGAAACAAATCTTCAGTTTAGGAAAGAAATTAAACAGCACAATTCTAGCACATTGGATCACCAATCACAGCTGTCAATTATAAATTTTCACCAATCACCAGAAATTTTATCTCCACCAAGTTGTATCTCAGTCCTAGGTAATTGCATTGATGAATTAGTCACCCAACCCAGTTGACATAATCTGCCTCTCTGAACACCATGTGACCGCTGGTATAGGAACTAGGCCTAAGCACAATGAGAAACTCAGACAGGAGAGTACTGCAAATGTTAGATTAAGGAAAGGTTCTCATAAAAGTATAATTAAAAATAATGTAAGTATATTTCATCAAAATATTGGGAGTTTAAAGAATAAAATAGATGAGCTTCAGGTTTGTTTAGAAGATTTAGAAGCTGAGGATGAAATAGATATACTATGCCTGTCTGAGCATCACATTGTTACTGATATGGATAAGGTAAATGTAAGTGGATATAAGCTCTCTGCACATGTAATGAGAGAAAATATGGAGAAAGGAGGAGTTGCCATATATGTCAGAAGTTATCATTGTGCAAAAAGTATAGAAACAAAAAAGTTTTGTGTAGAGAAACATATAGAAGCATGCGCCTCTGAGCTTAAATTAAATAAAGGCACATTTATAATTGTAACTGTATATAGGTCCCCATCAGGAAATTTTTATCTGTTTCTGAAAAATTTGGACTCCTTTTTGTGCTATCTGTCAGACAGGGGGAAGCAAATTATTATTTGTGGGGACTTAAATGTAGATTCTCTGAAAGAGGGTAATAGGAAAAATGACCTTGAAGTATTACTCGGTTTATTCAATTTAACACCCATTATTGATTTTCCTACTCGGGTGGTAAAAGATAGCAGCTCACTGATAGATAACTTCTTTATAGACCAAGATAAGTTTAACCAGATAAATGCTCAGCCTGTTGAGAATGGTCTTTCTGATCATGGTGCACAGCTAGTTACAATATATGACATAGCTCCATTCAGCAATACTAAACAGTCCTCCAAAGTAGTACGTTCAGTCAACGATTTAACAATTGCAAATTTCAGGGAAAGCCTACAGCAGTTAGACTGGGATGAGGTGTACCGTGAACCTGATGCCAATTTAAAATATAATTTATTTCATGACATTTTTGTAAATGCATTTGAAAACTGTTTCCCCAAGAAAATAGGTAAATATACTCGTAAGAAACCTTGTAACAAACCATGGCTTACTAAGGATATAAAAATATCTTGTAACCGGAAAAGAGAAATGTATCTGACAGCAAGAAAGAGTAGTGACCCAGAAACTATCAAACATTATAAAAACTACTGTGTTACATTAAGAAAAGTTATTAAAAAGTCCAGGAGTATGTGTATCATGTCTGAAATCAGCAACTCTGATAATAAAATTAAAACAATTTGGAATATTATTAAAAGAGAAACAGGTCAACCAAGAGCAGAGGAAGACAGTATTACCATCAAATTGAATGAAAACTTTACGAACAAAAGGTCAGAAGTTGAAAATATTTTTAATAATCATTTTCTAAATGTTGTGGATATAGTAGGATCCAGGTGTTCATTAGAAGATGCTAGGCTGTTAATGGAAGAGGCCATACCTATGCAATTTGATACAATTGAAATCTCACCCACTTCTCCCTCTGAAGTTAGGAAAATAATAAACTTGCTTAAAAGCAAAAACTCTCGTGGAATTGATGGCATTTCCAGCAAAATACTAAAAGCCTGTTCTCAACAGGTAAGTAAGATTCTCAGCCACCTGTGTAATAGCTCTCTGGAACAGGGCATTTTCTCTGATAGACTGAAGTATGCTATTGTTATACCTTTGCATAAAAAGAGGGATAGATCTGATGTCAACAATTACCGTCCAATCTCCCTTCTAACAGCTTTATCCAAAATTTTTGAGAAAGTAATGTATTTAAGAGTAGCTTCACATATCTGTAAAAATGAAGTGCTAACAAAATGTCAGTTTGGTTTCCAGAAAGGTTTTTCAACAGAAAATGCCATATATGCTTTCACCAATCAAATTTTGAATGATCTGAATAACCGAACACCACCCATTGGGATTTTTTGTGATCTCTCAAAGGCGTTTGATTGTGTAAATCATGAAATTCTGGTAGACAAGCTCAAGTATTGTGGCATGAGTGGGACAGTGCACAAATGGTTTAATTCGTATCTAACTGGAAGAGTGCAGAAAGTTGAAATAAGTAGTTCTCATAACATGCAAAGATCAGCACATTCCCCAAACTGGGGAACTATCAAGAATGGGATTCCACAAGGGTCAGTCTTGGGTCCTTTGTTGTTGTTAATATATATTAATGAGTTGCCATTCTATATTGATGAAGAGGCAAAGTTAGTTCTCTTTGCTGATGATACAAGTATAGTAATCACACCTGACAAACAAGAATTAACTGATGAAATTGTCAATACTGTCTTTCAGAAAATTACTAAGTGGTTCCTTGTAAACGGACTCTCACTGAATTTTGATAAGACACCGTACATACAGTTCTGTACAGTGAATGGTATGACGCCATTAATAAATATAGACCTTAATCAGAAGCATATAGCTAAGGTAAAATATTCCAAATTTTTAGGTGTGTCCATTGATGAGAGATTAAATTGGAAGAAACACATTGATCTGCTGAAACGTTTGAGTTCAGCTACTTATGCAATAAGGGTCATTGCAAATTTTGGCGATAAACATCTTAGTAAATTAGCTTACTACGCCTATTTTCACTCATTGCTTTCATATGGCATCATATTTTGGGGTAATTCATCACTGAGGAATAAAGTATTTATTGCACAAAAGCGTGTAATCAGAATAATAGCTGGAGTCCACCCAAGATCATCCTGCAGACATTTATTTAAGGATCTAGGGGTATTCACAGTAGCTTCTCAGTATATATACTCTTATGAAATTTGTTATTAACAACCAAACCCAATTTAAAAGTAATAGCAGTGTGCATAACTACAATACTAGGAAAAAGGATGATCTTCACTATTCAAGATTAAATCTAACTTTGGCACAGAAAGGGGTGAATTATACTGGCACTAAAGTCTTTGGTCACTTACCAAATAATATCAAAAGTCTGACAGATAACCAACAAGTATTTAAGAAGAGATTAAAAGAATTTCTGAATGACAACTCTTTCTACTCCATAGAGGAATTTTTAGATATAAATTAAGGAAAAAAACAAAATATTTTAAAAAATAAAAAAAACACAAAAAATAAAAAAGTTGCTATATTATCTTAAGTATGTTGTTAAATTAACTTAATTATGTCATGTATTGGAAAATTTGACTCGTTCCACATCATTACGAAATATCGTATTCATGATCCATGGAACTAGTATTAATCTAATCTAACAAAATTGGTCTCATCATATTTCATTTCATGATTATATTATATACAGAATTTGGCACCAACTGATTTGCTTGTTTATCTTAGTCTAGCATGTCGCTGATATTCTTCGCAACTCACCTTGACTACTTTAAGAATCTGCTCCACACAAGACATGCCATGATCACACAGAATGGGGCAGCATAATTAAAGAGTATCAAAATAAATACGTTGGAAATCTAATAAAACTGGCTGGAGGTTTCAATTTAAACTAGACTTGGAGTGTAGCACTTATTTCATTAATATATTGACAATCACGCCATCCACCAGAGCTGGAAAACGCTGAGGGGGAAGTGCGTTTCACAGAACAAGTGTGGGCTCTGAATGACAAATGAGCATCAAAGACATGCATGCCAGATTTTGGACTTTGCTAAAAATAACAGGATGACACTGACAGTATTAAAATCTGGTTGGAAACCAGGCAGTGAGTACACATAACAAGTCTCACAGCAATGAAAAAAGGTGATGGGCACAATCATCAAAATATTGTGCATAAAATAGACTACTAAGCCATTCACCAGAAATCATACCAACAAGGAAGTGGGGAAAAAAAAAAAACCACCTTATGCAGTTAGTTTCTGTCTGCTGTCATGTAAGCTATAATCACTTGGAATTACACCTCTGGGAAAGAGCTCAGCCCCAAGAACCTAGGAAACTTTCTTTCCATTAACACTGCTATAGTCTTTTAACTTATTGACTACCTAGAACAGGATTTTTCAAATGGTGTCCAGTGGGAAGTGAAGTCGTTAAGTGCTCCACAAGAAAAGAGGTGAAGAAAATTAATAATGTGGATTTTTTTCCCATTTCGATTATAGTAGCTATTTTGTTAAAATTTATGGTTTCTGTGTTATTAGCTGATATAAACTGAAGTACACATTGAATAAAACAAGTTTTTGTCATTTTAAAAATTTTATTAACCTTCAAAATAAACAAGATGTTCCACCAAAGTACCTGCTCAAAAATGTTCCAGCAGAGGAAAAGTTTGGGAACCCTTGAGCATTAACCCTAGCAATCGCAATGCACTTTACATAACGCGCGTTCTGAGGTGGTGTGTATTCAAAGCCCACACTGAAAAAGGTAAAAACCAAATGGAATTACATTAATGTACTTTTCAAAGAAGTGCAGATGTGGAAAAAAGATCCTGAACCTAGAGTAGTGAATGACATTCAGTGTGGAAAGTAGTTCTACTACTTACACTTAAATTTTTGGGTTCAGTTTAATAAAAAAATTTAAAACATATATGGAATAGGGTATAATTCATTAAAACATTTTTCAAAATTTTAAAATATAAAGTAACTAAGTAGATTACAATATTTTGTCAAGAGGTGGGCATAAAATACCTTACCCCATTGGTACTGTGTGGATTAATGTGGTATGTTGTCTTCTGTATGATGATTGTTATATTTGGAGGCATCGAACAGGAAGTAAACTCCCTATAGTTGGCGGGTGTTCACATTAATGTGTCTTGCAGCTGAATCAAAATTACTTTTGCCTTACACAGGGATTGGCAAGGTAGCAAAAATATGCCAGCAAGACAATTTTTCTTGTTTAATTCTTTCGGGAACTGAATTTATGGAATCATACATTGCTTTCTCAATAGACAACCCAGCACAGAAGCTGTTGCTGTTCAGAAAGGTTGTGATCCCTGCATTTGTTGTGTTGTTGGGAATATTTCATTGATTTTAAAGGCTTTAGATTTGAATATCACTTGTCTTACGTAGTTTGTTTCAAGCCCCATATCTTATGCTTTGTTCTTGAAATGTTTGCACATATTTGATTATATGGGAACCAATGGTGTAGTACTGCTTGTATTGCCCCAACTCTTTATTAAAGCTAGTTATCTGTATTAAACTCTTCCTTGCACAAGATACTTCGAACCCATATATTGATCATCCTTTCTTCCTTTCACCAGGATTCATAGTGTTACAGAAAGATTGCTGAGAAAGATTTAGGATTCTGTGAAATTGCACATTTGAAACTGATTACTGTAGATGGCTTACTACTTCTACTTGACCGTTATGGTTTGATAAACCATTTATTATGAGGTCGCATCGGTTCCTTGAAAGATAGTTGGATGTAGAAATAAATTCTCAGTTGCTGTTTCGAATGATGCAGTGGGAACATATCAAAGTATCGATCAGCAACTATTGCTCTCAGAAATATCGGGGTTGTAAACAATATTGAAACATCACATACAGTGGTTTCTCTGTTATTTGCACTATGTCTTAATGGTATCCTCTTTAATACGTTAACTGCCGCAGGGCCTCGCAAGAACGTTACAAAGTATCCTGTAGGGTACATACGCTCAGAAGTGCTGTCTTGTATATCTTTAAGCCAATTATTGAAGTAGGGTCTTCAAAGAGCCATACAGTGAAGGTGGATTTAATTCAATTTTGTGTGTACAACAACCACTTGTGCTTTCCTTAGGTTATGCCTACAATAATGGAATGCAATCTTTTATACGTAGCCCGCCAATAGATATACCTTTAGCTTTTCCAGTATCCTGAAGTGAAATGATCACCTTTCTTATTTAACCAACTTATGTTTCCATGAAAAAGTCCAAATGTATTAATGTTTATACCATTTCTGCTGTCAAACTGCTTTTTTCCCCCTTAAAAAATTGTTTCAACTATATTTAGTCATTTAGCAGCATTCTTTCAGTACACTAATAAAGGTGACATGAAAAAATTTGAAATTGCAGGGATTGCACAGAAAGTGGTCCAATTACATTGAATGCGTCTGAAAGTTAATTGTTAAAGTGAACCAGAAAATATTCAGATTTAGGCAATGTCACGTGAGAGGGCTATGCATAAATCTCACCTGTTTGATCACCCCACTGAATGACTTTTAACTCTGAATTTATGTAGCCAGTGAAACAGTTCATCAAGGTCATGCATCACTTTTGACTAAGTTCACATCTGTGCGAAGAGTATTCCCAGCTATTTGCGTGCAGTTACAATATAAACTGTTCCCTGCACCCCAATAATTGATAAGTGTTTATTAAGATCTGTTCCCAAAGTGCCCCATGGAGACAATGCTAAGCCTTACAGTTGGCTTAATAATGTTAGCTATGTGCTTTCTCAAGTGACTACTCCCTAGCATGAGGACCATCTTGGTCTCTATCTCTCTCTCCCCCTCCCTCCTTCTTTTTTTTTTTGGGGGGGGGGGGGGTGATCGACCCAGCTACATGAAAGACAGCACATTTAAATCTCCTGCTCACTGTCTCCGATGGGAGGATGGGAGGGTAGCATGCATACAAACTGCCAGAGAAAACTAGCTGCTCTGTCTGCAACTGATCAGTGCATCTTTTAAGCAGCTGCACTTTGAGCTTCATCCCAGACTCGGGAATCTTTGATCTCTTAGCATGGAAGACTGCAATGAGGAAATTACATCAATGCAGCATGACGTTACTAAGCATGTGGTTGTATCAGCATTCAAGACTATTTGTTTCTATCAAGAACACTACTCATATTGAATAAAACTGAGAGAGAGAACACCAGGTGCACTCAGTGTATATGCTTGGGGATCTTATTCAACATGTTGAAGAGGCTATTCTGGCAGACATTAAGGAAACAAGGTGTAACCAACTGAAGATTGTGGCACATGTTGGAACAAACGAAGTGTGCTGCCCAGACTCTGATTTTGTACTTAGGTCATTATCGTTGACTGGTAGAGAGGACTGAGAAGATCAACCGTGCCCTTGGAATTTCAGTGGAGCTCACAATTTGCAGTGTTGTCCTCAGGATTGACCATGGCCCTTGGGTTCTGAGTTGAGTTGAAGGACTGAACCAGAGACTTTGAAGGTTCTCAGACAAGCTAGGCTGCGACTTCTTGGACTTAAGCCATAGGGTTAAGTAATGAAGGGTCCCCCTAAATAGGTCAGGAGTGCACTACACAGCAGAGGTTGCTACTCAGGTAGCTGACTGTGTGTGGGGTGCAGACAAGGTTTTTTTTATTTTTTTATTATTATTATTAGGAATCTCTCAATCCTATTCAGGTAACGATAGATGTAGGAAACTGAGAAGTATCAGTGCAAGATCGAAAGAAATGCTTCCCACAGATGAAATTATTAAAATCCTAATGGTAAAATGCGAAGCATTTGCAACAAAATGCCAGAGTTTAAGGCACACATAAAAAGCAGTGAAGCTCTCATAATACTAGGTACAGAAAGATGGTTGAAACCTGAAATTGATAGCAGCGAGATTTTTATGGGGAAAATTTAAATGTACAGAGTGATTACAATGAAAGTTAAACTTTCAAAACGCAGTAGAAATAACACCACTCGTCAGAATGACATCAAATTGCAATGGAATATTACCGGAGAACATATCGAAGAAGGAAAAAAGTATGAAAATCGATCAATAGATGGTGCTGTATGTATCGGAATATGTAGATGGAAACACCCGTCATGTGAACGACTCATTGAAGTTGGTGTAAGCATGCTGGGTACATGGCTTTTCCTCCTTTCACATCTGTGACTTTCACCATGACTGTCTCAATTCAGGATTGCACTCTGCTTCTAAAGCTGTATTTCAAGAATGATGACTGCACACATTGCTCTGGAGAAGTTCCGGGCACTGAAGGGTTTGAAAAAGGTGTTAGTCTAATGACTGCCATGGGTCTGGAGAAAATGATTCGGAAATTCAAAAAGATGGGTTCTTTTGGTGTGTAACCTGGTAGAGGGAGGAAATGAATTGATTTGATGTCAGTGAAAGCAGTGGGCACAACAATGCAGGAGGAGATGAGTGGTGGTGTGCAAACGTGAAGTGTATTGAGAATTGCCCAAAGATTGGGCATACCCATGAGCATGGTGCATAAGATGCTATGAAACACCCTTCTTTGCTATCCATTCAAAATTACCCATGTGTAAGCGTTGCTTCCTGTTGACCTGCCAGCAAGAGAGACCTTTGCTTTAGAACTTCTTGCTCGCATGGAAGTGGACAATGATTGGCTGTGGAAGATTTTGTGGACAGACGAAGCCCATTTCCATCTGACAGGAGACATCAGTACACAGAATTGTCAAATATGGGCAATGGAAAATCCACATGCAAATCAACCAGTACCACTTCATCCTAAAAAGGTCACTGTGTGGTGTTGGCTTACAGCATCATTTATCATAGGGCCATATTTTTTCAAAGAGAAATGTGCTTCCAGTCCTATTATCTGTACTGCCACTGTTAAGCACTAAGAGTATCTTTTGCATCACATCATCCCAGCTCTCCAACAGTGTGGATCTGTGGGTGGGATCATTTTTTATGCAAGATGGAAGACTTCTGCACGTTGCAAATCCAGTTAAGCAGCTGCTGAAGCGCCATTTTGGAAATGCTAGGATTATCTGCCACCAATTCCCTACAGCGTGGCTGTCCTGATCACCTGATCTTAATCCATGTGACTTTTGGCTGTGGGGCTATCTGAAAGATGTTGCGTTAAGAATTCCGATTGCAAACTTAACTGTATCGAAGGCATGCAATACGCAACACATTCTGAACGGGATCCCGGAAACACTTACATCAGTTGTGGAACATGCTCTTTCTCCCCCCCCCCCCCCCCCCAACATGTTGCAGAAAACAGTGGACAGCATATTGAACATGTTTTGCACCAGTCACACAGAAATTAATAATCCGATTTCATTTTTATTGATGCTTTTATGCGATATTTGGCCTCAGGTCAATTAAAAACTGATTTTTTCCCATCCGATGTCATATGACCTTGCCATGGTGGATGGGCTTAATGTAACTAACAGTATCACACGGGTACACCCATGCACACTGAGTAGCACAGTTTAACATCAAACATACAGCTTAGGCATTGTTGCTGGTTCATTTGTCATTTGTAGTTGGTCACTATTAAATTATGATGCTTACAGCACCATCTACTGATACATTTTGTAACTATTTATTTTTCTTGTGCCATACGTCTTCCCCCTTCTCAGATAATATTCAGTTGCAATTTGACGTCATTTTGACCAGTGGTGTTATTGCTACAGCGGTTTGAAAGTTCAACTTTAAGTATAATCACCCTGTACATCAAAAGGAAGGCAAATGAGAAATGGAGGTGGTGTATTTGTCATAGTAGACAAGAAACTCAAATCCACGGAGATAGAAATTGAAGCTGCAAATGAAATCGTTTGGGCAAGACTCAGTGTCAGGGGTGGGCATGAAATAAGCAGATCCGTCATCTATCACCAGACCCATCTCCTAATGTAACCAAAAACTTCAGAAAAAACATCAGTACACTTGTATGTAAGTTCCTCAATGATACTGTAGTTACTGGTGGAGACTTTAATCATGCAACAATTAATTGGGAAATTTACAGTTTTGTTAATGGTGGGTGTGATAAGATATCCTGTGAAACTTTAGTAAATGCCTCTTCTGAAAACTACCTCGAACAGATAATTAGAAACACTCATAATGAAAATGTAATGTCTATGATGGCAACAAATAGACCTGACTTCCTTGAGGATGTCCACATTGAAACTGGTATGAGTGACAATGACACAGTTGTGGCAGCAGTGATAACCAAAGTACGAAGAACAGCTAAAAAAAGCAGCAAGCTATATATGTTCAGTAAACTAAATTAAGAAATCAGTAGTTTCTTATCTCAATGAGGAACTTGGAACTTTCATCATAGGGAGGAACATGTAGAGGAACTCTGGGTGAAGTATAAAAGAATAGTTGATATAAATATGTACTCATTAGAACAGTCCATAATGGGAGGGAACCTCCATGGTATACAGTTATTGTAAAGAAACTTCTAAAGAAACAGATCACTGTGATGTGTGTAAAACAAAGTGTAGGGTTATAGATAGATGCTGATTAAAAGGCGTTTGGCTGTGAAGAGAGCGATGTGTGATGCCTTCAATGACTACCATAGCAGAATATTGTCAGATGACATTTCACAGAATCCAATGCAATTTGGTCATATGTAAAGGCTGTTATTGGCACCAAAGTTGTCCAGTCCCTAGTGAATGAGACACCAACTGAAATTGAGTGGCAAAGCAAAAGGTGAAACACTAACTCTGTTTTCAAATGTTCTTTTACAAAGGAAAACACAGCAAAATTGCCTCAGTTTAGTCCTTACACCACTGAAAAGACGAATTAAATAAGTATTAGTGTCAGTGGTGTTGAGAAGCAGCTGAAATCGATCGAATCCCTGAGAGATTTGATACTGAATATGCGGCTGAGTTAGCCCCTCTAACTATAACCTATCATAGATCCCTCGAACAAAAAAGTGTTTCCAGTTCTTCAAAAAAGGCGCAGGTAACACCCGTCTAAAAGAATGGTGGAAGTGATCCACAAAACTGTCGTCCAAAATCTTCGACATAAATTTGTTGTAAAATATTAGAACATTTTCTGAGCTCTAACATAACAGGATGACCTCTTCAATGCCATCCAGAATGGATTTTGAAAACAATGATCATGCAAAACCCAACTTATACTTTTCTCACAACATACTGAAAGCTTTGGATCGAGGCAACCTGGGAGGTGCAGTGTTCCTTGATTTCTGAAAAGCATTTCTCAGTGCTGCAACTATGCTTATTGTCAAAAGTATGATCATATGGGGTATCAAGTGGAATTTGGTGACGGAGTTTTTGCTATGCAGGATGCAGCATGTTATCTTGGATGGAGAGTGATCGTCAGACGTAGAAGTAATTTCGGGTGTGCCCCAGGGAAGTGTGTTGGGACTCTTACTGTTCCTACTGTATATTAATGACCATGCAGACAATATTAATAGTGAAATAAGACTTTTTGCAGATGTAGTTACCTATAATGAAGACTGAGAGAAACTGCATAAATATTCAGTCAGATCTTGATGAGATTTCAATGTGGTGCAGATATTGGCAACTTGCTCCAAGTGTTCAGAATTGTAAAATTTTGCACATCACAAAATGAAAAACAGTATCATATGACTATAATATCAGTGAGTATCTGTTGGAATTGGCCAACTCCTACAAATACCTGGGTGTAACACTTTGCAGGGATATGAAATGGAATCATGCATATGTTCAGTCGTATATAAAGCAGGTGGCAGACTTCAATTTATTGGTAAAATACTGGGGAATTGCAATCAGTGTACAAAGGAGATTGCTTACAAATCACTTGTGTTGCCAGTTCTAGAATATTGCTCAAGTGTGTGTGTGTGTGTGTGTGTGTGTGTGTGTGTGTGTGTGTGTGTGTGCGCGCGCGCCTCGTACCAGTTAGGATTAATGGGGATATTGAATGTATACAGAGAAGAGCAGCACGAATGGTCACAGGTTTGTTTAATTCATAGAATGTCAGAGATACTGAAGGAACTACGAGGGCAGGGTCTTGAAGACAGATATAAACTAGCCCGAGAAAGACAATTAACAACAAAGTTTCAAGAATTGGCTTTAAATGATTACTCTAGGGATAGACTACAGACCCCTATGTATCACCCACATAGGGATTGTGAGGATAAGATAAGAATTACTGCATGCACAGTGTCAGTCTTCCTGTGCTCCAAATGTGAATGAAACTCAAATGACCGGTACAATAAGATGTACCCTCTGCCATGCACCTCACAGTGGTTTGTGATGTATACAGGGTGTACATAAATCCGGGAACACTTTCAATTATTTATTGCACAAGAACCAAACATTGTACTGAAGTGTGCTACAGCTGTAGAATCTGGGGTACAAAGCATTCACACGAATGCATTTAATTTGAGTGTGATTCCCTGAAGGTAAATGTTTTTTTGTGCCTTGTCACGTCAAAAACTGTGTGGACTACTCTTCTTCTCAGAGAGCACTGTCACTGGATATTCCTACTTGGACATGTAGCAGCAATGGCTGATGCCTCAAATGCAATCGGACTCTTCATTCATCTTTCAGCAGGATGGAACTCGACCCCATTTTCATCGTGAAGTTCGTGGTACCTGAATACGGAGTTGCTGCATCAGTGGATCAGCTGTGCTACAGAAAGGGACAGCTGTTTCATGAAATGGCCTCCCAGATCACCAGATCTCACTCCATGTGACATTTTCATGTGGAGACACATTAGAGGTCTGGTGTATGTACCACCTCTACCATGTGATGTAGCAGAGCTCTTGGACAGAATATGTGAGAAGCGACTGTCACAGTCGACTATGCCGTGCTGGGACGGGCATGGCAAGAATTCGATTACCATATTGACGTCTGCTGGGTCACTCATGGTTACCAAATTTTTTGTGTGGCATCCCACTGCTCCTGAGCTCCTTGCATTGTTTTCACACTTATCCAGCGACACAGTGAAGCTGTTGGATGCATCTAAAATAAAGTTGACATGTTTAATAACTCTAGTCACATATCTTATTTGGTATGCGTAATCTCATTATTGCCAACTGCAGCTCTCAGCAGTTCTAATTCCGTCTGTGCCTCTGCCACATAGCTTTGAGGTTTCAGATCATCTGATACAGCATAACCATAAATCTGTCCTATCAGATTGCTTCAAAGTACCCTACAAGGAAAGAAGCATAGGTCATCTTCACATTGTCAGCTGTTTCTTACTGCTCTGCTACCACACTTAGTCATTATTACAGCATTTTAGTGCTAGCTGTTGATTATGCAACTTTTTTGTTTCGTTTAATCATCAACAACTGACATACAGTACTTATTTTACAGAAGAAACGTGTGTTTTTTAATAAAAGTTGCTGTGTAAGCTAAATATTAGGTTACATTTCTCATAGTGACCATTTTTGTAAAAACTAACATGTCTGTGCACTTAATGCCCCTGATACTAGTCGGTTCAGTCAAGATCAATTGTTTGTATTCAGAGGAACAACCTCAATCTTATACTTCAGCTTTGCTGATTGTGCTGTGCTTATTTAAAAATTGAGTCCATATTAATCACAGTGTGTTGATGGCCTTATTGCTAAGATGAATGCTTATAAGAAGTGAGAAATTCATTTTTAAGTCCAGGTCGCACACACATTTATTCAAGATAATGATATTTGGTAAATTAAGTGTAAAACAATGGCATGGATAAAGATTGTTTTCTGCATGTTACTGTAACGTCATTCTTTGAAGCCTGTGAGAACACAACTTGCTCACTGATTTTTCAGGAACATTATTTGTCTACTTTTCAGCACTACTCAGGAATCATTACCCCAACTAATTGGCATTTTAGATGATATGTTTGTGTTTCCTTAGAGAATTGCTGCACAATATTGCCACTTTACACCATTGATGAAACATACAGGAAGCAAACTTTACATCATTCCTTAAAACTGATTCATATCAAAACATTTTCTCCGTGGTAAGTGACAATACACTTTCCCTCGGAACTGTAAAACTTAACAATCCTTGTAGTGAAGGTTTTATATACCAGCATAGATTTTCCCAGCACTTCTAGAAATGAAACTGCATTTTTTTAAAAATTGCAGAGATCTCTGATGCTCAGGAACATTTTGTTGTTGTCGCGATCTTCACTCCAGAGACTGGTTTGATGCAGCACTCCATGCTTCTCTATCCTATGCATGCCTCTCCCATCTCCGAACAACTACTGCAACTTACATCCTTCTGAATGTGCTTAGCATATTCAGCTCTTGGTCTCCCTCTACATTTTCACCCTCCACACTTCCCTCCGGTACTAAATTGGTGATCCCTTGATGCCTCAGAACGTGTCCTACCAACCGATCCGTTCTTCTATGAGGGCTGTGCCGAAAGTTTTTAGCAGCCCGTAAGGCAGAGGACATTGGGGTTGTTTTCATTCGAAAAAGCGATGTTTTTCGACCTTGGGACGTGCGTGCGCAGCCCCTGGCTAGCGGTGATCCCCCCACAGCGCGGTAAGAAAGCACAGGCAGTGCTGAGTCAGAGACGGTGCAGGATGGAGCTGTCGCGCCGCGACTTTCGCGCCACGATTTTTTACGATCATAAAAAGGGTTTAAGTGCCGAAGAATGCGATTCTTCTTTGCTGCGTGTTTTTGGTGAAGCTTTTCCCTTCTAGGGCCACAGTTGGAAATTGGTTTCCCAAGTTTTCGAGGGGTCGGCAGTCAATTGAAGATGAACCTCGTCCCGGTCGGACAGCAACAGCTGTGACTCCTGAAATCATTGATGCTGTGAGGAAAATGGTCACAGAAGATCCACATCTTACATTTTGCGACATTGATGGGACACTAAATATTGGATCAACAGCAGCACAGACCATCGTTCATAGTCACTTAGGCCTTACTAAGAGATGTGCCTGTTGGGTACCACAGTCCCTGACAGAAAGCCATAAGGAGGCGAGAATGGACTGGTGTCGTTTCATGCTCGAAAAATTCAATGGAGGGAAGTCCCAAGACACCTAAAATATCGTCACAGGTGATGAAACGTGGGTCTACCATTATGACCCTGAAACGAAGAGACAGTCTTCTGTGTGGTGCTTTCGAGGGGAGGAACCACCCACACAAATTCGGAGCTCTGGAAAAAAGATGGTGGCAACTTTTTTCACAAAGATTGGGCATCTCACCTCTGTGACCTTGGACGCAAGTCATACAATCAATGCTGAATGGTACGTGAACAATTGTCTTCCAAAAGTCATCGCCACATGGAAGTCACAGCATCCAAAGTCCAAGAGTGGGCACCTTCTGCTGCATCACGACAATGCATCTGTTCACAGGGCTGCCAGAATGATGGACTTTCTGGAGAAGGAAAAAGTGCGAGTGTTACCCCATCTCCCCTATTCACCTGACCTGGCCCCCTGTGACTTCTTTCTGTTCCCTAAGACTAAGGGAAAAATTCGAGGGCAGCGGTTTTCATCAGATGAAGAGGCCATTGCAGCGTACGGGAGTGCACTAAGTGACATCCCAAAAGAAGCTTGGACTGACACATTTTCTAAGTGGTTTCAGAGAATGGAAAAATGTATACATACTAGTGGAGAGTATTTTGAAAAGTTGTGAACGTTTTTTTTGCAAATAAATTTTTTTCACACATTCCGCTAAAAACTTTCAGCATAGCCCTCATAGTCAAGTTGTGCCACAAACTCCCCTTCTCCTCAATACCTCCTCATTAGTTATTTGATCTACCCATCTGATCTTCAGCATTCTTCTGTAGCACCACATTTCAAAAGCTTATATTCTCTTCTTGTCTAAACTGTTTATTGTCCGTTTCACTTCCACACATGGCCACACTCCATATAAATACTTTCAGGAAAGACTCCCTGACACTTAAATCTGTACTCTATGTTAACAAATTTCTTTTCTTCAGAAATTCTTTGCTTTCCATTGCCAGTCTACATTTTATATCCTCTCTACTCCGAACATGTCCCTTATTTTGCTCACCAAATAGCAAAACTCATTTGCTACTTTAAGTGTCTCATTTCCTAATCTAATACCCTCAGCATTGCCGGATTCAATTCAACTACATTCCATTTCCTCGTTTTTCTTTTGTTGTTGTTCATCTTATGTCCTCCTTTCAAGACACTATCCATTCCGTTCAACTGCTCTTCCAGGTCCTTTGCTGTCTCTGACAGAATTACAATGTCTTCTCCATGGATTTTAATTCTTACTCCAATCTCCCCCCCCCCTTTTTGCTGCTTGTTCAATATACAGATTGAATAACATCGGGGATAGGCTACAAAGCTGTCTCACTTCCTTCTCAGCCACTGCTTCCCTTTCATGCCCCTTGACTCTCATTACTGCCATCTGGTTTCTATACAGCAGGGGTCACAAGCTTCCTGTAAGTCTATAAACGCTAGAGACTTAGGTTTGCCTTACCTTAGCCTGTCTTCTAAGATAAGTCATGTCAGTGTTGCCTCACTTGTTCCAACATTTCTATGGAATCCAAACTAATCCTCCCCGAGATTGGCCTTTACCAGTTTTTTCGTTCGTCAGTAAAGAATTTGTTAGTATTTTGCAACGTTTGTGACTAATACAGCACCATCTATCACAAAGCGAAAAAAGTGGTCCAACTAAAACATTCAGATTTCTTTATGTACTACACGAATATGTAACAAAAAATCGGGGTTCCTTTTTTTAAAAAAACGCAGTTGATATCAGTTTGACCCATGGCAGCGCCATCTAGCAGGCCAACCATAGCGCCATCTGGTTTCCCCTTTCAAGCTAGACAAGTTTCGTTCTTTGTAGTTTTTTCGTTTGGCGCTTATTTCGTGAGATATTTGGCCGGGTCCCGATCAATGGATCACCCTGTGTGTGTTTTTGCAACTTCCACTGTTATGAGTGTGAATCCTGAATCCTTCCTGATCCTGCTGACAATGTTTTATGAATTTATTTGTGAAAGTATCGACAGCCTCTCCTGCTCCATTTGATGTCCCACCCCCTTAAAGCGTAACACAAACACAAATGTACCAGTAAAATTTTAAGTAATATCATAAGTAGCTGATCTTTTGGGCCTGACATTTTCCTAGAAATGAGGTCCTCGAGAAAGACGCATTGAAAGCAGTTTGTTTTTATGATGTACTGGATAGCCTTTGACGCAACTTGTGTGTGCACCATGTTTTTATTGTTGTAAATGGTGCACTTTCTTTGCAACTGAATTTTTATTTCAGTTTTTCTACTGCTGCAGTATTATAATGCAGCAGCAGGCTAAAGTAAAAATTCTTTGTTACAGCATCAGTCCTTAGCAGTCAAGATTACTAAAAATTAACTGAAACAATGCAAAATTCCTGGACTTTTAAAAAATTACTGCGTTTTCCCGGACAAAAAAATTCCTAGGCTGTATAAGCTCCGCGTAAGTAGGTATAGGGGAAAATCAGTACGACTGTACTGGCAAAGAGCAAAGCGAGAAATGAATTACTGAGACAGCTGTAATCAAATTTTCTACTGAAGTTCAGACACACAATCATTGCAATTTGATAGCCGAATATTGCTTCTTTATTACAGCACTGTGTGTGTTTTTAGCAAATTAGTATATAGCTTTTTTGCGACAGTCAACATTTTTTTCTTTTTCCCCGATTTCATGTACTACTTCCACATACAATTGTATGACTTAGAAATAAACTTCATTTGTAAAATTACAGGTGAAAATCTGCATGCATTCATTCATTCATTAAAAATGTTATGGAGAAGCAATGTATAGCTTAAGCTTCATACTTTTCCTGCAACACTTGTTGCCCCCATGGAAAAACCTTTCAGTGCTTTTGAGTTTTGCTGGAACACAGGGACTCTGATTACTAGGTGCCCATGGGTGTTATCAATACTGCTGTATCATACACTAACCTTAGGACACTTATATCACATTCCTTTTTTGATATGTGCAGTGCCTAGAATAGGAAAGGTCTTCGATAATATTCTGCTTAATTATTTTTGAACTGAGTACACGGTATAAAACTTGTTGTTACCAATTTACCTTTAGTCTCATCAGTTCAGTCTAATAATGTCTTCTCATATTGCAATGCTATGTGATGAAGGCAATTTCGTTTTACAAACTTTGGCAATAAATATCAAGCTAATTTCATAGCCTGTCTAGTCCATGCCATACACTGTGCGAAGCTTTCACTGGGCATCTTACCTTCACCTCTTTTTGCAACGTTGTATGCTCTTTTCATTGTATAGACAACTTCACTCAAGTTCCTAAACCTGTAACTTCTGTATACATTGCACTGATGTTCACAGCCAATGGTTGGAACAGTCTCTGTATTGTGCAGTCCATAAAATTACAATTTAAATTGGACAATAGGTTCAAGGCTCTGTCTGCTTAGAGGATTTCCTGCAGCAATGTGATTGCAGTTTTGGAAGGCAATCCAGAAATTTTCATGAGTCTTCATTTTCCTTTGTATTGTTCAAAAGCTGATCCTGTCCCTCGTGTGACCTCCAGCCAACACCAGTCAGCATGTTCCCATCTCACGAAAAATTTAATCAAGATGGCAGACCATTTGGAAAGTGTTGCAACAGAGCTCTCACTTCTGCAGGAAAAGAAAGTGTAGACAGTTTAACAACATAAGTGTTGCAGCTCTTTTACAAATCAGAAAGACCCATTCAAGGTAATTTAAATACGTAAACAGAAGTTTGAACATATCACAGTGTATTATCCACCATTCACTCTGAATTGTTCCTAGCATGTGTTTACACAAGACAAGACGAAAAAATTCCTGGTTTAAAACACCCTTTTCCATGTAAAGTGACAGCATATTTTTCCCTCAGAGCTACAGAACTTAGTCCTTTGAATGTTAAGTTTTATGCACTGGCGTATAACTTCCTGGTACTAGGAAATGAAACAGCAAAAAAGTTGTTCTGGAAAGATCTTTAATATGCAGCAGCATGTACACTGCATATTTTCTTATCACAAAAGTATAAAAATGAATTCCACTAAATACAGTACGTTAGTTTCCAAAGCACTGCAGTCGTGATTGTAATGCACCTTTGTCAGGCAATCACAGCTTCTGTCAAGTGATCTCACCAGCCAATGACAGCAGAGTGGTGGTGGTTAGTGTTTAACGTCCCGTCGACAACGAGGTCATTAGAGACGGAGCGCAAGCTCGGGTTGGGGAAGGATTGGGAAGGAAATCGGCCGTGCCCTTTCAAAGGAACCATCCCGGCATTTGCCTGAAACGATTTAGGGAAATCACGGAAAACCTAAATCAGGATGGCCGGAGACGGGATTGAACCGTCGTCCTCCCGAATGCGAGTCCAGTGTGCTAAACACTGCGCCACCTCGCTCGGTAATGACAGCAGATGTTCAGACCATAGGACGCATTATGTTGTCAGCCAATAGCAACATCACTGTTAAGTAAAGTGAACATACAAATAGGAAAAGTTAATGGTTTAAATGAATATACATATAGTATAGCTACAAGCATAGCTTTCATGTATAATATTAATGATTTTTGGCATGTTACCCTTCAAGGTATATGTGCCAGTAAAATTTCAAATAATGACAAACAGCTGCTCTTCTGGGTGGTGCAAATTTTTTCTAAGTAGCTCGTCCTCTTAAGTGTTTAGTTTTGAATGACACTCAAATCCTCCGATTTCAGAAATTTGTCACACATTCTCACAAGTAACACAAGTCATCTTTTGTAAAGGGAAATTTTTAAAGCACTGCTTCTCATCACCATCCACAATATTTTCCCACGACTTGTTGGAAATAATTTCATTTGAACAATTGCCAGAGTGCACCAGAAAACAGGTATTACTGCACATGCACAGCTACAATGAAATGAGAAGCCCATGCTTGGTGTTTGCTCTGTTCATATGCCCTTAGTTTCATTCCTGTCTGGAATTTTGGGCATAATGGGATATCAAGTGAACATGGGCAGCACTCTAGCATCTTGTGCTCTTAGAACATACAGAGTTGTTGTACTTAGGGCAAGTGGTCCATCACAGCCTATCCAGATAAGGAAAGTGGAATAAGAAAGCAGTACTTGGCATAATATTCATTTCGAAAGGAGTCTACAACGCCAAGTACTGTACTGTGCAATGCATTTAACATTTTTTAATCTTTTCTATACCATTAACTAGCATTTCCTGCCAGCTTTACATCCACAAAGCCCTGCAAAAGGCGAGTAAGAACGAATAAAAAAATCTCATGCAAAAATAAAAACAGTTGTTTGTATACACCAGAACTCCGGAAAAGAAGTTTTCATAACTTATCAAGTGGTATAAAACATCAAGAAAAATATATATATAATGCCTTGAAGGGAGTGACAATGATAAAACACGGTGTGCTGCCAGTCTGTAATATACCAAAGGATGGAGTTCTGAAATTTAAGACATGAACCAAATTAACAAATAACATCAAGCCTTAGGGGGTACCAGATAGTGTTGAAACGTGTCCTGTGATTGGAAAAACATTGTTTCACAGAAGGCAGATTTGTAAAATTCTGCTAAAGCTGTGAATATATTTGAAACAAAACATTTTATTTATAACTAATAACCAAATTTGGCTGCCTAGTCATCTTCAAGTCGACATTTATGAATGTGTGTACACAGCGTTAACATCTCACATTATGTCATAAAAGAAACTAGGACACTTCAATACTCCCAAGAGCACAAGAATTTTGTAAACCATGCTAAAATGTACAATTCGGCTCTTAGTGCACATTCAAAAGTCCAGATTCACACTGAAGTAAGCCCGTATCTTGTATAAGGCTTTTTGTGTGGTTTTCAGGATGCCAATTTTCTTGAAGTATCTGTACTGTATTATCTCCTGTTTGGTTCTTTATTATCGCATTGTCAGAAGATGAAAATGTGCACTTTAATTTTAGTGAACAGTTGAAACCAGCCAAAAGTACAGAATGAAACACTTCATTTCAAATAAATTGGCTTCCTCTGCAAAAATGATTAATAAAAGCCAAATTTCTTTTGCGAGCCAACACAAATAACCTCTTTGTTGCTCGATTGCCAATAATGTGGAAATATAATCAAATCAGAAAACAAACATTTCAGTCTTCTGTAATTACATGGATGTATTTTAATTCACGATAGCTCCCAGCTACAGATATCAGTTTAGTTTTCATTTGATAGAATTGCAAACGAAGAGAGAACAGTTAAATCATGAAACACAAATGCGCATCACAAGGAGACTAGTCCCCCTCTACAACTCTGCTCTGTGCAAGTGTGAATCTGGTAGCTTAGGCAAGATATAAATATTTTCAGCTAGCATCTGGCTGCCTATACAGGTAACAGCCACACTTCCAGTAGCTATAAGCAGAAGGCACTGCTCATAAGTGACTTCAGCTCCACTTGTGAGCCCGAAGGCAACTAAATAAATGAAGCTAATGTGAACAGTTGTGAAGTCACTCTTTGAAAGCAGTTTGTTATGGAGTACTGCATAGTTTTCCTCCTTAAAGCCCACTGCTCCCTGCAGAAGCTTCTATTTGTTCTGTTGTATATGGCACGCATGTGGGGAGTGGTAATGGTAGGGATTGCGGGCAGGCACTGTAGAGGAAATGCCAGTCTCAACTGAAGCCTACGCTCAAATCTTCTGTAAACACTAAGTGAGGGCCTTCCACACTGGCATGGTGGCCATTCAAAAAGATCTACTGTCACCTCTACTTTGGTTAGTATCCACAAAGAATTTCGTCAAAAATGCAGAAATTTATTTTGTAACTTTGACAGAAACAGCAAGAATCGCGAATTTTGAGTACAACCTACACATTTCTCTGGCTGCCATGTTAAAATTAGCTTCTTTCGCCAAAACACAATTGAGTTTAGTCTAACCTCACTATGTTGTTGTCTCCAGTCGTGAGACTGGTTTGATGCAGCTCTCCATGCTACTCTATCCTGTGCAAGCTTAATCATCTCCCAGTACCTACTGCAGCCTACATAATTCTGAATCTGCTTAGTGTATTCACCTCTTGGTCTCCCTCTACAATTTTTACCCTCCATGCTGCCCTCAAGTACTAAATTGGTGATCACTCGATGTCTCAGAACATGTCCTGCTAACCAATCCCTTCTTCTAGTCAAGTTGTGCCACAAGCTCCTCTTCTCTCCAATTCTAGTCATACCTCATTAGTTATGTGATCTACCCATCTAATCTTCAGCATTCTTCTGTTGCACCACATTGCAAAAGCTTCTATTCTCTTCTTGTCTAAACTATTTATCGTCCACATTTCACTTCCATACATGGCTACACTCCATACAAATACTTTCAGAAACGGCTTCCTGACACTTAAATCTATACTCGATGTTAACAAATTTCTCTTCTTCAGAAACGGTTTCCTTGCCATTGCCAGTCTACATTTTATATCCCCTCTACTTCGACCATCATCAGTTATTTTACTCCCTAAATAGCAAAACTCCTCTACTACTTTAAGTGTCTCATTTCCTAATCTAATTCCCTCAGCATCGCCCAACTTAATTCGACTGCATTCCATTATCCTCGTTTTACTTTTGTTGATGTTCATCTTATACCCTCCTTTCAAGACACTGTCCATTCCATTCAACTGCTCTTCCGAGTCCCTTGCTGTCTGACAGAATTACAATGTCATCAGCGAACCTCAAAGTTTTTACTTCTTCTCCATGGATTTTAATACCTACTCCGAACTTTTCTTTCGCTTCCTTTATTGCTTGCTCAATATACAGATTGAATAACATCGGGGATAGGCTACAACCCTGTCTCACTCCCTTCCCAACCACTGCTTCCCTTTCGTACCCCTCGACTCTTATAACTGCCATCTGCTTTCTGTACAAATTTTAAATAGCCTTTGGCTCCCTTTATTTTACTCCTGCCACCTTCAGAATTTGAGAGTATTCCAATCAATATTGTCAAAAGCTTTCTCTAAGTCTCACGCATTCCAATAATTCTACGGAATCCAAACTGATCTTCTCCGAGGTCGCCTTCTACCAGTTTTTCCATTCGTCTGTAAAGAATTCACATTAGTATTTTGCAGCCGTGACTTATTAAACTGATAGTTCGGTAATTTTCACATCTGTCAACACCTGCTTTCTTTGGGAATGGAATTATTATATTCTTCTTGAAGTCTGAGGGTATTTTGCCTGTCTCATTCATCTTGCTCACCAGATGGTAGAGTTGTCAGGACTGGCCCTCCCAAGCCCATCAGTAGTTCTAATGGAATGTTGTCTACTCCCGGGGCCTTGTTTCGACTCAGGTCTTTCAGTGCCCTGTCAAACTCTTCACGCAGTATCATATCTCCCATTTCATCTTCGTCTACATTCTCTTCCATTTCCATAATATTGTCCTCAAGTACATCGCCCTTGTATAGACCCTCTATATACTCCTTCCACCTTTCTGCTTTCCCCTCTTTGCTTAGAACTGGGTTTCCATCTGAGTTCTTGATATTCATACAAGTGGCTCTCTTTTCTCCAAAGGTCTGTTTAATTTTCCTGTAGGCTGTATCTATCTTACCCCTAGTGAGATAAGCCTCCACATCCTTACATTTGTCCTCTAGCCATGCCTGCTTAGCCGTTTTGCACTTCCTGTCGATCTCATTTTTTAGACGTTTCTACTCTTTTTTGCCTGCTTCATTTACTGCATTTTTATATTTTCTCCTTTCATCAATTAAATTCAATATTTTGTTCTGTTACCCAAGGATATCTACTAGCCCTCATCTTTTTGCCTACTTGATCCTCTGCTGCCTTCACTACTTCATCCCTCAAAGCTACCCATTCTTCTTCTACTGTATTTCTTTCCCCCATTCCTGTGAATTGTTCCCTTATGGTCTCCCTGAAACTCTTTACAACCTCTGGTTCTTTCAGTTCATCCAGGTCTGATCTCCTTAAATTCCCACCTTTTTTAGAGTTTTTTCAGTCTTAATTTATAGTTTATAACCAATAGAAGAGTCCACATCTGCACCTGTAAATGTCTTACAATTTAAAACCTGGTTCCTAAATCTCTGTCTTACCACTATATAATCTATCTGATACCTTTTAGTATCTCCAGGGTTCTTCCATGTATACAACCTTCTTTCATGATTCTTAAACCAAGTGTTAGCTCTGCACAAAATTCTACCAGGCAGTTTCCTCTTTCATTTCTTAGCCCCAATCCATATTCACCTACTATGTTTCCTTCTCTCCCTTTTCCTACTCTCGAATTCCAGTCACCCATGACTATTAAATTTTCATCGTCCTTCACTACCTGAATAATTTCTCTTATGTCATCATATATTTCATCAATTTCATCATCATCTGCAGAGCTAGTTGGCATATTAACTTGTACTACTGTAGTAGGCGTGGGCATCGTGTCTATCTTGGCCACAATAATGCGTTCACTATGCTGTTTGTAGTAGCTTACCCGTACTTTTTATTCATTATTAAACCTATTCCTGCATTATCCCTATTTGATTTTCTATTTATAACCCTGTATTCACCTGACCAAAAGTCTTGTTCCTCCTGCCACCGAACTTCACTAATTCCCACTATACCTAACTTTAACCTATCCATTTCCCTTTTTAAATTTTCTAACCTACCTGCCCAATTAAGGGATCTGACATTTCACGCTCCGATCCGTAGAACACCAGTTTTCTTTCTCCTGATAACGACGTCCTGTTGAGTAGTCCCCGCCCGGAGATCTGAATGGGGGACTATTTTACCTCCGGAATATTTTACTCAAAAGGACGCCATCATTGAACCATACAGTAAAGCTGCATGCCCTCGGGAAAAATTACACCTGTAGTTTCCCCTTGCTTTCAGCCGTTCGCAATACCAGCACAGCAAGGCCATTTTGGTTAGTGTTACAAGGCCAGATCAGTCCATCATCCACACAGTTGCCCCTGCAGCTACTGAAAAGGCTGCTGCCCCTCTTCAGGAACCACACGTTTGCCTGGCCTCTCAACAGATACCCCTCCGTTGTGGTTGCTATCTGTATCGTTGAGGCACGCAAGCCTCCCCACCAACGGCAAGGTCCATGGTTCATGGGGGGGCACCTCACTATAGTCTGTCGGTAAAATGAAGAGCGAGCTAGTCCCCACTCTGCCAACCCAGCTTCGTCACAAGGCGCTTCTACAGGCTGTTTCACAACATAGTATCGGCCCTGCCGCGGCGCGCGCTTAAAATCTGTGGTGAAGCCGTGTACAGATACGTCTCGGCTGCATTTATTTTTAGACAAATGCTTTAAGACCATAAGGAATACAAAAAAATGATAGCTTCTTCCGAAACACAACATTATAGAGTAAATAATATTAACATAAGAATGGAAGTCAGGATTCTACTAAAAACATAGAACCAAATGCTTCTTCATGCGAATGTATGTTCCTCTATTGCCATTCGTAAAACGAACCCCATACAATGCAATTGGTCTGTAGAATTTAAGGCTTGTTCTTGTTTTGTGTTTCTACTGAAAGGTAGAAGTTTTCTTTGAAGGACAGCATTGAAACATAATTCTTGGAACACAGAGTGTTTAAAAAAGAATCAAAATATATAATTTTGTGTGTTGTATTAGTCCGATATACACTACCTTTTTGTCACAGTCTTCGTAAACCTGCCTAAAAAAGTATGTGTTCAATGTTATGCACATTGTGTATTTACTTTGTCATTTACTCTGTTTACATGCGTTTTTGTAGCATCAACGATTATTTGTTTTGTATAAAAATAGAGAATCTGTATGAAATTTTTAAGTGTATGAAATTTTTTGAAATGGTAAATATTGCTTTTGGTGAGCCTGTTATTATTAAAGCAAGGGCAGACAAGTGGTATAAACATTTCAAAGCAGGCCTTAAAGGACAGTGGTTTTACAAGGATGGATGAGATTAAAAATGCACAGTTAAGAGACCTATAGACTATCCCGGTGAAACAGTTCCGTAAGTGTTTCGGGAATTGGAAAAAGCACTAGCATAAGTGTATAATATGTAATGGGGAATATTTTGAAGAGGATAACATAGCTGTAAATTAACAGAGTTCTTACCAAAAAATAAAAATATGTGAACACACCTCGTATGTCAAGCGTTTTGCTTAGAAGTCCAGAATCGGTGTACATGTTTGGAAGGAAATTCCAGTAGTGTTTAGAATAGCCATTGCGCACATGTTTTAAGCAAGAGATTTAGAGTTCCATAAGCAGCAAAGGTTTTTCGTGATTTTGAAACTGTAACGATGGGTTTCCTCCCAAAATTATTAGTATTCCTTCGTGACAATCCCAGTAAACGATGGAGCTTATTTTTCCATTCTTTATGCGTCCTGTCAGGTGAGGGCAACATTTGCATAAATTGCAGCCCTTTAATTGGGACTGGTAATAATAGCCAACAGTTCTTTTTGGGTCACCTCTTTAATATATCCTGTAATAACATTAGAGACAATCGAACGCTCGTTAATCCCCAAATGCCTCCTCTTCGTATTCTGCACATTTTCTTGCAATGCTAGACTATTATCAATCACGTCCAGATATTGAAGTACATCAGTAATTATACAACGTTAGCTCACTGACACTGGCAACTAAGATTCCACGAACACAAACGACGTATATCACTGCATGCCGATCTATACCGCTAGACAAGTAACGGACAGCAGATTTTGGGTGCCCCCTGTAGGCCGGTGGCAGCATTCTTCCGGTAAAGGCCACTTCCCCCACCAAAAGCGCTGCTCACTCTTGAATTTACAGACAGACTATAACAAGCTGTGAAAAATAATTCTGAACAGTGGTTTATTAAGTGAATGTATGTAATGTCATAGCTTATGAAAAAGCACATTTTCGGCATAAACTAAACGTGTAATGTCTTCACTTACATTGTTCCACAACCCACGGCATTTTTCGATTCACCAGCTATCAATGCCCCTTAAAAACTGCATTCATCGGAAGTCTGTAGTCAGTGGAATAAGGATGTTTTGCATAATAACAATATCGCAAAATACTCTCCTCTTAGCGAGTTATTTGCCGAAATTTTATTTAGAGACCTCAAACTGTTTATGAAATATGGGAATGTTTTGGATGTGTCTCTCTGGCTTTATCACTGGCACAGCGTGGTCAACAATGAGGGCTAATTTTCATAAGATTGGTGACACACCTCCAACCATTCTTAAGAAAAATTCAGTGTTTTAGCTAAATTTCATGCACTGCGACATGTGTAATTGCACGAAACGCAAAATCCTAGTGACCTATTTTTCATTAAAAACTTTTCCAAATTTCACACAATGTCTTACTTCACGTAAATATCACAGTAACTATGACCATTAAAGAAATGATGGTTACCCCATCATGAACCTGACGCATAATGCAATACATAAAGCAAAAACTAACTTTTTTTTCCCACGTAGTTTCTGTTCTGAGAAAGATTGCTGGGCATGAACCTCAATTCAGTCACTGAGCGGTCGAAAGGTTTCATGCATTGTTAGCCTTTGTAGTATAGGTAAAAATGCACTCCAATTTATACACTGAGGTGACAAGTCATAGGACAGCAATTGCTCATATACAGATGGCGGTAGTACTGCGTACGCAAGGTATAAAAGGGAATGGTACTTGGAGCCATATGCATGGGACATTCCATTTCTGACATAATTAAGTGATTCAGTACTTCATAATCACAGTATCAACAGTGGGCTGAGAATACAAAATTTCAGGAACACCTTCCACCATGGACAATGCAGTGACCAACAGCTAACTTAACAATCGAGAGCAGCGGCGTTTGCATAGTGTTTCCACTGCAGGCAAGCCACACTGCATGGGATAAACATAGAAATCAATATGGGACAAGTGACAAACATTCATTAGGACAGTGCAGCAAAATTTGGAACTGATGGGCTGGGGCAGCAGGTCACTGACAAGTGTCTTTGCTAACAGCACGCCATTGCCTGCAGCATCTCTCCTGAGTGCGTGACCATACGGAGTTAACCCTAGATAACTGTGGCCTGGTCAGGTGAGTCCTTATTTCGACAAAAGCTGATGTTAGGCTTTGGTGCAGACCTCACAAGGCCATGGACCGAGGTTGTCAAAGCACTGTGCAAGCTGGTGGTGACCCCATAATGCTTGGGCTACATTTACATGGAATGGACTGTGTCCTCTGGTCCAACTGAATGAATCATGGACTTGAAATGGTTACGTTTGACTACTTTGAGACCATTTGGAGCCAATCACGTACCCCAACAATGGAAATTTTATCGGTGACAATGTACCAGACACTTGGCTACGACAGTTCACGACTGGTTTGAAGTACATCGTGGAAAATTGAGCGAATTATTTGGCTAACCAGATCGCCTGACATGAATCCCATTGAACATTTATGGGAGAGGTAAGCACATGCGCAAAATCCTGCACTGGCAAAACTTCCGCACAGGATCGTTGAGCCCATGCCATGTAAGTTGAACTACATTGCACAAAAGGAAGTATCCCATGACCTTTGGCACTTCAGTGCCTAAAATGATGAAACAAGTTTTTAGTAATAGGAAGTATGTTCTGTATTTAATTTTTTTACTGAATAGCACAAGTCATCCAGCAAACTAATTTGTTGGGACCAACAGATCTACTCAAGAAACCATTGGTAGTGATATAAATTTTTGTGTGGTATGAAAGTAACTGATTTAGGGTTACACTGTGAGTATCATCCACCAATGCACTCTATAGAATAAAAGTCAATAAAATGTGATGATTATGAAACTTATTTATGGAAACCTATATTGTATGAATTGATGAATTTCCAACATAAGCAAGCAGTTAACTGTAGAACATAATTTAGGTGGTTGGTTTTGTGATTACTTACAGCCACTAAGTTTATCTCTAGCATTGTAGAGTTCAAAATTTTTCTGAAAGATTTGAGAGATATCACTTCCATGTGAACATGGCTTAGTCACTGCAACAACCCAACAATTTTGTTCATAACAAATAGCAGTTTTCATGGTCAGAATTGGTGCATCTCTTGCAGAAATGATCAGTATAAGATATGTGATTTTACAGTTACCTCAGACACAGTCAATGACTTCACTACAAGAGACACCGTTTTGATGTGGATGCCAATCAACAAAAATCATCTGCAAAAGACCGAAGACATCACTGATATACCCCTAATTACCCTGTACCTTTTCATTTAAACATTACACGATGAACTTGATTTACATGCTGAATTACATTGATTTCTCATTGGTAACAGCCATAGTTAACTGGATATTTGTTTCTTTATACACACAAAGTATTGTTCCAAGGTGAAAACCAAGTACTGAAACACCATTAAGCCATTAGAAAAATTGGACATACTTTTTTCCTCACTTGAGCCCTTTATTTTCAAGTCCAGACAGTGTAATATGGGTGGGACTGTCATAAGACACATTCATGTACTGAATTCCTTTTGGTTTCCCCCTCAAAGAAAATTATTGTAGTTGGAACTTGTCAAATAAGTCAAAAGTTTGTCTGCTCTTGACTGAGTAAGTACAAGGTGATAAAGAGGCTTTGCAAAAGATTAAGTTACTAAATGTTCTCAACAATTTAAGGTGTGGTGACTCCCAAATTCAGTGCCTCACATCAAATGTTCGAGCCAATTGTTAATTTACATGAGGAACTGACACTGTCCTCTAAGGTTTTGTGAAACAACTATTAGCTGAATATGTTTAGTGCTGTACATGAGTTACTCAAGTTCTCAGAAACGGACCGTATGCCACATCACCTAGTACTCTTCCACTTTTAGTACAAACCAAGCATAAATTACCAGAATTTTCAATTTACTTTTTAGACATAAACCCAAAATATTTAAAACAGCAGCCATGGATGTACTCTATCTGCAGGGCACCTTTGTATAGCTGGAACAAGGCTGGTGCCTATTCTGAGAGACTGCATTTTTTCAGATATGAAATACTTAGCTGATTTTTCGGAACCTATTTTGGTGAAAAAAATTTGATTTTTGCGTATCTTACAACCTGATACATTCACTTGATAAATAGCTGGATTTCTTTTCTTACTCATATTGCCTTGCATCAAGTAAACCATTGTGCAAAATTTTAAAGATTTTTGCACAGGTACAAATGCACTGTGTTAACTTCTTGTATGGTCGATTTTAGCTCATACATCACGGAGAATGAATTATCAATGAGATATCGAAATTTTACTTATAATTCAGTACAAATAAATATCTTATTTCATTCTTGAGTCAATGGGTTTTATATTCAAAGGACAACCATACATGTGTCCATTCCAGCCTGCACATCGCATAACAATCATATCACAAGCTGTTCAGGATATCGAAACAATGTTTTTACGAAGTAATTCATCTGCAGCAGTGAGGGGTCAGCAGCTCATGATGCATACAGACGTCCACAGTGCTGTAGGAAAACCCAAGTGGAATTTGCACAAATGTCCACAGAAGCTGGGTAACGGCATGGTAGGAATTTTATACATGTCTACAGCAGTGAATGAATTATGTGCATCTGACGCCGACACTTATCCATTTACATACAATGACAGTGGCAGATAAAGCAAAAGTCAGTAATCCTTTCACTTCCCTTCCTGAACTATTACCTTCATGCAATTGTTCTCATTTGAAAAAAATTAAAGTTATTGGGCACCAACCACTTGAAAGCTAATAAAAAGACCTGAAGGACAGGAACAATAAGAGACATGTATTATTTAGGATAAAGTTTTTATTTTAGTACAAATTTGTAGAGACCAACATCAGGCATCAAAAGTTCCTGTAAATAACAAAGAGCACAGTATTAGTTAATGCAACAAACCCAAATTTACACATAGGTAATTAATGGGCTTAAATCAACACTTACTTTGCAAGAATGCCATCCTTTTTTGCAAGCCTTGCTATACAGTCATCAGACTCCCCCTATAAAGAAAGTAAATTACTTTGAAAACTGAAAAAGCAGGATGAAACAATTACATATGGACCAAACCAAAGTTGAAAAGCTAAGATCAGTTACAAAAGGTTAAACTGGCAACACAAAAGCATCAGTTACCACTTGTGGATATGGTGTTAAACTGGGATCATTATCATAAAGTAACCAGTTTTTTGGCACAACAGAAAACCTTGTGAAAGTACTTATGATGGTTACATATTTTATTGGAAAGATCGTTCAATGAAAATACTTTTTCATCAATACAATCAAATAATGGTATATTCATCTTTTCAGCTTACAGATACAGGCAACAGTTTGAGTAAGTCTTGTCTCTTAGAGGTAATAAAGCCAGCAACACAATATTCTTTAATTTATAAAGGCATATAATTAAACTGTGATATTCATACTGGTTCATTCATCAATCAACTGCCTAATATCATCCTGGTATTTCAGAAACAACATGCAGCACAAAACAAGCTAGTACAGTGATAAGATTATAGATTTGTATTCTGGTAGGCAGTTCCCAATCCCATTTGGCCAACCACACTAAGTTTTCTGTGGTTTTCAACAGCCAGGACAGTTCGTTTGAAAAGAATGTAGCCAACCTGCTTCCCTATTTGATTTTGTGCCCCATCTTGTATGAACACATTGCCAAAGGGACATTACACCATAACTTCCTTTCTTCTTACTATTCATTAGTTTAAAATAACACACCATGTAAAAAGCCAATTACTATACAGTTCCAGTGCAGATAGCTGATGTAGGTAGCCACTTATGTTCAGTTGTTAGAATAGGGCCATTTCATGCCAAGTAGTCAATTTGAAAAAAATTCCTGCTTGACCAGCATGGATTCTGCTCAAATTTTGTATGACCATTCATACATGCCCAATGAACATCAGTAAAGATTTACTTTCACCAATTTAATACTTGTAGAGAAGTACTCTTTTTATTTATTTTTTGACCCCATAGTGCAGCTATGAACAATGCAGCGATGGGTTTTTGGATACTTTGGAACAAATCTCCAGCTGTATTTTCTTGAAAGAAACAAACCTAGACATTTTTGTACGACTTTCTGCACTCTCTCAAACCGAACCACAAAAAGATTTTCTGAGCAATTTGCGTATGGATAATCTGAAGCAAAATCAGCTGAAAAACACTTTAAAAAATGGAGATAGTTATAAGCCTCCAGAAGCAACTGTGCAGTATATCTGAAACTTTGCATTTAATAACTTACCAATGTAAGGCCGTAGAATATAAAATTTCACTCTCCTGCTGCATTCCTGTAGCTGACAAATCGAGAGCAAAGTTTAAAATTTTTCTAAAAATGGCAATGGCAATTTTTGGCCCACTTTTACAAAGAAAGTGTCCTTTGGAAATTCTTTTAAAACATTTTCATTATAAAGGCCATGTTCCAAATCACTTAAAAAAATACATTAAGTTTTGAAGTGGGAGCATGTAAGGCCGTGGCCCTAAAATAGAACGACAACATGGAGCTGCATTGAAAATGGGCCCATATTCCGAAGATACTCCTTTCCACTATCTTATTATGTTCTTCAACTGCTTAATACTCACTGGGAAAGACAATGTCCTAATCACCAGGAAATGAGCTTGAGCCATTAACTGCAAGTCAGTCTTTTTTGTTTGTTTTTCTTTCGGACATCTATATAGCATTCAGCTCTACAACTTCTTTTTTTTTAAACAATGAAATTGATTGAGGAGTCCAATAAAAAAGTTTCCTCTTTTTGGGGCTAATAATTTGAGATGTGTTCCAGATGACATTCTACAGTAAATAAATGAAACCTAGCAAAATTTCAAGAAGCTTGAAGTAAACACAAGATTAGGAGCTTTGGCCTTTCACACTTTAGAAATCATCAGCTTGGAATCCTGCGTAAAGAAATCCTTTTCAGATTTGGAACATGTGGCGGATGTTACATGATTATCAGGTGTGGCCCGGAAGTCAATCAGGATGCTGGTTTTCTCACTTTAAAAGCAACCTGCAGTGGTTAAGCCATCATTATGGATCATACCACCACATTCCTAAAACTTTTTTTTGTGTGTACACAAGTGTTCCATATTAACCGCTAACTATGCTAACACACAGTACCATATACCTTAAACCAGAATTAAACTAGACATCGATAGTATTGCACAATAAAGAGACATAATAATTTCTTACAACATGAATCAATTTTAAAAGTGTCAGGAAGACTGCTGTGAACTTCGCCAAGATTCACACATGACAGTTGTGCAAGACCTGCAGCTGTTTATACGACGTGTGTTGCAGCTATTATGCTGCAAGTTTTCTACCATTGTCTCAAACATACTGGTAATATGCAGTTAAATTGTGAAATTTATAATCAGTTTACAGTTTGATTCTTTGGTTGTAGCAGAAAAACACGAGTCAGAATGAATCATGACAAAAGACACCTATTTTTTGAAGTTTTTCTAGTTGTGAATGGTGGGCTCCATGTTGTTCCCAAGTCATGCAGCGGCCGTAAGCCATAAAATTACCAAATATGCAGCAACCAGTCGCAAAATCTTTTTTTATTTATTCACTTTTGCAAATCTATTTCAACTGAATAACACAAAGTGTTTGACCTCTGCCTAAGACAGTATTAGTACTCAGGGAACATATTGGTTGAAAGCACTGATGATGGCTGCTGTTCAGTTGAAATCGATTTGCAAAAGTGAATAAATAAAACATGATTTTGCAACTGGTTGCTGCATATTTGGTAATTTTAAGTTTTCCTAGTTATCAAAACTTTTGATATTACTGTCCCCAAAAAAAACTAAACAACTGTAGATCATAAAAGATGTCAGATTTGTGGCCAGTGGAATATGGGTATATTTGTCATTTTAAGACCTTAATTGCAAAACGAAATAGTTTTTTTGGTGTTTAGAACAGGGTCTATCCAATAAAAGCAGTTTAAATGAGTTTGCAGAAAACACTTTTTGTGAAAGTGGTGAAAAATAGCCATTTTTTTTAGAATAACCAACATTACCCACAATTTTTACATTACTGGAAAGCAGTAGGAGAATGAAATTACACATTCTAAGACCTAGTAGTGATAAGTTGTTACACACAAGGTTTCAAGTGTAGCCTGCAATTAATTCAAGGTATATAGAAAGCTTAACTTCAATTTTTTTTGAGTGACTTTACTTCAAGTTATCCATACTCAAATCGCTCAGGAAACCTTTAGTTATTAAGCTATACAAGATTACCTTGTTTTGTTTCTTTCAAGAAAATATTACCAGAGATATTACACCTTAAAGTTGCCAAAAACTCTCAGGTGCATTGCCTATAGCTGTGCCAGGGTGTTGTATGACTATATCCCCGGAAGTATTGAATTAATGATCGTGAAACTTTACTTACGTTCAGTGGTGGCTACTGTGTAAGATCTCATGAACACCATAACTTTTGACATCTTGTGGACTTATTGGTTACTTTCCATGTAACATAGATACAGCAGCCTGAAATGTACGGCACTTAAATCCACCATGCTGTGTTACACTGCTGCGGAAATACGGAAGCGTCCGATCTAACCCGTCGGCTTTGACCCATGACGTCACAAATATAGCGGAAACGACAATTCCAATATGGCGGATATAGAAACGTTGCATACGTATCACAAAGACGAAAACACATAGAAAAACAACACACACAAAGGTTTCACAAGAACAATCTGCTAACATTGATAGCAAACAAAGATAATAATAAACAAGTGCTACTCGAGGCCAGGCAGGGGGGGGGCTGCGCACACCCCCCCCCCCCCCCCCCGACACCCCCCCCCCCCGCCAAAAAAAAGACTCCCAACCTAACCTCGTATTCAGGGCTACGCTACAGATCAATGTGTAGGTCAATCAAAAGATAAAAAAAAGAAAAAAATAATAAAAAAACAATATTGATTCATTAGACATAACAAGTAGCGACAAAACATATAGACCATAAAGATTGAACAATCTAATGGCAAACTGATAAAAGCCTCATAGACGACATTAAAACAAAAAGTACAGTAAAAAGGTAAACTATATATTACAGGCCCTAAAACTCCTACTAAGGTAACGTCAACGAGGCGACATCTACAAACACGCCACACTCACAAACCAAACTCCGCGCCGTAATGACGTCACACACCACAACACCCTTACGTCACGGGTCAAAGCCGACGCGTTAGATCGGATGTTTCTGTTGACCCCACTGCTGCTCCTCGACGCCCCATAAAACTAAGGATCAAGGCCACACACACACATTCAGTATGCACCTTTTAAGGAGCTTTTGCACAAGTGCAGCTGGCATGACAGGTAATTGCCTTATGGGTCAAATACATACAGATTTAATAAGCAACATGAACAGTTCATGTTGTGCACAGCTAGACCTTACCACTGAACTACAAGTTTATGACAGAGGAACTAGGTGGTAGCATTATCTCCATTTTCTTAGCATAAATCCTCCTAGATGATAGAACAATCCTCAGATATACCAATTCACACAGTATAGGATGTCAGTGTATGTTATAGCCATACTGAATAAAACACCAAAACTTATTTTGTGGGTTTCGGAATGTGTTAGAATATATTAAGTTTTGGATTTTATCATGTACTTACCCCATGATTTCTGAATAATTAATAAAAGGATAAAACCTTTCCCTGAAACACAATGATAAGAATATGCTTTTGGCATTGGAAATGGTTGTAATTGAAAAAACTCTTAGCATGACCAAGACTTTTCACAACTGAAAAAACAAGCACATGGTTTTTCTTTAGGAACTGACCATGTCAGTCATGCTGCAGTACAGTTTTCTATTTAATATGTACCAGCAGTGCACTGTAATGTGTATTACCATTAACTTTTACGTGTACTTTATGGAAGGACAGGACATTTCATTAGAGGAAAGTATGCCGTTTTCCTGATTTAAAAAATGAGACTTGGTGAGTAATAGTACTTTAATAATACAGTGTTAAATTTAGCCTGATTAAACAGCATTGCAAAAACTCTTACATTTTCTCTTTCTTGGCCTGAACTGTACTTGATTATGCACATAACAAGAAAATTCCTCAAAAACAATTCTTTACTTTGTCAGACAAGTTATACATATTATTCTTACCATTATTATCATTACTGATAGTTGCTGCAGTTGCATAAACTTGTTCAAATCACGTTATACAGAAGATGCTATTTCACACTTTTAAGTTCATCTGAATACAAAAATTGGTGAACACCCACAATGTATTCTCACAAGCTGCCACTGTGCTCATTGGAGACACTTCACTTGTTCATACAAAATTTAATAAAAATCAGTGATGGTCACACATGAGCCTCTAGACCACATGGCATCGAATGACCCAGTAACCATTTGTATTTGCATGTCCCACACCTCATCAGTCCAGTAAATCTGAAACGTTATGTTATTCCCTATGGAATGCCTTTGAAAAAGCTATAAATGCCCTCAGAAGACTCGCACTTGCGCTCAGAAAAATATTTGTTTAACAAAGCATTTGCTGAAACTGGAAATGCCACATATCACACAACACCCCTACCACACCAGTACCCCTCCAAATTTAAGCAGGTGATCCTCCTAAAATATGGGAGTTATTCCTGCTGAATCCTTCAAAAGTGCACTAAGAAAAATAGTTTCATACCTGAAATGAAAAACATCAGAACTTATGGCATTACAGAAGTGTTCGAATCCAGCTGTCTGGTCTGACCTATGATATCAGTATGGCGGACATGACTATTCTCAGCATTTTCAATATGTCGTCTACGACGTCACTACATACATTTAGCAACAACCACGAAAATACATATATTTATATATAAGACAGTAACATCACTCTTCAAAAATAAAATGAAATTAATGGCAAAACCACAAGAAAATCATGGAGAGTGGGGTTCAGGGTGAATACAAGCTAAAAAATCACCAAAATCCCAAAACACACAAAACAATGAAAAAATTTAACATATTCCACTACACCAACAAACTCCACAGGAATCCGACACTTTCCTTGACCTATACAGCTGAACCGCCACTGTCAATACCATGGAAACAACGCCTACAACTGTGAAAACTAGAATCTGCCATTTCCATTGACCATTATACGACAACCACATCTGACGATACCGAAATATCAATGCCTATAACTAAAACTATGATAATTGGAATCGGACATTTCCATTGACCTACACAGGTCAACCACAGCCGATGATACCAAGACACCAACACCCACAAGCACTACAAAAATTAGAATCAGGCATTTCCCCTCACCTATAAAACCCAACAACAACAAAAAAATACCAAAACCCAAAAATCAAACATCCCTACATAAATTAAAACACAACAAATACACAAAACACCACAGCTGGAGAAAAATAGCCCAAAAAATTAAAAAATTATTACCACCAACAAATTCCGGCATTGCAAACTCTTATCAGCCACCCCAAATAGACACACACACACACACACACACACACACACACACACACACACACACACACAAGAAATACCCAAACAATAAACCTCCCTAACCACCCACAACTTACCAAACACAAACCATCCACCTCACCCCCCCCCCAAAAAAACAAAAAACCGCCAACAAATGCAAACCAACCTGAAAATAAACGAAAATTAATCACATCTTACAAATCAACAACCGCAGCAAAAAGGCCCTCTACAATATAAAACATTCCCCTTCCCCCTGCCCACAACCCACCCACCTAAATCTACAACCCCCCTCCAACCTTCACATACCAAACCCCTCAACTAACCACACTCAGCCTGCACATCTTACCCACAGGGAAAAATAACACCTCCAAGGACACTTTTCTGCCAGCAATACTCATCTAAATGAGATTGCAGGTTAGAAGGGTGCCTCTTCTCCCCCCTCCAATTGGCTGATTTGAGGCCCCCCCCCCCCCCCAAAAAAACTCCTCTATTGTGATAATGTGTTTCATAATTTTTAAACTCTAAACTATGGCTCACAGCTAAATGATCAAAACCACTCTTCCCCAAAACCCAGTAAGAAGAAAAAGCATCTGAAACAGCATTCTCCCCCCCCTCCTCAATATATTCTTTAATCAACTCCACCAATTCTCTCTTAGTAGAGCTACCCAAGACCCCGAAAATACAGCATACCCACCCCATGAAATAACAGCCCCCCCCCAAACCAACCTGAGAACTACCTCTTTCCAAACTGTGACTCATTGATATCAACCAACACCCAACTTACCCCTATACTTAACATACTCAGAACACACATCCCTACAAAAAGAAAACAAGTCCAACAGTTCTCTCACTCCAATCTCATGTGCGGAAAAACTAATCAAGGACCTATAACAAAAACAGTACGTCAGCAAAACAATCTTTCTCACAGCCAACCTAGATTTATCAAACAGGTACCGCATCTAACGGCGCGCCAGACACTATCACGCTGATACCACCACACGTATGTCCCTGGTCCGAGATGCCGGTCCTCTGGTCAACTTCATGGTGTCGTGGCAAATACTACACTTCACAACCACAGCTATCAGTCCAAATAACTGGAGGAATTTAACAAGACAACTTGTCCTCCCCATCAACATAGAGCTGTTATATTACATCATCATATCCATACAAAACAGAAGCCACACAAACATCTTACTGCCGAACAGCAAACCAATAATACCTAACGAAATGCCAAACAACCAAAAAATTGACAAATCACTGAAAAAACTTCCAATTCTTAAGTTCCGAACTAGAAACACTGCCAACGACTTAACACATCCAACACCAAAGCTCAAATGACGATACAACACATTACACTCGGCAAACATTTTGGAAGGAGGTAGTATGGACCAAAACAAGAAAAAACTGTATTAATCAGAGGCCCTAAAATTCTTTCCTTAAAAGGTATGAGCACTCGTTCAATAGATGAAATATGTTGCACAGTAGTGAAGATTAATAAGTGCCTAAACCTATTAACGTAGTATTTTTGAACCCATGTTAACTGGATTTTTTGCTTCAAATAATCATTCCTGTCAAATGCCCAGGGATTCCCTTTATACAGAACATCACTGAACTTATTAGTTTTACAAAACAAACTACTATCGACACAAGAAAGGAAGTCGGTGCAGCTGGTAGGTATGTCAACTGGCACTGATGTTACTGCCTACACTTCCTCTGTATAAAAATCCACTGCAAAAATACACTCCTGGAAATGGAAAAAAGAACACATTGACACCGGTGTGTCAGACCCACCATACTTGCTCCGGACACTGCGAGAGGGCTGTACAAGCAGTGATCACACGCACGGCACAGCGGACACACCAGCAACCGCGGTGTTGGCCGTCGAATGGCGCTAGCTGCGCAGCATTTGTGCACCGCCGCCGTCAGTGTCAGCCAGTTTGCCGTGGCATACGGAGCTCCATCGCAGTCTTTAACACTGGTAGCATGCCGCGACAGCGTGGACGTGAACCGTATGTGCAGTTGACGGACTTTGAGCGAGGGCGTATAGTGGGCATGTGGGAGGCCGGGTGGACGTACCGCCGAATTGCTCAACACGTGGGGCGTGAGGTCTCCACAGTACATCGATGTTGTCGCCAGTGGTCGGCGGAAGGTGCACGTGCCCGTCGACCTGGGACCGGACCGCAGCGACGCACGGATGCACGCAAAGAACGTAGGATCCTACGCAGTGCCGTAGGGGACCGCACCGCCACTTCCCAGTAAATTAGGGACACTGTTGCTCCTGGGGTATCGGCGAGGACCATTCGCAACCGTCTCCATGAAGCTGGGCTACGGTCCCGCACACCGTTAGGCCGTCTTCCGCTCACGCCCCAACATCGTGCAGCCCGCCTCCAGTGGTGTCGCGATAGGCGTGAATGGAGGGACGAATGGAGACGTGTCGTCTTCAGCGATGAGAGTCGCTTCTGCCTTGGTGCCAATGATGGTCGTATGCATGTTTGGCGCCGTGCAGGTGAGCGCCACAATCAGGACTGCATACGACCGAGGCACACAGGGCCAACACCCGGCATCATGGTGTGGGGAGCGATCTCCTACACTGGCCGTACACCACTGGTGATCGTCGAGGGGACACTGAATAGTGCACGGTACATCCAAACCGTCATCGAACCCATCGTTCTACCATTCCTAGACCGGCAAGGGAACTTGCTGTTCCAACAGGACAATGCACGTCCGCATGTATCCCGTGCCACCCAACGTGCTCTAGAAGGTGTAAGTCAACTACCCTGGCCAGCAAGATCTCCGGATCTGTCCCCCATTGAGCATGTTTGGGACTGGATGAAGCGTCGTCTCACGCGGTCTGCACGTCCAGCATGAACGCTGGTCCAACTGAGGCGCCAGGTGGAAATGGCATGGAAAGCCGTTCCACAGGACTACATCCAGCATCTCTACGATCGTCTCCATGGGAGAATAGCAGCCTGCATTGCTGCGAAAGGTGGATATACACTGTACTAGTGCCGACATTGTGCATGCTCTGTTGCCTGTGTCTATGTGCCTGTGGTTCTGTCAGTGTGATCATGTGATGTATCTGACCCCAGGAATGTGTCAATAAAGTTTCCCCTTCCTGGGACAATGAATTCACGGTGTTCTTATTTCAATTTCCAGGAGTGTATTATTTCACCTTTCAGCACACTCTCTTACTGGAGCACCATAGCCTACGTGTAGAATTGGCACCAAGTAGTTATACGGCCTTTTAGGTTAATGTCAACCAATTTCCAGGCAAACCGTAATGGACACCTATAGTTAAGTACTTCATGAACACCTTCACTCACAGCAGCACATAAGGTTGCACAACTTTAGTGAGACTAACAGCACAAACTGGACAATGGAGACACCAAGTGCACTAAAACATCAATGTGGCATTTAACATGCAGTGTGTGGAGGGTGAAATTCAGACTGCAGGTAGCCCTGTGATATTTGCAGGGTTTTTTGTATCACAATTTGGTGCCCGTCAATCATGTCACCACAAACATAAACAGGATGTTATTCCAACACTCAAAGGACTGTGTTGTCCTCTCTGCTACATATTCATGAGGATGCTATGCACATTTCCAGCTCCCAAGGTAGCAATAACTATGTTTACAAAGCTGCAGAGATACAGCCCTGGTTTGACAAACACTCAAGCACCTCGTATCACACCTTGACTCACCCACTAAATCACTTCATCTTAAACCCTCAAAATTTCAGACTGCTCGTAACAGAGTAAAATGCACGAATCAATATCCCAAAAGTTTAGGTATGTTACCGGATCTAATCAATGAGTGGCTTCAGCTGAATGTGGCACACCTAGAGAAATTTTTGGATTATCTCACTGAACTGAGGCCATTATAAAGGCTAAAGGCTGTCTTACACATTACTAGCATTACATCTCTTAAGGCAACTTGTTGTACAGCATACAGATAAACTCTAGTGTCCGGTTCACTCATCTGCACTGAGTAATGTCATACATACGGCAAAGACGTTATGTATAGGCAATCTATGAAAGCAACTGATCCTGCTTGTGAACAAACAAAAGTAGCATACGATAAATTTACAATCATACTGACACAGTTATTTACTTAGTCATGAATTATATCAAAACGAACCGAATATAACGAAAATAATTAAGAACAAGAATTAAAAACAAATTTCCCAGTATAGTAAGAAGTAATTTCATAATTTATGTGACTAGAAAAGCACAGAGAACCTTTAAATTCCATTACAGTAAAGCAAATGGTGAAGTCGTACTGCTATAAAATTGTGCTAATTTTATATTAATTATTGAATTGAATGAGAGAAGTGCAGGAAAGTGGGAGTTTTGGGCAGGGAGAAACTAAAATGTATCTGAAAACTGGAAAGATTAAATGAATGATAGCAAATACGAAACAGTAGCAGAAAATATGGAGAACCTGACACTAAATTCTAAAAGAAAAGCCAGTTCATGATAAAAAAAAAACCATTATATATAGGTCAATTCTAGTTACCAATTTCAACATTAATTACTCGTTTGCAGTAGTTCAGTGAGCAATTACAAATTTAGAAATCTTATAAGCCTACATTTTACTGCACACATGCTGAAAAAATGATGGCTAGAATCGTTAACTAGAATTTATCTATATGGGAAGCCACTTCTATTTACTGATCCAACCTTTGGATGGTGGACTACGTATTTGTAAGATTGTAGGATTTCTGTATTTCTTACTGATCTCAGAACTACTACGAAAAACTAATAAATTATGTGGGCTTTCTTTTTCATGGTAATGAAGATGGTAATACCATATGTGGAATTCCTGTAACACTTTAGACCACACACTTTTTGTTAGAACGATCTAAATAGAGAATCCTGGAATGGTTCGACTCTGTACCATAACCAGAATTATTCTAGGCCTATATAGATCAATTCCGGATAGCGATTCCAATATTTGTTAGACACTACTGTTCGTCAGTTTTCGTTATTTGTTAACTCGTCCAGTTAGATTTATAATCAGTATTAAAAGTTAAGTTAAGCCTATTCACAATATGACTTCACTACGCGCTGTACTGGACTTACAGGTTCATTGAACTTTTCTTACTCGCATAAATTGCGATAATTTATTACAGACATGTATACTTCTCTTTTTCCTTTCTTATTTGTTTCCGTTACCTTTAACTCTTGTCGGTACAATTGGGGGCTAAGTAATTGATCACTTCAACTGTAAGTGTAACTTTATCGTGCGCTACATCCGTTTACGAGTATGACCAGCTGCTTTCAAAGCGTTTCGGACGTCATTGCTCAAAGCCGACGATTGGAATCGGACGCTAGAATTGACCCCAGCATACCACTGAACTCAATAATACAAATGAAGGAATGTTACAGCTTAACAACGTATCAACAAAGTCATTAAACACAATTCAAAAGCTTGGATCACGCGCAGGAATTAGACGTGTCCTTTCCAAAGGCATCTATCATTTACCTCATGTGATTTATAGAAAATATTCAAACTGAACTCTGAGGTCCTGATAAAATTATCTCAGGTGAGACTATCAAAAAGCAATATAATGGCGAGAATTTCATAGGTGCGATTGGGAGGGGGTTCCATGATGTGAAGTAAATAGTCCTATAATTTAATTTAACAAATCAACAACCGTTCTCAGTGTAACTTAGATGCATGAAACAAAAGGGACGGAACTCCCATACAAACAATTTCTTCAACAAGCTAATTCCTAAATTAAAATTAGCTTGGGTTGTCACTGACAGATCTAAAATAAACCTGTCTGCTCACTCACCATTCTTCGTATGGCACCACATATTGCGTACATTTTTGTAGTGTCCGTCATACGTCCCGTAGCTGGATCTACATCAGCAATATTAATCTGTATAGACGCATGATCCTTTGCGTGAATAATGCGGTTGCTGGCGGAACTGCACAAAATGTACGAAAACAATTGCATAACAAAGAAAATACTCAGTAACTATGCAAATTCCATATGGCTGAATTGTTATTTAGCTTGCAACATAACTAATCAAATACAGGATTTGAACACACTATCCTGCTGAAAACCACGTGGTAATATTACCATTTCCGAGGGCGATACAAGTCGACAAACTCTCCTGCGTCGTTTTCCATAACTACGGTTGGTTGAATCAGTTATTTACCTGAAAAGAAAAACTTTTTGTATCACTACCTTTCAAATTAAGTACCAAAAGTCGCCAACAAATGACCACAATTTGCAAACGAAACTAAACATACCACACACTCCTTCCACAAAGCAACAGCCAAAGAACAACGGACTTGAAACAAAGAGACTCCAAAGCACACGCGCGACATCAAAGATATCGAGTACCATATCCAAAATTCGTACTATCTATGAAATCTGAGTTCCAGTATTTTCAATTACTTATTTGACATTGCTTATACTGAATGAAGGCCATTACGTTGGCCATCACGCCAATTAACTCGCTTAGCATAATACCACACGGTGAAAGTCAGTTTATGAGAACTATCCGTCAGTAGTTGATCTGTGACGGTGCTACCGACAACTCTGATGACACAAGCACTAACATTACATTTCAAGACGCCTAATATAAAGAAAAGCACAACAGGAAGACTACAGTACCGGCGCCTCTTTTTTTACAACTGAAGCATTACGATTTGTGATACAACTTAATAACATCGCAAGTGACTAAAATTCGGTTAGCTATCATACTGTATCAATATCTGTGGACTGAGCACTCAGATGCGTAGAACGAAAATTCTGTCCGCAACACTCCCCTACATATCAAGTCACGTGATATTCGGACAGTGCATTTTAGCCCGTAGAGCGTTTAGCGAGGGTTGAGTACATTCTAATCAGCTACATATGTATCACCTTTAGAAATACTGTGAACCTTTGTACACACGTTTTACAATTTGATACCAGGTACTGAAGCTGACTTACAGATGTGAAGAGCAATGGTGTTGTGCTTTTGTGCCAGTGTATCATAGCTCAGATTCCTCTTTATTTACGGTTTTTCGGTAACGGGATAAGAAGCGACTGCCGACAGTATTCTTTTTACGTTTTCTATTGCACTTACTCATACTGTTGAACCACTGTTCTAAAGTCCGCGTCATGTTCGAAGGCGGCCCAATTTTCAGTCGTCCTGCGCATCCCCCTCCACTAGCCACTGGCAGCCAATAATATTCATTCTCTTTCCGAGCGGTTAGCAGCGAGTTACAGCTAGACAGCGAGAATCTCGCTCCTACATGCTGCACTGTTGCCGTACTTCGCGACACCCAAATTACTCATACAACTGTCACTTTTTGGATTTTCTTTCTTGTAGCAGTGTAGGTATGAATGTGTATCTGTAGATTTTGTTTCTGAGGGTAAACGTGTATTTAAGTGTACGAAAAACCGCATTGACTATTATTTGGAAATGAGTGCTGTCAGTTTCATGATGTAATTAACAATTGTTGTAATACCTTGCTTCGAAGTTGGTCATTGCCTATTACTATTTAACTGCTACAGAGAAAACAACAAGTATGAACACCAGAAAACCGGATATTTTCCCTCGTTTAAAAATAGAAATATTAAGCACAGTATAAACCAGACTCGTTAATTCATACAAGTCACATGTCAGAATGTTCAACTTGACTTCCTTACATGAGAATGGGGTCACACAGTTTTGAATTTACCCACGTGTCACTGTCAGTGTAGCCATATGAAATTAATGTGGGCAAAGGATAAGGCTATGTGGCAGGTAAAAACAAAAACATTCAAGATATCATTCACTGAATCGCTTGTGCGTGAGCCATTAGACAACATCCCACCCATAGCTTGGGCACAGTCTGTGACGCATGCCGAAAAGCTTCAGAAACAATAATTTGACAGAGATGTGATGATGGATATAACTCTTGAACCTATCATTATAAATTTATCACCAGATTGAATCATGCAGAATATAATGTTCAACATATTGTCCAAGGAGAAGTTAAGCTTCTTCCACCTTGTTGTATGCTATATAACATGCGAGAATGCAGCTGGATAAATTCGACAATACTCTGATATTTCCACATGTAAGTCCCTGTCAATTTCAAGGCACGAACTGGATAAGGCCCTAAAACGACAGTAACTGTTCCTGGTCGAGATATCGGTGGTTTTCGAAGTTATCAGCCATCATTCCCTGGAATTATTCACAGATGGTGGTTAATTGTTTGACTGTTCGATGTATTATAAATGCAGTCACTAACCGTAATGTTGACCGCGTTAGTTTACACTCATAATGCCAATTAACCAAAAATATGACAACTGACTGACCGTCTGTACGATAGTCTTTTCATTAAACTTATCTAATTCCTATTTATGCACATTCAAAGACATCAACACACACACTATATACACATTCTTAAAAATTCCAACGAGTACAAGCATTTGCAAGCAAATATAATGATTTCCCTTTGTGCTTGAAGTTAATTCTCTTATGTATTAAATTTTTACTTATAATACGGTTCAAATCGCAATAAATGATAATTATTGCAAGCAGTTTCAATGATCTTTTCGTTAGACATTTCTCATTTTGAGAAAATTTGTACTCACGTCTTCACAAAGCTGTGTCAGATGTTCTGACCTTCCAATATCACACAGAGTAAATCTGTGGAGCAGTGGACGCAACGTTGTCAAGATGTGAATTAATATTTCTCTCATGACAACTGAAAGAAATTGGTTTTAACATTTGCTATTCCCTTCATAGATCTGAACGTATAATTCGATGTACCATAGAAATTATTCAGGTAATGAAGGGAGACGAAAATTTAATAGTCATGGGTGACTCAAATTCGATATTAATAAAAGGGACAGAAGGAAACATAGTAGGTGAATATGGATTGGGGGTAAGAAATGAAAGAGGAAGGCGCATGGTAGAATTTTGCACAGAGCATAGCTTAATCATAGTTATTACTTGGTTCAAGAATCATGAAAGAAGGCTGTATTCATGGAAGAAGCCTGGAGATACTAGAAGGTATGAGATTATATAACGGTAAAACAGAGATTTAGGAACCAGGTTTTAAATTGTAAGACATTTCCAGGTGCAGATGTGGACTCTTCTACTGGTTATGAACTGTAGATTAAAACTGAAGAAACTGCAAAAAAGGTGGGAATTTAAGGAGATGGGACCTGGGTAAACAGAAAGAACCAGAGGTTATACAGAGTTTCAGGGAGACCATAAGGGAACAATTCACAGGAATGGGGGAAAGAAATAGAGTAGAATGGGTAGCTTTGAGGGATGAAATAGTGAAGGCAGCAGAGCATCAAATAGGTAAAAAGCCGAGGGCTAGTAGAAACCTTTGGGTAACAGAAGAAACACTGAATTTAATTGATAAAAAGGAGAAAATATAAAAATGCAGCAAATGAAGCAGGCAAAAAGGAATACAAACGTCTCAAAAATGAGATCGACAGGAAGCGCAAAATGGCTAAGCAGGCATGGCTAGAGGACAAATGGAAGGATGTAGAGGCTTATCTCACTAAAAAGAGACTTTTCGAGAAAAGAGAACCACTTGTATGAATATCAAGAGCTCAGATGGAAACCCAGTTCTAAGCAAAGAAGGGAAAGCAGAAAGGTGGAAGGAGTATATAGAGGGTCTATACAAGGGCGATGTACTTGAGGACAATATTATGGAAATGGAAGAGGATGTAGATGAAGATGAAATGGGAGATATGATACTGCATGAACTGTTAGACAGAGCCCTCAAAGACCTGAGTCAAAATAAGGCCCCTGGAGTAGACAACATTCCATTAGAACTACTGACAGCCTTGGGAGAGCCAGTACTGACAAAACTCTATCATCTGGTGAGCAAGATATATGAGACAGACGAAATACCCTCAGAGATAAAGAAGAATATAACAATTCCATTCCCAAAGAAGGCAGGTGTTGACAGATGTGAAAATTACAGAAATATCAGCTGCAAAATACTAACGCGAATTCTTTACAGACGAATGGAGAAACTGGTAGAGCCGACCTTGGGGAAGTTTGGATTCCAAAGAAATGTTGGAACATGAGAGGCAATACTGACACTAGGATTTATCTTAGAAGATAGATTAAGGAAAGGTAAACCTCCGTCTCTAGCATTTGTAGACTTAGAGAAAGCTTTTGACAGTGTTGTCTGAAATATTCTCTTTCAAATTCTAAAGGTGGCAGGGCTAAATACAGGGACCGAAATGCTATTTACAATTTGTACAGAAATCAGATGGCAGTTATAAGAGTTGATGGACATGAAAGGGAAGCAGTGTTTGGGAAGGGAGTGAGACAGGGTTGTAGCCTCTCCCCAATGTTATTCAATCTGTATATTGAACAAGCAGTAAAGGGAACAAAAGAAAAATTCGGAGTAGGTATTAAAATCCATGGATAAGAAATAAAAACTTTGAGGTTCGCCGATGACATTGTAATTCTATCAGAGACAGCAAAGGACTTGTAAGAGCAGTTGAATGGAATGGACAGTGTCTTGAAAGGAGGATATAAGATGAACATCAACAAAAGTAAAACGAGAATAATGGAATGTAGTCGAATTAAGTCAGGTGATACTGAGGGAATTAGATTAGGAAATGAGATACTTAAATTAGTAAAGGATTATTGCTATTTGGGGAGCAAAATAACTGATGATAGTCGATGTAGAGAGGATATAAAATGTAGACTGGCAATGGCAAGGAAATCGTTTCTGAAGAAGAGAAATTTGTTAACATCAAGTACGGATTTAAGTGTCAGGAAGTCGTTTCTGAAAGTATTTGTATGGAGTGTAGTCATGTATGGAAGTGAAACATGGACGATAAATAGTTTGGACAAGAAGAGAATAGAAGTTTTCGAAATGTGGTGCTTCAAAGAATGCTGAAGATTAGATGGGTAGATCACATAACTAATGAGGAGGTATTGAATAGAATTGGGGAGAAAAGGAGCTTGTGGCACAACTTGACTAGAAGAAGGGATCGGTTGGTAGGACATGTTCTGATGCATCAAGGGATCACCAATTTATTGTTGGAGGGCAGCATGGAGGGTAAAAATCGTAGAGGGAGACCAAGAGATGGATACACTAAGCAGATTCAGAAGGATGTAGTTTGCAGCAGGTACTGGGAGATGAAGAACCTTGCACGGGATAGAGTAGCATGGAGTTCTGCATCAAACCAGTCTCAGGTCTGAAGACCACAACAGTAGTGAAGCTCGGTACTGTGTTACAATGAATCCGCAGTCCCTTAGGTTAAGGTCTCAGCCTAAGGTTAACAAAACTGGTTGTCCCATATGTCCAATTGTAAATACAATATGCAGCCCAGGATTCAAAATTACCAGACAACGTCATGACACACTGCAGAAAAATTACATCTTTGAAAACAGTTTTTCAATTGACAACCGTTATGAATTAATCAACTATCTTAAAGATCTAACAGTGCCAGATACAGCAACATTTGCGTTCTTTGATATAGTAAACCTCTCCACCAATATCTCCTGGAAAGAAACTCTCACAATAATACAAAAGAATCTAATCAAATACAAAAAGCTAAGCAATGCAGAAATTTATGAACTCATGATGTTGCTTGAATTAGTCCTCTTGCATAACATTTTTCATTCAATGGCAAATTTTATGTGCAAAACAATGCTCTGGCAATGGACAGCAGCCTAGCAGGTTTGCTTGCTGACATATTTATAGATAATCTGGAACAAATTTCTGAATACACACACAAATTACTCACAAAGTTCTGTGTTGTAAAAGAAATGTAGATGACATAATAATACCTGCCGATGGTCCAAAAGAAGAACTGAATAAAATAGCAGATGAAATGAATAAAATGCACCCAAATATTAAATTCACATTTGAACACCAGACCACTGAAGGAATTAACTTCCTTGACATGACTATCTTCACACACAATAGCAAGCATACCTCTCAAATATACAGAAAACCCACTACCAGTGATGCTACCATTAACAATACCTCATGTCACCCAAATCAACATAAAACTGCTTTCTTCAGGACATCTGTAAACCGTATGCTCCACACCCCTATCAGTGAAGAAGATGCATCGTAGAGAAATGAACATACTTAAATGTACAGCCCAAAATAATGATTATAATGCCTCTTTGATAAACATCCTATTTTTAAAAAATCCAAAGTAAACTCGAGCAACCACTATCACCATTACAAGCTAAGAACAAAATTTATCAGTCTTCCATTCCTTGGCAAAGTGTCATATAAACTAGCAAATCTTTTCAGACCATACAACATAAAAATATCCCTCCACACTGGCAATAAACTACAAAACAAGATTGTTCACAATAATAAATCCATAAACATTCTGGCATATACACACTCACATGCTCCAGTTCCTCCTTCTACGTAGGCCAAACAGGGAGCTATTTGGAAACCCACTACAAAGAACATATGGATGTCCTTCGACTCAGAAACTTAAATAAGTCCAGTTTTGCATCATATGTTGCTCATCATGAACACTCTCTTGATGATATCAATGACAGTCTTTCTGTGCTACACATTACTGAGAAAGCACTACAGATGGATCTCCTTGAACAATTAGAAATTTTCATCCACAAACTAAAATCACCCCCAAAAAATCCTGAATGAACAGACTGAGTCAACGAAAAACCTTTTCTTCCACAATTTCCAGGATATCTTGCCACAAAAAACACAAAAATGACAATAATGCATCTTCCTGCATAAATCTTGTTCTTCTTTGTGTGTAACGACTATGGTATTCACTAACTTACATAAAGTTTTCAATTTTGTATTACATACTCATCTCTAGCTGTTTACCTTTCGTATGCGGCTAGCAACTCTTACTGAAATGTAAAATACATCATTGTATCATTATACAGTGCATCTCTTGCCAAAGACTATTATGTAGTGAAGTGCAGTATCTATCATATCTGTATTCTTTGTAAAAAGATCGAATGCTTACATCCCGTGAGCCAGTGTAAAACCAAGTGTAGCTACATACTGTGTTTATTTGTGTACATAGCGTAATAATGCACGTTATAAGAAGCAGTCTGATTTGAATACCACAAGGCAGTGCACTGTAAGCACCTACAACATAAAAAGCTTTCGGATTCGTAAATGTTTCGTCACCGATTACTAAATTTCCGCCAGCAACACCAACACTGCTTCTCTTAACAATTGGTCCACAGGATAATGTTTCTGTAACACCTCCATCTGAAGATGATCCTGCAGTGGTTTAAAAATATGTTCATGGTTGAATAAATCATAAAATAAGTGACTGGTTACGTATTTATTACCAGATAAAGGCCAGGTATGTATTCACTGGCAGCTCACTCAGACACCCTTGCAAATTCATCTAGAACTTGTCTTATAAAGACATGTCCCTAAAATTACAGAAATTATTACTACAGTACAATACTTTATAATACCGTGTCTCAATATTTTTGAAGTTTAAAGTGTTATATATCAAAACGACATTTACAACAATACATTTGTTGTACATACCTATGAAAAGTAACGGGCTCTCGTTTCACATCGTTCTCTTTACATCCATGGCAATGACAGTACTGCACTATAACTGCCGATAAATTCAAACATGCAGAAACATATACAGTGAAGCGCCAGAGAAAGTGGCATAGGCACATGTATTAAAATACAGATATATGTAGACAGGCAAAATACGGTGCTATGATCAGTAACGCCTATATAAGACTACAAGTGTCTGGTGCAGTTGTTAGATCGGTTACAGCTGCTACAATGGCATGTTGTCAAGATTTAAGTGACTTTGAACATGGTGTTGTAGTAGGCGCACGAGTGATGTGTTACAGCATCTCTGAGATATCGATGAAGTGGGGAATTTCCTTTATGACCATTCCATGAGTGTACTGTGAATATTAGGAATATGGTAAACACCATATCTCTGACATCGTTGCAGCCAGAAGAAGATCCTGCAAGAATGGAAATAATGATGACTGAAGTGAATCGTTCAAAACGACAGAAGTGCAACCCTTCCCTAACTAAATTGCTCCAAATTTCAAGTGTCAGTATGCAAATCATTCAACGAATCATCATCAATATGGGCTTTCAGAGCTGAAGCCCACTCGTGTACCCTTGATGACAGCACTACACAAAGCTTTACACCTCTCCTGGGCCTTTTAACACCAAAATTGGACTGTTGATGACTGTAAATGTGTTGCCTGGTTGGAAGAATCTCATTTCATAATGTATCATGCAGATGGACGTGTATGGGTATGGAGACAACCTCATGAATGCATGCAACCTGTGTGTTGGCGGGGGACTTTTCAAGCTAGTGGAGGCTCTGTAATGGTGTGGAAGGTGTGCAGCTGGAGTGATATGGGACCCCTGACACATCTAGATATGGCTCTGATAGGTGACACATACGTAAGTATCCTGTCCCATCATCTGCATCCTTTCATGCCCATTGAGAATTCCGAAGGACTTGGGCAATTACAGAAGGACAATGCGACACCCCACACGTCCAGAATTGATACAGAGTTGCCCCAGGAACACACTTTGAGTTTAAACACTTCTGATGGCCACCAAACTCCCCAGACATGAACATTATTGAGCATATCTGGGATGCTTTGCAATGCACTGTCGAGAAGAGATCTACACCCCCACATACTTACGGATTTATGGACAGCCCTGCAGGATTCATGGTGTCAGTTCCCATCTGTCAAAACCTACCTTCTTTGGGAATGGAATTATTATATTCTTCTTGAAGTCTGAGGGTATTTCGCCTGTCTCATACATCTTGCTCACCAGATGGTAGAGTTTTGTCAGGACTGGCTCTCCCAAGCCCGTTAGTAGTTCTAATGGAATGTTGTCTACTCCCGGGGCCTTGTTTTGACTCAGGTCTTTCAGTGCTCTGTCAAACTCTTCACGCAGTATCATGTCTCCCATTTCATCTTCATCTACACCCTCTTCCATTTCCATAATATTGTCCTCAAGTACATCGCCCTTGTATAGACCCTCTATATACTCCTTCCACCTTTCTGCTTTCCCTTCTTCGCTTAGAACTGGGTTTCCATCAAAGCTCTTGATATTCATGCAAGTGGTTATCTTTTCTCCAAAGGTCTCTTTAATTTTCCTGTAGGCAGTATCTATCTTACCCCTCATGAGATAAGCCTCTACATCCTTACATTTGTCCTCTAGCCATCCCTGCTTAGCCATTTTGCACTTCCTGTCGATCTCATTTCTGAGACGTTTGTATTCCTTTTTGCCTGTTTCATTTGCTGCATTTTTATATTTTCTCCTTTCATCAATGAAATTCAATATTTCTTCTGTTACCCAAGGATTTCTACTAGCCCTCGTCTTTTTACCTACTTGATCCTCTGCTGCCTTCACTACTTCATCCCTCAGAGCTACCCATTCTTCTTCTACTGTATTTCTTTCCCCTATTCCTGTCAATTGTTCTCGTATGCTCTCCCTGAAACTCAATAACTAAAAATTAATATTTGTTTGTTAATTTTGCAAATGCAGGTGTCATTATAGCAAAAATCTCAAGTTTAATAAGCTTGTAAAAATCTGTGTAGTCTAGAAATTGTACTATTTTGTTACCAATACAGCAATTTTTTTTATAATCAAAATAGTGATCGGATTCACTCAACTGGAAGTCTGCCATTCCTGGATACAAAATAGAATAGTGATTGGGTTCGCCTGAACTGAAGAGGTGAACCGATCAACAATTGACTTAAAATCAGAACTGCAATTATAAACTAAAAATAACATAATACAGGAACATATCATTATCAAGGTTGTGAAATTAAGATACTGAATTTTTATCTGATATCGCAACAGTAAATGGACGAAATTTAAAAATAATGCCGATTTCGATCGGATACACCTCATTTTATAGTGCACAGAGTGGCCCTGTTTATCTGCAATATTTAAATCGTTAACTCCAAAATAATGAAGAAGCAATTCGCTGTCTAAGAAATTAATTAAGAATCACAAATAACATAATTTATTGCATTAAAGTGCACAATACATTTTTAGACGAACATCGATAATGCTAAACTAATAACTTTGTTAAGTATGATCAGGGGATCTGGCGTCTGATTTCTAACAAAAAACACTTCTCCGGACAAAACTATTAAATTCGCGAAGTCGTGCTCTGACTGTCAAACTACAATTTCTGAAACTCGCTAAAAATTACTTGATTGTCCCTACAGTCACTGATTTCGTAGCAACAACTTGCATCTGCAAGTGTTTGTATCATTCAGAAAAATGTCCAAGACCTCAGTCAAATATGACTAGTCAAACAAGCATGTAGCTGCAGTTACTCGACTGAGGAGGTGTGTCACAGAGAAGAGGTCTGATAGAATAATAATTTTGTTCCATCTGCTTTCTAGAAGGAAGACTCGTGTCTCTGCGATTTTCGTTCGTTACATCACTTTGATTGACTGTACGATAGATAATCTGAGCACTCATCAGTGAGAAGGTGTCTTAAAAGATGCTGGCCTCCTTACTCTTATTTCAGTTAACAAGCTACCAAACATTTGGCACTGAAAAACTGAGTCCTACTCTCTCTGCTGTCTATGGTCAATGAGGATGGACCCCTGTAGCACAGCTGTATTTCTCTATCTCACCTCTAAATTATTTATGTTACCCAATCCTGGACGTTCTTACATTGTGTTAAACACTTTTGTCTGGTGGTGTCTGAGCTCGATGGTGTCCGGCAGCTTCGACTGTGTCCCAACTTCTCTGCTCCTCACTTCACTTTTCAGTGTTATCTATAGCTGTCTGTGTATATCGAAGTTACCCTGCTTTCTATGGTTCTGTTTCCACATATTCGCCAAAAATGGCACACTCCCTCCTTCCACACACAGATGGTTCTGTTTCCACATCATTGCCAAAAATGGCACATTCCCTCCTTCCTCACACAGGTCACCTGGCACTACTGTAAATAGTTTCTCCATTGTGATGTTGGCGCCCAGACCAGGTTTTCGAATCAGTGGCGAATCTGACCACCTAGGGAAGACTCCCGTCTATTAGCTTTCTGCGAATTGTGGCTGAGGAGCAACTGCCTTCGCTGGCATTAAGACTCTACTGTGGTCTCTCGCTCACAGCCCAGTGCGATATGTTTTCATAAATGGGCCTCATATTTAGATGAATCACGAAATTCAGTATAAAATGTAATGTAATTAACACAAGTACTGGCAATCACTGGTACTAATACATCTCATTTTTTGGTGGGGATTAATTACTCGTATTTCATTTTTCTCTTTAATTCTGGTTTTGCATCAGTTACAGTACAATTTGGGAAAAATGGTGGCGTAATAATCTCATAATCTCACTTTCCCCATTCAGCATTGAGCTAAGCAAGTTGATATCATGTTGACATTCCATGGAATGTGAACATCAAAGAGGCATTCTATTTATTAAGTGAAATCTCCACCACTTGACACCTAGTGTGAATTGGCCTTAATGTGTGTTCAAAGCAAATTAATATACGAAATTTTCCGCTGGTTAAAGAACCATTGTGTTGAACATTTAACTTTTCTTTCAACCTCTGACACTCCGATTACATTTTATTTTGAAGTTGAGGACGCAGGCAATAGAAGAATTTACTCTGTCCTGAGTTCGTGTCATGTAATGAAATATCAGTTGATAGAGCATAGTTGCTTGCTGCTGAAATTACTGTCGTTGACCAATAGATGATGGATCAGCAGTAGAACGAATCTGTGTTGTGTACACACAAGAGGTTCTTAACAATTTATTGCTTGCATAGACGTTTGCATGGCTACAAGGTTCGTCCGAGCACCGACCAGTGGGCTCATGTGCATACACAGAACTGAAATTGCATTTTAGCAGCGCCTTCTCCTGATTCTTACCAACTGGCAAGTGGCTACTAGCTGATTAAGCACAGAGTAACAGGCGACGAGAAGCAGGCAGAATCTACACGGAAAATTTCTTCTGGTAGTCACAAGGTGCAAGGTTTGCACATGTGCAGAGCTATCTTAGTTTTGGTGGACGCAATATTGTTTACCATTTGTGACATTTTGTTTTCATCATTAGATTTCGAAGATGTTGCATGTTTGTAGTATTTTCCTGTGCTACTGTGTTGGTTTATATTATGAAATCCTTGAAGAAAAAATATTATAGGTCCATATTCATTTTAAATCACTATTTCCAACGTAAGTGCAAAGAGCTGGGAATCAGTATTATGCAGAAATCTAAAAAACAGCGTGTGGTGCTTATCAGAAGCAGCGTTTTTAATTAATTTGACTCCATCATTCGCAGGAAACACAAAGTAGAGGATAAGAAAAAAATTCTTAAATGAAGAAACTATCCAGAAAACTATTTCTGTTGAAAGTGCTCTCTTAATTTATGTAATGTGAACGACAATTAAAGTCAAAGGTGGTAAAATATTCGGCAGCCGCCGAGACGAGAGGACGCGCAGCAGCAACAACAGCAGCACTTGTCTGATCGACAGTAAATTGATTAACTCCGCAATCGGGCGCAGAATTTTTTGGTCCGCCTTAATAGGTCAGGCGTGCACTACACGCAGGAAGCGGCTACCAGAGTAGCGGAGCACGTGTGGCGTGCACGTGGGGCTTTTTTAGGTTAGAGAACCGCTCCCTTGGGATCAAAGACGATTTGCCTTTTAAATCACCCAGTGACCGCATGGAATCTTGGTCCTCGTAGATCAGATATAGAAAAGATAAATATGATTTTAGTTAACTGCAGGAGCATCCAAGGAAAGGTCCCAGAATTACTATCACTTACTGAAGATACAGATAGTAATGGGAAGAGAAAGCTGGTTGAAAGCAGATGTCAATGACAATGAAATCCTAAGTTCAGATTGGAATGTTTGTTGTAAGAATAGGTTAGTCGCCAATGGTAGTGGCGTGTTTATTGCAGTAAAAAATTCGATAAAATCTAGCGAGATGATCACGGATTCCGAATGTGAATTAATGTGGGTGAAATTGAGTATCAAAGAAAGGTCAGAACTGGTGATCAGATGCTTATATAGATCACCTGGGTCAAGATCTGTAATTGTAGAGCGCCACAGACAGAAGTTGCAGAATATCATTAGTAATTTTCCTGATCATGCCGTTGTAATAAAGGGTGACTTCAACTTGCCAGGTATAGATTGAGAGTGTTGTGCCATCAAAACTGATGCCAGGGACAGGGATTCATGTGGCATTATTCTGAATGTCTTGTCCGAAAATTATCTTGAGCAGATAGTTAGAGAACTAACTAGTGAGGGTAACGTCTTAGACCTCCTGGCAACAAAGAAACCTGGACTTATCGAAGCAGTTGAAGCAGAGGAAGGTATCAGTGATCATAATGCTTGACAGCATCTGTGATGACGTGTCCTACAAGGAATGTTAAGAAAGGTAGGAAGATATATTTGCTCATCATGGGTGACAGAGTACAATTTCAGAATATCTCAGCAGTCAGCATCAAATATTCGGTGATGAGGACGAATGTGGAGAACAAATGGACTGTGGATCTGCTCCATGTTATATCCGGATCGGTGTTGAGATTCGGATCCACAATATGCCGCGCATGGGATAGGGTTTGGAGGTGGATCCGTCACACGCAATGTACGAAGCGTTGTCGGGATGCAGATCCACGATCTATCATATCCGAGTTAGCATTCGGGTGTGGATCTGCCACGGACTATATATACAGAGCTATGTTCAGAGACAGATCCACCACGCGCCATATCTACGATAGGGTTCGCGGGTGGACCAAGCCCGCGTTAGGTCCGGACACGTATCCTATGTTCAAAGTTTGGTCCACCAGCGAATGGGACTGAGAGCCGTCCACGAGGCTTGCGTATACACAAACACACAGAAAGCAGAGGAAATGCTCTCCGAATGTGGAAGTGACTGGATACAGTCGAGTGCAGTGCTATATTACACGTCCCGATTAATGCATTTGGACTAGGTGGTGGCAGCTGTGCTACATTTACAATCAATCTTAGAATACAAAACAAGATGTTATGTCATGATTCCATATATAGATCTGACCTCAAATCGATAGAATTGCGAAAAACGACGAGGGAATAGGTATATATTGACCGAATATAGACACAAATGCGGTGAAATTGAGGAAGTACTTTGCTATGCTCTGGTTTGTGTCGAACAATTTGTACATGGGACCAACTATGCGGCAACAGGAGGAATCCGAGAAAACGTGGACATCGAAACGAGGGGGATAAGGGAGGCAGTCAGGTTTTTCCCATTGAGGTACCAGTGATACACGCGAGTTGACTACTGTATTTGATGTTTTTGGGGATGACAGAGGATGATTCATTTCTAAACTTACTTCCATTTGCGTTAAAGGATAACAGAGAGTGGACAGGGTGATCGATTGAGATGGAGCTGTAACGAGGTACGATTTAATGGCTGACAGATTCATTTTAGAGAATGATAAACTGATCAAGGCCAATTTTTTTCAAGTGTTCTGTCTGGATGCATCAGTCACGTGACATGGCCTGCGTTCTACTCGTATACAGCTACGTGTTCCATATGTGTTTTAAAGCACTGTCTACTTACGATCTTTAACGGTAAACGTGTCTGTCATCAGATGACTTCCATCTCATGTGTGAAGAAACTTGACATACTCCTCTAAATAAGCTTTGATTCATGCGATCACCCCCGTCGCATCTTGTGTGCGTAAAATCGAGTCTTCAGCGTCATCATTAAGTTATCGGCATGAGCTTGTGATGCACTAAAATCCCTGTGTACACATTTGCCTGACATGTGTTATGTTTACAGAGTTAGTGACCGAATGACTTGTAATTTTCACATGTCCGACGCTGCTGCTATGCGTTTATCTGTTTCGTTGTAGGATGTATCCATGGCTACTAACTATCATTTTATATAGGCCTGATGCAAACATGTTATAATTTCTAAACTGTGATCGGATGTGAACAGCGAACACTATACATCTTCAAAATGCTATATAGTGCTCGTATGATGCAAAGTAAATGTTTTACGGAAGTAGTTTTTTCGTTTTACGATTCGATAAGATACTCGTAGTTCAGCGTAGAGAAACTGAGAAGAAGGATGTATGTCTGATAAACCGGAAAGGTAATCGATCAAACATTATAGCGAGTTTTGAAGTGCAGAACGTTGTAGTCTTAGGGGTGCGTGTTTATGTTCTCTCTCTCTTACTAATACCTTCCAGGTTCAGATCCTAGACTCTAGAACAATAATTTAGAGTTGAGAATGCTCTGTGACTCCCATACGCAGAGAGATGGATCGTAAGTACTATGCTCGAGATCTTAGAAACATGTAGAGTGCTGTTTTGTATACATTGATGGTTTAAGTGTTCGAGAATTAACTGTAAATGGGCGTGCTGGTTAGTCATCTATTGCATGGGGGCTTAATTAAATATAATGCAATTAATTTTAGTTTTAGTAGCTGTCTGTCCGGTTCCGCAGTCTCGTATCCAGTTGGCCCTGACTAGTATTACTCCGCAATCTGACTGCATAGAATAACAACAAAGAATGAAAGAAAATTTCCGTTAACACAATTAATTAATTAAGTCCCCAGCAACTATAAAAGCTACGAAACAATAAAGCACAAGTGTAACGGTTCTGTGTGTGGAAGTGTGATTCAACGTACACATCTGGCACGGTTCTTCCTCAATAAGACAAGGTATTTTAAGCACATTTACACTGAAGTAATTAAAAAAAAAAACAGAAATACTATAATTGCACATAGAAACCAGAATTACACTCTAATACATAAACACAAGCCAGATGTTTTGTTGACTGAACCTGTGACCAAGAAGCATTGTTATTTAGGACATTTGAAATAAAAAATTTTTCTTTACCTTCATATATATTGACGAAACATACACTCTGATCATTACAACATCCGCAATCGAACAGCATCGGCTGTCTAGCCCATCAGAACAACTGCACACGACATGCTCACAACTATTCGCGGCAACTTCAGAACTATTACTGCCCACGGCAACTTCTCAACAAGCACTCTCCACGACGACTTCTCAACAAGCACTGCCAGTGGAGGCGGCTGAATAATACTCTTTGGCGCAATCTCTGGCGCTGTGACTCAGTGTAGCCACCTTTCACTATTCATGTTCGCACTGAGAATGGCAAAGTAGAGAATGGATGGCTTAACTGTGATACTGAAATTGGGGGAGGGGGGGGGGTCATTGGTCGGTGTTGAACTTAGTGTAAGAGGGTTAAAATTGACCAGACTATCAACTATGATGCTTATTATTAGAGTTTATCTGTGGTGTCTTTTCCATCCCATCCGTCCGCTGACATGCTGTTGGTTACGAAATAATGATTGGAGTGACAATGCTTGTTTGAGTTGGAGGAGAGTTTTGGCGGCTGGGCTATATCTTCTGGGTTGGATAGCATCGAAACAGTCATCGCATACATGAATGCAGTATGATGAATGAGTCGAAATGGGATGTAGCGTTATCAGCTATTCCATCAGTGTGAGAGATGAGTATAAATGTAGAGCTCGTGAATCACCTTCGGACTGTAATTTGGAGACTGTACACAACACGAGTAACTGTTCCCGTTTCCTTACGTTGTAGCTGTCTTTTATTTAAAATCATCCGATGTGTGGCATGTTATGGTATTAGCCTTAAGAACATGGTTTACACTGCGCAACGTCTAGTTTCCTGTGAAAGCCAGTGGATCAGAACTTCTTAATGTCAGTTTAAAAACAGGCCTCCAAGTCGTGGCAGAAAAACGAAATATTTGGCAGTGTACAAAGCGTGTTAGAAAACAGTCTTCAAACAACTAAATAGGACCACAGGGGGCGTTTCTTGCGATTTACAGTATAGTACGTGGGATACGATCATTCTCCTAGTGTAGAGGTGATGAAACTTTAAACTATGCTCTGTAGTCTATCAATTCGTCTGTATTTAATAGGTTCGTTCCACACAGGGAGCAGTCTAACAGGTAAATTCAGTGAGGGATGAAGTATGCCGTTAGGAATGCTTGGAGGGATCCACGCTGTGCTATTCTGGGAAGCATTGCGAAATCTCTCTCTCTCTCTCTCTCTCCGCGCTGGACCCCCAACGCAGCTTTGCGTCATTGCGCGAGTAATGGCGTCTATGTGAGCTCTATATCGGATAAAGTTATTTAAGCTTGTATAGTTGTTAATTTTTCCCTTCTGGGGGGGGGGGGGGGTAGAGAATAACGATGATAGCATGTTGGGCTGATAGATTTGAATGGATGTGGATCTGTAGTACTTGTATGTAGTTTGGGAACGCACCACAATGCGCACATTTCCGCCGAATGGTCAAAACACGGTCCTGTAGCACTAACTCAGTTCGCTCTGTTTCTAGACGGGTTGCAGAAGGTGGTGGATATGGCTTTGTCCTAATTTTGCTCAGTTCGGACTTAAATTGGAACGAGCACTTGTGGAAAGCTGTAGAAATGGGTGCGACTGCAAGATGTGTGTGATTAAAACGAGGTTGTAATTTTACTGTAGCAGACACGTTCGAGGAAGGTGACTCGTTTAGAGATATGAGAGTGCATGAACTATGATTGACTTGTGGGTGTGAGCGTATGCAAGTATGTGTTTGAATGGATGTAATTTCTAATATATAGCGTAAGGATCGAAATCTGAGAAGTTAGTGTACATTTTTCTTCTTACGACCTCAGTCAGCACATCATCATCTACCACTACTGTCTGTCACCGCCTATAACTCGGTGAATATATCGCGGAACCTCTTATATGATGTCAATAGAGAATGCGTTACAAATACTGAAGAATTATCTAGCAGGGTGCGGTGTGATGGAGTCGCAAATACCGCTTGCATACCACGTTCCTTAGTGGAATCACTTTCAAAGTTCAGTAATTTTATCGCTAGGCTGCATGGCTGGTTGTTAATAGACACATTTCTACGAACACCGTCACGGTATTTGGCCGGAAAACACTACCTGATTCAGAAGTAATGTCGTACCTATATTCGTAATGTGGGTATAAATTTTAACATGGATACTTGTGTGCACTTGTAGGACCATGATTGATTGTGAGAGTAACATGGAGTAATTGTTGGGCTCGGGACTTTTTCCTTTAACATCTGCTAGATTACGTCTAGGACACAGTGTTAGGACTCGAAAGAAGAACTTAAAGAGACATGCACAGCCTTCGTTGATTTTCGTTCAGTATGATTCGGTATAGTATGCATACAGTTATTGACGAGGTAATATTATACTTAGTATTAGTCCTGGGTGCGTGATATGGTCGGATTTGAGCATCAGGTTTATGAAGTTTGTGTAAAGGAAATGTCTATGTGCTGTTGTAGGGAGGGTATGGATTTGACTTGGAGTACTGTAATAGCGAAGGGAAGAGTATGTCTAGTTGCAAGGAAAGTGCAGCTATTTCCAGAGCCAATGCCGACAAGAGAGTGTATTTCGGATACTTCGGTTATTGCCGAATACTGTTCAGTTGAGATTGGATCGTAAGATTTAATTGTAAGTAACAGCCCACTTGTTGCTTGTCCGATTTTTGCGTGTATTCGCCCTCTAACAAGCAACTTACAGAGAAATTGCGAGTGGAACTGTACGCCAAAATGGATAACGCTAGATTTAAATGTGGCCCTGTCACCCCTAATTAATATGCGGTGGTAGTGTTGACGATAAATCACACCTATGTTTACTTCCAAACATGAATGGTCACGAACTTAGGGTGTTCAATGACATCAAACACACACACACAAAAATAAAATAAAGCAAAAGGGTGAATTCAGGATCAACTTCTGAAAGTAAAGGCTCTACGGAATCACAATAACTTTATTATAATCTTCAGATCAATGCTGAATAAAACACAATGAACAATTTACTAATTATCCTCCTAACTGGCATTGGCAGTGAACTGTGTTAAAATCGGTCCAAAACACTATCTCTTATAACTTGGCTGACCGACTGACATCAACACAAAACATAAAATACGAAGAATCACTACACCCCAAAGTACCGTGAAACCTCTGTGGAAACAGCAATTGCACGTGATCCAACTATTTAACGTTACTACTAACACAGGCTGAAGCGGGAGTGATCTCACCGTAATATTCCTGTTGTAGCGGCGGTCTCCGACGGCGACGGCGCGGCCGTGCTGTCGGCGTGTGGCGTCTCGGAAAGTACAATCCTACAGTATTCGAACAACAGACTGCTGTTCGTAAACTTCTCTAATTGCGACAATATTTCCGTCAGCAAGGAGCCGGCGCGGCTAACGTCCTCTCAGAACGAAAGACCAAGAGGGGAGACGACTTGGCTAACGTCCTCTCAGTACAAGAGCCCAGAACAGAAGATCTCTACAGCGAGTCTTCACCTCTGTTTTCAAAATGGTTCAAATGGCTCTGAGCACCATGGGACTCAACTTCTAAGGTCATTAGTCCCCTAGAACTTAGAACTAGTTAAACCTAACTAACCTAAGGACATCACAAACATCCATGCCCGAGACAGGATTCGAACCTGCGACCGTAGCGGTCTTGCGGTTCCAGACTGCAGCGCCTTTAACCGCACGGCCACTTCGGCTGGCTCCTCTGTTTTCCCACCTCAACTTTTACCAAGCGAATCACATCACTAGAAGCTCTCAAAAAACCCAGTTTGCCAGTGCTGACCAATGTACAGTCTGGGAATAGAACTCTTTTCCACAATTCTTCCTTTGCTACAAAATTTCACACATAAACTCCGCCCACGCTGGCTAGGAAGAACCACAGCTGTGGGCAATAACACATTTAATGGAAGTTTTCTCCCAAGAGACCACTCGAGATTTTCCCGGCAAGATTCCCCGTCGTAGCGAACACAAACTTCTGATTTGAAAGTTTTGTTATTCGGAACTCCTGGCCTGCCCCACTTGAGTTACTCGAAGGCGTAAAATTAGTGGGACATAGGCGAGAGCACGCACAGGGAAGTCCGTCCAGCTATCCACTGCTCTGTTTTGGTAAACACTTGAACACCTGCAGCTGCACGTCCCTCAGAGGCTGGTGGCCGCTGTGGCCTCACTAAACGGATTACAGAACGTCCCCAGTTCACCATTCATACCGTCAGGCTGTGGCCTTCGGCGGCTAGCCGGGGACGTAGCCGAGGTCTGTCTCGCATAATGCCTCTCCACAAAATCTTATAATTACAAAATCGCTGAATTCTCGCTGTATTACCTAGCCAGGGTGCCGATGCGTTTCCACATAGATTTCCTACACTGTAATTTAGAGTATTATTCCAACAAAAGCAACTACTTATCGGATTAGCCGAGCGGTCTCTTGGCGCTGCAGTCATGGACTGTGCGGCTGGTAGTGGCGGAGGTTCGAGTCCTCCCTCAGGCATGGGTGTGTGTGTGTTTGTCCTTAGGATAATTTAGGTTAAGTAGTGGGTAAGCTTAGGGACTGATGACCTTAGCAGTTAAGTCCCATAAGATTTCACACACATTTGAACATTTGAACTACTTATCTACAAAGCGATTGCGCCGCTATCAGTCGTTAAATGGACTCATGTAAGGTGCAAAACCGTTGCCACCTTACAGTATAATGATAGAAGATATATGTGAGGTGTTTTCTAGATGTGTCTGTGTATGCAGTCTGTGGTGGTACTGATTCGGGTTCCCATGTTAATGGTAGCAGTCTTCCGAATGCAGAGGTGTGTTGGAGTATAGGAATGTATGATAGTTAACTTTACCATCTTCTAGACGACCGAATAGCGAACTAAGTATGTGCTGGGCGGCTTTTGTGATGAAGTGTAACTGTGAGAAGATGGTGCGTTTGCGGTGGAGCGTTATTCCCTCCCATGTAAATTGCTCGGTCGACTGCTTCTGCACATTTGGTGCTTGATTTAGTTGAGGGAATATCGATTGTGGTGTGTTGGACACACTGTTCTCTAGACGTTGAAAGACCCTACTTGGTTTGTAAACAATATTGATCATCTGGAATCTGTTACATGACCGACTTCGGTATTCGTGAGTGCAAATATCTTTTTACTCTATTTGTTTCTAGTTAGTCAATAGCGATCGGGAGGCTACTGCTGTGTGCTTGGTATCGAGAACAACGGCGAAAATTGTACAATATTATGACGAAAATATGGTTGTTCTTTTAATGGACGAGTCTGGAGATGTCTGTAGAAATGCGAGCAAGAAAGCGGAAACAGTAACGAGCCTGTATAGTTTATTATGACTGAGTGTAGCGTCTGTAGAAAGAAAGAACAGGTTGAGGGTGTATAGATTGAGCGAACTGTCGGTGCAGTTTAGCAATCATTGCAAAATAACGACAGAAAGCCCCAGAAAGAAATGCTCGATTGATTGTGGTGGGGTATAGGAGTGGTGAGAACATTTGCGTATGTTGAGAGCAGGAAGACTATCATGTTCTGTCCGGGAGGAAGACTGGATTGGGCGATATTTTGGTAAACAGGTTCTGTTAGGGCAGGAATTTTGGCACATAACAAGCTGAGACAATAAGAAGGTGAGCGTTAACTATTTCTGGAGGGGGGGGGGTTATAGAATTTAGTAGAGTTAGACTTGGTTATTATTTTAGATAGCAATGTGAGTTGAGTATAAGATTGATAACGTTGCTAGATGCGTTTGCGATGGTATGTAGCTAAGCGCAGTGAAGCATGAGTCAAATGTGACGTACGGTCCATTAGAAGCGCTAAGGAGAAAGCAGGTTCTGCTATTGTGGAACGAAATTCTGCAGCGTCTTCGGCGGACTGCAGTTAGAGTGAGGGTATAGACTATAGAGGAACGCCGAAAGTGTGTGGCTCTGCTTGGAGTGCATGCTGTGTATATAAACGCCCGGTCATTATTAAAGCCCACATAAAACTTTGGCCTGCTTCGGCTGCAGCTCGCTGTTGCGCTCCTTCCCCATCACGTCAGCATGTGTGTGTAAGTGAACAAGTATTTGGATGGGAATTTCTCAGGTGTTACGTATGAATGGGTTTGCCGCCACCTCACGCTTGTGGAAGCCGAGCAGGGGCTGTACACGGTTTTACATCTGAGGAATGCGCCACTTATTGCCACCTCCTGTGCACTCTAATGGACACGGGGCTGTGGACTGTGCTTGCGCTTGCATTATTTCGGGAAAGGGTCTGTAGGCCGTGATATGCGCTATTTGGATAGTTTACGAGTACTTAGCGTGTCTACACATCAATGTGCTGTATTATTTAGGAGCAGTTTGCAGGTCTGTACTGAAATTATTTCCGAAAATTAGGAGTTGTTAGTGTGTCAGCAGACTGTATTGTGACCCGTAGCATAACATGGTGAGTGTTCTGCGTCAGTGTGATAAATATATTCGATCGTTAAAGAAAATGTTTGAAAGTAAGTAGAGTTAACTCCTTGTTTACTCCCCTCAGCAGCCCAGAGCAGGCTGAGTCGTTTTCCCTCACGATCTTGGTTTACGTCATGAAACAGACAACAGCATCGTAGACCTCATGGAGAACACACAGTTTGACACCATCATGGATAACTGTACTTCTGTCATCAGCTGGTGTCACTATGGCGTCCCCTGACGGCGAGGAAATGTACTAAGACAGTTGGGGTCTGGAGCTCGTGGTGAACACACTAGGTGGCGTCATCTTAGATTATGGTACTTGCGTCACTACAGCGTCCTCTAGTGGCATCGATATGAACTAAGTCAGTTGGGTTATGGACTCAGTGGCGAATACACTTGGTGGTGGTGCTGCCTATAATTGTTTAAATAAAGGCTGGTGTATGATTTCGATAGTTGACGATTAGCAAGCAGAGTCTTTTACATGGATTATTATTTTGCAATTTAGAAGTTGTTTGGCTATCTGAACGTAAATGCTCTGCATTGTTTATGAGTGGTTCACATGTCTGTGGCCTGTGCAATGTGTTATTTTAACCGTTTACAATTAGCAAGAGTATGTGCAGACCTTTATACATTAATTATGTAGGAGTCGTTTGCAGGTCTGTATGCTGTGGGGGATGCAGAGCGTGTGTTCTGTGATACATATGGTCCATCCCTAAATAAATTTCTCACAAATGAAGTACACTCCTTCCTCTCTCCATCAGCATAGTGCATGCTGAGTCCTTTTACCATCTGCCTCCAGGAAGAGGTGGCGGTCTGGCGACTTAGGTTAGTGATGGTGGTGAGCTTCGTTTGCAGCAATTTTCTTACGTTGGTGGCGAAAACTCAAGTGAGCTTTGTTTACTGGAAGAATTCAAACTTGACGCCGATTCCTAGGAGGAAATGGCGGGCGGGTGGATGAGGTTAGTACAAGTGTCCTTTCTTTCCGCGCAATTTTCTTAGGTTGATAACGGAAGCGCAAGTGACCTTTCTTTCCCCGCAATTTTCTTAGGTTGATAGCGAAAGTGCAAGTGACCTTTCTTTACTGTCAGAATTCAAACTCGGCGACGGTTCCTAGGAAGAGGTGGAGGTCTGGTCCTTGAAAAGTAGTTGAAACTAGGTGGTTGAACACCTTTTAATACTTATATGAAATCGTAAATTGAAATATTTAGTATGATTAAAATTGAAATGCAATTAAGTACTTAGGTAATTGATAGGTTAGATGCGTGATGTGGGTGTTAGCATATTTACAGAAGACTATGTCCGGCGCGTGTATGGAGGTGGCAGCCAAGGGTGTGTGACATAAGCGGTCGGACGCCCGTGGGCCGGGGCACATCAAATGTCAGGTTATAACGCGCACACGCGTGAGAGAGAGCAGACGATCATGTGTCATCACAGGATGTCACAGTAGCGTCCTCTGGTAGTCACGATATGAACGAAGCCACTTGAGCTCTGGAGCTCATGGAGGACACAGTGGGTGTAGCCATCTTGAATAACGGTACATGCGTCATGTTCTGACATAAGGGTGGCACCCTCTGCTGGCGAGAATATGAACTAAGCCAGTTGGAGTCCAGACCTTGTGGCGAACACACCTGCATATTGTTGAAATAATAATAAAGACAAGTCCGTTTTTCCCCCCATTATCATGTTGGAATTTGAACTTCGCGCGATTTTATTGGCGACGGGGTTAGGTTAGTGGAGGTAGGCCAAGTGTACAATCTTACACCACATGGTGGATACACTGGGTGCAGCCATCTTGATTGACGTCACGGTCGCCATCTTGGATGATGTCAGGGTGGCATCCTCCAGTGGTGGCACTGTGTAGTAAGTCAGCCGGAGTCCAGACTTCATGGTGAATACACTGGGTGTCGCCATCTTGGATTACGTCACTTATGAGAGCGCCCTCTGGTGGTGGCATTGTATGAGGTGCATTCAAGTTCTAAGGCCTCCGATTTTTTTTCTAATTAGCAACTCACCCGAAATCGATGAAACTGGCATTACTTCTCGACGTAATCGCCCTGCAGACGTACACATTTTTCACAACGCTGACATCATGGTTCCATGGCAGCGGCGAAGGCTTCTTTAGGAGTCTGTTATGACCACTGGAAAATCGCTGAGCCAATAGCAGCATGGCTGGTGAATGTGCGGCCACGGAGAGTGTCTTTCATTGTTGGAAAAAGCCAAAAGTCACTAGGAGCCAGGTCAGGTGAGTAGGGAGCATGAGGAATCACTTCAAAGTTGTTATCACGAAGAAACTGTTGCGTAACGTTAGCTCGATGTGTGGGTGCGTTGTCTTGGTGGAACAGCACATGCGCAGCCCTTCCCGGAAGTTTTTGTTGCAGTGCAGGCAGGAATTTGTTCTTCAAAACATTTTCGTAGGTTGCACCTGTTACTGTAGTGCCCTTTGGAATGCAATGGGTAAGGATTATGCCCTCGCTGTCCCAGAACATGGACACCATCACTTTTTCAGCACTGGCGGTTACCCGAAATTTTTTTGGTGGCGGTGAATCTGTGTGCTTCCATTGAGCTGACGGGCGCTTTGTTTCGGGATTGAAAAATGGCATGCACGTCTCATCCATTGTTACAACCGGCGAAAAGAAAGTCCCATTCATGCTGTCGTTGTGCGTCAACATTTCTTGCCAACATGCCACATAGGCAGCCATGTGGTCGTCTGTCAGCATTCGTGGCACCCACCTGGATGACACATTTCGCATTTGCAGGTCGTCATGCAGGATTGTGTGCACAGAACCCACAGAAATGCAAACTCTGGAGGTGATCTGTTCAACAGTCATTCGGCGATCCCCCAAAACAATTCTCTCCACTTTCTCGATCATGTCGTCAGACCGGCTTGTGCGAGCCCGAGGTTGTTTCGGTTTGTTGTCACACAATGTTCTGCCTTCATTAAACTGTCGCACCCACGAACGCACTTTCGGCACATCCGTAACTCCATCACCACATGTCTCCTTCAACTGTCGATGAATTTCAATTGGTTTCACACCACGCAAATTCAGAAAACGAATGATTGCACGCTGTTCAAGTAAGGAAAACGTCGCCATTTTAAGTATTTAAAACAGTTCTCATTCTCGCCGCTGGCGGTAAAATTCCATCTGCCATACGGTGCTGCAATCTCTGGGACGTATTGACAATGAACGCGGCCTCATTTTAAAACAATGCGCATGTTTTTATCTCTTTCCAGTCCGGAGAAAAAAAATCGGAGGCCTTAGAACTTGAATGCACCTCGTACTAAGTCAGTTGGAGTCCTGACCTTGTGGTGAACACACCTGCATGGAACTGTTTAAATAAAGTATTATGTCCAAGTCCTTTTCCCACAAATCCTTAGAAGGTGGTGGCAGTTTGGCGATTGAGGTTAGTAAAGTGTCTTCTTTTGCGCCATTTTGTTAGTAGACATATGGGAATTGAATTTTGTTTACAGCAAAAAATTAAAATTTTGTGCCAGTTCGTAAGAAGAGGTGGCGGTCGGGTGACTTAGGTTAGTGGAGATGCTCTTTTTTCCCACCATTTTCTTAGGTTAGTAGAGGGTGTCCTAATGGAAATTGAACTTCCTACCAAGGGGGGCGTAGCAGTGGGGCATGGCACTTTCTCACCAGAGAGGTTAACTAATTGATCAATTAAATTAAGTAGTCAATCAAACTGATAAAGCAAGAGGGAGGGGGCATTTCCAATATCTGTGACCTGAAAGTGTACCTGTAGCACCTTGGGGGGAGGGGGGATGTGGTGGGGGGACAATAGGGTAAATTTAATTAATTACTCAATCAAATTGATAAGAGTGAGAGAGTTGCCTATTCCAATAACTCAGACTTGAAAGTGTATCTGTAGCAGCGAGGGGTGAGGGGGAGGGGGGAGGGGACAATAGGTTAAGTGCCTGTCAATCAAAAGGAAATGGGTGTGACATGGAAAAGCACTTAACAGAACAATAGGTTAACTCAGACCTGAAAGTGTATCTGTTGCTGCAAGGAGGGGGGGGGGGGTTGGGGGAGAGGTAGGGGGTGGGGGGGGCGGCAATAGGTTAAGTGCAGTGATATGGAAAAGCACTTAGCAGAACAATAGGTTAACTACCTGTCAATGAAAGGAGAACAATAGGCTGACATGGAAAAGCACTTAACAGGTTTGCCTCTGAGTGCATATCTGCCCCAGATGTAGGCAACCTGCACTAACAAAATGTGCCAGAACTTATCTTGTTCTACTACTCTCCTGATATACTACCACAAGGTTTTTTTCTTTTTACACTCAATTGTTCGTCCAACACAAGTGCAATGGTTACAGAGAGTTCTAAGTTATACATGAACAATCTAAATCCTGAAATTAAACTGAGATACACGCAAATTAATCTTATGCAAGACAAACGCCAAAACCTGTGGCGACCCCCTGCCTTCTTTCACATTCACTTTCAAAACATCATACATCCCATACAACATACTACGAATGCTGTAGGAAGGAAACAAGATGAAGTCATCTAGCAAAAAATAAAGCGAATGTGATGCTGACAATTTTATAACATTGGATGAAAGTTAAACAGAAAATTAAAGAACATCATTTTTACTGTTTGTGACTGTGGTTGTCCTGTTGGTATTGTTCTGGAAAATAAACACAGTCCACACAGCTTTGGTCCCCTCTGTACACTGAATGGATCGGAATATACTAATAGACGGGTTCCTATCCATGGAGGTGCTGCGCATTCTCTATTAAAAAGAGGAATGAAAGAAGGACGAATTAAGGCTTGCATGTACAGTAAGTTCTCTAGAACAAATACGGAACCCAAGTGGAGTGGGAAGGGTAGAGTTGCGTTACATAAGATGTCTATTCAGAAGGAAAAGATATATTTCTGTGCGTTATGTAAGATGGTTGTTCAGAACAACAAGATACATATCTGTGAACCGAGATTTTCCACGCAAACGGACACTGGCTCCTTTGTGCACTGAAATCATGGTACCAAGTTTGACCTGAAAAAGCTACGTTCAAACGCAAATGTAAACTGAATGCCATGATGAAAGCGCTGATGCCTTTAGGATTTACTGCGTCCGAATATCCTAAATCAGCTGACTTAAGACAACATCTTTAGCTATACTCACAAATAACAGGAGCAACTGCTTTTCATGTGAAGTTCCTCCGAATTTCTCTTCACAACAGTCTGCCAAGTGCCCCAGTCCTGCTGACGTAATGCTCAGCTCCAACAATTTTGGAGAGACCTAATTTACCAGTCTGTAGTCGCCAAATCAGGGCCTGAGAGAAAGTACGGGTGGAAGACATGGTCTCCTTCCAGAACATGGGAATTTTCTCGTATCCCCTGGATGCTTCTGTAACGAAATCTGAAATGTCAGTGACATACCTTGCTTTTAAAATAGTCAGGAAGCATCGTTTCTGTTGTTCGAGTTTCGCCATAAGTAAGCTGAACTTGGCAGTTGGCACGTAGCCCATTAGGAATGTGCAGGCGCGCAGCCAACCCATTTTTTTAGAAGATCCTCTCCAGAAAAACAGATGGAGAAGCCTACTTCAGTACAGTCCTAAGCCGCAATGTACATTTCATGCAGTGTTCGTAGTATGCACAGACTAGAGGTTGTTTGTGATATAGAGCGATATGGGTATAGTGAAACACATGTCCCACAGACTCCTCAGCATTGATATGACCAGACCGTATACGAATCAGACAGAATAATCAATATGGGGCTTTGTTGAGTTACAGATTCTACATCTCCATCTACATACATACTCCGCAATCCACCATACGGTGAGTGGCGGAGGGTACTCGTACCACAACTAGCATCTTCTCTCCCGGTTCCACTCCCAAACAGAACGAGGGAAAAATGACTGCCTATATGCCTCTGTACGAGCCCTAATCTCTCTTATCTTATCTTTGTGGTCTTCCCGCGAAATGTAAGTTGGCGGCAGTAAAATATTTAATCGACGTGACTGTGTCAAGCGCTACACTACTAATGGAGTACTCAAACATTACGGGATTCGTTTTCCTATTCATCTGCAATTAAACAGAGAACCGACTCGTGGAGATAACATCTTGGACCTACTTATAACAAACAGACCCGAACTTTTCGACTCTGGAAGCGCAGAACAGGGAATCAGCGATCATAAGGCCGTTGCAGCATCCCTGAATATGGAAGTAAATAGAAATATAAAAAAAGGGAGGAAGGTTTATCTGTTTAACAAGAGTAATAAAAGGCAGATTTCAGACTACTGAACAGATCAAAACGAAAATTTCTGTTCCGACACTGACAGTGTTGAGTATTTACGGAAAAAGTTCAAGGCAATCGTAAAATGCGTTTTAGACAGGTACGTGCCGAGTAAAACTGCGAAGGACGGGGAAAAACCCACCGCGGTTCAACAACAAAGTTAGGAAACTACTGCGAAAGCAAAGAGAGCTTCACTGCAAGTTTAAACGCAGCCAAAACCTCACAGACAAACAGAAGCTAAACGATGTCAAAGTTACCGTAAGGAGGGCTATGCGTGAAGCGTTCAGTGAATTCAAAAGTAAAATTCTATGTACCGACTTGACAGAAAATCCTAGGAAGTTCTGGTCTTACGTTAAATCAGTAAGTGGCTCGAAACAGCATATCCAGACATTCTGGGATGATGATGGCATTGAAACAGAGGATGACACGCGTAAAGCTGAAATACTAAACACCTTTTTCCACAGCTGTTTCACAGAGGAAGACCACAGTGCAGTTCCTTCTCTAAATCCTCGCAGAAACGAAAAAATGGCTGACATCGAAATAATTGTCCAAGGAATAGAAAAGCAACTGAAATCACTTAACAATGGAAAGTCCTCTGGACCTGACGGGATACCAATTCGATTCTACACAGAGTACGTGAAAGAACTTGCCCCTCTTCTAACAGCCGTGTACCACAAGTTTATAGAGGAATGGAAAGCTCCAAATGATTGGAAAAGAGCACAGGTAGTCCCAGTCTTCAAGAAGGGTCGTCGAGCAGATGCGCAAAACCATAGAACTATATCTCTGACGTCGATCTGTTGTAGAATTTTAGAACATGTTTTTTGCTCGCGTATCATGTCGTTTCTGGAAACCCAGAATCTACTCTGTAGGAATCAACATGGATTCCAGAAGCAGCGATCGTGTGAGTCCCAACTCGCTTTATTTGTTCATGAGACCCAGAAAATATTAGATACAGGCTCCCAGGTAGATGCCATTTTCCTTGACTTCCGGAAGGCGTTCGATACAGTTCCGCACTGTCGCCTGATAAACAAAGCCTGTGTGGCTGGATTGAAGAGTTTTTAGCAAACAGAACACAGCATGTTGTTCTCAATGGAGAGACGTCTACAGACGTTAAAAGTAACCTCTGGCGTGCCACAGGGGAGTGTTATGGGACCATTGCTTTTCACAATACATGTAAATGACCTAGTAGATAGTGTCGGAAGTTCCATGCGGCTTTTCGCGGATGATGCTGTAGTACACAGAGACGTTGCAGCATTAGAAAATTGCAGCGAAATGCAGGAAGATCTGCAGTGGATAGGCACTTGGTGCAGGGAGTGGCAACTGACCCTTAACATAGACAAATGTAATGCATTGCGAATTCATAGAAAGAAGGATCCTTTGTTGTATGATTATATGATAGCGGAACAATCACTGGTAGCAGTTACTTCTGTAAAATATCTGGGAGTGTGCGTGCGGAAAGATTTGAAGTGGAATGATCATATAAAATTAATTGTTGGTAAGGCAGGTACCAGGTTGAGATTTATTGAGAGAATCCTTAGAAAATGTAGTCCATCAACAAAGTTGGTAGCTTACAAAACACTCGTTCGGCCTATACTTGAGTATTGCCCATCAGTGTGGGATCTGTACCAGAACGGGTTGACGGAGGAGATAGAGAAGATCCAAAGAAGAGCGGCGCGTTTCGTCACAGGGTTATTTGGTAAGCGTGATAGCGTTATGGAGATGTTTAGCAAACTCAAGTGGCAGACATTGCAAGAGAGGCGCTCTGCGATGCGGTGTAGCTTGCTGTCCAGGTTTCGAGAGGGTGCGTTTCTGGATGAGGTATTGAATATATTGCTTCCCCCTACTTATACCTCGCGAGGAGATCACGAATGTAAAATTAGAGTAATTCGAGCGCTCACGGAGGCTTTCCGACAGTCGTTCTTCCCGCGAACCATACGCGACTGGAACAGGAAAGGGAGGTAATGACAGTGACACGTAAAGTGCCCTCCTCCACACACCGTTGGGTGGCTTGCGGAGTATAAATGTAGATGTAGATGTAGATGTAGAATTTATATTTATCTATATTTAGAGTTAGCTGTCATTCTTTACACCAATCACAAATCCTGTCCACGTCATCTTGTATGCTCCTACAGCCACTCAACAACGACACCTTCCCGTACACCACAGCATCATTAGCAAACAGCCGCACAATGCTATCCACCCTATCCAAAAGATCATTTACGTAGATAGAACACAACAGCCGACCTACCACACTTCCCTGGGGCACCCCAGATGATACCCTCACCTCCAATGAACGCTCACCACCGAGGACAACGTACTGGTTTCCAGTACCGAGACTGACGTATGTATTTCATCATCCAAGTACCCAGATAATAATTCAGCAGGGAGTTGTCATTTCTAAAAAGAATAAGGAACAAGGAAATTTGGATCCAGGAGACAAACAGCATTCCTGGTGATTAACTGAATTTCATATTGTTATATGATGAGAAGCATCATGTACAACCGTGTTCCATATCATTGCAAAATTGTATGCACTGTAGAAGAGATTAGCTTATCTAATTTGCCTTGACATAGTTTGTCATGCCTTTTAAGATTCTTAAAAAATTATTCTAAGATACATGTCTTTTAGAGATAAGAAGGGGTTTTTGGCATAATGGTGTAAATCGACTTCCTCATTTTGAGAAATTAAATATTCTGTGAAACACTTTACAGAAGAATCAGGAGAGCCTAATAGAATTTCGTATATGGATACTGAATTTAATAAGGGATACCATTAGTATTGGAGCATAAATTAAATGTAGTAATATTAATATTATCCTATAGTTTACTCATTTTGAGCAGCAAGAGGCGATCTGTGATAACAGATTAGAGAAGATAAACTATTTTGCCAAGGTCACTAACAGTAACATTTATTCTCAATAACCGACTTTGGTAATAAATGTTACCATCTTCAGATATATATATATATATATATATATATATATATATATATATATATATGCTATTTTAATAAATATATAATAATGTGTCTGTCGAGATCTGAAGAAGGTAACATTGATTACTGAAAGTGGTTATTGAGAATAAAGATTGTTAGTAATCTTCATAAAGAAAATTATCTTTTCTAATCTATTAATATTAGCACCATAATTATCATGCATTCCATGAATATTACTGTGAATTAACAATAATTGAGCACCATTAAGTGTAGTAATATTAATTTTATAGTCATAATTGTCTATAAATTACATTAATTTCAGTGAGAATTAAAACAAAAATTCATCTCAGTCATCCGTGTCCACAAAAATTTCTTTCAAAAAATGGAAACACACATGGTGAATAGGAGGGATGTATGGTAACCAGTCTAACATGTCCCATTTTTATATTGCTAACTGATCGTATTTTAGCATATATAGTGGTTCCTGTTTTATTCTGCTGAGCTCTACTCGACATCCCTTCTTTCACTACTGTGTGTCCAAGATGAAAAAAATCATGTCAGCATTTAAGCTGTCTTGTAATGTACCTTTGTAGTATCCGATCTGCTATACTGCAAACACCGAATTTGTAGCTAAGATACTGGAGACTATAATTAATTCGTTTTTTTCTGTTAACTACTGCCTTGTCCAAAGCTACCATCGGTACAGATTCTTCTTGCTTCATCTGTTTTACTGTGAATGACTTCTTTCATCGTGACTGAGCACTGATTTTATACCGATCTGACGTTATGTAGATAGTTTTTCCTTTTACCTGGAGTCCCACAGAGCCAAAATCAGCATCATTTGACAGATATGAGCGCCGCGTGTCATAAAAATATCGTCAAGAATATCCACATGAAAGTGTGCATCTGTCACAAGTTGCAAAATAGGAAAGGGCCATTTTAAAATTTCCGTTTTTTCCAGTGTAGCCATCAGTGTAGGTCATTACATGTTTTCTTGCACACTACCCACTTCTTTTAAGTGTTTCAGTGTGCATAGTGAAAGATCCTGCGGTCCTCTCAAATCTGTAGAAAGAGTGCAATTTCTACTATACAACATAGTACTTAACTCATTTTCATCAAAACTGATTTGCACCATTGTGCCATAACCTCTTTATATCAATTGTCGTAACCAGGGTTAATGCTGAAGACAAACTTAGTATTCACACTGAAGCTTTGAAAGTTAAGGCAGAGAAAATGATCAAGCAAGTTTGATTACCAGACTACTACACAGTCTCATTCACTTTGCATTCTTTTCAATTTTTACAAACACATCACCATACTTAGGTTACATACAACTCTATACACAGAGCTAAGCTGTGTTGAAACAAATGTGAGTAAATTGTAACTCAAGTAGTGTAAAACAAATTGAAATTAATATGTGTAAATTGCCACAACAAAAAATAGCAAATTTCACTAAGCTAGAGTGTGTACAACGAAATAAAAATCATAGAAACTGGGCTTTCAGCAAAACAGTTCAAGAGACCAAAAGCATTAACCTAACGCATTAAGTCGTGAAGGAAACATAGACAAAGAAACAGACACACATATAATAAATAATGAAGAGCATAGACAAAGAGACACACATATGGTCACGAAAAACCACTATACAAATAGTTAAGGGGAGATTGTACCTTAGATACTTAAATATTAAATTTGTCAATTTTAGGTACATTTATCTCGTGAACGGTTCATAATAATGTTATAAAATGTGAATGGCTGGTGGAGGAAGAGTCTCTCTCCATTCACCTATTTTTGTAGTTAAATCGCTTAAACAATTTATTTTTTAGAGAATTTTTGGCAAGTTGTAAAATTTGTTCCACATCATCAACATCGTCATAAGTCGTTGTGCCCATTTCTGAGCGTCATGGCCCCATGAACCAAGTGTCTCCATCCCGGGTGGTTGACAGCTTCTCTTAGTGCCTGCTGAAGAGGTAGACTGGAGATCTTGATTTGATCTATCTATCTGCTCGCTGCTCTTCCTCTTGGTCTTGTGCCATCGATCTTTCCCTCCAAGATTATTTTCTTAAGGTTTTCCATTTCTTCTCGCAATAAGGCCAAAGACCTGGAGAATTTTTTCGGAGACTCGAAAGGAAAGGCGTCTGGAGATATCGAGTGGTTCAATAATGGACATATTTGTTCTTCTTTCGGTCCATTTTATGCATAGCATCCTACGCCAGCTCCAAAGTTCAAATGCATCAATGCACTGTTTACCTCTGGCCTTGAGTGTCCATGTTTCACAGCCGTAAAAGACGGCAGAAAACACAAGGGTCTTTGTGCTATTTGTTATTGCTCTGCTCTTCCAGATCTTGATGAGCTTCTTCACAGTCACTCGCCCTAGCGTGTACCATCTTCCTATCTCATCTTCACAACTTCCCATGCTGCAGATGGTTCACCCAAGATAGATGAAGGAATGCACGACTTCCACTTCCTTTAATCGACCTGTGAGCTGGATCTGTTCTTCTCGCTCAATGTATTTGGACATGCTGAAGTTGATGTCTAATCCATATGCTAGACGTCCTTTGTTCTTGTTAGTAGCTCAGCGAGTTTATCTTCGCTGTTGGCTAAGAGCACAGTGTCATCAGCAAAACGGACGATGTTGATAGTTGTGCACCAATTAAGATGCATTTGGTCAAACCATCAAGAGCTTTCCTAATGACATGTTCTGCATAGATGTTGTACAGTTGTGGGGATAGGACTCAAACCTCTCACACACCTATTGATACTCTGAAGGAATCAGACGTGCCAGTGCTTATCTTTACAGCTGGGAAGTGATTATTGTATAGACTTTTGGTCAATGCTATCAAGTGCGGTGGGACACCGAAGTCTGCAAGTACCTGCCACAACTTTTCCAGTCCACACAGCCAAAGGCTTTCCTCCCAAGGAAACAGACGAGAACAGGAACACAGAACTCTCGCAATTTTTCTGTTATTTTTTCATGTTGAGGATCTGTTCACGAGTTCCTTTCCCTTCAACAAAACTTGCTTGTTCTGTGAATATGTGAGGCTGAATGTACTACTTCAAACGTCGGTTCAGGATGAAGAGCAAAATTTTACATGCGTGACTTATGAGGGCAATAGTTTGGTTGTCGGACGAGTTCCTGATAGACCCTTTCTTGTGTAATGGAATGAAGAGAGACTGACCAGTCTTCTGGCCACTCCCCCGTTTCCCACATTCCTTTACACAATGAATGCTGCACATCAATACCTTCCTGTCCCATTTCTTTTATCATTTCTCCATATATACCATCTACACCAGGGGCTTTATAATTCTTCAGTTGTTGAATCGCGTTCTCTATTTCACTGTGTAAAATTGTAGGTTCTAAAGTAAGTTGCTCGACTGATTTATTGTCCGTACTGTTGTTAATTCCAGAGTACTGCTTTTCACAGTACTGTTTCCACCTCGCAACGTCTTCCTTGTCTCCAATAGGGTTACCCTTCCCATCACCTAGACACATTCATTTACACGTTTTCCACATATTTAAGCTTTATTAATTCATAATTTCTACAATATTAAACTGAGCTTCTGTTAAAAATGCATCATTGATGTTCAGCCCAGTTTCTGTAAGTTGCGTAAGTTTGACTATTCTCTGATGATAAGTTCCTGAAAAAATTTACCTAATCATTAAAAAAATAAAATCTCTGGGATCTGACTTTAAAGATGAAATTAGTTTGTTACTGACCTTAGAACATCCCTGCGCCATATCTGGGTCATCTGCATTTTCTTCATCCTCCCCGGCTATCTTAGCATTCCTTGAGTGTATTATTGCCTTCCTAGCTATTAAAGTCACTTCATAATATGCTTTCTTCACACGGACAACATCCAATTTGGAACATGCCATCACCATATTTTCCCCAGGTTGTGTGCCTAACTTTTGAAGCAGCCTAACTCTCCCCACATTGCCATCATCAAATGAAAGAACAGCATCATAAACACCCAAATTCAATGTATCTTTACCTACAAATACTTTTTTAGGAATTATAGACCATATGACACAGTTAAATGATTCATTTGGGGTCTGGAACGACAAGGAACAAGTGAATATAGCGAACGAACAGGGCCACCGATTGTGAGTGCGAAATATTTTCACAAATCTGCAAAATTGATTTTTGATGTTCAAGAAGTTGACAACAGGCAAAAGGGGAGGGGGGCGTGGCAGCGTGTGCTCCCCTTAAAGTAAATGAATATTTAAAGCCTTTAAGGGGAGACTGTGGCAGAAACAATGAAAAATTTACAAATTATTTTTATTTGCTTCTTTGATAGTAAATATAATTGAGATTATTATCCCAAACTTTTTCCTTGAAACGCGAACTACAATTGGCATAAAAAAATTAAAACCCTAAGCAGTGTAATGCGCCAAGCCCGCATTTCAGTGTAGCAAATGGAGGAAAAATTTTGTTGCATAATTTGGCCTGTGAACCTAGAAAATATAGATTTAGAAGGCTGTGATTTTTTGTATACATAACAGCAGTGTTGTAAAGAAGGCTGTGGAGCCATTTCCTGGTTCAATCAGTGTGGTATAGAAGGCTGTGGAGTGTTGTAAACACGTTTTGTGCTGTTCAGTGGAATTCGAGTGACATTCTTTGTGCAAAGTTGAATCTGTTGATCACTTTTCACAATGCCTAGGCCTGGTAAAGTAAGTCCCATATTTCCAATATAAAGCGAAAAACTGACATTGAGGATAGGGTCAGGCCTGCAGATGCAAACATTAGCTTGTCTCCAAGTGCATCTAAAATAAAACTTGGGACAGGGATTGTGCCAGAAGGGACAAATCATGACAGAAATACAGGTTTCAGAATTGTGGATCTGGAAATGGTAGCAGAAGCACTTAGAAAAACCTGCAAGCAGGGATTTGGTTGATGATGGAAATAGAGAAGGTTTGGTTTGCACATTGCACATTTTGTGTCAAAACTGTGATGCTGACAGACTATTCAAGACATCAAAGGTCAGTAATAGAATCTATGAAGCCAATATGAGATTTGCTTATGGACTAAGATGTATAGGGATTGGAAGAGATGTTGGAAACCTTTTATGTGGTATTATGAACATGCCTGGTCCTCCCCTAAAATTTTCTGCAATGAATACTGCTCTCCTCAATGCAGCTGCAGAAGTAAGTGAAGAGAGCATGAAAATGGCAGTCCTGGGGGCAATTCAAGAAAATTGTGAAGCAACTAGTAGCAACGATATAGCAGTTTCCTGTGACAGTTCCTGGATGAAGAGGGAGCATACTTCACTGTATGGAGTTTCAACAGTCATTAGTGTCGACACTGGAAAAGTATTAAGCTTCGAGGTGATGTCTAAATATTGTTCTGCATGTTCTTTGCACAAGAAATATATTGATGCAGGTAAATAAACAGAATGACAAGAAGCCCATAAAGCTGTTTGTAGCAGAAATTATGCAGACTCCAGTGCTGGGATGGAAGCTGTAGGTATGAAATTCATTTTCCATAGATCTTTGCATCGGATCTCCGAGTGGGGACTACTCAGGAGGACGTCGTTATCAGGAGAAATAAAACTGGCGTTCTACGGATCGGAGCGTGGAATGTCAGATCCCTTAATCGGGCATGTAGATTAGAAAATTTAAAAAGGGAAATGGATAGGTTAAAGTTAGATATAGTGGGAATTAGTGAAGTTCGGTGGCAGGAGGAACAAGACTTTTGGTCAGGTGAATACAGGGTTATAAATACAAAATCAAATAGGGGTTATGCAGGAGTATGTTTAATAATGAATAAAAAAATAGCGTTGCGGGTAAGCTACTACAAACATCATAGTGAACGCATTATTGTGGCCAAGATAGACATGAAGCCCACGCCTACTAGAGTAGTACAAGTTTATATGCCAACTAGCTCTGCAGATGATGAAGAAATTGATGAAATGTATGATGAGATAAAAGAAATTATTCAGGTAGTGAAGGGAGACGAAAATTTAATAGTTATGGGTGACTGGAATTGGAGAGTAGGAAAAGGGAGAAAAGGAAACATAGTAGGTGAATATGGATTGGGGGTAAGATATGAAAGAGGAAACCGTCTTGTAGAATTCTGCACAGAACATAAATTAATCATAGCTAACACTTGGTTCAAGAATCATGAAAGAAGGTTGTATACATGAAAGAACCCTGGAGATACTAATAGGTATCAGATAGATTACATAATGGTAAGACAGAGATTTAGGAACCAGGTTTTAAATTGTAAGATATTTCCAGGGGCAGATGTGAACTCTGACCACAATTTATTGGTTATGAACTGTAGATTAAAACTGAAGAAACTGCAAAAAGGTGGGAATTTAAGGAGATGGAACCTGGATAAACTGACTAAACCAGAGGTTGTACAGAGTTTCAGGGAGACCATAAGGGAACAATTGACAGGAATGGGGGAAAGAAATACAGTAGAAGAAGAATGGATAGCTTTGAGGGATGAAGTAGTGAAGGCAGCAGACGATGAAGTAGGTAAAAAGACGAGGGCTGGTAGAAATCCTTGGGTAACAGAAGATATATTGAATTTAATTGATGAAAGGAGAAAATATAAAAATGCAGTAAATGAAGCAGGCAAAAAATAGTAGAAACGTCTAAAAAATGAGATCGACAGGAAGTGCAAAACTGCTAAGCAGGGATGGCTAGAGAACAAATGTAAGGATGTAGAGGCTTATCTCACTAGGGGTAAGATAGATACTGCCTACAGGAAAACTAAAGAGACCTTTGGAGATAAGAGAACCACTTGTATGAATATCAAGAGCTCAGATGGCAACCCAGTTCTAAGCAAAGAAGGGAGGGCAGAAAGGTGGAAGGAGTATATAGAGGGTTTATACAAGGGCGATGTACTTGAGGACAATATTATGGAAATGGAAGAGGATGTAGATGAAGACGAAATGGGAGATCAGATACTGCGTGAAGAGTTTGACAGAGCACTGAAAGACCTGAGTCGAAACAAGGCCCCGGGAGTAGACAACATTCCATTAGAACTACTGATGGCCTTGGGAGAGCCAGTCCTGACAAAACTATACCATCTGGTGAGCACGATGTATGAGACAGGCGAAATACCCTCAGACGTCAAAAAGAACATAATAATTCCAATCCCAAAGAAAGCAGTTGTTGACAGACGTGAAAATTACCGAACTATCAGTTTAATAAGTCACAGCTGAAAAATACTAATGCAAATTCCTTACTGACGAATGGAAAAACTGGTAGAAGTCGACCTCGGGGAAGATCAGTTTGGATTCTGTAGAAATGTTGGAACACGTGAGGCAATACTAACCTTATGCCTTATCTTAGAAGAAAGATTAAGGAAAGGTAAACCTACGTATCTAGCAACTGTAGAGTTAGAGAAAGCTTTTGACAATGTTGACCGGAATACTCTGCTTCAAATTCTAAAAGTGGCAGGGGTAAAATACAGGGAGCGAAAAGCTATTTACAATTTGTACAGAAACCAGATGGCTGTTATAAGAGTCGAGGGGTATGAAAGGGAAGCAGTGGTTGGGAAGGGAGTGAGACAAGGTTGTAGCCTCTCCCCGATGTTATTCAATCTGTATATTGAGCAAGCAGTAAAGGAAACAAAAGAGAAATTCGGAGTAGGTATTAAAATCCATGGAGAATAAATAAAAACTTTGAGGTTCGCTGATGACATTGTAATTCTGCCAGAGACAGCAAAGGGCTTGGAAGAGCAGTTGAACGGAATGGACAGTGTCTTGAAAGAAGGATATAAGATGAACATCAACAAAAGCAAAACGAGGATAATGGAATGTAGCCGAATTAAGTCGGGTGATGCTGAGGGAATTATATTAGGAAGTGAGACACTTAAAGTAGTAAAGGAGTTTTGCTATTTGGAGAGCAAAATAACTGATGATGGTCGAAGTAGGAAGGATATAAAATGTAGACTGGCAATGGCAAGGAAAGCGTTTCTGAAAAAGAGAAATTTGTTAACATCGAGTATAGATTTAAGTGTCAGAAAGTCGTTTCTGAAAGTATTTGTATGGAGTGTAGCCATGTATGGAAATGAAACGTGGACGATAAATAGTTTAGACAAGTACTGGAGGGCAGCGTGGAGGGTAAAAATCGTAGAGTGAGACCAAGAGATGAATACATTAAGCAGATTCAGAAGGACCTAGGTTGCAGTAAGTACTGGGAGATGAAGAAGCTTGGGCAAGATAGAGTAGCATGGGGAGCTGCATCAAACCAGTCTCAGGACTGAAGACCACAACAACAACAGATCTTTGCAAAAGTATGGAGTAAGATACGTACAGTATTTAGTAGATGGAGTCTCTAGTGCTTTCAAGAATGTAGTTGAAACTCGGCCCTATGGAAAAGATAGCACTATTGAGAAACTGGAGTGCTTAGGCCATATTCTGAAGAGGATGGGTGGACGACTCCAAAGACTGGTTGCAGACAATAAAGGCAAGCTACTAGAGGATGGGAAACCACTGGGAGGTAAAAACAGACTAACAAAGAAGAGAATTGACAGCCTACAAGTCTATGATGGTGCTGCAATTAGAAGTAACGTCACAAGTTTGGACAGTATGGGCCATTTGGTTTCATTACTTGTCGACAGACACTACACCTCAACATGGCCTCTGTTCTAACGAATGGTGCAAATTTTTGAAAAGTAAGGAAAGTGGGGAAGCTTATACCCATAAAAATAACCTTCCTTATGAGGTTTCAATGGACATTAAACCAACTTTTAGAACACTGGCTTCACCGGAACTGCTAGAAAAATGACTGCATGGGAAAACACAGAACCCAAATGAAAGTTTCAATGTTCTTATTTGGAAAAGATGTCCAAAGACTGTGCTTGTTTTCAATTTGGTGGTGAAGATTTCTGCTTTGGAAGCTGCAGCAGTGTTTAATGATGGGAATGTGGCAAACTTCACATCCTCAGCAACTTGGGCTTTACCCCTGGAGTCTTCACTGAGCAGATATTGCCAATCATCGATAAGCAAAGAATCGCGAAGGTGGAGACTTCAGTCCAGAACATACAAAAAATTGCTAGGCAAAGGAGCGGAGAAGCTAAAAGAGCTGTAGAGGATGATGAGGAAGAAATGGAATATGGATATGGGCAGTTTTAGCTAAGGTATTATAGATTTTTTTTTTACATTTCATCCAAACTTTAAAATGATTTTTCTGTAACTTACAGTTTTGTGCTTTCATGAACACATATATCAGAAACTACTGGAAGGATTGCAATGCAATTTGACACACCTATTCTTTTACTTTGAGGCAATATTTAAGTGGAACAAAATTTTATGCGTGATATTATACACAGTTTTGTGGTTGATAATACATAGAAAAGTTTGCTTGTAAAAAATGTTCGAATCCCAAATACCACAGAAAATAATATCATTAATTTACCAAAAAGTTACTGCACTTAATTGTACACCTATTAGTATAGCGTATTTTAGCACTAAAAAAATTTCCCAAATTTTCCTCGAAATTATGAAAAATTGTACCTTAAAATGATAATGCAATAAAAATTCAAAATTATCTCACTGCATTAGATTATTATTAAAAATTCTGAATTAAAAAAAAACATATTAGATCTCAATACATAAGTGTGCAAAATTTCAATGAGATTGAACAAAAAATAGCAAAGATATGGATTTCCAAAAATATCAGTGCAAGCCTGCCACTGTCTCCCCTTAATGGCTAAATTCCCTTAGAAAACACAACAAGGAATGTTTATAAGCAATTTTTTTTTTATTTTGCCCCCTACAAAGGTACAAACTCCCCTTCAGGGAAAAACAGTTCTTGCCGACCGTTTGAAACGACTAAAAAAAACTTAAATGTGTAAAGACACTAACAACGAATACGATGAATTACAGTGTTACCTGAAGATAAAAACGAATAGACAAATAAAAAATACTCACTCTTGGGATTGCTGCCTTGACAAGTGACAAAAACACTTCAGCCCGTATCTAATTCAAAGAAAACTCTTTACCATAGTACTTCATTGTACACTCACATGACACAAACTAAAGCACTGGTTTGAAGTTTTTATGCATATGACGACACTGTTGTTCGTACGGCATGTCCTTGTGGCGATCCTGGGAACAAGTGTTCACTCACATAGTACCACAAAGGCTAAATTTCCAGTAGTCCATTTGTTCACCGTCGCTCTAACGTGGGGATTCCCAAACTTTTCCTCTGATGAAACAGTTTCAGAATCGTGGCACGTTGATGGAATAACTTGTTTATTTTAAAGGTAAATAAAATTTTTAAAAATGTGAAAAACTTGTTTTATTCAGTGTTTGCTACCATTTTAAATCATCACTAATAACATTGAAATTGTAATGAAACTTTAAAAAATAATTTGTGTCGTTAAAACGTCGAAAAAGACACCATGTATTAATAGTTCTTTGTGGGGCACTTATTTGCTAGCCCCAGAACACCAGTGTTCCACAGAATACAACTTGGAAACGTGCTCTACCGTTTGAAGTGGGTAGAGTCTTCTGATGCTATACTGATCTCCTATTTGTCTACTAATAAACATTGAGTCACAGAGAAATTAGGATGGCTCCGCAGAACTTGTTCTGGGCCTCTGACAGCTGAAGTCCTTTGAGGAATAAGCCGTGTTCTCACTTCCGTTGGATGACATTACGGGGACACCCCACAAACAGGATTGCTGACCAGTGTTCTCGGCGCAGAGGAGTGGGAGGACTGTGATTGTGACTGACAGTTCACTCTACAACACGTAAGGAAGTGTATGCATTGCATTATGTCATGCCCCAAACAAAAGCTTTATATCAACATATCTTTTCTGGTGCATTACTGGTCAAGTTCCCTTGTCCTATACAAGAGAAACTACCTGGACTGGTGACCCCGACTACCATGAATGCCACGATAACGGCGAAATTTCGTCCCGAGTCACCTAATTACGTACTAACAGTGCACCCATTGGAAATAAAACCAGTTTCGTCAGCCTTCCCATGCGGCTCTGCTGCTCTGTTTTCTTCAGGACCTGTCGCTGTTCAGTGTTCTCATTGTCTTAAACAGTAGACAATGTGGGAAATCGGCCGCGATGCTAGCGCAAATGTTGCTTCGCAAGACACAGTGAGTGTGACTCAGCAGTGGCCCTGAGCTGAGTCATGGCTAGTTAACTTGCACTCTGAAGCCTTTCTGGCAAGTTTCAGTGAAACTCTGCGTTTGGTGTTCATGCAGACAATTATCATACCAACTGCATCTTCAGCGCTTACTGCACCATGATTGCTACGCTACCGCTTTGAATGCACAATTATTGTGCTACGCGACGTGAAGTTCGGTGGTACAAACTCATTGTGGATGCCTTCAGTGGTCATGGTCGAACTTTACTGTTCAGCTCCCACAGTACAGCCATCATCTGACTGTACAGCACAGCAGCAGTCTGCAATTCAACCTAAACTTCCGCATCTCCATTCTGGCCATGTAAAATTGTACTCTGCGATGGCAGTGTGTGTTTCTTCACTGGGCATTGTGTATTAGAGTTCGAAGTTTGTTATGCTGATGTGCTATCTTGCTGAACATGCTTAATTAACTAGTGACATCATAGTCACTCCTCCTGCCCACAACAAGTACGATGCCATGAAGGCTGCCTTGCTATAACAGGTTGCTAGCATACCGGAACATCAGAGGCTTCAAGTAATCTATGATGAGCAACTTGCTACGGGTCTCCTTCTTCATTGTGGGGCTGACAACATTCCTTGGTGGGATAGTCTCTGATGCTAGATCCTATTCTCTGGACCCTGTGGATCATTAAACTTCCACTTCAGCTAGCCATGATTGCTCATGAGGTAGAACTGTTGGAGAAAAAACTCACTTTAGCAGGCAGATTGTTTTCTGTTACGCAGCATAGGCAGCACATCAATCTGGGTGAGTCTCTCCACCACCTTCCAACTGGCACACATGCCAAAGAAACCCGACGCCATTCAATTCTGTTTGAAGCTGATATCACGGTTCCCATCCTGAGAGCTGGACTGAAGAAAGCACATGGCACTACAACATTAGCAGACAACGCCACATCAACTGGTTAGCCACCTTTGAGCCACACTGCTGTTGGTACCCTTTACAATTTGGCGCCACTGCTCACTGGTCATGCCCCCTCGCCACGAACTGATGAAACCTCCCCCATAGGACATCCTGCAACAACACCCATCACAAGACAGTACAGTTATTCCTGCATCGTCCCTCCTGGTTCAGCAAAGACATTCCAGTTTCCAGTTTCGCAATCTCCTGCATGACTTTATCAATACGCTACCAGGAACAGTGTGATGCATGACTTCAGTATGATCCTGGGCCCACCCGTTCATTACAAAGCACTGTGTCTTGCTCCTGCTCTCCTCTATGCAGCGTAGGCAGTGGTGGATGAGCTGTTGCACTCAGATACTGTTCAACTTTTGGATAGTGCTAAGACCTCTCTCATGCAGCTGTTCCCTAAGAAAGATAGTTCTATCTGGCCCTCTGGTAATTATAGGACTCTTAACTCCCACACAATTCACGACATCAACCTCGTGCCAAGCATCCAAGACTTCAAACACCTGCTTGTTAAGGCTACTATTTTCAGTGTGACTAATTGCTACAAGACCTATTATCAAATCCCCATGCACCTGAATGATGTCACCAAGGTAACTGTTGTTATGCCCTATGGCCCATTTGAGTTCCTTAACACCCCATATCAAATGAAGAATGGTGGTCAAATATGGCAGTGATTTCCTAATGGGGTGCTTTCCAAACTGAATTGCTGTTACACACATCGAGTTGATAGCTTGATAGCTTAATATCCTCACCGATTACCAAAGCCATGAGCGACACCTCTGACTTGTTCTCACTGCCCTCCATGATACACGGGTGACTATCAATGAGGAAAAATGGCAACTGCAGAAATGGGAGGTAATATTTCTATAACATCTCTTAATTCTAATGGCATCAAACCAACATCAGACAATGTCAAACATATTCACCAGCTGCCACCGCCTTGAACCTTCACTGAGTCCTGAACATTCTCAGTTTTTAACACCAACACTTAACACTCGCTGCAGAGGTTCAAGGATCCTTCACCAACGCCCTTGTGATCTCATACACATGGGGAAAATGAGAACTTGTCTACACTACTGAGAAGCAAACGATGTTTCAACCATTCCAAGGACTATTTCATGATGCCTGTTTCCCTGGTTCGTGCTATACCAGACAGCTTGTCATCACCACGGACATGAACGATTCAACCATTAGGGCGATCCTTCACCAAGAGGTAGAATGTCAATACCAGCCCCTCTGCTTCTTCTCCAAGGAGTACATGGCACGCCAGAGGAAAAACTCTGCCTCCGGCCACCTGTTGCTCACTATATATGAGGCTATGTGCTACTTTCAAGAGGACACTGAGAGTCACCACATCGTCACTTACACTGATCACAAACCACTGGCAAATGCGATAAATCAGCAGTAGGGCAAAGAGAGCGTCGCCCCACATTGCATTGTTGCCAAATTTATTCAAAATGGCTGATCCAAGATGGTAGGGATAGATGTGGCAACATTGCAATGACATCATGGGGGGAATTTCATATTTTTGGGGGAAAATAGGTCACTTGCGCTACCTCCACTAACCTAAGTCATCCAACCACCACTTCTGCCTTGGAACTGGCGGAAAAGGACTCACCCTGTGCTGAGCTGCTGGACGTAAGTTTGTTTTGCATGCTGCGTTTATTTAAACAGTTTGAATTGTCATAGGTAGTAGCTCCATCCAGTGTGTTCACCATGAGGTCCAGAGTCCAACTGACCTAGTACACAGTACTGCAACCAGAGGGCGCTGTCGTCTCATGGCTGTCTGCAGAAAAATGGCGGAAAACGATTCAGTCTGTTTCCAGCTGCTGGAGAGTGGAAGGAGTGTACTTTATTTATTTTCAGTGAAAAGATGGAACAATTTATTTGGGGACAGATTTCAGGTAGCTTTCTTATTACACTGATACAAAAGACTTTCCCCAACGTGCCTGAGGTCACAATAAATAGCCTACAGACCTGAACACTGCTCGTAAATTACCAAAATAATGCAGTACACTAATGTACAGACACGCAAACAACTCGTTCAAATGGCTCTGAGCACTATGGGACTTAACTGCTGTGGTCATCAGTTCCCTAGAACTTAGAACTACTTAAACCTAACTAACCTAAGGACATCACACACATCCATGCCCGAGGCAGGATTCAAACCTGCGACTGTAGCGGTCGCGCGGTTCCAGACTGTAGCGCCTTTAACCGCTCGGCCACTCCGGCCGGCCAACTCGTAAATTGTCAAAATGATACATGTATAACGCTCTGCAAACAGGCTCACTAATTATAAATAGTCGAAATAATGCAGTGCATGGCCTACAAATCCGCAAAAAACTCGTAAATTACCGAAATAATGTAGTACACTCGTAAATTGTCAAAACAATTCATGTAAAACGCTATGCAATCACGCACATTTATTATAAATTGTCGAAATAATGCGTTGCACGGCCTACAGGCCTGTTCACAAAATAATGCAGTACACTGATGCACAGATCCGTTCACTACTCGTAAAACAATCAAAAAATAACTCATGTTTAATGCTATGCAAACAAGCTCACAACGCTTAAACATCCGAAAATAATGCACTGCCCAAACATTTGTTGCACATCAAAAAAAGTTTTCGAACTATCGTTAAGAAATTCGACGATGACGCATCAGCGAACTGTTCCCTACAGAGCTCCAAGGCACTCACACCTAGGTGGCGCACTCGCTGTAGTCCAGTCTGTCCCACATGCGGGACGAAATGGCTCTGAGCACTATGGGACTCAACATCTGAGGTCATCAGTCCCCTAGAACTTAGAACTACTTAAACCTAACTAACCTAATGACATCACACACATCCATGCCCGAGGCAGGATGCGAACCTGCGACCGCAGCGGCGCGCGATTCCAGACTGAAGCGCCTAGAACCGCTCGGCCACACCGGCCGGCTCATGCGAGACGCCTCTGGCTGGCCTCATGCACATGTTTACCTAAGCACCGTTGCTGTCACGATGAGATGTACCTGCGAGATGTTTACCTAGCAACTCATTGTCGTATGTGGAGCTAAAAGTCTTGTCAGTGTTATGCTGAGATCTGAAGTTTACGTAAATAACAGCCAGGTCCCCCTCTGGATGCGCTATAGAAATAAATGGGGAAATATCTTACACAGTCTTTAGATATTATGCATAAAACCATGATTTCAGCAGTCATCGTGAACACGTTTCTTCTGAAAACAGACACAATTTCTTAGAATTGGTGCATTTGATAGCAAAAGATGATCCTGTATTCAAAGAAGATTGATTAAAACTTGGAAGAGTCTGCTGGAAGCATTAAAGGGGTACCTCCATATTTGTCAATAGAGATACAAAATGAATTTATTTTTATTTTGGGTGAACATGTGAAAAGTTGTTGTGTATATAAAAAAGGCTAGACATCGCGAAATAATTTTTGAGAGCAATTCCAATGAAAGCAGAACTGATCAAATGAGACAAATAATTAGATGCATCCATACACATGATCCAGTCACATCAATGTGACCACCACCTACATTCAAAGTCAAGTAATAACCACTCACAGATGGCAGATGGCAGCACTAGCAGTGGCAGGTATATAAAGCGTGTCAGGAGGACATGGCAACTGGTGTCATCCTGTTGGGAAAAAAATTCACAATACCACTCGAAACTAGTGACAGACACACTCAAAACTATCCTTCACCTACAAGCTGGTGGAAAAAAATCCAGGGGTGTAAGGTACTATCTTTATTCTTTTGCGCTGCAAATATGCTCAAGTGATGAGATGCCGGTGCTGGACAGAGAGGAGTTTAAAAACTGTATTACCTGTAAGCATACAGCTGAGGACAGTATCTGTCGTTGTTTGACATCAGAGTTTGCTACAGACCCCTGCTTAAAAATCACCCTGCAGCCCAGGTAACCGAAGCCAGTTCACACTACCACAATAATGGAAAAAATGCATCACAGTTCTAATTACACTCCAGAATTGTTGTGAAAAACCCAGCACTCATAATGAACGTGTCATAATGCAACACATGTACTGGGGAAAATCGTCGTCTTAAATGACTGCAGAGGGGGCAGTAGTTCAACGTGCGTTCTCGTCAATAGGTGTCCACAAACTACCGAAAATCGAGGCCCTCTTCCTCATGCCTCCCCTCAATCCCTCTCTCCCTGCATCCACATACGAGGGGGGAGGGGGGGGGGCAGGTTTTTTCAAACGGCCAGCTGCTCCGCCATGCTTTGCATGGTCGCTAACCAGCTTGAGGCGACGCACTTTCGCGAACACAATAGCATGTATAGGCAACTAAACAATATGAGATAAAAGGACGGCCACGCAAGTGCAACTTGTTCGTGTAAAATATAGAGACGCAGTCCCTTCCCCACACACAGCCCCCATAGTCAGGAGACGACCACCCACAGACTATGCACACTCCCAACACTTCCAATAGGCATGTCGTTCTGCGATGGAGAACACTTTTATTTAATGTCAACGTAACTCTTTCTTGCAGTCTGTTAAACGTATTTCTCAGAAAGACTGAACCACTCTAGAACAAGAAAATTCTGGAGAACACTCGATATCGCTTTTACAAATGGCTAGCTGCTCTGAAAAGCGCTTTGTTGTTTTTCTGTGGCTCCATGCCACCTATCTGTGGTCACTGGTCTCAGCAGGCCTTCCGCTACACTCCGCGATCGCTCGCGGCAAGCGACCTGTCTTGAGACACCGGCCCTTATGACGTAAGTAACCGCAGCCTCACACCGCAGCGTCTTCAGTACAATGCACTCCGGCGAGACGCTGCTGGGCGGTCAGCGTCATCGACTCCGACAAAAGCTACATACAATAGAGCACGACCTGGGCATCCCTCAAGACAAAACCGTGACAAATGAGGGCTATGCTGACCGGGGGTCGTTTGTCTAAAGGGACAGCCGTGACCTCATAGGGGACTCGGTCACCACGCCGTTCCGAGCACTGCACTGTAACATCTGTATTAACGTCAACCCGACTCCTATAAAGCAACTATTAAAACTGGAAAACACAATCGTGATGATAATAAATGTACTCTTTCCACGAAAATAGGCACAGTTCATTTTCTTTTAGTTTTATGAGCACAATCGGTATAGTTTTTACGTTCAACTGCAGGATACAATTAGCTCTCATTATCTTGCGACATGCAGCGAAGTGCACCGCTGCAGATCACAGATGATCATGGCGTGTGTATTACAAACTTTTCAGACACGTGAAATAACATTAGAGGATACAATCTTTCACGCCATTAGCTCTCATGTCGGAAAAAAAACACAATCGTTTTACGTTAAACAACAAGAAGCTATAATTCGAGGACGTTGTACACTATGACTGGTCTTGTATTACTATACATATCATACTATATCATACAGACGTTTACGAAACAAATTATGAGAGTCTGTCTTGTAATAGAACCCCCTACAAGATTTTACTACACGTTTCTTCTATTACATCGAAACCAATTACCATCCGCATGCTTACATTTGACATTTTGATGCATAACTTATCTCGTCCGACATGTTTGTAGAGTTTCTGTCATTGTTGTTGTTGTTGTTGTTGTTATTGTGGTCTTCAGCCCAGAAACTGGTTTGATACAGCTCTCCATGCTACTCTATCCTGTGCGAGCTTCCTCATTTCCAAGTACCGACTGCAGCCTACATCCTTCTGAATCTGCTCAGTGTATTCATCTTTTGGTCTCCCTCTACGATTTTTACCCTCCAATATTCCCTCCAATACTAAATTGCTGGTCCGTTGATGCCTCTGAACATGTCCTACCAACCGCTCCCTTCTTCTAGTCAAGTTATGCGGCAAATTCCTCTTCTCCACAGTTCTATTCAGTACCTCCTCATTAGTTATGTGATCTACCCATCTAATGCTGGCCGTCGTGGCCGAGCGGTTCTAGGCGCTTCAGCCCAGAACTGCGCGACTGCTACGGTCGCAGGTTCGAATCCTGCCTCGGGCATGGATGTGTGTGATGTCCTTAGGTTAGTTAGGTTTAAGTAGTTCTAAGCTCTAGGGGACTGATGATCTCAGATATTAAGTCCCATAGTGCTCAGAGCCATCTGAACCATTTTTTTTGTTTGTTTATCTAATCTTCAGCATTCTTATGTGGCACCACATTTCGAAAGCTTCTATTCTCTTCTTGTCTACACTGCTTATCATCCATATTTCACTTCCATACATGGCAACACTTCATACAAATACTTTCAGAAAAGACTTCCTGACACTTAAATCTATACTCTATGTTAACAAACTTCTCTTCTTCAGAAACGCTTTCCTTGATGTTACTGGTCTACATTTGTATCCTCTCTTCTTCCACCATCATCAGTTATTTTGCTCCCCAAATACCAAAACTCGTCTACTACTTTAAGCGTCTCATTTCCTAATCTAATTCCCTCAGCATCACCTGATTTAATTCGACTCATTCCATTATCCTCGTTTTGCTTTTGTTGGTGATCATCTTATATCCTCCTTTCAAGACACTGTCCATTCTGTTCAACTATTCTTTCAGGTCCTTTGCTGTCTCTGAGAGAATTACGATGTCATCGGCAAACCTAAAATTTTTTATTTCTTCTCCATGGATATTAACTCCTACTCCAAAATTTTTCTTTTGTTTCCTTTACTGCTTGCTCAATATATAGATTGAATAACATTGGGGATTCGCTACAGCCCTGTCTCACTCCCTTCCCAACCATTGGTTCGCTTTTGTGCCCCTCGACTCCTATAACTGCCATCCGATTTTTGTATAAATGGTATATAGCCTTTTGCTTCCTGTATCTTACTCCTGCCACCTTCAGAATTTTAAAGAGAGTATTCCAGTCAACATTGTCAAAAGTTTTTTCTAAGTCTACAAATGCTAGAGACGGAGGTTTGCCTTTCCTTAATCTGTATTCTAAGACAAGTCGTAGGGTCAGAATTGCCTCACGTGTTCCAACATTTCCACGGAATCCAAACTGATCTACCCTGAGGTAGGCTTCTACCAGTTTTTCCATTCGTCTGTAAAGAATTCGTGTTAGTATTTTGCAGCCGTGACTTATTAAACTGATAGTTCGGTTATTTTCACATCTGTCAACACCTGCTTTCTTAGGGAATAGAGTTATTCAAAATGGTTCAAATGGCTCTGAGCACTATGGGACTTAACATCTTAGGTCATCAGTCCCCTAGAACTTAGAACTACTTAAACCTAACTAACCTAAGGACATCACACACATCCATGCCCGAGGCAGGATTCGAACCTGCGACCGTAGCAGTCCCACGGTTCCGGACTGCAGCGCCAGAACCGCACGGCCACCGCGGCCGGCAATAGAGTTATTATATGCTTCTTGAAGTCTGAGGGTATTTCGCTTGTTTCATACAGCAGTAGATTCTTTGCTTTCTAGTTTTTAAGCAATTTCATCACCACAACCTGTTTTACGCAATCTACTAACACGTCAGAAAAAAAATGTTTCATTTCTAGATTGCACGACGAGCCTTAATTCAAATGGTGTCTACCTTAGTTAGAGGTTATGAAGTATGAAATAACAACTATTTTTAAACACATAATCGTGACAATAATAATAAAAAACAATCATGAATCCGCTTTAACCAGTTATAGCACTCATTATAATAGTACCTCCTATAAGACTTTACTGTGTCTCTTTCTCCCAATATATCGAAAAACAATTACGTGTCCGTGTTATCATTAACATACGTTATAAGCCTGCTGCTCTACGTGAATCTGTCAAGCATCCCCTATTGCTACTACCAATAACTGAATGCTGGCTATATGAAACAATTGTAAGGGAAAATCAGCGATGGGTGGACACGTCTCATACGACTTTTCCTTGTACGTGGTACCATTGTGTATTAGAAAAAGAGGCGTAATTGTCTTACAAGCCGCCATATGTTAAAAACACTACCGCAATGACCATGTTACAGTCGCGTGTAGTCTTGCTTCTACAGGTGCTCACAAGTATTGCTAATGATATCCATGTTAAAAACTATACAAGCCTTATAAATCGAGGTATGGCATTACCTCCAAATGAAGTGGCTTTTCCACGTAAACACCTCGACATTGAATATAGACAGTAATCGCTAAAGTATTAACAGACCGACACTGCTGTTACTCGTCGCCGACAGTGCAAGCTCATAATAAAAACACCGAATTTAGAAAGTAACTCGCCTAAGAAACACGGTATGAGGCCGATATTTGCAGCTCCTTCATGCCGCCGCTTGATATTTCTCCAGTATTCGTAATGCATTCTGTCTCAATGCACGTCAGAGGCTCTGCGATATATCCGCTGGGTTATAGGCGATGGTTGATAGAGAATAATCTCTTACGGTAGATGTTGTGCTGATTGAGGTCGTAAGAAAAGTACACGGGCTTTTCAGATCTCTAGTGTTACGCTCTCGATGTCTGCGATTAAAGACTTTCCATTCAATCATATACCTGTGTTGGAATCTATGGAAAAGTCTTCTAATGATTACAGCCACTAGTGTACTATATTCGTGGCACTCTCATATCCCGAAACAAGTCACCCTTTCCGAAACCTATCTGTGACAGTAAAATTCCAACGTGGTTTTAGATAGTCCACATGCATCTTGTAACTGCTCCTCAGACTGCCCCACCATCCCTTCAGCTTTGCGCATGTGATTGTCCCAATTTAAGTCAGAATTGAGCAGAAGTTAGAGAGAGCTATTTCTACCATATTCTGCAATTCGTGTAGAAATAGAGTGAGCTGAGTTAATGCTATAGGACTGTGTTTTGACCACTTGGTGGAAATGGGGTCATGTTGTCGTAGCTCCACCAGCCATACATGATGTGTAAGGTCAGCGCCAATCGAATTTTGCTCCTGCAACATGAGGTAGTATAAAAGACAGTACGAACAGTTACTGTGGTGTTTCTTAGTGGGAAAATTAGGAAGAGTCAACATCATATAGTTAGTGCAGTCGAAAGCAGATCCACGTCCCTCAGGGTTCATTCACTTCTATCACCCAAACATTCTATTATCTTTATTCTGTACCGTTCAACAGAGAAAAATTACGACTATAAAAGCTCCGCTAACTTCATCCAATAACTTTTTACTGCATCTATCTCTTATGATATATCGAAAACAAATACCGTCTGTGTGCCGGCATCGAGCATATGCACCACTCCTTTTAAATATACAGTTACTGATCCATCGGAGCAGGGGGGCCAGTGATCGCCATCGCATGCACAGACCAGTGTAAAGTTTTATCGCCTGTACCTTACAAGGACCATCTCCCACAGATTATCAGTCGCAAGAGAGGGTCACTTTTTTTTGTTTGTTTGATACACTGCTTTTTCTGCTGTACCACACTTTGTGCACTGCCATACATTTTGTTTTTTCCTACACAACTTCGTGGTCTGTATCAGGTTCTAAACTGACATTAACGTTTTTGATCCATTGACTCTCACAGAAAACTAGACATCGCACGCTGTAAATCATGTTGTTCCTGCTGCTCCCACAACACACACACACACACACACACACACACACACACACACTGAGTTATTGAAATAGAAGACAGCCTCAACATAAGGAAACTGAGGCATTGTGGAGCGTTTCCAAACTGCTCTCTGAAGGTGACTGACAACCTCTACATTTAAACTCATCATTCACAGTGATGGGGTAGTTGATGGTACTGTGTTCTGGTTGATTGATTCTTCATATTCCTGCCATGTACGCGATCGCTGTTTCAGTGCTAGCCATCCCCAGAAGGGTTTCCCCCTCCACCAAGACTCTTTCGCCATCTCAAACAAGCGCTGTCAGACAGTCATTATGTGGCTAGATGGAGTTCTAATGAAGTTAAAAAAGCATGTACAAGTAAGAAACTGATGATACTTGTGGGAAATATGTTAACCAACTGTTACTTCAAGGTTAGTGTTGGACAAAACAAATAAAGTCATTTACCTTTAAAAATGGGCTCCCCCAAGGGTCCAACCTAGCACCCCTACTTTTCAGTCTGTATACCAGTGACATGCCAAACACTACTAGAGAAAAGTTTTGCTATGCTGACAACCTTGCCATAGCCGTATGAATCAGCACACTTGAGGAACTAGAAGCTATGTTATCTAGAGACTTAGAAACTCTCAACACATAATGCAAAGCATGGAGACTCCAGCCAAATGCAGCAAAGACAGATGTCTGCTCGTTCCATCTAAACAACAGAATTGCAAACCAGCAGTTGAATATGAGCTTCTGCCAACAAAAGATTAGACATAATTTCCAGTCTATATACCTTGGCGCCATAGTAGATCGGTGTCTGACGTATAAAAAACACTTGGAAAAAACTATCCAAAAACTAAAGACCCGAAACAACATCATAAATAAACTAGCTGCTACAACATGAGGTGCCAGTGCATTAACTCTATGTACTACATTGCTTACGCTGGTGTACCCAGTTGCCGAATACCGTGCTCCAGCGTGGCAACATAGTGCCCACATGAGGAAGGAGTACATACATCTGAACGAGTCAATGAAGATTATTCCGGGCACTTTAAAATCCACCTCGATCCCCCTCCTGCACACCATCAGCAACATCCCACCACCTGAATTGTGACGCGAAGAAGCAAGCAATCGAGAATGGAGGAAACTACACCACCCCGGCTACCCACAAGACCTCCCATTTCATACAGTCTTAAACAACCCTCCTCCAGACCGCCTAAAATCTCACAATCCACTGTGATGTGATGGAATAAATGATAAGAAGTTCGACATTAAAGAAGAGTGACGCAAGAGGTGGAATGCTGCAACAATAGCACATCAAGATGTCAAGACCCAACTGCCAGTCTACCAGATTTCATCTGCAGAGAAGTGAGTGGACAAGGATGAACAGAATAAGAACTGGTCACGCCAGGTGTAACGCTATGATGCACAAGTGGGGACTCCGAGATTCTCCAGCCTGTGATTGTGGCGCCCAAGAACAAACTGTTCAACATATTGTTAGAGACTGTCCTCAGAGAAAGTATCCTGGATCATATACTGACTTTATCAGTGCTGCTCCCTCTGCTGTTAGTTGGCTTCAATCATTAGATATTGAACTATGATTAAATGTATCTGCCTTTTTTTAACTTGCAATTATATCAGTAAAGTAGTTAGTAATCTTCACAATTTAAAAATGTGTATAAAATTTGTGTAAAAAATTAAAACTAAACTATATATAAACACTTAACTAGATATACATGTAAAATTAAACTTTATTTACCTGTCAATGTTTGCTGTTGTTGCCATACTATAAATAAACTAATTAATTGTGTGATAATGAACAGCGTACCACTGAACAGATGGAAGGACACCGTCGACGTACTGTAATAATAACCATCACAGTTGATAGTGTGATAAATTTTAGCAATTTCACCATAATTTCAATATTGACCAATGATGTGGCAGCATGGTTTCAAATTTCTGTATCATCGCTACACAGCCCCTCCACTACTTTGCGAGTACCACTGCAAAATGTAAATAGATGACTGTGCAAAACTTTCGTTCATTGTTAATTCTCGAACATATACACCAAAGTATACCAGACAGCGACCTACATTTCTCTAGCATTTCGATCATAGTGCGTAATTTACGATCTTTCTCTATGCAGATGGGAGTCGCAGGGCATTCTGCATTCAAAGGATAAAGTTAGAGGCCGAAAGTTCTCCTCGCATTGTCTTTGACCAACGCTCCCTGCAGCACTGGCACTGATTTAATTTGCAGCTGACCAGAGCAGACCACTATATCCCACTTTTCGTGAAGGAACACTGTGAATTGAGGCTGTAACTGCTGTTTCACACCCACCCAAGTGCACAAGATTTCTTCAGATGGGCGCATGTCAAGGAGGTTACCACCCCTTGTCAGTGTATAGTAGTAGATTTGAGAGTATTATGATGTAATAGCAGAAGGTTAAGAACAAGAAACGGGTGGTTTTTGTGAATGGTGGGGCTCCAGACAGACAGATTTTGTAGCATTTTACGTAAATTAACTGCGCTATCAATTCTAAAGTATTGTTCTAGTGTCTGGCGTCATTACCAAGAAGGTGTTGGTAAGAGTGAACATAAACACATGCACTCCTAAGGCTACAAGGTTGTGCACTTAACCCTTTCAGGGGAAAAATAAAAAAAAATTCATTTTTGCTTGTTTTTATTGTATTAATTTTCATACAGTGAGACAGAAAAATGTAAAAATTAAATGAAATATGCATAAACTGAACACATACAGGGTGGTTTCAAATGGAGCCACTGCCCGCTAAATGTCATCACTTTTGATGATACAGTAAAAAGCAATTCCTTTCTGCAGATAAGCATAAGGCTACCTGGCAGTGACTACATGTCCATCTGCTTCTGTGGGGTTTTTTCTTGTGCTGCAGTGCACACAGCGCCTTGAGGTTCCATGTTTTGGCAGATGTTTTGCTTCCGATATACGTTTCTCATTGGGAACAACAGATTTGAATTTTTTTGCAGATGGTTCTGACGGTGTACTGGGATGGCCAGGACTATCTTTTAAGACATTACTGCCTACCAGGCCTGTGGCAACACGTCTTCGAAAATCCTTTAGCACTTGCTTTGCTATTGGATTACATAATCGAAACAGAATAAATGCATTTCCAATAGAAATATCAACTATATACCAAAAAAATATTAGCCACCACCTTCGTGATTTCCCGTCTATTGCATAAAAACTGTTCGTCATATCTGCCTTATCGACACATCCCATATTTGCATTATATGATTTCACTATTTTTGGGAAAGGTACCTTTGTTATTTTTCCATCCTTTTCTTTATGGCTGACTTCTTCAACACATACAGGCGAATCAATTGTAGACAGCAATATGACTACACGTTTGTCTTTCCATTTGATGCAGGCAATGCCAACAGAACGAACTGACCAGTCACACTCTCCTCTTTGCAACTCTTTGTCTGTTTTTAGCGTAGAAAGTCCTTTTCTGTGTGATCTAATTGTTCCACAGGCAAAAAGTCTGTCATCTTTTAGCTTCTGTAAAAGTGAGACACTGGTAAAAAAATTGTCAAAGTATACGTGGTATCCCTTTCCTTCCAAGCCTTTACACATATCTCTCAAAATTCTCTCTCCTAAGGATTTTTCCACTATGCCTTCAACTTTTCCAGTATATATCTGAAAATCACAATTATGTCCAAGCTTATCAGCTCTGACCCAGATTTTGTATCCCCTCTTGATTGGCTTTTGGGGCATATATTGTTTGAATGCGATTCGTTCTTTGAACTTCACCATGCATTCATCTATAGCTTGCTCCTTAGCAGGTGCATAGAATTCTTTGAAGTTTATCAGTATCTGATTGATTAGTGGACAGATTTTATATAATTTGTCATAATTTCTGCTCTTCCTTGAAGGCATAACAGCGTTGTCATTGATGTGAATGTGTGTCAAAATCCATCTGAACCTTTTTACCGACATTAGTGAGGAAATGTACTCATCCCGAAGTTCCTTATGGGATGACCAGCAATCACGATAATAACAAGGTTTCTTGATTCCCATTAGAATGTTTATAGCCAAAAATACTTTTAGCTCTGCTTTAGAAAGAGGCCTGAAATTGCCACCTTTCTGTGTTGCATACAGGTTAGACTGGAAAACTATGTGTTCTAACTTAGCGTCACAAAACAGACACAAAAAAATCTACTGGTTGCATACCTTCACTGTCATTTTTTAAGCTTTCCTCGTACACCAGCTTCCTCTGAAAAATTGGCGGCAAAGTTCATTGCACTGACGTCCTTTCTCCATGAAAAATTCGCAGTGGAAGACAATGACAAATCGCCATTAGTGCTGAAACTATCATCATTGTCATTGTTAAAATGGTCCTCACTCTCACTTACCGAAATAATTTGAGATAAAACAGGTGTTTTCATTCGCAAATCCAGATCACTGTCTTCAGCTAGCACATCACTTTCACTGTCACTCCTAGTGTCGATCTGTGAGTCGGGATCTGAAGGAATATCTGCGAAAAGGCACTCCAGAATTTCCTCATTCTTTAGTATGGCCGGTATTACACTATCAAATTTCTTTGTCCAATATCTTTGTCCAATATCTTTGTCAAAGATATTTGATAGTGTAATAGGGATCTTTGACAAATGTCGTCCAATATTTGATCAAATCTAGGCCGAGGCCGTATATTTGATCAAAGAAATCGCTTGTCTTCTGTTCACTGCAATGCGATATGTTACCACGCGGAGCGCTAGCATCGCTGCAGCGTTCTGTCGTCTGTAGTGTTTTTATAACCATTGCCAGTAAATACAATTGATGTGTGCCGACAACTACAGAATTAATAGAGATGTCTGAAGCTTATGAGGCGCTTTACAACGTGAGGCACCCTGAATCAAAAATACATTAAGAAGATTGGAGACCTAACCTGACCTAACCTAACCTAACATAACATAACCCTCTCCTGTAGCAAGGAATCGGAGTGTTATAGTGAGCCTGTCTTCTGAAGATATAGCAGTTCTTAAGTGAAAATTGTGCTTTGTGATATGAGGATACACTTCATTGAGCACATACAGGAATGTATGCACATCCATTCTTAAGTAATTGATGTACGACTTGACGTCTTCCACTGTAAGCTCACGTAACAAGTTTTGTTGAATGCTTTTATCGTGTCGTCGTAAAACCCACGGCTTCACCCAGATTAGATTAGTTTTTCGTTCCATAGATCCGTGCTGAGGAGATCCTCATGGATGTGGAACATGTCGATTTTTTTTTAAGCTGAAATAAAAATACTAATAGTATGAATAAATACAAAAATACAATACATCATTTGTTTCTATTAAAAATTTCGCCAATGGAGTGGAAGGGGTTGGCCAGTAGTAAGTCTTTCAGGCTCCTTTTAAACTGGTCTTTATTTCTAACTAAATTTTTTATGTTTCCTGGCAAATTATTGAAGATGAGTGTTCCTGAGTAGTGGACCCCTTTTTGAACTAAAGTAAGTGTTTTTAAGTCCGTGTGCAGATCATTTTGGTTCCTGGTATTGTATGTATGAACTGAGTTGTTTGTTGGAAAAAGAGATATATTATTTACGACAAATTTTATTAAGAAGTAAATATACTGAGAGGCAGTAGTTAACCTCCGAGCCGGAAGTATAGTGAGACTCTGTCATTTGGGCCTACGAGAGTTATAGTTTTTTTTTGTTTGTTTCTCATGCCTAGATAACTGTACAAACATATCGTTGCATGTATTGTAATAATCATTACATATAATGATCCACATGCAACAATATCTCTACGGAAGTATCTAGGCATGAAATACAAAACAAAAATAGCTAACCTGCAAATCTCGTACGTCCAAATGACAGTCTCACTGTACTTCTGGCCCGCCAACAGTTTCATTTTCTTTCTTATTTTCCCCCAGTACCAATGCAAGAATCTTAAGTACCCAGTTCTATGAAGAGGTTTCTGCAGGAGGTCCGTGAATTTACTCCACAAATAATATGTATTACACGCTTTTGGACCTTGAAAACTTTTGTTTGACTTCAAGATTTACCCCAAAATATTATCCCATATGACATTATGGAATGAAAGTATGCAAGCTTTTTCATTTTTATGTTGCCTATGTCTGCTAACACTCGAATTGCAAATACAGATTTGTTAAGGCGTTTCTGCAGTTCTGTGGTGTGCTCCTCCCAACTGAATTTATTATCAAGTTGTAATCCCAGGACTTTTAAGACTGTCAACCTCGTATGTATGGTTCCATTTTTTCCCCCCACTTCTTTTCCGCATGTGCACACAATGCAATTGGAGTACGTAGAACTGCTGCGGTTAATAACAAGTTGTTGTCAGCCATCTTGAACTTTGACGAAAAATTTGATGACAGTGTAATACCCCTTGTAGCGCTACGTCAAAGATCTTTGTCAAATATATTGGATGGAATATTGGATCACATCTTTGATCAAATCTTTGACAAAGAAATTTGATAGTGTAATACCGGCCTATGTGAGAATACATCACGTGAAACTGGAAAAAAAATTCGGCACACCTACTAATGCTGCCATTACAGGAGCAGTGGTTTCAAATGGAACCACCACAATATTCACAGAAATAAATGCATTATTTTGGTTATTATTACAGTACATATAGTATTAATGTAAACAGAACAGTATTCTGTATTTAATACATGCTTAAAAGTTACCTAATACAGAAGAATGCAGTCACAATTTGAGAACAAAGACGTTCGCGCACAGCGTACAAAATTGGCTATCCAAATCGCCTCACTACTTGCTAATATTTACAGATTTTGAAGCGGTTCCAGCGACAGCCGCTAGAGGGCAGCACCAACTAGGCTGCTGAATGGTATCCCAAATGTAGCCACTGCCGTTTTGTCACAAAATGAGAAAATTCACGGAAATAAATTCATTATTTTGGTTATTATTACAGTACATATAGTATTAATGTAAACAGAACAGTATTCTGTATTTAATACGTGCATAAAAGTTAATCAAAAACTACTTCCTTGAAGCACCTATTCCTTGTGATACATGTACAATATAGTATTCCAGAGGCATATAGCCCCCATTGTTCACATCCCATCACAGTTCAGAAATTATACTATGCTCGCATCAGTCCTATGTAAAATGATCGTTAGTAATGGAGACTGCCTCTTACAAAGAATGAGAAATGCATAGCAGCAGTGTTTGACATGTGTAATTACACGCCATGCCGCCACTAACTACGTAAACAGGACATCTGTCAAGCAGATGTATTCACAGGGATTGTAGTACCTCACAAACACATGTCGTTAACTTAGAATCACCGTTGTTATGAAACGATTTTATGTCCAAGATGCGGCAGGGGAATGGAATACGTCACATAAACCTTCGTTCATATAGAGGAATGTGTCGAAACAGGATGGAAGTCCTCTGATGTCAAAGAGGTTTGCTGTTAACGATCGCAAGTAGACAGTGTTTTCTAAGTCACACACAGAACACGCAGTTGTATGCGAGTCGAACGCAGGTTATGTCACACAACTGATGTATCCCAACGGAACAACTGAAAAAAAAATAGTCAAATGACCTGCAGCAACATGTCCCTCTCTCCCTAGAATGCATCATCAATCTACCATTAAATCCTACCTCGTTACAACTCCATCTCAACCGATCACTCCATCCACTCACTTTCATCCTTTAACGCATGGAGGCAGAAGGTTCTCATTTTTCCAGGAAAGCACAAAAGGTAGCAGTCAACTCTTGTGTATCACTATTACCTCAATAGACATATAGTAGAATGTTGCCTCGACGAAAAATACTGTTCTCTCGGTTCCCAGTGCTTCCATACCAACGTTTTCTTGTATTCCTCTTGCTGTCATATACTCGTTCCCTTGTACATGAATTTTTCTGCACCAATCAGAAGACGTGCAAGTACTCCCTCAATTTCCCCGCAGTTCGGAGTATTTTTCCTCAATTTATACGTATTTTCAGTCATTTTTCGTAATTTTATCTATTTTATATCACTTCTATCCAAGAGAGCATGACATGACTACTCGTTCTGTGTTCTAAAATTGCTTGTAAATGTAGTACAACTACCAACACCAAGTGCAAATGCACCATTTTCTGGTCGGGCGGCATAGTGTAGCACTGTACTCGAATGCATCTGGTCACCTCCGACCACGTATTCTACAGTTGCAGCACGTTTGCTCTGTTTTCTGTATGTCTGTGTCAGTGCATATGTCGTGGATGACTCCCAGGTCCCACAGTAGACCAGATGTAGGGTTCGAGTGTGGATCCGCCGAGCGTTGTCTCTGGAGCGCTTTGTGGAGCAGCTAGCCATTTGAAAAAGCGATATGGAGCATTCTCCAGAATTTTGTTGTTGTTCCAGAGGGATCCAGTCTTTCTTAGAAATATGTTTTAACAGGTTGCAAGAAAGAGCTACGTTGACGTTAAATAAAAATGTTCTCCATTGCAGAACGAAATGCCTATTGCAAGCGGTGGGAGTGTGCATAATCTGTGGGTGGTCACCGCCTGACTATGAGGGCTGTGTGTGGGGGAAGGACTGCTTCGCTATATTTTGGACGAACAAATTGCTCTTGGGGTGGCCGTCTTTTATCTCCTATTGCTTAGTTGATTATATGTGCTATTGTGTTGGCGAAGGAGCGTCGTGTCAAGATGGTTGCGACCACGCAAAGCACGGTGGAGCAGCTGGACATTTGAAAAAGCCTGTCACTCCCCCCCCCTCCCATAGGTGGAGGGAGGGAGGGGAGGCATGAGGAAGAGGGCCTCGACTTTCGGCAGTTTGTGGAGAATGCAACTACCGCCCCCTCTGCAGTCTAATAGGACAACGATTTTACTCAGTACATGTGTTCCACAATGATATTTTTATTATGAATGCTGTTTTTTTCACAACAATTTCGAAGTGTGATTAGAACTGTGATGCATTTTTTGCATCAGCTGTGGTAGTGTGAATTGGCTTCGGTTACCTGGGCTGCAGGGTCTGTAGCGAACTGTGATGTCAAACAGCGGCAGATACTGTCTTCAGTTGTATGCTTACAGGTAATACAATTTTCAAACTCCTCTCTGTCCAATACTAGCATCTCGTCACTTGAACGTATTTTCTGCCAAGAAGAATAAAGATAGTTCCTTACACCCCTGACTTTTTCCTGCCAGCTTGTAGGTAAAGGGTAGAATTTGAGTGTGTCACTAGTTTCGGGTGGTACTGTGAAATTTTTCCCAGCGGGTTAACACCAGTTGTATGGTATCGTCAGTTTTTTAACTGTATTGCGATTTTAGGCCATCCTTGTGTAGTGCTATGCATATATTTGTGTAACTAGACCCGATCTTTATGATTAATTATATAATTAGGGTCTATCTTTGCTTCATTTTCCCGACCAAAACAAATAAAGTACGCTAAACTAACCCTCCTCTCCTGCACCTGGATGGTTTCCATGTGTTGGGGGGAGCACTTGGGCTTTCCATCTAGTAGAACCAGGGTTCGAGTCCTGGAAAAGGCACCGGCATTTTTAATTTCCCATCAATTCCCAGTGCGTCTGGTGGTATAATTGTGGTAGGGAGATGCACTTGAGCTCTCCATCCAGAAGGACCAGGGTTTGAGTCCTGGAAAAGTGCACTGGCATTTGTAATTGCCCTCCAATTCCTGGGTGCGGGTGAGGTGGGATGTGAGCACGGCCCTGGGACAAAGAAATCCCCACCAAAATTCGAAATTTCCGACAATGGAGTAGATGGTGGTGGGGGTTGTGATATTATTGGATTTCAGACATTTTGCATATGAGACAAGGACAGCCATCGAGCTGTAGTTTGTAATGATACTAAGCATGACAACGCGAGACTAAAGAAACGAAATCTGTTTATAACGTGCGCTTATACCGAGACGCGCGGCCAGCGTTTAAAAGGTACTTTTAAACACTATGATTCGCTGGGCGCAGATATTTAAAATCATTGCCGCAGCGCTTGTTAGCAAGAAGCTGCGAAACAGAAGAAAGAACAATTTATCATTTGTTAGGAAAATTCTAGAGTCTTTATAGTTAGTTGTACTTCTGGTCGCCGATATGTTAACATGTACTTCATTACCTTTGATGTTTGGTCGCAGACTTGTTAAGACGTGTTGTGTAGCACCGCTACAAGTTATATTTCATTTAGTGTGAAAAACCACGTTATCATCAAGAAAGAAAACGCTTTTGTAAACCTTGTGACGATAAAAAATACTTACGCGCACGCCAGGACATTTAATTTTTACAAAATATCACACATACAAAAGCAGCGATTGTTGGACTGCTCCATGCATGAGAAAAACATAAAAATGTAAGTTTTGTATTCATTGTAAATTTGTTAATGTTTATAGTTTAACGCCTTTGTTCTTTGAGAATATATTGACGCTTCACTGTACAGAAAATCTATGCTTATTCTTTTCTTTAAATTAACCACAAATAATGTTTATGTTTAAATGACCTTTGTTACAGGTTCGCTCTTTATCGCGGTGTCTCAATTGTATTTGGGAGACCATTAATGTGTTCAATTTCCGATCTGACAACTTTTTTACAAAATTTCACTGTTTTGCATTTTTTTAATTATCCAAATAGGTCCCTTAGGTAATTTCATTGAAGAGTCTGACTGCGTGAAAGCAATCCGGGTTAAGAGGTCATTTGAGAAACTATTTTCACGCAATCAGTCTGTACGTCTCTTGAACACAATCGAGAACCGACGCATCGTCGATCATTAATTGTTTTTTCTCTCTTTCCAAGTCGTACCAAAAAAAAAACGGCCAAGGAAAACTGCCGTGAGTACGCAATCTAGTGTTAAAGGGTGCATTCTTTATCTTGTCGGCAAATATTGCCATAAATTATCATCATCAATGTTATATTTGGTTAAATGTGAAAAACAAAAAAAAACCTTTTAACACTAGATGTGGCGCCCGAACAGGGACATGACTAAAAGACTTATTTGTTCTTTTTATTTTCATGCTACCATCTGGAGAAAATTGGAAGCCAAAACCAGTGATAAAAAAAGGACGCATATGCAGAAAATCGCAGTAAGAATCCACAACAGCAATAAATAGCAGCGCGCAAGACAACTCATGTGAGTACGATTTTTCATTACGTTTGAAGCTTTGCGTACCGAGCATTCAGTCGGCTCGTGACATTCACTCTCTACGCTTTTTTTCCTTTTCCTCAAGCAATTTAATTTCCAAATTTCTGTTTCCTTTTGCTATTAGATCCGCCTCTATCTCATCATTTCGCTTACAATAATTAGAAATAGTTAGCAAGAATTTCCATTGTTGTGCATTTTAGTGAATCACAATGGCCGCTATCTGTGCCAGTTACAGTGCTCTATAAGTGTTTTTCATTTATTTTATCACTCCCGTTGCCATATTGGCATTTTCGTGTGTCAGAGTTTCAATTGTTTATAACACGCACGCAATGTCTGAGAAATCAGGACGCGAAATCCTTGGCGCACCTGACAAGTGAAAATCATAATTTAAAAAAAATTATCTTTTCTAGCTCGTGCAGTGTAACTACTTTAAATTTACGATGGCTGATGAGCAACCAAGGCAACTTAGACCGCGCGCGGGTGTAAACAAACCTGAATGTCGTAGCGAGGGAACAACAGACGACGAAGCGACACGTGAGCTGTCGGCGCCACAGACCGCGTCGCAGTCACGTGAATGCTCGCTGTCAGATATACTAAAATTGTTTGCTGATATGAAAACCAGTTTTGAAGCAAACATGGCACAGTTAACAAACCAAAGTGACAATATTGAAACGCAAATCAGTCAGTTAACAAACCAAAGTGACAATATTGAAAGGCAAATCAGTCAGTTAGCATATCAAAGTGACAGATTAGATTAGATTAGATTTACTTTCATTCCAATTGATCCGTAGTGAGGAGGTCCTCCAGGATGTGGAACATGTCAGAAAAACAACAATACATGACAAATATTTAAACTAAAACAAATAAGCTAATGTACCATTCCACAGGTCCCAAGTGGAATGATCGTCATTTTTTAATGAACACTAAGAGTCATTTTACAAATACTATTGCACTGAATTTAAAATAAAAAAGTTTTATATTTATTTATAAGGTAAGAAACATGTAATACAACTACTGTAATACTTATTTACAATGAACACATTACTGCACTGAAATGGTGCAGAAGTTAGATTATACTTACACACACACACACACACACACACAAATTTTCAGTGAACACATTACTGCACTGAAATTGTGCAGAAGTTATGTTGTACTTATATACAAATCAGTTGGTTTTCCTCAGAAATTCATCAATGGAGTAGAAGGAGTTGGCCACCAATAAATCCTTTAGGCTTCTCTTAAACTGAATTTCATTGGTTGTTAAGCTTTTTATGGCTGCTGGCAAGTTATTGAAAATGTGTGTCCCGGAATAATGCACACCTTTTTGTACAAGACTAAGTGACTTTAAATCCTTGTGAAGATTATTCTTATTTCTAGTATTGATTCCATGAATTGAGCTGTTGGTTTGAAAAAGTGATATATTTTTAATGACAAATTTCATTAAGGAATAAATATATTGGGAAGCTGTAGTTAGTATCCCTAGTTCCCTAAACAGGCTTCTGCAGGATGTTCTTGAGTTCACACCACATATAATTCTTACTGCACGTTTTTGTGCCCGGAAAACTTTAGCTTGGCTTGATGAATTGCCCCAGAAAATAATCCCATATGACATTATGGAATGAAAGTAAGCATAGTATGCCAGCTTTTTCATTTTTATATCCCCTATGTCTGACAAAATTCGCATTGCAAACAGAGATTTGTTAAGACGCTTCAGCAGTTCTGTGGTGTGCTCCTCCCAGTTGAATTTATTATCAAGCTGTAATCCCAAGAATTTAACACCGTCCACTCCTTTTATCTTCTTGTCATCATATGTTAGACATATACTCTTGGGACACCCCTTACAAGTTCTGAACTGCATGTAGTGTGTTTTTTCAAAGTTTAGTGACAAAGAATTGGCTAGGAATCAGTGATTAATGTCTACAAATATTTTATTGGCTGATCTTTCTAAGACTACACTTGATTTGCTATTTATTGCAATGTTTGTATCATCAGCAAACAAAACAAACTTGGCATCTGGTAATGTTACTGATGAAAGGTCATTGATATACACAAGAAAAAGTAAGGGCCCCAAAATGGAACCTTGTGGGACCCCACATGTAATTAGTTCCCAGTTGGATGATGCCTGATAGCTTGATACATGTCTCTTTCCTAATAACACCCTTTGTTTCCTGCCAGAGATATAAGATTTGAACCATTTTGCAGCATTTCCTGTTACACTATAATATTCTAGTTTACTTAAAAGGATATTGTGATTTACACAGTCAAATGCCTTTGACAGATCACAAAATATACCAGTTGCCTGCAATTTTTTGTCTAATGAATTAAGTACATTTTCACTGTAAGTGTAGATAGCCTTCTCAATATCAGAACCTTTTAGAAATCCAAACTGTGACTTTGACAGTATGTTATTTGAGATAAGATGGTTATAAAGACGACTGTACATTACTTTTTCGAAAATTTTTGAGAATGCTGGCAACAGTGAAATTGGACGGAAATTTGATGCTATTTCTTTATCTCCCTTCTTAAACAGTGGCTTAACTTCAGCATATTTCAGCCATTCGGGAAATATTCCACTGATAAACGACTGGTTACACAGATAGCTTAATATGTTACTTAGCTCAGAATCACATTCTTTAATTAACTTTGTTGATATTTCATCATACCCACTAGATGTTTTTGATTTTAAAGATTTTATGATGGACATTATTTCTGTTGGGGTAGTGAGGGTCAAATTCATATTATGGAAGTTACTTGAAATGTCTGGTCTAAGGTAATCCATAGCAGCATCTACCGAACCTGACAACCCCATCTTTTCAGTAACAGTTATAAAATGTTTGTTCAACAGTTTAGAATCAAGGATAGAGGACACTCAAGTGCGAATGAACAATATAAATTCTGTTATTACCGACATCCAAGCAAAAATCAAAAATTCGAATGACATCATGGAGAAAAAAATTAAAGCCATTACCTCTGCTTACGCAAGCGAGCTAAACGCAAGGGTACACGCAAAAATTGATAGTGTTCTTTCGATGGTGGAATCCGCCGAGACCAATATTGGTAGCAAGTTCATAGATATGCAGGCCCTAATAGATGTGTGTAAATCAACTGCGAGTGACTCTTTGAAACATTACAGTAATGTTTCAAAGAGAGTAAGCCAATTGACGGAAAGTGTCAACCACGTTGGCGAGCGAGTCGAAAACCTTGCTCAGCAAATATCCGATGTCAATATTGACAAAAAGATCGCAGATGTCAACACCGGTATAAGCAATACACTTAATAGGGAATTTGAAGAGTGGATGCAATCCAAAGAACAGTGCATTGTCAGCAAGGTACACGTTGAACTAAAGGGTACGGTTAAATCTGCTACAGCAGAAATCTTAACCGCTCCCGGTACTCCTGGTGACACTTTAACCAGTGAATTAGGTGAAATCAGACGAGCATTTAGCCACGATCTTCCGGAATGGAAACGTCAGCTAAGCAATGATATAGATCAACTGAAACGACAAGTTACGGAATTGCAAGGTGACAATCAAAGTGAGTATTCGCTGCCGCCAGAACACGATAATCGTCAATATCCCGAGTGTCAGGTACAATTCTCACCAACAGTAAACAATACGCGTGGCGAAACTTCTACGTCACGTAGTCATGCCGATCAACTAACACTCGTTGAACTAATGAGAGACGAGAGTGTGCTAAAACACAGAGCTTTTCAGCCTTTTATACCTGAAAAACGAAACATACATCCCATGGTATTTCTAAAATCATTCAAAGGTGCTTTTCCAGAATCATGGAACGACAGGCAGCGGATACAGTTCATCTTAGGCTATGTACACGGTGAAGGATCAATTTGGGGTACAGAAATAATAGACAAATGTCACACCTATGGAGATTTTGAAAAGCATTTTTTGAATAAATTCTGGAGTTCAGGTATACAACAAAGGCTCCGAAAGGAGGTTTACAACGCCGAACCATTCAACACCAAAGGAGGAGGTTTGAGACGTTATTTTGAAAAATATCTACGTAAAATTCAGTATTGGGACACGCCCATTTCAACCAAAGATGTAATCATGATCTTAAAGTCAAAACTTCCTGTGTCAATAAGAGAAACACTAGTTAATGTGAGTGAAGAAGACCTAGAAGCCTTTCTTTCTGTTCTTGAAAATTTGGATATGATCTATGAGGATGTGCGTGCGAGCGCGCGGAATAATTATAATAATGGACAGCCCGCTCCGCAGCAGCACATAACAAATTGCGTCAATGGAATGTCGTACCAACATAACACGGGACAACCAAACGCTCAGCCTTACGGCAATCATAACAGTTTCAACCGCCGTAATGGAAAACAATATAACAAATATCCACACCAGAATAGATACAATCCGATTTATCAAAACACACAGCAACAATACGGTAATTCACCGATAAATCACAACGGTAATTACCAGTACCAGAACAACAAGACGAATAATGGAAATCGTCACAAGGGAAAGAAATGGAACAATTATAATAGACCACAACAGTACAGTCAGCCGAGTCACTTCACTCCCTCTCAGCAAATAAATTTTTCACAGCCGAAAAATGCGACATTTTCTCACCAACCCAACCAACAGTTCAGGAACAATAGTCAAGACAATTCGTCGCATGCTTTTCCTGACACCGCCGGTCATAATAGCCAAGGAAATCCGACCATTTTCTACACACAGGCGAACCAAGCACCAAACGCGATGTCAAATAACACGCAATCAAGAGATGCACAAGTCATATGGGATACGAACGCAAATTTTCGACCTGGTAGGTCGCAACATACTAGTCAAGTAAAAATAACTGACATTTCAGCTCCACCCCAGTCGGAAAACCATTAGCAGCTTCTTTATGCCTACACGGGGAAGCTGCGGAACCAATAAGCTCTCATATCTTTAACCACTCATGCCAACCTAAGAAAAAAGGCGCATGACAAACACATTAGCAAAGTCTTATCGTATCGTATAAATGAACGAATGCTATTAAAGACCCACTTCAAACCATCTTTGATTCATCATAAGAATCGCCATATATTATATTAAGAAAGCCGCACATTGGTTGCTATCTATTAGCTGACCCTGTATCTGGACGAATAAAAGGATTGTTTCATCACGCAGACTTGAAGAAATACCGCGTCAACCATTGAAAATATCTGTTAAGTTAAGCTGCTAAAATAAAATATACACACACTATAAGTTGTCATACTATGTGTGAAGTACCAACGTATGTAAGAGTAATGCACAGGACTAACACCCTGTTGACCTGCCACACAAGATAAGTAATTTATATGAGCACCTTAAGTAAAACACATTTATTGTAGGAGAGCAAGATTTGCCTTAGGTGTAAGTTAGTTTTAAGTTAATTGAGCCATGAGCGGCCACAGCCGAAAGAGCTGACAAATAAATATTATAGTAGGGACGTGCTAAGTGCCACCTGCTATCACTAGTTTTAAGTATAGTAAAGCTCTCTCCTCTTGAATGAAATAAATTAAAATGATCATTCAGACCAGAATGATTGCTCGTAGGCAAAAAAAAAAAAATTGATTAAGGTCGCTTACTCTAATCAGGTAAATGTTATGTTATGCATAAGGAGTGTGTGACAACAAATTTTATGAGACCACCTATGAAACGCAGCAGGCAAAAAGCAGCAGCTTAGCGTATAAGAATCAAGTAAGTCAATAACGATCCAGGTAGCAGGAATGAAGTGCGCAACTCAATTATTTTATTATAATACGGAGAAAACCGTATACGCTCATAACAATTTTACGGCACACTGTAGCTGAAATACTTACAAAGTTCATTTATAAATAAACTAATTTAGTACTAGAAATATCTATTTCAGGTCCTCGAGATACGACGATTTTTGTTTTAGAAAACCAATTTTACGATACATGGAACAGAAGATAGTTAACAGACACAGTTCACTGCTAATGCATGGTTTAAGTAATTTTAGATATGCAAAGAAAATTGTTTAGAGAGCTGGATCAGACGACACTGAAACTACTGTATCGATTTAATTATACTATTTGTTATGAAAAACTAAGGTGATAATAATTTATGTTAAGCTCATCATATCATACGTCATTAACACTGTGTCTTCAAATCTCTTCACTCCATAAAAGTCTTTTGTGTTTTCCTCTGACCAGTATCCTTACCATCTTACCTTATCCAGTAGAGAAGTGAATTTTACGAGCTGGTTGCATGATTGATACATACAGGCTATACGAATGGATAGTCGTGACACATTGGTTGTCGACGGGCTATGCTTATTCTCCGCAAATTGCGAGTTCAATTAAGATTTGTTATGTGCAATTGCACGACAGGGAACACCAAGCTTCCCAATTCTCCTAATGGTAGTTTGAACACGAACTGTTCATCACTTAGCTATTGTAAAAAGAAAAGAATAACAAGATTTCGAAAAAAGTGTAAACCTAAAGTACCTAGGAATCACAAACTACGAGCTAGAGACAAGCTTTTCGTCAGGCCTTGTAGGCACAGAGACTAAATATTTCTTTGTAAATAATTTTAGACATGATATGTATACTAAATGTTAACTGTATTTTGTAGTAAAAATGCAGTCAGTAATAAATGGACACGTATATGCTGCTGCGTGTGAACCGACTGTAGACAAGCAATTAATGGACACGTATTAAAGTGGTGCGTGTGAACCTTAACATGACGACCAAATAAATGTGAAAACGAATTAATAATAACGTGTGAACTGAAAAGGTGATAACTCCAAGGACACGTGTGAAATACCGCGTGTGAAGTAATGTTATAAGTACTTGTACCACGAAACTACGATGTAGAAAGATGAAGAGTGAAAGTGAATAAGTGTTGTACTTACCACAAACGGTACTGTACGCCTTTCCACGGACACATTCTTCGAAACAGCTGCGGGAGTCGCCGCATCTGGCTGCTTCCGTAATCCAGAGTCGATGAAAAACTGTGTAAAAACTCACACCACGGCTAATACACACCAAACGCTGTGCTTCTCGCAGAATACTGCTGCTAGCGTTGTGGAACTGTCAAGTTATTATCACGTGATTGTGACCAACGGACGTAACACTGTGTACGCTGAGCGCTCAACAATCAATTTTTCTTTGCACAACGAGAGCGGATGCCAAATGTGTTTGAAATGCATTCAAAATAAAATATGATAAAGCAATGAATTAAACACTCATGTACCTTGTGAAATTATAAAGACACTAATCGGAAGAGTTTTAAGCTCGATTTTGACATTTGCTACCGAATTTACTGACCAGTAATGACGAAAACGTCGAACCAAATAAAACCAGAAAAATAGATAAATATGAGAACTGAGCATTCCTAAGAGAATGAGACCTTATGTACATAAACAATTGTTATCCTTACCTAATCCAATTTTCTTTTAGACTAAGTTATTAGTAAGTAAGCACATTCTAATACAAATTTTTTTCTGTATTTTTCATGTACGAAAACATAAATGGAAGCACGGACATGTGTCAAGTGAAATAGAGACCGCCACCATACGGCTCAACATGTTGCAGAACCAATCTTCCAGTTCCTGACCCACGACGTATTTCCAACGCAACATCACACCCCGACAACTACTCCAACTTCCACAGTGAAAGTGATGCCCTACTTTTCCTCCACTGTGAAAGTGTAATCAATTTCCCCACTCAAGTGCAGTGCTATCATTTATACCCGAAGTTCTGCCACTCCCAGTGCAACTCATACCTACCCAAGTGTAGTGAAACATTTTTTTTGCAGGTCATGAAAGCCACAAATAAGTAAAGTGCTACGTATTTACTGCAAGAAATCTTCGACGAAACAACGACAAAAATATTCCTGTAATATGTCATTGTAAAACAAGAATGCCAATTTTTTGTAACATATTTTTTTCCACGAGTGCACACAGCAACCAGACTTCCTGCGAAGTCAAGTAATTTATTCCTTTGTTATTTTTTTAATATTTATTATGCCATGTATAATGTATCTATGTATGTGTATCTTTATCTTAATTTCATTATCTTTTACCGAGAAATGAAAATTTGTTATCCTTGTACAAGATATTAGAAAGAGCACAGTTCAATTGTCATGTAGTTACCCTATGGACAAATTACTATCAATTTCAGTCGTACGAATAGACTTACCTGATACTCTGTATGTTAACCACTTTGCCGGATGTAGTGTGTAAAATCTATTGTAAAGAATTTTTGCAAGTAGTACTTACTTGTTTCACGAAAGCAATAATATCACGACGACGCGTGAGTCGCGATGATCCTGACAAGAGTCATCGCTCCTCACGCGGGAAGCAATGTGCTATTATTGGATTTCAGACATGTTGCATATGAGAAAAGGAGAGCCATCGAGCTGTAGTTTGTAATGATACTAAGCATGACAACGCGAGAGTAAAGAAACGAAATCTGTTTATAACGCGCGCTTATACCAAGACGCGCGGCCAGCGTTTAAAAGGTACTTTTAAACACTATGACTCGCTGGGCGCAGATATTTAAAATCATTGCCGCAGCGCTTGTTAGCAAGAAGCTGCGAAACAGAAGAAAGAACAATTTATCATTTGTTAGGAAAATTCTAGAGTCTTTATAGTTAGTTGTACTTCTGGTCGCCGATATGTTAACATGTACTTCATTACCTTTGATGTTTGGTCGCAGACTTGTTAAGACGTGTTGCGTAGCACCGCCACAAGTTATATTTCATTTAGTGTGAAAAACCACGTTATCATCAAGAAAGAAAACGCTTTTGTAAACCTTGTGACGATAAAAAATACTTACGCGCACGCCAGGACATTTAATTTTTACAAAATATCACACATACAAAAGCAGCGATTGTTGGACTGCTCCATGCATGAGAAAAACATAAAAAATGTAAGTTTTGTATTCATTGTAAATTTGTTAATGTTTATAGTTTAACGCCTTTGTTCTTTGAGAATATATTGATGCTTCACTGTATAGAAAATCTATGCTTATTCTTTTCTTTAAATTAACCACAAATAATGTTTATGTTTAAATGACCTTTGTTACAGGTTCACTCTTTATCGCGGTGTCTCGATTGTATTTGGGAGACCATTAATGTGTTCAATTTCCGATCTGACAACTTTTTTACAAAATTTCACTGTTTTGCATTTTTTTTATTATCCAAATAGGGCCCTTAGGTAATTTCATTGAAGAGTCTGATTGCGTGAAAGCAATCCGGGTTAAGAGGTCATTTGAGAAACTATTTTCACGCAATCAATCTGTACGTCTCTTGAACACAATCGAGAACCGACGCATCGTCGATCATTAACTGATTTTTCTCTCTTTCCAAGTCGTACCAAAAAAAACGGCCAAGGAGAACTGCCGTGAGTACGCAATCTAGTGTTAAAGGGTGCATTCTTTATCTTGTCGGCAAACATTGCCATAAATTATCATCATCAATGTTATATTTGGTTAAATGTGAAAAAAAAAACCTTTTAACGCTAGAGGGTGAGTGGGAGGGTGGAGAGGGGGAGAGGGCTTGGGCACATGTGCAGGCTGAGAAAAACACGTGACGTCATCCAGGGGTGAGGGTGGGCGTGGTTGGGAGCGGGGGTGGCCGTGGTCCTGGGCGGGGCGAATTAATTGATCAAATTCATTAATTTTCATATTAATTTGATTATCATATATATTATCACCGATGGTGTCGTGTTTACATAAAATCTCTGTTTTCAGAAGGTATCTCTATAGAATGTTTATCAGTTATCACCTTCATTTCAAATGGTTCAAATGGCTCTGAGCACTATGGGACTCAACATCTTAGGTCATAAGTCCCCTAGAACGTAGAACTACTTAAACCTAACTAACCTAAGGACATCACACACACCCATGCCCGAGGCAGGATTCGAACCTGCGACCGTAGCAGTCCTGCGGTTCCGGACTGCAGCGCCAGAACCACTAGACCACCGCGGCCGGCTTATCACCTTCATATGCGTGTAAAAATATCTGTATTGCACCAAAACACAAGAATACTCTAAGAACGTAAGTTTAATTTTATGCACATTAGTAAAGGTAGGTCGTCGGATAAATGTTATTAGAAGCTTCTTTCTTTTTCAGCAAAATAAATATCGATTGCACACCAAAAGAATAAATAAATAAAGACGTACCATACTCAATTCAACTTGTCATGCAACAGGATATTTACTAGTTCCGTGTAGCGGAAACGGCGATAAAATGTTCCTTAAAGCTACGGTGTGTACTCGTGTCCGTCACATAATCTCTTGCCTTAGGGAGTCCGACTTTTGCGTAACTTACCCTTACATTACTAGATACGCAAATGCTGTAAAAAAAATTACTTAGAAACTAATTGACTTCGATACTAGGTCTGTGCTCTTTGTTTTGCTCCAGCCTGTACCTGCAAACTTAAAACTAAAGAAATACCACTGTGATTAAAGGTCTTTCCAGCAAATCTAGCTCATACACACTGTGCTCAAACACTAGTCACCAATTCTTTATACTGTGTCCAAGATAAAGAGTGTACGACACCCATAAACACATCCTATGTAAACAAGATTGACATTACGTAAACAGTTCATGTTGCTGTATAATATTTACATCATTACCTTAGCCACATGATATCTCTTTCATAATCCTAGCTAATAAATAGTGTTCAGGTGCATAAACTTAGATGTAAAAGGTTCTTAAACATAGTGACATTTCTCCAGATCTCGGTGTGCATACAATCCTTTGATTTTTCCATTGTGTGGATACACAATCAGGTAGAATCCGTCATGACGAATATGTACTATGGTTTACGGACCTGCCATTCGTTTTAGCCAACAAAGACGATTTAACGTGTGATTGAAGCAAAATCTTCTTTCCTATTCTGAATTGTGAAATCTTATGCAGTTTGCTGTCAAACTGCTTCTTTCCGCGTCTGGCGTTGTCGTTGGTCGAAATCAGCACTTGTCTCACCTTATCCTCCAATCTTGCTTGTTCCCTAGGTATAATCGGGATAGGATTAACCCACTCACTGTCCTCTTTTTTCTTACGGATTAAATCGTATGGTGTAACAGTAGTGTCGTTAGACAGGCAAGTTGTTTACTACCTGTTCCAAAACATTTAGGTATTCGATTCACTTTGTTTGCTTACTTGGTACATGGGTTCTCATGAGTCTGTTAAGTTCTGTAAACACTCTTTCAATGGGATTAGATTGCAGGCTATACTTTGAAATTAAAGTTTGTCGGAATTCCTGTTCCCTTAAAAATTGTGTCCAGGAGTGGCAAGTGAAATTTTTGTATTGCCGGTTAATATGGCTTGAGATTTTCCAAGAGACGTAAAGGAATCATTCGACATGCGTTTAATTATTAGCTTGGCTGCGGTAGATTCGGTTGTACATAGTTTCACATACTTGGAGATAACATTGTAAGCACTAATAATGTATTTAACCCCTCGTCGAGCAGAGGGCAGGGGTCCATTAGCATCAAATACAGACGAAGTTTAGTGGGTTCTTAGGCGTGATGAGATGCAATTCCGTTTCACTGTTCTGGTTTGAAGGCTTAGCCTTCAGGCAAATAATACAAGTTTTTTAAAAATTGTTCAAATGGCTCTGAGAACTATGCGACTTAACTTCTGAGGTCATCAGTCGCCTAGAACTTAGAACTAATTAAACCTAACTAACCTAAGGACATCACACACATCCAAGCCCGAGGCAGGATTCGAACCTGCGACGTAGCGGTCGCTCGGCTCCAGACTGTAGCGCCTAGAACCGCACGGCCACTCCAGCCGGCTACAAGTTTTTAGAATCTGCTGAGTGTGTCGAAGCGTATTTGGGAAGTAACAGTACATATTTAGTTTCTGATGCCACTTACGGGCACCATAGTGTCCCCAAGTGAAGCGTGTGTGCCAAATTAATTCTCTTGGCGTACTTAGAGATACACCACACTTCACTGTCAATGTCTCTCCTGAAAAACAAAATGTCATGGTAAAGTTGATAATGCTGCCGGACAGCGGTAGGCGGGTCAATTTTGAGCTGAAATCTTACTTTTTTCCGTCGCTGATCTTCTTGTAATTTTAGCCAAATTATTGCACATATCTAAAAAAAAAATACTTCCGAAATTTAGAGTCTTTTCCAAACGTGATCTGAAATTCAGTGTCCTGTTCAACTAATTATTCAAAATCTGGTAAACCTTGGGGCAGTTGGGATAAAGCATCCCAAAATTTTGTTATTTTTACCGTTGATACGTATAGTTTAGAAACCACACGATTGCAAAAAGAGTGCCCATTGCGCTAGGCTATTATGTAGCAATTAGCAAGTGAGCAGAAAACTCAAAGCCAGATGGTCGCTGTATGCTCTTACGTATGTGCCACACAGATAGTAGCGAAATTTTTTTAAATGCCCATACGACTGAGAGAGCCTCTAACTCTGTTGTTGAATATCTTCGGTCGCGTTTCGAAAGTGTCCTGTTAGCAAAACTGATTACTTTGATGTCATTGGTGCCCCCATCTTCGTCAGCTGAAAGCGGCAGGCACCTAAATCAGAAAATGGTGCGTCGGTGGCGATGCAAAAGTCACAGCTCATATTTGGGTGGCCTAGGATGGCAGAATTTATCAGAGCTTGTTTTATTTCATTGAGATCATTTTTTTCACTGCGGTGTCCAAATCCACTGTTTGTCTTTTCTCAACGATACTAACAAAGCAGTACTGTTAAGTAGGTGGTTAGACACAAACCGACGAAAGAAAGAACACAAACCTATAAACGCTTTAAGCCGCCGTTTTGTTCATGGAACAGGAAATTTCTTTATTGGCATCAGCTTTTCAGGGTCTGGTTTTATCACGGCAGGTGAGATTACATGGCCTAAAAATTTAATGTTTTTTCTCACAAACTTAAGACTTCTTGAGCCTGGCCGTCACTCCAGCTGCCGAAAATCTTTGTAGCGTCCTTTGAAGTAGTCTAAATGTTCCTCCCAGGTAACAGTGGCGATTAAAATATCTTCAATGTACACGGTGTGACTGTCTAATAGATCGGGACCTAGAACTGTTTCAAGTGCAGTTGTGAAACCCCAGCACTGAAGTTTAACCCGAAAAGCAAGACTCAGTGCTGGTAAAATCTACCGGCGAAAATAAAAACTGGGTACTTCCTACTATCAGGAGATAATGCTATTTGCCAATATGGGCTCCGGCGATCAACGCTAGACAAATACTTTACCGCTGGATTTGTCCTTCCAAATTTTCTGGCCGGGCAGTAAAAGCAACAATAATCTGTTAATCTCCCGGCGTCGAGAACAAGCCTCACACTGTTGTCAGCTTTCTTCAGTGCGAGTAGCGGGCTGCTGTATGGTGAGAGTAAGGTTCCTATAAAGTTCCAGAATAACATTCGTTTTAGTTCTTGAACTACTGCTTCACGTTGGGACCATGGTATAGTGTGCGTATTTTTGTAGAAAGTGTCGTGGGTCGGACATCCATGCGGTACTGATACGTCTGAATAACACCAGCTCTTTTGTCGAATACACGTGCGTTATTAAACATTTCTGAGTTCTTCCTTTTGTTGAGAAGATACCTCCATACATTCCTCAATTTTGTCCTCAGTTTCTTCAGGTTCAACACGATGGCACCGCTGTTCTGCTGAGTTATGGCAATGATGTGGATTAATTTTTCGGATCTGAATATCTACTGGATGTATCCTCCATAGTATTATTTTGCGACCTGAGCTTCACCATGTCTATAAATATTCGTTGTATGGTGTACAACCACGTTTCACTATTGAAAAAATTCCACAACACACGAGATCGCGCTACTTGTAAAATTCACGACTGTAAAATAGGTCTCTGATCGAACAATAGACAAGCGATTGACAAACTCGCGCGCAACGACTAAAATCCGTTCGCCATTTTCTGAAATATTTACGTGCAATACTAATCAAAAATCTACAAAACTACTGATGAAAATTTATGAAAAAACGGGTATCGCAGAAATGACTCACTAATCCCACATTTACACCCAATCAAAGCGTAATACAGCTGTCACTCTTACCTTTGTTGTCATTTAAGTTTTTCCCGAAATTTCCTTTTCCCAATAAATGTACAGAGTAAATAATTTTCAACTTTATATACTGGTACTGGTAAAGGCATTGGTATTAGCGTGTAGTCTGCTGTTGGCGTAGCATAAAACAGAGGACAATAGTTCTAATTAGAGTAATAATTATTTGATTGTTTATTATTTCAATAATGGTCACGGTACTCGGTCGCCATTGTAATTCGCCTTCTCCGTTGTTTTTTTTTTTTTTAATCTTTCTGATTATTTCGCCTGCCGTTGCAGTAATTTCGAAAATGTGTTTAATTATAAAGCCGCATAATAGTTCTCGCCGTGAAAAAACGTTGCAGCAATAGCGATATACGCAAGTGGGAACTATGCCACCGAACACTAAAAAAACATAAGTAATATTTAATATCAGACTGGCTTCAACACGAGAAAAGGCGCGTACATTCGCGAGTGAGTGGGCTGTTTAATAACTACTGCATTTGGGGATGATGTTAAGAAATTGTACTTGTGTAAAAGTCACTCACATACGACGAATATACGGGAGATGGGGAAGCTCGTATTTTCTTAGATTTACATTTCCTTGTGGCCTGGTTGCAAAGAACATCGGTTACGGTGGAAATAAGAATCATATAAAATTATAACAAAAGGATTCCGGCCTAATTTCCTTACGCAGTCGTACAACAACACAATATAGATATCAGAAACGTTTTTGGTGAGTGATTGCTTTCAGTTTTTATATACATCTATTTATGATTACTTATTAGTGTTGATATAAACGTCAGCTTATGCATAATATTAATTTGAGAAAATACTCTTTCATATTTCGACACCATATTTATAATCCTCTTCGAAATTGGGGCTTTGATTAAGCCCTTTAAGATGCTCACAAGCAGCAGAGAAGTGTTAAACCATCTGGAAGGAGGAGGTATAGAAAATTGTTGTGACCTCTGCTGGCTTCATGTACCGGAAGGTCTAATCCTTTTTGGTCTCTAAACAATACTGTCGCACGAATTAGCAGTTTCACTCTCTAACTGAAGACTGGCTATAAAAGCAACGAATAAAAGAACAAATGGGCGAGGAGAGTATCTCACAGCTCACAAACATGTCGGATGTGTTTGAAGCTAACCTCTTATTATTGTGGGTAAAGCCAGTACTCAAATCCACGCATACAGAACGGTGGGAACAGAGGGAACCTCTTGATTTAAAAGAACTCGCCCATTGTGCATCCACACAGTGACTCAATTTTTCTGCTGGATTGGAATTCTATATTCTATGAATACAGGATACTGTAGAATACTTTCAATGACAACAATATGGGTTGTAGGACACTGGTACGGTACTATAAGTCGGGCCCGAATTGAAAACAATGTATTGTGACACTTTCTGTTGTAATTACTGTCAATAAAACCTAATTCTTTTATAAATTATACCTATTCAAAGAACTGTGTCTGACGCCCGAACAACTGGGAACTAGCATGCATCGAGATTAGAAAACGTTGCATTGATAATGGCTAAGCACTAGCCGAAATCTGGATTTGCGTAATAAAACCTACAAAAAAAGGACGACTTACTGCTGCGCTCTATAATTTATAAATCACATAACAGTCGCTGAGAGAACCCACTTTCCTAATGGAAGGTAACCTGACCTAATTCTTTGTTCGAAAAACAAGTACTGTTTCTGTGACATTCATACCAAATCCTCAATACATTTTACGTGACTTAGACCCGCAGCAAAACATATTGCCGATACCTGCTCTAACCATTAATTTAAATTAAAGAGCAGCAAAGTCGCACCTCACTGGTCCTTACTAGACCTACATGATCGTTTTTAAGCGATTGTTTCTCATACGAACTTTCTCCTGTCGAACAGTGCGCTATAAATAGTCGTACTATTATTGTCGACGGAAGGTTTTTATTCAAACGGAAGGTTTTCATTCAAGCATCTTCCGATTTATTATCAACTAACTTTTCCTTGTGACCTTCCGAGCATGTAAAGCACGGCGGGGCCTACAGCCATCAAAGTTTTGCCGTGCGGCCACATTTCATTGCATTGTTTACATCAGGCAACAATGCCCTGCGGTGTGCAACCGCGCACGCTGTTATGACAAAAAATGCGATAACTCGGCTTCTAGGCTGTGTACCAAGATGGAACGAGTACCAATATGAAACGTACCAGATTTTTTTTTACTTTTTGCGGTAGGCACCTATTAACATACCGCCAGACAGACAGAAAGTCTAAAAATAATAGTTTTGTTGTCTATTTCTGTTATAATGACCATTCATATTAACTTTACTTAAGTATCTCCTATGTATAGACATCGACCAATTACAGTTCTAGTTATATGTGTAGATGAGATACTGGGAAAGAGAATTTGCATGTTTATTGCTATCGATTACATATTTCAACAGTTGTTTGAAAACTGTCATTAAAGGAAATGCTTATCCCGCTTCGAAGGAGTTGCTCTTGGATCAACAGCTAATGATAAGCAAATTGGAAGACCAACCCTTTTGATGAACTAGGGACTTCGAAATCGAGTCGACGACGCCCTTTTGTTACTAACTCCCTTCATTCACTCGTATAAAAATAATAAATAAATAAATAAATCGAAAACAACAATAATTGATTCTGTAGCCAGTACGATTTTCAGCAACTAATCTAAAAATAACTTCTTAGCGACCTATACAAGGATAAATTTAAGGCTGGTGTTTGCTTCATCCCGCTTTTTGCTTTCTGAATTTCACTTATCTTTAGTTATCAATTTGTGAGTTCTGACGTGAATTTATTTCATTAAACTTCCTCAACATACTGGTTCCTATAACACAGTGCAAACTAAAAGACTGTCGCTGTTCATTTGTTTTGGCAGAAACAAACGAATTCATGACAACTTCCCTGCAGCATGTAGTGAATAAGTGATTATTTATCCTTGTGCGACTGTGAGAAAACTTACATGTGCGAATTATATTTCGCACTATCACAACAATACTACGCCATGATATATAGTTTTTCTGTTTAGTAATTTACACTAAATCTAAAAAACCTTGTACATATGACGTTGGTGTATAAAGCTAAAAGATGTGTTGGTGTATAAAGCTAAAAGATGTGTTACCTTCAACCTGATTGTACACAGAACTGTTACCTGTAATCGCTTTCAAACAAACTTCTTTGCAGGGAAGATGGTTTTACACCTCTAAAAAAACTGTTCTTTTTTGCCATGATAGATTAACATCGTTAGATAGTTTGAATAAAACTTACTTTAAAAAGTGTATCGTATCTATGGTAAGCCAACTAACAAATTTTATCAATAGGTAAACACAATTTCAATGCTATAGTATGTTTCTATTGCAATGTTGGTAAGTTTAAAGAGCAAAAGGACAGATGACAGAAACATTGATAGCGAGGAGCTGGATAAAGATAGCAATCAGCAGGATGAAGGAGTAGAGAACGAGAAAGACCTGGATTTTGCAGCAGGAGATTCTCAATCTAGGAAACTATTTCATCTCAATCTAGGAAACTATTTCAAAAGCTTGGAAATCATGCTCTACTTTGTAATGACTATGTGGGTCTCACCTTGTAAAAATCCAGCACTTCCAAAGGTATGTTTTTCATGGAGTCTAGGTGGAAAACTTTGGAAATTGTTGACTTTTCCGGTTTCCCACAATCTGATAGCCAGTTGCTATTCAATAGCATCTATCTCCAACGTACACAAAAGAATTAGCCTTACGCACTTTTCCTATGCTACTCATTGCCGTTCCGAAATATAAATATTTGTTTTACAGTTTTCGAGATGGACCCAGATGTCAATTTTGGAATTAACGACTGCGACCATATCACATTGGTCGATATGTCATTCAAGCGTCAGTTATATCGACCGTACTGAAGAGAGAACTGCTTGATAACTGTTGGACCCTCCCGAGTCTTAGACTCTGTGAAAGACGCGACGTATTTAAAACGAAATTATTCTTGGTTGGAGTCTTACTCACATTGCTTGTATACTCCCGTTACAAAAAAGGAGCGTTCTGAAAATACTGTATATTGTTTCCTCCAAATCCTAATTGTGTCAGGAGAGTATTGGGATCTTTTAATGTCAGCCCATACTGTAAGTTTAAAGACATACACGAGCAGTGCAAAAAACACGTAGAAACTCACCTCCACAAAGCGGCTTTGAAAGCTGCTTGGGTATTTGTTGGAAGTGTGCCAGTGGATGTGCAAATCCACTATTACTCCCAGAAAACCTTATTTCTCGCATTACGGTTTGCGGGAATTACGACGTAGCTGTTAGAGGTAAGCATTATGGTGAAGGAGTTATTGAAGGGTTATACAAGGAACGGTTTGCAGCAGAAGAAATAGTTCTGAAACTGCATATTGAGAACGGGAAAAAATGCAAGCTATCGATCGGTTCATATCCAAGATGAAATTATCGGAATATGTGGGTTTGTTCTTAAGGCTAGTATTATAACGAATGTGAAAAAGGCTGAATCGTTCAGTATATTAGCAGATGAAACAGATGATATTTCTGGAAGTTGTTTATTGGTATCCGGTATTTCGATGAAGAATCAAACAAAGTGGAATAAATGTTTGTTGGCTTTGTCGGGTTCAAGCTCTTGAAGCTAAATCCACTGCACAAACCATCGACGAATTTTTATCATAGGAAAATCTTGATCCCTCAAATACACGAAGGCTTTATTCTTTCACTGCTCTTCGCACAAACTTAATCTAGTGATCAATGATCTCAACGAACTTTCTGAGATTCGGAGTGACATGAGAATCATCAAAGACATTATTAGTTTTTTTCGTGATTAAGTACTCATGAGGAAGCTTATGCCCAATATTTCATCTCTGTGTGAAACAAGATGGAGTGAAATACACAAAAACGTCAGACCATTCAAGGAGGATTTTCCCACTATAGTGTAAGCATTAGAAACCTTATCATGTGAAGGAAAAGGTTCAACCAGAAAATACGCTTTTCAGTTCCATGCAGCTGCTTCTGGCTGTCAGTTTATTGTTAGCGTAATTTTAAATGCCAAATATTCTGCTTTGATGCAACCTGTGGTTAATATTCTGCAGCCCATAACTTTAGGCACAGTCAAGACCTCGCAACACAACAAAATTAATTTTGCAATTGCTGAAAACTCACCGTGACAATGCGGAAAAAGTAACGGACGAGATTTTGGAAGAAGCTATGGCCACTGCAGAAAAAATCGGTCTTGAAGACTTAAAAACAATGCTGCGCGTTGCTGGAATTCTGCAACATCGAAGAAACCCTCCAGCAGAAAATCCATCGGAATTTTGGAGGAGGTCATTTATAATACGTTATTTGGACACCATTATTGCATCTCTCGAAGTACGTTTTACTAATGAAAACACTACATCATTCGCTTTCTCTAAATTACATCCAGTCCAAATGAAAACCATGTTAGTTGATCAACTGATAAGAGCTTGTGAAACCTTCGCCCGGTTTTACTATTTGTCAAACATTAAAAGTGAAATTGAACTTTGGAAAAATTATGGCAGAATACACAGAACCAATAGGAGTTAACTATTTGAAATATAATTAAAGAAACGAAAGCTACTTTCTAGAGACCCAAAAAGCTTTGAAAATTTTGATTACTCTCTCTTCTACAACATGCTCTGGCGATCGGTCTTTTAGCAGTTTAAGACGAATAAAAACTTGGTTGAGAAATACAATGGTAGAATGTCGTCTCAACGGCCTAGCAATGATGAACATCCACAGAAAATTAATTTTTGACAATAAAGAAGTTTTCATTGATTAAGTGTTGCAGGAATTTACAAAAAAATCAGCAAAGATTGTGTTTTAACGGATTTCCCTTAAATGTAAGTCGTATAAACTGTTCATTTTAATTGTTAACAGTATTAATTGTTAATAAACAGTTTTCTACTTGAATCAGTGTACAAGAATTTATTCCTTTCCTCATCCTCTTTCGCGTGCTACTCTCCTAACATATTGGCTTGTGACGCCCTTGTGCTTAGTGCGGGCGTTAGGACCTATGGGTCCCGGGGAAATGCTCTTGGGCCCCTACCCAATTTTAAACTTCGGTTTTTGGATAAAGTCAGTAAACTTTAATGCAAGAAAACCAAACAACGTCTTTTTATGACCTTTTTTTGATCCTCACAGTGTACATAAATTCAATAGTATTTTCTATCAATTTAATCACGAGCTATGCATGTATATATGTTTTTTAAACAATCCAGTGAGGGTCTCTTCCCCCAGACTTTGGTTCAAAATCGTAGTGCACATACTAAACTTGCGTTTCTCGTGTATTTGTTTAGGCATCTGGGAGGACGAGCCCCCTTGGCCCGCTTGCGCCTTCGCCCCCCCCCCCCCCCCCCCCTCCGCTCCACACCCCTAACGTCGGCCCTGTTTGTGCTGCCTTAAACTGTTTTGATTGTTTGGATTATATTTCACGGCAGTGGAAAAGAATATGTGAAATCTACTCACAACTTTAAACATAAAAAAAACTGAAAACTGTGGCTCAATAAACAGAATTCAACTAAAGTAACTGGATCAAAATGGCTCTGAGCACTATGGGACACAACATTTGAGGTCATCAGTCCCCTAGAACTTAGAACTACTTAAACCTACCTAACCTAAGGACATCACACGCATCCATGCCCGAGGAAGGATTCGAACCTGCGACTGTAGCGGTCGCGCGGTTCCAGACTGAAGCGCCTTGAACCCCTTGGTAAAGTAACTGGTGTCAATATCTCAAAACAGTCGGGAAACATCTTCTCTGCAATAGGAAAAGCATTAAAATTTTGGTGCTCCCCTGTACTGTAGTACTGTGGCGTGAATTAAGCAAATTAATAAAAAATCACATAAAACTTATTTTAAGAAACCATGATGGAAGTTAATAAATGTTTTAAAACGAGAGAAAAAAAGAGACCGAAATTAAGTGTTGTGATAAATTTTATTTGGTTTCTTAAATTTTTTATTCCTGTGTCTACTTTTTGTTGTAACACACATACATATATATGCGATCCAGTCACCCGCTGCCCCCCCCCCCCCCCCCCTCCCTAGTCGTTAACCTGGCGACGCCCTTGTGTGGAAGTCTTGAAAACTATCTCCATTTCAGCAAGAGAACTTTGCTTATCATTTCACAAGGGGAGGCCACGACGTTGGGATCACAGATTTACTTCAAACTTTGAACACCTTTATGAGGCCATTAAAACAACATAATGTGCTAGTAGTAAGGCGCAATACTCGGACAATTCCGAGAAAATCGCTAGAGAAATGTTACGCGTCTGTTATGTAGCTGATGTATCTATGCGTAGGTGCGGGGCGTTAGAATTAATGATGGTCAGGTAGCCTCGCCCCATGAACCATGGACCTTGCCGTTGGTGGGGAGGCTTGCGTGCCTCAACGATACAGATAGCCGTACCATAGGTGCACCCACAACGGAGGGGTATCTGTTGAGAGGCCAGACAAACGAGTGGTTCCTGAAGAGGGGCAGCAGCCTTTTCAGTAGTTGCAGGGGCAACAGTCTGGATGATTGACTGAACTGGCCTTGTAACACTAACCAAAATGGCCTTGCTGTTCTGGTACTGCGAACGGCTGAAAGCAAGGGGAAACTACAGCCGTAATTTTTCCCGAGGGCATGCACCTTTACTGTATGGTTAAGTGATGATGGCGTCCTCTTGGGTAAAATGTTCCGGATGTAAAATAGTCCCCCCATTCGGATCTCCGGGCGGGGATTACTCAAGAGGACGTTGTTAACAGGAGAAAGAAAACTGGCGTTCTACGGATCGGAGCTTGGAATGTCAGATCCCTTAATCGGGTAGGTAGGTTAGAAAATTTAAAAAGGGAAATGGATAGGTTAAAGTTAGATACAGTGGGAATTAGTGAAGTTCGGTGGCAGGAGGAACAAGACTTTTGGTCAGGGTGAATACAGGGTTATAAATACAAAATCAAATAGGGGTAATGCAGGAGTAGGTTTAATAATGAATAAAAAAATGGGACTACGGGTAAGCTACTACAAACAGCATAGTGAAAGCATTATTGTGGCCAAGATAGACACGAAGCCCACGCCTACTAGAGTAGTACAAGTTAATATGTCAACTAGCTCTGCAGATGATGAAGAAATTGATGAAATGTATGATGAGATAAAAGAAATTATTCAGATAGTGAAGGGACACGAAAATTTAATTGACATGGGTGACTGGAATTCAAGAGTAGGAAAAGGGAGAGAAAGGAAACATAGTAGGTGAATATGGATTGGGGCTAAGAAATGAAAGAGGAGGCCGCCTGGTAGAATCTTGCGCAGAGAATAACTTAATCATAGCTAACACTTGGTTTAAGAATCATGAGAGAAGGTTGTTTACATGAAAGAACCCTGGAGATACTAAAAGGTATCAGATAGATTATGTAATGGTAAGACAGAGATTTAGGAACCAGGTTTTAAATTCTAAGGCATTTCCAGGGGCAGATGTGGACTCTGACCACAATCTATTGGTCATGAGCTGTAGATTAAAACTGAAGAAACTGCAAAAAGGTGAGAATTTAAGGAGATGGGACCTGGATAAACTGAAAGAACCAGAGGTTGTACAGAGTTTCAGGGAGAGCATAAGGGAATAATTGACAGGAATGGGGGAAAGAAATACAGTAGAGGATGAATGGGTAGCTCTGAGGGATGAAATAGTAAAGGCACCAGAGGATCAAATAGGTAAAAAGACGAGGGCTAGTAGAAATACTTGGGTAACAGGAGACATATTGAATTTAATTGATGAAAGGAGAAAATATAAAAATGCAGTAAATGAAGCAGGCAAAAAGGAATACAAACGTCTCAAAAATGAGATCGACAGGAAGTGCAAAATGGCTAAGCAGGGATGGCTAGAGGACAAATGTAAGGATGTGGAGGCTTATCTCACTAGGGGTAAGATAGATACTGACTGCAGGAAAATTAAAGAGACCTTTGGAGAAAGGAGAACCACTTGCATGAGTATCAAGAGCTTTGATGGAAAAACAGTTCTAAGCAAAGAAGGGAAAGCAGAAGGGTGGAAGGAGTATATAGAGGGTCTATACAAGGGCGATGTACGTGAGGACAATATTATGGACATGGAAGAGGATGTAGATGAAGATGAAATGGGAGATACGATACTGCGTGAAGAGTTTGACAGAGCACTGAAAGACCTGAGTCGAAACAAGGCCCCCGGAGTAGACAACATTCCATTAGAACTACTGACGGCCTTGGGAGAGCCAGTCCTGATAAAACTACCATCTGGTGAGCAAGATGTATGAGACAGGCGACATACCCTCAGACTTCAAGAAGAATATAATAATTCCAATCCCAAAGAAAGCAGGTGTTGACAGATGTGAAAATTACCGAACTATCAGTTTAATAAGTCACAGCTGCAAAATACTAACACGAATTCTTTACAGACGAATGGAAAAACTAGTAGACGCCAACCTCTGGGAAGATCAGTTTGGATTCTGTAGAAATGTTGGAACACGTGAGGCAATACTGACCCTACGACTTATCTTAGAAGCTAGATTAAGGAAAGGCAAACCTACGTTTCTAGCATTTGTAGACTTAGAGAAAGCTTTTGACAATGCTGATTGGAATACTCTCTTTCAAATTCTGAAGGTGGAAGGGGTAAAATACAGGAAACGAAAGGCTATTTACAATTTTTACAGAAAGCAGATGGCAGTTATAAGAGTCTACATCTACATCTACATTTATACTCCGCAAGCCACCCAACGGTGTGTGGCGGAGGGCACTTTACGTGCCACTGTCATTACCTCCCTTTCCTGTTCCAGCCGCGTATGGCTCGCGGGAAGAACGACAGTCTGAAAGCCTCCGTGCGCGCTCTAATCTCTCTAATTTTACATTCGTGATCTCCTCGGGAGGTATAAGTAGGGGGAAGCAATATATTCGATACCTCATCCAGAAACGCACCCTCTCGAAACCTGGTGAGCAAGCTACACCGCGATGCAGAGCGCCTCTCTTGCAGAGTCTGCCACTTGAGTTTGCTAAACATCTCCGTAACGCTATCACGGTTACCAAATAACCCTGTGACGAAACGCGCCGCTCTTCTTTGGATCCTCTCTATCTCCTCCGTCAACCCGATCTGGTACGGATCCCACACTGATGAGCAATACTCAAGTATAGGTCGAACGAGCGTTTTGTAAGCCACCTCCTTTGTTGATGGACTACATTTTCTAAGCACTCTCCCAATGAATCTCAACCTGGTACCCGCCTTACCAACAATTAATTTTATATGATCATTCCACTTCAAATCGTCCCGCACGCATACTCCCAGATATTTTACAGAAGTAACTGCTACCAATGTTTGTTCCGCTATCATATAATCATACAATAAAGGATCCTTCCTTCTACGTATTCGCAATACATTATATTTGTCTATGTTAAGGGTCAGTTGCCACTCTCTGCACCAAGTGCCTATCCGCTGCAGATCTTCCTGCATTTCGCTACTATTTTCTAATGCTGCAACTTCTCTGTATACTACAGCATCATCCGCGAAAAGCCGCATGGGACTTCCGACACTATCTACTAGGTCATTTATATATATTGTGAAAAGCAATGGTCCCATAACACTCCCCTGTGGCACGCCAGAGGTTACTTTAACGTCTGTAGACGTCTCTCCATTGATAACAACATGCTGTGTTCTGTTTGCTAAAAACTCTTCAATCCAGCCACACAGCTGGTCTGATATTCCGTAGGCTCTTACTTTATCAGGCGACAGTGCGGAACTGTATCGAACGCCTTCCGGAAGTCAAGAAAAATAGCATCTACCTGGGAGCCTGTCTCTAATATTTTCTGGGTCTCATGAACAAATAAAGCGAGTTGGGTCTCACACGATCGCTGTTTCCGGAATCCATGTTGATTCCTACAGAGTAGATTCTGGGTTTACAAAAACGACATGATACTCGAGCAAAAAACATGTTCTAAAAGTCTACAACAGATCGACGTCAGAGATATAGGTCTATAGTTCTGCGCATCTGCTCGACGACCCTTCTTGGAGACTGGGACTACCTGTGCTCTTTTCCAATCATTTGGAACCTTCCGTTCTTCTAGAGACTTGCGGTACACGGCTGTTAGAAGGGGGGCAAGTTCTTTCGCGTACTCTGTGTAAAATCGAATTGGTATCCCGTCAGGCCCAGTGGACTTTCCTCTGTTGAATGATTCCAGTTGCTTTTCTATTCCTTGGACACTTATTTCGATGTCAGCCATTTTTTCGTTTGTGCGAGGATTTAGAGAAGGAACTGCAGTGCGGTCTTCCTCTGTGAAACAGCTTTGGAAAAAGGTGTTTAGTATTTCAGCTTTACCCGTGTCATCCTCTGTTTCAATGCCATCATCATCCCGGAGTGTCTAGATATGCTGTTTCGAGCCACTTACTGATTTAACGTAAGACCAGAACTTCCTAGGATTTTCTGTCAAGTCGGTACATAGAATTTTACTTTCGAATTCACTGAACGCTTCACGCATAGCCCTCCTTACGCTAACTTTGACATCGTTTAGCTTCTGTTTGTCTGAGAGGTTTTGGCTGCGTTTAAACTTGCAGTGAAGCTCTCTTTGCTTTCGCAGTAGTCCTAACTTTGTTGTTGTACCACGGTGGGTTTTTCCCGTCCCTCACAGTTTTACTCGGCACGTACCTGTCTAAAACGCATTTTACGATTGCCTTGAACTTTTTCCATAAACACTCAACATTGTCAGTGTCGGAACAGAAATTTTCATTTTGATCTGTTAGGTAGTCTGAAATCCGCCTTCTATTACTCTTGCTAAACAGATAAACCTTCCTCCCTTTTTTTATATTCCTACTAACTTCTATATTCAGGGATGCTGCAACGGCCTTATGATCACTGATTGCCTGTTCTGTACATACAGAGTCGAAAAGTTCGGGTCTGTTTGTTATCAGTAGGTCCAAGATGTTATCTCCACGAGTCGGTTCTCTGTTTAATTGCTCGAGGTAATTTTCGGATAGTGCACTCAGTATAATGTCACTCGATGCTCTGTCCCTACCAACCGTCCTAAACATCTGAGTGTCCCAGCCTATATCTGGTAAATTGAAATCTCCACCTAAGACTATAACATGCTGAGAAAATTTATGTGAAATGTATTCCAAATTTTCTCTCAGTTGTTCTGCCACTAATGCTGCTGAGTCGGGAGGTCGGTAAAAGGAGCCAATTATTAACCTAGCTCGGTTGTTGAGTGTAACCTCCACCCATAATAATTCACAGGAACTATCCACTTCTATTTCACTACAGGGTAAACTACTATTAACAGCGACGAACACTCCACCACCGGTTGCATGCAATCTATCCTTTCTAAACACCGTCTGTACCTTTGTAAAAATTTCGGCAGAATTTATCTCTGGCTTCAACCAGCTTTCTGTACCTATAACGATTTCGGCTTCGGTGCTTTCTATCAGCGCTTGAAGTTCCAGTACTTTACCAACGCAGCTTCGACAGTTTACGATTACAATACCGATTGCTGCTTGGTCCCCGCATGCCCTGACTTTGCCCTGCACCCGTTGAGGCTGTTGCCCTTTCTGTACTTGCCCAAGGCCATCTAACCTAAAAAACCGCCCAGCCCACGCCACACAACCCCTGCTACCCGTGTAGCCGCTTGTTGCGTGTAGTGGACTCCTGACCTATCCAGCGGAACCCGAAACCCCACCACCCTATGGCGCAAGTCGAGGAATCTGCAGCCCACACGGTCGCAGAACCGTCTCAGCCTCTGATTCAGACCCTCCACTCGGCTCTGTACCAAAGGTCCGCAGTCAGTCCTGTCGAAGATGCTGCAGATGGTAGCTCTGCTTTCATCCCGCTAGCAAGACTGGCAGTCTTCACCAAATCAGATAGCCGCCGGAAGCCAGAGAGGATTTCCTCGGATCCATAGCGACACACATCATTGGTGCCGACATGAGCGACCACCTGCAGATGGGTGCACCCTGTATCCTTTATGGCATCCGGAAGGACCCTTTCCACATCTGGAATGACTCCCCCCGGTATGCACACGGAGTGCACATTGGTTTTCTTCCCCTCTCTTGCTGCCATATCCCTAAGGGGCCCCATTACGCGCCTGACGTTGGAGCTCCCAACTACCAGTAAGCCCACCCTCTGCGACCGCCCGGATCTTGCAGACTGAGGGGCAACCTCTGGAACAGGACAAGCAGCCATGTCAGGCCGAAGATCAGTATCAGCCTGAGACAGAGCCTGAAACCGGTTCGTCAGACAAACCGCAGAGGCCTTCCGTTCAGTCCTCCGGAATGTCTTTCGCCCCCTGCCACACCTTGAGACGACCTCCCACTCTACCACAGGGGAGGGATCAGCCTCAATGCGGGCAGTATCCCGGGCAACCACAGTCGTAGTCCGATCGGGGGATGCGTGGGACGAGCTGGCCGTCCCTGACAAACCCCCATCCGGAACACCACAGTGATGCCCATTGGCAACAGCCTCAAGCTGTGTGACCGAAGCCAACACTGCCTGAAGATGGGAGCGAAGGGATGCCAACTCAGCCTGCATCCGAACACAGCAGTTGCAGTCCCTATCCATGCTAAAAACTGTTGTGCAAAGAACGTCTGAACTAATCTACAGAGAGCGCAAACAAATCGACACAAAATTTAAACGGTTATTAAAATACAAGATTGCCTAGTAAATGCAGTAATGCTGCTACTTGCGCACTGCTGACACACTGTTCGGCAGCGGAAGGAGGGGTGTTAAAGGGAAGCAGTGGTTGGGAAGGAAGTGAGACAGGGTTGTAGCCTATCCCCGATGTTATTCAGTCTGTATATTGAGCAAGCAATAAAGGAAACAAAAGAAAAGTTCGGAGTAGGTATTAAAATCCATGGAGAAGAAATAAAAACTTTGAGGTTCGCCGATGACATTGTAATTCTGTCAGAGACACCAAAGGACTTGGAAGAGCAGTTGAACGGAATGGACATTGTCTTGAAAGGAGGATATAAGATGAACATCAACAAAAGCAAAACGAGGATAATGGAATGTAGTCGAATTAAGTCGGGTGATACTGAGGGAATTAGATTAGGAAATGAGACACTTAAAGTAGTAAAGGAGTTTTGCTATTTGGGGAGCAAAATAACTGATGATGATCGAAGTAGAGAGGATATAAAATGTAGACTGGCAATGGCAAGGAAAGCGTTTCTGAAGAAGAGAAATTTGTTAACATCGAGTATAGATTTAAGTGTCAGGAAGTCGTTTCTGAAAGTATATGTATGGAGTGTAGCCATGTATGGAAGTGAAACATGGACGATAAATAGTTTAGACAAGAAGAGAATAGAAGCTTTCGAAATGTGGTGCTACAGAAGAATGCTGAAGATTAGATGGGTAGATCACATAACTAATGAGGAGGTACTGAATAGAATTGGGGAGAAGAGGAGCTTGTGGCACAACTTGACTAGAAGAAGGGACCGGTTGGTAGGACATGTTCTGAGACATCGAGGGATCACCAATTTAGTACTGGAGGGCAGCGTGGAGGGTAAAAATCGTAGAGGGTGACCAAGAGATGAATACACTAAGCTGATTCAGAAGGATGTAGGCTGCAGTACGTAGTGGGAGATGAAGAAGCTTGCACAGGATAGAGTAGCATGGAGAGCTGCATCAAATCAGTCTCAGGACTGAAGACCACAACAACAACAGCAACAGGTAGCTAGCGTTCGAGCTACGTAACACGAACGTATATGAAACTACGTCTCGACTCCCGCTCGAACTTAGCTTTTAATCTATATTTTTTTCATCACTGGTCATATTATTTAATTCATATGACATTTGAGAGGTACAATTAAAAAGCTACGTGTATTTGCACGAATTTTTGGTGAGTTTCATGTTATTTGGGTACTTATTATTTTTAATTAAATTTAATTAGTAGAACAAACCTATTTATAACTATCGACGAGTAAATTAAGAAGCGCATAGAGTTTTCCAGAAAATGTATCCCTTTCGTGATTTTCGAAACCCCTTGCACATAAAATCTGGTAAAGTACCCGGGACTAGTTTGCACGTCGACATTTCGCGCTGGAGACACGGAAGCAGGCCCCATTTGGTAATTAACTTGCATAGTGGTGAGACGTAGCAAGAAAGAATAGTCTAGGTGAATTTTTTTAAAATGTCGCAGAATTGAAAATCTACTTCAGAAATGAATGTTTCAGCAGGACTCGAACCGTCGTCTCAAACATGTTCGTCTTGCAAAGGTCAAACGCTAACCACCTGACCACCATTAACTCTATCGTCCAACACCCCCACACAAATACATCAGTTGCCCAATAAACGTCTCTTGCGATTTTTTCGGAATTGCCGAAGTAGTGCGCCTTACTACTTGTACGTTATTTTGTTTCAACAGCGTGCTAAAGATGTACAAAGTTTGAAGTAAATCCGTGATCCCAATGGTGTGATGTCCCTTTCAATTCCTGTAATTCAGTATAATTCCATAATACCAGCCGCGCCTGGTAGCCGTGCGGTTTGAGGAACCTTGCCACTGCTCGCGGGGCTCCCTCCGTCGGACGTTCGAGTCCTCCCTTGGGCGTGTGTGTGTGTGTGTGTGTGTGTGTTGTCCTTGGCGTAAGTTAGTTCAAGTTGGAGTAAGTAGTGTGTAAGCCTAGGGACCGATGACCTCAGCAGTTTGGCGTCATAGGAGCTTACCACAAATTTCCAATGCCACTATACTGGCCTTTCCTCGTATAAACAAATTAAATGCATAACTTCGTTATGAGTCCACCTCCTGACAGCCTTCTTCATTAACTTATTTGCCGACACATTACTGACATTCACTCACAGTGCATGTTATAGCGACATTACTCTCAACTGTCCCGACGATGCCTGGCACACTCATGGAGCAGCTCGTTGCAGTGTTGATGTCGCGCAGTGGGTAGCACGTTAAGCTGTAATTCATATTACTCGTAACGTGGGGTCGACTCAAGTCAGTGAATTTCGTTTATATTATCATTTGTTAATTCTATGTAACATGTTTATGATGTTTTATATGTTACTTGCTGCATAGCATTGTGTAAGTCTAAATAGATAAACTGCTTCCAGAATGAGATTTTCACTCTGCAGCGGAGTGTGCGCTGATGTGAAACTTCCTGGAAGATTAAAGCTGTGTGCCGGACCGCCGGCCGGCGTGGCCGTGCGGTTCTAGGCGCTTCAGTCTGGAACCGCGTGAGCGCTACGGTCGCAAGTTCGAATCCTGCCTCGGGCATGGATGTGTGTGATGTCCTTAGGTTAGTTAGGTTGAAGTAGTTCTACGTTCTAGGGGACTGATGACCACAGAGCTTAAGTCCCATAGTACTCAGAGCCATTTGAACCATTTTGTGTGCCGGACCGAGAATCGAACTCGGGATCTTAAAAGCGGTGGCTCGATTTTTTACTTTACAGGTTACTACGAGGGGCGTTCAGAAAGTAAGCTCCGATCGGTCGCGAAATCGAAACGACTATGAAAATCCGATAAAGCTTTGCACAGATGTGTTGGGTAGTGTCTCTAGTATAACCCCAGTTAGCATCACGTCGCTCTTCTCATTTCTGAGCTCGCAGTGAGTGCGTAAAGATGTCTAGAAAATAGTGTCTGCCGCCAAGTACGAGGGCCTGGTGAGAAATTTCGCCTGAAGCTATGCAGCTAACATTACATAACTGTCGTGCTGTTTCGTCTTCACGACAATTCTCAGCCGCATTCTGCAGGGGCAATGAAGAAGCTCCTGCATCGTTTTCAAATGGAAATGTTAGATTACCCACAATACAGTCCGCAATTGTCTCCCCCTGAGTTTCATCTCTGGTCACATGAACCGCTGTCTTTGAAGACAACATTTTGACACAGACAACGAGGTGTAGGCCAGCGTGGAGAATTGGCGGAAAGCACTGGCGGCTGCCTTCTATGATGAGGCTATTGAAAAGTTGGTACAACGCTATGACAAAAGTCTAAGTCAGAACGGCGACTACGTAGAGAAGTAGCTGAAAGGTGTAGCTAATTGTTACAAGTAAAACATTTCTGATGTTCACTGTGGTTTCAATTTGGCAATCAATCGGAGCTTACTTTCTGAGCATGCCTCGTATTACTTGCTGTATGGGCTGTGATTTTTGATATTTTTTGTCTAAACCAGCAAGGCAAAACAGGGGTCACTACTTCCACCACATCAAGTGGATTTAGTGCTCACGTACTCACACTGAGCAGTGAACACTTCCCAGTTTAGCAATGGGGAATAGTTGAACATGATTACTACTGTTATCGGTGCCATGCGTGCAATGGTCGTGCCAGGAGCGCGATATTGAATCTTTATACTATCGTTAGTGGCGCGAGGCCTGCACGACCTTATAGTAACCGTTATAGTTCCAAGTTATTCTGTTACACTAGGGGTGAGTTCACGTAAGGAAAGAGAGAATGTAAGATTAACGGACTCATTTATTAAACAGTTGAGAATCGAACAATAATACAACCAAATAGGGGTGGGGGGAAGAAAGATTCGAGTTCAGCAGCCTGTCCCAAAGTACGTTCATAACACGCCACGATAGCAGGAGGAAAGGAATTTTAGTAACGATCGTCGTATTATCAAATAGAATCCCATTTAGTAAAGGAAGGGCTTGCAGGCGTGCAACGACCACCACCAGGAATTAGCCAAAGACTGAGAAGAATCGCTCGGTAGCCTCCCGTACTAAAGTAATAAAACCCGCAAGTCGCGAAACTATTCACAATGACCCATCAGGTTCCCTCTGGGCCGCAGGGCGCGAATCTACAGTGCACGTCGGCGCTCATGCTTACCGAACTTCATCTCCTGGAAGCGGCACCTCCGGTCTCCGACACGGTCACACTAGAACTGAACTACTGCCTCTGTGTCCACCACCCATCCGCCGAGGGCGGTTGGTGCCCACCCGCGAAAAACGGGCGTGCACCTGAACTGGCCAGTCATAGGGTCGGAATTTCACAGGGAGGCGACCTCGCGACGTCAAAATTGAGCAGAAATAGCGTTTACAAGGTTGGTAAGGCAGGTTGGGGAACTGAGAACAGGAGAAACTTTGGCCACTACTGAAAGTTCAAACGACACCATGTGCTACCCTGGCGATCGGAAAAAGGATGGGAAACGGGAAGCAATCGTGGCTGCTAGGACGACTGCTGCCCTCGCCCATAAATAAACAAAATTTCTAGCGCCAAGCTCCTCTCACAGATCAGTGTGAGACAAGCTGTAAAAATCGTCAAATAAATCAGGCAACCCATAGAAATTATTAATATTAACTGAATTATTATTTTACCGAGTACCAGAATGCTGGGGTTAGAAAAATGAAATACAAGCACTCAATGGTGAATGAAGTGCACGTCTTTCAATCTTTGGTTTCCGCGGGCGTCTTAGCTACCCAAGCACGACTCACGCCCGGTACTCACAGCTTTACTTCTGCCAGTACCTCGTCTCCTACCTTCCAAACTACACAGAAGCTCTCCTGCGAACCTTGCAGGACTAGCACTCTTGAAAGAAAGGATATTGCGGAGACATGGCTTAGCCACAGCCTGAGGGATGATTCCAGAATGAGATTTTCACTCTGTAGCGGACTGTGCGCTGATATGAAACTTCCCTGCAGATTAAAACTGTGTGCCGGACCGAGACCCGAACTCGGGACCTTCGCCTTTCGTGGGCAAGTGCTCTAGCTCGTAGTTTTAATCTGCCAGGAAGTTTCAGATTAACTGCTCTTGCTGTTCCATTAGGAGGCAATATGCCACGGCCACATATGAAGGCTTAAAAGACAGTTTCGTGAGTAGTTTTATTTGATGTGTGCTTGGGTACAGCACAATGTATTACCAAGATCTGGTAGCCTACAAACTGTGATGCAGTATGGCCGCTCAGTAGTCCAAATACTTTCAGCTCTCCTGACAATGCCAGTCTGCAGGCGTTGTCGTCTGCGCCAGAGGTTTAAAATTCGCAGCACACGACTATCTGAGTCCTTGCCCTACTTTTCGTCATTGGTGACAAGATGACTCTCGGTGCTGTTTGCAGGACACGTATTATTTGCAAAAGCTCTCCGAGACTGAAAAACTCTCACTGCATCTTTCAGTAAGATAGTGCACCTTGTCCCAGTGCTGAAATCAATAACAAATGGTTTTCTGAACATTTCATTAGCGTTTTGACTTGAGCTGGCCAGAGTCCCGACCTCAACCCAATGGAGAACTTATGGTCAAGACTGAAAAATACGGTTTCATGGCGACATCCCAATAACGAGATGCAACTGCTAAAGGCCACCATCATATCATGATTCAGAGTCATCAAACCAGAAAAATCTCCGAGATTTGGTAGACTTTGATGTTATGCAAAGTTGAAGCAGTATCCTACTTAGGAGACCCGGGGATTTGTGGTTTCTACGTGTGCAGAATGCCGAACTCGGAGTGCAGGATTGTAGTCCAGTGACATGCCCAAGGGCGTCAGTGAGACAGTGTAGTTGTGAATACATTTATTGTCAGGATTTTACAATACGGATAGTTTCCGCATGCGTAGTCTAGCAGAGGGCGGAGTGCAGTGCGTGGCCGGGAGTTGCTGACTCGCCCGACTCAGAAGGCTTCTGTGTTGCGTGGCCTGGACGGGAACCACGCCACCAGCGAAAGTGGCGTCGAGCGGGATGCCGACCCAGCAGTCTGCAGGCGTTGCCCATCCAGCCAAGTCACTTAACAGTGTGGTGGGACGTTCCTCCAAGGCAATCTCATGGACTTCATCGTTTGCATCGAGGTCAGCTGTTGACAGGTCCCCACAGGATGGCACCAGCCATGTAGAAGTCTGCCATAGTCTCCCGACAAGAGACGCCCAAGACATCAATAGATGCTCACAGGTACAATTAGGGAGCAGCACGAATGTGCCTCTCCCGGAAGGTGCGAGCCTGTAGGTCACATATCATACTCAACTGATTCCCAGTGATCGTTGGTCGACGGTACCCAAGTCTTCATATCAGTGGCAGCAAATCAGGCAGCAGCACCATTCCATTCCATTGGGCTGGCTGGCTGGGTGGTCTCATGTAGTTGACACATCAGGGAGCAGCTTCGATGTGGATTCATCATAGATTGCAAGTTTGTCGTACCAACTGATGACTCATGACTGATGATTGAACGAATGAGCTTCAGAGATACAAGTATTTATGCTGCTTAGCCCCTACCTATGTCATTATCAGGCTGTGGTAATGAGAGAATTTGGCCTCATTTTCTAGGGTTTTCAGCACTCTACAGGGTGAGTCACTAACTATTGCCACCAAGAATAACTCCGAAAGTATGACAGGAGCTGAAAAGTTTGTGGGACAAAAGTTGCATGGGACAACGGGGGTCATAATATGAGGTTGGTTTTTTGTTGCTAAATGGGGTCGCTTCAGAGATGTGAAGGTCAATTTTGTTTGTTTTTTTTTCAAATGGGGTGCTATAGTTTAGTACTTATTTTATGATTGCGGCTATCGAAACGAATCCAATGATGTGTAACAGTAAGGTCTTTGAAGGCCAACGAAGGTCACAAAGGTGGTATGAACGTCCATTTACATAAGGTGTTCGAAGTGATGACCATTAGTATCAATGTAGTGCTGCAATCTTCTTATCATGGATTGAGTGGTATTCCTTATCACATCGGCACTTACCGAAGTACATGCTCTGACAATTCTCTCTCGCATATCTTCAGGTGTAATTGGAACGTCTTTATAAACAATGTCTTTTACGAATCCCCACAAGAAAAAATCCAGAGGCGTCAAATCTGGCGAACGAGCCGGCCACGACACATCTCCTCCGCGTCCTATACAACGATTTGGGAATTGTCTCTGTAACTCATTTCTGGCCATCAGCGAAAAATGTTGTTCCCACTATCTGTTCCTTGTTCCTAAAGGTATTTCTTCCAGTAACAGACCTAATGTTTCTTGCAGGAATGTGGTGTACTTCCTTCGATAAATAGGGGCCTATAATTCTGTCCTCCAGAATCACACGCTATACATTCACCGACCACGGATTTTGCCGCAGCCAACATGTATTTTCAGTTGCCCAGAAATGCATGTTAAGCAAATTAACATTTCCGTCATCGTGAATGTGGCCTCGACAGTAAATAAAATCAACTTAATAAATGTGTCATCTCTCTGAATTTGAAGTTGAGCCCATCGGCAGAATTCAGTGCGGCGCTTACAATCCGTACCAGTTAATTCTTGGTGAAGACAGATATGGCGGTGCAGAACACGAACAGCACTAGCTCTGGCTCATGCCACAATCCCTTGCGATTTCACGTGAACCATCACAAGGATCTCGAACCACAGTGGCAAGAGTTCCAATTTCCGTTTCCTTGTTAGTAACTTTCCTTTCCCGGATATGTTTCCGATGCGTTAAAGATCCAGTTGTTCTCAGTTTACCATGTTGTTGTTGTGGTCTTCAGTCCTGAGACTGGTTTGATGCAGCTCTCCATGCTACCCTATCCTGTGCAAGTCTCTTCATCTCCCAGTACGTACTGCAACCTACATCCTTCTGAATCTGCTTAGTGTATTCATCTCTTGGTCTCCCTCTACGATTTTTACCCTCCACGCTGCCCTCCAATGCTAAATTTGTGATCCCTTGATGCCTCAGAACATGTCCTACCAACCGGTCCCTTCTTCTCGTCAAGTTGTACCACAAACTCCTCTTCTCCCCAATTCTATTCAATACCTCCTCATTAGTTATGTGATCTACCCATCTAATCTTCAGCATTCTTCTGTAGCACCACATTTCGAAAGCTTCTATTCTCTTCCTGTCCAAACTATTTATCGTCCATGTTTCACTTCCATACATGGCTACACTCCATACAAATACTTTCAGAAACGACTTCCTGACACTTAAATCTATGCTAGATGTTAACAAATTTCTCTTCTTCAGAAACGCTTTCCTTGCCATTGCCAGTCTACATTTTATATCCTCTCTACTTTGACAATCATCAGTTATTTTTCTCCCCAAATAGCAAAACTCCTTTACTACTTTAAGTGTCTCATTTCCTAATCTAATTCCCTCAGTATCACCCGACTTAATTCGACTACATTCCATTATCCTCGTTTTGCTTCTGTTGATGTTCATCTTATATCCTTCTTTCAAGACAATGTCCATTCCGTTCAACTGCTCTTCCAAGTCCTTTGGTGTCTCTGACAGAATTACAATGTCATCGGCGAACCTCAAAGTTTTTATTTCTTCTCCATGGATTTTAATACCTACTCCGAATTTTTCTTTTGTTTCCTTTACTGCTTGCTCAATATACAGATTGAATAACATTGGGGAGAGGCTACAACCCTGTATCACTCCCTTCCCAACCACTGCTTCCCTTTCATGTCCCTCGACTCTTATAACTGCCACCTGGTTTCTGTACAAATTGTAAATAGCCTTTCGCTCCCTGTATTTTACCCCTGCCACCTGTAGAATTTTGAAGAGAGTATTCCATTCAACATTGTCAAAAGCTTTCTCTAAGTCTACAAATGCTAGAAACGTAGGTTTGCCTTTCCTTAATCTTTCTTCTAAGATAAGCCGTAAGGTCAGTATTGCCTCACGTGTTCCAATACTTCTACGGAATCCAAATTGATCTTCCCCGATGTCGGCTTCTACCAGTTTTTCCATTCGTCTGTAAAGAATTCGTGATAGTATATTGCAGCTGTGACTTATGAAACTGATAGTTCGATAATTTTCACATCTGTCAACACCTGTTTTATTTGGGATTGGAATTATTATATTCTTCTTGAAGTCTGAGGGTACTTCCCCTGTATCATACATCTTCCTCACCAGATGGCACAGTTTTGTTAGGACTGGCTCTCCCAAGGCCGTCAGTAGTTCTAATGGAATGTTGTCTACTCCCGGGGCCTTGTTTCGGCTCAGGTCTTTCAGTGCTCTGTCAAACTCTTCACGCAGTATCGTATCTCCCATTTCATCTTCATCTACATTCTCTTCCATTTCTATAATATTGTCCTCGAGTACATCGGCCTTGTATAGACCCTCTATATACTCCTTCCATCTTTCTGCTTTCCCTTCTTTGCTTAGAACTGGGTTTCCATCTGAGCTCTTGATATTCATACAAGTGTCTCTCTTTTCTCCAAAGGTCTCTTTAATTTTCCTGTAGGCAGTATCTATCTTACCCCTAGTGAGATAAGCCTCTACATCCTTACATTTGTCCTCTAGCCATCCCTGCTTAGCTATTTTGCACTTTCTGTCGATCTCATTTTTGAGACGTTTGTATTCCTTTTTGCCTGTTTCATTTGCTGCATTTTTATATTTTCTCCTTTCATCAATTAAATTCAATATTTCTTCTGTTACCCAAATATTTCTACTAGGCCTCGTCTTTTTACCTATTTGATCCTCTGCTGCTTTCACTACTTCATCCCTCAGAGCCACCCATTCTTCTTCTACTGTATTTCTTTCCCCCATTCCTGTCAATTATTCCCTTATGCTCTCCCTGAAACTCTGTACAACCTCTGGTTCTTTCAGTTTATCCAGGTCCCATCTCCTTAAATTCTCACCTTTTTGCAGTTTCCTCAGTTTTAATCTACAGCTCATAACCAATAGATTGTGGTCAGAGTCCACATCTGCCCCTGGAAATGTCTTACAGTTTAAAACCTGGTTCCTAAATCTCTGTCTTACCATTATATATTCTATCTGATACCTTTTAGTATCTCCAGGGTTCTTTCATGTAAACAACCTTCTTTCATGATTCTTAAACCAAGTGTTAGCTATGATTAAGTTATTCTCTGCGCAAAATTCTACCAGGCGGCCTCCTCTTTCATTTCTTAGCCCCAATTCATATTCACCTAATATGTTTCCTTCTCTCCCTTTTCCTACACTCGAATTCCAGTCACCCATGACTATTAAATTTTCGTCTTCCTTCACTATCTGAATAATCTCTTTTATCTCATCATACATTTCATCAATTTCTTCATCATCTGGAGAGCTAGTTGGCATATAAACTTGTACTACTGTAGTAGGCGTGGGCTTCGTGTCTGTCTTGGCCACAATAATGCGTGCACTATGCTGTTTGTAGTAGCTTACCCGCACTCCTATTTTTTATTCATTATTAAACCTACTCCTGCATTACCTCTATTTGATTTTGTATTTATAACCCTGTATTCACCTGACCAAAAGTCTTGTTCCTCCTGCCACCGAACTTCACTAATTCCCACTATATCTAACTTTAACCTATCCATGTCCCTTTTTAAATTTTCTAACCTACCTGCCCGATTAAGGGATCTGACATTCCACGCTCCGATCCGTAGAATGCCAGTTTTCTTTTTCCTGATAACGACATCCTCTTGAGTAGTCCCCGCCCGGAGATCCGAATGGGGGACTATTTTACCTCCGGAATATTTTACCCAAGAGGACGCCATCATCATTTAACCATACAGTAAAGCTGCATGCCCTCGGCATGCCCTTGCTTTCAGCCGTTCGCAGTACCAGCACAGCAAGGCCGTTTTGGTTATTGTTACAAGGCCAGATCAGTCAAATGGTTCAAATGGCTCTGAGCACTATGGGACTTAACATCTGTGGTCATCAATCCCCTAGAACTTAGAACTACTTAAATCTAACTAACCTAAGGACATCACACACATCCATGCCCGAGGCAGGATTCGAACCTGCGACCGTAGCAGTCCCAGATCAGTCAATCATCCAGACTGTTGCCCCTGCAACTACTGAATAGGCTGCTGCCCCTCTTCAGGAACCACACGTTTGTCTGGCCTCTCAACAGATACCCCTCCGTTGTGGTTGCACCTACGGTACGGCCATCTGTATCGTTGAGGCACGCAAGCCTCCCCACCAACGGCAAGGTCCATGGTTCGTGGGGGGAGGGGGGAGGGAAAGGGGGGGGGGGTTTACCATACACATATTTAGATGTACGACGTGTAGGATGAGTACATTGGGGATCTTTCAGCATATAAGTCTCCAGCTGTCACTGAATTTCGTTGGTTTTTCCGTAAATGTTCTTCGAAGGAATATCATTCACATTCGCTTGATTCGACGATACTAGTCTTACCGTTGTTATTAGTGTTGTATTGCGAAACCGTCGACTCGTGTTTTCATATCAATGGCACGTTAGGTGGATAGGCCGTATTCGGCAAATATTTACTAATCGCACGATATACGAGAGAGAATTGTCAGAGCATGTGCTTCTGATTGAGCCGAAGTGATAAGGAATACCACTCAGTCCATGATAAGAACATTGCAGCACTGCATTGATACCAATGGTCGTCACTTCGAACACCTTCTGTAAATGAACGTTGATGCCACCTTTTTGACCTTGGTTGACCTTCAAAGACCTTACTGTTACACATCGTTGGATTCGTCTCGATAGCCGCTGTCAGAAAATAAGTACCAAACTATAACACCCCATTTTTTTAAAAAAAAACAAACAAAGTTGACCTTCATATCTTCGACGCGACACCACCTAGTAACAAAAAACCAACGTCATATTACGGCCCCCATTGTACCATGCAACATTTGGCCCACAGACTTTTCAGCTACTACCATACTTTCGGAGTTTTCTAGGTGGCAATAGTTAGTGACTCATCCTGTATATCACACTGTGATGTCCCAGCTGGTCATGAAAACTCCTTTATTCTAGTTACTATATGCAATGTTCGAAAGTTCTTAATTCGCAGCAATGGCTAAAAGTATAATTTTCCAAACCTCTATCTGCGTTCTTATCGCTTTCAGGGCTGAGAAACCTGTGGTGGAGTTGACAGTCATTTCTCAGGCGATTCTTTTATGAACAGACACTCATGAACGTAGCAAGACTGTGACCTTATGAATGCAGCAGCAACATGATATAGTGGATGCAGCAACAATCGAATATAACAGTCTAGTGGTGGAGTGAGGAAGTTATTGGTACAAGTGTCTATATGTTAATTAGTTAACTTGTCTCGTAAGCCTCAGTTCTGATTGTGGCATCAAACAGCTGGGGTCGTAAGGGTTGTCAGTATGAAAACACCGCCTGTGTAAGGCGGGTGAACTGAGTGGTGGTGGTGGTAAGTTCCTATGGCACCAAACTGACAAGGTCATCAGTATCTACGCATACACACTATTTAATCTAATTTAAACTAACTTACGCTAAGGACAACACGCACACCCATGCCCGAGAGAGGATTCGAAACTCCAACGGGGGGAGCCGTGCGGACCATGGAAATGCCTCAGACCGCACGGCGTGAACTGGAGAAACATAGCTTGGATATTTTGGAACCGCGTCTCACAGGAATTTTAAATGGAAAAATAAGTATTAACAAGGGTAACCGAGCGTATAAAATATAGGGGAATCATCATTAACGGTATTCATTGTCATGGTAAAGCATAAGGTGGTCAGCTAAAGAAGAAGGTGCTCTAGTGCTGGGACTTCTCAGTTTTCACTATTCTTGTCTGTTATTCTTACCTGTTCTTTCCAGTTGAAAACTCCAACTTAGGATCCATCGGTGCTAGTTCAGTATGTACTGCTCCAAGAAAACAGCGAAACGCTTTGTGAGGAAAGTACAGGGCTATTACAAATGATTGAAGCGATTTCATAAATTCACTGTAGCTCCATTCATTGACATATGGTCACGACTCACTACAGATACGTAGAAAAACTCATAAAGTTTTGTTCGGCTGAAGCCGCACTTCAGGTTTCTGCCGCCAGAGCCCTCGAGAGCGCAGTGAGACGAAATGGCGACAGGAGCCGAGAAAGCGTATGTCGTGCTTGAAATGCACTCACATCAGTCAGTCATAACAGTGCAACGACACTTCAGGACGAAGTTCGACAAAGATCCACCAACTGCTAACTCCATTCGGCGATGGTATGCGCAGTTTAAAGCTTCTGGATGCCTCTGTAAGGGGAAATCAACGGGTCGGCCTGCAGTGAGCGAAGAAACGGTTGAACGCGTGCGGGCAAGTTTCACGCGTAGCCCGCGGAAGTCGACGAATAAAGCAAGCAGGGAGCTAAACGTACCACAGCCGACGGTTTGGAAAATCTTACGGAAAAGGCTAAAGCAGAAGCCTTACCGTTTACAATTGCTACAAGCCCTGACACCCGATGACAAAGTCAAATGCTTTGAATTTTCGGCGCGGTTGCAACAGCTCATGGAAGAGGATGCGTTCAGTGCGAAACTTGTTTTCAGTGATGAAGCAACATTTTTTCTTAATGGTGAAGTGAACAGACACAATGTGCGAATCTGGGCGGTAGAGAATCCTCACGCATTCGTGCAGCAAATTCGCAATTCACCAAAAGTTAACGTGTTTTGTGCAATCTCACGGTTTAAAGTTTACGGCCCCTTTTTCTTCTGCGAAAAAAACGTTACAGGACACGTGTATCTGCACATGCTGGAAAATTGGCTCATGCCACAACTAGAGACCGACAGCGCCGAATTCATCTTTCAACAGGATGGTGCTCCACCGCACTTCCATCATGATGTTCAGTATTTCTTAAACAGGAGATTGGAAAACCGATAGATCGGTCGTGGTGGAGATCGTGATCAGCAATTCGTGTCATGGCCTCCACGCTCTCCCGACTTAACCCCATGCGATTTCTTTCTGTGGCGTTATGTGAAAGATTCAGTGTTTAAACCTCCTCTACCAAGAAACGTGCCAGAACTGCGAGCTCGCATCAACGATGCTTTCGAACTCATTGATGGGGACATGCTGCGCCGAGTGTGGGAGGAATTTGATTATCGGCTTGATGTCTGCTGAATCACTAAAGGGACACATATCGAACATTTGTGAATGCCTAAAAAAACTTTTTAAGTTTTTGTATGTGTGTGCAAAGCATTGTGAAAATATCTCCAATAATAAAGTTATTGTAGAGCTGTGAAATCGCTTCAATCATTTGTAATAACCCTGTACTTATGAGATGCTAAGGACAGCTAGATGTTGCATTCCTTCGTAGAAATGAATCTCATTTTGTGTGGTCTGTAATTGATGAACTTGTGAAGTATCGGGCCATGTGTCGTCCGTGACAGAGCTGCAGTGGCAGCCGATATAGCAACACTGGCGCCACAAGTGGCACGTGTCAACTCTCAAGTCACTTTAAGCGGACTATAGACATACATATACTATATTCTAGAGGGTGATGCCTTATCGACGCTACCATCGAGAATCCTATAATGAATAAAACGTTTATACTACAAATTCTCAGGGAGCAGGGACAGGGCCGCTGCGAGGTGTTTGCTGTCCTAGGCGAGAATTGAAAAACGAAGCCCCCTATTTTTTACCACCATCGATCTTCCCGACATCTACTCCTCCACCGCCACCTACATCCAACGGCCAACAATCAAATCTCCTATTAAATGTTTCGCCATTAAAGGTGAACTGACATCTTCATTTCCTGAGGACATACCTCAATTTTAAGGTTTCGTCCCCAGTTCCTTTAATACTGATTAAGGACAGCAAGTATCCTCAATTTCTTATTTTTTTATCTGTAGTTTTTAAAATTTTCCAAAATAATTGAAATAGGAAGAATTTGCCGAACATTTTAAACAAGAAAGAAACTGAATACACCTGTGCGACCAAATTTGGCGACAATTAATTATTTTATTTAGTTGCAAGAAGTCAAGATGTGGAACTATTTTCTGGTGCGAATAAATTTTTCTTTGAATTTAGAACTTATGGCATCGTGATGCAAGACATGCCGTAGTATCAGACTACGTCATTTGGATAAAGGTGGTGTTATTTCGTTTCTGTTTCAATTGAAATATTTTTAAAATGAGGAATAAATTCCGTCTTTTTCAGCATCCACTTTCCTGCGATTAAATAAATAAATGATGCCTCGTTTGCATTTTCTATCTACAGCTTTTATTAGCCTCCTCGATGGCGCAGTGGTCTGATTCGCATCTGATCATTTCTCTGAAATGGGTCCGGGTTCGAATCCTGATGAGGCATGGATGCTATATTTGTGTAAAGGCACTGGCTCTTTCTCTTCCCTGGAGTCAGGGACCCTAATTTAACGAGAGGCGACTGCTTATTAATCCATTCAGTTGCTCATGGTGGTCGTTAAACCCTCAGTACGAGCAGCTGCTTTAGTTTTGAGACAGGTAGAGGAAATGTGTTTACTTTCGTCAAAGTAAGTCAAAACTTATTAAGTAACCGTTCCGTGTGCCTTGGAAACAATTCTGTATTTTAATTTTCCCTGGTTTTCATCCTTTTCTCTTCAGTTGCTCATCTTTTTTGTTTTTGTTCGTTCATTTGAAATTAATTTTTTTCCGCCCTTTTGCACTCCTAAAATTTAGCCGGCTTAGGCGGCCGCCTGATCTTACCTAATGGTAGTAACGGCCCTGGGCAAGGGTCAGGGGATAGCAAGTATCCCTTCTCACGATCGCCCATGACCACAATCATACTGACTTTCCAGTCTTGTCGTAGTTGGGGTGATCAAGGATAACGGATGACAAACTTTAGGGGACGACAAGCAACAGTGATTGTAGCCGTCTCCGGGGAAACGGCGAGGCGTGATGGCGCGCAAGTCGTGCAGCGGGCGGCTGCAGCTGGAGCAGTCGCTGAGCCACGCCGCCGCCGTGGTGGAGGCGGCGCAGGAGATGCGCGAACGCAGCCTGGCGGCCGAGCGCGCAGCGTACGAACTGCGCGCCCTGGCCGTGCGCGCCACCAGGGCCGCCAACAGCATCCACGCCTCTGCCAGGTCCTGCTTCGGCCTCGCCCACAAACTGCTAACCGAGGTGAGATGCTGCTGCTACTACCACGTCTGAGCAACAACAGGCACGTGTGGAGCACAGTTACCTTAACTTCATCTACGGCGCCTTTGGTTAACTACACTACTGCCCATTAAAATTGCTACAGACGCGAAATTTAACCGACAGGAAGAAGATGCTGTGATATGCAAATTATTAGCTTTTCAGAGCATCCACACAAGGTTGGCGCCGGTGGCGACACCTTCATCGTGCTGACATGAGGAACGTTTCCAACCGATTTCTCACACACAAACAGCAGTTGACTGGCGTTGCCTGGTGAAACGTTGTTGTGATGCCTCGCGTAAGGAGGAGAAATGCGTACCATCACGTTTCCGACTTCGATAAAGGTCGGATTGTAGTCTATCGCGATTGCGGTTTATCGTATCGCGACATTGCTGCTCATGTTGGCCGAGATCCAATGATTGTTAGCAGAATATGGAATCGGTGGGTTCAGGAGGGTAATACGGAACGCCGCGCTGGATCCCAACGGCCTCTTATCACTAGCAGTCGAGATGACTGGCATCTTATCCGCATGGCTGTAACGGATCGTGCAGCCACGTCTCGATCTCTGAGTCAACAGATGGGGACGTCTGCAAGACAACAACCACCTGCACGAACAATTCGACGATGTTTGCAGCAGCATGGACTATAAGCCCGGAGACGATGGCTGCGGTAACCCTTGACGCAGCATCACAGACAGGAGCGCCTGCGAAGGTATACTCAATGACGAACCTGGGTGCACGAATGGCAGACCGTCATTTTTTCGGATGAATCCAGGGTCTGTTTACAGCATCGTGATGGTCGCATCCGTGTTTGGCGACATTGCGGTGAACGCACGTTTGAAGCGTAAATTCGTCATCGCCATACTGGCGTATCACCCGGCGTGGTAGTTTGGGGTGACACTGATTACACGTCTCGGTCACCTCTTGTTGGCATTGACGGCACTTTGAACAGTGGACGTTACATTTCAGATGTGTTACGACCCGTGGCTCTTCCCTTCATTCGATCCCTGAGAAACCCTACATTTCAGCAGGATAATGCACGACCGCATGATGCAGGTCCTGTACGGGCCTTTCTGGATACAGAAAATGTTCGACTGCTGCCCTGGCCAGCGCATTCTCCAGATCTCTCACCAATTGAAAACGTCTGGTCAATGGTGGCCGAGCAACTGTCTCGTCACAATACGCCAGTCACTACTCTCGATGAACTGTGGTATCGTGTTGAAGCTGCATGGGCAGCTGTACCTGTACACGCCATCCAAGCGTGACTCAATGCCCAGGCGTATCAAGGCCATTATTACGGCCAGAGGTGGTTGTTCTGGGCACTGATTTCTCGGGATGTATGCACCCAAACTGCGTGAAAATGTAATCATATGTCAGTTCTAGTATAATATATTTCTCCAATGAATACCCGTTTATCACATGCTTTTCTTCTTGGTGTAGCAGTTTTAATGGCCAGTAGTGCATATAACCTTATTAATCCTGGACCTACATCTACACTCTGCAAACAGCTGAAGTGCATGGCAGAGAGTACGTCCCATTGTACCAGTTATTTGGGCTTTTCCATTCACGACTGGAACGCGAGAAGAATAACTATTTAAATGCCTCTTTCTGTGCTGTAACTAATCTAATCTTATTCTCACGAAACCTATGGGGACGATATTGGGAGGGCGTTGTAGTATCCGGTATTCCTAGAATCATCATTTAAAGCGAGTTCTTGAAACTTTGTAAGTAGCCTCGACATACGAGAGTTGCCCAGAAAGTAATGCACCGCATTTTTTTCAACAATTCTTTATTGAACTTAATGAGAATTACACACACTAAAGAATGGTGTTTCATCTACACACCCTATGTTTCCACGTAATCTCCATCCCGTTCTATGGTCTTCCGCCAGCACGAAGCAAGAGCATGTATACCCTGTCGGTACCATTCCGTGTCGTGGTGGCGGAGTCAGTGCTACACTGTGTCAGTCACGTCCTCATTGTCCTTAAAATGTCTTCCACGAATGACATCCTTTAATGACCCAAACAAGTGGAAATCCGAGGGGGCTAGGTCAGGGCAGTAGGGTGGATGGGATAACACTGTCCAACCCTGTTTTCTGATTTGTTCAGCAGTCCTCAGACTTGTGTGGTGCTGAACGTTATCTTGTTGCAGCAAAACATCTCCTAAATTGCTGTGGCGCCGAAGTCGCCAGAAGCGCACCTTAAGTTTAGTTGATGTGTTGACATATGATTCTGAATTAATGGTACCGCCTCTTAGCATCATATCAATGAGAATCACCCCTTCACAGTCCCAGATTACGGTGATGATGACCTTACCAGCGGAAGCACTTGCTTTGAATTTTTTCTTCTGTGGGGAGTAGGAATGGCGCCATTCCATCGACCGTCGTTTTGTTTCAGGCTCAAAATGGTGAACCCAGGTTTCATCACCTGTCACAATCCGGGAAAAGAGGGCCTCCCCCTCTGCTTCAAAACGTTGCAACAATTCAAGACAAATGTTTTTTCTTGTGTGATTTGTGATACACCGTTACACACCATGGGACCGATCTTGCACACACTTTTGAATATCCAAGTGCAGATAATTTCATACACACCTCCTTTGCTGATTGACAGATGCAGTGACAACTGCCGAATGGTAATGCGTCCGTCATCGCTAATGTCGTCAGCTCGCTGCAACATGTCAGGTGTGACAGTCAAATCGTGAAGCTCCACCGAGCCCCCTTCTGATGACCCCACGCTCCGTGCCCAGTGGCGGATTTAAAACTTTTACGCCCCTAGGCACACCATATTATATGCGTCCCCCTCCCCTCCCCAAGGAAAAACATGTTTTAAATAATAGCTATTACCCGATCACTTCACAGTTGCCGTTTTGGGTGGGAGCGCTGTGATCTGTTTCCGTACACTGCTATTCGCTGTTCTGAAGGACACGTCAGCAGTCTAGTCACGCTCGATCAAAATGTAATATGGTTCCTGAACTGTACTTGGTGTATGGCAGCGGATAAAACAAACTTAAAACTGCATTGTGTTAACACATTCTTCTGTCGAAAGACAACAGAAACGGACAAAAGGAAAATAACTTTTCTTTTATAGCCTAAAAATTGAGCAGAGCGTGTAGGAGACAACGGATTTTTGTTATCAATCAAATCGGCGATAGTGGAGCCTGTGGACCATGCGCTGACCTCACAATGCTCCCCCATAGATGGTGATCTTGTGCACTTTGGATCCAGTTGTCACGGACTCCTAGCTGGTCTTTCTGTAGCTCTTCCTCCCATCGCTTCCTGGGTCTTCCGATTGGACAGGTATCATCAGATCTTCCAATAAGTACGACTATTGCCCGAGAGGTGTCTGGTCTCTTAGCAACGTGGCCTGCCAAACTTATTCTCCGCGCTTTCAGTTTTTGAATGATGTTCGGTTGCTTCATGCCGGCCGTTGTGGCCGAGCGGTTCTAGGCGCTTCAGTATGGAACCGCGCTGCTGCTACGGTCGCAGGTTCGAATCCTGCTGCCATGGATGTGTGTGATGTCCTTAGGTTAGTTAGGTTTAAGTAGTTCTAAGTCTAGGGGACTAATGACCTCAGATGTTAGGCCACATAGTGCTCAGAGCCATTTGAACCATTTTTTTGGTTGCCTCATTGGCTCATACAATTCTTGGTTTTTTCTTCATCTCCACGAGCTCCCCACCTGGACAGGTCCAAAGATCCTTTTCATAATTTTTCTTTTGAAGACCAACACATTTTCTTGATCCATCATTGTTGTGCTTGGGGTTTCTGTCCCGTACAGCAATACTTGCACTATCACGGCATTGTATGCTTTAAGTCTGGTCTTAACTGATGGATTCTTAGATGATAAAAGATTGCTGATTTCTTCTCACGTAATATCCCTTCCCCTATCCATCTTGTTTCTTGTAATGCAGTAACGTCCACTTTATACTCTTCTAGTTCAGAGACTACTGACTGAACAGCTCCAGGTCTATACAGACTTTTAATGTTCCACGTGCCAACTCGTAAACCAGTGTACCTAGCCGTTTTCGACTTATGGGATTCAATCCTATTCCGAGGTACATTTGTGAGGTTTTTTGTGGGGGTAAAATGTCCACTGACCACGTTACAGGTGCTGTGCAGCGTTAGCCCAGTAGTGGGACTGCCACTGTTCTACCCTGAGCTGGCAGGATTTCTTTTCAGGGTTTACTCCCTTAGGAAAGCTGGCTTCGCTGCGCCTCTAGAGCCTGCCTGCCCTCTTCGTTGGAGATAGAAAAGAAAAATGAAAGACAGCCTTGGGCCTCGAAAACTAATACCGTTAGGGTCGAAAAAGTAAGATTTGGCCAAGAGAGGCCAATAGGAAAGACAGAAGATGCCTGACACAAGTAAGTGGAAGTAATGTCAGACTTTGCTAAGGGCCAATATGGTTGCCACCCACATACTCCCAAGGCAGGAGCCCCTTGGGGGACTTCTCTTTGTCTGGAACCTCACCAACTGACCTGTCTGGCATGGGGACCCTACCAAGAACATAGCTCCCGCCAGCATAGCTCAGTGGATCCCTGAGACACGCCAACTTCCCCACCAACGTTATGGTGGTAGTCCCTGAGGAGGATTTTTGTTATACTTTCACTTTTAATGTGTTCTTTTACACGAAACAGTTGAAAATGAAAATAATAAAGTTGTGCTACGATCTAAAAATTGAAGCGAACGTCTTATACATTAGAAATGAATACGTGCATTTACAGGGATTTGTTCAAAATAAAAATTAAACTCGTTTTACGATCTAATAACTTGAATGTGTAGCAGATAAAAAAACACGTTCGGTATTAATACGTGAATTTATAGGAAGCGTAAGAAATGAAAATGAAACAGAGATTTCGGTGCACGAACTAATTACTAAATACGGACGAACAAACACAGAACTGAATTTGCTATTACATAATTTTACAGACTAGTGTGGAAAAATCGAATAGCCGGCCGGTGGTGGCCGAGCGGTTCTAGGTGCTTCAGTCTGGAACCGCGCGACCGCTACGGTCGCAGGTTCGAATCCTACCTCGGGCATGGATGTGCGTGATGCCCTTACGTTAGTTAGGTTTAAGTAGTTCTAAGTTCTAGGGGACTGATGACCTGAGATGTTAAGTCCCATAGTGCTCAGAGCCATTTGAACCAAAAATCTAATATGTTTTGTAACCTAATACATAACGTGTAAAGAATTAGGGTCTGTGTAGCTAGATGCTGCATAATAAGTGTACAGAATACCTTTAATCAATGTAAGAGCTGAACAGTTTTGTACTGCAGCTACTGCTCTCACCATAGCTCTTTCTAACGGTATTTCCAAAGCTTTTACGTATTTATCAACAGAACTGAACTACGTTATTTATTAACACTTTTTCATCTGAGCGTACTCTCCGATAACGTATATTTCCGCAATAACTATACATTTCAGCAGGTGCCAAGAATACGCATCAGCTATGATATGCTACAGTATCAGTATTACTTGACTGTACAGCACCGAGCGGCCTGGGTCATTCGGATATTGTTTAGTACTGTAGGGCGCCTTCGGTCAGGTCTGCACGTAAACGAGATTTAGTTCCACATTCTGCCATCGGCAATTGTAAAATAGACAGGTAATACGTAGTTTGTAAATCCAATGAATGTGCTCTTAAGTTATAATAAAAATCACATTATAATCTTAAATTTTTATGCCTAATATGAATAAATAAACAAACTCACCACTCAGCAAAGTTTGTGTCTGGCTTTGATGGCAGAAAATTCGTTGATCATATCTTCATAGTTCAGACGGTTATCAGTTAGGAGGCCGGCTTCAATGTGAAGAATGGACAAGGCGTTCAACCTCTCCTCAGACAACGTAAAACTTAGGTACGATTTCAGTCTTTTAAGAGCCGAAAACTAGCATTCTGCTGAACAATTTGTAAGTGCCTTACAGAGAAATATTCTAAGAGCAATGTCAGCATTCGGAAACACGAACTGTAACCTCTCTTTTCATAACAATTTACTCATTTCGACTGTATATCACTAATCTCAGAAGATTTCAAAAGTTCTGCAAAATGTACACATTCACTGGGGAAGAAAGGCTCTAACTCTGTGTCATATGACGCTTGGAGTTCTGTTACACGTTCAGCAATATCGTCAGGTGAACTGTGAAGGAGTCCAACCTGTAGCTTTTCTTCCTCCATACTAAATTGGTGTGCTAGTTGTCGGGTACTGGGAGAAATGTTTCGACTCTAAATTTTCCCTTCCAGTCAGAAAAACTTCTTCATAGTCCGCTTCTTCGTCATCATGATGTTTGCGTTTTCGTGATCTTTTACAGGTGCATTCATATTCTGTATCAGTCACAATCTCCATGGATTTATTTTCGTGAAAGGAAAGCATGCCACGAATAGCTGCAATAAATCCTACAAGTGATTCATATAATTCATGCACTATTTTAGTATCAATATTTACACTTTGCAATTTCAGATTTACACTGTTAAATCTCTGGAGTATGTCCTTCCAAACTGTCGTCATGAATACTGTTTCCGTTCTGCTGAGTTGATTCAATAAAGCTTAAGACTCATTTCGCACAAGTGGTTTTTCAAACGTATTATTGGCAATATGGGTGAGGCACCTTCCAGTTTTCATATAGACTTACACACGCTTCCTCTCTTGCTGACCAATGTGTTTTTTATAAACTTTTTACCGTTTTGCTTCCTGGTTTTATGAAAGAAAGAGTTTTATCCCAGCGCTGTGTAGAGGCAGAGAAAAAATTATAAAGGTTTTGCACTACATTGAAAAATGAACATGCTTCCCGACAACATCACGCAGGACTAGGGCCGACCAAATTCAAACAATGTGCTACACAAGGCACATAATGTACTTTCGCATTTTGTTCTTTAATGTGTGCCTGCAAACTAGTATAGGTTCCTGACATATTGCTTGCATTGTCATATGACTGGCCTCTACAGTTAGTAATATCAATGGGATTTGTAGACAGGACTTTTAGTATGGCTTCAGTTAAGTTTTCGGACTTGTGTCCCAGGTTTGGTAAAAACAGAAAGAAACGTTCAACAGGTTCACCATTCTTGTTCTCATATGTTAATCTGAAAGATAATTGAGCAATATGTGAAATGTCTGCAGTAGAATCTACTATTATAGAGAAATATTTGGCCTGTTTTATTTCACTTATGATACTTCTTTTTGTTCGTTCAGAAAGACGCTTTATTATTTCATCACATATTGTTGAAGAAAGGTAACTTGTATGTCCCTGCCCCGGATTTCCATATCGTTCGATGTGCTCTGTAAGAAAAGGATCAAACTCGGCTATAAGTTCAAGAGACATCATACACGAACATTATGTAACTAATGGAATCTTTCAGCATCTCCACGTAGGGGAAGTCCACGACTTCTTAGCTTCTTCACTAGTGCAAACACTCTTTTCAACACACTGCGCCAGTTCATTTTTTCTATCTCAACATATGACTCGAAATGGTTGGGTCTATCTATTGTTCCAAGTGACTTTTTTCTTGTTAAGAGTGATAACTCAGAAATGATGAGATAAAATATTAGAAATATTTTTCCAATCTGCAATACTATTACTAGCAATCGCGGTCTTACCTCCAAACAATTTACATGGTGCACAAAAAAACAGCACCTGTGCTACAGGAGTATACTAGAAAATCGCGCAGAGTTGATTAACCATTTTAAAGTGTACTGTAAAATACATTTTTGTTCAAATATCAGGTTTTATCGCCTATTGATCTTCTTCAATTACAAAAATCGCCATTACAATTTTGATTATTGCCACATTGTAAGAGAATGTCGATTGTTGATTCATTGACACACCATTCCGCACAATCACCACTAACGAGGTTATATCTACTTGTTATGTCTGACTCGATACTTAGCTTTTCGTGAAACTCGAAATCAGGAGCGATTTGCTTTTCTTCATTTTTAACTTTTGTTTCGTCTGTATTTACTTCTTTTACAACAGGTACAGTGCCAGAAAAATCATCGGTACTACTTGAACTCGAAGTCGAACCAGCAACATTTTTTGCGAAAAATTTATCTACTCTGCCAAGCGTTTTTAGAACATTGGGTGCTCGTTCTCGCCTTTCCTTCGATAGTTTCCGAAATGCCGCCCAACGTAATTTTGCACGTTTGCTTTTTTCACTATTATTCATGTTAAGGCACTTACAAAATCGTCAACCAACAGTCAAAACAAAAAAAAATTCTAAAAGTAAACAAAGAAAGAGTGTATCCAGTTCCAATCGTACTACACCGCACATGAGCACAAAGCTTTTCTACTTTAAACACGGCACACGAGCACAAAGATTTTTCCTTTAAACATGGAGCAACGTAACTGTGCTATGAAAGAACGACAATGCAGAATAACTTAATTTCATTGTTGCCTGCTTCTCTGTTGTCAGTGAACAGTAGAAACACACCTGCCCACTGGAATTTGTCTTGTAAAGAAAACGGGACAGTCCCTTTTTTGGCTTTTGTTGCCTGCGTCGCAGGAATTTTAGCTGGGACGCAAATATGTTCTGAATATTCTCGACACAGTCTTTGTAATTTAAAAAGCAAATAATTTCTGCAATTTCTAGTGGAGAGGTGTGCTGGATCGACTCTTATCCCACTTATTCTTACAACATTTTAGCGGTTTCTGTGGGCAGACAAGACAGACTACAAAGTTTAAGTAGTCTTGTTGGTAGATGATGTGGTGTGCTGCCATTTGTGTGAACACTCCTGTTATATCTACACGCAAATGCACCTTTTGTTCCAACATAAAATAAAAATAACCTTTCCTCGAAGGAAAAAAGCTTATTTATGAAGTTTAATATAAAATTTGCAATCCCACGTTCTATTCGATTGCACAGAGTGGGAACTTTGACATCATGCAGGCCTCAGCACAAATAATGGAACAAACGAAAGTTGGTTTATTCTTCTTTTTCGCCAAAAAAAATGAACTAAGTAAATAAATTTTTTAAACTGTTGTTAAGTGTATTTCACAACTTAATAGATATTCTGCTTATGTTCTTTTTCGTATAAACATGTGTTTAAAAATCAAAAACGTTCCCAGTATCAACATGTTTTGTTAAACTGGTGTCATTCAATCAAAGCTTAGATATTGAAGACAACAGAGCTTTCACAGTAGTTACAGTAATGGAGGGTTGACTAGATATTTCCCCATAATTTCTACAAGAAATTTAAGTAGAGTCAGGTTTTTCATACTGAGGCCCACACATGTTGCAGTATTTAAGAAACTGCTGATTAGTTTTCAGGGGTCCCAGTATTTTCACAGGGAAAAATATGGTAGGGTTAAGTAGAAGCCAGCAGATTCTCGGAATAATATTTCAAACATTGTGCTGTTGAGTGCCATCCTGACAGTTTACTTCAAAATATTTGGAACGATCATGAAGATGATCCCAGACAGAAACCCAATGTTAAATTTCCATGCATATTTCCGAGCTTGTATTGTCGAATTTCGCTCATAAGGCTTATTTAAACTAGCAAACTGTTTAACAATATCAAAATTTTTTCTCGTTTGTAATCGCAGTTATTTTAAAACGTAAAAGGTTAACATGAGAACAAAGCAAAGAATGCCGCCCCTAGGCCTGTGCCTTGTGGGCTTATATGTAAATCCACCACTGTCCGTGCCCACTGGCTAACTGTACTTCTGTTGACAGCAGATGCTCCTCAGATTTAGCACAAGCATTTGTGAATATTCCCCACAGTTTCTTTCTCCGCAGTGAGAAATCCAATCATGGCACATTAATTGTAATGTATGCTGGGGCGATTCTAGTAGTCGGTCACTGTGGAGGGGAGCTAAGGGGGGGGGAGGTTTGGGGGAATGGAATATCGCTTAACAAAAGGAGAGTTGGGCCCCTCTACCGACCAATTGGTAAACATTAGTGCTGTTTTGGAGTTCAGGGTAAAAAATGTGTTTTAATCAATAATAAGACGCCTATTTTAAGTAAAATGATATTTATTTGTTTGAATAGTAAGCTATATGCCGCTCTTATTCTTTTGTTAAAATCTGTTTGAAATACATTGTGATCTATATTTCTACACAATTATTAAAAAAAAAAATGATTGAATCTGTTGGAGTAATACATTCACTGATTCTGAAGTCATTTTATCCCTTCCCCTTGCCACCGCCTCTGCTGAGGAGAGCTCTACGTCATAGTGACGTTAATAAACCCAAATCGACTTCATGAGTATGTGTATCTATCTTTGCAGTTGTACGACAGAGGTTGCACAGTAACGTGAAAGCTAAATGTGGTATGTTCAGCCCAGTTGAATTAGTTATTAAGCTGGAATCCCAACAGTTTTCGATGTTATTGTGTGTTTCTTGAACATAATGAATGTCTGAACGAAGGAACCACAACGAAAGAAAAAAAAAGAGACGCTCGCAGTCATTTTTTTAAATGCAATGAATCGTCCAGAAATCATATGGAAGAAACGTAAAATAATTAATTATTAAGCTGTAATCCAAAGAATTTAGGATGCTATTGGGTATTTCATGAATATAACGAAAGTCAAAAAAAGCTTGTAGTCATTTTTGAAAAATCCCGTGAATCATGCATGATCGTGTCGACAGAAACGTGAAATTAATTAATTATTAAGCTCTAATCCCAAGAATGTGGGATGTTATTGTGTGTTAGATGAATATAGCGAATATCTGAACGAAGGAACCATAACCACAACGAAAGTAAAAAAAAGCGAGTCGTCATTGAAAAAAATCCGATTAATTCTGCATAAATAATGTGCACAGGCACGTGAAATAGGGAGAAATTAAAGTGTTTCGTATTTTTATATATGTCAATGGATTGTACATAACTCTTCTGGGCAGAAATGTTAAACCGAGAAATTAATGTGGTTCCAAAGATAATTTGGAATGTTGCTGGAGTTTTAATTTTGCCTTCATTCTTTATACGCTGTATACTGTGAAAAAACAATGATATTTAGTCTATAATTGTTACTCACATTTTAATATGTAAGCAGTATCAACTATAAAAAAAGTAAGTCTCCTAGTAGTTGCCAAATGAGGTTGGAACAACTGGCTGTCACAATGGGTGAGCTACTTGACTAAATAGCCACAACAGCCCACAGTTTTAGCAGCACTAATCGATGTTTCATATGCGATGGTGGAATACAGTGTTTGTTTATTCTCTCTATAGACGTGGTATTAATTTTAGAGGTGTTTGGCATGATTACTATAGCTATTTCCATATTACCTAAGAGTCATACAAAAAGTAACTGAAAATGGCAACAGCACTCACTGCTCTCAGTTGCTTGAATTTCTGGTAAATGTGACTTGCATGTCATTGTTTTTTCACAGTATACAACATATGAAGAAAAATAATGACATGCGTTATAACAGGTCAGTACATTATAATCATGAGCAATAACTTATTTCTAAAGAGCAAAAGTGTCTGTGCTGATCTACAGCATGAAGACAAAATTAAAATTCCAGCAACATTCGGAATTATCTTTGGAGCCACATTAATTTCTCAGTTTAACGTTTCTCTCCAGAAGAATTATGTACAATCCATTGGCTTTTCTAAAAATACGAAACACTTTAATTTCTCTCCACTTCACGTTTTCTATCCACATGATTTATGCACAATTAATCGATTTTTTTTTTTTAATGGCTAGACGCTATTTTTGACTTTTGTTATTGTTTTGGTTCCTTCGTTCAGACATTCATTACATCAAGAAACACACAATAACATCGAAAATTGTTGAGATTACAGCTTAATAAGTAATTCAACTGGGATGAGCATACGATACAACTGCTGTCACTTCGTTTGTACACGTGTATTTACGTTTAGCTTTCACGTTACCGTGCAACATCTGTGGTACAACTGCAAAGATCGATATACGTACTCATGAAGTCGATTTAGGTTTATTTACGCCATGATGACGTAGGGCTCTCCTCACCTAGTATGAGATGAATGCTACCCCCACCCCTGAACGTACGTCACCTACAGACGCCATTTTGAAAGTGTCCTGTAGCTATGCTATATGTTGGAAGTGATGGAAACTTGGTGCGCTCGCTCAGGAGACTTCAAATAATACACAGGGGGGAGGGGGGGTTATGGGGGCTATAGCTCTCTCCCCTCCAATGGAGTATCAAATTACACTTGATAAAATGATTTCAGAAATCAGCGAATATATTACTCCAACAGATGCAATCATTTTTTAAATAATTAAGTAGCAGTTTAGGTTGCAATGTATTTCAAACACATTTTAACAAAAGAATAAGAGCGGCAAATAGCTTACTATCGAAACCAATAAATATCATTTAACTTAAAATGTGCTTGTTATTTTTATTTATACAAATTTTTTTATCCTAACTCCAAAACCGTTACCAAAAACTACTTTAAGCAACACCAAATTTTACCAATTTGTTGGCGGCGGATGCCAATTCTCCTTTTCTTAAGTGATATTCCGTTCCACTAACCCCCCCCCCTCCCCCCCCCCCGCCCCGACTGACTTCTAGAATCGGCCCCGATGGATAATACATATTGTAGGAGAGTAAAATATCTAAATATCTTTCACTCAATTAGGGCATCTGATACAGCAACCGTATGTAGAGTATTTGAATTAAAAACAGAATAAATTGCAACCAAGACAGTTTTTAATAAAGATACTCTAGATAAGTTACACGAGTGATATGTAAGCAATCTCCTTTGTAGACAGATTGTATTTCCCTAGCATTCTACAAATATAGCGAAGTCTACTATTTGTTATATCACGACTGGGCCTATGTAACTGTTCCACTTAATGTCCCTACTAAGTGTTACATCCATGTATTTGTATACGTTTACTGATTCAGCCAGTGACTCACTGATATTATATTCATAAGATACTATGTTTTTTTTTTTAGTTTTGCGAAGTGCACAATTTTACATTTCTGAACATTTACAGCAAGTTGTCAATCTCTGCACTACTTTGAAATCTTATCAAGGACTTACTGAATATTTTATACAAATGACTCAGGTGACTTTGCAAAGCCAATGAATGTGAAGGTGAAATAAATTTTATGCTAACAGACTGGTCTGCAGCAAAGTGTAATGTTTACATTCTTGACATATGTAACAACTTTGCCTTGTTTCACAGGGGTACATTCATGAGGCACAATACTGGTCTTCACCTTCGACCGACTTTGCCGTGCTTTTTTTGGTTGTGGTGAACCTGGAGTCTTCCACTGCGAAGGCTGCACTGTGGTTTCAGGATCATACCCATATGTTAACAAATTTGGGTCATTTTTAGTCCGATTAATCAGTTCTTGGTACACTTCGAGTCCGTATTGTCTCTGGTCACTTGCCAGCACTTTTGGAATGAATTTAGAGCACACTCAACGCATGTTCAGATATTCAGTTAAAATTGACTGAACTGCATAGAAACTTAAATCAAGTTCATAAGCCGCCTCCCTGATTGTAAGTCTATGATCAGAGCGCACTAAGTCACGAACTTTTACAACGTTTTTGAGGTGGAAGAATGGCTGGACCTTGGTTCATCTTCAAATGATTCACGGCCATTTTTAAATCTGTTGAACCAGGCAAAAACATTTGACTGGCTCATACAATTATATCCAAAAGCTGTTTTTAATAGTTCGTAAGCCTCAGAAGCTGATTTTCCAGTTTTAAAACAAACTTTCACACAAACTCGTTGCTCCGTTTTTACGTCCATTTTCACGCATACAGAATCTGGCAACAGACCCTAACAGACCCACACTCAACCAGGTGCCACTGAATAAAGAAAACACAGTTTCCTGTCAGAGGGCGTTCAAGAACAAGGCAATGACTCACTCCACACCCTCCATGTACCGGCCCACCAATCCAGTAAGCAGTAGCGGATCCACACACGTAGAAATACGAGAATTTGTTTGATATTCTGTTTAATTAACAACATGCAGTAATAAATATTGGCAGACTATTGCACAGAGTGGACACAGGAGTAGTTACTCTAGCATAAGATTCCATGTGACCGAGGTTATCTTTCAGATGTAAGCTACAGTCCTTGCCAGATAATTCTGTACATTTCAACCATGTAAACTAAGCTGGACACTGTCACCAACAAATCAGTATATCGTTTTGTGTGTTCACTCAAAATCGTTCAATACTATTGCATGAAAGTTCTGTTAAGTCCGAAGCAATATGAATAATTCAGAGTTCCTTACTGCTCCACACTGATTTTTTTACAAGTCTGAAACTTGAGCTTCTGCACTGAATTGTGCATAGTTCAGCCCTGCTTCTGCACCGAATTGTGCATAGTTTAACCCTACGGCATTCCAGCTGCCCAGAACCTTTCTTGGTAGGTTTCACCACACTTTCCAACTCGTGTAACACACAAATTCCACTCAAGTAATTCCTGGTTCCCACACTGCCCTCACTTCACATGCTTGGTCCCTATATACCAGAGCTACCACTCTACCTCCAAATAATATACTTTTACTTCCTAAATACAGAAAAATGCATATAAGAACTATGTCTTATAACCTAAATTGAAAGTAATGGCACCGCAGTCTTCTGCTTTCAAAGTTGCATCCTCAAATCACAACAGCAGTATTTGAATTTATTGTTTGACTGCAACATCATTTACCAAATTTCTTTGTCATAAGTTACTACACTTTCATTAATTTAAAAGATTCTAAAATGGTGCATGAGCCTATTCTTTTCCAAAGAATTTTTCCTGCTCTTTCTTCTGATGATGACCATTTGAACCTAGCTTCAATAATTTGTACTGAATATTCAAATTAACTATACCTGAGACTTAAAAACTAATTAATTCTAAGGAATAGACTTCACCCAGTTTTTGATAGATTCACAATGTTTAATATCACTACACTCTTATCTTTGGTGTTCCATAATTTCTTGTTGTGACTTGTTTTTAATTTATTCAGAAATCAATATTTAACTATAATTAGTGTTATGACAAACAATTTTGTACAATGCCACACCGAAAAGCAATGGCTCCGATTTCTTTATGTGAAAACTCTTTCAAAGCTTTTTAAATAATACAAACATTCTACATTTTTATTCTTCATGACTACATATTTGCAGCCCTTTCCCAATAGAAGCCTCTAAATTGTAACATGGAACATGGATGTGCAATGTAACTATGTCGGTATGTGAGAAACAGCATGCTGTAATTGAGTTTTGAATTTGATGGGTTCTTCTGCAAATGGAGCATCCTCTCATTCAACATGGCAGAGCCAGACCATACACAATTGCTGTGACATTTGCAATAATCCAATGCCTTGTGTTCACATCACACATTCTACAGTGGTGATATCAACAAACTGATCTCTTGTTTAGAGAAATAAATATGTGTACATGAAGAATAAAGATGTAGAATGTTAGTAGCGCTTTTTCATTTGAAAAAGCTCTAAGAGTTTGCACATTAAAAATTTGGAAGCATTATTTTTCAGCATATCATCATATATTGATAAAAATTTTCATGTATCATTCACTGTCACATGAAGTGCTTCATCGAATGACGCCTTAATTACAGCTGCAACATTTTTTCTATGAAAATTGTCAATTTCCAAAGTAAATGTTAAAATTTTCTCTTTACTTCTGTTGTGACTCAGTCATTTAGCATCCAGTGATAAGTGTTTCTGTTTTAAACATTCTGTACATTTTTTTATAATTCAGACAGTGTATTCAGCTGCTCAGTGCTACCTATAGTGGTGATGGTATCATAACATTATATTGATAAGATATTGAAATGGCAGCATTCTCTGGCAGCAGCCAGTGCATAGTCATCAGGTACAGTTTTGGATGGCAAACTTCTGGGAATTCCACCAGATAATCTGGCCTGCCACACATTTTATCAGTGCTGGCTTGCACACCCATGGTCCCAGGGCCAATGGCAGTGATATATACTGGCAGCTCACTGAACTACTCAGCCAGGTCCACCTTTCACTCGGGCTAGTTGGAGTTGGTTGTTGGTGGGGACTCTGTTTTCTTTCCACTGGCTTATGCAGGCATATGACTAATATATATTCAAATGATTTATAGAGTTCAGTCATACATCTGTGATAATGCTTAAGTTTTTCATTTATGTGCAGGTCATCCACAGTATAAATGAATTATCAGCAGGTGATGCAGTGGGATTTAGTGTTCTTCAACATCAAGCAGAACGGCTTTTGTCTGTAATTAGCCACGAAGCAATTCAACAATGTGTGGATGACACAGAGCATTTGCAAACAAGTGGACTGTCTGACAGAATACTTCGTCTTGAATCACGTGCTCGACCAGTGCAAGGTGTAAGTCATTATAACAATATTATTGTAGAGGTTGGGAAACCACTACCAAAATTTCACATCATGAGTAAGATGTCCTGCACTAGCTATTAAAATACTTTCATTGAAAAGTTATGACCAATTTCACATCAGAGGAGATGCACCTTAAGGTGAGAGGGTTTGTTTATTTATTTTTTAAACCAGTCATGGCATGCCAAAGCAAATACTATGAGCCAGCTCCCATTGTTCATTGTCAAGTTGAAACCAATTACTTTGCTGTACCATAACAGTTAAAAAAGAAAAAAAAACTGTAATCTGAAATGCACCTTCACTGATGTGAAACCAGTCATGAATGACTTTTGAATAAAAATGTATTCTACTAGTCAGTGTGGAAGATTTTATTCACAGTTGTAGCAATGCTTATAATACATTTTATTTTCTATGTGTTGTGGTAATATAATGGCTGAAAGAAAAAAAAAATGAAGCAATAGTTATCTACATAAACAACAGAAAACAATATTAGTCTTCTAGCAAATCTTTTGTTATACGTATTTTAAACTATGATACAGAACTGTATAAACCTCTGTTAGGCAGCAGTCATTGAAGTGGAATATCAGAATTTGTTCAAACTCCTGGATAGTGGAAATATAAATATATTATAGTCTCTTTAGAGAAAGATCTTGGTAAAGTAGGTCATGTAGTAATATGAAAGTAATTTTATAAGTAATTCTCATTTATTTTTATTTATTTGACATTATCTGTCTTCTGTCATTTAATTTAGTTGCTCTGTCCTCAGCAACCTTCTTCCTCAGTGTCGTGGAAGTATTATAGTTCCATTTACGATACCATCTTAATCCATCTGGTGAATGATTCCGGTAGTGGCATCAGAAGACTCTTCTAAGTGATGGATAGTGGTGTTTCTTGCATGGGTTGTTTCAGCTCTGGGAATAAGTTGAAGGTGCATGAGGAAACACTTCCCAACCATATTTGTGCAGCTATTCAGTTACGATTTTGATGTTATATGTATGAACATTGCTTCGGAAAATGAACAACTGAGGTTTTCTGGCCAATTGTTGAATAAATTAATGGTAATACATCTCTGTCACATTTTGCCCACATGGAATTGTTTCGACAATGATGATTACATGAACGTCACACAGTAATTTGTTTGACCTTTGATTAAGCTTTGTAATATTTTTTGGTTCACTATGAACTCATCACAAGATTTGCCTAAAGCACTATGGATTTTGGCCCAATTTTTGACATATACATTTCAGTCTTCTTGTGAAATCTTTGATCCTCAACAGCCACAGCACCCAACATCAATCTGGGCACCATTTCTAACTTCCGTTATTACAAAATAAAAGATGGTATCAGCAACAACAAAACACAAACTTCTTCTGCAAACTTTACCCGATAGGTGATATAACCAAGAATATCAATGTGTCATTCACTCTGCAGTGCAGCCAGTCTGAACCTTATTAAAAAATAACCCAACTGAACTCTAGCAATTCCCTGAAATGCTCCTTATTTCGCTATTGTGTCGCTTTTTGATCAGTATGACACATGTTCTGTTGTAAGTATCGGAATTCAAGACTCAATTCAGAAGGTCGATCAATCACATGTTGATTTTACTGGTGCATTTCTCTCATTTGCCAACAAGTGACACAGCATTACCTGCATCTGAATACATAGTTGCACAAATAGTGGTTGATGGCCCACACTGTATCCAGAGCACTATCTTTTCAGTCCAAATGATTTTCAATATTTTCACAGTACAATTTTTGCTATAGAAGAGTCTTACAGGTAGCGTTAGAAATACCAACTCCGATATCCAGTGCAATTGTGGAGTCCGAGTGTGGGCTATGCTGAAGTATTAAGTGTGAAGATAACAACAAGCGATTTAAGTGCAGTAATACCTGCCCTTTTGGGTGATAATGGGTGTTGTGTTGAGGCTCAATTCCCTGGGCCAGATACACAGAAAAGTGCATGAGCCGGTGATATTCGTGCCGTGCAGACTGGAACTGCAGGTGATGTTGTTGTGGTAGACACTACAGGGAATGCTCAAAAAGTTGTTGATATTTGTGTTGCTGATGATGTGGAACAAATGGTATGGACATATATATTTCCTCATAAGCAGGGCAAACAGAGGAAAAGAAAGAGGAGACAAGTTTGTAGTGTGTGCCAAGTCGACACGGCTGAGTCTGCTGAAGACCGTAGCGCAAGCAAAAGTACTGGCTCACAGCCTTGCAGGGCACGCAGCTGACATGTGCAGCAAGCAGTTTAGAGCACAGCCACAATCTGATGTATGCAAGAAGTATGAAATCGGTGAAGGGTACAATGTGAGCTTGAAAATAAACATTCTGACTGAATGTCATGCCAAAGTTAACCTTTGGTGATAGACAGCTGTTGTTGCCAGTGTAGATCTATCACAAGAAAAGTCTGTTGGCTCCAAGTCTTGCATCTAAGGGTACATTCTTGCAGCTGAAATTTTGGCTTACTGGGTTCCAGATGACTAAGTAACTGATGAAGTGTTATCTGTTGCTATGGTTTTCTTTTATTTTATTCCATTCTTCTGTATCACAAAGTCTTCACAATTTTCATTTTCATAAAATGATTAATTATACTGAAGTTGACAAGATTAGCTAAATATGTGCGTTTCCAACAGAGGCATGCCCACTATTACTTACATTCTGCGGTACTCACAATATTCCAAAGAGTTTAGCTACTTTCTTGACAAAAGAAGAATCATCACCAAGATATAACATTATTTTATTAATGAATCCAGAAATAAATTAGTGTTAGATTGTGCAATTAATAATAGGAATTTTAAGTATGCCAGACATTCGTAGTTTCAAACATTTCCAAAAGATGAATAATTTTAACTGCACTTACAGAGCGAAACAAATTAATTTCTTTTTATACAATTTAGTCTGAAATATAATACATTGCTCTCAAAATCATATGAAATTCTTTCAGTTAAACAGCTGAGATAATGTTCACCAATGCAAGAATATGTTTTCTTGGGAAGCATTAGGGGAACCTCTGTTGCAAGGACAAAGTTCTGAAAGTTATTCAAAAACAAAAGGTTAAAAAACCACCAGACAGAAAGATGAGATGCCAAGCATAAGAGTTTAACTGAGCCAGACCAAGTATTGTTTATGATGAGGTTTGGTTTGTGGGGCACTCAACTGTGCAGTCATCAGTGCTCGTAAGTCCCAATTTTTAAACTTTCAAATTTTTACACAATCCAATTGAGCCACTGTCACAAATGACGATGACAGCACAAATACCCAGTCCCCAGGAAGTATTGTTCAAGCTGATATGTAATGTTAACTTAGTAGGAAAGAAAGTGTGTGTAATTTTTAGTTTATAAGTGTGGAATGGAGAGTTAGAAGTTGTTTGTGCATAAGCATGGCAAGAGCACTAGCAGTGAAATATGTTGTGTATTATTTGAGTTAATGGACAGGGCAACAGACCCATGAGACACATTGTGAGATTAAACAATACAAGGAAAGATTCTAAGGTGATGACAGTTATAGGAAGTGTATGAAGAGTATTGTAGTGTAAATATCAGAGAAAAATGAATTTGTAGAGTGTACGGAAGAATGGAAGCAGTTGTAAAATGTAGCGCAGTAAGTGTATTGTGTTTAGAATTGCCAGTCTAATATAATCAGAGTGGAGAACTAGCCCTGAGCAAGACCCAAGGAGCTGGGTCTTCCCCATGGAGGGGAACAGTGTCGTGTCGCTATCCAGTTTTTAGAAACATTTTGTAAGGAAGCCACTGCTAAATGTTGCAATAAGCACCTGCGGGCTGGTATGCACAGTGTGGCAACAAGTGGGTCAGAACAACAAATACGCTATAGGATTGTGAGACAGGCTAGCTGCTTCGCTATATCTGCACCACTCAGCGGTAATAGCTGGAGTGGGCGGATGTGACACCACACCAGAGCAAGACCCATGTTGTGAGCTATATGACCAGAAGCTTGTGAATAGTGCAACAAATGTCACTCAAAGCCATGTAAATAGCTGCAAATTTTGAGGCAGATTCATTTGGAGTCCAGTAGCACCACCCCACCAGGATGCCAGATTCACACTAGATGACTGGGCACCACCAGTGGCAGCCATGGGTTTGAGTTTAGGTCAGGCCAGCTACTGCCTGCACTGTCTCCTTGTGGGACTCGATGCCACAGCATCACGACCTGCTGTCGCCAGACTCCTGCCAGGGGGCAACAGGTTGCTTAGTGCAGCTATTCCACAGAGGAACGCCAACACTGCTGAAGTGGGAGAATAACGCTGACATCAAGGCCGTGGGCTGACGTCAGCATCACAGGACGCCTATGTGTGAATCTCTTCCCCAGAGCAGAAGCCAGCCACCTGCGGATCGATGCTGGTCAGGGTCACCGGAGCATGGTGTGTCTTCCTCGCATTAATAAAGACATGACATGTATATGAAGTTGAATAAATCATTTCTTCCAACCAGCAATGTGTCACTAGGCCTGCCAGCCCATCACTCCACCACTTACCCTGCCAAGGGCCACCTGCACTCTGCAGTTAGTACTTTCTTCTGCCAACCAGTTCATTTGTGTCTTGTAATCTGAGTTGCCATAAGGCTACTGTTCCACCAGCCTCGAAATTAAATAAGACTACCTGCCAGTCTTGAGAGAGCACTGCTGACTGTTAGCACTTACATCATACCCTGAAGATTTTTGTGGTGAATACTTAAACAGTTCCAGCCCGACATTTGAGTATTCACAACTTTTGTGGAAAACTGCCTTTCTGCACATGACAGACCGTTTCACAGTCCTTGAATTTGTCTCGTAGATGTGAATTTGTTAATCTTGTAGGAGAATCAGTCACATGTTAATGTTCCCATGCACTCTGAACCATAGCAACCTTCTCAAAGTTTCAGTCCCACTTAACAACCTGCAAAATGCTCTTCAGAGCTGAAATATATGGCTTCCATACCTGGATTGATGATTTTACTGCAATGTACTGAGGAAAATTAAAATGTACTTTTTCCAGAAATTTAATCTTGTTGATAGGACAATAAATTTGCTGACAGTTCAAAACCTGCATAAAAGCCATGGGTCTTGTGGAAATCTATAGAATGAGACACACTGTGTCCCATATGGGTTACCTCCATTTATCTGACAGGCTGTAATTTATGTACTGTGTGAACAAGTCATATTAAATAAATTACAAAACTGTGCCCAGCCACATTAACTGGTTTACAATCTACAAGTCTGGCTGAGTACTATTTGGCCATTTTCAAGTGGTGACTGTCTTTTGGTTGCTGCTACCAACATTATATAGCTGCATGGCCTTCAAATGACATCACTGATGCTCACTCCAGCACCATATAAGGTGCATTGCACACCTGCTTCAACTTTCCGAAGATTAGGTTCCAAGCACTGCTGCTGCCCTATTTATTGAGGGTGTCATCACAAATTTTAATCTTGATCACTTCTTTTGTGATGCTATCCCAGAAAGTATTAGTCTGTGTAATAACAGGTGTCTTGTCGAATGCCATACAGTGTCCGTTTTCTAGAGCAGGCTCTGTTACTGCTGATTTCCAGGGTACTGAAAGAAAAAAAAATCTCTTGTGCTCTTCAACAGCATGTGTAGTCATTCCGACATAAAACTGTCCACACTCACATGGTATTTTATGTACTCTTGGCATTCTGAGACCTATATCACCGTTCACAGGCCTCATGAGCTGCCAAATGTTTACTGCAGCCCTTATGACCGAATCAATTTTATGCCTCTCTAAGAGAGTCTAATCTTTCTTGTTACTGAGCCACAGTATGGCAAAATTGCAAGATTCTTCGTGTCCTCCTTGGGGTCCTTCTGCTTATGTTTTTTCATAAATAAGGCCTGCGAAATCTAGTGTTTGTTGTAGCCATTTTCCTTGAATACTTTCTCTAAGTGGATCAGTTCCTTCGGCAGGTTTTCAGAATATGGGACAGCCTCCACTCGAGGCACCAAAGTCCTCAGAACAGAATGTTTCTGCACCAGATAGTGATAGCAGATATCAGTCCACGTGGGTGGGTTTCCAGTAAACACTGTGGCTGAGACACCCATTTGCTTTATGGCAGATGAGGACACCAAGGAATGGCAAGGCACCATCATGAACTTGATGTTGTCAAGGATAACGTTGATGTAGTCCAAGAATTCTCCGAGCTTCTCACATCCATGACACCAGAAAACGAACATGTAATTGGCAAAATGAAAAAAAGCAGCTAGGCTTTGCGGGAGCTGTGACTAGGGCGATGTCCTCAAAGTACTCCATAAACCGGTTGGTTATAACTGGAGCTAATGGGCTCCCCATTGTGACACCATCCTCTGGTTAAAATATTCCTCATCATACAAAAGATATGACGACTTCAGAGTGTGCTTAAATAAATCCATAACAATGTCATCAAATAACAGAGAGACCAAATATATAATCCTTGATGGGAATGAACATGAATAATGACACCACATCAAAGCTGACCATAAAACCACCTCCTCCAAGATGTAGGCTTTTAATTTGTCTGATGAAGTCGGTCGTATTCTTAATGGGGTGCACACAGTGACCAACGCGTAAGGAGGCTGTCCAGATGTTTTGCCAGTCTTTTAAGTCAGCGATCCAATGGTACTCATGATAGGATATGGATGTGTGTTCTTCTTGTGAACCTTTGTAGCACAATACAAAGTAGGTGGTTGAAGTGCCTGTGGGTGGAAGCTTTTAATGACATTCTCTTCCATTGAAGACCTCTTAATAAGCACCAATGTCTTCCTCATTATTCTGGATGTTGGGTCCCTTGATAATTTTCGGTATTTCTCCTCCTTTAGCATCCACAAATCTTCGCATCATAATCGGCTCGTTCTATTATGACGGCTGCCAGTAGCAGAACATGCTCTAGAAAATAGGCATTGTCTTTCATTCAGTGAGACATCTGTTATTACATGGACTAGGTTAGTGTCATAAAAGAAGCATTGAGGTTAATATTTTTGACAACACCCTCAATGAAGACAGTGAACTGTAGCTAAGCACAGCTTGGAACCCAGCCATCGGAAGGTTGAAGCAGGCATGTTGGGCGCGCAATGAAAACATTACCTTATATGACATGGGAGAGAGCACTAAAGACATCACATAAGGCAGCATGACTATATAAGGACAGCAGCAACCAAAAGACAGTCACCACTTGACAATGGCCAAGGAGTGCTCAGCCAAAATCTTGTGGATTTTTAACCACTTCATGTGGCTAGAAGCTTGAGAGAATATTATCAGTACATTTCACCACAGAACCATGCATTCATAAATTACAAAACTGATGTCTCACAATAAGATGAAAGAATATTAACCCCTATATATCATCTGGAACTGTTTGCAATAATAAATAATCAATTAGCACTGTAATGAGGACAGATAAATAAATACATACATATAGTCCTTGAAACCTATAAAATACCAGTGGGAAATTTGATTGGAAATGTTATTTATTGTTAATATAGATCATAATTTCTTAATGCAGAGGAATGTCCACATGTTTAATAGTGTTGAAAATGACACCACTCTTTAGAGGATATGTAATACATTTCTTCTGTACCATCTTCCCTAGATTCGTATCCATATAATAATAATAATAATAATAATAATAATAATAATAATAATAAACCCACAAAACCACCATGGCAACACAGGCTACAGATCAGAATAGAAAAACGGAGAAAAGACATCAGACAGATAACACAATTTATAAGAAATGAAATATCAGGCAAAAAACGAAAAAGGTTAGGTAAAATCTCACAACAAGAAGTGATAGAGCAATTAGATGAAAAGAAGCAGAAATTACAAGCATTGGCCAAATGACTTAGAAGATACAAAAAAAGTGAAAATAGAATGAAACAAAACCAAACATTCAACGCAAACCAAAAGAAATTTTACCAGACAATAAATAACACACACACAAAAATAGACAATCCACCAAACATAACAGACATGGAACACTTCTGGAGCAACATATGGTCAAACCTGGTGCAGCATAACAGGCATGCATGGTGGATACAAGCAGAAACATCACATACGAGATGATACCACAAATGCCTGAAGTGATAATTTTGCAACATGAAGTCACCCAAGCAATTAATTCTACTCACAATTGGAAAGCCACTGGAAAAGATAAAATAGCAAATTTTTGGCTAAAGAAGTTCACCTCAACACATTCACATCTAACTAAATTATTTAACAGTTAACATTGCAGACCCATACACATTCCCTGATACACTAACATATGGAATAACTTATCTGGAACCGAGCGAGGTGGCACAGTGGTTACACACTGGACTTGCATTTGGAAGGATGACGGTTCAATCTCGCGTCCGGCCATCCTGATTTAGGTTTTCCGTGATTTCCCTAAATCACTCCAGGCAAATGCCGGGATGGTTCCTCTGAAAGGGCACGGCCGACTTCCTTTCCCCATCCTTCCCTAATCCGATGAGACCGATGACCACGCTGTCTGGTCTCCTTCCCCAAACCAACCAACCAACCAACCTAACTTATCTGAAACCTAAAGATCAAGCAGACACAGCAAACCCAGCTAAATATCGCCCCATAACATGCCTACCAACAATATACAAAATATTAATTTCAGTCATTACACAGAAATTAATGACACATACAACACAGAACAAAATTATAAATGAAGAACAAAAAGGCTGTTGCAAGAGCATGAGGATGTAAAGAGCAACTGATAATAGATGCAGAGGTGACATATCAAGCTAAAACTAAACAAAGGTAGCTACACTACGCATACATTGATTACCAAAAAGCTTTTGATAGTGTACCCCACTCATGGTTACTACAAATATTGGAAATATACAACGCAGATCCTAAATTGATACAGTTCCTAAACATAGTAATGAAAAATTGGAAAACCACACTTAATATCCAAACAAATTCAAATAATATCACATCACAGCCAATACAGATTAAGCATGGAATATACCAAGGAGACTCATTAAGTTCTTTCTGGTTCTGCCTTGCTCTGAACCCACTATCCAACATGCTAAATAATACAAATTATGGATGCAATATTACTGGAACATACCAACACAAAATCACACATTTGCTATACATGGATGATCTAAAACTACTGGCAGCAACAAATCAACAACTCAACCAATTACTAAAGATAACAGAAGTATTCAGCAATGATATATATATATGGCTTTTGGAACAGACAAATGTAAGAAAAATAGCATAGTCAAGGGAAAACACACTAAACAAGAAGGTTACATATTGGATAACCACAGTGACTGCATAGAAGCGATGGAAAAAACAGATGCCTATAAATATCTAGGATACAGACAAAAATAGGAATAGATAATACAAATATTAAAGAAGAACTAAAAGAAAAATATAGACAAAGAGTAACAAAAATACTGAAAACAGAGACAGCAAGAAACAAGACAAAAGCTATAAATACTTATGCTATACCAATATTGACCTACTCATTTGGAGTAGTGAAATGGAGTAACACAGACCTAGAAGCACTCAATACACTTACACGATCACAATGCCACAAATATAGGATACATCACATACATTCAGCAACAGAAAGATTCACATTAAGCAGAAAGGAAGGAGGAAGGGGATTTATTGCCATAAAAAACCTACATTATGGACAGGTAGACAATTTAAGAAAATTCTTTATAGAACGAGCAGAAACTAGCAAAATAAACAAAGCAATTACTCATATAAATACATTGGCTACACCATTGCAATTTCATAACCACTTCTACAACCCTTTAGATCACATAACATCAACAGATACAAAGAAAGTAAATTGGAAAAAGAAAACACTACATGGCAAGCACCCGTATCATCTAATACAGCCACACATCGATCAAGACGCATCCAACACATGGCTAAGAAAAGGCAGTATATACAGTGAGACGGAAGGATTCATGATTGCAATACAGGATCAAACAATAAACACCAGATATTACAGCAAGCATATTATTAAAGATCCCAATACCACAACAGATAAATGCAGACTTTGCAAACAACAAATAGAAACAGTAGATCACATCACACGCAGATGTACAATACTAGCAAATACAGAATACCCCAGAAGACATGACAATGTAGCAAAAATAATACATCTACAACTTGCCATACAACATAAAATAATAAAACAGCACGTTCCCACATAATAACAAACCTGACATCATACTCACCAATAAAAAGAAGAAATTAACACAACTAATCAAAATATCCATACCCAATACAACAAATATACAGAAGAAAACAGGAGAAAAATTGAAAAATACATCCAACTGGCTGAGGAAGTCAAGGACATGTGCCATCAGGATAAAGTTGACATTATACCAATTATACTATCAACCTGTAGTCATACCACACAATATCCACCAGTACATCCACGCAATACAGCTACATCCAAACGTGTATATACAACTACAGAAATATGTAATTATTGATACATATTCAATTAGCCGAAAGTTCCTAAATGCAATGTAACATATACCGTACAGTTAAAAGGAAGTCACGCTTGATCAAGGTCTGCGTCACTTTCCATTTTTAACCAGACATAATGTCTGAGAAAGGAAAGAATAATAATAATAATAATTCAACATTAAATTTTGTGCAATACCTTTTATAATAATAATAGTAATAATAATAATACAAAAATCATAAGATTATTCTTTGGAATTAATCAAGTTACAGTACTCAAGTTTAGAATACAAAAAATAGATTTTTATAGGTACATATGCAAATCCAATAGTGTTTTGAGGTTTCAAAACATTTTACATATATAACTATATAGTGACTGTATCACAGCTTATGGTTGTTTTGCAAATACTGTAACTTAATTCTGTGAAACTGATGTCCTTGCGAAACTGAGTGCAGTTGCAATGTAATACTTGTGCTTGGGTTCTACACAAAAATTTTGTTACATGAAGATGAAAAATTTTTCAGGTGCATAAATTTTTGAGTCACAGCATATGTTGCTTAACTTAGTACTAGAGAGGGCTTGATAGTTTGAGGCAGGACACTGGCTAGTTTCAGACCGCCATGTTAGTCTGTTTGTTATACTACTGTCGTATGACTATTTAGACGACATTTTAATTTAATTTTAGCACTGGTCTGGCATAGATCACACGTGACTGAGATAATGTATATTTTGACTTGTGGCACATCCCTAATGGTTTCTCTACACAATGGAATCTATGGAGCATGAGTCACCTATGAATCTATCACAAAATAATAGTTATGGATCCAGCACAAACTATTGTAAACTTTGGGGAATACCTGATAAATAAATAATTACCTTTGTGGCCAGTATATTTCTTGATTTCATGCTCTTCAGTTTTTTTCTTTGGAGGAATGTCAAAAGTATGGTTTATGTTTTTTGAACTGCCATAGCTGAACTGCTACCTAAAATCCATTATGCATTTCACAACATGAAACAGAAACCTGCCCAGCTTGACATAACTGGATGGTCAATACCACAGTGGTATTAACCAAGTAATGAGGCTCATGCCATAATGTTGGAACATTTGTAAATTTATTCAAATGTTCCTTTAATTAAATGTGTTTTGTGTCCAATTGTTATTGTTCATTCTCAGAAACTTATGGGTGTCTCATCAGCATAGCTGTTAAATAACAGGTTAAAAAAGTCATTTTAAGTAACAAAAAATGATCCACTGTGTGTCTAATCATTTTGAAAACTTAGTCTGTGAAATCTTGAAGATCTCTTCAAAATTCAAATCCTGATTTCAGTGACCATACACTCCTTTAATGTGTAAAATAAACTAGTTTCTGTGGTTCAAATCTCACCATTAATCATGAAGTTTATTTTGTGTTTTCTCTGTTATAGCATGACAAAGTATACAAAATCAGTGCTCAGAGAATCTGTATGCTGTATATATACTAAAAGAACAATAATTCACTATGTAACAGGTTTCAGAGCCAGATGTTTATAATGATATATTCTATAAAACCTTTCATATGGACATTGTTACAAAGACATCAAACATCTCAATTTTCCAATACAGGTAGATTCATCTGTGAATACTCGCGGGTCACGGTGTGACATCGATGAGCGTTATCCCGATATGAGCAGCTCTCGGGAATCCCTTATGGATCTGGCTAATGTGGTGAGTCTGCCACCAGTGCCTGAGGACAGTCTTGGAAACTTCTACAAACTTGCTGTCAGAACGTCTAGCCTGTCATCACTGAAAAACTTCCGCAAAGTAAAGCTGTGTTTGCAGCGTGCATCCTCTGAGGAGGATGAGGACAGTGAAAGTGAAGAACACAGCTTTGCTTCATCGGTAAGGTTTTTAACATTTTCTGCATTTACATCTGGCAACTAAATATTAAAAAACAATGCAGTTATAATCTCACTTGCTACATACACAAAGCAAAGTAGTACAATTGTTAAAACACTGGGCTTCTGTTTAGAAGTGAAGTTGAGATACCTGTACAACCATCTGCATAAAGGTTTCCTGCAGCATTCCCAAATCATTTAAAATGAGTGCCTGGACAATTTCTTCAACAAGGCCACAGGCAATTCCATCCCTTATCTCTGAGCCAGTGTTCCATCTCTAATAACCACATTGTCAAAGAGATATTACATTTTAACCTTCCTTAACTTTTTAAAATTGCCATTTTATAGCTTTGCAACTGTTTTCCTTGTATCAACAGTTGGCTTGGATACATTTTCATTCCTTATGGGGCACCTGTATCCAAGTAATATGGTTACTTCACATATATAATTTAAACAACTTTATTAACTGACACAGTATCTTAAATGAGGATAACATTTGAAGCACAGCAACTCAATAGCACGTAAAAGTGTGATCTCTTCAAATGATAACTGGACTGATAATAAGGAACAAAAGATTTTCATACATGTTCATAAATCACTTCAATTTTTTGCTCTGGACTACAACATGATGTATATGGTCAATATTCATAGTTCAGGGGCAATCCTTGAAACTGTAAAGGCAAGTGACATAACTATTCAGGGGCATCTGTATTTAAATGTGCTATCACCCTATTGGTCTGAAAATAAGCCACATTTTTATTCAAATTTCACTCTAAAAAAATTAGGGTGTGTATTCTATCCACTACGTTGTCTTTTCACAAACCTTTGCTGTAAAATTATACTCTTTTACAACAATACAACTAGCATCAGTTGCAAAAACAGGTGACAAGGCATTTTATTACACAACAATCTTTTACCTGTATTTTGTTGGCTAGATCTACCAATATTGTTTTGTTAGCTTACAATTCAGTTTCAGTTGTATACTGGTAAGAAAGCCTGTTTTGTGCCAATACAAATGATCATTTTAGTGAAAAAGTATCATCACACCAAGGAATTCAGCACTCATTCAGGGGACAGACATGTGGCAAATATCTGAAACTTGAAGCTAAGGTTTTTTCCCCAAGTACAAAATAAGAGGAAAGATGGGATACTTATCTCACAAGAAATAATCCAACTGACAGCCTTGGAAATCACAAGAGCCTTAAATGTTCCACAAGGAGGATTCTGTGAGAGTATAGGTTGGTGTCATCATTTTAGTGGAGAAATGGCCTTGGTCTCTGGTGAATTACTACACCAGCACAAAGAATGCAATCAGGTTTCCAGGGGAAACCAGTTAACTTCAAACTAGTACGGCATACAGTTGCAAAAGTGTCACTCATACTTTATTCATCAGATTGGCTAAGCTGACAGAACACCAGTAATTTTTTACATGCTGAGCAGTGTGACAGTAGGCATGAAAGAGGCAAAAAGTATCCCATTAAGAGGAACTGTGAATGAAAAAGAGAAAAATAACTGTGATGTCAGCTGTTACAGCCAACGGGAGAAAGTTACTCCATTATGTCATCCTGAAGAGAAAAAGCTAGATGCAAGAAAACCTTCCTAAGGGCGTAGTGATTCACTGGCAAGAAAGGCTTGGATGACAGTGCAACTGATTGTTGGCTGGCGGATGATTAAAATTCGTCTGGATTTTGTACCATGTCATTGTATAAAATACTTCAATATTAAAGTTAAAACCAACATTTCAACCATATTACAGTGCCCTTCCTCAGGGAAAGGCGTAGTTATGTCGACTGGCTGTCCACTGTATGAAATCACAGACCTGTGGCGCAGCTTGCTAAGATAGCCATATTAGTTTTGGATCCTTTTAAGGGACATCTAACTTCTGAAGTAAAAAGATAAGCTTGCTGCATGAAAGACATACTTTGTCATAATACTCAGAGGAATTACTTCAAAACTATTGGTGTTAGATGTGGCTATAAACCATTCATTCAAGGATAACTCTGAAAAATGTATTCAGATTGGCCCCTGGAAGAAGAATATACCCTTACACAGTTTCGTAAGACTAAGAAGCCATCAGTCACTCTAATGTACAAGTAGATTCTTGCTTCGTGGGCCTTCATATGATCAGAGTCTAGCATACAGGGGTTCAAGAAATGCTGCATAGGAGGTAGCGAGGATGGAAGAGACTGAATAAATGATGGGATTGAGAGTAATGAAGCAATTACAGTTTATGACAGTGGATATGACAAAGTACGGTACCAGTACGTTAGATGCCAATGGGTAGTATCAGATGTTAGAACAAATTTTTACATGCTACCCATGTCTTACTTATACGTAAACTTCTGGTAATTTTTCTCTCTTCAATAAGAGTTTAGCTTATTTTCACACTCAATGTTTTTTTTCTTCCTCAAAATTTAGAGGTATGGCTTATTGGGCCAATATGAAATATAATGTAACTTATAGCAGAGACTATCATTCTGAGGATTTTTTCCCAACTGTTTCTCTGTCCCATTTGCCTTCATTCTTTCCTGTTTGGTGCCTTTCTCTCTTTTTTCCATCCATAATTTCCTGTTTGATTTGTAAAAAATAGATACTTTGTCTGCACACAACATGCAGTGATACAATTCCTATGGTATTATGTAGTAATGGTCCCATCCTAGTGATTCACACAGCAGCTTACAGTCTGCCCAGATGACACACGTCATGTGTCTTATTTACTACTTCTCAGAAATATTACATCTGCTCACTGCACTTCGTGATTTAGTAGCCTTACCCCCCACCCCTTACACACACGCACACACACACACACACACACACACACACACACACACACACACACACACACACACACACACACACGCTATCTCTCTCTCTCTCTCTCTCTCTCTCTATCACTTAGACTCTACCAACCTGCTGTCTTTTTACGCTCATTCACACTTGTTACCTAAGTCCCAATATTGATGGAAGTGTTATCTGACCACAAATTTTATTCTGTCATCAGTCATAACTACCATTATTCACTTTATTTTGCAGCTCCACTATACTTCCCACAAAATAAATTTTATTTTTTGCTCTCTCCTTACTACATTTGCTTCATTTATTTAGTTGTACATTTTCTTTTTACTCTAACCATCAACCATGTATCCTTGCTCTCTCCACCTACCAAAACACAGAAAAATTTGCCTACCACAAGCAAACACTCAATTCCACATACTCTTTGTACCTTGCTGATTAGAACAAATGTTACACTGTAAAAGATCTTTGGCAAAACTTCTATAAAAGCTAGGACCACGCTGACAAAGATCTCTTACACTGCAATACACATTTAATCCACCCATGGTAGGCAACCCTCCCTCCCAACCCCTGCAATGGCCTTAAGTCAAAAATCACCTTTCTGGTGCAAATCTTCAATAACCTCCAATTTATTCATCAGATTAGAATCAGACCAAAGCTAACTTTGAACCCTGACTATTTCAGTTAGTACCCATTTACAACTGTGATCCTCCCTGTTGCCAGCTAACTATAACCTTATTAACTTACAAAACTTTGCAATCAGTTTCAGTCCACCATCATAAATCTCATCTTGACCCAATTATTCACAGTGCACACCACAAATTTCACCTGCCATGATGAATTACATGATTATGTAGTGGAGGACTTCTACCATACACAATTACAAGGCTTGCTGGGAGCCTCATTTATGAAGGCCAACATAACCTACAGTTTCTTCTCAAATATCCTCTCAAGCATCTGTATCTATCCCTTTACATGCTTACATGCTTCTCAAGATCCAGTCCAGCATCATATACATAAAAAATAACTATGTTCTCTCTCTTTGCACTGTAGATGCCGCCTCCCTGACCAATGTCCCACTGGCCTTAGTATTGTCATTACCTGCCTCCTGTCTGAGATTCAGGATCAATTTCTACTTCTGAAAGTTCACCTGTTAGCAAATCAGCAGTACTGCGATGAGCACTAATGTCAACATTATATACCAAGTTGTTTGTGCAATATCTTGTGTAATCCTTTATAGCCACTCGGAATCTTAAACCCCACACCTAGTTTAGATTCAGTGTTGACATCCTAATGAACTGAATCAAGACTGAGGACAATCTATCTTCATTCTTCACTTGTTCTTTGGCTCAGTGAGCCATATTCCTGGATCTTGTTCTCCACCCCTATTCGTGTCTAACCTACAAATCTCTAATAATAGGGTGTGATCATGTAGTTCCGATCCACTTCAGTGAAATAATGGATGTATTTACATAATACGCATGTGTGTTCTTTGTCAGTCTATGTATATATTTCCTCTGCACTTCAAAATGACATCCATCCATTTTAAAGCATTGTTCCCACTGTTGAAGAGCAGGGCTTGAAACACCCCCAATTAAATTCCTTTACTGGGTTTTGTGTAATTTATCGAAGCCGCCAAACAGTTAATTATTATGATTATATAACCGTGTGCTTAATGGATGAAAGGCTATCTGTTTTTCTCCTGTGGTTTCAGGGGTATTTCAACCGAGTGCGGCTGTTTTGCAACTGAATAGTGTAATGATTGAAAGTTTGTCTATTATTAAGGACCATAAAGGTTGCGATGTACAAACTGATAAATATTTTCTACTAACACACAAATGCTGAGGCAGTTGCTACCTTCGCCTTACACGTCTAATTACGGTTATCTCTTTTAACTGATTGCTGATTTTCAGTACTTCGTCACACACAATGCTGATGGGTAACATTCACAACAATCCTCACTGCAATCCATGGTTGTTGCTGGCCGACGCGGTTGATGCGAAACACGTAATTCGGCACTTGTCACTTTCTGTTTCATATCACTCGCGAATCAGTATTAGTGAGGGTCAACCCCATGACGATCAGGGGGACGTGCTCACTCGTCATACTCCGGTGAATCTTACCGTTTACAACTCACTCGACCACCATTCTTGCCCGTCTCTCCAACAACACCGCTCACTCAACACTCTCTCATACTACTCCACACTCGACACACTGCCTACTGCAGCGCTTGACAATCGCTGCTATCGACCTGGTTGTCGAATACTAGCATCTATGTTTGTTGGATCACGGATCCCTTACAGGCTGAATACATTTTGAAGAATAACTTGTAAAATATCCCTTACCTTTGTTTTGTACACCCTTCACTTTATGAACCCCAAAGTGAAAAAATCGAAGGGTGTCATACCAGATGAGCCTGATGGCCATAATCTCAGTGAATATCTATCTATTGCAATGTTCCCAACGCCGCAAGTTTTTTTCTTTTTCTTTTTCTTTTTTTTTTTTTTCCAAAAATCTGGATTTTCTCTGAGCTACAGATACTGGATATTATTTAGCTCACCTTTATTCTTGACCACAGATATGACAAAGCTAGGATTTCATCTTCTGGTTCTGTAGTAGAAGTTGGCTGTCATGAAACTTAACACAGTATGCAATTGCGTAAATAAATATGCTGCTTCTCAGATCTGTGTGCCATATATTCTCTAAGTACCACACAATTGACTCTTTATGATAAACAGTTCTTTCTTCAGGATAATTACAAGGGCTTTATAACTCATTTATGAAAGTACACATCAACTTGACAGATCGAAATATGACAACAGAGTGAACATATTTTACAATCTTTGTTTTTTTTTTTTCCCAATCAATATTAGCACATTCAACTGTGGATCTTGCTCCAGGGTTGATGCAATACTTCAGCCTGGGCCAACGACAATACATGGAGTGTACACAAGTGAACCCGCAGGTACTCACTCTTGCGAAGTTACAGCAGTCGCCATCCCCCCTTGAAGTCATGTGTCATACCACTATGTGGCTCTCCATACGAAAAATGTGAAATAAAAAATGCACGCCAGTTGCACTCTTCTATAAATTACATCATTATATCGTTTTATTGCTTGTGAGCATATTTTGTCAGAAAGGTCGACAACAGGTTACACATTATTTCAGCAGAGTATTACGTATTTCCCATTCAGTAGTAGTGTGAGATGACTTGCAGTTATGTTTGTTAACTTTATAGCAGATGTGGAATGTTACCTCGTCAGTAAACAATAAGTGACTCATAGGTGTTCTGTTTCAGCAGCTGCCATTGACTCAGTGCCAAAAAGTCCCTAAAATATAGCTGCTTGATCTATAGACAGTATGGAAAATCTTGCACAGCCCTTCACAGACTGGAATTATTCTATCTGACCTTATTCACACAGATTTCCAGTGCCCCCTTCTGCACATAGCACCTCCTCCCACAACTTCTAACTGACCACAAAAGTGGACTGCCTTCATCATTTAGTATGTATCAGGACTGATCAAACTGAATCAGATTTGTCTCCAAGGCAACTACTCCTCATCCCCACTCCCCCTAAACTGTCATTTTACAAAAAAGTATAGACTGACCACTGCACTTTAATTTAACTTGCAATAAGATTTGAATGAAAAACAACTCAAACTAAAATTCCATTAAGCACTGCTCAGTTATAAAATGAGTATATGCATACTTATTGGGAAGAAAGAAACAAGGATGTATCAGAAAGCCCAGATAATTGTAACAGATTTTATTTACACACAATATCATTCACTGCTTTATAAAAATTTCTTTGGCTAGCAAATGGTTCACAATGTAGTCAGCTGTATAAAATGTTCACAAATGTGCTCTTCATTGATTTACACAACATTAAAATTTATGTATCAAAAATAAATTACATATCTGTAAAAGCACAAAACATAGGACCAGAAATTTATGTAATGTATAAACATAATGCAGTACACAACAAAACAAACTGACTTGTTGTACAAGTAATAAATGGTAAAATTGGTTCTTATAAACAATAAATAATGGAAATTCAAAGGCCAATAGTCACCTTCCCAGTGTCATTTAAGCTTGCTTATAGCCCTAGACATATATTACGTCAGTCATCATCACAGATCTTTTACATACACAATTCTATTATTACATCATTTTGCAATCATATTTGGGATAAAAAATAACTAATACATTTTAAAAAGCAAAAAGAATATTGTTATTCTTATATGAAGCAACATAATCAATGGATGTACCTTAACTCCAAAACTGTTACTTTGTGCACAGCTGAATGAAATCTTAAAAATAATATGTTTAGGTGAGGGCCTCAAAAAATAATGTTTTTATTACAACACTATCATTTTGTTTTGCAGGATGAGCAAGGAAGCAGTGACAAGGAAATGAGGCCAGCTTTTCTGTCGCAAAAAAAGAACATCATGCTTGGTAACATTAAAGAAGAAGTTTGAAGACTTCTGGCACTTGACACCATTTCCTGGTTTATTTTGTCTGCAAAAACATTAATGGCCTTCTGGATTTTTTTGTGGGCAACAGCTCCTAGATATACTGGAAGAGAGGAGAATTATTGTTGCAAAAATACTTGTAACTTAAGAAGTCAAATTATAAGGAAACAATGTTCACAAAATATTCTCTGTTATATGACTGCTATATAAACTTTATTTTATATCTAAACACAGCAACAAAAATTGTGACACAGATGTATATAGGAAATCATGAACAAGCCTCAAACTTCTCTTAGAGTGCTTTATATTATAGTTCCAAGGAAAATGCACATTTTGTTTTAGAAAAGTGTGCTGGAGGATATGTGATAACTCTAAACTACAATTTTAAAATTAACAATTTATAAAGGCTTCAAACAAATCATTTTTACAGTTGTAGTTTAGAATTATCAAGACACTTTTCCAGCTTCTGACAGACTTTCCTACGACTGAACAGATGTATGAGGCATGTTCAGAAAGTAAGTGTATTAGATTTTCAAGAAATTACAGGATATTGTTGATACACTTGTGATTATTTTTACCATATACTTACCATCCTGTTCAATGCACATGGTGAGCTGTGACACAAGCTTCCTTACTCCCACCTCTAAGAACTTTCCCACCAGCTCCTTCCCCCACTACAGAATCTCTTTCAGCACCTGCTCGTCTATTGAAAATTTAATTTTGTAGCTCAGGCTATGTGAGAACATATGTCATCATGCAACAAGCACACTCCTCCCATCAGCATTTCCCTCATTTTTGTTTTGAATGCTTTTTTTAAGGGTCTCAGTACCATTGTGCACTGATGGTCTCCCAAGGCAAAGATTCCACCAAAATGATGCCCTTCTAGTTCCAGAAAACAGAGGCCATGATTTTTTTGTTCGATATAGTGGTTCTGAGTTTTTGACACATGGGGGAATTGGTGTGAAGCTAATGTAGCAACTCTTTTTGTCTCAGGAATGTAATGAGCTGCCTACATTTCATCTCCAGTCAGAAAATCCTCTTCTTCCAATTCAAGTTGCTCAAGAAACTCGTTGGCACTATTGACTCGATTTTTCTTGTGCCACTCAGTCACCTGTTTTGTGACCCATCTCATGCACAGTTTCTGGTATCCCATTGTTTCTGTGATTGTCTCGTATAAAGAGAGTGCCAGAGAGTTGTGGAAATATTGCAGAAATTTCATCTACTGTCAACTAGCTGTCTTCATGAACATGTATATATGGACTGGAATGATAAGTGAAAATTTTGTAAAATTTGTCCAAAGGCTGGGAATCTAATCCAGGTCTCCTGCTTGCTGGGCAGGTTTTGTTGTCCACAAAGCCACTTGGCACAGTGGTTCACACAACTCTACAGGTTACCCTGGCATGGACCCCTCCTTGATCCAACTTCTCATAACCACCCCAGTCTACTTTTAAATTCCCCCTTACACAGGAACAGAATTGCCAAGGCTTTCCATATTCTGGAATAGCACCTCAGCGTTGAACATAATGGGGGATCCAGCATGTAACCCAGGTGCAGGTACTTATAAAAAATGAAATCTTCTTGTATAAGGGGGAATTTAAAAGTAGGCTGGGGCAGCAGTGAGAATTTGGATTGAGGGAGGCATGCCAGAGTAATCCATGCAGTTGTGTGAACCACTTTACTGGGGTGGCTTAGTGGCTAACGCACCTGCCTAGTAAGCAGGAGAGCTGGGTTTGATTCCCAGCCTTGGTACAAGTTTTCACTTGCTGGTTCAGTCTACATATACATAAAACCATATGTGTACAAGACCAGTAAAGTCTCTCAAATTGTGTCATTTCATTTTCATGAACAGTGTCCTTGATTTTTTGCACCAACTCATCAGACAAAAAGGTAAGGTCTTCCACTCCTCTGTTTGTCATGAACATTTGTTCTGCTTCCACTAAACTCCCCACACCACTTATACACACTTGTTCTGTTCACAACACCTTCACCACAAACAGTTTTGATTCGTGAAAACATTTCAACAGGTGTTCTTCCTTCCATGAGTAGGAAGCAAATCACAGCACATGACTCGCCTTTGGCACAATTTCTTACCACACTACAATGCGAGTTTACACACTATCGTTTTCCTGCAGTGCTTGCTCTGGTGAGAGGATTACCCTCTACCACACAGTGTTGCCAATACTCAAATATCCATGGCCCATTATGGTCACAGTACACTTACTTTTTGAATATGTCTTGTAGAAATTATGCCAAGAACCTACTGCACTGTCACAGCTGGTGGAGAAATGACACCCTACTTGACATGTCTCATGTAACAGATAGGAGGGTCCTCACTGGCTGCCGACAGACTGGGGTGAAATAAAATAGCTCTTGGACCAAACACCACCACCACCACCACCACCACCACCACAACAACAACAACAACGACAACAACAACAACAACAACAACAACAACAACCTGTACTGTAGTTGAAACTTGGAGCTTGCTACACACGAGGTGAACCACCTTTGAGAGTCCAACATGGGAGGGAATCTGTAAGTAAAATTCCACCAGGAAGACTGAACTCGGATATCATGGGAATAACTTGAGATGTAATATGGATGAAATGGAACATTTGAAAATACCCCAGATTGACAGATGATCGAAATTTAGACTCAAGACAGGACAGATAAAAAATTTAGCAACACCCGATATAAAGTCCCTTAGTGGCCCAGGGAAACTGAACATTTTGATCGATAAGAGATTCTGATAACTGGACTCTCTACCGTATGGCGTTGTCGTGGTTACCGTGAGACACCGTTATACCAAGAGGAAAGGCGCGTCGATCTTAGAGCATGAGATATGATGACCTTAAGCCATTGACAACACACAAGCGTCACGGTAGCACCTGATTCCAGAATAGCTGCAGTAGTTAAGATCTACGAACTATCCCCTGTTGACCAGGTCCCCAAAACTTAACTCGTAACGAGATCCCTTCAAAGCAAATTGTCATAACGATTGTCTATAAAGGCTTCGTACAACGAGAATAAATGTTACGGTTTATGGAATAATAACAGATACGACCAAACTGTCTTGCCTCTTCTGCTTTATTTAACATAACTTCGTTCACAGTTTCATTTCGCATTCACCACTCATTCACCGAAACCCTTTGATGAACAGTTTTGGTTGCTTAACACCAACAGTCAATGATAATGATACAGCTTTTCTCCTTTTTATAAATTGAAGCCCGCTCTCCGTGATATAATAAAAAAAAACCGGTCTCAATACTGCGTCCCTCATGAGATGCGAATAGACTTATCCCGGAATTGACCGCCCTGTAGGTGTACTCAATTTAATGACCACACTTCGCTGTCCGCTATTTCGCGTAACTGAATGTCCATTTGTTAGTCTGATTATACACTGTAGCTATTTAAAATTCGCCCCTATATTTTTCACAATGCACAATTAGCACTTCGTTACTTGTTTTCGTTTTTTTTTTTTTTCCTTCTAAGAGTAAACGGGAAAAAAAGGATGCCGTATCATCGGGTTAGTCGATATAAAGCAAAACACCTTAATATGCCCAATTTTACCTCTTCTTATAGGATCGGCTACCTTACTCATTAATTTATTACATATTATTCCCAATAACGCTAAACAGGTATCGCCGTTATATTTTAATTGTATTCAAAAGCATGTTACTACTATTATGACCAACCAAATCGTAACAAATCGCGCAGCGTGCGTTTTTAACGATAACTTTACGCTATTCAAGTTCCGTTACAGCTGTCTTGACTCGTAATGTTACACGGCCCCCCAGACTGTGATGTCTTGAGGGTTCCAGACAGAACAGGCTTATTTTTTTTGTGTACTGTGACAGGAGAGGGTATTTGTTTCGGCGAATACACTCACTCTCAGATTCACTCAACAAGTCAGTACATACATTCTACAATATTTAAGTTGAGTTAATGGACCTAGACAAAATGCCCTTAACTAAATTCCACATTTGTTTATAGGTTGTCTTAGAAACACTTCGCACTAATCACTTCATATTCACACCACATTTTTTTTCTTGGATGAAGCCCTCAGTTCTTCAACCGACTGTGCAAGGCAGGGATCACAGCCGGGTTCGACGATTGGCATCCTAGGCCAAAACCCTTATCAGGCCACTTGTTTAAACAGAGAGGATTTGGTCCTTTTCTTTTCCTCTTAATTCCACTTTTAAATCATCCATCCTCGCTGTTCGGTGAGAGGATAAATCGTATTTCAGCGTCGTCATTATTGCTGATACCAAGAAGGTATCTCATGGAAATCGTCGGTACATTCTTTAATTTTCTTTGTAAGTTAGTATAAGTATGTATTTATCCACTGGTGCTTTTATTTAGTCCACTGAGTGTAGTCTTGGTATCATTCAGTGTTTCTTGAATCTATATTTTGCTCATTATTGATAATACTTCTTCAGGTCTATGTGAGGGAACAAGCCTTTAATTACATCAGTATCACAATCTGCCAGGAGGTAGCTCCCTTCATGAGATATTTTCATTATTTTATATGGACCTGTACATAAATATTGCCATTTCTTATTTAGTCTTTTCCTGGTTGATGCTTTTGGGTGATTTCTCAATAAAATTTCTTCCCCTACATCATATGTGACTACTTTCTTCACATTTTTATCAAAACGGGTTTTTCTCAATTGTGCTTGATGCTTCAGGTTTTCGTACCTTCTTCACCATATCTTCTTTCTTGGTAATCTTTTGTTCTATCACAGGTAATTTCTTCATCCATTCTGGCACAATACTTTCACCAAATACTATTTGGTTAGGTGAATAACCTGTCGATAAGTGTGGTAAGTCATTATACACTTTCTCAAATTCATAAATCAAATCGATCCATTTATAATGTTGTTTGGGTATGTACGTCCGTAAAAATCGGTTCAACTCTCGGAAGATTCTTTCAACCGGATTTCCACAAGGGTAAAATCTTGAGATGTAAATGTGCTGGATTCCTTGTTCTTTCATAGTGTCTCTCCATACTTTGCTTGTATAACAAGCAGTGTTGTCTGTCAAGATCATTATAGGTTTGCCAAGCTCAGTTATATAGTTGTTGATAAATTTGCGTAACATGGGTCGAACGTGGAGATTTTTCAAAGGATATAATTTCACATATTTTGAAAAGAGATCATAGAAAGCCAATACATATTTGAACCATCCACGTGTCATGGGACATGGCCCACAGACATCACATGACACCAACATTAAAGATTGTTGTGGGATGATAGGATGTAATTCTATCTTCCGACAATAGTTTATGGGTTTCGCCTTCTGACATATTTTGCACTTCTGAATAATATTTGTAGCTATACGTCCCAAATTTGGATGATAGCAGTATTGTGCTATTTTGGCTGTACATTTAGCGGAACCAAAATGACCCAAATTCAAGTGAGTGTACCATACTAGTGATTCTAAATATTTATTTGGAACACAAACTTTCCAAACATCTTCTTCATCCTTCCTCCGATACAATATTCCGGATTTTAATTGATACTGTTCTTGAGAGTGACTTAGCGTTTTGCTTTCAACAGCATGCCTAATGGCTTTCCACAACTTATCATCTTCTTGCAGTTGTGGAAGACTTCGAGATAGCTGTGAAATCTGCCTCTCACAATATTGCCTTGATAAATTCATGACTTTAAAGTCAATAGTCCATTCTTCACACTTGTCGTCATTCTTTCTTTTCAGTAGTCTTGAAAGAGCATCGGCTATGATGTTGTCTTTCCCTCTGATGTATTTGAGCGTAATATCATATTCTTGCAGTAGCAAGGCCCACCGGATTAAACGTGAATGGAACATCCTTCCTGTTAAAATAAAAGATAAAGCTTTGTGGTCGCAGAATACAATGATCTTCTTTCCATATACAAAATAGCGAAACTTTCTAAGGGCCAGACCACGGCCAGTACTTCCAATTCAGTAGTACAATATGCACGTTCACAGCTGGAGACTGTTCTGCTGGCAAACCCAATTATGTTGATGGTACTGATATCTTCTGGATTGTCCATCTGGAAACGAGTGGCACCCAATCCTGTTTCAGAAGCATCCGCAGCAATATAAAAATCTTGATCAAGTCTCGGGTGATGTAACAGTGCAGCATTAGTCAAAGCATTGCGGATGTTATCAAAAGCTTGCGTGCATTCGGAATTCCACTCCCACATGACATTTTTTCTTAACAGCCGTAACAAACAGTCTTGGCTTCCTAACTGATTGGGTAAAAATCGTCGAAAAAATGAAACTAAGCTGATAAATGACTTTAATTCCGTTCTATTCTTTGGGTAAGCACATCTGTTAATCGCATCCATCTTTTTAGGATTTGGTTTTATCCCTTCAGGAGTGATTATATGTCCAAGAAATTTCAATTGGTTATGAGCAAACTTGGATTTTCTCAAATTTACAGTAACTCCGTATTCCAAAAATTTCGCAAAAACTCTTCTTAATAAGTCCAAATGTTCCTCCCAAGTTTCAGAAGCAATTAGCAAATCATCCACATATAAAGTAACTTCATTCAAAAGGTCTCTGCCCAGTACGGTATCTAATGCCGATATGAAAACACCACCACTTATTTTCAACCCAAATGGCATGACAGTAAACTGGTAACTTCGGCCCAGAAAAACGAATGCAGTATATTTTCTAGATTCTTTCGATATTCTAGTTTGCCAATATGAACTACGCATATCCAAAGAGGTTAAGAAGCGGGCACCATAAAACTTTTGTACTAACTCTTCTAGGTTCTCCGGTCGCGTTTGTACAGGTATAATGATCTTATTGATCTCTCTGGCATCCAACACCAATCTGATGTCACCATTAGGTTTAATTACCGCCACAAGAGGGTTACAATATTCAGAATCTGAGGGCTCAATAATACCCCATTCTAACATTTTATTGATTTCCTTTCTGACTACTACTTTCTTTGTCCATGGGATAGAATAGGAAGTACGACAAAAGGGTTTATGTGCATACGTCTTTATATGGTATTCAAAGTCTTTTATTATACCCGGACGTTTACTAAAAATTGACTGATATGCTTCCAACAAGTAGTACAGTTCATCCCTTTGGATAACAGATAAATATTCTGATTCTAACACCTTTTCCTGCAATGACATTTTATCCATCATTTCTTCAGAACATTCAATAAGGCATATATCATACACATTTTCATCATCAATACTGACAAATTTTACCATTAGATTCATACACAATTGATTTGGAATTACTCGGCCCTTTCTCAGGGTGGTTGTCAAAACATTACCATTGGAATTAAATATACATTCACCTTTCTCTAAATTAATGATTGCACCGGTCTCACATAAAAAATCCAAACCCCAGATACATGGTACTGTCATTTTAGGAACAACCAGGAATGTACTTTCTATTTGAGCCCCCTGTATTGTAACGTCAACACGTACCTGTTTCACAACTTTTTGCATTTTTGCGCTGAACGTGCCAGACACGGTACATCCTGTGATAGGAAAAGTGGGCATTTTTACCCCTCGGCTTATCTGTTTTAAACAGCCCAGCGTCATGACACTAATAGTTGCTCCAGTATCAATTAATATTTCAACATCAACATTATTTATACTTGTTGGAATTATTGCCTGTAAAATTTGTCCACATTTATTAGAAATTTCAGGTTTTTCTTCAATTAATTCATTCCTTATATCCTGATCATTATTGTACCTTAATACTCTCAGTTCAAATTGATGCCTGCCTTCCTTCTCCTTTCCAGTCATCCTAGGAAGGCATTTGGTGACTAGTATTAGTTTAATCTATCTCGTTGAGTCATCGGTGGGGGTTCATGAACTTCCACAATCTGTACAGTATGATCCGAGTTATGGTATTCACCCCGTCGCACATTGGAGGCTCCTTCGCCCATTGGTATAACTCCTTGTGCTGGATGAGGATTCGAGGCATTTGTTCCATCCTGCCGATGAACATTATGCTTCGAATTATCTTCCCAAGGTCGAATGCAATTGGGTTCATCACTTGGGTACCTGTTAATCTTATTAATATCACTACTATGCACATTCGCGTCACCATATCGAGGTTTACCTCTAGCACAGTAAGTATCTCTTCTATATTTATTATAATCGTTGTTTTTATTGCAACCATAGGATGAAGATTGTCCACGCTCCTGTGATGCGGGTTTGACCTGGTTTTCGGCATTATTATTATCATACGTTAAATTATTATTATAATTATTCGTATTACTATGAGTGTGAGTCGACATTTGATTACTACTCATTTGTCTTGCGTCTTCCATAATCATATCTATAGAGTCAATCACCGACAAGAATTGTTCTACATCGTGGTCAGGAACATTTATTAACTTTTCACGTATATTTATGGGCAACCTTCCCTTCAAAATTCTGATCACTTCCTTGTGAGAAATTGGATCACTCCAATAACGTGTCTTATTTATGTACTTTTCAAAATATTGCCTTAAAGTACTCCTTTTACTGTTAAAATACTCAGGTTGGTAAACCTCTTTTCTTAATTTCTCTTGTTTACTCGACGACCAGTATTTAGCCAAAAAAAGTTGTTCAAACTCAGTGCAAGTATGGCAACTTTCACTTACTTCGGCGGCCCAAAATGCGGCTTCTCCGGTAATTTTGGATACTATAAATTGAAGTCGGTCATGTTCTGACCAGCTACGCAGAAATATTCTTTTGAAATTATTGATAAAGATTTTCGGATGCAGGTTGTTCTTTTCAGTGGAGAATGTTGGGAATAGTCTACTTTTAAAAATGCTGTTCTCCACCTTCAAAGAAGACAAATATCCTCGCTGACCAAAAGAATCATCATCTTTACCAACCGAATCATCAACTTCCCAATGCAAATTTTCACCACAATTGTACTTCGTATTATCACATGTTCGGTTGTTTTTCGACCTATTCTCCGAACGTTCGTCCTCTGTCAACAAATTTTGTGATGACTTTCGTTCTAACTTCGCCAGTTTATGATTGGTTTCCTTTTGCCATTTAGGTAACTCATCAACTATTTTCTCTTTTACATCATTTCTACTTAGGTGCTCATTGATATTTTCATTTGGCTGGGATCCAATAGTAGTCTTAACCTTGTCTACAATTTCATTTCCTTTTATTTCTATCCATTCAGTTAGATCTTCGTCAAGTCTTTTAGTTTGATCTACTAAATACTTGTCAATCCCCTTACGAGCATCAGACTCAAACTCGACTATTTGTTTCGAAAGCTCTTCTATCTATGCGCTAGCATTGAAACAGCTGCTTTCACACTTAACCATCCTATTGGACAGGCCATCATAACTCTTCGAAACTACCTCATATTTCTTTTCTACGTCATGAAGTTTTCCCATTAAATTATTATATTGCCTTTCTAAGGTGTTAGAAAACTCTACATCTAGTTCTCCAAATTTCGCATTTAATTGAGTCTCCCAGTCCGCCTTTAATTCTTTCTTAGTATTTTCCAGTTTATAATCAAAGGTGTTCGGTTTGCTTTCCAAAGAATCCATTTTAACTTCTAATGAACCAAATTTGGCCTCAAATTTTTCATTTAACTTTTGATTGTCCTCTTTTAATTGCTTATCATCTTTTTCTAGTGAACCAAGTCTTCCATTAATTACACCCATTTGAGTATTTATTGATACCAGCATATCAAACATTTTTTTGATTAATATTTCCATTTTGAGGATCAACTTGCTGATCTACTTCCGAAACCTCAAGATCTTTATGTTCTCCCAAGCTGCTTACCTTACTTATCATTGTATTTGAATCTCCTAACGGCTCTAAATCAATAACTGTATTATTATCTGTACATGTCTCCTGTCCCACATTGAGCTCATGGGATGCATCATCCCTATCCTCTTCACTTTCCTCTCTCTCTCTACTCATTACTCTACTCAACTGCACATTATCATGTATTCTTTTCGTTCGTTTTGACATGATTATTCACTACCAAGACATACACTTATTTTCACTATGTATTTATATATATTTATCTACCGAAATCACAAGTCTCAACTTCCTCTTTTTTTTATATAATTATACAGTTATTTTAATCATACCTGGTAGTATCGCTCACTTTTAGCGATTATTGAAGAATACCTCTTTCATTGGACAGACTCACTGGCTGCTACAATATTTTCCAACTCTAGGGTTCGTGAATCCGGATGACACTCGACTCGATGCAGCAATCCTCCTCGAGCGAGCCGCACGTTGTGGCGCCACTTCTACCGTATCTTCCTTCGCCGTCGGCGTTGTCGTGGTTACCATGAGACACCGTTATACCAAGAGGAAAGGCGCGTCGATCTTAGAGCATGAGATATGATGACCTTAAGCCATTGACAACACACAACCGTCACGGTAGCACCTGATTCCAGAATAGCTGCAGTAGTTAAGATCTACGAACTATCCCCTGTTGATCCCCAAAACTTAACTCGTAACTAGATCCCTTCAAAGCAAATTCTCATAACGATCGTCTATAAAGGCTTTGTACAACGAGAATAAATGTTACGGTTTATGGAATAATAACAGATACGACCAAACTGTCTCGTCTCTTCTGCTTTATTTAACATAACTTCGTTCACAGTTTCATTTCGCATTCACCACTCATTCACCGAAACCCTTTGATGAACAGTTTTGGTTGCTTAACACCAACAGTCAATGATAATGATACAGCTTTTCTCCTTTTTATAAATTGAAGCCCGCTCTCCGTGACATAATAAAAAAAAAAAAAAACCGGTCTCAATACCGCGTCCCTCGTGAGATGCGAATAGACTTATCCCGGAATTGACCGCCCTGTAGGTGTACTCAATTTAATGACCACACTTCGCTGTCGCTATTTCGCGTAACTGAATGTCCATTTGTTAGTCTGATTATACACTGTAGCTATTTAAAATTCGCCCCTATATTTTTCACAACGCACAATTAGCACTTCGTTACTTTTCTTTTTTTTTTTTTTTTTTTCTTCTAAGAGTAAACGGAAAAAAAAAGGACGCCGTATCTTCGGCTTAGTCGATATAAAGCAAAACACCTTAATATGCCCAATTTTACCTCTTCTTATAGGATCGGCTACCTTACTCATTAATTTATTACATATTATTTCCAATAACGCTAAACAGGTATCGCCGTTATATTTTAATTGTATTCAAAAGCATGTTACTACTATTATGACCGAGCAAATCGTAACAAATCGCGCGGCGTGCGTTTTTAACGATAGCTTTACGCTATTCAAGTTCCGTTACAGCTGTCTTGACTCGTAATGTTACAACTCCACAAATTGAAGTCCACAATGGAACTCGGATCACAATCCCCCTAGGCTTTGAACATTGATTATATGAGCTGCAGATAGAATATACATTATAATGAATGCCCATCGCCAACTGATGATAAGAGTGAGAGGAAAACGGCAAAGGAGATTTGGATGGACTCTGCGAGCTTTTGAATACGATGGAGAACAGTATCAACAAAAACACACTAAACTCTTAATTGGAGGCTTTAATGCCCAGTTACATAGGGAAAAGAGCTATAGGGATGTTTTAGGGACATAGCCAGCATAAGGGAGAATGAATAAAAAAAGTAGTGGAATCCTGCAGAAATGAGGACATGATCTCAAAGTCAACATCCTTCATGAGAAGACTAAATAAACTCAAAACTTGGAAACAGCGAGACTAGAATAAAGAGAAATGGCAGGTGGACCATGTTTGCATGGATAACAACTACCACAGGGAAATTTACAGTGTGAATGTCCTGACAGCACCAAACACCAGTTCAGATCATTATTTGAGTAAAATAAAAATTAAATTCATGCCACTGACAAAGAAAGAAATAATTCCCAATGGAAAAACAGAGCTGAACAACTAGCCCTAATAAAGTAATGGAAAAAGCACCAATGGTGCAATGATGAATGCAATAAAAACAGTGGAATACTAACAATATTATGAAAAGGATAGACTGCTACTCACCATATCGAGATGAGTCGCAGACTGGCACAACGAAAAGATTGCTATACATTTAAGTTTTCCACCAAAAAGGCCTTCTTATAAAGCAGAAAACACACACATGAACAAACTTTCACACACGACCACCATCTTAACTGGTGTAGCCAGACAGTCAATAGACACAAATCCTGGTTAAGATATGAAGAGTCAAAAAACAGAAGAATCATACTTCGTACTCATAAATCAAAGAAAGATAACCCAAAAAATAATAAGGAGAGTTAAATACCAATACCATAAAGATATGCTGTTAATGACAGAGACAAATGTTGAGAAACAAACTCACGAGATGACTGAAAAATATTTAGCGGACAACTCCAATGATATGATCCTCCAACACCAATGCTAAAACACAAAAACTGTAAAATGGCCCATAGCAATGGATGAAATCAGAAATTTTAGCAGAAACATTTATCAGACTACAAAATTTTGATTATCCTCCAGAACTTCTTCAAATAAACGCAGAAGTCCCAGTAAAAATATCAATGGAAAATCTAAACCCACCAACTATCCATGATGTCTGCAAAACTTTGACAGAGCTTGGGAACTACAAAGCAAGTGGAGAAGATCAAACATTTGCAGAACTCGGGAAACATGCAGCAGAACTAGCAAAGACATCTTTACCACCAGGTATGACTCATTCATTACACAAAAAATGAGAAAAACACATCTGGATAACTAGGGAGAGAATTCCGTCTTTGATTGCATGAATAAAGTCTTGCAAACAATTCTGTACAATCACATTACAGACCGACTTGAAGAGGAAGAAGAAGACTGCCAGGGAGAATTTAGACCCTGCAGATGCTGCCTGGAACAGATAACCATTTTAAAATTACTCAAAGTCCAGACGGTTATACAGATGGTTGTGGGGCCTCCGCTGTTCAATATAAAATGTCGAATCTTAGCATCTTCAGCTGTCTACAATTCCAGTTGTTATTTTATTGAGCAATCAGTTCAGCACTACATCACTACATCACACCATCTTCATCTTCAGACTGCCTGATCAACATTTAGTAACAATCCCAACTCTGGTCCAGACAAAATAGGGGCAAGCATTCAGTGACTGGTATCCACAGATTTCTACTTGACACAGCGATCCCTTTGATCATCACTTGCCAACAACTGATGGTCAAAGGGACCACTGTGTCAAGCAGAAATCTAGTTGAGGGTCCCCAAATCTAGAATCTAGCAGGACACATTCCACTCCCCAACGACACCACCACACGGGTAACTGAAACTTTAGGATGTGGTGCATTCCAACTGGTAACCTCCGCACATGAGGGTAAGTGTCAGAAGTCAATGCTCCTCATATGCAAAAAGAATGTCATACTCATTAGACAATGAGAAAACTGTCAGTAGGTGTCAGAAGTCAATGTTCCTCATATGCAAAAAGAATGTCATACTCATTAGACAATGAGAAAACTGTCAGATGGTATGTGTAAGTGAGCAATAGTCGGTATCATTGGAACTTAAGAGTAAAGATTCTCACTTCAGCAAAGAGATTGTCGAGGGACCTAGTCCCAAAGGCAGCCTTATGTCACAATGATAGACTGGGTCTAACAATTTCAAACTTCAAGGTATGCCGAGCCATAAACCTGGCAGCGATAGTTCAGTCGGGACAAGACCAAGGCCTGGTAAGTATGCAGAAGAGTAGCATGATCTCTATCCCCCACATGGTGTGGGCAACGAAGCAGAGAGCGTTAAGTTTCTGCATTAGCTAGTCTTTAGTTGACAAACATGAGTCTGCAAAGTGAGCTTTTTTCAAATAGGAAGCCCAAAAACCAAACTGTGCAACAACATCCTAGCACAGGATACCCGAGTAAAGTTCTGGGTCAGGAAGGACTGGTTTGATGACAGGAACACAGGATTTAACATTTTTGCAGGAGAGAACTAGGAACCACGGGAAATAGTCCAACTGGGGGCCCTTTCAACGGTGCCTTGGAGCTGGCATTCAGCTGAGGGTATGGCATAAGAAATGTACCACATGCAAAAGTTGTCAACATACAGTGCGGGTGTGACCAGTGCCCAAAAGAGGTCACTAACCCATTGACATTGATGAGGAAGTTTGTCACACTTAGCACAAGGCCCTGTGGAATGCTGTTTGTTCTCTTGGATCCATGGAGAGCTGAGTGAAGTACCAACTATAATCTGGAACAATCATTTTGATAAAAATTATGATCAAGCAGTTTGCAGAGCATGTTGATGAGACTCATGGTCAGTAGATGCCAACTGCAACTGAGCTTTCATTTGGCTTAAGGATCGGCATGATGATATTATCTTGCCACTGTGAAGGGAAGACACTGTCAACATATACGGTTGAAAACCCTGTGTAGATGTGGCCTTAACATTCAGATGTTGAATCATATAATTATGAACTGAATCAGGGTCTTGGGCCATATCATGAGGCAAGATCCTGAAGTAGTTACCCGTCAGTGAAAGATTCATTATATATGGTGGTTTGGCAGGGAGTGAAATATATGAGGACATCTCCAACTTGTCATTTCTGTCATAGAAAGGACACTGACACAGTTGCAAATTCAGCTGTAATGTATTCAGCATGAACCGATGCTCAGTACAAAAACAACCCTGAAGTACGAGACCTGGAATGGTTGTCAATCTTTGGTAATACAGCAGACTAGGGACCTTGGTCTATAGCTGGAAAGATGAGGCACATATTTCCAAAGAGGAGACGTAGCACTCCCAGAATTCCTTCTTGCTATTCTTAATTAGATAGTGAGTGAATATGGAGTCTTGTGAAAGGAGCTGCCCGAGACCTTGCAGGGCTCTATGATGAACCTGAATAATTATTGCAATGTCCTTTGTCTATCAAAGGACTGGCCGGCAGCATGGTAGCAGAGTGTGCCTGTAGAAAGAGGAATAGTAGTTCCCAGCAGCGTGGCTGACTGCATCAGAGCTGTCTCCCACAACCTTGTCGATGCAGTGTGACCGGAGGAGGGGTGGAGGAGAATTATATAACTGTCAGTTGGCTCTTTTAAGAGACATTAGTGCATTGGGTGGGTACAAGGAAGTGACAGGGTCACCAGAAAGTGGTGGAGTGACCACTGTTGCGAAGCCAAGAGGTTGGGGGGAAGAGATCATATCATAAGTCTGATAGCCAAAAAGGTGTCATGAGCACCACTGTAGTGGGTATGAGTACTGTCATTAAGGAGGAATACATCAAGATTGGAAAGAAGATGGTCAATCAGAAGACCCCTAGCAGATGAAGAGTTACTTCCCCACAAGGGGTGGTGTGCACTGAAATCCAGAAGGACAGGGGTGCTGTCTGATTACGGCGGTAATCTCAAGGGAAATAAGTGCCCTGGCTGAAGGTAAATGAAATGTTAAAAATGGTGATTGCTGTGATAATTTGCACTTGTACTGCTATTGCTTCCAACGCAATATGAAGGGGTCTCCACTCACTGATGACATCTGCATGCGAACCAACGTTCAAACCCCTCCAGTTGCCCTACCATGGCCAGTACAATTCAGGCTGATTCAACAGTAACCACAGAGCACTGGGGAATGGTCATCAAAAAATGAGTTACTTGAAAGGTGATACATACTGCATAATAAGAAGAAAGTAGGTTTTGCACCTCCACAGGGTGTATACGTGGGCAAGGAAAAAAAATTCCCGGATTTCCCGGTTAAAAATACACCTTCTCCTGGGTGGAAACATATTTTTTCCCTGTTAATTGACAGTATATTTTCTCTCGGAACTGTATAACTTATCAATCCTTTGAATGGTTATGGTTTTTTACATGGGAGTAGAATTTCCTAGCGCTTTAGAAAACGAAACACCTTTTGGAAAGATGTTTGATGTGCAGTAACATGTACGCTGCTTATTTTCATATTACGAAAGTATAAATTCGAATTCCACCAAACACCGCATGTTACTTTCCGAAGCATTGAAATCGAGACTGCGGTGCGTATTTGTAAGCCAGTCATAGCTCATGTCATGTGATCTCGCCAGCCGATGACAGCGGATATTCAGAGTTTTGGACACGTCGTGTAGTCAGTCAATAGCAACATCACTGTTAAGTAGTGCGAACACACAAACAGGAAAAGTTAATGGCTTAAATTTATATGTATAATGTTGCTAGAAGAGAAACAAAGCTTTCACATATAATATTGGTCTCCAAGGCCAATACGCTGCATGAGAAGCTAGGCTTTCACATATAATGTTGGTCTTTTATGCATGTATTACATTTTAAGATATATCACACAAATGTGCCAGTAAATTTTTTAATAACGAGATAAAAGTGTGATCTTCTGGGCTAAAAATTTCTATTAGGCCTACTACAAGCAAAAAGCTTTACGTTAGGAAATAGTTTTACACCATTCATACGCTCCAGTTTCTCAAGCATGAGAGCGAAAAGTAGTTGTGCGAAATTTTTATGGAAATTTGGAATCGTCTTATTCTTCCACAATTTGTGTGATGTCCCCGTTTCTTCTCCTTCCTCGTTCTAACAGACAATGTTGCCATCACTAATTCTGTATCTATTCCTGCCAATGTCAAAGCTTATTCGCCGGTTAACTTCACTAACTCTGCCAGAATCACCAGTTTAGTTACCCCACAATTATTCTCCGGTTAGGCATTGTTACGTGTTCGTACAACGCGTTTTCCACGCTACGTCCAGAATAGACCTTAAAGTGGCTGCTAGCCGGAGACTGTACAACTGGCCCTTGCTAGTATAGCGATCTGGCCAAAAATTTTCTGTCAAAATTTCATTTTCTTGGATACACCGAGAAGATAATACGTAATCTTTCTTACCTGTTATTCCTGTTAGTCGTTTATTCGCACTCTGGAAGTCTGAATCTATGGATTTAGCTGGTAATCGTAACAATGCTTATCATTCGCAACCCTATCAACCACATAATCAGACAGTGGTTGGCTTTCTTTCGTTCGGCTGTACTCTGCTCAGCTCGTATGGCCCCTTTTTTGTCTGCAGGAAAGTTTATTTCTAGATGTGACGAGGATTACACTGACAGAGGCATCACGTACACTATGTACACATTCACAAATCAACTTATGATTCATTCAGAAACCAACTTAGAATGTGTTCAACGATGTTCAAAAATGGACAGGGAGACATTTCAAAGTCATACGAATAATCGATAGACCAACGCGCGTTGGATGCTAGGCGCTTTGTGAAACAAGTTTTATATGAATTTGCCACAAAATGGAGATCACACTCATAAGGGGACCAAAATTACTTCAACCGAAGAGTGATGTAAGGGACATAAATCAAGTTGTCAATGAAAGAAAGCTGGACATAAGGATATAGCTGGGTCCACATCAAATGCTGTAACACGAGAAGGAAACAGAACTAATTATAGTCAGAGAGTGGAGAATGCACTGCAAGAAAGGACGTAGGTGCTGCAATAGCTCGACACCCCGTGCTCGTCATACACATACTCACAAAAGAGTTGTGTGGGCCCCCTGAGGAGACAAGATGATTTCAACCAAAAATAAACAAATGACAAACAATGAAAGGGTTATTCACAGATGATGAAAGACTGAAAAGGCACAACACATGAAAGATATTGGACAATTCAGAAGAAACAAACATGCACTTATCACAGAAGACGACTAGCAAATGATTGACTGAAGTCATCACAGGGCGCCATGAAATGAAATTAATAATAGATTCATGAAAACAGATGCTTGGAAAGATGTGCATCAGAGATCAGGGTTCCCCACAAAAGCAAAATCACTGCACTAACCCAGCTATCTGTGGCTCATGAAATATACGTGTGATAGAAGTTTTAGGTCTATAGATTTAATTATAGGCGTTTTTGAAGTCTACAGTAGTTATGAGTTCTTGTTTGTGTCTTCTTTTGCTGACATCCCAATTACTAATTTTAAAGTAATTATTTGTTCTAGGAGTGTCTCTGCAAGGCCTATATTCTCCTTTGTAGTCTCTAAATTTCTCTTCAAGTTGATCTTTACAAAGACTGTACAGAATTTCGGATAAGACTTTATATGTGCAATCCAAGAAAGAAATCTCTTTGTAGTTATCCACATTTGTAATGGATTAATTATAGCTGGGCATGCAAGCAACAGTTTGTACCAAAACCTAAACTGTATGGCTGAGTATGACATCATGCACACTGCTTATTTGTTGCCCACTCACACTGATCTATCATTCTGAGTGGTACAAGAGGAGTTGGAGGTAGTGTTATTGCAGTGCTTGGAGTGCAGTTTAGTAAGGGGTATTGACATTTATGTAACCGATGAATGACATGTGGATTTGTCTACACCTGAATGATCTGAACTAGAGCCTAGTTGCAGGGTTAATCGGCAGCCATATCCAGTCTGACCAAAATAGAATACATTTCTAGTTATAAGTGAAACTGTTAATACCACTTCCAAATACTGCAGGCTTGGTTAAATATGTGGATCTGAAAGAACACTCAGTTAATACCCTGGCACATACACCTACATACATACTCTACAAGCAATCATATGGTGCATGGCGGAGAGTACTTTGTACTACTACTAGTCATTCTTTTGCCTATTTCACTCACAAACGTAGCAAGGGAAATGACTGGTTACATGCCTCCATATGAGCCGTAATTTCTCTTCTCTAGTCTTTTCAGTCCCTGCATGAGATGGTCAATAGCGTTTCACGAAAAGAATCTCATCCTCCCTCTATGGATTCCCATGTGAGTTCACGGAAATTTTCACAATACTCTCATGTTGGTCAAACCTTCGGGTAACAAATATAGCACCACGGCTCTGAACTGCTTCAACTTCTCCCTTTAATCTGACCTGATGCTTACCTCAAACACTTCAGCAGTACTCAATAATGAATTGCATAAGTGTTCTATGTGTGGTGTCCTTTATAGATGACCTAAACTTTTTTAGAATTTCCCAATAAACCAAAGTCAATCATTCGTCTTACCTACAACCTACATCATATGCTTGTGCCATTTCATATGGCTATGAAACATTTCACCTAGATATATAATCAGTTTGACTGTGTCAAGCGGCACACCACTAATATTGCATTCGAACACTACAAGACTGTTCTCGCTACTCATCTGGATTAGCTTAGATTTTTCTGCAAGAGAGCAAAATGTCATTCATCACACCGAAGAGGAATTACGATTCAGTCATTCTGTATCCTCCTCCAGCCACTCAGAAATGACACTTTCCCATACATTATGGCGTCTGCTCGCCCTATCCATCATATTGTTTATTTATACACAGAAATATCAACACAGGAAAATGAAAGACCATATGACATACGAGGGTTGCTCAGAAAGTAATGCATCACATTTTTTTCTGAGCTGAAGAAAAGATACAAATGCAAAATATTACGTATGTATTATCTGAAGTCTCTCGAGCGAGCATGCCAAGTTTCCCTCACTTCCGACAGATAGCATAGCTGCAGGACAGTTTAAAAATGGCATCTGTAGGTGAAGTACGTTATAAGCAATATGCCATGATTGAATTTCTCACTGCAGAGATAGAAACTGTGGGGAATATTCATAAACACTTGTGCAAAGTCATGGAGCATTTGCTGTCGACAGAAGTACAGTTAGTTGCTGGGCACGGAGGGTGAGGTAATCAGAAGACGATAAGGCTGAGCTCCATGATTTGCAGTCGTCGGAGAGACCATCCATGGCTGTTACTCCTAACATGTTGCAGTGAGCCGATGTTGTCATTCACGGGAACAGATGCATTATAACTCGACAGTTGGTGCTGCATTTGTCAATCAGCAAAGGAAGTGTGGATGCAATAATCCACACTCTTGGATATTCAAAAGTGTGTGTGCAAGATGGGTCCTATGGTGTATCACAAATCGCACAGAAAAAAAATTGTCTTCATTTGTTGCAATGTTTTGAAGCTGTGGGGAAGGCCTTCTTATCCCAAATTGTGACAGATGATGAAACCTGGGTTCACCATTTTGAGCCCGAAACAAAATGACAGAGGAAAAAAATTCAAAGCAACTGCTTCCGCCGGTAATGTCATGATCACCATGTTCTGGAAATGTGAAGGTGTGATATTCATTAATGTGATGCTAAGAGGCGGTACCATTAATTCATAAGCATATGTTAAGACATTAACAAAACTCAAGATGTGCTTCCGGTGACTTCAGCGGCAACACGATAACGCTCAGTCCCACACAAGTCTGAGGACTGCTGAACATATTGCAAAACAAGGTTGGACAGTGTTACCCCATCCACTCTACAACCTCTACATTTCCACTTGTTTGGGCCATTGAAGGATGCCATTTGTGGAAGACATTTTGAGGATGAGGAGGAGGTGATTCACACAGTGATGCACTGGCTCCACCACTGCGACAAGGATTGGTACCGACAGGGCATACATGCTTTTGTTTTGCACTAGAGGAAGGCCATTGAATGGAATGGAGATTATGTAGCAAAATAGGGTGTGTAAATAAAACACTATTCTTTTGTGTGTGTAATTCTCATTATGTTCAACAAAGAATTGTTGAAGACAAAATGCGGTGTATTACTTTCTGGGTAGCCCTTGTATACACAGATCTGTTATGTTTATCAGGACATTGCTTTGAAATTCTAAAATTAATAAGAAGCAATACACATGGGCACAACAAAGACTTGTCACAAAGAGAGCTCTCGGCCAACTAGGCCTTTGTCAGAAATAACCAACACACACACACACACACACACACACACACACACACACACACACACACGTGTGCACAGGCAGACAGGCAAACACAACTCTCCCACACTCTGGCTATTGAAGCCAGACTTCTGGTCTGATCTGGCTGTAGAATCACCCTTTTTCTGTCACTTTTTTCTCTTTAAATGCAATTGTTTATGCATAACTGCACAGGTGATCTATATGGATCAAAGATTCATTATGACTGCAAGAGATTATCTCCAGTTTGTGATGACAAAAACTCTGTGGATAGAATGTGGAACTTCACATGTACTATGGACTGACTTCCTTCCAATTTAGCAATCTTGCAGAGTAGGATCATGGCGGAACTGTAATTAGCAGCAATGTTGTAAGCTGCCATTTTGAATTCATAATTAATTTGTTTAATTATGATAACATTTCATCTCATACAAATGGAGGATGTATCTTGAAATATAGCACATAAGATTTCATGAAGGGAAGAGGTACGTTTAACATTTTGGTTATTTTAACTTCTCCCTTGTCTGTGGCTCAGAACATTATTTGGTGTGTCTTAAGGGGACCGCACCATGGTTCAGGTCGGAGGAAAAAAAAAAAAATTATTTTCAGTTTTCATCATATTTCGATAGATTAAGGTTTTATTTAAGTACTCTGAAAATGATTTTGCCGAAAAACTTTTTTTCAGGCATTTAAAGAGCATTTTCCTACCATGTGTGTTATGTGCCACGCCCTCTATTCTGTATATATTTTAGATCCTTATATCCCCTACATTGTTGGTTTGGCATTTTTTTAACTCCCGAGTGTGCTGGCTATCCTTGGAATGCAACGGTCGGTATTCTTTTGTTTCTGCTGTTTGTAAACAACACGCTGTTAGTTTTGTTCGAGTGAGATTGTGAGTAGTTGTTATATTTATGTTTGCAATGCTTGTTTACGTGTGTTTTGTTATGTTTATTGAAGATGACGAAACGTAAAGGCATTTTCAAGAAACGACAATTTAGAGGAAACAAGTTTAGAAAGCTTTCTGTGCAAGAGGTTATGTCGCCTGGCAACAATGTTTCTAATTGTAATTCTTCAACAAGTGCATCATCAAAGAAGCTCTCACCATTTCAAGAGAGCTACAACGAATTTACTGTAGGTGACAAGGGGTGCAGTAACATTATTATAAATTTGAGAATATTATCAGATGTAATTTCTAAATTTGTACAATGTAGACAGTGTGCTGAGTCACAGAGTGCGAAAATTTGTGAGAGTGCCAGTGGGAGAAAAGGCCTAGCAATTGCTTTGGATTTAATCTGCACTAAATGTTCAGCTGTGATTTCATTTATGAGTTCTTCAAAACCAGATGCAAGTGGCCCTTATGAAATCAATACTAGATTAGTTTATGCCTTACGATCCATTGACAAGGGCATGGCTGCAGGGAGAACATTTTGTTCAGTGATGAACTTACATCAACCACCAAATAAATTTGAAAAACTGACTTCAATATTAGAGAAAGCTGTATGTGAGGTCAGTGAGGAAAGCATGAAACTGGCTGCTAGGGAAGTAGTGGAAGAAAATGATGGATGTTAGGATACTGCAGTTGCACTTGATGGAAGTTGGCAGAAAAGAGGACATATTTCTCTGAATGGAGTAGGGATTGCCACAAGTGTAGACACTGGTAAAGTGTTAGATGTGGAGATAGTGTCTAAATACTGCAAATGTAAAGTCAATGAATATGAAGAACACAACTGTGTGGCTAATTTTAGAGGAACAAGTGGTGGTACGGAAGTTCATGGAGTACAACAAATATTTCATCGCTCCTTAGAAACAAGAGGCGAACGACACACCAAATATTTGGGCGATGGTGACAGTAAGGCATACAACAATGTGGCGAACTATAAGCCATATGGAGATGCCCTTATTAGCAAAATAGAATGTGTAGGCCATGCTCAAAAACGTTTGGGAACAAGGGTGAGAAAATTAGCTGTTGATATGAGAGAAAAAAAATTAGAAGACGGAAAATTGTTGACCGGACATGGTCGGTTAACTAAAACTGAAATAGAAAACTTGCAGGTATACTATGGGCAGGCAATTAGGAGAAATAAAGAAAATCTGGAGGCACTGAAGAGAGATGTTTGGGCAATATTCTTCCATAAGTCCTCTACTGATGATAAGCCATGTCATGAATTGCGTCCATCAGAAAATTCATGGTACACATACAATAGGGCTCAGGCAACTGGAGAATCTTATTCTCGCCAGCATTCTCTTCCTGCTGCTGTTATTACAGCAATTAAAGCCATTTTCAGAAACTTGGCTCATCCTAACCTACTAAGGAAATGTCTGCATGGGCAGACACAGAACCCAAATGAATGTTTCAACAGCATAATTTGGAACCACCTTCCTAAAACTGTATTTGTAGGCACGCATTCAATGAAACTAGGAGTTCACGATGCTGTTATTACATTCAATTATGGTAATATTGGAAAGTGTTGGGTACTGAAAAAGCTGGGAATATCCTGGGGAAAATATAATCGCTGGGCTGCAATATTGGGATAAAATGAGGACAGCCGATGCAGACAGGTCTGAACCCAATATGGCCAAGGAAGCAAGACAAACATCCACAAAGGTTAAAAAGAAGCTGGAAGACCTGCTAGAGGCCAAAGAAGGGCAGGACAGTTTTAGTGAACTGTAAGCAACAAATTTCAAAAGTTTTTTCTTTTAAGTCAATTTCCCGCAAATTTAATTTTCAGTACATAGGCCCAATTATATCAGAAATTATCATAGATAAATGAATAAAATTTTCAGAGACACTGCATAACATAAAAAGCCACCTCTGGTAATGCAGTCATCAATATTCCCCCATTAGGAAGTTCACAAAAAAATATTTTCTACAGAAAAAACTTAATATTTTTTGTTAATAAATTTAAAAAAAGTATTTCTTAAAAACTGTAAAATGGATAAAGTAGATTTTAGTACAGTTGACTCTATTAGCATTATGTAACATACAATAAAAATATTAAGGTCCTGCATCAAATAGTTTTTTTCAGAAATGGGTCAAATACTTGCCTAAATTAACATGGGTTAGATAGGCAGAGTGTGGTCCCCTTAACTCATATGGAACTTTGTATCATGAGAAATCAGTAAAGTCTAAACCGTGGTCCTTTGAGCAAAAGAAATTTCATTCCACATGCTGACTTTGACATTGAGAGGCAGTCAGGGTTATGATTATGAACTGTAACTGTCTAATAATTTTGTTTTATAGACTTGAGTATTCAAAATAGGAACTCAATTTACACCTGTGAGTGTGGGAGTTATTTGTGTTAAAATATTGGAGAAACAACTTCTGACGCCCAAAAGTTTCCATTCAAGTAACTAGATATTGTTCAGTGATAATAAATTAACTTCTGTTAAATAGGGAGACAAATTAAATATAGTTGCAGAACCAGCAACAGAGGGATTGATTACTTACACAAAAAACAGTGTTAAGTTTCCAGCTTTACAGAATAGTGAATCCTGTACTGAACAGGCCTTTGAAAACTATGCCACACCGGAGGAATTTGATATTCATATACCAGGTAAGTCTAACGATTTACAGGTCATTACTACGAAATATCTCGTCTCATCAAGCACTTGTGTTGATTCTTTATTAGAATTAAAGACTGAGTTTGTCTGATAGTGCTGACCGAGAAATTTGTTGCCATTCAATTTTTAGTTATTTCCCACAACACAGTTCCGAAAGAGGATTGAAGGTCACTGGTTAAGATTCACTAACAACTTCTTCTTACATGCTATCATTGATTTGGTTGTAAAAACACTAATCAATAGTTTATTTGACCATGGTGGTCAAATGTTGACTATAAAACATTCTCAGCAATTAGGATCAGGTCACAAAACAAAAAAGTGCAACAAAAACATAACCAATGATTCAGTCAAAATGTTTCGAGAAAAATTATGAGAACAGCACTGGGAAGAAATTTACAGCGCAGTTGTTACTGAAAAATTTCATTATCGCAATAAGATAACCTATAACTAAAACAAGAGACACGCTGTAATGAAAACTGAGTATTGTATGCCATCTAGTTTGCAATAAAAAATTCAAAAAACAAGTATTAAACAAAAACAATAAAATATCCAAAAAATAAAGCAAAAACAATATGGAGTATGGTTATATAAGAAATAAATGAACACACTGAATTAAATGAAACTGAGTTCACAGTTAACAGCTGTGGCAGAAATGATGACACATTGAACCTTTCTTTCCTCTGAGCTGAGCTACATACCAGCCACAAGCAGTAGCTTAAACATCGATAATTTATATGGAATAGTATTAATATAATTAACATGCTTATGCAGAATTCCCTGAGAGTTTATGAAATTCTGTGAGATTTCCCTGATTTTTACAGGTAAAATGTAATTCCCTAAGAATTCCAGGTTTTCTAGAAGAACCCCACCCTGACAACTGGCAGCCATTACATAAAAAAAATAAGTCCCTAAGGAAATAATAAAAATCATTATGTTAATAAAAAATCTTAAATCTGGCTATGGCAGCATCTCTAGTAAAATATTACAGCTAACTTGATAACACCACCTTCGAGCAGTCTAAATAATAGGTAATGAACTCATTGGTTAGTGCCAGACAAGATTTAAATCCAGCTGTTGTAAATCCTATCTTTCACTGTGAGATATAAGAATCACTTCTGATCATACATTTATTTCACTCCTCTAAATCTTTTCAAAGATATTTTTAAAAGCTAGCACAAAATCTTTATTTATCCTTTTTCTGAAATGTGTAACAGATGAATTGTTATTTAAATGACTTCCATCATTCTGCTTCCTTTTATAAATATTTACTGGAATTTAAACTTTGACAATTGTTGTAGACAAGCATTTTCAGTAAACACTTTCCTTAGCAAGAAGCTTCCAAATTTCTTTTAGCTGGCAGATGATAGTCACTCATGTCTATTGGAAGTCCATAAAAAACATTGCCACAGGGGCAGTAAAAAGACGAAACTCTGATAGAGCAGAGAAACACAACAAATGTGACATAACAGTACAAAATTTGAGTTTGGTGTGCCAGTAACAGTCCATGTGAACAGAGATGTTTTTTATTATGGTTGCAACTGTGTTGAAAATATCTGTCGGACATTATTCAAGTAGTATGAAAGCAAGGCAATGTAGCAAACACATACGGGAGATCTCATGTGTAGCTAGGTCAGGTTTAATTTCATGGTTGTTGAGAAGATTGCAAGTAGAATTAATATTCAGATGTGGTACAGGAAGGTCAAAAGTAGTACAGGAAGGTCAGTCACACACTTTACAGCTCACCCCAAGATCATTATATTACCAAAAGTAGCATTAGTCCTGGGTAGTGAGCAGCCTATTACTTAAATTTAAATCTGAATGAACTAGCATGGGATTCCTAGACCATAGGAATAAAACTCTTAAGGCCTCCACTACTGATCACTACAAACTTCAGGTAGCTGCCTGATTAGCAATGGTCCACTATTAAAAGCAGTATTGAACAACATTATCAACAGACTGACGAGCAGCTGTTCATACTGTAATATTATGTGAAGACATCACACACTCCGTGCACCACAATGCACGATCACTGCAAAAATACAAAGAGCTGACAAAACTCATGTGATAGCAATATGCATATATACAGATGTCAGTAGTATGGCGTACACAAGGTATAAAAGCGCATGGCATTGGCGGAGCTGTTAATTTGTACTCACATGTCATAGCAGAAATCAACGTGGGACTTATGATGAATGTGTGCATTAGGACAGTGCAGCAAAATTTGGCATTAATGGGCTAAGGCAGTACATAACCGATGTGGTTTGTGCCTTTACTAACAGTACATCACTTGCAGAGCCTCTCCTGCGCTCGTGACCACACCGGTTGTACACCAGATGACTGGAAAACTGTGGTCTGGTCAGAAGAGTCCCAATTGCAGTTGGTAAGAGCTGATGGTAGGGTTAGAATGTGGTGCAGAAGCCACGAAGCTATGGACCCAAGTTGGCAACAAGGCATTGTGCACACTGGAAGTGGTTCCATCATAGTAAAGGTGTTAGTTTACATGGAATGGACTGGGTGCTCTGGTACAACTGAACCACTCACCGCCTGAAAATGGTTATGCTCAGTACTCGAGACTAATTGCAGCCATTCATGGACTTCACATTCCCAAGCAATGATGTCATGTCACCGGGCCACAATTGTTCACAACTGATTTGAAGAACATCTGGATAATTCGAGCGAATGATCTGTCCACCCAAATCGGCCAACATGAATACCATCATACATTTATCAGATATAATTGAGAGGTCAGTCTGTGCACAAAATTTTGCTTTGGCAACCAGGAGGTATCCCACGACTTTTCTCACCTCAGTGTAGTACACTTACATTGATCAGCCAGAACATTATGACCAGCTACCTAATACTCGGTACGTACACCTTAGGCATGGATAAAAGTGGTGACACATCATGGCATGGACGCAATGGGGTCATGGTAAGTTGTTGGTGGGAGTTGGCAAAACAAACAAACAAACACACACACACACACACACACACACACACACACACACGTCACCTAATTCCCGTAAATTCCAGGGAGGGGTGACGATGAGCTTTGACGCCACGTTCGATCTCATTCCAAATGAGTTTGTTTGGCTACGGTATGTTGATGATTTTCACTTACGGACCGTCTGACAGCAACTGAATAAAACACAATTTTAGTGCCATACGCGTTTCGCCTTTATTTTCTGCAAGGCATCATCAGTGGCAGGTTGCGTAGACAGTTTCTTACACATTACGCTCTTGTTGCATTTTTGGTCTTGTTCTTCTTCCTATGAGCGCCAATTTGCTGTTTTTTTCTGCATTCCACAGCACTATGCACTGAACGCTTTTAATGCAATCATTCCTGTTCCACCCCGGGAGGGGCCAGACCCAGTGGCGGGGACGAAGGGGAAGGGACGACCACAGGTGAACCAACCTCCTGAGAAACCGGGCCTGCTAGGGGGGGCCGGCTCTCGCTGGGGCATCTCGAACGATGGCGATGCCAGTGCTGGAGCGACTGGAGGCTGCCAAGGCTGAGAACCATCGCAGTGCGGCAGAGGCACAGCGGGGAGAGGAGGCAACGTCCCCTGTGAAACCAACACAGGTGCCGGCAATGGGGAAGCCGGTGTCCGAGAGGGCGGAGGGTGGGTGCCCAAACGTGGACGTAGCTGATTTTGGTGACGACGTACCACCCGGTCCCCGCCTGCAAGGTATAGAGCCGGCGGCCATATCGGCGCAGGACCACCACTGGTATCCAACGTGGATTGCGACCAAACCCACGGGCCCAGACCGACATATCCAGTGGAAAGCCAGGTACTCCGTTTTGTGAAGAGTGGCGAGGACCAGGCCGGAGTAGGTGCAGCAGAGTCCTAGGTTGACGCCCACGGAGGAGCTCTGCGGGGCTGCGTTCTCCCATTGGTGTGGTCCGGTATGCCGTCAAGAAAAACGTCAATGCTTCCTCCGCAGGAAATTTGTGCACATACTTCTTCATCTGCGTCTTAAATGTGCGCACCATGCGCTCAGCTTCCCCATTCGATTGTAGATGGAAGGGGGGAGAGCAAACGTGCCAAATACCGAAGCGCCTACAAAAATCCTGGAAGGTCTGCGAAATAAACTGCGGTCCATTGTCCGAGACCAGGGTGATTGGCAGACCTTCCACAGAAAATATTTTTGCTAGTGCCTGGATTGCAACTTCTGAAGTGGTGGAGGAGCAGCGAACCACATATGGGAATCGGGAATAAGCATCAATGGCAATGAGCCAAAAACCGTTGAGAAACGGGCCCGCAAAATCGATGTGAACACGTTCCCAAGCTTGGGTTGCCGGCGGCCATGAAGAAAATGCTGCCCTGGGAGATGCTTGTTGGCTCGCACACTAGGAACAGGCGGCCACCAAGTGCTCAATTTCTCTGTCAATACGGGGCCAGTACACATGTCTGCGAGCCAACGTTTTAGTACGGGAAACACCCCAGTGCCCCGCATGTAATAACGTGAGGACCTTCCGTCGTAAACTTGCAGGAACAACCACGCGAGGAGCTGTATCATCGGTAGCCAGAAGGAGAACGCCTTCCAAGACCGAGAGGCGGTCCCGTAGAAGAAGATAATTACGAAGAGGGTCCGAGGCCCGGCCCGGAGGACCACCCCTGCTGAATGAGGCGAACTACTTGCCGGAGAACTGGGTCAGCTGCCGTTTCCCTGGCGACTCGAGAACTAGTGATCGGGAAGCCATCAACCGCTTGGCGGGACACCACATCCAAATGAAAACACATAATCTCCTCTCGATCGAACGTAGAATCCGGGCCCACCGAAAGACGGGAAAGAGCGTCGGCGTTGGCATGCTGTCCTGTAGGGCGAAAATGAATGTCATAATGGTACTTAGAGAGGAACAAGGCCCAGCGCTGTAGTCTGTGGGCCGCCCTATCCGGAATCTGAGAGGTGGGGCCAAATAACGATATTAACGGCTTATGGTCAGTGATTAACTGAAACTTCGTGCCATACAAGGAAGGGTGAAACTTGGCAACAGCGTAGACAATGGCCAAAGCCCCTTTTTCCACCTGGGAGTAATGGGCCTGCGCGGGACTAAGCGTTTTAGATGCAAACACCAGTGGTTGCTCGGAACCATCTGCGTTGCGATGGGCCAGGACCGCCCCCACCCCATACTGCGAAGCATCTGTAGCCAGGACCAACGGCTTATGGGGATCAAAAGTAGCCAAACAAGGGGCTGACGTGAGGAGGCCCTTCAACGAGGTGAACGCTCGCTCGCATGCAGGCGACCAATCAAAAGGAACACCCTTGTGCAGAAGGCAGTACAGTGGGTGGGCTATAGTGGAAGCCCTGGGAATGAACCGGTGGTAATAGGCTATCTTGCCTAAAAAAGCTTGTAACTCTTTCAGCGAAGCGGGCCGAGGAAGGTTGACGATACCTTGGACCAAACTTCCTAGTGGCTGGATACCGTGCCGAGAGATGGTGTAGCCCACATACTCAATGGATGGTTGAAAGAAGGTTGACTTATGCAGGTTGCAACGCAAGCCCACAGACCTGAATTTGAGAAAGAGGGTGCGAAGGTTGTGCAAGTGTTCCTTCGTGCTGCGGCCTGTGACAATTATGTCATCCAGGTAATTAATACAATGAGGAATTGTCGACGTGACATGCTCAAGATAACGCTGGAATATCGCCGGGGCACTGGATATTCCAAAGGCCAACCGCTGGTATTGGTAAAGGCCAAACGGGGTGTTGACGACCGCCAACCGTTTGGAGACCTCATCAAGTGGTATCTGATGATAAGCCTCCAACAGATCGATTTTCGAAAAATATTGGCCTCCCGCCACGGAGGAGAACAATTCATCAGCACGAGGCAAAGGATAGGTGTCCACCACCAATTGGGAATAAATAGTGGCCTTGAAATCGCCGCAAAGACGTAATTTTCCCGAGGGCTTCTTTACAATAACGAGGGGCGAAGCCCACTCACTGGAAGAAATGGGAAGAACGATCCCTAGGGCTGACAGCCGGTCTAGCTCTTCCTTTACCTGAGGGCGGAGAGCCAAGGGGATCTGCCTCGCGCGTAGAAAACGCGGGCGAGCCGACGCCTTCAACGTTAAGTGAGCTTCAAAATCTGAAACACGCCCCAGGCCCTCCTCAAAAATATCTGGAAAGTCGGAGATCAAAGATTCCAATGATTGATAGGGAACGTCTTCGGAGACCAACTGTATGGTGCCAGCGATAGAAAAACCGAAAGCTTGAAAGGCATCCAGACCAAAAAGGTTAGCTGAGCTCGCATCACTGACAACAATAAAAGTAATAGGCCGAGTGACTGATTTATAAGTCACGTCGGTAGTGAATTGACCCAGAAGGGGAATGAACTGTTTACCATAACCGCGTAGACGCCGGTTAACTGGCGCCAACGGGGGCGATCCAAGGTCGGAATAAGTTTGTGCATTCAACAACGAAACCGCCGCGCCCGTATCGACTTGAAGTTGTAACCGGCGCGACCGAACCGACACCTCGATAAAGAGTTTGCGTGCCGATGCGTCGGGAGCCTGGCCCGATGAAACTTCCTGAATGTCAACGTCCATGTCCTCTGTACCTGCTTCCTTCGATTCTTTTGAGGCTGAGCGGCAAACTTTAGCAATGTGACCTTTTCTATTACATTTGCGACAAACGGTCCAATGCTGGGGGCACTCTGACCGATCATGATGTATATAGCACGACGCACAGGACGGCAACAGGGGCCAGCGGCCGGAATTCTGTTTACGCGCCGTGCGGGAGCGGCCATAACGGCCGGACTGTACCGCTCGCACGTCGTCCACCCCTGACACAGTGGACGCGGCCGCGCCGCTCTGAACCTCCGCGACGTCGCACCACGCTTCCAGCTGTTGACCTGCTGCGTGAGAGACTTCATACGATTGAGCAATGGACAGGACTTCCTCGAGGGAAGGGATTTCTAACTGCAGGGCCCGTTGCCGGACCTCCCTATCAGGGGCCGAACGAACAATGACGTCGTGTACCATAACGTGGGCGTACGACTCTCGCGACTGCTCCGTGACAAAATGACACTTGCGACTAAGACCGTGCAGGGTAACGGCCCACGCCCGATAAGACTGATGGGGCTGTTTCTTGCATTGATAGAACTCGACCCTAGCCACCACAATATGCGTGCGGCGGCGATAATATGAAGACAGCAATGAACACAATGCGTCAAACGACAAGGACGAGGGTTCCTGCAACGGCGCGAGCTGCCGAAAACTTGATACAGCGAGGGAGATATCCAAGACAAGAAGAGCGCACGACATACCTCCGCATCGGCAACATGAAACGCCTGGAAATGCTGCCGAAGGCGATGTTCATATGCGTCCCAATCCTCCGCCGTCTCGTCATACGGGAGAAAGGGAGGAGGGAACGGCGCCGGAGCAGACGGCGTGGAGAGCAACGCCGGAAGCACTTGTTTCATGGTGGCCATGAGTTCCGTCTGCTGCGCAACCAAAACTCGCACCAAATCCTCCATGCCGTGGAGAAGCTGCGAAACCGGAACAACGACGCAACACGCGAAAGAACGACCCTACTCGTCGCCAATTGTGTAGTAACACTGTTCACGTTTACGTCGCACTTCACTTAGCGTATACCGGGACTGTGTCCTAGGCATGCCCGATGTTAACTGATTGGGCACGGCCCGTGCTGCCGGAGTTGTTGTTGTTGTTGTTGTTGTTGTTGTTGTTGTCATGCCGGCAGAGGTCGCGTCCGCATTCTCGCGTGCCCTCTGGTGGACGGGACTCTACTTGCGGCAACTACCATCCGTGACACGCCGTGCCAATGTGCGCCTCCCGCGGTCTTTCTGGTGGCTACTACAGACACCAATTCCTAAGATACAGAGTGAGTATGTCATAGCACCCAAAATGGCTTCCCCATGGCGTTGACTGTAGCTCTTGACTATTTTAAGAATTTTCTGAGTCAACGATAGCTGGAATTCTGGTATAGCCACAGAAATTTTATTCCAGGTGCTGACATCAAGAGACAGGCAGAGTATGATTATGAATCGTAACTGCCTAACCATTTTGTTTTATAGACTTGAGAATTCTATATAGGAAGTAAATTCAAACATGAGAGTGTGGGAGATATTTGTTTTAAAACAGGCGAAATACCCTCAAACTTCAGGAAGAATATAATAATTTCAATCCCAAAGAAAGCAGGTGTTGACAGATGTGAAAATGACCGAACTATCAGTTTAATAAGTCAAAACTGTTTAGGCCATGACTCTGTGTCTAATATTTGTGTGTATCTGTTTCATGACACAATGGAACAGGTACTGCTGCTACAACATTGGGTTCAAACTACAAAAGTCCCTCATATGCGAATTTCAGACCAGAGACTCAATGGAAGACAACATATTCAGGCAGGACCTCTAATCAATTATCTTTCTGCATCTTTTATGTCACCAACTTGGTTCTTGTAGTGAGTAGAAGTGGCCTGGACTCTGTTGCTGTCTTATGTAAGGGATAGTTTTCCATTTTTGCTACCATTCTGTACACAAGCTTCTGTAGCGACAGTCTGTGAAGTGCTACGAGATTTTACTTGTGTATGGAATAGTTACAATTTATTTCATGTGTTGATCAGAACTGTCAAGTTTATGGAACTGCAGTGCAGGATCTAGCTAGATCCTCAGCACCTGTGATTGGTGCCCTTACCAACTACGCAAAAGCTTAGTTTGCTGTCTGATAATATGTCTCATATTGTGCAGGTGTAGTCAACCATGGCACAAGCACAGTCAAATATGGCACAATCACTTTCAACTATGGCACGTGCACAGTCTGAAATCCAGACACAGGTTGACTTAATTCCGCTGATCGTGCAAAATCGAAACGAAATGCAAGAGATGACAGCTGATCTTGTCAGAAAGTGTGATGTGATGTCAAATGAGTTACAAGAACTGCGACAGGCTCATGAGAAATTTCTGATAGAGATTGAAAAGACATGTGATGCTGCTAATGAAATTGTGGATCAACAGAATCAAGTAGAAGAAACAGTTTCTAGCCTCAGCAAAACAGTGCAAAATATTTCCTCAGGACAGGAAGGTAAAATTGAAGAAAATTTTGAGGTACATAAGCGTTACTAAATGGCTCTGAGCACTATAGGACTCAACTGCTGTGGTCATAAGTCCCCCAGAACTTAGAACTATTTAAACCTAACTAACCTAAGGACATCACACACATCCATGCCCGAGGCAGGATTCGAACCTGCGACCGTAGCGGTCGTGCGGTTCCAGACTGTAGCGCCTTTAACCGCTCGGCCACTCCGGCCAGCACATAAGCGTTACTTTTCGGAGTAGATCAACTGGAGGAAAGGCAAAGGAACAGCATCTGAGTCAGGCGATAATAGATCGTGTAATAGGTGCTATCTCATCCTTATCCTCAGACAAATTGCCAGAAGAGAATTTCTTTAAGAAAAGATCAGAAGAGGTTAAGACTCAGTTAGGCTCCAATTTTGTGACATAGAAGGAGCAAGTCAAGGAATCTATTAAGATGACCAAAGGAAAGCTACAAGAGTTTTGAGGGCTGATGAACAGTGGTAGCAAGGTATATCAAACTCCACAACAACAAACTTTGTGTGACAAATCAAGTTACAGATATTAAAATGTGTATTTGTCATACTGCAGTCCCCCATTTAGTCCACAAGAAGCCACTATGGGCCATTACATGTTTCTACACCTAACATCGAAGAGAAAATGCTCCAGTATCAACAATTTCAGATATTTATTCCCGATAAGAGGACTGTAAACCCTGTACAGTTCGTGCGACGGTTCGAGGGAGCTTTACCTTGAAACTGAACTGATGCAGAGAAGATAAGCTATGTATTGGGACATATTCAAGGAGAAAGTGCACAGTGGGCAACCAATGCATGCGAATCTTGTCAGATTTACGATGAATTTGAACAGGTGTTCTTAGCAAAATACTAGTCACATGGAATTCAACAAAGGTTGCGCCAAGAAGTATTTTACCCTCATTCTCATTCAAGCAAGTGACGTTAAGAAACTACTTAGAAAAATATCTTAATAAATGTCGCTACTGGGATGCTCCATTACCACAACAGGATCTATTGAAAATATTAAAAGCTAGATTACCAGTTAGTGTCAGAAATCAGCTATTTATCACTTATAAACTCACATGGGAAGTATTTTATTACATTTTTTAAAAATATATGTTAAAATTTTCACGTGCATTACTTCAAGATCTAATAAAAGTGGTGATTTTTTTTTTTTTATATATAGAGGGCTGTGGATTGCTGTGTTATAAAGGTTAAATAACGTGTTTGTATTGGTAGCACTGTCAAAATCAGTATTTTATTGTTTCATAGTATAAACACGCATTGTATGTCAAAGCACTAATGTTTTTGATGAATAGATTGGTAATCTCTCAAAAAGTAAAGTATGAAGCCAAAATGAAGTGTTTTTAAGAAACGTGGGTTTCAGGGTAATAGATTTCCGAATAAACAGAAACACTGTGTTCAACATGTGGTGTGTGAAGGTAGAGACAATGAAATACAGGCAAACTTATCAGTATCTAGAGAAACACCAATTAGTGCTTTGAAGATTAAAATAAAACGTTGTGATACACAGTTTCCTCAATACTAAAGTGATGTAAATGGTAGGTCAGGTTATATTCTGATAAATTTACACATCATAACAAGATAGATTTACACATCCTAACAAGGGTGTTAAGTGAATGTGTGTGTTGTAAAATACGTGGAGGGCCAGTTAGTCTACATGAAGACAGTGAGGTATCAAATGGACTAGCCAGGAAACTTATCATTAATTGTGCCAGTTGTAAATATATTCATTCGTTTTTGGAATTTTGATGAGAGTAAAGATAACTATTTTGAAGTAAATGTTAGGTGGTTTTGTGGATTGAGGGCTACTTGTAAAGGACACACTGCAGCAGAAACAATGTGTGCCATGATGAATATGTCATGCCAATCTTGTAAATTTGACAAGTATGCAGGATTTATTGGAGCTGCTGTGGAATCTGTTGCATGTGAGTCAATGAAGGGTGCTGCAAACGAAGCTGTTGAAATAAATGATGGCACGACCGACATACCAGTAGCTTTTGATGGCACCTGGCAGAAGTGCGAATACAGTTCTAGAATTCTGTTGTTATGGTGGCGAGTGTGTATGCTGGAAAGGTAACAGATTTCCAGATTTTAACCAAAAATTGTTATAAGTGTAAATCAGGGAATGAAGAAGGGCACATCTGTGACAGAAATTATGAAGGAACAAGTAGTGGTACAGAGGCCTCTGCAGCTATTGAAATTTTTAATCGACCTGTGAACAAAAGTTAAGTGTGTTACATTAAGTTCTTAGACGATGGAGACTCACAATCATAAACAGTGTAGTAGCCACTCAGCCTTATGGTTAGAAGATTATCACAAAACTGGAATGTGTTGGTCATGTCCAGAAGAGGATGGGACCAGGTTGACGAAGTTGAAACCAAGTTTGAGAGACAAGAAACTTTCTGATGGTGAAACCATACGAGGCAGGCTGACAGAAGAAACGATTGATGAACTACAATAGTATTATGGGATGGCCACTAGAAATAATACTGACAATTTGTTGAAAATGAAGCAGATAGTATGGGCTACGTTACCTTCTTCCACAGACTGTCAACTGATGAAAAACCCGTACACCACCTTTGCCTTCCTGGACCTGATTCATGGTGCAATTACTGCAATGCCCAGTACTCATATAGTTCATACAGCCATAAACATTCCATCCCTGCAACAGTCGTGGATATCATAAAACCTATTTACAGAGACCTGGCAAATCCTGAACTACTGAAGAAGTGTCTGACAAAATCCCAATGAGTCATTCAATTACCTTATACGGACTCGCTTACCAAAAAATGTTTTTATTGGAATGAAGACACTAAAGTGGGGGGGGGGGGGGGGGGGGGTGATCAGTGATACTGTTACTGCTTTTAATGATGGCAACATTGGTAGGGTGAAAGTGCTACAGCATACGGCAATCAATCCCGGACCAAACTGCATCAGAGAACTTGAATGGATGGACAAGGTTCCCATTGATAAAGCAGAGTATGCAGCACAGTTGGCCACTAAGGAGTCCAGAAAGAAGAAAAGACTTGGAAAAAGATAAAGAGGACGATATACAGTATGGTGCAGGGTGCTTCAGAGTGACTAAAAATAAAAAATTAAGCACATATTAATTGAGTTACACTCTTTTGAAACTTTAGAAGCCATTCCCGAAAATTCACATTTTCTGTTGCATTTTTCCCTAAATCTCAGAAACCACTTCGAGTAGAGTATTCAATTTTTCAGGAAGTAATAACATACATATCCTGAGTCTACTGAACCAAAATAAGATTATAATGTTACGTATAATTAAAATTATTAAGAATAATGTAAAAAATGGTACACAAAATTTTAACCATGTAATTAAAAAATTGTATTTATGAAAGCAGTGGCTGAAATGCAATTATTGTAGTTCAGTAGAACCAGAACATACAGTTTTAATGTCCTGTAAAAGTTTCATGTAAATGTTACATTGGTTCCTGAAATACAGGGAAGCCAAGTCACTAAATTTAACATTGTCAGGATAAGGTGTTCCAGCTGCCCTTTATGTGTCAGACAAAAATTTCGAGGAATTTTTGTTTGTTAGATTCAACTGACTTCACTGTTGGAAGAACAGTGGAAATGGAAATGGTAGGGGCTTCCAACTGGACAGAAAGAAATTTAACAGAGGCAAATGGAAGTACAATCCAGTCCAACCTAATGACCAACATATGTCAGTTTTGGAACAATAACTTTCTGCAACAGCAACAATAGAATGAACTGCAGTTTCTATGCTGGGAAATTGGCATATGTAGACACCAATAATTACAGAGGTAACAGACGACGCAAAAAGTGGCAGACGCGCATCCAACAGACTAATTGTGACCACCTCGAGTCCCAGAGACGCGGTCAGGGATTCGAATAACGGTCATGACCAGCAACTGCAGATGCTACGGTACAATGATGGAACAGAATTATCACAGGAATTGTGTGAGGATCAGTATGACAAGGTTTGTCCTTTTGTGCAAGTGTCAGAAATCCTTGCCACAATCAAAGGAATTCCAGTCACTGTAACATTAGCCATGGCAGCTTCAGCTAATGTTATAATAAGTGCCTTGTTCCAAAAACTATTGTGAAAAGCAAAAGTACCAATTTTGCCAGTGATAACTGCAGAAATATAGGAGCCTTAAGCACAAGATCCACAAGTGTCAGGATACAGACACAACTGAAGTTGAAATTGGGAAATGCAGCAATTACATGCACAATCCTGGTTGTTGAAAAATCGATCTTTGATTATATCCTGGGCATTAGCATCGTACAATATATGGATGGAAGCATCAAGTTCTCAGTGAGGAAAGCAACATTTTGTATTGCTGGTGCTTTAGTGGAGATTGACTTAATACGGAAGGAAGGAGTACATGAGCAGTACTGCCATGTGGGCCATATAAGCTTGATCATCACAAATAATAAAGACCGAAAAATGTTTTCCCTGAACACAATGAAAGTATCTACTTATTCAGATCAAGTACTCACGAAATCAAAGGAACCTTTGCACTTCACTAATTCACAAAAGCAGCATTATCAAGCCTCCTATTACCTCATATGGTTGTTTTTGAAGACAAACCTGGAGTCATCAAAGCATGGTGTGTGTCATCTTTATGTTATGCCACATAGTACATACAGTCATAGCTTTTATCCAGTTCTCTGGTGTCTTAAGAAACAAGAGGAAATTATGAAAACTTGTTCATGCCTCAACCAAATTCACTCCTGCTGAGTTGATGTTTAGAAGAAAGGAAAGAAATGAATGCGTAGATAAAACTCCAAAGGCAGATGATACTGACATACCTAGGGAAAAGAAAATAAGACAAGCTCTGGTTAACCTCACTGAGAAGGCCAGGTTCAGAATAAAGGATTATGATAGGAAGCTCCAACGGATGCGGACATTGAGGATTGGTACTGCTGCAAGCACATCTGCAATCCTCATTACTTTCCAAAAATAATGGGAAGTGGCAATTATTATACACTGGACTGTTTATGGAAATGTCTTCCGGGTCTGGTACAATGGCTAGTGCATCCCCCATAGGTGATGCGGTTGCAAGCTGATGTATAAGGGCACACGCGAAACAGCTAGTGGCGTTGGCGTTATAGTATCATCCAAGTTTGACGGTAATATTTCTGAAGTGCAAAGATATGATGAGTGCCTGATGAATATTGTCTACATCACAGATGGCAGAAAAATTCTCTTTTTCAGTGCCTACACTCCACAAACTGGCCAAACTACTTCTGTCAAGGACGCCTTTTGGAGGACGCTTGATGCAAAGCTGAAGTGCCCCCAGAAGATTACATCATTATCACTGGTGATCTGAATGGGCACATGGGGTGCAGAAAGGAAGAACATACTGCTCATGGCCAGCATGGGTTCGGAGAAGAGAATTTGTCAGAACCTCATAATCTGGCAACTGCAAAAACACGGTTCAAAAAGTGTGACTCACATCTAATCTGTTTCTTTGTTTACGAAAGTGCCACTCAGTGACGCTCTGGAGCACATCGGTTCCATTTTCCTGCAAGACATCACAAAGCTCTTCCATGCATGTCTCACCACAAGCTATTTCACGTGGAATGGCAATTTCTACGAACAACTGGAAGGCGTTGCCATGGGTAGTCCCCTTAGTCCAGTAGCGGCCAACTTCTTCATGGAGCATTTCGAAGCACAGGCACTGGACTCGGCGACTTGTAAACAAAAGGTGTGGTACAGGTATGTCGATGATACTTTCGTTGTGTGGAGCCATGGTGAAGAACACCTCGGTGACTTCTTAAGACACTTGAACAGCCTCCACACCAATATTTACCATGGAAGTAGAGAAGGACAATAAACTACCATTTCTAGATGTGCTTGTCAAAAGGGACTGCGAAAATCTGGGACATCGCGTGTACCGAAAACTGACACACAAGGACCGATACCTGCACAAACTATCAAACCACCACCCGAGCCAGAAAAGAGGCATGATTCATATGCTCATAATCCGAGCAGGACGAATATGTGAGCCACAGCACCTCAAATGCGAAATGCAACATCTGGAAAGTGTTCTGAGGAGAAATGGGTACTCCACAAATTATATTAGAAGTGTAACACAGTCAAACACTCGATGAAGTAAGAAATCAGGAAAAGAAATATCGGGTACGGCCTTTCTGCCATACATTCCCAGAGTGATGGACAGAATCGGCCGTGTATTGCACAAACACTGCGTAAAGACAATTTTCAAACCGACAAGGAAGATCAAAGAATGTCTTAGATCAGCAGAGGATAAAAGGGACCCACTTGCAACGTTGGGAATATACTGCTTACCATGCACATGCGGAAAAGTTTATGTCGGAATGACTGGACGATCAATCAACACTAGGATTAAAGAACATAAGCGACATTGCAGGTCGGGGCAGGTGGAGAAATCGGCCGTGGCAGAGCACGCGCTGAGTGAGACCAACCATGTAATAAAATTCACCAACACGGAAGTTCTGGCTGTAGAGAAGCACAATCACACTCACTTGTTTAGAGAAGCCGTAGAAATACACAAACAGGGGAACAGCTTCAACAAGAAAGAGGAAAGTCTTAAGGTAAACGGATGCTGGCTTCCCGTACTGCAGCGAATGACTGTCACAGGTAGCAAGAGGAGAACCGCACTGGAAATGACCGCGGAGAAGCCCTCGGATGTTGGCTTGCCAGGTACATACAGTCTGCGGCCACAATCTCGGCTCCAGTTCACCACCGGCAATGGAGGGTGAAGCTTTGACAATGCCAGTCACTCGTGCTGGCGAAACGTCAGTAAAATCATCAGACAAATGTTGGCCAAAGAACCTAAGACAGAAGCAAATTGGCAGTTTGTCAACAAGTGGCCACGAAAGCCTTAACAATTTTGTATACAACACACTGATCGCACAGGACCTGCAAGAATCAAATGGTGAAAGTTCAAGGATAAGGAAGCCGACATCATAGCCCGAATTATTTTGCCACCAGTTACCACAGTTGAAGAAAGCTGGGAGAAACTAAAAAGAGTCTGCTCACGAAGCTGCACATGCAATTCTTGGGACAACAAAGCCAGGATTATGGAGGATTGATCGAGATAATGTTTGTATCATGAGTTTCTCGCCGATAAAACACCGGAGTGATGGGATGCATACAGAACAGCCCGAAGAGATGCAAAACAGGTTATAGCAGCAAAATCCTCACGTTATGCTGATCTATACGCACAACTTGACACACGTGAAGGAGAGTGGGTCTTATATCGACTCGCTAAAGAAAGACATCGCAATTCAGAAGATTTTCATTGGTTCTACTGAGTTGGTGATGAGATTGGTAATCTACTAGTTGACTGGAAGAAGGCCAGAGAATGATGGCACAGCTACTTCAAGAAGATCTCAACAGAAGAGTTTCTCATCTACCAATACCCACCGGCAATGTTGCTGAATGGCCCGTAAGAGAAATTGCAGTCGAAGAGGTCAAGAATGCTTTGAGGAAAATGAAGGATGAGAAAGCCACTGGCCCAGATGATCTTCCAGCAGAGTTATGGTGTTCCTATCATTGGAAGGCAGCCAAATGATAAATGGAAGTCTTCAAGAAGATCATTGACGAGGGAAAAACACCAACTGATTGGCAACAGAAAACCACCATGCCTATCTTTAAGCAGGGAAATCCCACTGAGTGCACCAACTACCACCCAATTCGAGTTCTCTGCCACGCCATGAAAAACTTTGAGCATGTTCTGGACCAAAAGATCTGTGAGATCACACAGATTTCCATAAACCAAGCTGTATTTGTGAAGAACTGTTGCACAACTGATGCGATTCATGCTGCAAGACTCTTAGTCCAGAAATATCATGAGAATACCCAGCTGCTGCACTCAGCATTCCTGGATCTCCAAAAGGCTTTTGATCAGGTGCCACACAGTCTCATCTGGCTAGCACTTCGACAGCAAGATGTGCCAGAGCAGCTTATTAATTGGGTGTAGATAATTTATGCACAGCCAAGAAGTTACGTCCGTACAACCTCAGGACTATAGAAGGACTTTCCCATCACAGTCGGTGTCTATCAAGGTTCTTAATTATCACCACTTCTGTTCATTCTCGTAATGGACACCATGACAGCTAACCTGCACTGGCCATTATGTTGATGACGTGTTGTTGGCAGCAGAAAACAAGCTTGATATGCAGACCCAAATTCAAGAATGGAGTGACCGATTGGCCAAACACAGTTAGCTCCTCAATTTGAAGAAAACCGAGTACATGACATCAGACAGACATGAAATGGGAACTATCACGATTAATGGTGTAGATCTGACTCATGTGAGTAAGTTTAAGTACCTTGGTTCCACGATCACTGGTGACGGGCGACTCACCAAAGAGGTCAACACCAAAACTCAGGCAGCCTGGATGAAGTGGTGAACAACAACCGGAGTCACTAGTGACCGCAGGATGAAAGATAATTTAAAATAAAAAATCCATCGCACAATCATCCGACCAGTTGCCTTGTATGATTGTGAGTGCTGGTCGACTACAGTTGAGACAGAACGCCGCCTAAGTGTAATGGAAACAAAGATATGGTGGACAGTGGGCCTCACTTAGTTATATCACGGTTCCAATGACATCATTAGGAAACAGTTTGGTGTTACACTGGTCCAAGACAAGGTGCGTGAGAGTGGTCTTCAATGGTTTGGGCATGTTTTACGGGCCGGTGATGACTACTGCCAAGGCGGGTTACATACTTGAAGTCGATGGAATTCTAGTCTTGAGAATTCAAAATAGGAAGTAATTGTGGTAAAATATTGGGGAAGCAACTTCTCTCGCCCAAAAGTTTTTATTCAAGTAAGTAGTATTATTCAAACATAATAATACAACAATATTATAAAAAGGAAAGTTGCTACTCACCATATAGCGGAGATGCTGAGTCACTGAAAGGCAGAGCAGAAAGACTGTCACAAATAAAGCTTTCGGCCCCTAAGGCCTTTGTCAAAAATAAGACACACCCTGTGTGTGTGTGTGTGTGTGTGTGTGTGTGTGTGTGTATGTGTATGTGTGTGTGTGTGCGTGTCTCCACTGTCTATTTTTTATAAACCCCATATGGGTCCAAAGCTTTATTTGTGACAGTCTTTTTGTTGTGCCTATCTGTGACTCTACATCTTCGGTGAGTAGGAACTTTCCTTTTCATAACATTGTTACATTCCATTCTGGATTTTCCATTGTTCAGTCATAATAATTTCACTCCAATTTAATGAGGAAAATCATTAAAACAGACAGCATGTTCACTGTTACTACACGCACCATGCGTGTGTCTGACTAACAGTCACTCCTCACCAGGTGTAGTTCATTGAGAATTTTGGGGTAAATTCTAGAGACGCTCGTATTTCCACTGTCTTGAAAACGCGTTATTTTAAAGATGAGTGTGTGAAAGTGGAACTGTGTCTACTGCACCACGATTGTGTGTGTGGAGGACTGGCGTGTATTGGGCGGTTGATGGGCGCGAGCAGGTAGCCACAGCACTTGCCTCGGAAGTTACACACCCAGCACAAGGAGCAAATGTGACGTATTCCATGACGGTGCTACGTAAGTCATTATTGAGAACAGTTGAATGCTGTTAAAGAAAAGAAAAAACATTTACTTATTCACTTACTTTCGTGAGGTCCAGATGGTGGACTTGCTAGAGCTTTCTAGTTTGTATTTGTTATAAAGTATGTAAGCGTATCTGTCGGATCGGTAATTGTTGGGCTTACAAAAAAATGAATCAGTTATATGGTGTCTTGTTTGTGGAAGTGAAAATATAGTGAGATTGGTTTAAAAGTATCCTGAGTGTACGGAGTTATTTTAAGAGTATAAAAAGTTCCTCCAAAACAGCACCTTATCTTCAGAGAAGAAGTTGGGCAGGCAATTGCAGCCGGCTATCCTGAAAGGAAGATCGGTGAAACAACTCCGTGTAAGCTCAATAATAAAGTGGGAGTGTGAGTTTGGCACACTAGCACCACACTGCTCCCTCCAGTCGCCGGAAACCACAAGACAGGTGATGCCGCTATTGCGTGGACGGGTTTATGTCGATAGTAGGTCGGTGGTAATCAGTGTATTTCAGTAACTGAGAAGCATTATGATCAAAGAATAGATTAGCAAAATATCAATTGCAAAGCCATTGTTGAACCTCTGCAATTTCAATGTCATGCGATTATAAGAATAGAAATTTATGTTTTAATTATATATATCATTATGTAACCATTTTCTTTACAGTCACTCGACATGAAATGGTAGAGCTTACTCCATTCTTTCTGCACCACTCTTCTTGACATATAAGCGATCACCTCTATTGTTGTTGTTGCGGTCTTCAGTCCTGAGACTGGTTTGATGCAGCTCTCCATGCTACTCTATCCTGTGCAAGCTTCTTCGTCTCCCAGTACTTACTGCAACCTACATCCATCTGAATATGCTTAGTGTATTGATCTCTTGGTCTCCCTCTACGATTTTTACCCTCCACGCTGCCCTCCAATGCTAAATTTGTGATCCCTTGATGCCTCAAAACATGTCCTACCAACCGATCCCTTCTTCTAGTCAAGTTGTGCCACAAACTTCTCTTCTCCCCAATCCTATTCAATACCTCCTCATTAGTTACGTGATCTACCCACCTTATCTTCAGCATTCTTCTGTAGCACCAAATTTCGAAAGCTTCTATTCTCTTCTTGTCCAAATTGGTTATCGTCCATGTTTCACTTCCATACATGGCTACACTCCATACAAATACTTTCAGAAACGACTTCCTGACACTTAAATCTATACTCGATGTTAACAAATTTCTCTTCTTCACAAACGATTTCCTTGCCATTGCCAGTCTACATTTTATATCCTCTCTACTTCGACCATCATCAGTTATTTTGCTCCCTAAATAGCAAAACTCCTTTACTACTTTAAGTGTCTCATTTCCTAATCTAATCCCCTCAGCATCACCCGATTTAATTTGACTACATTCCATTATCCTCGTTTTGCTTTTGTTGATGTTCATCTTATATCCTCCTTTCAAGACACTGTCCATTCCGTTCAACTGCTCTTCCAAGTCCTTTGCTGTCTCTGACAGAATTACAATGTCATCAGCAAACCTAAAAGTTTTTACTACTTCTCCATGAATTTTAATACCTACTCCGAATTTTTCTTTTGTTTCCTTTACTGCTTGCTCAATATACAGATTGAATAACATCGGGGAGAGGCTACAACCCTGTCTCACTCCTTTCCCAACCACTGCTTCCCTTTCATGCCCCTCGACTCTTATAACTGCCATCTGGTTTCTGTACAAATTGTAAATAGCCTTTCGCTCCCTGTATTTTACCCCTGCCACCTTCAGAATTTGAAAGAGAGTATTCCAGTTAATGTTGTCAAAAGCTTTCTCTAAGTCTACAAATGCTAGAAACGTAGGTTTGCCTTTTCTTAATCTTTCTTCTAAGATAGGTCGTAAGGTTAGTATTGCCTCACGTGTTCCAACATTTCTACGGAATCCAAACTGATCCTCCCCGAGGTCCGCTTCTACCAGTTTTTCCATTCGTCTGTAAAGAATTCGCGTTAGTATTTTGCAGCTGTGACTTATTAAACTGATAGTTCTGTAATTTTCACATCTGTCAACACCTGCTTTCTTTGGGATTGGAATTATTACACTCTTCTTGAAGTCTGTGGGTATTTCGCCTGTGTCATACATCTTGCTCACCAGATGGTAGAGTTTTGTCATGACTGGCTCTCCCAAGGCCATCAGTAGTTCTAATGGAATGTTGTCTACTCCCGGGGCCTTGTTTCGACTCAGGTCTTTCAGTGCTCTGTCAAACTCTTCATGCAGTACCTTATCTCCCATTTCATCTTCATCTACATCCTCTTCCATTTCCATAATATTGTCCTCAAGTACATCGCCCTTGTATAAACCCTCTATATACTCCTTCCACCTTCCTGCCTTCCTTTCTTTGCTTAGAACTGGGTTGCCATCTGAGCTCTTGATATTCATACAAGTGGTATGAATATCACCTCTACAACACCTAAAATAAACTGGAGATTCTATAAATTTCAGCTCAAACACACAATAATCTCGACTGAATCCAAGTCTCAGAGTATGACAATATATAAATAACACAGACTAAATATTTACCTTAAAATTTTGTGTCAATGTTATGGGGATACATCAGGTGCTCCATCAGGAGCATTCAACAAATCTGGTGAATGGCGACTGATATTGCTGACTGTATTCCTGTTTTCTGTTGGAGACGATAATGCTGCTCGCAGTAGGACCAGTAAAATCCACATGATAAACACCATAACAGGAAAAGTGAGCAGATGATATCCACGTAACCTGAAGGCTAGCGCCCCCACAGAAATCCAGATCACAAGTTCTCGACTTCCTAGGCGTCGAAGACTGAGTCGTGGTGGTAGCTGCTGTGTAACAAGAACAGGGAACCGGCGAGATCCAGAAGTGTTACGTTCATAAGAGTGAATGGTTTGAGGTGGCAACAGTACTCGCTGCATCACTCTGCCTACAACACTAGGCCTCCGGTACAGTTCTGCTAACTCTGATCCATACTGGAAACATAAAAATGCATTTATGTTTTATCACAAGTGATAACAGAAAATGTAAGTCATAATAGTTACTATTTACATATATATCATTTATCTATACATCGTGTAGAAGTTACATTTGTTATTTTACGTAAGAGGCAGAGTGATTCTAACAGCTGTATGCACACACAACATTCTAATATTCTATTGGCCTTTGGAAAAGAATGGCAGATGTAAGTCATCAAATAATCAGATGATACAAATGTTTCTACAATTTCACCTTTAGATCTGTAATATAACAAACAGGGTATGAGACTGCATATCTCAGATCATGGAAACACACTAATTAAAATACGCTTCCTAGATAACCATTATTCATGAAACACAGAGCAAAGGAGTGAAGTATTCAGCTATAAAAATCCTTAACTAATTACACAGTAATGTGAAGAATCTAATACACTAAAGGTCATTAAAATTGTGACAAAATGGAGGCAGCATGCAATGAACCTCAAACTGGCATGAAGCTTACTGCAAGCTACAATATGCAAATGATTAGCATTTGAGTGCAGCCACACAGAGTAGGTTGGAGTATGGTGCACCCGAAACTGAACTTATATTTAATTTATTTATTCAAGTTATTAAGAACAACCATTCAATCTCCTACTAATACACAATAGTGTGTGGCACTGAGACACTTAACTCATCTTTTATTCTGTTGTTCGAAGAAACATTCTGTAAATTTGTGACTCTGAAGCCCTAACACCAACTCCATGTGACCATCAGCCATCAAGTGATCAGTGTAAACCACTTCATGGCCCCGGTAAATGTTGAGAATCGAGAGGGAGAGATAGCGGAGAGCTGCAGGGTTAACGGAGTCCTTAGGGCCATGCGAAAGGACCAGAAGAATCGGTGGCCTAGGTGTACACCATGGAGGTGTACATGAATGGAACTCGAGGAGAGATGGTAATGGGAAGGACTCCAGTTCAGACAGAAGGGACCGGATGTGAACTGCAATTGTATGCCCTGACCTGGGCCGCCAATGGGGGAGATGAACTGCCGTGGTTGGGAAAAGAAGACGGTAATTCGGATTCACAGGAGAACTACGAACGTGTGCAACGTAACTGGCAAACAGTTGTGCACACCTAGCCTTCAATGGAGGGACTCCGGTCTCCACCAGGACACTGGTCACCGGACTCATTCTAAAAGCTCCCGTCACTAGGCTAATGCCACAGTGGTGCCCTGGGGCAAGTAAACGCAACGTTGAGGACATCGCCAAACTGTAAACCAGACTCCCTTAGTCAAGGCGAGTTAGAACAAGGGCTCTGTAGAGCTGCAGCAGCATAGAGGGATCTGCACCCCAGTTGGTGTTGCTCAGGCAGCAGAGGGCATTAAGGTGCTGCCAGAAGCTCCCGTCACTAGGCTAATGCCACAGTGGTGCGCTGGGGCAAGTAAACGCAATGTTGAGGGCATCGCCAAACTGTAAACCAGGCTCCCTTAGTCAAGGCGAGTTAGAACAAGGGCTCTGTAGAGCTGCAGCAGCATAGAGGGATCTGCACCCCAGTTGGTGTTGCTCAGGCAGCAGAGGGCATTGAGGTGCTGCCAGCAAGTTGACAAAGGTGAGATAGCCAAGTCAATCGGGCATCGAAAACCAGTCCTAAGAATAGATATGTCTCCACTACAGTGAGTGGATCATCATTAAGGTAAAGTTCTGGTTCTGGATGAACGGCGTGACACCGACAGAAATGCACAAGACACAACTTCGCGGCTGAAAACTGGAAGCCGTGGGCTAGAGCCCATGACTGCACCTTGTGGATGGCTCTCTATAGGTGCTGGTGGGCAACACTAGTACTGGAGAAGTGGTACAAAATGCATCTGCATACAGAGAAGGTGAGACCGATGGCCAGACAGCTGCTCCTAGACCGTTAATGGCCACTAAAAATAGAGATACACTCATTACAGAGCCCTGCGGGACCCCGTTTTCTGGATATGGGGGGAACTATGGGAGGCACGGAAAGTATGGAGCGATAGGAAATTTTGGATAAAAATCGAGAGCAGGCCCTGGAGACCCCACTCATATAATGTGGCAAAGATATGATGTTGCCAAGTCATGTCATAAGCTTTTCGTAAATCAAAAAAGACAGCAGCCAGGTGTTGGTGTCTGGAAAAGGCTGCTCGGATGGCAGACTAGAGGGACACTAGATTATCAATGGCAGAGCAACCCTGGCGGAAACCACCCTGGCATGGAGCCAGTTGGCCATGTGACTCCAGGATGTAGCACAACTGCCATCTTATCATACGTTCTAACAGCTTACAAAGAACGTTGGTGAGGCTCATGGGCCGATAGCTATCCACATCAAACAGGTTTTTACTGGGTTTGAGCACTGGAATGATGGTGCTCTCCCGCCATTGCGATGGAAAGATGCCTTCGCACCAGATCCGGTTGAAGATGATGAGGAGATGTCGCTTGTAGTCGGACAAGAGATGTTTCATCATCTGACTCTGGACCCGATCTGGCCCAGGAGCTGTGTCAGGTCAATGTGCAAGGACATTGAGGAGCTCCCACTCCGTAAATGGAGCATTATAGGGTTCACTGTGATGTTCTGTGAATGAGAGGGCTTTCCTTTCCATCCACTGTTTGAGGGTGCAAAATGGTCGGGGATATTCTGACCCGGAGGCTCGAGCATAATGTTCAGCAAAGAGCTCGGCAATTGTGTTTGTGTCGGTAGATAACACGCCATTGATGCTAATGCCAGTAACACCTATCGGGGTCTGGTACCTACAAACACGTCTGATCTTCGTCCAGACTTTGGAAGGTGACATATGGCACCCAATGGTCGAGACGTACCTCTCCCAACACTCCTGTTTCCACCTTTACATAAGCTGGAAAATGCAGCCATGGAGCCGTTTAAAAGCTATTAGGTGCTCTAGGGAAGGGTGCCACTTATGTCGCTGTAGAGCTCGCTGACACTCTTTAATGGCCTCAGCAATTTCCAGCGACCGCCAAGGTACTGACTTTCGCCGGGGACATGGTAAAGAACAAGAGATCGCATTTTCCGCTGCAGAAACGATCGTTCTAGTGACCTCCTCAACTACCATATCGATGGTACCATAAGGAGGAGATTCAACAGTGACAGTAGAGGTGCAAGTGTCCCAGTCTGCCTTGTTTAAAGCCCATCTTGGTAGATGTCCAGGGGAATAGTGCTGGGGAGTGACAGGAAGATGGGAAAGTGGTCACTACCACACAAGTAATCGTGGCCTCTCCAGTGAACAGATGGGAGAAGTCCTGGGCTGCAGAGGGATAAATCAATGGCCGAGTAAGTGCCATGAACCACACTGAAATGTGTGCAGGCTCCAGTATTTAAGAGGCAGAGGTCAAGTTGAGACAGGGAAGCTTCAACATCTCTACCTCAACCAGTAAGCACAGTGCCACTCCACAGAATGTTATAGGTGTTAAAATCTCCCAAAAGTGTGAAAGGTTTAGGGAGTTGATGAATCAGTACTGCAGGGGTACTGCACCATCTGGAGAAAGACATACATTGCAGACAGTTATTTCCTGCATTGTCCTTATCCTGACAGCCACAGCTTTAAGAGGGGTTTGAAGGGGCACAGGTTCACTGCATACCGAGTTCAGGACACAGACACAAACTCCACCCGACAAGCTATTATAGTTGCTACGGTTTTTGTAATATCCCCTACAGCCGCGAAGGGCAGGGGTCTGCATTGTTGGGAACCAGGTTTCCTGGAGGGCAATGCAGAAAGCAGGTGTAAGGCTTAAGAGTTGCCGTAGCTCAGCCAGGTGGTGAAAAAAACCGCCGCAATTCCACTGGAGGATGATGGGATTGTGAGACTGAGAGGCACGAAACAGTCAATGAGGCAGTTTACGCTTCAGGGTTGCCTCCTGCCACCGACTGAGTGTTTGTGTCCATTTGTACTGTGGATGAGGCATCAGTGAGATCCATATCCTCAGGGGATACTGAGATCTCCACCTCACCCGCAGGTGCAGGATTGGTAGGGAGTGGTGATGTTAGGGCCACTGGAGAGTTGTTTTCCTCAGCGGACTTCTTTGTTTGCTTGCCCTCTCGCTTCTCTTTAGGGGCTTGCTGGGAGGACTTATCCGAAGTAGCTTCAGGCACGGAGGTAGACCGTGAAGCTCTTTGTCCAGCAGTTTTTGGCTCGTTTAGCCCCTGGCGAGTGTTCGCTGTGGCATTAGTGGAGACCTTGGGAGAGAGAGTCCCAAGGGACCCCTTCCGCATGAGGAGAGCCAAGGAGGCTGTTGCTTCTCCAGCTGGGTGGAGGGGATCGATATCCCCTGCGTTTGTGGGGCCTTGCTTCCGAAGTAGGTACTCTGGAAGCAATGGAAGGAAATTTTCCCCCTACCGCCCAGGGGTGGATGTATTCTGAAGGCCTGGAGGGCCCACTTTTCTTGGCACAGAATGTGGTACAACTAGTATTTGTGGTGGCGATGGTACTGTAGCTGCAGCGTATGTGGAAGTCAATTGAACGGGGTGCAATTGTTCAAATTTATGTTCAGCCTCTTGGTAAATCAACGGGTCCAGGGTCTTGTTCTCCATGATTTTCCACTCCTTTTGGAGTACTGTGCAGTCTGACGAGCAGGAGGAGTGCTGCTCTCTGCGGTTGATTCAAGTGGGAGGAGGTCGACAGGGAGTATCTGGATGCAGTGGAAGTTCGCAGTCTTGACATGTGGCGTTGGCAATGCAGCGGGAAGACATGTGCCCAAATTTCCAGCACTTAAAGCACCGCAAAGGCGGAGGGACGTACGGTTTAACGTCACAGTGGTAAACCATCACCTTGACCTTTTTAGGCAATGAATCACCCTCAAAGGCCAAGATGAAGGCACCAGTAGCAACCCTGTTGTCTTCGGGTCCCCTGTAAACGCGCTGGATGAAATGAACACCCCGCCGTTCTAGATTGGCGCGGAGCTCATCGTCAGACTGCAAGAGGAGGTCGCAATGGAAAAATAATTCCCTGGACCATGTTGAGGCTTTTATGGGGAGTGACGGAGACAGGAATATCACCCAGCTGGTCACAAGCGAGTAACGTCCGTGATTGGGCTGGGGATGCTGTATGAATCAAGACTGCACTGCTTCTCATCTTGAACAGCACTGTCACTTCCCCAAACTTATCCTCAAGATGTTCAACAAAAATCTGAGGGTTCATAGGTAGAAAGGAGTCCCATCCATTCTGCTACAGACTGAATACCAAGTCGAATATGGCTCTCTTCTTTCTGCAGCTCTATGTTTCTCCCATGGTGTAGCGAGGGAGGGAAATGATTTAGGGTCATATCTGCCAGCATTGTACTCCATCTTGCCCTTCTTAAAGACTGCTGGTGCCGTATGCTCACCAGGAAGAGATTACTTAGTCCATTTCATTGTTGGTCATCCGCCCTGATACCACCCACTCTGATCAGGGGCTCCCCCCACGGGTGCCAGCCAGCCACAGCAAAGGGCACCTGGCATGATGGCCATTGCTGGTAGTCCTGATGCCCCAGGAAGACTAGCATATACTCCTTTGCATACATGGGGAGTTTACCACTCAGGCATCAGCAGTGCAAACCCTGGGTTGTCAGGGGGGCTACCATCAAATGGGTACATGACGGCCCCACAACAATGGTCTGGTTACCATGCTGAATATTGGGCACAGAGAAATCCAATAGTCACGGGGGCAAAAGAGGACAGGAGACAATGGAAGAAGATGACATATCGCGGAAAGTGTCCTCGCCCAAATAGTTGAACCGCAGGTGGAGATGCAATGCCATGACAAGACGTTCAGCAGATCGAATCTAAGGGAACTATGGATAACTTATGCACCAGGTAAGGCATCCTTCCCCTTATGGCCCGCACTTCTGTAGAATTTGGAAAGTGGCAGGTGAAACCATAAAATGAGACCTGAACGTACAGGGCCTAAAAGTGTGAGATTACTTTTAGTCGCCTCTTACGACAAGCAGGGATACCTCGGACCTATTCTAACTCCCGGACCCGTATGGGGGTTGGACAATGGTATGAACTGGAAGAGGCAGGGTTCAATGTTGGAATTAGGGTGGTTTTGGTTGGAGGGATTGGCAGCAAAGAAGTGCTTCCATTGCAGGGAGTGGGGAAAGGAGAGTAGGCCTTTGACAAGTCTACCATAGTGAGATTTTCACTCAGCAGCGGAGTGTGCGCTGATATGAAACTTCCGGGCAGATTAAAACTGTGTGCCGGACCGAGTTCAAGTCTCGGTCCGGCACACAGTTTTAATCTGCCAGGAAGTTTCAAGTCTACCATGGCTAAATTTGGATGTAGGGCAAAAGCCAGGATTTGGTGGAGGGTTCGTAGGGAGTTTTTGGGGGCGGGGGGGGGGGGGGTATGGCAAGTTGGAAATATCAGCTAGGCAGTGTTTAGCTGCTATGAGGGGTGTGTGAGGAGCAACACTGTGGGTACGATAGGTGTTGGATAGTGGTGCCCCAAGGCAGCAGTAGGTTGGATAATTTATGGAGGTGATGTCTGGGATGCTTCTCCAGGTGCCGGTGAGCAAGGGATTCAATTTCAGAGATGCAATGTCAAGAGTAGGGATTGCAGAGTAGCAGTATCTTTGCAGAGGAAGCAGAGGTGGTTTTGGAATGCCTGTGCCATGGAGATATGTTTTTGCAGTACCAGATCTGCAAGGGCCAGGAACAGGCGGAAACTGGAAAGACGTGGATAAATGTGAAAGGAGGGACTGGATCCAGATAAAGGCTGTTGGGGGGATTCCATGGTTTAGGCAGCACTTGAGAAACAGGATGTAGGACTGGGTTTTGGACAGGGAAAGGGGTACTTTTCTAAACTGGTGCAGGAAGTTGGAGCAAGCATCCATTGTGGCAAGAATGGTGCAAAGGAAAACGGAATAACACAAAAATGTGCAAAATAGGTGTTGATAGTTGTGAGAGGTGCTGGATAAGCAAATAGACATATAAAAATGCATAAAAAATATGTAAAGACGCGCAGAAGCAGGCATCAATATACAAAAATAGGCACAAATGCATGAAACTGTGTGAAACCACATAAAACTGCGCACAAATACATTAAAAACATGGGCAAAAAGGTACGATGAGGTATGGGAGTGTGTGTGTGTTGCAATAAGTGAAGAGATTGGGGGGAGGGTGGGGGTGGGGGTGGGGGGTGGGGGGAGGGGTGTTTATGTTGAGGATTGAAAGTACATGTGGCAAGGGCAAGGCTGGAAAATGAAAGTCTAAAGTACGTCAGGATGAGGCATGAAGTGGGATCAATAGGAATAAATGTAATTAACTAACAAAGGAAAAAAATATGTGGCATTAGATGCTGCATCAATAATTCACGCGGTCACAAGGTCTGTGTTGTGAATGGACAGTCATTGATACAGTGTGGCTCGGAAGTAGATGCGGCTTGCAAGGTGGTGAATAAACACACGAAAGAATGGACACTAAGGATGTTTGGTTAGCGGCGCACTCAACTGCGCAGTTATAAGTGCAGACAGACACTAAGAAGAGTAATGCTATAGAGAAGAGCAACAAAAGAAAACATCTCAGGGTTGTAGGGTGGAAGAAAGCCATTTAGCAATAATCAAACAATGGAAACTCCAGGTAGGAATATCAACAATGTAGGAAAAAATACATTGCTACTTACTGTAAAGAAGACACCTGAAGTTGCATACAGGCACGATTAAAAGACACTCACATATAGCTTTTGGCCACAGCCTTCATCAGTAAAGACACACGCACACGCACTATTGCCAACTCCAACAGCTTGGGCATGAATGCAACATCACTTGGGATGTAAACAAAAATCTGGAGGGCTTGGTAAAGGGGAAGGGGCAGTAGTGTATGGGTGGGGAGAGAGAGACGAATGCTCCTTGCAACTTGACATGTCTTCTTTATGGCAAGTAGCAATCTTTCTTTTCCTACATTTCTACCTGGAATTACCATTGTTGGATTTTTGCTGAATGGCTTTCTTCCATTCTACAACCCTGTATGTTTTCTTTTTTTACTCTTCTCTAAAGCATTACTCTTCTTAGCGTTCATTCTTTCTCTTCTTTCCTGTGTTTATCCACTGCCTTCAAAACCACATCTCCTTCCGAACCACATTGTATCAACAACTGTCCACGCACAAAATAGACTTCGTGACTGTGAAGATTGTCGATGCAATACCTAATGCCCCAGATTCTTTCCTCAGATAGTTAATTACATTCATTCCTATCAATCCCACTTCATCCCACATCCAGACCTACTTTAGAGTTTTGTTTTCCACAGCTGCCCGTGCAATACGAACCTTTGATTCTCGAGCTAACCCATATCCCCCGCCCCCTCCTCCTCCTCCTCCCTTCACTCATTGAAACACACACACACACACACACACACACACACACACACACACACACACAACCACACACACTCACTCACACTCACACTCCCATACCTCATCATTTCATTTTCATCCCTGTTTCTTTATATTTTTAACGTATTTGTGGGTAGCTTAACTATGTTTCACATATTTTGTGTATTTTAACATATTTTTACATATTTGTGCATTATGTGCTTGTTGCCGTGTGTCTTTACTTATCCCGCTCCTCTCACAAGCATCAACACCCATTTTGCCCATTTTAGGGTCATTCCCCTTTCCTTTGCACCATTCCTGCCACAATGGACGCTTGCTCCAACTTTCGGCACCAGTTTAGAAAATTATCCCTTTCCCTGGCCAAAACCCAGTCCCACATCCTGTTTCTCAAATGCTGCCTAAACTATGGAATCACCTCAAATGGCCTTTCTATGGATCCAACACCTCCTTTCACCGAGATCTACATCTTTCCAGATTCTGCCAGTTCCTGGCCCTTGCAGATCAGGTGCTGCAAGAACACATCTCCATGGCACAGGCATCCCAGAACCACCTCTGCTCCCTCTGCAAGATACTGCTACTCTACAACTCTATACATCACATCTCTAAAGTTGAATCCCTTGCTCACCAGCACCTGGAGGAGCATTCCTGACACCACCTCCATAAATTATCCAACCTACTGACATTCTACTGCCGTCTCGGGGCACCACTACCCAAACCTATCATACCTACAGTGTTCCTCCTCATACACCCCTCATAGCAGCTAAAGCCTGCCTAGCTTACCTTTTCAAATTGTCACATAGCCGAAAACTCCCTATCAACCCTCCACCAAAATCCACAGGCAAAACATTCCCATAACACTGTGGTTAACCTTTCCACCAAAACCCTCAGCTCCATAAATGTTTCAGTCTTATCCAAAGGCCTCACCTTTGACCCAACACACAAAATTAAACACGGTGGGCTTGTCAAAGAACTACTCTCCTCCTCTCGATACCTGCAATGGAAGCACTTCTTTGCCACCAACCCCTCCAACCAAAACTGCCCTAATTCCAACACAGAACCCTACCTCTTCCAGTTCGTACCACCATGCCGCCATGATCTCCCCCTCGCACCTAATCATCCTTGGCCGCCTTACCTCCAACTTAGCCTCACCACCTTTCCCCAGGTCTCTTTCTCAGAACACCAACCTAACAGTAGAAGAAAGAACAGCCAGACAACTTCAAAACAAATCCTGACCTAATCATCCTACCTGAAACAAAGGTTCCACCACTGTTTTTAAGAATCGCAGTGACTGACTGGCAGAAGGCCTCCGCCAATTGTCTCGCAGTGACTACCTGGCAGAAGGCTTCTGCCAATTGTCTGACTCCTCCACCTATAAATTTTGCCAGAGTGATCCCATCCCAGAAGCACAACACTAACTCCAATCTCTGCTGTGTTTTGTTTTGCTTTAGCTTGCAAAACACAACTAGGATCATAAGCGCCCAAACTCCAAACTCAGCTTAAAGCATTAGGCCCTTCCCAGAACATCTCCCCTGAATCAATTCCCCTCCTTGACACTGTGATAGCCTGTACACCCACCTTCTACATGCTCCCCAAAATCAACAAACCCAACAATAATGGACGCCCCAATGTGGCTGGTTACTGTGCTCCTACTGAAAGAATGTCGGCACTCACTGACCAACACCTCCAACCGATTGCCTGTAATCTAGCCTCCCATGTCAGACACCAACCACTTCCTGCACCAACTCTCCACAATCGCCATCCCTTTACCTCTGGATCCCTACTGGTCACTGTTGACCCACCTTCCTATACACCAACGTCCCTCACGCTCATGGTCTAACCGCTATTGAACACTACCTTTATCAATGTCCTTCAGTCTCTTAACACACTGCCTCATTCTTCATACTCCTCATTAACTTTATCCTAACCCACAATTACTTCTCATGTGAAGGGAGAGTATATAAACAAATCCACAGCACAGCCATGGGCACTCGCATGGCACCGTCCTATGCCAATCTTTTTGTGGGCCATCTGTCATCTAGAGGAGGCCTTCCTAGCCTCCCAAAACACCAAACCCCTAGTCTGCTTCAGGTTCATTGATGATATCTTCAAGATCTGGACACAGGACCAAGACACCCTATATTCATTCCTACATAACCTCAACACCTTCTCTTCCATCTGCTTTACATGGTCCTCCTCAATCCAGCGTGCCATTTTCCTAGATGTTAACCACCTCCTCTCTGATGGCTCCATCCGCACCTCTGTCCACATTAAACCAACCAACCACTAACAGCACCTGCATTTTGGCAGCTGCCACCCCTTTCACACCAAGAAATCCCTAACATATAGCATGGCCACCTGGGGTGCAGTGACAAAAACTCCCTTGGTCAGTATGCTGAGTATCTCACGAAGACCTTCACTGACAGACACTATCCCCTAGAGATAGTCCACAAACAGATCTCCCATGCCATTTCCCCTCACAACCCCCAATCCTCGCATCACCCCCACAAACCAGCCACAAAGAAATATCCCCTTCAGCACCCACTACTACCCCAGACTGGAACAACTGAACCACATCCTTTGGCAGAGCTTTGATTACCAACCATCATGCTCTGAAATGAGGGACATCCTACCCAACATACTTGCCACCCCACCTAAAGTAGTGTTCTGTTGTCCACCTAACCTCCACAACAACCTAGTCAATCTCTAAGCCACTCCAAATTCCAACCCCTTGCCACAGTGATCATATCCCAGTGGGAGGTCCAGTTGCAAAACTTGCTCAATCCACCCACCCAGCATTTCCTATACCAGTCCTGTCACAGGTTTATCTTAGCCCATCAAGCAGCCAGGGCACCTGTGAAAGCACCCATGTCATTTATTAGCTCTGCTGCAATCATTGCACAGCTTTTTTTTATATTGGTATGACAACCAACCAACTGCCCACCAAACAGCCGACACAAAATTGTGCTTCACAACCCAAGCCATCTGGATCCTTCCCTCCACCATCAGTTTTTCTGAACTGCTCAGGTGGGAGTTACACTCACAACACATTTTCTGCTCTCATGATTATCCCGGCCTCAACCTGCAGTAACATACTGTCTCCACACCCTCCACCCAACAATTTCTACCCCCTCTGCCCTACCATCTCATCCCCATTCTCATCTACCACCCTGATTATTTGCAGACCTCTGCCAACGTATCTGTGCGTCATTCCTCACTTCTCTCCTTTTTTTGTTTCTTTTTTCCCCACCTCCCTGACCCACAACCTCCTGATACTGCAATTGGAATTGACAGATTCAGAAGGGCCATATTCATATTCAACACCAAAAATCTTGAGTCAGAAAATGGGCTTGTTTGCTGGAAGACAGTTAAATATCCACATGGATAGTGTAATGACGTATGGGCACTACAGACAGTTAAGTTACCATATCAGACCATGACTGTCTTCACAAGTTGCAAAACAAGAGCAACACACCAAAAAAAGTTTTGCATCACCATGGTCCCGGAACCTGTGCAGAAAACTGGAATAGATAACATAAACATCATTTTAGTCCATTTTATTGCTCAGGAAAGCCACAAATTGCATGTTGTACCACCATACAGCGAAACCTTCAGAGGTGGTGGTCCAGATTGCTGTACACACCAGTACCTCTACTACCCACAGCATGCCCTCTTGCATTGATGTATGCCTGTACTCGTCGTGGGATACTATCCACAAGTTCATCAAGGCACTGTTGATCGAGACTGTCCCACCCCTCAACAGTAATTCGGCATAGATCCCTCAGAGTTGTTGGTGAGTCACGTCGTAAATAAATAGTCCTTTTCAGTCTATGCCGGGTGTGATCGATAGGGTTCATGTCTGGAGAACTTGCTGGCCACTCTAGTCGAGCGATGTCATTATCCTAAAAGAAGTCATTCACAAGATGTACACGATGGGGGTACAAATTGTTGTCTATGAAGATGAATGCCTCACCAATATGCTGCCAATGTGGTTGCACTATCGGTCAGAGGATGGCATTCACGCATTGTACAGCCATTATGACGCCTTCCATGACCACCAGTAGCATATGTCGCCCCACATAATGCCACTCCAAAACATCAGGGTACCTCCACCTTGCTGCACTCACTGGACAGTGTGCCTAAGGCGTTCAGCCTGACCAGGTTGCCTGCAAACACGTCTCCGATGATCGTCTGGTTGAAGGCATATGCACTCATCGATGAAGAGAACATGATGCCAGTCCTGAGCAGTCCATTCACATGTTGTTGGGCTCATCTGTACCACACTGCATGGTGTTGTGGTTGCCAAGATGGACCTCGCCATGGACGTTGGGAGTGAAATAGCACATCATGAAGCCTACTGCGCACAGTTTGAGTCGTAACATGACGTCCTGTGGCTGCACGAAAAGCATTAATCAACATGTCAACATGCTGTTGGGGTTAATCCAAGCCATAATCCGTAGGCAGCAGTCATCCACTGCAGTTGTGGCCCTTGGGCAGCTTGAGGGAGGCATGTCATCGACAGTTCCTATCTCTCTGTATCTCCTCCATGTCCAAACAACATCACTCTGGTTCACTCCGAGACATCTGGACACTTCCTTTGTTGAGAGCCCCTCCTGGCACAAAGGAACAATGTGAACGCGATCAAACTGCGGTATTGACCATCTAGGCAGGGTTGAACTACAGAGAACATGAGCCGTGTACCTCCTTCCTGGTGGAATGACTGGAACTGATCAGCTGTCGGGCCCCCTCCTTCTAATAGGCGCTGATCATGCATAGTTGTTTACATCTTTGGGTGGGTTCAGCGACATCTCTGAACAGTCAAAGGGACTGTGCCTGTGATACAATATCCACAGTCAACGTCTATCTTCAAGAGTTCTATGAAATGGGGTGATGCAAAACTTTTTTTGGTGTGTATTTACTAAATACGGTAACCGATATCTGCTAGTAGCTCCCATATTGATTCACATTTTCCAAAGCAAAGTCTGCTCTTCAGCATATGAAACAGGTAAAATTAACAATTAAAACAATAATCAGTGTAAAGACTGAATATTAACAACTTCAACATCTTGAAAGAATTAAATTAAAGCTCCCAATTCTGTCTGTACCTAGGTCACTCTTTTTATCAAAATGCTGAAACGTGTAGTGAAACAACAGATTTACAATGATCGTATCTTGCTGGAATTATTTTTTTTATCAGACTTATTTTTCTTCATTTTCAGGAAATTTCATACTAAAAAGTGACGATAACTGCTGTAATTATATCTGTGTAACAGACTCATAGTATACAGAAAGTATTCCTCCTTTTCTTCAATCTGCTGATGAAGAACATTGACAACAGATCTGAATAACAAACCTAATTTGATTTATTAGGCACTTCAGTGTATTTCAGGCAGGCTATCTTTAGTAACCTAATCCATAATTTTTCCTTTCGAACCGTCCTGCTAAAGCATTTTAATACTATTACTTAATCCATGATGACAATGAGAAAGTCTTCTCCCTCTGAAAGACAACAGTTATCAGTGATGATCTTACCTGCATCAATGGTACCACTTAGCTAATTACTGTACACACTTCTGAAATCACCTACAATTTGACAGTGCAAAGTTTGGCACAATGCCAAACAAAGACATGATGCTGTTGAAACTTGGTTGTTTGTATTTTTTATTACATAAGGAAAATTTGTAGCTAAAAGTCCACAAGAAATTCTGAGCTCTTAGAGGTAATAACCGTCTAGATCAGATTATGCTTTCCTAAGCTTTTCATACCATTCCTGTTCAATGATGATTTATTCTCAAATTGCGAAAAAAGTTCTACAATTTTCAATGTATTTCATTTGGTTCAGCTTCAATTTTAGACACAGAAAATTGGTTGTAGCTACCCTCTCTTAGTTGCCTTCAAATAGGAGGAATACAAAATATTGCTAGGAGTAGAAAAATTTCATGTAAACAATAATGCGACAAATAACAGGAAATCAGTGATTTACGAATATAATGTGACTCTGCCAGATTTTACAAGTTGTGAAATTTGGTATTTTCACCATTCCCGTTTAGAAATGTTGTAAACATGAAGGCAATGGGTTACTAATATTGGCAACTGCTATTTGTTTAAAGTTGAAATTGTGTCCTTAATTTTTTTTTCAAGGTTGACGTATGCATGTAAGTTTAAAATGACCATTTATTTCCAGCCTAAGGAACTAATGCCTTGATATGACATCAGCCAATAACAGTTTTATCTGCCAACATCAAATTTCTCTACCCTTTTGCACAACAAATTCATATTTTGGAGACACCTCTAATGCGGTGCAGCAATTGAACGGCACAGTTTCATAGTACGCAGTATAAACATGAAAAACAACAAACACAGCAATTTAGCTTTAAAAACACTTGAGCCAAAATGGAGTCTGATTAACTTGCATCTATCAGGCAATCAGACCTCTAATTACACTGCAGAGCACGCTGCTATCACAACTTCATTTTGCACAATAGTAAAAATAATACTGAGTACATATTGTTGCAAACATTTTCATTGTACTGTTGTACCACAAGACACATGTCTCTGTGACGTCATGTGTTCTGTATTGTGACTGGCTGATACAAGTCAATGAAGCAGTGTTTGTTATGCTAAAATGCCTATTTGGTGTTCTGAAATACAGAGTTCAACTGGTGCACCACATTAAGGATCTCTCCAAAACACGCCATTTTTGCTACGGTTTGTTGTGCAAAAGTATTAATAAATGTGATGTGCTGAGGGCAATTTGGCCCCTATGTTCAAATACAGATTCAGAGTGGCAGTTCTAAAATTATAGTGAAGTATTGAAGCTTTTGTGGCTTAATGTCTGAACAGATAACTTCAAGAGTTATGATTATAAAACTTTCAATGTTGTTTGGTTGCAGAGTTCTTTGTTCTTTAATTGATTTGATTTAATAGATTTAACATAGAGGTTTCTTTTTCAACAACGTAAATAAATTAGATGTGCTATTTCAATGATAACAACAACTCTCTCTCTCTCTCTCTCTCTCTCTCTCTCTCTCTCTCCTCAGTGATCACAGGCCCTGTAGACCACGCGCTGCATCAACGATCTGCTTCCACCCTGTGGAAATTTCTAATGCTGCGATGTCCTTCTCTATGTCATCTTTCCACTTTGTACGAGGTCGGCCCAATGGTCTTGTTGTCTGCAGAGTTCCTTCAAATGCTTTCTTGGTGATTCTGTTGGTTTCCATTCTAGGCCACATGTCCAGCCCACTGCAGTCTCCTACTTCTTAATTTCTGGATGATGGTGGGCTGCTTCATTAACTGATTTTGACTTCTCAATACGCCATTCTCCAACACAGGCCCCCAGATTTTTCTCATTACTTTTCTTTCGAAAACATTCAGTTTTTCTCTTTCATTTTTTTTTAAGCGTCCAGCTTTCTGAACCGTACAGTACTATGGGGCAGATGATAGTGTTGTAATAAGAACAACGCTGATCATTAATAATGTAACTAATAGGTATAATTCTATTTTCATCATAACACTGAACAATAAGGGCAGCATAGTTTAGAAATAAGCTGTAAGGAAATAACACCGGCACAAAATAATACCTAAATCAGCAAATAAATAAACAAAAATTTCATGTCTCTAAACGCAGCTTGTCCTACCAATAAGAAAATTGTGATTAGTCGTCATATGACTAGAGAGTCATTATACACATGGAATCACAGGTAGCATACAAAAATATTTGTGATTACCATTTCATTAAGCTTTGAAGAAATTTGGTAGCCAATCTTCACAAGAAAGGCAATTTCTGATGATCTTATTGGCTGCAGTTCTGGATCTCCATGGTACTCTATTAAGCGCCTCTGTCTCCAGTCACGGATGGAAGGACTGACAAGGGGATCCTGTAAAAAAATGTTGCTTTCACAAGTGTAGTCAAGAACACCATAGCACTATGCATTGCTGTACAAAAAAATGTAAACAAATTTTTGTTAACCCTGGCAATGCCAACAGTGGAGGTGAGGTTACTTCATGCTCACCTTTTGTAAATACTGTAATCTAGTTGTGAACTTAATATTTTAAAATTCTAAAAAACATTCATTGTTTTTAATCCACTCTTCGACCAGATTCAACAACTGTTTCACTTTGTCGATTACACTCAATCCAAAAATTTAAGTCTTACTCAATAAATAATAGCATCAAAACATATTTTCTGGTTTTGGATCACACAGCATTACCTCTTTAGGAAGTAGCTTTTTCAACAGTCAACAATAATTAGCAATTTTTTTTTGGTGGTTGATTATAAAGTACAGCTCCCGCCTCTCCAGTCAGTATACAGTAATAAGCCAAAACATTATGACCACTGCCCACTGTGATGTCTGGCGCCACCTGGTGGCGCTGCGGGCATGTGAAGTGGTAACAAAAGTATGTCAATGGAGGATCATCCTAACAAACATATGGGCTGCAAATGTGGAAATCCATTGCAATAAGTGACTTTGACGAAGGACAGTTTAATATTACGCAGAGCATATGAAGAAGTATCTCAAAAATGACAAAGCTGTTTGATTGCTACTATCGTGAGCATTTACAAAAAGAGGTAGGAGGCAGTGAAGCTACCACTAGGCACTAAATAGTTGGATGTCTACAACCCTTCAAGAATGTGGGGTTCAGAGACTTGTCTGCTGTAAAGTAGGACAGATGGTGATCTGTGGCATCTATCTGGCATCTATCCCAACAGATAAAGAGCTAGAATTCAAAGGTGCAAAAATTTTCCAAATTGCAGTTTGTGGGGTGCTTGTTAATCCTCTAATACAATAAGTATATACTAAAACACTGGTATTGTAAGTTTGATCTTTTATAGTATGATTGCTTGGTTGGTTGTTTTGGGGTATAAAGGGACCAAACTACAGAGTCATCAGTCCCTTTTTCCTCAAGCAAACAAGTCTCAAAGTAAAACAATTAAAAACAAATGAATTGGGGGAAGTAAATTGGGAACCATATCGAAAGAGAGAATAAAAAAAGTGAACCAAAGGGGGAGATACACACTAAAAGGAAAGGTAGCAGGAGGCAGTAAAATAACATAGCAGACGGCCTGAGTTCGCTGATCACAACGATAAAAAAAAGATGAGCCAGCCACTCTGCAACACACTAAAATCGCCAGCTTAAATGACAAGGTGAGCAGAACATACATAGGGAAAAGACAAACAACAAGGCAAACAAAATGCAAAGTAAGAGCAACGAAGATGTAAAAGGGAGGGAGGATGGAGGCCTGGGAGAGAAGGCCAGGTGCCCAAGCTTCGACAGTATGATAAAAAACCCCTCGCAAATGAAACAAAAAACTAAATTGGCCATTTAGGCTTTTTCGCCCAACATTGTAGGTATAGTGCTGGGAAGGTTGAAAGTCCGCCACAGAATAGCTAAAATAAGACAGTCCAACAAGAGGTGGATGACAGTTATACGGGAGCCACAGCGACACTGAGGTGGGTTCTCATGGTGGAGGAGGTGACCCATGTGTTCTCCACGAATAGCCGATGCAGAGCTGGTAAAGGACAACAGAGTCCCTGCGAGTGGCTCGCATGGATGACCGCCATACATTCGTTGTCTCCTTGATAACACGGAGTTTGTTTGGGGTTCTGAAGGTATGTCATTCAGTATCCCAGAACGTGAAAACTTTGCGGTGGAAGACCGATCAGAGAAATTTCCAGAGTTGGTTTACCAGTAGCCTGTTTGGCCAGGCTGTCAGCAAGTTCATTGCCTGGTATCCTGATATGTCCTGGGGCCCAAATGAAGGTCACTGAACGTCCACTGTTCTATGGCATAAAGAGACTCCTGGATAGTCATTACCAAATGATATCAAGGGAAGCACTGGTCAAGAGCTTGAAGGTTGCTTAAGGAGTCATTATAGATGAAGGACACACCAGTGCTCAAAGGTGTGACAGATGGCTACCAACTCTGCAGTGAAAACACTGCAGCCATCCGGCAAGGAATGCTGTTCAGTATATCCAACGTGAGCATAAGCAAAGCCAACAAGACTGTCAGCCATTGATCCATTGGTGTCGACTATTTCTGAGCACTGGAACTTGCCAAGAAGAGAAAGAAATTGCCGGCAAAGGGCCTCAGGTGGAACGGAACCTTTTGGGCCTTGCGATAGGTCCAGCCGAAGCCTTGCCCGAAATATGGACCATGGAGGGATATGGAAGTGGGAGCCGCAGGAAAGGTGGTAGTTATAGTACGAAAAGCAAAGTATTAACTTCATACATGCACAGAGACTCAAATTATCTCACCAAGTAAAATATTATTCGTCTGCAGAAGGCTCTCTCATCAGCAGTTTGCAAAAATCCCCCAAAAATTCTTCAGCTAGATACGCTGTATGAGAGTGAACAATCTCCTATAAGAAGCTGACATGTTTCACTAGCGCTGTTAAAACAAGAGCATGCATAAAATCCAGACCTACTGAAGCACAGAAATGTCCCATTGTCCTTTGAATGTCCCCACCAAATTGACAATCTGAGTAGTAGCTTCCAGTGTTCATGTTGCAATTCACATAGACTGTGCAGCAAGTCTTGTTTTAGCCTTTACTTTGGACTGAGCTTGACTTTGTCAATACTTCCAATCCCAAAATAGTAAATAAAGCCTCACAACTTGCCACAAGTATCCCCAAGTGAAATTCCCTGATGTTTCCCTGATTTCCAGACAAGTTTTAGCATTTTTCCCTGACAAATTTTGAGATCTCAAGAGTAAGTAAAGACTTAAGTTGACAATCCACCTTCGCAGCTACAATACAAGAAATAATAGTACCGAACAAAGAAATATCCAAATAAAACTTGCAAGCAGATGGTGTTTCCTAATGTGAGCAAAAATCTGAAGTACTAACATCAACATTTTTTGTAATGAACTGTTTTTAGATGGAGAAAGCAAGCCAAATGGAATGTGGGTTTTATTGAGTCCACTGACCTTTTTTTTTTTTTTTTTTTTTTTTCTTCTTTCAATAAAACAAAACACATTTGGTAACAAAAATACGCATTTCCTTTGGATCGCAAAATAGATTTAAAATAACTTAACTGATTTCAGAAATAACCTCAGAAAAAAATAGGCCTCTTGAATGAAGTGTATAAGGTAGGGAAGAGTTGTGTAAACCAACAAGATAGGTGACTGCCAATAAAATGTTGATTCTACTATGTTCATTACTGTAGGTTATTACCAACTGTGTTACATGTATTATTTTACAGGTATTATGTGACTTTTCTTTCAAGTAATATCTGAGCACATAGTGTACAAACCATCAACCATCAGCGACTACCAAAATTTTCTTCTTCTTGTCATCCATACTTTATAATATATAAGCTACTTTTGAAGTGCTAAAATAAATAAAATTTCTATAAAACGACACACTTTGTGATGTGTTTGTGGTGAGACAGTTGCAATTTCTGAAATCCATCGCCTGTGGCCTCTGGCCTACAGAGGAACATTACAGTACCGGGTCCATGGATGATGATGATGATGATGATGATGATGATGTTGTTGTTGTTGTTGTCATCTTCAGTCCAGAGACTGGTTTGACATAGCTCTCCATGCTACTCTAACCTGTGCAAGCTTCTTCACCTCCGAGTAATTACTCCAACCTATATCCTTCTGAATCTGTTTAGTGTATTCATCTCTTGGTCTCACTCTATGATTTTTGCTCTCCAAGCTTCCCTCCAATTCTAAATTGGTGATCCCTTGATGCCTCAGAATATGTCCTACCAACCGATCCCTTCTTCTAGTCAAGTTGTGCCACAAACTCCTCTTCTCCCCAATTCTGTTCAATACCTCCTCATTAGTTATGTGATCTACCCATCTAATCTTCAGCATTCTTCTGTAGCGCCACATCTCAAAAGCTTCTATTCTCTTCTTGTCCAAACTATTTATCGTCCACATTTCACTTCCACACATGGCTACACTCCATATAAATACTTTCACAAATGACTTCCTGACACTTGAATCTATACTCGATGTTAACAAACTTCTCTTCTTCAGAAACACTTTCCTTGCCATTGCCAGTTTACATTTTATATCCTCTCTACTTCGATCATCGTGAGTTATTTTGCTCCCCAAATAGCAAAACTCATTTACAGTACTACTTTAAGCGTCTCATTTCCTAATCTAATTCCCGCAGCATCACCTGATTTAATTCGACTACATTCCATTATCCCCATTTTGCTTTTGTTGATGTTCATCTTACATCCTCCTTTCAACACACGGTCTATTCCTTTCCACTGCTCTTCCAGGGCCTTTGCTGTCTGTGACAGAATTACAAGGTCATCGGCAAACCTCAACGTTTTTATTTCTTCTCTGTGGATTTTAATTCCTACTCCAATTTTTCTTTTTTTCCCCTTTACTGCTTGCTCGATGTATAGATTGAATAACATCAGGGATAGGGTGTGTCACTCCCTTACCAACCACTACTTCCCTTTCGTGCCCATCGACGCGTGATAACTCCCATCTGGTTTCTGTAAAAATTGTAAATAGCCTTTCGCTCCCTATATTTAACCCTTGTCACCTTCACAATTTGAAAGAGAATATTTCAGTCAATACTGTCAAAAGCTTTCTCTAGAAATGCTTGAAATGTAGGTTTGCCTTTCCTTAATGTAGCTTCTAAGATAAGTCTTAGTGTCAGTATTGCCTTGCATGTTCCAACACTTCTATGGAACCCAAGCTGATCTTCCCCAAGGTCAGCTTCTACCAATTTTTCCGTTCACCTCTAAAGAATGTATATTAGTATTTTGCAGCTACGATTTATTTAACTGATAGTTCATTGTTTTCACACCTGTCGACACATGCTTTCTTTGGGATTGGAATTATTGTATTCCTCTTTAAGTCTGAGGCTATTTTGCTTGTCCCATACATCTTGCTCACCAGATAGGTAAAGTCTCGTCATGGATGGCTGTCCCAAGGCTATCAGTAGTTCTGATGGAATGTTGTCTACTCCCGGGGCCTTGTTTTAACTAAGGTCTTTAAGTGGTCTGTCAAATTCTTCGCGCAGTATCATATCTCCCATTTCATCTTCATTATGTCCTTTTCCACTTCCATTAGATTGTCCTCAAGTACATCACCCCTGTATAGACCCTCTATATACTCCTTTCACCTTTCTGCTTTCCCTTCATTGCTTAGGACTGGTTTCCCTCCGAGCTCTTGATATTCATACAGATGGTTCTCTTTTTTTTCCATAGGTCTCTCTAGTTTTCCTGTAGGCAGTATTTATCTTATCCCTAGTGATATATGCCTCTACACCCGTACATTTGTCCTCTACCGATCCTTGCACTTCCTATCAATCTCATTTCTGAGACATTTGTATTCCTTTTCCCCTGCTTTGTTTCCTGCATTGTTAAATTTTCTCCTTTCATCAATTAAATTCAATATTTCTTCGGTTACCCAAGGATTTCTACTAGCCCTCGTCTTTTCAGCTACTTTATCCTCTGCTGCTTTCACAATTTCATCTCTCAAAGCTACCCATTCTTCTTCAACTGTATATCTTTCCCCTGCATTTGTCAACTGTTCCCTAATTCTCTATCTGAAACTCTCTACAACCTCTGGTTCCTTCAGTTTATACAGGTCTCACCTCCTTAAATTCCCGCATTTTTGCAGTTTCTTCAGTTTTAATATACAGTTCATAACTAATAAATAGTGGTCAGGGTCAGCATCTGTCCCTGGAAATGTATTACAATTTAAAACCTGGTTCCTAAATCTCTGTCTTACCATTATATAATCTATCTGAAATCTTCCAGTGTCTCCAGGCCTCTTCCACTACAACCTTCTTTCAAGATTCTAAAACTAAGTGTTGGGTTGGGTTGTTTGGGGGAAGAGACCAAACTGCGAGGTCATCGGTCTCATCGGATTAGGGAAGGACGGGGAAGGAAGCCGGCCGTGCCCTTTCAAAGGAACCATCCCAGCATTTGCCAGGAGCAATTTAGGGAAATCACAGAAAACCTAAATCAGGATGGCCAGACGCGGGATTGAACCGTTGTCCTCCCGAATGCGAGTCCAGTGTGCTAACCACTGCGCCACCTCGCTCAGTAAACCAAGTGTTAGCCATGATTAAGTTATGCTCTGCGCAAAATTCTACCGGCGGCTTCCTCTTTAATTCCTACGCCCAGACCATATTCACCTACAACTTTTCCTTCTCTTTCATTCCCTACTATCTAATTCCAGTTCCCCACGACTATTAAATTCTTGTCTCCCTTAACTATCTGAGTAATTTCTTTTATCGCATTATACATTTCTTCAATCTCTTCATCATCTGCGGAGCTAGTTGGCATGTAAACTTGTACTACAGTGGTAGGTATGGGCTTTGTGTCTGTCTTGGTTACAATAATGCATTCATTATGCTGTTCATAGTAGCTTATCTGGGCCCCTATTTTTTTTATTCATTATTTAACCTACCCCTGCATTACCCCTCTTAAGGCGGGTCCACATTGAGTACGCCACGCCATGCTGCTGCACCCCGCACACAGCTGTAACAGAGAGGAGTGCGCTATCCGCGCCGCTCCGAGGCGCTCACTGTGTTCCAGTTGGAGCGCACACATGGTCTGAAGATGGAGCGAGCCAGAAGCCGTCTAAACTGAGCGCGCGCAAACACACCACTTCCTTTGATGTACTGACAACAGCCGGAAAACAGCGCGGCGCGGCACGGCACGGCGCAGCGCGGTTCGCCATCCACACTGAGCGCGCAGAGCCGTTTTGCGCAGCGCGGCACGCTCAGTGTGGACCCGCCTTTAGATTTTGTATTTATAGCCCGTGGCAGTCCTGTATTCACCTGCCCATGGATAAAACACAAAACTCCACTGCATTATGCCACACACAAACAGACCCGGCGTGCGGACAGGTTGATGAGACCAGATCTGATGGGCAAGACATGCACATTAATGGGAAAGGAAGGGCTTCAGATTGGCAGGCCCGATCCATTAGAGATACCTGCAGAAATGGTCTGCAGTTTTGGCCTGTTGCAGAAATTCACTAGTGTGGCCAGCTATTCAGGAGTCACAGATAGCATGTTGATGAAATGGGACCCCATTGATCAATCCATGCAACAGATAACTTGTGCAAACACTCTGAGAATCAATAGCAATGATGATCGGTGCCAATTCACCATAAAGATTATCACTGAGCTGCAGACGAGATTTTTTCAGTGTTTTAATTTCCCTGACATGTTTGAAAGTCCGTGATATTCCCTGAATTCCAGAACCTGTGGCAACCCTGGTCTCACAGTAAGTGCAGATACTATGTATCCCTGAATAAAAAAATCCTTAACACAAAACATTACAATCACTAGTACTAGATTTGCCTGTGTTCATTCAGTATTATTCAGAGTGGCAGCATTAGTAAAATGAACAATTTTAGCAAAGCTGTGATAATTTATGTCTAAATCAGACTGGTTGAATGAGGCTTTGAAACCTGCTCCTTCCTAGCAAGTGTCTACTACCTTAAATAGTTTGTACTGTAAAAATTACAAAATAGTACAACATTCTTGTATTGTACCTGATTTTGAACTAAGTGCACTTGTACACACGTTAACTCAAGTGGTACCCATTTTGGAGCATGATTACCCATATTACCAATCCTTCTGTAGAATATTCAGAATGACTGCCTGGTGTTTATCAAGCTGTGCTTATGCACTGCAATAGCAACCACCACCTATTCTCCTCCAAGGTTATTTGAACATGGTCGATACCAGTTTGTTATGACCTGTTTATTTTCCAAGATAGGTTATTCCTTTATTTCACTTACAGAAGCTCATGTGACACACCTAACTGATGTCCTGCTCTATTTAGAAATTAATTAAATGCACTGGAATGAAGTGAATAAATCAATGAGTATATAATCAACGAAGATGCAAAGGTGTGAAGTGATGGTGTGAAGTTGCAATTGAAAATTTCATGTTACTGCATCTTCAATGAGTCCATTCTCACTGACCAAATTAATTTCAGTGCATTTAATTCATTTCACGAATATTCCTCTTGGATGGGTAAGCCACAGTCCTCCACCAACTTCATTCCCCCAGTGGTGCTATTCTCATATATGCCAAGAGAGATCCTCTACTAACATTGTTCAGAAATTGTAAGTACACACATCAGGAAGTCCGAGTCTGGCCTGGAGGTGCACTCAGATAGCCTAATTGTTAAGGTAACTGTCCGCGATAAGCAGGAATTTTCAGTTGTCACTGCAAGTTTATTACTCCTCTAAATCATAACTAGTTTAAAGCACTTTATACTTATCTTCCAATAGTTTACACTCAATGTAAAATTTTGAAACAAATTATACGAGGGGGGACCCAAAAGAAATGGGATTGTTGTCATAAAAAATTTATTGATGAACCTTTTTACAAAATTACTTCAGTCACCTTCAAAATACTCTCAATTACATGTGATGCACTTGTCAAGTCTCTTTTCCCACTGTTGGAAGCATGTTTGGAACTCTTCAAGCTGTTTTTACCGCCTCCATAATGCTCCCCTTTTAGTGGTGGTGGTGGTGGTGGTTCATGGAAATAGGAAAATGTCGCACAGGGGCGCTAGGTCTGGCGAATACGGAGCATGGGGAATGACAGACCACTTCTGAGATTCTGAGATACCAAATAGTGGGTCACTCGTAAGGCCGCGTGTGCTGGAGCGTTGTTGTGATGCTGAAACCAGTCACCTGATCGCCAAAGTTCCGGACGTTTCCTCCTCACATTCTCTCGCAGACGCCTTAAAACATCCAAGTAAAAGCGCTGGTTAACAGTCTGGCCAGGGGGTACGAATTCCCGATGCACAATTCCACGAACATCAAAAAAGACAATGATCATCGTCTTCACATTTGACCTCACTTGCCCTGCTTTTTTTAGTCTGGGAGAGTTGGGAGTCCTCCACTGGCTTGACGCTTGCTTGGTTTCTGGGTCACACCCGTAACACCTATTCTCATCCCCTGTAATGACTTTGTTCAAGAAGTTTGGATCACATGCAATCTCTGTTTTCAAGTCATGACACACATTCATGCGGATGGTTTTTTGCTCCTCTGTGAGAAGGCACGGAACAAATTTGGCAGCAACATGTCTCATGTGCAAATCCTCACTCAAAATCCGCTGGCACAAGCTCCAACTGATTCCTGTCTCTGCTGAAATTTGGTCGATCATTTGGCGACGATCCTTGTTGATCTTTTGGTGGACCTTTTCAATGTTCTCATTTCGCGATGTTGAAGGGCGTCCAGAACGAGCTTGGTCTTCAACACATATTTCACCACACATCTCACCATGCTTAAAGCGCCCAAACCACTCGAAAACCTGTGTGCGGCTCATAGCGTCCTCCTGGAAAGCTCCCTGAAGCATTTGGTGTGTCTCTGTTGCAGTTTTTTTAAGCAGGAAACAAAATTTCACACACACTCTTTGTTCTTTTAAAGTTGCCATAACGACTTCGCAAAGGTAACCCACCAACAGTCAGAGAAACACAATACCACACTTGCACGTTCAACTCTACACTGACGCCGTCTGCACAGCTGTTTCATGAAGGTCTCTACTAATACCATCTAGCGTGAGAACCCTGCACTACACCTACGAGTGGCAGCACCCTCGGAGTCCAGTTTCTTTTGGGTCCCCCCTTGTACATGCTTTTGTCATGTACATATTCTATTAGAAAAGTAAACTGCCTCTTTCTAATATTGTTGTCATCAATGAGTGTGAGTTATATCACACTGATGTAAATGTTTGGTTTCACATCTTGGAGTGGTATATAATATGAGTTTTCTGTAAGACTAGTTGCATTTCAGCAGGACTGTTCATTTTAAGGCATCTGTTGTAAGGAAACAAGGCATGCCACTGCTTCAGTATGAATGATAATGTAAAATAAACAAAATTTGTATCTGAGATGTAATTGGAAAAGGGAAAAAATAAGAGCTTTGGGAACTCTGATTCATTGTAGTGGTTGCTGTTGTTGTTGTTGTTATGGTCTTCAGTCCTGAGGCTGGTTTGATGCAGTTCTCCATGCTACTCTATCCTGCGCAAGCTGCATCATCTCCCAGTACCTACTGCAGCCTACATCCTTCTGAATCTGCTTAGTGTATTCATCTCTTGGTCCCCCTCTACGATTTTTATCCTCCATGCTGCCCTCCAGTACTAAATTGGTGATCCCTTGATGCCTCAGAACATGTCCTACCAACCGATCCCTTCTTCTAGTCAAGTTGTGCCACAAACTCCTCTTCTCCCCAATTCTATTCAATACCTCCTCATTCGTAACGTGATCTACCCATCTAATCTTCAGCATTCATCTATAGCACCACGTTTCAAAAGCTTCAATTCTCTTCTTGTCCAAACTATTTATCATCCACGTTTCACTTCCATACTTGGCTGCACTCCATTAAATACTTTATGAAACGACATTCTGACACTCAAATCTATACTCAATATTAACAAATTTCCCTTCCTCAGAAAAGCTTTCCTTGCCATTGCCAGTCTACATTTTATATCCTCTCTACTTCGACCATCATCAGTTATTTTGCTCCCCAAATAGCAAAACTCTTTTGCTACTTTAACTGTCTCGTTTCCTAATCTAATTCCCTCAGCATCACCCGAGTTAACTCGACTACATTCCAATATTCTTTTTTGCTTTTGTTGATGTTCATCTTATATCCTCCTTTCAAGACACTGTCCATTCCCTTCAACTTTGCTTGCTCAATATACAGATTGAATAACATCGGGGAGAGACTACAACCCTGTCTCACTCCCTTCCCTACCACTGCTTCTCTTTCATGTCCCTCGACTCTTACAACTGCCATCTGGTTTCTGTACAAATTGTAAATAGCCTTTCGCTCCCTGTATTTTACCCCTGCCACCTTCAGAATTTGAAAGAGAGTATTCCAGTCAACATTGTCAAAATCTTTCTGTAAGTCTGCAAAAGCTAGAAACGTAGGTTTGCCTTTCCTTAATCTTTCTTCTAAGATAAGTCGTAGGGTCAGTATTGCCTCATGTGTTCCAATATTTCTACAGAATCCAACTGATCTTCCCCAAGGTCAGCTTCTATCTGTTTTTCCATTTGTCTGGAAAGAATTCGTGTTAGTATTTTGCAGCCACGGCTTATTAAGTTGATAGTTCGGTAATTTTCACATCTGTCAACACCTGCTTTCTTTGGGACTGGAATTATTATATTCTTCTTGAAGTCTGAGGGTATTTGACCTGACTCATACATCTTGCTCGCCAGATGGTAGAGTTTTGTCAGGACTGGCTCTCCCAAGGCTGTCAGTAGTTCTAATGGAATGTTGTCTACTCCCAGGGCCTTGTTTCAACTTAGGTCTTTCAGTGCTCTGTCAAATTCTTCATGCAGTATCATATCTCCCATTTCATCTTCATCTAGATCCTCTTCCATTTCCATAATATTGTCCTCAAGTACATCACCCTTGTATAGACCCTCTATATACTCCTTCCACCTTTCTGCTTTCCCTTCTTTGCTTAGAACTGGGTTTCCATCAAAGCTCTTGATATTAATACAAGTGGTTCTCTTTTCTCCAAAGGTCTCTTTAATTTTCCTGTAGGCAGTATCTATCTTACCCCTAGTGAGGTAAGCCTCTACATCATTACATTTGTCCTCTAGCCATCTCTCCTTATCCATTTTGCATTTCCTGGCAATCTCATTTTTAAGACGTTTGTATTTCTTTTTGCCTGCTTCATTTACTGCATTTTTATATTTTCTCCTTTCATCAATTAAATTCAATATTTTTTCTGTTACCCAAGGATATCTGCTAGTCCTCGTCTTTTTGCCTACTTGATCCTCTGCTGCCTTCACTACTTCATCCCTCAAAGCTACCCATTCTTCTTCTACTGTATTTCTTTCCTCCATGCTCTCCCTGAAACTCTGTACAACCTCTGGTTTAGTCAGTTTATCCAGGTCCCATCTCCTTAAATTGCCACCTTTTTGCAGTTTCTTCAGTGGTAAGGATTTATTATTGTTTTGAACTTTCAAATGTTTCACCACATGGTAAGCCACTTTCGTCCTGCCTGACTAAGAAAGAGGCAAGGTGATAACACTGTCACTTTCAAAGAGATGTCAAGCCTAGAGGCTGAGTATGGACAATACCAACCCCATGACACCTAGATTCCCACATGGTGCATGAGCAGTCCAAGGATCGTGACACTGTCAACAGACAACAAACAGTGCCTACAGTCTTTGAGATCGGTGGATTGTTCATGCTTGTTAAGAATGGCTGAATTATCTCAGGCTATCAACTATCCTTGCAGACAAAAATTGAATTGTCTTAAGTTAATAAGAGGCAGTAATAGATGAGGGATTTTCACACCTTTCTCACAGTTTTGTATCAAATAAGGAGCTGAGACACGAAAGTTTGTGGACAAGGGAGTGAGGCAGGTAATTCAGTTGTACTTAACAATAATAGGTAATTGTTTAAAACATATTGTAGTAAGTTTAGTGGAATTTTCACTTAGCCGCACTTTTGATCTTTATGAGATCTTTATGCATTTGGCAATGTAAGGAAAACAGAGGAACCTTATTGTCCATTTACAGAAGAAAAATATTTTTACAAATTAAATAAAAAGTCAGTTTTAATATACTACTTTTTTTAACTTAGTTGTTGTAAAATACAATTTATTAATTTAAGTGCATTCATACGAACAGATAGATTCTGGAAATAAACAGTAACATTCAAAAAATTAAAATATAATTAAATGGATTTACCTGAGGAGTTATAATTGGCGATATTGGGGTAACTGTGCTGACATCTGGGACATCTGGCCTTGGAATCTGTAGAAAAAAGAGGTATCAAGAATAATATGATTATCTTCAGTAACGATAGGTTATACCCAACAACCATCTAGCATGTGTTACTCGGGACTTAACCATTAAACTATATAGAAAATTTAACCTATAATTACACTTCACCAATGCATTGTATACAATTAGTTACGATGTCCCGTCTTCATACAGTAAACTCTTAAGCAGACTGAAAATACCTAATATTAATGTGGAAATGGGAAAGGGCTTGATGGAATATAAATTACAAATTTGCAGTACGGGCATGGGCATCTGTTTGTAGAGAAAACTCTTCTAAAAACCCAAACCCCCTGTTTGGTTCAGGTTCAGTGATAATATTGCACGATATGGGTGCAAGGGCAAGACACACTATACTTATTCCTCTACAGCCTCTCTCCCACCTGCTTCCTTCTCAGACTGGTGCACATCTTGCTGGACATTGTCCTCTGGCTCTCTGATGGGTCCATCCAAATCTTTGTCCATATTAAGACCACTAATTATCAACTGACCACTAATTACCAACAGAGTCCACATTTTGCTAGCTGCCATCCCTTCCACACTGGAACGTCTCTCCCCCGTCAGCTGGCAATCGTTGAGTGGACATCTGTAGTGACAAGTAGCCCCTTGCACCATTTGATGCAAGTCTTATTAAAGCCTTCACAGACAGCGATTACCCCAAAACTTAGTACACAGAGAGTTTTTCTGTGTCATACACACATGCTGCTAACCCTCTGACCACCCATGAGAACCAGCTGCAAAAGTGGTATTCTGGGGTCACCCAATCTACACAACATCCTAGCCCATTCTTTTGCTTGACCTGCTCTAAAACCCTTTGACACACTGCTTCTCTGAATTATGTAGATGGGAGTTGTTCTTGCAACACATCCTTCAATCCCATAACCCTCCTGGCCGCAATCTGCAACCCCCACTAGTCCCTGCCCCTCAACCCTCTCCACCCTTGCACTATGACCATGATTTCACTCATCCTGCACCCACCCCATCTCCTCTCCAGTCTCCCTCGCATCTGTTCCCCAATCCATTCCTCATCAAGCTGCACTGCACACAACCCCCTTGCCTGTGGCCAGTACAAGTGCACCAGCTACAGGATGCACCTATTGCTTCTCCCTCCAAACTATGACCCACCCTTCCCCAACACTCTCTCCATTCCCTGCCTTCTTTCTCCCCTTGCCCATTCCTCCTGACACAATCCCTCAGTCCAGATGACCTGCAGTGCTAGCTCAATGTAGTCATTTGGGGTAAAGTAGTCATACAGGTGTGTGTGTGTGTGTGTGTGTGTGTGTGTGTGAGAGAGAGAGAGAGAGAGAGAGAGAGAGAGAGAGAGAGAGAGAGAGAGAGAGAGGAGGGAGGGAGGGAGGGAGGGAGGGAGGGAGAGACTATAGTAAGGGTCAAAAAGTAGCAATGTTTTCAGTCCTGTTTATGTATCTGTTAATACCTGAAGAGTCTCAACTATTTCATGAGTTGTTACCTAAATTCCATAAATCATCAAGCATTACACAGGAAGGTGAAACACATCGAATGTAAAAAAAGAAGATAGATACAAGAACGTCCTGGATGTAACACAGACAATGAATGGAGTAAAGGAAACCACTCACAATATAGTTGAGAAAATGAGTAGTATGCAGGTACATGCTTTGGATAATGTCCTTACTCAGAGCTATGAAATGAAAACAAACAAACAAACAAACAAACACACACACACACAATTATAAAAAGAGTAGCTAACTTTACTCCTCCTACTTTTGGAAAGGAAACAATTACTAATTAACATTTCTCACCTCAAATGTAGAGCAGAGTAGCTGTAAGCTTGTGTCCAAATAAGCAACAACCTTTCTCCTCTCATCCAGGGGAATGTCTGCTGTAGCAGAAGATCCAGAAAAGAACTCACGGAAACTAGACAAGAAGCCTAGATTCTTACATGCATGTTCTTCAGCTTCTTTTGCGAGGAGTCTAGCTGTTCCAATGCTTTGTCCCACAAGTAAGACAAATGCCTTAACCTGCTCAAAATAAATAAATAAATAAAAAAACAAACAAACAAATAATAATAATACTATTAAAAAAATAAATTTGAAAATTGAGCACATATAACATTACATTTCAGAAACTATATACCATCTGCAAATTTTCCATGTAGCTTGCAACTCCTGTGCAATGAACATTAATCAATATTTCATGTATCCATCATTATCAAGTGATTTTACTCTTCGGCTCCTCACTTATGCAATAGAAAAATGTGTTGATCACAAGCTGGTCCTCGGGCGACATCAGTGAACTACATTCTCAACTGTTCCTCATCCTTGTAAAAAACAGTCTGTGTCATGCATGTACATCAGTCTTCCTCAGTGTGTTGACCCTGAACTGTACTGCAAGTCTTCTAAACATTTTGGATGGTTTTACACCAACTGTTGTGAGAACCTTGTTATAATGCGTTGCACGACTGACGGAAGATGTCTTTTGTTCTGACACTGCGATTCTGACTAAACAAATGGGCTACCACTGGAAATGACTGCAACAATGAACAGAGATTGCACCACTCTGTGTTTGCAAAAAGGCACTTAAAAAAATCTGTTTTCTAACTGATTCACTCTCTTACAATCACTATTCTGAATCTGATTGTATGATAGCTTCAGTCATAAATGTCACTTTCTAGCCCAAGAAAACATTATTTGTCACATCTACATAATTATGTAGTCACAGGTATATTTCTACTGATGTACTGTCTTCCCAAGTTCTATTTCTAATTATTTCACATCCAAATATAGCACAGAACACGGAAGGGGTGTCGACCACACTGGAGGAGTGGTGCAGATGGGGGAGGCAGCTGCGGGGGCTGAGAGTTCTCCGATGTGTGGTCAGTCACGCATCGGTGGAGCTGATCTTAGTGTCTTGACATCAAAGTATCGGAGGCGTGCACAGTGTACAACTGCTGGCATCCACATTGGGCGCATGCTAAACGCTCGGACCCAGATGTGAAGCACAGATGGAAACTCTCTGAGGCAGGTGGTCAGGTGTCAGCCAGAGCATGTGGAGCACTGTAAAGGGTGGACTAAGGTTGCTGATGGGAGTGAACCTATATGAACTCAAGAATGTATTAACGGCTTCCTCAGGACAGGATTGAGTGACATGTTTTTTCATCTGTGTCTTGAATGTAGGGGTTTGTGGCTCTACCCCTCGACTGGATAGGAGATGCAAGGGAGAGGAGCTAACACTGTGGATGCCATGCTGTTCAAAAACTTGAGACACAAACTGGGAGAGGCGCATTGTCGGTTACTAGCATATATGGGAATGTTTCTATGGAAAAAATCTCTGTAGGGGTGTAACAGTAGCTGTCAAGGGCATGGATGGTCAAAGAACCACATAAGGAAATTTTGAGAAAGCATCAACCTCTACAATCCAAAAGCAGTTACAGGGTGTATAAACAGACAAGAAAAGAATTTCTGGGGTTTTCCCTTATTTTCTGGTTAAATAATCACCTTTTCCCGGGTGAATATTCACTTTTTCCTTGTTTAGTGTTGATACACTTATCAATCCTTTACGTAGTGAAGGTTTTTTTTACACCAGCAAAGAACTTCCCAGCACTTTAAAAAACAAAAGCCAGTAAAAAGAAAAACCACATTTTGTACAGATCTTTGATAAGTGGCAACATTTACACTGCATATTTTCATATTTTGAAAGTAAAAACACAGATTCCACCAAACACACCACGTCAGCTTCTGAAGAACTGAAATCAAGACTGCAACACTCTTTTGACAGCCAATTACAGCTGACTTCATGTGATCTCACCAGACAATAACAGCAGATATTTAGAGCGCAGGACATATGATGTAGTTAGGTGATGGCATCATCATTCACTATATTTACATGGCCTCCCAAAACTGGATTTCATTAACAAACTTTCCTGTACCGCATTTAGTTGGTCATAAAAACACTCCGAAATCTATTCTGGAAATCCACTTCTTACTGCCAGTTTTCCACTTCCACAACTGATTTTCACTACCGTGTAAACGCACAATCATTTTTGAAATGTGCTTGGTCTGGCAGATTACTATTTGTTTTAAAAAATTTCAACTAATATAGATGGAGTGACTCATTGCACTGTGAAGGAGAAGTATATATATTACAATGTGCATGAAGCAGTCTACTACTAACATTTAATTGAAAGAAATAGTGATTGCACCCACTAAACCTGAAACTGAAACAGCTGATTTCCAGATGCCATATCTGACTGGGCTACCAAATCCATTTCAGGCCTCAAAACATGTAAACATGACAGTGATGAAAGGTTTCCAAAATTCAACTTTCGTCTTCTGGAAGATGTGTCACCTGTAAACTTAGTGACTGTTAAGTAGTGCAAACAAACAAATAACAAGAGTTAATGGTTTAAATTAATAAGCATACAGCAGAGGTACAAGGAAAACGAAGTGTTCACAAATAGTATTAGTCATCAAAAAGGTTTTACTGAATCCTCAGTAGCCAACAGTAACACACCATCAAGTGCTGAGAAATGAGGGGTGGTGATGGTGGTGGAAAAGGTAATAATTACACAAGGGTACAATGCTCAGACCAGTGGTTTACCCACCCAGCTGTGGTGGGCAAATTACCCAACCTGAAGTAAGACAGGACCCTCCACAACAGCCACCAAAATCCGAGCACTGGTAATGGGAAAACTGTCCACAGTATTTTGGGCTTTGGTGTCTGAATGGAAACACAATAGTTCATCCTGATTAAATGCTGTATCAGTGGCAATTGACAGAGAGCACCTGCAGCAGTGTGTTGTGCAGTGGGTCAAGAAGAAGAAGTAGATGAAGAAGAAGAAGAAGAAGAAGAGAGAGGCCAGTGTTGCAGGCGATGGGCCACTTTGCCTGATAAAGATGCAGAAGGGTGGAAAAGAGAAGATAGAGGTTTATGATGAGTAATCAAATGAAATTTAGAACCATGTAGGAAGATAAGACTTTTTTTGAATGCATATACAATAACAAGCACTTCTTTTCTATCAGTGAGTAGCACTGCTGCACCTGATTCAGAATTTTGGAAGCATACGCAAGAGGACATACAGAACTGTCTGCATATTTGTGCAAGAGAATGGCTCCAAGATCATACTATGAGGTGTCAGTGGCTAAAACAAGATGTTGCCTGGTTGGAAAGTAACTAAACAAGGTGCAGAGTATAATTTTGACATCAATAAGATAAAAGCACACTCATAAGCAGGCAACCACAGAAAAAAGAACACATTTACATAAGAGAATATGAAGTAGCCGAGCCACTGTGGCTGCACCCGGACAAAATTTATTGAGGTAAGGAATCTTTTCAAGAAAGGCCTGCTACTCTATGACATTGGTAGGATGTGGCGACACCATAATGGCATCGAAACTTTGGCGTAAATGTTTGACGCCCGAGTGCAAGACTTCAAAGTGAGACAGACAATAGACGGCTGAATAAACCGTAATTTGTCTGAGTTGCTTTTCAGAACAGCAGCCTGCAGCACTGTGAACAAGCAACAAAGGTTCAACCAACGTTCATCTGTTGAGGAACCTGAGGTCACAATGTCATCCCGTTAGTTAATGCACTTCATCACGGATGCTGTGAGTTGCTCCAAAAACTGTTGGAAAGTGGTAGGGGTACTAGTCATTCTAAGTGACATGTGCTGGTATTGATGTAACCAGAAGGGAGTTTTCACTGTAAGGTTATGTTTGGAATCATCATCCAGAGACATTGCAAGTAGGCTTCCGACAAGTCAATTTTGGAAAAATATTGGTTGACTGGAAGAAGGTATCAGTGGTATGGCCCATTCTGAGGCATCAAGGGATCACAAGTTTAGTGTTGGAGGGACAACAACAACATTGGTCCCTGGAAAGGTGTGCTAAAAGTCCATCCCAAAGGGATAACGGATGGGTATCAATAATAGACTGTGAATCGACAGACTTTTTAAAATCATCTCAGAGCAGTAGATTGCCATTAGGTTTTGCGACAGTAACCAACGGAGTATACCATTCACTAGAATAGACAGGCATGATAACACCAAAGACATAAGTTTATCTAGTTCTAATTTGACTAACTCGCCGTAAAGCTATTGGGATTGGGTGGGCAGGAAAATAAAACTGGAGCCCACTGTCATTTTCATTATGGCGTGAGCCTTAATATCAGCAGCACACCCTACACCTTCTGAAAAACAGGGAGGAACATTCCAAGCATACCTGTTGGTATGGGACTTGATATGATACCAGAAGCACTTGATCAGGAATAGAGAATCCAAAAATTCTGAAGGCATCTAACCCAAATAAGTTTTCAGTGTTGGCATCATACATTACTAGCAAGGTCAAGCCCGCACAACTGCTTTATACACTACAGGAGTAGGAAATGTTCCCAATATGAGAATTTGTTGTTTCTTGTAACTCACTAACCGACGAGAGACGGGGACAATGCTGGTGATATGATGGTTGCCTGTTGTCCATGTGGCCTGCTCACGTTGAACAAAACAATAACGGCAAGACTGGAGAGAGCATGTGGCCACTGTTGTGATGCTGACTGCTATTGTTGCTTAGCACAACACTACCCCATGTGGCATGGAGACTGTGGTTGCACAGCCACAATGTCATCTTCCCCTCGTGAGCCAAACGAAAGCCGCTTAGGAGGAGAAGCAGCACTGGCAGCTACCTGACATCAAGCTTCTATCTGATTTCCTGTTGCCTATACTTCAAAGGTCTGGGCAAAGTTCAAAGCTTCTGTGAGAGACATCGTAAAACACATTCAAGATCTTCCCTATTGGGAGCCGTGCATATTATAGCATTGGGAACCACTGAATCAGCATATGAGTCCCAGTGAGTTTCAGTAACAAATGGAATGACACCAAAGCACATGAACGTTTGCTGCCCAAGCTCTGTATGACTGTTGCAGCTGCTTTTGACAAAGGTAGAACTCAACACGAGCAGCAATAACATGACTAATTTTGCAAGGATAATTAGAGAGCAACTGACACATTTCATCAAAAGAGAGGCTTGCAGGTTTCTAAGAGGAACTATCTGACACAAAAGGTGATAAACATGAGAAGAAACCCATGACAGAAACAAAGCCTTACACACCTTGGAGTTAGTGACTCTAGAAAATATTGCCGAAGGAGCTTATCATATGCAGCCCAATCTTCTCGATGAACCCTGGCACATCAACAATGCTGACAAACTATTTAGTGCCACAGCGACATCATGCTTCTGACTGGTGAGAGCTTGTTGCTGTTCAACAAGAGATTGAAGAATTTCTTCTGCAAACATATTGGCCATAGCGAATTTAGAAACGAAACACGCAGAGTAGAATATTGCAATCATCACCAAAATGTACAAACTTAATATCAAAATTACCACCAACCAACTTTTATTCTGTTTCCACATGAAGGGATACACAAAGACACTGAATGAAGTAGGAATCTGTACAGTCACACTGAACCATAGCATATATTAAAGCACAGTCGAACACCTGAGCAAAACATTTTTCATGTGAACTTTAGTCTGTGGAAGGCCTGGCACACCACCTTATATACGGCTGTTTTGTACACGGTGCAGCGCTTGTTGCGCTGTCTGTAGTTATGCAAGGTGACCTCTTTGGGTCAGCTTTGCAAATTATAAACAGTGCTGTAAAATTTTTAGAAATTGACAGACAAGGCAGTAAAATCATATTGTATATTGTGTTATCAGACCAAAGACTTTGCTGTGTTTTATTATGTTGTTTATTACTATAGGCCTATTTTGGAGTGGTTGTCATATTCAGGTTATCTTCGAAAGGTACATGATTTGGGACAATACTTCAAATTTTTAAGTAGATAATTTACCATATTGTAGAATTATGATTCGCTATGTACATCACATTGTCTTGATTTCCATGTGACATTGATGTCTCAGTTGCTGTCACATTACTGTGTAAGTTTGCTCCTTTGATGCTGCTAGAGCTACAGTGAATATTAAACTTTTGGTGGAGCAGTTACTTGCGTAGTTGTTGAATTATGAAAGTTTATTTCATAATGCCATTTTGTGACAGCTGTATTGACAGCTGAGTCAGCGATGTTACATGGTTACAGGCTCCTTGTTTCCATGGTATTCTGTAGGTCACATCTTTGTTCTTACCAGCTATATTATATTGTTTGTATGATTCGTATTTATGTGATTCTACTCCCATGTGTGACTTTATCCTACTTTTTGCTATGGAATTGGTTATGCCAGATAGTGGTGCGGTGCATGATGTTTGTGGCAATTTCTCAATGTTGTTTTCTTAACCCTTTCACTGCTATGGGCGTGTATACACATCCGGCTACACTGTTCCCCAGGCGTCATGGACTTGTATGTGTGTCACCTGGATTTTCCTACAGTGCGTTCTGAGCCGTTGACCTCTCACTGCTGCAGATGATTTACTACATATCTTTGTATCTTGAATCGTTTGTGAGATAAGACGATTGTTACGATCACATGAATTGTGATGCACAAGAACGTTAATAGGTGCAAAGGGTGCAACTGTCCTTCGGATATAAAACACAATAACTCATGAACGAACTGAGATAGCCTTTTGCTCTCAGTTTTAAATAAAAGTTCGATATCTTATAAAAATTTCATTTCACTGGAATGTATGAGCTAAAATCAACAACATGGAAAATTTACGCAATGTGCATTTACCTCTGCAAAATCTTTAAAATTTTGCATAATGTTTTACTTAATTTGATGCAACGCAGTACCTATGACAGTTAATAAAAGGAAATTCAGTACTTTATCAACCAAAGATATGAAACTTTACCAGATACTAATTATTTCATAACAGCCAGGAAGTTGCATGAACAGAACTGGGCGCATCTCATTAGAACAAAATGACTATTGTTTTGCTCTCAATTTTAAATAAAATTTTGATACCTTATCTACATTTGATTTACTGCAATGTATGAGCTAAAATCAACCATACTCAGAGTTTACGCAAAACATTTTAATCTCTGGAACATGCTAAAATTTTATGCAATATTTTACTTAATTTGATGCAGCACAGTAAGTATGACGGATACGGAAGAAAAAGAAAAATATCCAGTCCTTTATCAAGTGAAGAAATCAGACTAAAATTTCCAAAAAACAATTTTTTTCACTTAATAGTTTCCAAAAAATCTGTTAAATATTTCATATTGGCCAGAACGCCACCTCCCACCATAGGTGTCAGCATCTGGCAAGCAGTGCAGCCATAACAAAAGCAGCCTCTGCATGGAATGCAAAGAGCTCATCAGTAGCAGTTAGACATATGCTTTCCAATGTTTACTATTAATTTCATGGCAACAAAATGTCTGGATGTATTTGTACATTTTTTTTCTGTTCATCTTTCTGTTTGAAAGGATAATTTCAATAAAATTTTCTATGCAACATTTGCATTTCAAATCAGTCTGTTTATTTAGAGTTTCTTGAGAGTAATTTTGTGTGTGAGAATAATTTTAGATTTTTTCAAGAGTACTCATTAGTGGTCCTTTTTGTGTAACATGTAAAACCTCACACTGAGTTCTATATTGTCTGCTGTGTGTCATACTGTTTTCAAGTGATGGAAGAAAGTTGATGGGTTACAGCTGCTTTCTGTAATGTGTTCTCGGTATTGAATATTGAAATTATGTCCAGTTTGACCCATATAGAATTTATCACGTACTTTACATTGAATTTTACATATACTTGGATCTGAATACATGGTTCAAAAACAGTGTCGTGTCTGGTAAGCAAAATTCTATGTTAGTGTGTTTCCTTAGAATGTTGTTGACAACTGGATGGATAGAGACAGATGTTTTATGAATTTTCAGATGTCCACATAATTTAGGTACCCTAGGATTTATCACCAAACATTCTCTTTCTTTGAAGTCGGACAGAATAGTATAACACTGTTTGATGACTTACTTTGTTTGTGCAGCATATTTGTTTGTGGGATCTCTAGTGATTTCTACGATGTTATTTTCTGTGAAAAAGTAGTTTACTTCTTGTAGATAGTAATCTGTTTTAGTATTAATAACAATTACATTTGACAATATTATGAAAAAGATGGCGGAAATGTTGAGTCGCAAAGAGTCACAACAAAAAGATAAAGCATGTAAGCTTTCACTCTGAAGGCCTTCTTCTAAAATACACACACACACACACACACACACACACACACACACACACGACTACCATCTCTGTCCTTTACGTCATATTGTCATTATTACATCATGGATTTTCCATTGTTTAAACTATTACCTTTGTCTGACTTTATAGTTATTGCAATACTAGATATTAGTTTATCACTAATTTGGCATAATAGCATAATAGCATATAGCTTCTGTACTGGTGTTTGTTATTATTGGTGCTTTCTTTTTCTGTTGCATTCGTTGTCCTAAAAGTGTTTTCGTTTTGTTGTTTTATAGGTAATCGATCTGCCAATCGCTATTTTAGTTGTTGCTGTAAGTTGTTTCCTGATAGTGCTTGGAAACTTGCGTTCTGGATTATATTTTTTTTAAACTATTAGACAAGGATTTATAATATAATCTAGAATTGAAATTTAAGTACACTATCAGGAAACAACTTACAACTACAGCTACAATAGAACTAATGCAGCTAGATTACCAATTAAACACAAAAAGAAAATTGTTATTAGGACAGTGAATGCAATACAAAAAGAAAGCACTGACAATTACAAAAATCAGTACAAGGACTGTATGATATTAAGCCAAACTAATAATAAACTAACAGCAAGTAATGCAATAACAAAGTCAGACAAAGGTAACAGTTTAGTCACATTAAAATGTAATGACTATATACAAAAACTAAATGACTTTTTTATGGTAAATAATATCACACAAATCATAATATTATTATATCACACAGCACAAAGTGAACCACAAATGAGTGTTCCTGAAGAAATCAAAATATATATTCACACACACAAAATTTTATTGAAATTATACTTCCAAACAAGAGACAAGTAGAAAAACAAAATCTACAAACATATCCACTGATCATTTTACCATGAAATTAGAAGTAACCATTGGAAATCATATGTCTAAGAAAACAACACTGTAAGACTTGTCTCAACATTATTTGGCATAATCAAGTTATAAAAAAACAATAGGATTAAATTACATATTGGCATAGAATCACATAAACACAAATCATGTAAGCGATATAATATAGTGAGTACAAACACAGGTATGACCAAGCAAATGGCCTGTAAGCACATAACATTGTTGAATGAACTGTCTATGCAGCTGCCACAAAACATCATTATGAAATAAAGTATCATAATTCGACAGCTACACAAATAACTGATCCAACAGAAGTGTAACATCTATTAGAGCTCCAATGACATCAAAGAAGCAAACTTGTACAATAGTGTGACAGCACCTGAGACATCAATTTCATATGGCTATCGAGACCACCTGATGTCTATGCAGCTGCCACAAAACATCATTATGAAACAAAGTATCATAATTTGACAGCTACACAAATAACTGCTCCAACAGAAGTGTAACATCTATTATAGCTCCAACGACATCAAAGAAGCAAACTTATACAATAGTGTGACAGCACCTGAGACATCAATTTCATAAGGCTATCAAGACCACCTGATGTATGTAGCAGACCATAATTTGAAAATATGTTATACTACCTACTTAAAAATTTGAAATATCATGCCAGACTATGTACTTTTCACGCATGACCTGAAGATGGCAATCATGGTGAAATAGATCTACAGTAATAAACAATATGAACCAAGATTCATCACCTTCGTCTCTGCATATGCTCCTACTTTATACAGTGATGAAGACACAAAGAATCAGTTCTACCACCAACTGAACAGTACTCTCTCTCTAAAATACCCATTCAAGATAAATAAATTTTACTTGGTGATTTCAATGCCAGAGTGGGAAGGGACAACTGTTTTTGGAGAGATGTCGTGGGTAAACAAGGGGTGGGAAACTGCAATGCAAATGGATTGTTACTTCTTGGTTTATGTGCTGAGCACGAGCTTTTCATCTCCAATACCCAATTCCGCTTGCGTAACCGCTATAAGACCACATGGATGCACCCACGCTCCAAACATTGGCATCTTATAGACTACGTTATTACGCGACAGCGTGACAAGAAAGACATTCTCATCACAAAAGCAGCACTAAACATCGATGAGTGCTGGACTGACCATAGACTTTTAGTCAGCCGTTTGAGAGTACCAAAGTATCGCAAGCCACGATCCCACTTTTCAAACCCACCACGCAGAAAATTCAACATAAGCAACCTGAACAACAAAAACGTTCGCTCATACTTCCAAGACATACTGTCTGAACAACTTAACAAAGCTCCAGCAACCACAGATGACGTCTAACAAGAATGGACCACATTAAAGAACATCATCAAAGAAACTGCTGAGAATGTTGTTGGTTTTAGTGCACGAAAAAGAAGTGACTGGTTTGATGACAACCATGGAGAAATCCAAGCCATCATCAATGCAAAGCGGGATGCTTACCTATCCCTTGCTCAAGATCCGTCCTGCGCAGAAAAGAAAGCACACTTTCAAGAACTCAAGCAGAAATGTCAAAGTGCAGTAAGGGTAATCAAGAACAAATGATGGCAACAGAAAGCCACAGAACTCCAAAATCTTTCCGATGCAAGGAACCTGCGTGGCTTCTACGCTGGTATTAAAGAGCTGTACGGACCTATCTGCTCCTCATCAGGAACACTGAAAGCTGCTGACAACTCCACCATTCTTACTGAAAGTCAGGACATCTTAAATCGTTGGAAAGAGCACTTCAGCTCACTGTTAAACCGCCCTTCTACTGCCACTGGAGATTTTCTCAAAAATGTCCCACAGCACCCTCCAAAACCCTGGATGGCTGATCCTCCAACTTTTCAAGAATTTTGCAATGCACTCAAGAGTGTGAAACCTGGGAAGGCTCCTGGACCTGACAGCATCCCGATGGAGCTTATTGAGGGTGGCGGCTTGCCTCTAAAAACCAGACTCTTCTCACTCATTCTATTAATGTGGGAAACCTGCAAGGTACCAGCTGACTTGAAGAACTCCACAATTGTCACCATCTTCAAGAAGGGCGACAGAAGCGTTTGTGGTAACTACCGGGGAATATCTCTACTCTCTGTCACTGGCAAAATTTTTGCAAGAATCCTTTTAAATCGCCTCCAGACACTTTCAGAGACTATACTACCCGAGTCTCAATACGGGGTTTCGACCTTCAAGAGGGACAATTGACATGATTTTCTGTGCATGACAACTACAGGAGAAGTGCAGAGAACAGCAAAAGCCTTTACTACTTGTTTTCTACGATCTAGAAAAGGCCTTTGATACAGTTCCCAGAGAAGCCATGTGGATGGTCTTAAAACGCTTTGGCTGCCCTGAACATTTTGTTGACCTGATTGAAGCTCTCCACGATGATATGACTGGACTGGTCCTCTGCCAGAATGAAACGACTGGTGAATTCCCAATAACAAGTGGGCTTAAACAAGGATGCGTTCTTGCACCAACATAATTTGCATTGCATCTGGCAGCTATGCTTTACGAGACAACCGTAAACAATGCAGGAATAGAACTAAAGTACTGGTTTTATGGAGGATTATTCAACCAGTCCAGACTCCATTCAAAAAGGTTCACCAGTACCACTCGTGTGACAGAGCTGCAGTATGCTGATGACAATGCTTCTCCAGCTCATTCACCTGCAGAGTTGCAGCTGTCAGTTGATTTCTTCAGCAGGGCGTACGAACGATTTGGTCTCTCCATCAATATTCCAAAGACAAAAGTGATGGCGCAGCCAACTCCTGGCTCCTCCATTCCTGACTTCAGCATATCTGTTTGTGATACACCCTTGGAACAAGTGAACCATTTCCTCTACCTGGGAAGCATACTGCCATCTAACTGCTCATCTGGAAAAAGATGTGGATAATAGATTACGTGCTGCCCGTGTAGCATTTGGACGTCTTACAAAGCGTGTCTTCCTGAATAATGACCTAACACTATACACCGAACTGGTGGTGTACAAAGCTGTAGTCATTTCCACCCTGCTATATGGTTGCGAAACCTGGACATTATATCGCTGTGATCTGAAGAAACTAGAACGCTTCAACCAACAGAAGCCAAGATATATCATGAACCTGAAATGGGATGACTTCATATCCAACACAGCTGTTCTTGAGAAAGCAAAAATGTATAGCATGGAAGCTCTTATCATTGGGCATCAACTCAGATGGGTTGGACATGTCCAGCGGATGAAAAATGACAGACTTCCACGCCAAATGCTGTACAGCGAAGTGAGCACAGGTAAAAGGCCACAAGGTGCCCCTCTCAAACGTTATAAGGATCAGTACACGAAAAATCTGAAAAACTTGAACATCAATCCGAGTAACTGGTCCACAATAGCAGAAGACCGAAGTCGCTGGCACTCAGTTACCTCAAATGCTCTTCAAAACTTTGAGCTGGAACATCGAAGAATGGAGAATGACAAACGCCAGAGACGTAAACTCCTCCAGGCTCAGCCACGACCTCCACCTTCCATCAGCTGTCATGTCTGTGGCCGCCTGTTCCACGCTAGGATTGGATTGCTAAGCCATCAACGACATTTCCACGCCTGAACCGTGACAAAGGAAATCTCAGGAGAGAAATGAAAACTCAGATATGAGTATCAGCCAATGACGAATAAACAATATAACCAACAACAGCAGCATCTTTGGTCCCATAATTAATTGGTCACACGTGTACAAAAATTAAATTGTTGTAGAATATTGCTGAAAGAGAAAGAGAGACAAGGAAGGAAATGATTGAGGATGAAGCTATTTACATTAAGAAGAATGTAAGTGTTATAAATATATTTGAGCTGCAGAATTTTTTAATAATTACTTTTTAATAGCAGGTGAAAAAGTTGGTTCTAGAAATTGAGAAGAGGAAGAGAAACAGTGTACTGCTGCAGCAATGCAGAGGAAATTGCGTGAATGAAAATTTCACACACTGCTCTACCTAAAATAAGGAAAATCATTATGGCTTTCACAAATAAATGTTTATATGGAACTGATACCTCCATTAAGACATAACTAAGTTGTGGCTCTATAACAGGTAATGTTCTCATTCACATTGGTAAAAAATTATTAATTTAGCTTATTTTTCCAAACAAATTAAAATATATCACTGTTGGAGACACTTTACAAGACTGATAACTCCATATACAGCAATAACTAGCAGCTAGTTCAGTATTTAGATAATTTCACAAAATACTTGAGAAGTTTATGCTCTCTGTGATCATTATGTATGACTATTGGATGTTTAAACTGTGCGTCATTTATGTTGGCGGCCGAGTTTAGGTTCGTTCTGCGCATCTGACGTCACAAAACACAGTCAGCCAATGAACAGAGAACAGCGGTGCCACATCTCGACTGCACTGCAGAGCATGGACGAGTGTCTTCAGATTTGGAAACGTTCAGTCATAAATAAAGTAATAGAACAAAAGCAATGTCTTGATAGCAGACATTCTTTTATAGAAATTTTGGAAAAAGCATTCTTTATACCAATTGCTTCATATTATATTAATTAATTAAACCAAACAAGCAATAAGACTCCTAATTCAGGCGATAGCACTCTCACGAACCGCTTTTTCGCAATAAAGAACAGCGGTAATTGTTTATTTCCTATTGTACTTCGACGAAGCGTGAGTAATTCATAGTCATACCAACAGTGTTTGTCAGTATTTTGCATGACGTGTTATTGTCCTCAGCGTTGTGTAGTCAGACGAGGTGCGTTAGCGTAACGGTTAAGGTGTGGGGCTGCTATGTGAAAGGTTATGAGTTCAAACCTTGTTCGGTGCTTAGTATTTTCATTATTAAAAAACAATATCAAAGTGCCTTACTTTACTAATTTTATTCGTTTTAATGCAATTTTTTGAAATTTCTAGTGCTTTGTCTCTTCATTAACCCTTTTGCAGCTGCAGACACGTGCTCGCCGCATTCCGCACTGTATGCGATTTTGTCATCACTGCACTGCTCGCCTGTGCAGACACATGGTGTTCCCACTGCTTTGACACACTTATCATTCAGTTTCACAAAAACTATTTGGCCCACAAATTTGAATTTTACATGTCTTCTTGACTGATACCTTCCCCCCATAAATGACTTAATTTTGTTTCGATGTTCAACGCAGTTATTATGCAGCTTTAAATGTAGTAAACCATTGCACGAAATTTTGAAGAGTTGGCAGAGGTAGAAGTCCATAGCGTATACTTTCCGTATGGTCGATTTTAGTTGCCACAATGTTGAGAATGAAATGTGGACAAGATACCTGAATTTCATATAAAATTTACTGTATAACAATATCTCATTTAATTTAAGTACGACATAGGTGTCGTACGTAATATTGAGAAATATTCCATCTTTCGCGACTGTAATAAAAGTATTATTTACACCGGACGCGTTTGGCTTTATTTTAAAGCACTTCAATCAAGGAAAGGTATGGCACATACACAATGGTACTCATGTTCTCTTTCTTGTTTTTGTTCCACAGTCGCAGTTTTACCAATGGTACTGAAATATATTCCTCTTCTGCAACTGTAATAAGGGGCTTATTTAGACCAGACGCGTTTCTCTCTTTTGAAGCATCTTCAGTGGACAGTATTTTGTCTCCTCCATTGCCAAATCACCTTTCGTAGTTTTGTGCTGCGGTAACACAATATTCAACGTTTGTGTTGGCAGATCAGTGTTTTAGCACTTCACTGATAGACGGTATATTTAAGTCCTAATGTTTTTGTAAGTCCACAGTTTTGTTTAATGTATTTTGTCTACTTCCTTTTGATTGATTGAAGTGCTTTAAAATAAAGCCAAACGTGCTCAGTGTAAATAAAACTTCTGTTACAGTTGCGAAAGACGGAATATTTCTCAATATTACATACGACACCTATGTGGTACTTAAATGAGCTATTGTTATACGGTAAATTTTATATTAAATTTAGGTATCTTGTCCACATTTCATTCTCAACATTGTGCAACTAAAATCGACCATACGGAAAGTATACTCTATGGACTTTTACCTCTGCAAACTCTCCAAAATTTCGTGCAATGGTTTACTATATTTAATGCTGCATAATAACTGCGTTGAACATCGAAACAAAATTAAGTCATTTATGGGGGGAAGGTATCAGTCAAGAAGATGTGTAAAAATCTAATTTTTGGGCCAAATAGTTTTTGTGGAATCGATTGATAAGAGTGTCAAAGCAGTAGGAACACGATGTGTCTGCACGGGCGAGTAGTGCAGTGACAAAATCGCGCACAGCGCGGAATGCAGGGAGCACGTCTTTGTAGCAGCGAAAGGGTTAATGCGGCCGTGGTGGCTTTACTTCATGAACTGCGCGCTCCCCCCTAAACATAAGCTTGCGAACTATGCTATACTATGGCGCTGCTTCTATTGGTGCGCGCGTCGTGTGCAACTGGCAACGCAGCAATCTCCCGCGTCTGGGCGGGCATGCGCGAGCCACCAAGATAAAAGAATTGAACTGTAGTATGTCACAGTTTGGATTTCATTTGTTCATCATGTTTATTCAAATCGGCTGTTCCACTGAGGAAGCTATATACACATTCATGGTGACATATGTTAAAATATCAAAGATTTCTTGATTATTTCAATTTTGATTAATGGATAAATTGTTATGAGATGCAGGTTTCAGCACAAGCCTGAGACAGAGGACACAGTCTTGTATACACTACTGAATACTTAAAGCGAGGGGTGGGGGGGGGGGGGGGGGGGGGGGGGGGGGGGGAACACACACACACATAAAGAACTGCTAAAACATTTAGGTATAGCTAGCAGTTTGAGAATAACACAGAAATATTCTACATAAAATACTAGAAGGAAATATTATCTTCTCTTCACTGTAATGAATCTAAGTTTGACACTGGTATGAGTGAAACACATAACTACAAAACTCTTTTAATAATTTGCTAATGGAAATATAATGCCTGACAGGTAACAGAGATATTTTCAGATAGACTAAACTTGTTTCTCCAGAACAACTCCTTGAATATCATGGAGGAATTCTTGAATAAGCAATGAATTAACAAACTTGTAAATGGCCAGCATGTAACCAAATACAGATTCTTTCACAACCACTATTACAGGCTTCTAGAGTTAGAAGGGGAACTGAATACGAGTAAATGCAGTTCTTAGAAGGAATCCATGCCTGGAAATGTACTGTTTGGGTGTAAATCATGTTTGAGGATTGGTTCACTTTGAAATCTCGTTCTTCACAGTATACACACAGTGGTGGCAGTTCAATGACCTGGATTCCTTACAGGAGCCCATGGCACGGCAATGTTTTGTGTACTTACTGTCAGGTTGCTTCCTGCACGATGAAGGATGTCCTCCTAAAAACCAAGATTGCCAAACATCTGTGGAGCACCACAGCCAACTCTCCAGTTACAAATGTACCAGTTTCTTCCACTCCTTATTTTAATCAGATGAAATTGTATGTGATGTTATTAAAAAGGAAAACAGTTCCTAATGTTCAGCAAAATTATATTCATTTGATTTGTTCACCAACTGACTTTCGGCTTCTCAGTTCATCTTCAGACAACAATTGAATGTCGCAAACACAGATACAGATAAATATGATGTGTGGCTTACACAGATATTATTTGTACAGAAGATACAAAATGACAAAGTGTTTACACAGGAAGACATTGCAATAATTACATTAACTAAAAAAAGAGGAGGTTAAAAAGCATTTACCTGGAGATACATTTAACAAACAATGAGAAATAATATGAATTTACAGTTTGAATCTAGTATTTGTAACGAAAACTTTATTTAACAAAGGGGAAACTGAGTCCAATCATTTAATACTAGCCTGGTATTCTGTGTCGTGCGTGTTGATTCCAATGGGGTCATCTTTCTGCTTTTCTTGACATAATGTAAAACTTCACATTATACATCATATGACTAGTTTTCTGCTAAAAGATGATCAGTACAGGTTGGTTCTTTCTTCCGCAATTGTCAGCTTCTCTCATATTCATGTAGCCTAACGATCACAGCTTTGCCTGACTGAACGTAATACACTTTTTCATACTGCTTGCAAGTAATTTTATATAAACCACTCTGTGCCAAGGGTTGCAATTTGTGTTTACTATTGATTAAAAAAGTTTTGACATGTCATTGGTATTAAAATGTAGGTCTGTAATGTGAGACTTCAAACTTTTATAAGATTGTCTGAAATGCTGAAAATATATGAAAATTTGCACCAAGATTTGTAACTACTGAGTGACTGCTGTTGGTCAGCATACTGAAGTAGTTTAATTTTATTCATTTTCGTTTTCGTGGCATATTACCAATTAGGGCAGAACTATAACCATTGCTGGAAGCAATTTGTTTGATGGTTTGTAGTTCTATTTGGAATGTTGATCTTGATACTGCACCAGATATGAGGTGATGCACCACCAAATGGAAAACTGCATATTTTGTGGATGCTGGGAACACATAGGGATTATTTTATCAGTAGCTATGCTTTTCTGTAAATGCTAAATTTGTGTTTTCTCTAACTGATGTCTACATTATTGTCCAAGAAATTTATAGAACAGCACCACTGTAAGCTGAATTTTCTTATGTTAAGAGTTTAAATGCTGTACTAGTGTGTCTAATTGTCTAGTGGTGCCAGCTTACAAACACAGCACATCATCATCAAAATATCCAATTCAATTGTTCTTTCTGTAAGAAAATTTGTTCAAACTGTCAGTGAAAATACCTTTAGAAATTAAATACATTACTACAGCATTTAAACTCAAAACACAAGAAAATTCAGTTTACAGTGGAGCTGGTAAGTTGTTCTATAAATATGTCTGGCCATAATATAGATACTAGTAAAAGAAAACACATATTTAACATTTACAGAAAGACATAGCTTCCGATATGGTACTTACTGCAAGCTCCCAGCATCCTTACAGCCACAAACATGTAGCTTTCTACTCAATGATGCATTGCATCAGATCTGTTGCATTATCAAATCAGCTTTTCAAACAGAACTACAAACCATCAAACAAATTGCTTCCAACTTCTGCCTTGATTGACAATATGCTACAGAAAAAGAAAATGAGTAAAATTACACCACTTCTGAATGCTGGCCAACACCAGTCACTCAGTGGCTATGGATCTTGATGCAAAATTCCATATTCCGGCAAAATTTCTGACAACCTTGCAAAAAGGTTAAAGTCTCACAGTTACAGAATATCGATAACATATCAAATATTTTATTCAGTAGTAAAGACAAATTGCAACCCTTAGCACACATTGGCGTATGTAAAATCACTTGCAAGTAGTGTGAAAGTTTACTGGTCAGTCAGGCAGAGCTATGGCAATCAGGCTACATGAACATGAGAGAAGTTGGCGACTGCAGGAGAAAGGTCACCAGCTGCTGATCATCTTTTAGCAGGAAGCCATTCAAGTGTCATAGAATATTAAGTTTCACATTTGTCAAGAAAAGCAGAGATGACCCTACTGGAAATCAACACACGACAGAATGTCAGCCTAGAATGGCTATGATTGGACGTAGTTCCCATTTCCACTTTGTTAAATTAAGTTTTCATTACGAATACTACAATCAAACTGTAAATTCATCTTATTTCTCATCAATTTAATCGTATCTCCAGATAAAAACTATGTTTAAGTCCTTTTTTAATTAGTGTTGTTATTGTAATGCTTTCCCATATAAACACTGTCTTTTCTGTATCTTATGAAGAAATAATATCTTTTTAAGTCACACACTATGTTTCTCTGTGTTTGTAACATTCAGTTGTCACCTGAAGATGGACTGAGAAGCCAAAGCCGGAAAGTGACCAAACCAAACAATTATAATTTTGCAGAACATCAGGATTTGTTTTCCTTTTAATATTATCATCACTTTCTGCCCAGCACCAAAAGGAAATTCAGTTAATGTTTGTTCTGAAAATGATTACAATCTCTGAACTTATGTTATATCCAAATGGTACATTTGTAAGAATTGTGAAGCACCCTGTGTAGTATATACAATTAATTCTACAATATTTTGTCCAACTGACATTCCCGATCATAACATTTATTATGAATATGGTCTATGGAAGATGGAGTCAGTTAACTAACAATGTAACGGAGTAGCGAACAAGGAGAGTTGTTGCCAGTGGTCACTGGCATCTGGTAAAAGTGAAGAATTGAGAAGCAGATGCACAGATAATTAAGTGACTTTTTGTGCTTTTCTTTTCAGTGCGATTTACAAAACACACTAATATCAATGCAACAAGTGTCAAAAATTAATGCACACAACTAAAAATGTAATGCGGGTGTATGGACAAAACCTATCCGGATACATTTTTTTTTCCTTTCCAAATCCGATGAGTACTGCAACAAACCTTAGAAATCCCAGGTTCTGAAAAAAGTGGTTGATAGTTTTCGAATTCAGTAAGTGGCTGTTGATGTTGATGCTGGATAAGTCCTTGCCACTTGTTAGGAATTTTTGGTACAGGTCCTGAGCGATCTGCTGAGGGATCAAATGATTTTTCCAATTCAGAGAGAACTTGTGAAAGGCCTGGCTGAGAGAAGACCTGCAACAAAGCAAACATATGACATCAGGAACATTAACCTTATTATCTTCAATTGCCACGTGCCGCAAAACATTGTCAAACCCAAAAATAAACGTCCAGGCATCATTATACGAAATAACAACTTATTAAAAATTATCAAATTGTATGAAAGAGTAGCACACAGCCTCTGCCCATTAATTACACGGGGTGTATACGCGGACAAGGAAAAACAATTCCCAGATTTTTCCCAGTTAAAAATACATTTTCTCCCAGATGAAAATACACTTTTTCCATGTAAAGTATCAGTATATTTTCCCTCCGAACAGTAAAAGTTATCAATCCTTTGGATGGCTATGGTTTTATACACCGGCGTATAATTTCTCGGCACTTTAGAAAACGAAACTCAAGGGGGGAAAAAAGTAAAAAACCACATTTTGGAAAGATCTTTGACACGCTGCAACATGTACGTTGTATATTTTCATATTACCAAAGTATAAATGCGAATTCCACTAAAAACCAAATGTTACTTTCTGAAGCATTGAAAACGAGACTGCGATGTGTTTTTGAAAGCCACTCACAGCTCATGTCATGTGATCTTGCCAGGTGATGACATCAGATATTCGGAGTATACTACATGTGATGTAGTCAGCCAATAGCTGTTGAGTAGCGTGAACACACAAATAGGAAAAATTAATGGTCTAAATTAATATACATAGTGTTGCCACAAGAAAAACATAGCTTTCACATATCATATTGGTCTCTAAGATTTGTGGGGACATAGGACTACTGGCTCACCCCCCAATACCATCACGACCCTACCGCAGTGAGAACAACTGTACCTTTGCCAGATCAGTTCTCTGTAGTACGCGCTCTATGCTACACCATACACTATCTTAATGTGTTTCTGGTAACACTTATCCTTGAGGAAAATGGAGCCTTACTTGCAACACTGTAAACCCCACTGCCATTTAAAGTCTTAAGAATCAAAGAATGAATGTGAAACAACATTATACGCTTAAGTTCACACTATTTCTCTGTAATTGCCTCTAATGAATTCAGGTATCTCATCAAGATTTTATACTGTGTAATAATATTATGGAAAGGAAAGTTGCTACTACCATACCACAGAGATGCTGTATCACAGGTAGGAACAACAAAAAGACTGTCGCAAAGTGAGTTTCCAAGCCAACAATGCCTTTGTCGAAAATTGGCAACACACACACACACACACACACACACACACACACACACACACACACAATGACAGTCTCTGGCAGCTGAAGCCAGACTACTCTGTTTTAAATACAAACTACTGTTCCACACATATTTTCATTTTTCCTGTCTATCTTGGCAGGCTGTTACAGCAAATGGTTTCAAAGTGTTTCTAAACAAAAACAGTTTTGGTTGCGAAATTATTTAATGTCAATGACACGTTCCACCCTTTTGAGGCATCATCAGATTGTCTATAAAAATGAGCAAACCAATCAATTAAATACAAGTGAAGGAAAGAAGGCAGAGTCCTATCTTGCACAGCTACATAGACGATGCGAACTAAAAGTAATAAAACTTATGTAAAAGTACGATAATGATCGAAGCAGAAGAAATGAATTAAAATTTGTGCTGGTGGAGAGGGCACTGCTCTCAACTTGGGTAGTTCGTGCAGCAATATTAACCATGGTGCTGTGGTGATGTGATAGTTAGCATTTCTGCCTAGCAAGCAAGAACACCCTAGTTTGAGTCCCGGCCGCAGCACCAATTTTAAATCATTTCTTCTGCTTCGATCATTACCGTAGATCTAGAAGAGACTTAAACCTCTCAGGGAAAAATTTAACTATAAGATTTATGTAAAAGTATCTGCATATAAGAGCGATCAGTTCGTTTTACATTATATGTGGTTTTATAATATAAAATGGACACCAAGGTAACCGAACATATAATCCATCCATCATGAAGCATCTAAACCACGAAGTGGACATAGTGAAAGGAGACAAACAGTCAGAATAACACCGAGAAAGTACAAAAATGTGGCAGAATAATTTCCAAAGTTACTGTATATTACCTTGAGCACATCAGCCGGCTCCACTGTGGCTGTACAAGAACGGTCCACGGTTTGAGTTGCAAACGGCACAACGTCTGTACTGATGCATGCGCACGCGTACACGCACACACACACGCATGCACACACACGCACACACACAAAATTACTATGACAAACTGATATACAGATATATAACGCGGCAAGAAGTACCTAGGTGGTGTACATGACCGGCTTATGGCACATTTTCGAAAAACAAAAGTGTGTAAAACTAGTAATTAAAATGAGGGTAGTCGCAGTGAGACTGACATCCGTTAAAAATTATTCAGTGCAGTAGACAATAATACTGAAGGTCCCTCAGAGTTTGTTCAAGCTGCTGTCCCAGCAGTTGTGGGAGGTATTCTTACAACACTGATTTTAGATACCAGTGCAAGTGTAAACGTGACAGACGCTAATTTCTTTAAGAAAACAGCACAGTCTGTAAATATTCTGGCTTTGCCAGTTCAAAAGCGAGTGGTATCTGGTGCTATCATTGCCAGAGGCCAGACAGTTATGTTGCAGGCACAGATAGATGAATTTGAGAACAGAGTGGATGAATTCACTTTTCTCTTTAACCGTGTCCTGTATCGTAAGCACAGAATTTGTGCGGGAACAGGACATAAAGACAGACCTCCCGCATGGGGAATGCCATATAACGTTGGAGGTGACGAGTTTGTTTTGAATCTTATGAAGACAAAAGCGAAACACAGCCGGCTGTGCCAAGGAATACAAGTTAAAATGATTAAGAATAGAGTGCTGTGGGTGAAAGACCATTCACAGTGCATGAAGCCTGCAACTTAACTAAAGAACAGAGGGTTAAACGAAAAAGATTCTTTGCTCATAAGATGCATATCCGAGGAGAGAAAAACATTATTGGATGAACAGAAAATGGAATTACGTGTATTACTGGAGAAATATGTCCAGGAATTTTCATTAAGGCCTGTCGTGATTAAGGACTGTGTGTACTGGATGGAAGTCATACCGCATAAAACTTACTGCTATGCAACCTATTCTGTCCCACAGCCCAGAAAGGACGCTGTCAGACAAGATCTCCAAAAAATGATACAGTGGTGCATCACAGAGCCTTCCCTTTCACTACGCAGCAGCTCATTATTAGTTGTGGGCAAGGCAGGCAGAGGGGTATGCCTTGTTCTTGATGGATGATCTATCAACAAAATAATTGTTCCGGTAAGAAGCACGCCAGAAGTTTTATTATCAACAAAAGGATCTGAAGAAATGTGTTCAGTGAGGATGTTTGCACAGATGTCAAACTATTTTGTCTTATATATTTTATCTACAAACCTTTATTGTGAATGTATACATTTACGGATAGCACTAGAAGATGCATAAAATTATTAACATTCATTTGACATTAGAAGCAGTGGTAATGATCTTTTAGTTTTAAGTATCTGCTGAAAATAAGTAGCAGTCCAAAATTAATGGACATAAATATTACCAATCATTACACACACACACACACACACACACACACACACACACACACACACACACACACACAAAAAAAATCAGTAATGATTTTTTTAGTTTTAAGAATCTGTTGAATATAAGTAGTATTCAGGAAGTTTTTCCACGTGTTTTCATGAAAGTATGTTTATGCTGCCAAAAGTGATTCTACGTAATGAGAAAGTATCTTTCTACAGCACTACAACTGTGAAATACGAAAATGAGGACCGCATATTTTGTCAGTGAAAAGGTTATTTTCAGCATTAGTTGTATGAAGTCTAGAGGTTTGACAAGTTTATTAGGGAAGATATTTCTGTATAGGTAAAGTATAGTTTAAGGAAAGGTGATGAACAAAAGCCACATGAGAACTGAAGTTATGTTTTTTATAATGTGTTACCTAGAACAACGTAAACAGATGAACTGCTACTTGCAAGTAAGTGTATATCGAGCAAGACACAGTAATATTCAGTCTAACTACTTACGTTGTGGTAAGCACTTTTCTTTCCAAGTTTAATTTCTATGGAACAAATATGCGATACACTTAGACACAGAATAGTGCCAAGTACAGAACAATTAGTTAAACCTGGTAGTGAACTGTATGTAAACTGAGTACATTCTTGGCCACATTTGTGCTTTATAGAATGACACTAAACTGAGCTTATCATTTACTGAAAGAAATGATGCACAGGCCAAGCAATAACTATAATCAAACTGTAAATATTAGTATGTAGCAGCATGAAAGACAGCATTTCTAGTTGATAAGTCAAACAGAAGCCAGTACAAGGTGCTATTGGACTGATATTTCATTTTGTATGTAAATATTTATATGTATGCTAATCTCTTACTTATCTGTTTAATATGAGTTGATATGAGTTTTATTTTGAAAGAGAGAATTGCTATGTAAAGACAGACTAGCACACTTTATTCAGAATGATCCCTTATATGTTAAGAGACGTGAGACCATGCGTTATGCGAGTTTATGCAGAGCTGGAGGTTGGATTTTTGCCACATGTGATTTCGGAGGCATGTGTTAATTTTGTGATCACAGTCTGCGGTGTTTGGATTTTGTTTATGCTTTGCTCTTTGCCAATCTGCTCCAAAAATAGAATTATTTCATGGGTATATGGTAATAGGACAATAACCTATGTAATGGTACTCAATCTCTAAAATATAAAAAGAGGGAAATAAAGAATTTTGTGAACATCAGACCACAAGCAATGCATTGGAGGAAACACAGATAACATACCAAAAACACACAAGTGACACTTTATTCATGTGAAGCCACTTGTAAGAAAGACAAATGTAAAAACTATGTCAGTTAATTTGTACAAGAAGTAAATGCGATCCATGGAACGAACAGACTTGTGCAGGTAAGAAAAAGGAACTCATTTATTTATAAGTGAAGATTGTGATGTGAACTGGTGGACAACGGTCATAATAGGACATTCGAATGAGTGACATTGAGTACCCAAAATGGATAAAGCCAATAAGTGTTACATGAAGTGAACAGTTTGTGTGTCAAACTCACCATTGTGAACTGCATGCCAACGCAGTGAGAAGTCCTGTGCAAATGTTTTTTTTTTTTTTATGTGTACACACACATTGACACATGTATCCACACACAAAAAGGATTTAGTGAACTTATAAAAGGTATTATTGCACTGGCGAGGCAACAGACGAGTAAAAGAATGGCTCGTCAATAAACAAACACTGTGTGAAAGTGTGATTAATTGTTACCCCACATAAACTTTGCAGTTGTACACAGAGTGATTTTTTTTTTTTTATGTACCAATTCTAAACAGTGATCTCCTTGAAATGCCTGTGCTTAACACTAAAAAATATATACGAGTATTGTGCGTAGACGAACTCGGTGGACAAGAACTCGACTTACTTAGTTTGAAAATACGTCATGATCTGTAGACAGCGTTGCCAACTACGAACTAGTGAGAACTAAAGTTCCAAAAGAAAGAACTGGATCAGAAGATCTATAAACACGAAAGGCAATAATGAAAGTGAACTCTGTTACACTAATCAAATTTTTCCTAGGGCAACTCTGCGTTATTGAACTAATTTTTGTAGAACTGATACTGCTTTGCTTTGATTTTCATGTGTCGATGGAGAGAAAAAGATCGTGATTTAATGTAGGGAATGTATTTTTGTGCTATTCCGAAGGAATGTTCCTGAGAAATGTTTATATATTGCTCTGTCATCCAAGTTGAAGGCAGCTGCCATAACTTGTTTTGGACTACATAAAAGCAGGAGCTGTGAGGTCTCTCCTTCTCTCATTTGTTTTCGATGAATGTTTCATAAAATGTAAGTGTCGCTCTCGTATCTGTAACTTTTGGTTAAGTAATTACATTAATTTTATTATAAAAGTCGTGTTTGAATCAAGAAACCTACTCTCCTCTTCCACTAATGCCACATCTCAATTTATTATGATGCATTTTAGAACTTTTTCAGGCTGCAGTGAAGGAGAGTTGCTGACGAATTGTTTGGTGGTCACAACCGAATGCTACTATTGTTCAATCGGCATTTACTTCATCAAACTTTTATTTCAGCATCCTTGAGATATCTTTTACTAATCTTTTCTATCAGTAGGCAAGGTAACTACACAAAATGCATAATTGTGAGATTGGTCACTGGCCACTAAACAATTCGATTGGTCAATGGTCTTGTCGGTCTGACGCGAATCTGATGCTGTATGGTGAAATGCAATTTCATTAATAACTAAAACTAATTTTCTATGCACCTTCTACCATTTCAGGAGCTTTACCACTAAGCAGAGTTGATCTAAAAAAATTTATAATATAACAACATTATTTTACTTTTTAAAATATCAGCAATATTTTAAGAGATAACATAGATGTCAAATAAAGCTAAACTTTTAAGTGAAGCACTTAACAGAACCAAAATCTACACTAATAATAAAACAATCATTTCTTCAAAACTGCCAGACAAATTTTCATGAGGTTACCAACTGACACAGTTTATGAAGTGTCTAATGCAGAGCAGATGATTTTTTGTTGTTTCAAATGGCAGAAAGAGTCAATGGAGAATGCAGGAGAACAGCTTTCCCAAGGAAGTGTGCTGGCTCCAATATAAAGTAACATACTACCAATAATCAGCCACTGAACACTGGGAACCTGGTGCTTCATCTACACACATGACACAGCTGCTGCTGCTGCTGCTTCTCAGGGAATGGCGTTTGAAGACGTAGAATCCAATCTAAATCTATTTTCAAAGAACTTGCTATCTACTATCACAACATCACTTGAAATTCAACACAGATAAAACCCAAATGTGTGTGTTCCCCTATACAATAAAGAGGTAAGAATGTTTGCAAACATTGTAACTTCTTTGATGATAATACTCAGTAAATGTCTGAAAATGGCCTTGTAAGCCGAAAACCGGTAAACAAAATAAAAGTAATATTGTAGAACAAAAGCAAAGTGGTGCTTTTCATTTATTAGGTAAGAAGAAAGTTAAACATAACCTGGAGAGGACACAGTCTAAATCATTGTGCCCATCTCCAATATCTAGTGTCAAAGTCTGATTGTGCCTTAATCTACAAAGAACAGTGTATAGACACCAGACACAAGGTATGCACCAGAAACAACCTCATCCACAAGCTGACCTAACACCACATGGGGTCCCATTGCAGCATCCCCTGCACATGTGCAGTTGTTTTATATTTCTCTGCTGTGGAGTATGCCACGTCAGTCTGGACGAACTCTGGGCATGGCTCTTCACGAGACAGGCTGCGTAGTCACAGGGTGGCTATGATAAACCCCAGTCAACAAGATATTTCTACTCAAGGGAGCAGCACCTTCACATGTAAGAAGACAGGTAGCAGCAGAGAATGAAAAGAAGAAGTAAGAAACGGATTCAAGGCATCCACTGTTTGGAACTCACACTTATCCATCACGACTGAAATCCAGAAGATGCTTCCTACTTACAACTGTACCAATTCCAAGTTCAGCAGAAAAACTGAGATGTGGAGAATAAAGTCTCCTGTAGGATTATGGACAGAAAAAGATAAAGTACATTCAGGCTTCCATCTTCAATAGGGGACCTGGAAAACCTTCAATATGTTTAGAACAAGGGTGAGATGGTGGAAGACTAATATGAAGAACTGTGGTATCAGTGTTGCTGAATGTTATGAATGTGGGGCAAGGCATTACTCTTTAACACTTGTTGGTCTGCAGTAACCTGAGCAAACCCTGTGACATGGAAGATGTGTTTGCAGCAAATATCTGCCATTCTGGTTGCTGAACATTGGACTCAAGTGTGAAATTCTTTGCAATTAATATTAAGATTGTAGTTTTTATTATATTGTATTTTATTGTTCCTTGGACTGGGATAAAAAAAAACAAATCTTGTTTTTCACAGATAAATTGAGTGTAGATTGGGTAGTGGGAAAAGGGGGGGGGGGACATATAGGCATAGATAAAAAGATATTGTAATTCAAATTATTATCTAAAACTCAGACATTCAGAGTTTGATTGTTCAAACATCATGGTGTAGTGCACCAAAGAACCAACAGATGGCACTCTTTGTGTATTAGTACACCAACGAATCAATAGATGGTGCTGTTAAGATCTGTATTTCTAAAAAAATAAATAAAAAGATTAAAAAAGGTACAGGGGTAATGTGGTGACAGCTTTCTGACGAGTTCTTAAGATCATTGATCATCTTCTGAGCATGTATTTGCTTAAATGAGGGCTAAATAAGGATCAAGGCAGTGTACTCTGTATATGGCTGCCTCTAATATAGGCAGCTGTGGTTTGCCCCATCGACTTGTTGCTCAACCTCATAGTTCACCTCGATACATATTGGGAAAGCCAATAGTTTTCATGATTTTGACTGTTGCCAAATGCAGCAATCTAATGTTTATTGAGTTACATCAGGCTTGAATTAATTTCGTATATTATAACAAATTACAATTTTTCCTAATCACACTGTTAAATGCTTCAACCTTGTATTTTTTATTTGAAATATCACAGTACGTCTTCATTTAAAAGTCCACAAATTTCCAAGCAGCTACCGCTACTGACAGAATCAGCAATCAAATGAGTTATTATCAGTGTCACAATAGACTTAATTTAACTTCACTGCTGAAAATAAACACTACAGCAGTCCATGCACGACAGTTCATGGTACCAGTATGTTCTAAAACGTCATATGTGATAATGCATTTTTTTACAGGGTCTTATCTCAGGTTCTATTGATCAGAGTGTTTCAGACAACTCTTCACCTAGCGACCATTTCTATAGTTTATGGATGAATGTCTACTGTAACTATCCTTTACTGCAGAGTCAAAATTTCAACTTCCTTCAACCCAGACAAATTGAAAAAAGTCTGGTTGTTCTGGAGCATTACATGTGGTCTATGGGGACTTTAAGCAGCTTATAGAAGCGCCATTCATTCATGGGTGGTTCCTGAGAAAATCCCGAAAAACCAAGACTTCTTGGTACGAAAAATACCTACTGCGAGGATGGCCACTTCTATAATTTCTATTCATTGCAGAATGTAAAATTTTTACACGTGTTACTAAGATAATATTCTCGAGGAACTTAAAACTCTTTTTGACATCATTACCCGTTCCTGATATCCAGAGGGTCAGAGTTACCATAGTACACAAACAGAAATAAAGCTAGTAGTTGGAGTGCCGACTCACCATGCTGTCCAGTGCAGATCTACATGCCTACGGCTGCACACAGAGAACGACGGTTAACCTGCTAGTGAAGGTACAGCAATGTCATTATGAGTAGAACATCATACGCGCTCCATTAGCTCTCCACATTTTCTCACTTGAGTTTGCACACACTATTCGGTAAAAAAGTTACTTATGTGCTCATTATCTCACAAATGGTCATCCTTACTGCAATATTCACATATAAGTAAGTGTAGGTTGCTATGATTTTGTGCTTGGTGTGTTTCACACTGTATGTTACTGTGTATGTCTCCAATCTTGAGAAAATGGATTTTATGTAAGGAATTCACTACTGATCACATGCGTGTGACAGTGAAATATTAATAACATTCCTCTTATCTTCTAAACAGGTCGTGATATTGAAATGAGATTTTGTCAAATGATAGCATGCACAGAGGAGATTATTTTGCCAAATGGTTAACACATAGGACTTTCTTATCTACGGGGATATAACATAAGCTATAACTTTTATTTTTATTTATTTGTTTTTTTCCCAATCCAGTGCTGAAATGATTAAGTTGCATTGACAATTAGTGAAAAGATAATTTACTAGTATGAAAATAAATATGAAATTTCTTCTTCCCTTATGTTACTGGAAACTGACATAATTTAAGTTTTCAGTACTCTAGTAACCTCTCTGGTCGCCACCTGCTTTACATATTTAATGAGACACTCTGTTCCAAGTTTCTGTCCCAATAGCTATTGCAAGGTTTTTGTGGAAATTATACTGTATTTGGCAAAAGAAGCCAAAGTAAAACTGTCAACAAGAGAATGTAGTCATTACTCATGTGTGATGAGAAAAGGTTAACAGTGCAGACTAAAACACACTGCCAATTCTGTTGCAAGTTTGACAGAATCCTGTAACCCACTGTATTTTTATAGTGAACAACTGGAATGGAAAGTTATCAAAGGATTTTCTTTCTGTTCTTCACCTGAGCAATATGGAAATAATTCACAGCAAATAGTGTATCATATTTTTGCTCCTGGGTCCATTCAGAGTGAAGTGGTCAACTTATCCACTTTAATTGTCTTTTGATGTTTAAGAGATAGATTATATACATTTATAATATGTTTTAACCTTAATGGCTAGTCTCAAACAGTTCGTAAAGTAATGACTATCATATTTTCATAACCTTGTTATCCACAGAACACCTGGCATCTTTTGTGTAACAGATATATTTATCTAGCTGCCATGTTAAATTTTGCTTTTTTGCTAAAACATAACAGAAAATCAACACCAAGAGGCCCTCAAAACAAAGGTGTGGAGTCACAATCATTGCAGCTGGAGCACCTGAGCAGTGCCAGAAATACACAATTAGATAATTGTGCAAATGACAGGTGAATGAACAAGAACCACCATACAACCTTATTCTTGTGATTTTAAAGAAACAATTTGATAAACTATATTTGTATCTTCACTGTGTAGTGAGTTATCTTTTTGCATTCCTGTTGTGTTTTGCAAAAGAAACAAAATTTAACATGGCAACTAGATAAATCTGTGTGTTACTCAAAACTCCTCACTGATGATGCTTCTCTGAAGAAATGAAGTTCAACAAGTCAAAAGAAAACAAATCGTCAAGTCTGTTGCAATTTCAGGGGTATCCTGTAACCCAATGCATCTTCAATACCGCACAGTTGGGACTGAAACTCACTGAAGGGTTTTCTTTTACATTTGAGTTATCTTTGAATATGAAAAAGCACATTTCCATTCTTATTCATGTACTTAGTGAATGAATGAATGTTTTTACTACAAATATAATTTAATTCAGCAGTGATACTGACTTTGGTGAATCGTTAGCAATTTTCTGCAAGTTGCCAGTGTGTCACAGCTTAGAGTTTTATTGGGTAAGTACTAGTCTGAAAAATGCAGCACTGTTCTATCAGAAACATCAAATTTGATGCCTGTTTATCTGTGAATAACAGTGTTATGAAAATATGATAGTAGTTGATACTAGTACTTGAGGTTAAAAGAGATTATAAATGCATATAATCTATCTTTAATACATTAAAAGACAATTAAGGTGAATAAGTTCACCACTTAACTCTGAATGGGGATAGGAACAAAAACTATGGTACACTATTTGCTGTGAATTATTTTCATATTTCTAAGAAGAAGAACAAGAAGAAAATCCTTTGGTAAGTTTCCATTTAGTTGTTCACCACAAAAAAATACAATTGGTTACAGGATTCCACCAAACTTGCAACAGAACTGGCAATTTGTTTTAGTGTGAATTGTTAACCTTTCCTTCTTTGAAGAAGCATCATGACTTATGAGTGATAACTACAGTTCTCTTGTTGACAGGTTTAATTTGGCTTTTTTGCCAAAACTCTAACTGTGCAAACTCACCCTGCAATAGCTATTGGGACAGATTCTTGAACACGCAATAGGCAACAAGACAGATCAGTACCTATGGAAAACCACATTGTGTTGCTTCGCAGTAACATAAGAGGAGAAATTTCACGTTTACTTTCATAACAGCAAATTCTCTTTTACTATCTGTTGATGACTCTTAAAAAATTACAGTATTGGACTGATAAAAATAAAAGCTATAGCTTCTGCTATATGGACTTGCATAAGAAAGTTCCTTATGTCAACCATTTGCCAAAATACTCTCTTCTTGCCTGCTGTCATTTGCCAAAATCTCGTTTCGATACCTCTACCAATTTAGGAGCTATGAGGGATGTTGTGAATATTTCATTCTTGCTCACACACAACTGAAAATGAATGCAATACATAAAATCCATTTTTACAAGGCTGGAGACCACCTCTCAAGTCTAAAGAAAAACGTTAGCTAAATTTCATACATAACATTGGTGTAATATGCACCAAATGCAAAATTACAGTGACCACTATTTTTCATTGCAAATTTTTAAAATTTTGCACCTTGTCTTACTTAAAAGTGAATTTCACAAAAAGTGTAGCAAGATGATGAGCACTTCACCTTGAAGCTGAAATAAAAAAAAAGTGAAAAATGTCTAGTTCATTCCAGATTGGTTGCAGACATGGGGTTGCACCAGTCAGCACTGCCAGCCAGCTGCATCATCAGATCACAAGGGGGATATTTTCTCTGCTAGTTCAAGCAGCCTCGCGCCATGCATGTACACCACCACCTTTCTATGAGCCTCCTTACTTATGCAGAAAACTGCAAAAATCAGTTCGTAGCAGTTTCTACACTGTGGGCAACGATTATCAAAATAACTAACCATAGCAAATGGCTCAAATTTTAAGTGCACATTCTTTAGACATTCATCTAGAAATGCCATTTTCAAAAATCTGTATCTGTTACCAAGATGCACCACAAAACCATAATTTTTCAGTAGCACAAGTACCAACTGTGGGGATAGCTACTTCTATAATTTCTATACATGGCAAATCAATGAATATTTTACATGTTCTTAAACTGATTTTCTCAGTGAACAATGAACTATTTCTGACACCATGGTCCGTTACCAGGATTCAAAGGTTCAAAGTTACCACACCAAATAACATTTTTTTCAGCAAATTTACTCCAATAAAGCTTTGTCATGGGCTGTCACTGTATAATGTGCACTTCACACCTACACAAATTTGGCAAAGTGGTACCAAAGTGACAGAATATGGGCTAAAAAGGGCCATAACATGCCAGAAATGAAGTTAAAATAACTAAATAGAAGTTAAAGTAACTACGAAAAATTATTTAAAACCTGAAAGACTGCAAATCCAATAAAATATTTCTGAAAACATTATTACTCCTTAAAGATGCAAATCATAAACCAAACATTTTCAATGAACGGCGATCAATGAGCAAGTATCAAGAAGAAATGTAAAGCAAACAATTTTGTGTTAATCTTATGTGTACTTATATGTTATTTAAAAGTGCCAAAGTATATCAACTGTCAACAATATTATGAAAAGGAAAGTTGCTACTCACCACATAACAGAGATGCTGAGTCATAGATAGGCCTATCTGCAACTCAGCGTATCCACTATTTGGTGAGTAACAACTTTCCTTTTCATAATATTGTTACATTCCATCCTCAATTTTCCACTGTTTGATATAAACTGTCACAATTTTACTAACCTAAAGAATTCATTTTAGACTATTTATGCATCACACCCTGCTGTAGCACGGAAAACAAGGGAACCAGCAGAAAAATGCTCCTGTCTGAGCACAAAAAAATGAATACGTTCCTTTTTATAAGACTGACAGAAATGGCGAACCAACTGCCTCAATCCTCGTTCCATCTTCCTCACCAAAAATTCTGGCATGAGAACATACTCGTATTTATCTGTGTTGAAAGAGTGTAGCACAGAGACAATGATGGTGGAAAAGAGATGGGACAGTGCCAGTGGGAGAGAAATAGAGAGGACACGGCAATGGTGGGAGAGACAAAGTGACAATCACAGAGAAAGGGAGATGGATGTAGATAAAAGTAGTGACAGCAAAAGAGAGTGGGTGCATTTTGAACCAAAATTTTAAACATGTAGGTATAGGGGAAAAAGTAAGTTGCCACCTGTGCAACCAGTTGGCAGGAATCTCAAGGATTGAAGGCTCAGGATGTGCACAAAGTTGCTGTCCACCTAGGAAATGTCTATGAGTGAGAGAGATAGAGAATTGTTTTCATCAGAGAGAGCACACAACAGCCTTGAATTTAGGCACACTGTTGTCAGTTCTTCAAATGTCACTACTGTACTGTCAATGATACATTTGAGATGTGACTTCAAACATTTGATTCCTGCTTCCCTCACTCCACCAAAGTGAAGGGCACAAAGTGGAGTAAAATTCCAATTAATACCCTCTGAGGTTGAAAAGTTCATCACACTCTCAACTGTAGCACCACAGAAAAAAACGCTTAAGTTCATTGTGTACACTTATAAATGTGTACCATTATCATTATACATGTGATAAGGTTTTCCTCTTCTAGCAATGAACTCCTGACGGCAGTCAGAAATGATCTGGTTACTAAGTCACCAACTCACTTTATATGGATGGTTTTGGCTACCATACAAATAAATAAAGTAATATAGACCAAGGTGGTAACCTTAGTCCATCTTACACTGCTTTTCACAGTAACAGGGCTGCGTAATCCTCTCCACAATGCTGGAGAGGAAAAGAATGGTTCACTTTAGAGGCCAATAGTTGACCCTAAAGGTGAACCGCCATCTGAAAACATTTCCCGATAACTCCTTTAGTTGTGCTGCGCCTGTTGGGAATCCAAAATCTCCTACACAACAGACAGCGAAAGCTGTGACCCAGCGCGCAACAGGTTTTCATGTTCACACACAATGAGAATTTTTATCAGATGATGCTTAGGTGGTATGATAACAAGACGTTGCTCATCCTACAGGTACTTGGCATTCGTTAACCTTCCCCTCACTCACAAAATACCTTCTGTGTCAACAAACGGGTGGAAATTTCTTAATTTGCTATTATGTGGAACAGAAAAATTGGCCTTTAACAAAGTGATCTCACCATACTCACCATGATGAATTATGCAAATGCCCTTTTGATAGCATTTTGACATTCTTGTAGGAGGAGGAGGAGGAGGAGGAGATTAGTGTTTAACGTCCTATCAACGACAAGTTCATTAGAGACGGAGCACAAGCTCGGATTAGGGAAGGCTGGGGAAGGAAATCGGCCATGCCCTTGCAAAGGAACCACCACTGCATTTGCCTGAAGTGATCTAGGGAAATCATGGAAAATCTAAATCAGGATGGCCAGATGGGGGATTGAACTGTCGTCGTCCTGAATGCGCATCCTTGTGGGGTGAGTGGCAAAGTTACCCTGTCAGCTTGATGCAACATAGCATTTTAAACAAACCTCAGTGCATAGCCCAAACCCATGTAAGTTTTCTTGAATGAGGAATATTTACACACAAATTCATCACCAAGTTCAATAACAGACACAAAAAATACTCACACACACCTTAATTCTGGTGCTTCTTTTACCACTTGTGAAGGACAAGTGCTCTAGTCCAGGTCACAGTTGGATAGCCATGAAGGGCCAGTCCACCACTGCAGCATGAAGGGCCAGTCCACCACTGCAGCATGAAGGGCCAGTCCACCACTGCAGAAGGTAGCTCAAATGTTCTGGACGAATGTCACATGATATGTGATCAGCAGGATTGTTTTCTGATTTTACAAATGTCTAGATGGGAACTGAACTTAGTTCCTGAATTTCAGAGTCTGTGATGGCAACAAAGGTTTTCCAGTGACTGGGACTACGATGCTGCCAGCAGGGAACTATTATGGAGCCCATCCACAGATGGATATCACCACTGTTTATGATGTCTACAGTACTGGCCATCTTATAAATGAGTTGAGCAAGAAGAAGAGCACCACATAATTCGAGTTGTGGGAGAGATTGTTTGACAGGGGCTACATGAGATTTGGCTGCAGCCAATGAAACTACAACTTTGTTGTTGGGAAGAACACATCTGATAGAAACACAAACATACACCAATTGTGAAGCATCACAGAAAAGGTGAATTTTGTGTTTAACTTATTGAGCACAGGGAATGATCTTCCTCCTAATCAAAATATCATTGAGGAAAGGCAACTGGATATGAAGGACATTTCATTCATCAATTATGATGGATGGAAGGACTTCATCCCAATAAAGGCTTTGTTGCCACAAATGCTGCAAGAAGAAGCTTGCATCCTATGACTGATGCGCCCAAAACCTCATGCTGGTCAAAGACAGATGCTATTGTACTGAGTGATCAAAAAGTCAGTAAAAATTTGAAAACTTAATAAACCACGGAATAATGTAGATAGAGGGGTAAAAATTGACACACATGCTTGGAATGACATGGGGTTTTATTAGAACCAAAATGAAGGATGGTGCTCCATCCCATATTGCTAGACACATGAAAGATCTCTTGCGCGTGTCGTTTGGTGATGATCATGTGCTTCGCCGCAACTTTTGTCATGCTTGGCCTCCCAGGTCCCCAGACCTCAGTCCGTGCAATTATTGGCTTTGGGGTTACCTGAAGCCGCAAGTGTATCGTGATCGACCGACATCTCTAGGGATGCTGAAAGACAACATCTGACGCCAATGCCTCACCGTACATGCTTTACAGTGCTGTTCACAACATTATTCCTCGACTACAGCTATTGTTGAGGAATGATGGTGGACATATTGAGCATTTCCTGTAAAGAACATCATCTTTGCTTTGTCTTATTTTGTTATGCTAATTATTGCTATTCTGATCAGATGAAGCGGCATCTGTCGGACATTTTTTGAGCTTTTGTATTTTTTTGGTTCTAGTAAAACCCCATGTCATTCCAAGCATGTGTGTCAATTTGTACCTCTCTATCTACATCATTCCGTGATTTACTCAGTTTTCAAATTTATACTGACTTTTTGATCACCCGGTACATAGGACATTACACTCGGTAATCTTTCAGCACTGATGACTCTCCAGCTGCACTTGGCACTGAAATGTGTCAGAGCCATGGTGCCACAAGATTCCTAATGTTTTTATGGCTTTTCTACAGCAAGATTACAAGGCAAAGATGTTTTTTTGTCCTGCGATGGAATTTGTCCCATAACACATTGGCTACTGCAGCACCATTTCATCATTGGATGTTCATAAGCTTTAGTTTCAGTAGTTGACCCACATAATAAGTCATACACATAGAAGCTAGAAAACAATGATTGCAATGCCATTGAAAACTTCTTCCTTCTCAAAGCCAACTGTTGGAGACATCTAGTCACAAGACAGGCTGCAGGAACAGTTCTTCAAGGGGAGTTAAATTGGAAAAAAAATTTCACATTTTTGGATTTTTATCTCATTATAAAATTTGCAATTTTTCGAATAAAATGATATATATCTCACATACAAACTCACATGGGAAGTATTTTATTTTACTTTTTAAAATATGATCTACATCAATTGAAAATGTTAAAAAATTTTACATGCATTACTTCAAGATCCAATAAAATCAGTAATTTTTATATAGAAAGCTGTGGATTGTTGTGTTATAAAGGTTAATATATGTGTTTGTGTTGGTCATTTCCAGAAGAGGATGGGCACCAGGTTGAGGAAGTTGAAACAAAGTTTGAGAGACAAGAAACTTTCTGATGGTGAAACCATATGAGGCAGGCTGATAGGCAAAATGATTGATGAACTACAGCAGTATTATGGGATGGCCATTAGAAATAATACTGACAATTTGTTGAAAATGAAGCAGGCAGTATGGGCTACACTACCTTCTTCCACAGACTGTCAACTGATGAAAAACCGGTACACCACCTTTGCCCTCCTGGGCCTGATTCATGGTGCAATTACCGCAATGCCCAGTACTCAAACAGTTCATACAGCCATAAACATTCCATCCCAGCATCAGTCGTGGATATCATAAAACCTATTTACAAAGACCTGGCAAATCCTAAACTACTGAAGAAGTGTCTGACAAAATCCCTATGAGTCGTTCAATAATCTTATATGGACTCGCTTACCAAAAAATGTTTCTATTGGAATGAAGACACTAAAGTGGGGGGGGGGGGGGGCGGGGGGGGGTGATCAGTGAAGCTGTTACTGCTTTTAATGATGGCAACATTGGTAGGGTGAAAGTGCTATAGCATACGGCAATCATTCCTGGACCAAACTGCATCAGAGAACTTGAATGGATGGACAAGATTCCCATTGTATGCAGAAAATTGGCCAATAAGGAGTCCAGAAAGAAGAAAAGAGTTGGAAAAAGATCAAGAGGACGATATACAGTACGGTGCAGGGTGCTTCAGAGTGACTAAAAATAAAAAATTAAGCACATATTAAGTGAGTTACACTCTTTTGAAACTTTAGAAGCCGTTCCCGAATATTTACATTTTCTGTTGCATTTTTCCCTAAATCTCAGAAACCACTTCAAGTATTCAGATTTCTAGGGAGTAATAACATACATATCCTGAGTCTACTGAACTAAAAGAAGAACATAATGTTATGTATAATTAAAATTATTTAGGATAATGTACAAAAAAAGTACACAAAATTTTAACCATGTAATTAAAAAATTGTATTTTGGAAAGCAGCGGCTGAAATGCAATTATTGTAGTTCAGTAAACTCAAAACACACAGTTTAATGTCCTGTAAAAGTTTCATGTTAATGGCTACAGTGGTTTCTGAAATACAGGGAAGCCAAGTCACTAAATTTAACAAAGGATAGAGCGTTCTAACTCCTCTTAAGTGACTGTAGACAATCTATATTCTTGCATCAGTTCAGTGATTCCCACCACAAAATTCTGTGGAATTTCATGTCACCAGGATGGAGATACACTTGGAGATACATTTTTGCTACGTCAACTGACAGAGCCAAATTAAAGGAGCAAAATTTTATAATAATCGAAAATAAATCTGGTTGGATAGTGGGGCCAACAATCAAGATATCTTTGAGGGGTATTCTACTACAAATGGCAGCAGAGCCATCAAACAATACTCTCAACTTAGTAGTGGCGCTGCATTCCTTGAAGACAACATGGTACGGGAGGTAAAACTTTGGACCTACGATACCATGAGAGTTCGAGAGTCCCATGTGTCCTAGTTAAATATACTCATGCGTGACTGCAGCATATTCCCGTTTCAGATTTGCATGCCTTTTAAATCTTCTCTAAAGGTGTTCCAGACTTCATCAGGTTTCACTGGCAGACGATCCACAAACCTCCCACCTTCATCTTGAGCTGTGTTACACTAAATGCAAGCCTCACACATTTTATCCTGCTTGCACAGGTAGTTCCTCTAGCTCCTAAAACCTTTGCATTTTGGCATCTAAATCATCACCTCTAACAAATGTAGGTTACTGCAGAATGAGGCATGTTACATGAAGCTGAAGGAATCCTACCAGGCAAAATCCGGCTACAAGTGTAATCCCAAAAGTAAGGTCTCCCATTTTTTTATAAGTACATAGACCTGTTTATTTCTACAGTGGTTTACATCAGTTTACAGTTTGAACATTTAGCTATTTTTCGACATAATCACCATTTCTGTCGATGCATTTTTGTAGACGCTGTGGCAGTTTTTGTATGCCCACGTCATACCAGCTCACCGCCATGCTGTTCAGAAAGTTATGAACCTCAACTTTCACCTGCTCATCGGAGCTGAATCGCTTTCCGGCCAAATGTTCCTTTAACCTAGGGAACAGGTGAGAGTCACTGGGCGCCAAATCAGGACTATAGGGTGGATGGGTGATTATGTTCCACTGAAACTGTTGCACGAGAGCAACGGTTTGCCGAGTGATGTGTGGGTGAGCGTTGTCATGGAGAATGTGTATGCCCTTGCTAAACATTCCTCGTCTCCGGTTCTGAATTGCCCATTTGAGTTTTTTCAGAGTCTCACAGTAACTGTCAGTGTTAATTGTGGTCCCAACAATTCATTTCCGACAACGAGGTGAAAGAAGAGGTTCATAACTTTTTGAACCGCATGGCGGTGAGCTGGTACGACATGGGCATACAAAAACTGCCACAGCGTCTACAAAAATGCATTGACGGAAATGGTGATTATGTCGAAAAATAGCTAAATGTTGAAGCTGTTAACTGATGTAAACCATTGTAGAAATAAACAGGTCTATGCACTTATAAAAAATAGGAGATCTCACTTTTGGGATTACCCTCGTAAATTTAGTTTCAATCAGTGATGGATCTTTTGGTTTCTCCAGCCTTTCCCTACATACAACATCGAAGAAAACCTTGGCACCAAGAATTGAATCTACTGTGGCAAGCATGTTGAACTAAGGATCAGCAAGTGGTAGATCAAGTGGGACATTCCTACTTCTTATATCTATACAGCTTTCTGTTAAGTCACTGGCGACATTCTCCACAATAGCACAAGTGGTTCTAAACATGAAAGTCACTAAGCCTAGACAACAGTTCAATGTTACGGGTATAAGAACTGAGGCTGCAAAGGCAATGTCTTTGCCGTCGCAGGAAATGACTGTTTTGTTTCAATTTTAATTTGGTTGCCATGCCTTAGATATAAAAGACAGCTGGCTCACACTATCTTGCAGCACCCTACAAGACTGCAGCTTACCCTTGTTGTCTAATGTTGACAACTGCAGTTGCCAACAAAACATTAAATTTTATGTTTGATCTCCCCTTCACAGGCTGATGGGCCAAGGAGTAGCTTCCAGATTCACCATCCTGTTTATCCTTTGAATCAGCTGACTTGTGGAGCAGTACATTGTGCCTTCCCTTACAGGCCTTACAAGGAGAAATCTTTCATTTACTCGAGAAGTGACTGGACACATGCACAAAAAACAAAACTTATTTCCTGTTACAAATGCCTGCCGTTCATCGATACTTAGCGCTTGAAACCATTTGCATTTGCTGATAGCATCAGGTTCTTTACAAAACTGACACAGTTCCCCCAGCATCAACATTAACCATATGTCCCTTCTTCACATTCCTCATTTGATTTGAGTTACTGGCATGTTCTTGTGGATTGTCTGAGGTGATGTCTCTGAATCTGATCAAGAAGAGCTTGTTATAAAACCAAAACATCTATCAATTGATTCTGTGTGGTGAATGGGCATACAGACATTTTTACCTCCCAATCATGATGATCTGTGGGGTCACAAAGCAACCAGAATTGCTTCTGAAAGAATGACTTGTGAAGTGGGACATGTGTAGGAGGAAAAAAAAAACAGTTAAGCTATGGAAGCAGCTACTGAGGTAACAACGTTTTTGTGGAGTGCACATAGGGAATGTTAGGCCAAAACAATGGGTCACATACAAGGTAAAGATCAAAAGATCACTGAATTGCTTCTGGGGTTGAATTGACAAGGCATGAATGAAATGTGTACAGTTATTACAGGATGTCTGAAACCTACAGTACCTGTAAAATTATACCATCCGCAGGCACTGTGACACCAGATATTTGTCATAAAGTAGGCAGCCAATGCAGAGAGAACTAATCATGCTTATCAGGAAAACAATCCATTATATGGGCACATTCCAGCAGTTACAGTGTTGATGTCCAGAAGTTTCAAGGCCGCTTCAGTGTTGTAAATAGCAGTAGCTATCAGCAAGGAAACAACTGTAAATTTCTTGACTCTGGAATAACTCAACCTGACCACCGCTTCGGAAACCCTCCCACCTGGGCATGAACACAACTGGATCATACGGAGGTCACTCAGCAGTCTTTCAATCTGGAGTTGGAAGATCCAGGAGTAACCACCACAAATGGCACTTCCCTGTGGACTGCAGAGAAGAACACGCCATCGAACACCTAGTAGTATATCAACTATGCCCTGCATCTTGTACAGAAGAAGATCTTCTGCTCACAACTCAGAGAGCAATTTGTGTTACAAGATTTTGGGCAACAACTTTTATTATTAATGATAATTATCATGTACTGCATTTGCTCCCAACTCAAATGAGTTAATAAATAAAGCAAGGAAACTTTGAATGTAAAAATTTTGTTGGTAAATTGCCAAAGCATCCCTAACAAAATCCCTGAGTTTACTGCCTCCTGGAAAGGTGTCACACTCAAACTGTACTCTGAACCTACAGCTGGATGAAATATCTAATGAGGTATGAAACATATATTAAAAACACTGGTTAGACAGCATGGGAAGGATGGCATTCATTGTGACTGGCTACATATTGTGTCTACTTAGGTGGAAACTGAAAATGACTGCGAAGTTATCTGGACATGAGAAACTTGTCTACGTGAACACAAGTTAATCATTTGAAGTTTTTATCTACCACCTGATTCTGCCATAACAGTTACAGGATCATTCAAAGAATGTCACTGCTCAGTGGCACAGAAGTAGCATGAACATGCAATATTAGCTGGAGATGGCTTTAACTTACCGAGTACAGACTGGGACGTCTATGGATTCATTACAGGTGGTATGAAAAGACAAGTCTTGTGAAGGAGTCCTCAATACATTTTCCACAACCTGAGCTGAGCAGCTAGTTTGATGACCCAAATACTATGGAAAAATTTTATACCTTGTAGCTACAAACATGCTTGATGTTACTGAAAGTGTCAATAGAGAGGCAGGGATTAGTGATCATGCTGTCATCAAAGCGAAGATGGTTAGTAAAGTTAATAAATCCACTCAGAAGGCAGAAAGAGTTTTTATGCTGGAACGAGTACATAATCAGTTATTAATGTTCTGCTTCAACAAAGAATGGGCATTATTTTGTTTCCAATATTCTGGACATAAAGAATTACAGGCAAAGTTTAAATTGATTGTAAATTTGTAAATTGTGTTCTAGAGAAGTATGTGCCGAGAAAATGGATTAAGGATGGAAAAGACACACCATGGTTTAATAACAAAATTCAGAAAATGTTGAGGAAAGAGAGAGTGTCGTATTCGCAGTTCAAAATAGACTACAGAAATGCCAAAGGTGACCGTTATCAGAAATTTGTAAGCCTGCACAAAACACAAAAAGAAAAAGAAAAAACAGTGCAATGGGTAAGTTGTTATGGTTTTGGACTGCCAAGAGGGTGAGCCATGTTCAAAATTTCCTTGTGGCATTTATTCATTTATTTACTTATTCTTCACAACATTATGAACTATCCGTCCAGTCACTGAAATGTTTGTTCTCTTTCTGTAGTCTTGGCAGTTGTCATAATACACAAGGGTTATAGAATATAACTCATGTAGTAAGTAAATGTGATCAATAGTGAGGGCAGGCAAGATACCACGTTGACACCCCATAGAAATGAAAACAACAAATACATGGGTGTGAACTATGCAAGAACAAATGAATTCAAGAGTCAAGCCTTCCAAAACAGAATGCAGCTTCAAAAACAGATTTTGACAGAGGACAGAGAAACTGGGCGATTATGAAATTATTGCATTCATTTGTTGCAGCTTATGTGACAAACTATTACATTTTCATCATTTCCTTGGGAGGGGTCACAGTCACATTCGTACGAACACCTGTATCGGGCAAGGAGACATATCTCACTCATCATTCGTACAAGTTAGGTGCATCAATAAGAGATTCCCATCATATGACAAACGTACTGTCACTAATGCTGTGTATGACACACTAGATGCATTTTTCGGTGGAGGATTCAGCTAATTAGACACCTGGTCCTCAAATGTTTGTGGTTTCCATTCGAAAGCCACTTCCTTTTAGCTGTTAATAAAGTAGTTGTCCGGTTTCTGATTGACTGTCCACTGGACCCTCTTACCACTAAATTTGAGGGGAGTGTCAAGGGGAGTTTCCCTTGTTAGTGAAATATCTTAAAGCCGAAGTTTTAAATTTCTCATTTAATAAATCATTCACACAAGAAAATCAGATAGACTTTCCATAATTAGATTGTCACACTGACTCCAGTATGGAGGATGCACACAAAAGCATTACTGGTATTGAGAAGCAACTGAAAGAGTTGAAAACAAATAAGTTGCTTGAATGAAGCTTTGATTCTGTTTTATACAGAATACTCTTCAGCACTGGTCCCTTTCTTAGCTGGCATTTATCGCGAATCTCTCACTCAGTGTGAGGTTCCATGCGAATAAAAAAAAATGTAGGTGACTACTGTAAAGAAGAAGAGTAAAAGAATGAACATTCAAAATTACAGGTAAATATCGTTTACACTGGTTTGTTCCCAAATCCTTGAGCATATTTTTAGTCAGAATATAATAACTTACCTAGAGACAGAAAAACTTCTTTCGTCAAATTAAGGACAGATTTAGAAAACATTGCTCATGCAAAGCTGAGCTAGCTGCTTCTCGCACTATATCCTGTGAACTATGGATGAAAGGCCACAGACAGACGGTATATTTCTAGATTTCCACAAAGCAGTTGTTTGACACAGTGCCCCACTGCAGACTGTTAACATAGGTCTGAGCATATGGAATAGGTTCTCAGATATGAGTGGCTCAAAGACTTTTTAATTAATAGAACCCAGTACATTGTCCTGGATGGTGAGTTCTCATCAGAGGCAAGGGTGTCGTCTGAAGTGTCCCAGGGAAGTGTGCAAGGACTAATCTTGTTCTCTACATGCATAAACAATTTGATGAGCAGCAATCAGTGACTATTTACTGATGATGCTGTTATGTATGGGCAAGCACCATCGTTGCTTCACTGTAGGAGGAAACAGTATGACTTAAAGAGAATACGTATCTGGTGTGATGAATGGCAACATGATCTAAATGTAGGAAAATGTAAGCTAATGCAGGTAAGTAGGAAAAACAATCCGTAATGTTCAAATATGGTATTAAGTTTACCTAAGGCATTGCAACATACAAAGTTTTCCTCAAGAACAGTTGCAGCCACTGTCAGATCAGGGTGTCATAAAACTGAAGGCACCTACGCCACAGTTAGCAGAGGAAGAGAAATCTGCTGCGATCACATTTATCTCTCACACAATGAAAACATCAGTCAAAATTGGAAGAACTCTCTGGCAGAATAATGCCAAGTATATTTTCTGCCTCCTGCCCAAGATGAAAGCCTTGTTGTGTGGGTCTGCCAAGGACTCCAGAAACCACGAGTCTACCACATGCCATGCCAGGGCAGGAAATGTATGAAGGCCAGATTATCTGGACAGTACAGGAAATAAGTGCAGAACGCAAGTGTCATACAGGTAAGCAACAAACAACAAAGCCAGATCCAAACAACATATCACAAATTATGATGACACAAAGTTGTTAAAAACCACACCAACATGTTTTAGGATAGCTTTTTAAAAGAGTCTGTTGAGATCCGGTTATATGAAGAAATGATAAAGTCAGCACTTTCCAATTAGGTAAGGCTTGGGATACAGCCTTGAGCACAATCAACATGCAGCAAAAGATTGCAGGAAGATCCACCCACGCCACATCAGTGGAAGAACTGAGGCCACACCACATCAGCAGTATCTCAACATTCGTGATGGCTCATGTTGTGACCAAGCACTTCCATCTCTGTATCACCAGTGGAGCTGCACTTAGGTACAGTGGACTCGAGAACAGCAGCAGGAGGAAGAGATTATATAAGATGGCATCCAGCAAAAGACTCTCAGTCATCAGGACCACCTGAAGCTGGCAACACGTCAGATTTCCAAAACACCATACTGTTTGGACAATGTCACATGGTTCGATACCTGACAATATTTCAAAATCATTATCATGGTGGCAATTCAAACTGGGAGGGGAAAAAAAAAGTCCCTGAGAATTCCGGGTGTGAAAATGAAGAATGATGTCAAGAAGGTCCTGAGAAATTAATGGCAAGTGGGGATGTCAAACACAATAATGGCTTTTCTTTCCTCTCAACTGAGCTATACTAACCAAAGTTTTTGAATATCAATCATCAATAATTTATATGGAATAATATATAACTAACACTCAGAAATTTTAAGTATTTTAAAACTTGTGATTTATGAAAGCCAATCAAATTAAATTTCAATACTAAGTTAAAAACAGAATTCCCTGAAATTTTATGAAAGTCCTGAAATTCCATGAGATTCCCCAATTTTCCCAGGTAAAATGTAATTCCCTGAGAACTCCACCTTTTCCACAAGAGTTGCCACCATGATTATACATCACAAAAGTCTACAATCTCACAGATTTTGACTTCTTGCAATTTGAGACAGTGCCTGCTAACAGAAGTGACACTATTAGAAATATAACAAATTGAAAGGATAGTTGCTTCTCACCATATAGCGGAGATGCTGAATCGCAGATGGGCACAGGTCTGACTACAGCTGCCAGAGACTGTGGTCATGTGTGTGTGAATTGTGTGTTGTCTATTTATGGCAGAGGCCTTGTTGGCTGACAGCTTATTTTGTGACAGTCCTTTTGTCGTGCCTATCTGCAACTCAGCATCTGTACTGTATGGTGAGTAGCAACCATCCTTTTCATAATATTGTTACATTCCATCCTGGATTTTCCATTGTTTGACACCATTAGGAACTACATACAAAAATAAGTCAGAACTCCTTGAGATGCTATTCATCAAGGAAGTTCCCTGTTCCCTGAAGTTTACTTCACGAATGATGCAGCTGTCGGCAATTACATTCCGAAGTAAAACAAATTTATCATACTTATCTTATTTCACAGTTGACAGATTAGCAACAGCAATAATAAAAAACCAGAAATGAACTACATTGGCTCACTGCAGAACCAAACACACAAATGCCACACTCAAACAATAAGATACATGCTTTAAATGAGTGTGTATAAACCACCCTTTCGAATAAAATGCAAAACCATGTCTATTGCCTGGACATCATCACTTAACTGTGGAAACAAAGAATGGTCAACCTACAGTGTATGATGCAAAGCAGTGAAGTTGTGATGCTAAAAGGAATGGGCCACCAACAGAGAGGCACCACATTGACAAATGGTTGGTTCCTCTCACCTTATGGTCACATCCTGAGTCAACCAGGTATGGCTGATACTTAGATTGTACAGGATAATTGATTCGCTTCAAGAAGCGTGGAGGGAAGATCACCATGCAATTGTCGACTCCTTTACGGTACATAGCCATTCTAGTATCCAAGCCTCCAAAAGCTAAAGATGTGGTGTCAACATCCTGTCTGATCCCAGTTTTCTAATCTCCAAAGTTTCCATTTCAGACCTAATTATTAACAATATTATGAAAAGGACAGATTACTACTCACTGTAAAGGTGACACATTGAGTTGGAGACAAGCACAACTAAAAGTCTGTTGAACTTTCAGTCTAAGCCTTCTTCAGGGAGGGACACACACACACACACACACACACACACACACACACACACACCATATGCACGCATGACCACTATCTCCAGCCAGAGTGACCACTCTGACCGGAGTTATGGTCATGTGTGCATGACGTGTGCTGGTTTGTGTGAAAGTGTGTGTGTTTTCCTTTCTGAAAAAGCTTCTGCCCAAAAGCTCAAAGTCTTTTTATCTTGTCTGTCTACAACTCAACATGTCATGTAAGGTGGGCAGCACTCTATCCTTTCCATAATACTGTTGCTACTCCAAACTGGACTTTCCATTGTTGATATTAGTCATTAATTTTGTGATAAAGTCAAGCTCAAGACTCTGTGTCTATTGCTGTATGTCATGTCACTGGGTTTAATGTTCCGTTAACATCAGTGCTATGGGAGAAGTCTGAGGAAGCACCTTGAGAAGAACTATTTTAGGAATAACCTGGAAAGGAAAAAACAGAAAGCACAGAGTTTGGATTATTGTTGCCATATCTTCATGCTGTTGGACAATCTGGGATAGTCTATTTTTTTGAATATGAAGTTTAATGTCTATTACGCACACCACAAACATATTTTGTATATTACTTGTCAATGGACAGAAATATTAAAAATTACAAAGTAACATAGAAGCTTTAGCAAGATATAAATATTTTTATTGATTTTCTTACTTTAAAAGGTTTGAGTAAGATAGATTCTTGAGCTTTGCTCACCTTTGTGACCCTATAAAGCATGTATGAATTTTTTGGAAGAGGCAAATCAAGGCGAGAGAAACGAGGTAACAGTTGGTGAAAGATTGCTGTGTAGGCCGGCAAATTTTCTGCCACAAAGTAACTCCATATGCGGATATCACATGTCACGAGAGGCCCTCTCTCAATGCCTCCCCTATGGCGTTGTTCCGTGTAGCGCCATGGTTGGATGAAACTGAGCCACAATTCGAGCACCCACCGAAATGAACCATCGAGTGGCCAGTGTTGCATGCAGTGTTGCAGAAACAGGAATATCTTCCCTTGTACTGCACCCAATATTACTCTGAAAATTCAAGGTAAATTATAAACACAGTGCATGAAATGTTGAAGTTCATATAAATGTAAGTATAAAGTACTTCAAACGGAAGTGTGAATGCATGCTCTCAAGATGGTATCCGTTAATAAAATATTCTTGGGCTTCAAGATATGACAAGTGGTCAGCTGCCCAAGACACTTCAGCAGAAATCTCCTCTGTTATTGTCAAGTAGTTGACAGTCAGGACTCAGAGAATATTTTATTAATACACGACTTTTGTTCATATGTTAAAAATGCATCTATGTTGCCTGCTAAAAAAATGTTTAAGATACTGAGTAATACTACTTTCAGCAATTAAAGCGAGAAAATATCCTCCTTCAAATACTGTATTCCTGTGTGTACTGCCCCACATAAGACATCAAAAGGCTACAATGAAATCTATCATTCTGATGCCTTGAGACAGTAATAACTGTCTACACCTACAAAAGTGATCAATATGAAATTCTGCATCTTAAAAATTTACACATTGTTTAGGAAGAACAGTGGTTTTTTACAGCAACAGAACCACAATAGCAGAGATAATAAGAAAAAAGAGCAAGAATTTTCAGTCAAGAGCAGGAGGAGGAATCCAAAGACAGCAATGACTATGCTACTGACAATTTCTAGTAATCATGAAAAACTTAACAATCATCTTTTACACTTAAGAAAATAGCTTCAAGATAGCTGCCAGCAATCAGAAATCTTGAACTTGTTATTATTCAAAATGGAAAAAAATGTCAACACTGTGATTCTTTCCTCCAGCTTGTCACAATACAAGTAAAATTAAATGTTAGAAAGAAACAGAGGCAATTTTTTTATCACAAAGTGCTGTAACAGCAGACCTTGCTTTACAAAAACTTAACACAGGAGGTCATTACACTCCGCTTGATGAAAGTATGTGCGAACATACACCAATGGTTCACCTGATAGGAGAGTCAAGGGTGGCCTTTTATCATGTTATTGCAAGTGTAATGACTGTCAACATAGATCAAATATTCCAAGAATCACCAGAAATAAAGCTAATGAGCCACCAACCTTTGATCCTGACTAGCTCTGAGTAATCATCTGATGTTTGTAATTATGTAGTATCACTTACCAGCCAAAATACCGCTGTGTCCTATTCAATAAGCTTGGATAATTCATCTGCTTGTAACTGCATTTGAAAGCATCACTTCGAATATGTCACTGTGAAGACTGTTGTGTGTTGAAATATTCATACTCCTCTTGTAAAATCATATGCAGAATTCTCCCACAGCTTACTTGAAACAGAGCTCTCAACTAACATGAATGAGTATACACTAGTATAGTTATAAGGAACAAACAATTTAGTCATGTGTATGGCACACAGTGCAGCTGTAGGGACTTGAATGCTTGTCACTGCACAAGCAATCCCAAGTTTATACACACAAACACGTTCTCTACCCAACTTAGATCCAGAAACTCCCACATGGCATGGATTATGTAGCAACAGCTCGAGTGAATGACACAGTGGTGAGTAGTATGCTGTGCCATTAGACTGTCAGGTTTGGCCACAATTTGGACAGAAAACTGAATAGTTGGTTAGAGGCCATGTGCAAATACTTTCTTTTCCATAAGTTTGGAGTGTAAAATATATAAGGAAGACAGCAATAACTTGAAACAAACACAAGGTAGTTGAGATGAAAACTGAACTTTTTGCTACCACACAAAACAAACAACTACACACAAACCAGAAGTCTGCAATTCATTTGTGGCATGTGCACATTGCATAAAAGTTTCTTTTTATCTCTCTTTTTTCAGAGAGAGAGAGAGAGAGAGAGAGAGAGAGAGAGAGAGAGAGAGAGAGAGAGAGAGAGAGAGAGAAGGAGGAGGAGAGGAAGAAGACGAGCTGGGATATAATGCTTCGTCCAACGAGGTTCAACAACCATTTACTCGACGGGCTACAGGTAATTCCAACAAAGAGTCATCACAGGTCATTGTACTCTGTCCATCTTGTTAACTAAATCTTCTATTACTGATCTGTAGGATACATTAACATTTTTTGGATTACAAGGCCATCCTCACTCCTTAAGTTACAGCCTGATGACAATCTCGTAAGTTGGTAACATGTTAATTAATTAAATTAAGACTGTAGAAAATTTTTGTGCTTTTCATTCACAAGGAAAAAATGTGGTTTTGTCACCCACACCAGATATTTGCTTTTTTGCTCTCTAAGGAGTAGAATGTTGATTCTACCCAAACCACAGTCTGATCCTTATGGGGTTGCCAAAATACTGGCAACAGGAAGTATCATGCATGAGGATATTGCACTTGTGGATGTAATACAAAATATACTGTATATACTTACAGCACACCGATTGTCACAGGAAGAAACACATGCAATGGACATACAATGTGTACTCTTCCCTGCTGATTAATGAAGTGGCTGTCTGTCTGTTTATTGTCCTCAACAGTTCAGTAGCCTCTTTACAAATATTGTTGGACACACAGTTAAAATGGAAACAAGTAGATCAAAATGAGAACTGCATACACATGCCACATATTAAAATGAAAGATTAGAATAAAAACACAGAAAATGAACAAACAGGTCAGGGCATGGTAGTTAATTGACCTTTACATAATAAGTGCATGATCCAGTCACCTACATTTCCCACTAAAATTTCCTGCCTAACAATTTAAGTAGTACACCATTTCCAGCAATATTCTTGAAATTCATGTCAAATCTATTATAATGTCATTTAAAATAGAGAGATCAACCAAAAACTGGCTGCTGCCATCTTGTCAAGGTATAAAGCACTCTCAACTAACATGTGATGTATAGTTTAGCTGCATGTCGTAAGTACCACAAAGTAATAGGTCTTCATGCCAGAGAAGGAAGCCACTTAAAACAGAACTGTGTCCCATTCAGAGACATAATGGGATGAGTGTCACACCTAAGAGCCCACAAGATGGAATTCAACAATCTTATGAAGTTGATTTTGTTAAATACATTTTGTTATGCATCATCTTATAGTACTGCATTGTTACTGATAGAAACAGACACTGCTGGGTGACAATCACCCTCCACTTCTGATGTACGTCCTCAGAAGTCACGCCTTGTCTCCAAATCTAACAGCAGTTGGTAATCATAAGTGTTCTGGGGTAAAGTATGTAACAATTTTAATGCATTGTCTAAAGCTTTTCTGATGGGGTACCTATTGTTACAGTTCCTGAGGACCCTGCAAGGTGGATACCAACAAGCTCCTTAACAATAGTGGCTCATCAGGATGAAGCTTGCACCAAAATTTGTATTTTTCCTACTACATAGCCACATTTGCATTCAAGTATATGTTCAGTGACGGATAATCTGTTGGACTGGAGGAGTCCGGTGTTGTGCTTGTGATCACCCAGCATCTCTTGCACCATTCTTATTGTCTATCTCAAGCATTCCTTCTCACCGTCTCATGGGATGCAATATACCCCTAGTTCAGGAATTTTATATTATCTTCAACTTTGATGAGGAGCTCTTGTGTTTTGGCAAAAGTGGGATGAGGCAGAAGATAAACATAATATTCTTTCCTAAAACGTCGCTAATTCTTTAGGGTGTAGAACTGGCATAGCATTCACTTTAACGCAGAGCTTAACAACTCCCTGATTCCATGTTTGAATACTCATGCCTGCTCATGCTCCTAAGCACAAGTACAACAGTAATGGCGTTGTGGGGAGCACGGAAAATGCACGCACACACTGCGCTCATAACACATGAGAAGTGCCAACTGTGAAATGGGAAAGGGTCAGTTTTGATAGTGGTGCATCTAACATCAACAACAGCAAGTCAGTGTTGGATAACACTGCTTGACCAACAGGCACAGAGACTTTTGCTATCCACTTTGACCTGTGCGTACTGTGAGTACTTCGATTTCTGGGAGACAGTCACTACCAGAGAGAAAGGCCAAGAGCAATAATGTACCAAGAGCAATAACGTAATGATCATAAAGTTTACCGACAATTGTCACAGGTTGTGGAAAAAAAAAGTCAAAAATCATCAAAATGTACACCAATTTAATGCTGGAAAACAAGCCCTTACTATGGGATGGGATATGGTCTAAAGATGACAATGGTCGCCTGGACTGATGATTTGTAGTTCCCGCTAATGGTAGGCTATGTTTATTTGTTTTGTTTTGTTTTAGGGCACAAAAACAACTAAGGTCATATTCGTCCTTATCAGAACCATAGAACACTAAGACAAAAAAAGCGTTAAAAGTGACTACACATTAAGCCCAATTGATGGAAGGAAAGACAGCTAGAAACAGGGACTTCCTCTTCGAGAAAGGTCCATAAAATATGCTACAGAGACAACGGAAGTCCTGAACTAAATATTAAATGTCCTTTGCCATATTGCTACAATGGATAAAAAGTAAAACATGGTAGAGAGCCCATGAATTGTTCACTGTAATGGCCTATACCTTGCTGACAACAACCATAAACTACAACATAAGTGGTTAAAAAACAGGCATTCCGTCAGCAAATGGTGAACTGTCAAAACTGATGACAGTGTGTGCAGTGGTGGGGAACCAGCATTTAACAAATGGTGATGGCTAAAACAACAAGCAACCTAGCTAAAATGATCGTGGTGAGAGGGCTGAGAGGAAGTTGGTGAAGTTGCTGGAAGAGGTTTAATTCTCCAGAACTTTTTCCCATGAAGGAAGGAGCACTGGAGATGAAAAAATGACACCACATGATGACGAACAGCAACACAGAGATCATCGGAAGGAATGGAAGAACCAGAGGGCTGAGGTAGGAGGACTGCAGCCTCAACAGCAGTGTCAGCATCCAGCGTCCTCGTTTCCCATCAGACCGACATGGCTAGGGACCCACATAAACATCACAGTGGCTCCATCAATAATGAGCATTTGGAAGCTTTCTTGGACCAGTTGCACTAAGGAATGTACTGTGTACAGCACACAGAGGCTCAGAAGGGCACAGAGAGTCAGAGCAAATGACCCAATTGAAAAACCTGAGTCGCCGAAAGTACTGCGTGGCCTGATACAGGATGAAGAGCTCCACTGTAAATATTGAGCAATATTCTCGAAGCCAATACCAAAAATCATCAGTGCCAATGACAAGAGCACAGCCAACACCATGGTCAGTCCGAAAGCCATCAATGTACACAAAGATACTATCGTGACGTTCAATGTGAAGGTCCAGAAACTTATGGCAACAGAGTGAGTCTGGAGTAATGTCCATAGGAAGCAAATGAAGTCCAAGGTGAACACAGGCCACCGCACAAAGCGCAGGTGATGAAGGGTTCACATCCATTGGGAAAGTGGAAGGTAGCATGAAGCTAAGCTGCTGGAGCAAAAGCCAAAAGCAATCTCCAGGACATAACAGAGAAGAGGGACGCACCCCATTCTGGTGGTCAATGGAGTCATTGAAGAGGGAGGCATAAGATGGGTGGCCAGGCATGGCAGACAAATAGCATGCGTATCCACTGAGAAGAACACCATGTCAGTATGACAGTGGTAGTTCACTAGTTCTGCATATAGACTCTCAACCAGGCTAGCGTAAAAGGCACCACTAGGCGAACGGATGCCACAATGGTGGACTGTATTTAGATGGTGTAAGGACGGATGTCCAGATGCATAAACAAAACATCAATAGTCTAGTTTCGAATGGACAAGGGATCAGTACAAATGGAGGAGGATGGTCATATCTGCTCCCCAGGAAGCCTCACTAAGGGGACGCAGGATGTTGAGGGACCGTGTACAGCAGGCGGCTAGGTGCGACACATGGGACGACCAAAAAAGTTTCCAATTGAGCATGAGCACCAGGAATTTCGTAGTTTTAGTTAATGGAAGAGCAACAGGCCCAAGATGTAAAGACGGTGGAAGAAACCCATTGTAGCACCAGAAATTCATACAAATGGTTTTGTTAGTGGGAAAGTGAAAGGGAGAATGCAATTCGTCATCGTAGGATTATGGTTAAAAGCTCAGAGAGCACCTCTCCATGCACGAACTGCATGTAAAGTGCTGCATCCTCTGATTCCTCTGTAGATCTCATTGAACGGGATCCTCTAGTCTCCAATTTCGAAGACACACTGCTATAGGATGCTGCATCGCAGCATATCTCACAGTCCACCATAGGATGGGGCATGGCGCAGTAAAGATGAAGCATGAGGAATGGAACATTCTGCGGCGATAAGGATAACATTTGTAAGGCATTCGACCTGGGAAATAAAGTCCTTCGAAGATCGCCAGTGAGGGGTAAAGCCTTCAGTCAGTCTTAGAAAGCTGCTGTTTGTGTTTGCATTTATGTGGGATAGGAGTCAGTAAATGGATAGCACATGGTTAATGGTCACTAATACATGTCAGAGAGAATGGACCACTCGAGATGATGGACAAGCTGGGCAATGCAGAACGAGAGGCCCAAATGGGAAAAAGTGTGCGAGGAGTCTGAAAGGGACATAGGTGCTCCAGTGTTGAGGCAGATGAGGTGAAATTGAGTAAGGTCAGCCAAGAGGGCACACCTCTCTGACAGGTTCTGAGAGAGCCACAAAGGGGATGGTGCACGTTAAAGTCTGCCCTGGTGACACCGAATGATGGAGGGATGTAGACGGTACAATGAGAAAAGATGAGCAAGGAAGGAAAATGTGAACCACAACAGCTTGCAGCTTTGTGTTCAGTGAGATGGTTTGGTTATCGACGTCTTCCCGGATGAGCAGTATGACTTCCCCATGAGATGAAATACTGACCTTGGGCGGAAGGTCAAAGCGGACCAGAAAGATATGTGAGAGGTCAAAATGGTCAAGAGAAAGGAATTTTGTTTCCTGGAGGTAGAGAACAAGTGGATGCTGCAATTCCAAGAGCAGCCATAATTACTCTTTGTTGAATCTAAGGCCACGAACACTCCACTGGAGGGGAATGCGGTATGCACACGGTGTGCACACTGGCTTCCTTCCCCTCCTTGGCAGCCATGTTTCTAAGGGGCCCCATTATGCACCTAATGTTGCAGCTGCCAACTACCAGCAAATCCACCCTCTGTGAATGCCCAGACCTTGCGGGCCGAGAAGCTTCCTCTGGAACAGTGTGGACGACTGCATCCGGCTCAGACTTCATCAGCCAAAGATTACGCCCGAAACCTGTTCGTCAAATGAACTGGAGAGGCCCTACGATCAGCCCTTCGGGGGAGGGGGGGGGGGGAGGGGTACAGCAGTGTACTGATTAGGGGACAAGTGGGATGTGCTTGAGGTCCCTCACATACCTGTGTCTGATGCTCCGCAGTGATGTCCCTTGGCAGCAGCCTCAAACTGTGTGACAAAAGCCAACACAGCCTGGAGCTGTGTGCGAATGGTCAACAACTTAGCTTGCATCTGTACACAGCTATCACAGTTCCTATCCTTTACTGCAATCGATCCTGTTTGAAGCTCGTAAAAATATGTAATAAGCGAATGGTGTACTTGCCTTATCAGGAACTCGCTGTGCTCTCTCACTGACAGTCTAACGACACTTAGCTGTTCTAAGCAAAATGAACAAAAGCCTGTGCAATATGAGGGTCGATAGCAACGGTGGTACTCTATGCTACACTATTATTAAAATAAAAAGCTGTGCCTAGTAAGCACTCAAACACGCAAGAAATTACGAAACTACACTAGTAACTACACAGATAATAGAAAGTAAGTCACTCCTGTTTGAAGCTCGTAAAAATATGTAATAAACTAATGCTGTACTTGCCTTATTAGCAGCAGGAACTCACGGTGCACTCTTTTACTGGCGGTCCAACTGACATCATTAGCCTCATTCTGTTTACAGTTAGTAGATGTAGACCGAAACTAAAATGATTGACTCAATGTCTGCTTGTGTCTGTATATGTGTGGATGGATATGTGTGTGTGTGCGAGTGTATACCCGTCCTTTTTCCCCCTAAGGTAAGTCTTTCCGCTCCCAGGATTGGAATGACTCCTTACCCTCTACCTTAAAACCCTAAAACCCACATTCTTTCGTCTTTCCCTCTCCTTCCCTCTTTCCTGATGAGGCAACAGTTTGTTGCAGAAGCTTGAATTTTGAATTTTGTGTGTATGTTTGTGTGTCTTTCGACCTGGCAGCACTTTCGTTTGGTAAGTCACATCATCTTTGTTTTTTTTATATATATATCTTCCACAGAAGAACCCCAAAAGTGCCCCACTTGTGACAGGATACTTTCCGGGACTGGATCAGATTCTGAATGTGGCTCTCCAGCAGGGATACGACTTCCTCAAATCCTGCCCTGAAATGAGATCCACCCTTCATGAAATCCTCCCCACTCCACCAAGAGTGTCTTTCCGCCGTCCACCTAACCTTCGCAACCTCTTAGTTCATCCCTATGAAATCCCCAAACCACCTTCCCTACCCTCTGGCTCCTACCCCTGTAACCGCCCCCGGTGTAAAACCTGTCCCATGCACCCTCCCACCACCACCTATTCCAGTCCTGTAACCCGGAAGGTGTACACGATCAAAGGCAGAGCCACGTGTGAAAGCACCCACGTGATTTACCAACTGACCTGCCTACACTGTGAAGCGTTCTATGTGGGAATGACCAGCAACAAACTGTCCATTCGCATGAATGGACACAGGCAGACAGTGTTTGTTGGTAATGAGGATCACCCTGTGGCTAAACATGCCTTGGTGCACGGCCAGCACATCTTGGCACAGCGTTACACCGTCCGGGTTATCTGGATACTTCCCACTAACACCAACCTGTCAGAACTCCGGAGATGGGAACTTGCCCTTCAGCATATCCTTTCTTCTCGCTATCCGCCAGGCCTCAATCTCCGCTAATTTCTAATTTCAATTTGCCGCCGCTCATACCTCACCTGTCTTTCAACTTCATCTTTGCCTCTGCACATCCGCCCCGACTGACATCTCTGCCCAAAAAATGCCCAAACTCTTTGCCTTTACAAATGTCTGCTTGTGTCTGTGTATGTGTGGATGGATATGTGTGTGTGTGCGCGAGTGTATACCTGTCCTTTTTTCCCCCTAAGGTAAGTCTTTCCGCTCCCGGGATTGGAATGACTCCTTACCCTCTCCCTTAAAACCCATATCCTTTTGTCTTTCCTTCTCCTTCCCTCTTTCCTGACGAGGCAACCATTGGTTGCGAAAGCTAGAATTTTGTGTGTATGTTTGTGTTTGTTTGTGTGTCTATCGACCTGCCAGCGCTTTTGTTTGGTAAGTTTCATCATCTTTCTTTATATATATATATATATATATATATATATATATATATATATATATGCAAAACCTGTCCCATGCACCCTCCCACCACCACCTACTCCAGTCCTGTAACCCGGAAGGTGTACACGATCAAAGGCAGAGCCACGTGTGAAAGCACCCACGTGATTTACCAACTGACCTGCCTACACTGTGACGCATTCTATGTGGGAATGACCAGCAACAAACTGTCCATTCGCATGAATGGACACAGGCAGACAGTGTTTGTTGGTAATGAGGATCACCCTGTGGCTAAACATGCCTTGGTGCACGGCCAGCACATCTTGGCACAGTGTTACACCGTCCGGGTTATCTGGATACTTCCCACCAACACCAACCTATCTGAACTCCGGAGATGGGAACTTGCCCTTCAGTATACCCTCTCTTCTCGTCATCCGCCAAGCCTCAACCTCCGCTAATTTCAAGTTGCCGCCACTCATACCTCACCTGTCTTTCAACAACTTCTTTGCCTCTACACTTCTGCCTCGACTGACATCTCTGCCCAAACTCTTTGTCTTTAAATATGTCTGCTTGTGTCTGTATGTGTGGATGGATATGTGCGTGTGTGCGAGTGTATACCTGTCCTTTTTTCCCCCTAAGGTAAGTCTTTCCGCTCCCGGGATTGGAATGACTCCTTACCCTCTCCTTTAAAACCATTATATATATATATATATATATATATATATATATATATATATATATATATATATATATATATATGGTTATAATAGAGGGAAACATTCCACGTAGGAAATATACATCTAAAAACAAAGATGATGTGACTTACCAAATGAAAGTGCTGGCAGGTAGACAGACACACAAACAACCACAAACATACACACAAAATTCAAGCTTTCGCAACAAACTGTTGCCTCATCAGGAAAGAGGGAAGGAGAGGGAAAGACGAAAGGATGTGGGTTTTAAGGGAGAGGGTAAGGAGTCATTCCAATCCTGGGAGCGGAAAGACTTACCTTAGGGGGAAAAAAGGACGGGTATACACTCGCACACACACACATATCCATCCACACATATACAGACACAAGCAGACATCTTTTTACATGAGGTTGAAATGAAAATGAAAGATAAAAATATATGGGGAGAGATAAGGGTGAACTAGAAAGTAACTGGAGATCTGGTATGAAAAAAGGCGAAAAAGTGTTGGTTAAGTTGATCCTGTGGTGAACTTGGGTTGGTAGACAGCGATGTGCATGAAGGTTAGGTGGTTGTGTTGCTGCTAAAACACGTTAAAGGACGGAGAAATTCGGGAAAATTTCGAAAAAACGTGTAAATGTATTGAAAGGAGTGGTGTTGTGGTGAAAGATTACGAAAATGGGGCTAACAATTGTGAATAATGACGTTAAAACCTGTGGGGAGCGGCTAAAAATGATCAGTGATGTGCGAAAAACGGAAGTGGAAATAAAGTGAAAGTTATTAGAACTAGCCGAAATGGTTGTTTAATACATGAAAGCAGCTGTTACTGAACTAGAAACAGTGGATTTTATAGCAGCGGTAGTGTTAAAAGCGGAAAATAAAAATTTTTTTGGTTATGGTTTGGAAGTGGGTTACGTATTATTGAGTATATACAGGTGGGATAAAATTGTATTACGGTAAAAATGGGAAGGTGAATACAAAGTGAGACTACTGGTAAAAACAGAAAGAGAAAATAAGACGACAGGAAAGATTTCGGAATGCAACAGCGACAATAACAAACGTAATTGTTGGGTTCAAATTAATGATATGGTTATAATAGAGGGAAACATTCCACGTAGGAAATATATATCTAAAAACAAAGATGATATGACTTACCAAATGAAAGTGCTGGCAGGTCGACAGACACACAAACAACCACAAACATACACACAAAATTCAAGCTTTCGCAACAAACTGTTGCCTCATCAGGAAAGAGGGAAGCTTGTGTCTGTATATGTGTGGATGGATATGTGTGTGTGTGCGAGTGTATACCCGTCCTTTTTTCCCCCTAAGGTAAGTCTTTCCGCTCCCGGGATTGGAATGACTCCTTACCCTCTCCCTTAAAACCCACATCCTTTCGTCTTTCCCTCTCCTTCCCTCTTTCCTGATGAGGCAACAGTTTGTTGCGAAAGCTTGAATTTTGTGTGTATGTTTGTGGTTGTTGTGGTTGTGTTTGTTTGTGGTTGTTTGTGTGTCTGTCGACCTGCCAGCACTTTCATTTGGTAAGTCACATCATCTTTGTTTTTTTATATATATATATATATATATATATATATATATATATATATATATATATATATATATATATATATATATATATAAAAAAACAAAGATGAGGTGACTTACCGAACAAAAGCGCTGGCAGGTCGATAGACACACAAACAAACACAAACACACACACAACCACAGTTTGTTTGTTTGTGTGTCTATCGACCTGCCAGCGCTTTTGTTCGGTAAGTCACCTCATCTTTGTTTTTATATATAATTTTTCCCACGTGGAATGTTTCCTTCCATTTTATATATATATATATATATATATATATATATATATATATATATATATATATATATATATAGATATAGAGAGAGAGAGAGAGAGAGAGAGAGAGAGAGAGAGAGAGAGAGAAAGTAATGGAGGGTCTGTTTTGGTATCAGGCTACTGAAAAATCAGAACATATTTCCAAAAATATCTCAGACATGCACCCCAAGGGGGAGGAAAAGAATTTCAGGAGGATAGACATGCAGCACAGAACAGAAAAGTTCTGCAAATGCTGGGCCCCCTGGTAGCCAAGCATGAACTCACCACAAAGTGGTTAGCCCCCTGATGGGGCAGGCTATGTTTGGTGGACAAGCATGTATAGTGACATCTCAATTGTCATTAGGAGAACTTTCAGGCACTTGGTGGAGGTATTATCATGCGAATAACGTTTACAAGATATGTAACTGGATCCCTGAAACATCTGTCACCAGCTATCGCACATGAATGATACTGGAACCTAGTGTAAAATCCTGCTTATGATTATTCACATACAGCACCTTGTAGCCAACCTTTACTTTTAGAAACACAATGCACCACCATTTGTTTTCCAAAACTGAGTTATAATAGTTTGAGAAACACTTCATCGACACAAGATGGTTTGTGAGGACATTCAACCTCCCACAGTACCACCTTACCTAAGAGGGTTGTTTTTTAAGTAAGGGCCGTTCGCGCGTATATTCCCATAGTTCGCGCGGACGCCGCAACAAGCCACCACGCCACTTGCCGGCATCCTTCCCGTTCACACTAATGCAAGTTGCAGCTCTGTAGCTGACGTGTATGCACCGCTGTGCTCCTTTATAATGTTTACGATTATTGAATCGCCCGCCGCGTGTGAGATACGGTCAGTGATACATTTTTTGACCGCGAGAAGCCTATCAGCTGCAGAAATTCATCGTCAGTTAACAGAAGTTTATGGCTTGAATGCAATGAGTGAAGGTAAAGTGCGTCAATGGGTTAGAGAGTTTAAAAATGGCCGTCAAAACGTCCATGACGAAGAACGCTCAGGCCGGCCCTCTGTGATCACTGATGATTTGGTGGCTGCAGTCGAAACAAAGATTCGTGAGGACAGAAGATTCACTATTTCCACTCTTTCTTTGGAATTTCCACAAGTTTCAAGATCGGTTTTGTACAAAATTGTGTCTGAAAACCTAAACTTTAAGAAACTGTGTTCTCGGTGGGTACCCAGACTCCTCACAGAGGACCACAAAGGGAAGAGATTTGCCACTTCATTGGACTTTTTGATTCATTACGAGGAAGGAGGGGATGACATGTTGAGTCCAATTGTCACTGGAGATGAAACATGGGTATCCCATATCACTCCCAAAAGCAAGCGACAATTGATGGAATGGCGACACACAACCTCACCCGTCAAGGTCAAAGCCAAACAGATGCTGTCAAAGCGCAAGATTATGGCAACTGTGTTCTGGGACCGGCGCGGTGTTTTGCTAGTGGACTTTATGCCACGGGGAACGACAATCAACTCAGATGCCTACTGTTCAACTCTAAAGAAGCTCCGCAGAGCAATTCAAAACAAAAGGCGCGGCATGCTGACAAAAGGAGTTTTGCTCCTGCACGATAACGCTAGGCCTCACACCTCTCAAAAGACTCGGGATTTGATTGATTCTTTTGGCTGGGAAGTTTTGGAACATGCACCATACAGCCCCAACCTTGCTCCTAGCGATTTTCACCTTTTCCGGTACCTGAAACACCATCTTGGTGGGCAGCGCTTCAATGACGACGATGAAGTGAAAGCGGCCGTGAACTCTTGGCTGTCGGAGCAGGCGGCCGAGTTCTTTGAAGAGGGAATTAAAAACTTAGTTGTACAGTATGACAAGTGCTTAAATAAACTAGGCAACTATGTAGAAAAATAGGTAAAAGTGTGTAGAATCAGAAAATAAAAGTTTTTTTTACAAAAGTATTTGTATCTTTTTTTTAAAAAAATAAAAACGGCCCTTACTTAAAAAAACAACCCTCGTAGATCCCAGTAAGCACAGCCAAGATGCTTTCACATAGATCTGTATGCCTTGGGCCCACTTCTGTAAGTTGTGGACATTGGTAGATCAGGACAACTTCCCACAGCTTTCAGACTTTTTTCTCTCTCTTTTCTTCAATGTCTGTGCCACATTTCATCATCAGTTCTTAGAAGATTTCAAACAAAGCATCTCAGTCTCATGATCAGCCAGAGAAATATATACTTACTCAGGCAGAGGTTGAGCACCAAGCCTACTGTGTGGTAGGTGTGACTAAGACTGCCTGTTAATGACTGTATTGGATCAACACTCATCCAATGTTATCAGCACTTGTGTGATTACTTTGAGAGTTGTTTTCTTTTATATACTTTTGTACTACCTTCGCAATGAGTGGGGTTAAATGAAAAGCCCACTTAAAGTGCACAGAATACTCTAACATTGTGTGAAAACGTGGTTGCCCGGAGTGTATGGTTACAGAGGACTTGCGGTGTTGACCAGCTGTCCGTACAGGAACTCAGGTTCATCAAATCCAGCCAAAAGTGCTCAAGGGTTCTCAATATGTGCATCATTTGCCATGACCCAGAGGACACATGTTGCTTATTTAATGCAATGGATGCAGCAAGCATTAAGATAACAAGGAAAGCAACAGCTTTGAGGGAAAGAAGAACTATAATCTGGCATTGGTTACATTAGGAGAATACTGGAGATAAGCAATGTATGATGGTAAAGTCATGTTGGACGTAACGAATTGCAAGAATTCATGTAAAAACAGTTCTGTGATAATTATTTGCCAGAATCACTAATGTTCTATTTAACTCAACAACTATAGCTCTGACGAAGTCCAATATTACCAAGTGGTTACTATGACCCTTTCAACCACTAACTTTGCATACTATCTGAATTCCACATTTTCCATAAAAGCTTGGTGACCACCTGTTTCCAAAATGAAGAAAATACATTTATTAATGAATATAAGAGAGACAAAAAATACAACACAGTACCTTTTCAATTCATCCATGGTTGACATGTCAGCAGTAAAGCTATTAGCAAAATAATGGAAGTGTTTTATCATACTCCTAACAACTCTAATGTGATCCAAGGCAAGTCCTCGCTCCTATAACAAATACAAAAAGCCCATGTCATTTGATAATAAACGAAAACAACACTTTAGATGCAATATCTAAGATGCCACTTTGTGCGGAGACTTAATATTTTACATGACACATGAACTCTAATAATTTCCTTGATATTGTTATTGCAAACACATGGAGCAAAGGACATTCAACATGTATTTAAGCACTGTCACAGGTCATTTACACAATAATTTAAGAGCTAAAGGTATAGTTTGAAGAGAGCTTCACCAAAGCTGGAGTTTTATTAAGCTAATGTATCTTGCCAAGAAATATGAGCCTCAAAATAAGATGAAGCAGAACATACAAAGGTTAGAAACATACATTCATTCATTCATGCATTATTCTTTGGTTCATGACACTAACTGTTGAAGGACTGCTGTATCACATGCACCCAACATATAAACTGCCACCACCATCATCCAGGTCCCTAATTAAACCAGGAATTTCAAACCTCAGTGAGCACACAAATTTGAAATAGCCATTAATTTGTCATGATGGAAATGCAAAAAAAAAAACAAATAAGGGGGACAGACATGAAAATTAGTATGCTTCCACCTTACATCAGTAGTAGTGTTGATTAATTCCAGGAGCACCTTCTGGGATTCTGGAAACATTGCCTGTAGCCAAAACAATGACATCTTTATCTGATGGGTAATGGTAGTTTTGAACAGTTACTTTTTCTGACAAGCCTTTGACTAATAGCATCATCATATTCTTATGACTATTTTCTGAATTTTATGCCACCTTTCCCAGCACCAATCTCCTATTCATAGATGCCCTCCTGTAGACTTCAGAATACATCAACCCTATCAATAAATAACAAAATCTGGTTTTTGAAGCAACCATGACTTCCTGGTAAACTGCTCTAATGTAGGGCCAGTTACAAATTTCAACAGAATCTCATTGTTAAAGAAGACCATGTAGTTCATTTCACTGCTGAGGTACGCCACAGTTATGTGTAAGTCTACAAGTACGATAGTATTGGGTTCTGTAGTTGAGGACTAATAATTATGTGCATTAATAGGTTTCCGTTGTTTGATGTAGAAAAGGGATATTGGGGGGGGGGGGGGGGGGTCACTGATACAGAAGCTAATTCATGGACATGACTGCACATTCATCTATGTCTATGTCTACATCTACATCTACATGGACACACTGCAAATCACACTTACGTGTCGGCAGAGGTCTCATTTCGATGACTCTCTATTATTCCACTCTCGAACAGCACGCACGGAAAACGAACCCCTATATCTTTCTTTGTGAGCTCTGATTTCCCTTATTTTATTATTACGATCATCATTTACGATCATCATTTCTCCGGATGTAGGTTGGCATCAACAAAATATTTTCACAATCAGAGGAGAAATTGGTGATTGAAATTTTGTGAGAAAATCTCACCGTAACGAGAAATGCCTTTGTTTTAATGATGTTCACCCCAAATCCTGTATCATATTCATGACTCTCTCCCATACTCCTTAGTAATACAAAATGTATTGGCCTTTTTGAACTCTGTTGATGTACTCTGTTAACCCTATCTGGAAAGGATCCCACACCATGCAACAATAGTCCAAAAGACGACAGACAAACATAGAGTAGGCAGTCCTTTAGTAGATCTGTTGTGTCTTCTAAGGTTTCTCTCAAGAAAACACATTCTTTGGCTGATCTTTCGCACTTTTTCTGTGTTCTTTCCAATTTACGTTGTTCGTAATTGTAATTCACAGGTATTTAGTTGAATTTACGGCCTTCACATTTGATTCGTTTATCGTGTAACAGAAATTTAAGATTCCTTGTAGCACTCATGTGGACGACCTCACACTTTTCGTTATTTGAGGCCAATTGCCAATTTTTGCTCCATACAGATATCTTTTATGGATCATTTTGTAATTTGTTTTGATCTTTTGATGACTTAACTAGATGATAAATGACAGCATCATCTGCAAACAACATAAGACTGCTGCTCAGATTGTCTCCTACATCATTTATATAGATAAGGAACAGCAGAGGGCCTATAACGCTACCTTGGGGAAGACCAGAACTCATTTCTGTTTCACTCAATGACTTTCTGTCAATAGCTACGAACTGTGACCTCTCAGACAGAAAATAATGACTCCAGTCCATAAATATTCCATAAGCACGCAATTTGAATACAAGCAGCTTGTGTGGTATGGTGTCTAAAGCCTTCTGTAAATCTAGAAATCTGATTTCCCTTATTTTATTATTACGATCATCATTTACGATCATCATTTCTCCGGATGTAGGTTGGCATCAACAAAATATTTTCACAATCAGAGGAGAAATTGGTGATTGAAATTTTGTGAGAAAATCTCACCGTAACGAGAAATGCCTTTGTTTTAATGATGTTCACCCCAAATCCTGTATCATATTCATGACTCTCTCCCATACTCCTTAGTAATACAAAATGTATTGGCCTTTTTGAACTCTGTTGATGTACTCTGTTAACCCTATCTGGAAAGGATCCCACACCATGCAACAATAGTCCAAAAGACGACAGACAAACATAGAGTAGGCAGTCCTTTAGTAGATCTGTTGTGTCTTCTAAGGTTTCTCTCAAGAAAACACATTCTTTGGCTGATCTTTCGCACTTTTTCTGTGTTCTTTCCAATTTACGTTGTTCGTAATTGTAATTCACAGGTATTTAGTTGAATTTACGGCCTTCACATTTGATTCGTTTATCGTGTAACAGAAATTTAAGATTCCTTGTAGCACTCATGTGGACGACCTCACACTTTTCGTTATTTGAGGCCAATTGCCAATTTTTGCTCCATACAGATATCTTTTATGGATCATTTTGTAATTTGTTTTGATCTTTTGATGACTTAACTAGATGATAAATGACAGCATCATCTGCAAACAACATAAGACTGCTGCTCAGATTGTCTCCTACATCATTTATATAGATAAGGAACAGCAGAGGGCCTATAACGCTACCTTGGGGAAGACCAGAACTCATTTCTGTTTCACTCAATGACTTTCTGTCAATAGCTACGAACTGTGACCTCTCAGACAGAAAATAATGACTCCAGTCCATAAATATTCCATAAGCACGCAATTTGAATACAAGCAGCTTGTGTGGTATGGTGTCTAAAGCCTTCTGTAAATCTAGAAATATGGAATCAATTTGAAATCCATTACTGATAGCACTCAACATTATGTGTGAGTAAAGAGCTAGCTGTGTTTAACAAGAATGATGTTTTCTAAATCTGTGTCGACTGTCAATGGGACCCATCTCTTTGAGGTAATTCATAATGTTTGAAGATAATGTATGTTCCAAAATCCTGCTGCATATCAACATCAATGAAATGGGCCTGTTATTTAGCGCATTACTCCCATTGCCTTTCTTTAATTTTGGTGTGAGCTGTACAACTTTCTAGCCTTTGGGAAGCATACTCTGAAAGGAACCTAATTGGTATACAGTTTGGACTGGAAGACTTGCTTTTATTAAATGATTTAAGTCGCATCACTACTCTAAGGATATCTACTTCTAAGTTACTCATGTTGGCAGATGTTGTCAATTCGAATTCTGGAACATTTACTTCATCTTCTTTGGTGAAGGAATTTCAGAAGGCTGTGTTCAGTACCTCTGCTTTAGAGCATTCTCATCAACAGTATTTCCCTTGCTAATGTGCAGAGAAGGAATTAATTGTGTTCTGCCACAAGCATACTTTGCATACAACCAGAATCTCTCTGAATTTTGTACCAGGTTTGATACAAGGTTTCGCTGTGGAAACTATTATAAGCATCTGACATTGAAGTCCACACTAAATTTTGAGCTTCTGTTAAAGATGGCCAATCTTGGGAATTCTTCGTTTGTTTAAATTTGGCGTGCTTTTTTCATTGTTTCTGCAAGTGTTCTGGTCTGTTGCGTGTATCATGGGTAATCAGCTCCATTGTTTGTTAATTTATTTGATATGTATTTCTCAATTGCTGTTGATACTATTTCTATGAATTCAAGCCACATCTGGTCAATACTTACATTGCTATTTGGAAGGTGTGGAGACTGTCTCTCACAGGAAAGCGTGAAGCAAATTTTTATGTGCTTTTTCGTTTATTTTTGGAGGATTTGACAGTTGTATTCAGTCTGCAATGACAACTCTGTGTTCATTAATCCCTACCCATTTTGATTCTCAGTATTAGCTCAGAATTATTTGTTTGCTGAGACGTCAAATGTGTTTTCACAACCATTTACCATTCACGTGGGCTCATGAAATAACTGCTCGAAATAATTTTCAGATAATGCTTTTACCACAATTTCAGATGATATTTTATGTGTACCTCCGGATTTAAACACATAGTTTTGCCAACATATCAAGAGTAAATTAAAGTCACCACCACCTATAATTTTACAAGTCAGATAAATACTTGAAATTTTTGTTTGAAGCTTCCAGCAATTGTATCATCTGAGTTCGGAGATCAGTAAAAGGACCCAATTATTATTTTATTCTGGTTGCAAAGAATGACCTCTACCCACACTAATTCACAGGCATTATCTACTTCAATTTCGCTACAAGATAAACTACTTCTAAAAGTAATAAACACGTGACCGCCAACTGCATCTAGCCTATCCTTTCTGACTATCAGCTCCTTCACAGAAATTTTTGCTTAACTTATCTCTGGCTTTAGCCAGCTTTCAGTGTCTATAACAATTTGAGCATCAGCGCTTTCTATTAGCGATCTGAGTTCTGGTACTTTCCCAACATAGCTATGGCAATTTACAACCGTCATACCAGTGGTTAGTCCTAGATCTATCTTCTTCCAGTGTTCAACCTACACCCTTTTTTGTATTTCCCCGAGACCCACTAACCTAAAGACCACCCAGCCCACACCACACAGTCTCTGCTATCCATGTAGCCGCCTCCTGCATGCAACTGACTCCCAACATATTGACGGAACCAGAAACAACAACGCCCTATAGTGAAAGTCGAGGAATGTGCAGCCCATGCAGTCACATAACCATCTGAGCCCCTGATACAGATTCTCCACTCAGTTCTATACCAGAGAATCCCAAAAGGTCCTGTCAACTATGCTGTAAATCGTGAGCTCTGCTTTCATCTTGCAAGCAAGGCTGGCAGCCTTTACCACTTCTGGCAGCTGCTCCAAACCAGAGAGAATCTCTTCCAATCCAAAGCAACACACTTCATTGGTGCCACCATGAGCCACCACCTGCAGTTGGCTGCACCCTGTGCTCTTCATGGCATCCAGAAGAATTCGTTCCACGTCCGTAATGACTCTGGTAGCACATGAAGTGGACACTGGCATTCTTCTCCTCCTTAGCAGACATAACCCAAAAGAGGGCCATAATGCACCTAACACGTCCTCTGCAATTGCCTGGATCTTGCAGGCTGAGAGGTTTCCTCTGAAACAGGACAAGTGACTGCATCTGGATGGGAACAGTGTCAACCATAGACAGCACCGTCGGACTAACCGGGGAGGCCTTACACATTTGGGTGCCTGGGAAGTCTTTCGCCATTTGTCATGCTCCGAGGTGACCTCTCATTCAACCACAGGTGAGGGATCATCTTCAATGCAAGCAGTAACTGGGCGAGGCACCGGTGGACCAATCTGTGGACTCATGGGTGGTGCTGTACATCCATTGGATCCCCATGACCAGCTCACAACAGTGATTCCCATCCATTACAGCCTAAAGCTGCATAACCGAAGCCAGCACAGCCTGAAGCTGAGAGGAAAGTGTCACCAACTTGGCTACCATCCACACACAGCAATTACAGCCCCTATCCCTACCAAAGACCATGGAAAACTACACAGATAAATAAAGGACTACCAATACACGCTGCAGAATTCTGTAGGCACTGACAAAAAATGAAAGGACTGTGCGTAATAAATTGGATCAATATGCAGAGATTCAAAAACTGAACTACAAAAGCTCACAGGGGAGACTAAATAATTCACTCCTGGTTAGGAAATCGTAAAATGTCACAAAATCAGTTACTTTCCTACTGATGCTATGTCTTCGCCAGCAGCTGCTGACTGACTGATTCATAAAACAGAAAACAACTATTAACAACCAAAACGTTTTTTGTTAATACTTTTCATCAAAGAAATTATTTCAGTTCCATTTCCTTGTATAATGCAAAATGGTACAATTCCACAATCTGGCCCTAGGCATACTAATTGGGCCCAACTGATCACCGTGACACCCTCTGCCAGTGTTGTCGTCAGATGCAGTGCGAAGGGACATGTGGTCAGCACACTGCCCTCCAGTCATTGCCAGGTTTCTTGATCTTGGAACCACTATGAAACAATGAAGCAGCTCCTCCGTTGGCCTCACAATGCTGAGTGCATGCTTTAATACTCCTCACATGAAGGAAAAATCGCTGGCGGTACCGGAATCAAATCTGGGTCTGCCACATGGCAATCAACTACCGAAACAGGTACTTTTAGCTATAACAATCTTAAAAACATTATTTTGTGTGTTTTTCAAATATGATTGTAAAAGGATTCTCAAAGTTTCAATATTTAGCTTCATTTTCATATTTCAGTGCATAATTACATTTTGTTGAAAAAATGCCTGTCTGTGCTTTATCATAATATCACGCATTTGAAAAATTATTGTTATATCTATATCTCCATTGTTTGTTTCTGTTGTTCTAAATCGTGTTTTGACAATTGTGTTGCATTGTGGAAACAATGGGTAGGGATCTACTGTGGTGGAGATCTGCTTCAGTAAGTGCGAGAATCATAGCAGTGGAGCTGTGTGCTGTCAGATCAGGCAGGGCACAGGTCTCAACTTTAACTAGGTTTGAAGTTTTAAAAGTATTTTCAGGAAAGACTGGGTTGTGCTGCTGGATGTGACAAACTCTCAGAATGTCTGCAGATGATGGGTTTTGGGAAGACGAGGATGATCTTTTACCATTTGGTGTCAGCATTTTTCCTGGCAAGATCTTATGTTCCATCTGTCATTTACAGATTGAAATGGATGGCTAAGTAGTAGCTTTCAACTGATCCGTGAATTAGAAGATATCTTTTATTGGGTGGGGACTGACGATTACCGTATTCTGTAGACTATAAGACGCACTTTAATTTTTAAACATTATATATAAAAAAAATTTTTTTACAATTTTTGTCACTAGGTTGCAAAGTCAGACTTAAAAAAATTCTTAGTTTATATAATCAAACAGACCTTTAAAACCCCTGAAAAATCGTCACCTGAACTTCCTTATTATTATTATTCCTCTTCATATCTAAGATGGTGTTCACTGATCGAGAGCGTTATTTTTGCTGCACTTCTTGAAAGATTAAACGATAACATCTTCTCTTACTCTAGACCATGACTGTTTTACCCACTGACACACTTGTTTGAGTGTAGGTCATGTTAAGGCTTCCTTCTACATGAATTCATGTTGGGTTTGATCTATCATCCATTTGTTCCATTCCTCTCTCATATATACTTTAAATGTTCTATTTGTCAAGACATAAAGAGGCTGCAATTACGACATAAGTCTGCATGGGATAACAGCAAGCTCTGTATTCCTCTTTCACAGAATTTTTCAAATGAGTATTAAACTGATATAGCACAAGAAGAAAACTCTTCTTCAATACACTGCCTTTCCTTCTCTCTCATGCTCTATTAATCCATAATTTCATACCAGCCTTGTCCACCCAACCCTTTTCATGTAGGCGAACACCACCACCTGACAGTATTTCAGAAGGTTTTGGCATTGTTTAGCACTTGAAAAGGATCATTGGATTAAGATTAGTACCATCATCACAACATGAAAGGACAACAATATAGAGCATTTTTTCATGTCCAACTTTTTTTTTTATAGTTACAGTTTTAGCACTTTCATGGCAACAGCTCTGTTATCTCGGCACATCAAATGTCAAAGGAGTTTCATCCACATTCGCTATTTGGCTTAGTTACATACTGGCTTGCTTTCAACGTTGAATAACAAAGTGATGGAAAAGTAATATTTTCTCTTCATACTCTTGTGGCTTTTCTGCAATATTTTAGTTTCGGTTCACTTGCAAAGTCCATGATGCTTCACAAACATGTAGCGCAGGCCAACTCCACCCTTAAAGTTTGTTCAGTTCCACTGTAGCGCTAGCTTACAATTGTGTATTTGTGTCATTTTTGTTTTAATTCCAATGCCATTTTGACGGTGTCCTTAAATTGGCCATTTTGCTTTCTGGATTTGGCCATTTTGCATTCAGTCCTCTATTTGCACATTTAGTCTTCCTCATTTTTTCTGTTCTCCCTTACTAGCCTGCCAACTGTGAAGGATTTGGTGGGGGCCCAAATGCTGCTCAGCTGCTCTGTTTTCATGTTTTTCCGCTTATGCTATTACTTTCAATTTATAGCCCACATCATATAAAAACCTTTTACTTTTTTCCATTACAAAACTACCTACTAATAAAAGTATCCACTGTTACTGATAACAAAAGTCACTTTCAATTCATGTTCCCTGGCACCGTAGACAGCAATGACATATCACGGGCTATGCAGTGTTCTAAGTTTGTGATGGCGGAGCAGGAGGGAGACAGTGTTAGCAAGCTTGTGAATCCCCACAACTCATGTTCATTGCCTTGGTGCACTACTGCTGCCAGTTGAATCCAGTGCTGCCAGATAGAGAAAGGCTTCCTGTAGCATCAACTATATGGCCACTTTTAAGATTGGCTAGAATTTTAAATCAATCACTGGATGTTGTTATTAATTAATTCCAGCTGGGCAATTTTTTGAAGAAAAAAGTGCATCTTAAAGTCTGCAAAATATGGTAGTCCTTTTAGGAGAACAGTTGCTCTAGAGCACAGAGAGATTTGGATCTGAGGCACTTGGTGATTTAGTAGAGACTACAGTTTTCATAGGGTCTGAATGGGAGATCTGACAGGGCAAAACTTCTACCACTGCCCAAACCATACAAAGACAACCAATCCCAGTGTCCCCTTTGTGTAATGTTCCAAATTACCTCAGCCCTTACAATAGTGTACAAATGTTTGAGAGACTAGATATCGAAAGTCCTGTGACTAATTTTCCCAAATTCAGCAACTGATATCCACAGATAATATGTTTCATCTCTCTTCTAAGAGAAATGTCATCACTGTTGCCGAAGAATGTTATGTTCTTGTTCATGCAATCTGTATTCGGTTTGTTACAAACTAACACAGGCCAACGGCGGAAAAACTTTTTTGCTGAAAATACCTTATTGTTATGCTTTTTCCAAATATGATACTTAAAAAACTGTATCACCCACCATTTCTTCACGTTTTACAGTTAAATTTATTAAATTAAGCAATTTTTTAAAAGAATTTAGCAGCTTTTATACAGCTAAAATAATTTAAAAAGTAGGTGTAATGAATGCAGATGACGTTGGTAGCACTGCTGAAAAACATTTGGTGGCAAAGAAAGGTTAATTCCATTTTAGTGTTAACAAATGGTGTTTTGTTTACTGTCAACCTAACCTCACTTTTCCGTTTCCTGTACATGTGCTCAGTACAATGTCTAATCATGGTTGTAAAAACTCTACTGACAGTTTTTGTTATATTTGTGGTGAATTTGTGATTAAAAAACAACAAAGAAACATTACAGACTTTGTGAAAAAGGTTTATCTATCATACTTTGGATCTAAATTTGGTGATCAAGATAAATCTTGGGTGCCACATAAGGTATGTTATGTGTATGTTGAATATCTGAGAAAATGGTCCAAAAAGGAGGAAAAAAGCCTTTAGATTTGTTCCTATGATATGGAGGGAGCCAAGAAATCAATCAGATGATTTCTAGTTTTGCAGTGTTGATATTACTGGTAATAATTCGAAAAACAAGAAGGTAATAAGCTACCCTAACCTTCCATCTGCCATCCAACCAGTAGAGCATGGTGTAGATTTGCCAGTTTCTGAACCACCAGACGATTTAAATTCTATTCCAACAGAAGTATTTTCTGATGTACAATCTGATTTAGATGAACCAGATGATGAATTCCACTGTAATACAGAAAGTCTAGAGCCCAAATTGTTTACTCAGACCGAGCTTAACGATTTGGTTAGGGATCTGGGCGTAATGAAAGAAAAAGCTGAATTGTTTGGCTCTAGATCAAAAGAAAAGAACTTATTGGCAGTTGGACCAGCAGATAAATGTATAGAATGAGAGAGAGAGAGAGCAGCAATTTTCCAAGGTTTTTCAAGAACAAGGTGATTTAGTGTACTGCTCAGACATTCCTTGTTTGATGAATGATTTTGGTGTTGAATACAAAGAAGAAGACTGGAGGCTGTTTACTGATTCACCCAAAACTAGTTTAAAGGCTGTTTTATTACGCAATGGTAACATGTATGCATATATACCTGTTGGTCATTCTGTACATATGAAAGAAAGCAATGAAAACCTAGAAATAGTGCTACATAAAATAGGCTATTCAGCTCATGGTTGGATGATATGTGGCAATCTAAAAGTAACATGTATGCTCCTTGGTCAGCAAGGTGGCTTTACCAAATTTCCGTGTTTCTTGTGTTAATGGGACAATAGGGCTAGGGATCAACACTGGTACAGAAAGAAGCATGGGTATCATTCAAGCAAGTTGTTACAAAGTTCTTAGGACATTAAAAAAAAAAAAAAACAGAATATGTTTCTATTATAGTACAATATTAAAGAAGTTTAAAACTTAAGGATGTTTAATAAGACTGAAAGTTCATTTTTTGAACAGTGATAGTGAGGAGCAAGGAGAGAGTTTTCACCAGGACATTAAAGTGATGGAAAAACGCCACCAAGGCTGCTGGAACACCAACATGATGGGGGCTGGAACACCAACATGATGGGGGCTACTGTTGGTCACTTCTTCAGCAAGCGACTCATCGTGGAAAAAGCTACACAAGAAGCTTCAAAGAAAAAAGAGAAAGAAAATACAAACCGATTCCAGCTGACAAGTGAAACGTCTATTAACACATATCGTTGTTTTAAGTATCTTACTGTAAACACAAACCATGCTTATGTTGTAACAAAGCATTTCATTAATTTCCCCATTTACCATACAGCAGAGGATTTTTATATTATGTAATAAAAAGCATATTGCTTGAAAACTATTGGTGATACAAAAAAACTAAGGCTAGATTTGAATTCAGCTCATAAAAATTTACAAAGATCAGCTATCATAGCAAAAAAGTTCTTTTTGTTTTTAAAAAAAAATTGCTGGCCTGTATATTTTTAAAAAAATTAATATTGTATCAGAAAACATGCATATCTCAATCTAAATATTTTTCTTACCCTAATGGGACTCATTTGCAGTGAGTCTGTCTGTCCAACAGAAAGCCAAATATCAACAAAGATTTGGACTACTGTCTCACTCCTCCATATATCAACAGGGTCATTTTGCTGAATGACGCTTGATGTATGTAATGATGTTGGCGTGTTTGTCTGATTCAGTACAGACTGACGAAATATGGTTGGAACATCGGCTGGTCTGCAAGAGAAAATCAGTTTGCAACTATTCATATTAGAAAGTCTTAAGAGTTTCCACATTGTGCTGACATGTTTCATTAAGTTCAAGCTGCTTTCAGCTAGACTGCTTTTAGATTGTATAATTTACTACAGTAACTACAAACTTTCTTTTAAACTTTATTCATCACAAACAACTTTTTATAAGTTTTGCTGATATGCATAATGTAGGTCGTGTATTTCGAGTCAAAGAAAACAAACTTAAAATTAGAAAATAAAGGTAACATGTAAGAAGTTGACTTGCTAACACTACCCACTAGCTATAATCATATTTTATTTCATCAGTCAATAACACAAAACACGCACTGTTGAAACTTGGCATCAGAGCAGCATTGTCAGTTTTCCCAAGAAAGCTGGTAAACAAAACCTTGGATACCACTTGCTCTCCACTAAAATCTTCAATACAAGTCTGGTTTGCCTGCCAGTGGTTTCATCTAGAACAAAATATACTGGATTGTTGACTACTACTCATCTGATTTGTGACTTTCTCCATATAGTGGCTGAACTTTCTTGAAGTATTCTCACTGGAAACAGACTGAATACTTCTTCAGACAGCATTTCAGAATGGGATGGCTGAACATGGAAAGGGGAATACTGCATTCTAGAAAGCAGCCAATGGATCATAAAAAATTCATTTCTACTTTTTGAACTTTAAGAAGCCAGTGTCTCACTAACAAATTGCTGTCTCATTGTGCACTTCCTTATTCTAGGTGTGTTTTGCATTTTTCACACTCTGCTGAACATAATTTTTTTGGTGCATTTAATCAACTGTGAGTGAGACATTGCAATTGCTATACATCCCTCACCCTGAATACAGTCATTACTAAACTGTCTAACAATAACACACATTCTCATATGTAAATGCACCTTGCACAGTGACCAGTGTGACAACCACTGCTTGAACTGACATATCAAAGTAATATGCTTGCTTGCAACTTTTTAAATTTACTCCTGTAAAGATTAGAGATGGACATACTTAGTTCGATTGGATGTTTGTTGTTATTGCTTAGCCCACATTTTTTTTACTGTATTATCGATTATTTTTCTCTTGCATAAATCTCCCTCCTTTCCACCAAATGGTGCTATGATGACAGTGTCTTGGGTTCTTAAACTATTTCTGCAATAAGTATTATGGTGCCTTTTTTTAGTTCTGTTGGTTCAGTGGTTGATGTGTAAAACAAAGTTTTTCCAAGATAAACAAATTGCTAGAAAGATAAGAATGTTCCCTTTCATTAGATTATATGTGAGTTTGACGAGGAGGCAGCCAACCAGGAGACAGAAGATGAGCTGTTAGGCGTATAAATGCCAAATGGGATATCCAATAAGGCTGAAAGTCCCTGATACAAACGTATGAGCATTTAATATGAAGAATCTAAAAAGTAGATCTAATCTCAACAGCATGATTTAAAGTGATTGGAAGCATAGTGTCACGTAACAGTCATATGGTGCCATGTCTTGGTAGAAGTCTTTCAAATTAATGTCACTTTGGCTACTTCTGTGTCCCAGAGGCCATGGCACCAGTTTTTCCAGGCAGTCACCCATTCAAGTATAAACTAGGCCCACCATTGATTATAATCGATAATTGGGTGACAACCAGTGGCTATATTGAGGCATTATATATAAACTGAATGGAGGGAGGAAAAGAAAGGGAGGGGAGAGGATCACTGCTGCCAGCTGTATCGGGATGTTATGTAGAATCAGCAGTGATGAGTGAAAATGTGTGCCTGACTGAAATTCGAACCTGGGGTCTCCTGCTTACTATGCAGGTATGTTAACCACAGTGTCATCCGAGACACAGCATTATCGCGATCGCATGGCCATTCCACACTCCTGTAAAACGCCACCTAACTGCAGTCACTGTTCATTTCCTCCAAGTTCGCTACTCCGAGATTACCACAGGTCAGACGTATCTGTGCATCTGCACTGAAGAAGGTGGATCCATTGCCCAGCTAGGTGTATCAATAATACGAATGCGTGGTATCTGATCTTTTGTACATGTCCGAAGGAACAGGCACCACGCATTCATATATTGAGGCAGTCAATGTAAAAGCACTTTGGGAGAGAAATGGGTACTTTGCAATATTCTACGAAAAAAGTATTAACAAAGAATGAAAGTCTGGCGATGAAATATTATTAATATTGTAAGTTCATTACTGATGAGACAAATATTTATTTTCAATCATATAATAAGGGATGGAGGTAGATAAAGATTGTTACAAAATATACTCACCTGGGAGGGGGGGGGGGGGCGGGGAGGGGGGGGGAGCTTATGCTGAAAAAAGGGTGTAACAAAATCACAATAATGTTTAGTGCATGGTTTCTTTGCATGATAAGTCATTTACAACCATTAAAAAATTTGCAGCACTTAAAAATAATAGTGCCACTATTTACATACCGGATTTCTGAGCATTTGTAATACACACTTAAAACAGTAATTTATTTACAAGTTTAACAACAGACTCTAGCACGCTGCTCAAGATTCCGAGAGAGGAACCAGTCAAAGAATACAGAATTGTAGACTGTCCTCAGTCTAAAGCTACACATGTGATAGTATTTGAAGATGTCTGCACCTATAAACTCATATTTTATAGATACCCAAAAATCATTTCCATCCATTCACAGGAAACCCAATTTTTGAAAAATCTGTTGCAGATTATGGATGCATGAATTAATGACATGGTGGATCACGCTGGTGAAGTGTTTCAACAAATCCTGGGCCACATTCCTACAAAGACAGTTAGACAGCTAATAAGGCTTCCAGTTTGTTTTTATGAGTATCCTTTTGTGCAGCTTTGTTTTTAAGTGCTGCCTTACCTAACAGATATATCCAGATTATGAAGTGGTCACAGGAGTGCAAATCGCCAACTACTTCCCATTGAGCAGTGTGTGCAAGAGCAAAATGGCAGCTGTCAATAGAGTCCAATCCAGTAACAGTACCAAAGCGAATGCTATGTTACATATTCAGTAGATGCTGGAGTCTCTCTGGGGCTGGTAATAGCATAGATCTGTCATTGATGGTATGTATCTAAATCCACATTCTCAAATAATGTTGAGAGAGCAGTATAATGAGGTTGTCGAGAGCATCTGCACCCATTTTTTTACGAGGGGTCAAATAGAGGAAACATACTATTGCACCTGCATTGTTGTAATGACAGAGGTAGAAAACGAGAGAGTGAGTGAGCCGTGGGTGGCTCATGTGCCTGCCATGATGTATTTTACACCCTATTTGTAACGTACTTCCACCTCACCACGTTAATTTAAATTACTACTGTCAATGAGTTGCTGCTTTGCTCAATCATGAGCGGTGCTAGCAGCGCGTATATTGATATATCCCCTCTCGTAGTATCTTTGCTTGACTGCTATTACTTCCCACTCGTTGTCTGTTGTGAGTTAATCGCAGTTCAGGTTGCGAGTTCGGTACTGCCAGTCAGTTGGAACACGTCTGGAGCGCAGTCGGGACCTGCCTGACCATTGCCGCCACAGATCTTGAGCCGGGACGCAGTCTTGGTGGATCGTCGTTGTCGTCCTACTGGACAACGCGTTTTGGCTTGCCGATCGTTCGTGAGTCAGCTCTGTGTGTGCGTGCGTACATCGACTCCAGCTTTGTCTTCGTGCGTGCTGAATTACTGTTGCATATCGTTCAAGTCTTCGTGCAAGTGTTTGTCAGGTTGTGTGTGTAGTTGGTGTTAGTTCCACTGACAACTATTTTAGATGTCGGCATTCCGAGGCGAGTCGGTCCATTGTTGTGGACGAGGGAAGTTTCCACGCGGAGCAGTCGGCTGGGGCCGCTGGCAGTCCCTGCGAAGTGTCGGAGTGTGTGTGGAGCTGTCCGAGTGCTACAAGCTTTGTGGTTCGCCGATTCAGGACGTCTAAGTTGAGTAGTGGTTTCAACCACCCAAGCCACGCCTATTCATGTTGTGGTGGTTCGCTTCGGCGGTTTGCTGTTGGGGAGGTTTTCCGGTGTGCAACACCGAGTGGTTCTACTGCTGAGATTTAGCCGCCATGCGGTGCAATTAACTAGTTTGGTCGACTACGATTTGAGTGCACCAGTGGAATTTTGTCTTGTGGCCGTAAGTGTTCTGGTTACTTGCCCTGGGCACTGACGTAAATTCAGGCAGTGTTCTTTTAAGTGAGTTAATTATTAAAGTGTTTCAAATTCAAGTGTACCAGTGGAATTTTCTGCCTAATGGCCGTTAGTGTTCCAGATACCTGCCCTGGCCACTAACGTAAATTCAGGCACCGTCCTTTCCTCACCTGTTGTCGTTGTCCAACATGGTGTGTAATTTTGATAGCTAATACGTACTCCATTGTGGATTATCATGTTTGTTACATTGCTGGTTGGAGTTCTCATGTACTGATTGAGGGGAAGTAAGTTGTTGTGTCGGTCGGTCGGTCTGTGGCTGCCCCCTGGTTGGGTTCCAAAGGATCAAGTATAGTTGGGCTCACCACCTGTTTCACCTAAGTGAATGAGGGCAGATTGACCTCCCTGGAGGCCTTCCGAGTGCCACCGGTGTTTAATTATCTGTTGTCAGCTATTTTAAATTTTAGGCTTATGGTTATTATTGTTTCTTAAAATTTTGCTAAATTAATTTTTAAATTAATCTTCTGCCTTTAAAGATTATGGTAATATATTTTGAAATTTTGAAGTTTGATAGTGGCCCTCAGCCATTTATGCTGCACACTACATATGTTGCCTTTTGGGTTTTAAATTATTTTATTGCTATCTTAATTTAATTTTGATTTTTTTTTTTAAGATTTCTTGTTAGCCTGTTGCCTTTAAAGGTCTATGGTAATATATTCTAAAATTTTGGAAATTAATTGTGGCCCTCAGCCAATTTGTATTGCACTTTTCGTATGTTGTTTTTCGAATTGTTTTATTGCTATCTTAATTGGATTTTTATCTAGTTAAGATTTCTTGTTGGAGGCTTTCAGCCATGAAGGAGTTGCTAAATTAAAATAAATGACAATTATAAGCAGAAACTGACCTCAACGACTGGCCCTTTCCACAATCCTATTACCTGATCTGCCCAGTGGGTTTAGCGGGTGTCTCAGTGAGAAAGGGTATGCACCAACTACAAAACTGGCTATCAGACATATAGCCTTCTGTCCACTCATTTAGTCATTCCTGTGCAGGTTGTATCACTTGGGATACAAACGTAAGATAAGTTAAAACTTTCGTTTCTTGTAAATAGAGAAACGAAAGTATTTAACGTTACAAGTTTGAATTCTGTATGAAGCCTGAGCCTGTTAACATTCCACTGTAAAGGTGGGAAAGCTAGAAGAGCCTGCTTTCGCAGTTTTACAAGTGACTACTACAAGCGACATTTACCATTTGTTGTTGTTAAAATACTGCCATCTCAAATATTAGCTGAGTAGTTTCTTTACAGTGTGTGATTAAAGAAAAAATAAATTTAATGCAAAGGTTTTCGTTAGATTAGTTTCAATGATTTGCGTATAGGCCTAACTCAACATCAATGCCTAAATTTACTCTATTCAGTTTCTTGCAATCAGTTGCATTTAGAAAAGACACTTTAAAATTAGTTTGTATAATTTTGTTTTGTTCGTGCTTTTGTAAGTCATGAATTGCAAGCAGATCAACTATAGTCGGTTGAACATATAACACATCAGCCTCAGTTGCAAATAGAAACCAATCTTTACCTAGGTTTCAGCCAAAATAATTTGGTATTCTTCAGAAGCTATTGACACTAACTACTGCATGTCAAAATTTGGCCATATCAAGTATAAAACTATAGCACCGTAGTAGCCAGTCATAAGCCTACATTACTTAGCTGAAGAGAAACAACAGTCTTCACTGTGCGGACGAGGTCGGTAGGCCACGAGAGCTGCGCCGGAACTAATCGCAGCGAGCAGCTATGTACAGAGTACCACTGATGGTCGTGCTACCTTTATGTTAGGAATTGGATTAACATAAGCATTAAAACTGTTAATGATTTAAGATGTAACCGAACTTATTTCTGAGGTGAATGAGAACACTATACACGGATTTGGAGCCCATAAGAAAGACTAGCTATTACTTGGCAAAATTATTCCTCAATTTTGAATACATTAGATTCGACTACAGAAAGTGAAGTCAGGCATCGGCGACTGCAAAGGCAACGTAACATCAGGTCCAGTGAAGCAAAGGTGGAAACCTTCAAAACAGTTCTTATTTCTCAATTGCAGTTGGTCATTAAGTAGGTTTTCTTTATCACGCAACAGGTGTTTAAAGATTTGCAACTCCTAAAGGATGTCAAGCCTAGTGCCTTTAGCTTCGCAAATTAATAGCTCTGTGTTATTTAGGATTGGGAGCATGGGCCAATTGAACAAGGTGCTCGGCAAAGGTCGAGCCACGCAAGGCATCACCACTTTTCATGGGTAAAGGTTCTTTATATCTACTTGAGATGGCTCTCCCTGTCTGGTCGATGTAATAACTCGCGCAATCACTACAGGTGATTTTGTACACCCCAGAATGAGATAATTTGTCATTAGTATTCTTTAATGAGTGGACCAAGTTCTTTTTGAGGCTGTTATTCGTAGAATGGACCAAGTTCTTTTTGAGGCTGTTATTCGTAGAATAAGCAATCTTAAAGACGTTGCTCTTTAAGAGTCGCCCTATTTTATAAGATGCTTTGCCTATGAAGGGAACAGAAATGAAGCTAGTGGAGTTATCCTCTGGTGCGACATCTAGTGTAGATCAGGTCGCAGTTTTTTTTACCTGTTTTCTTGTTAAAGAGCTGTCTCACAATTTCTGGTTTATATCCATTATTATAGGTGATAACATCTAGGGTTTGTAATTCGTTCTCCGTTGTGTCTGCTGAAAGAGGAAAGGTGAGCGCAGCTCTCGCAGCCTACTGACCTCGTCCGCACAGTGTGGCCTGTTGTTTCTCTTCAGCTAAGTAATGTAGATTTATGACTGGGTACTACGGTGCTATAGTTTTATACTTGACGTGGCCAAACTTTGGGATGCATTAGTTTAGTGTCAATAGCTTCTGAAGAAGGCCAAATTATTTTGGATGAAACCTAGGTAAAGATTAGTTTCTATTTGCAACTGAGGCTGACGTGTTATATGTTTAATTATCGCAGTCGCTGACGGGGCTGCACGATGTTAACACTTCTTAAACAGTCAGTTGCTGTTCATAAAAACATTGATGCTGTGCACAAAATAACTGTAGAGGATAAGTATGTGAGTTACCATGAGATGGAGTCATCTTTAAAGTGCAACTCCTATGCTGTGGCTGAGGCAACTTCAGTCATGTGGCTATAATTACACGGCTGTCTAATGTGACTCCTTTAATGTGACTGAATGAAGCCATTTTGAATCATGTGTGTGTGTGTGTGTGTGTGTGTGTGTGTGTGTGTGTGTGTTGCATGACTCAAAGAAGGTGATTAATGCTTCTCTGCTGACCAGCAAGTCTTTGCAACCACAAGCAACCTAAAGGATTGTTTTTGCAGTTTGCCTTATTTTCTGAGAATTTTGCAGTTACAAACAAATGATTCACAATTCATCAGACTAGTGTGGGAACATCCAAGCTAGTGCGACTGTTAACATGATCAAAACAAAAGTGTTAATGTATGGATGGAAATTACAGTATATTTGTCTTATTGATATATATTAAAAGGGAAATTAAAACACAATGAATAACCTGTACTCCAGGAGCGACTCAGCAGTGCTTCTGCTTGGTGGTAGCAGACAGCATGGGACAAGATGGAGCTGTTGATGCTTGATTACAGGTTACTCATCATGTTTTACCACCCCTGTTAATACATATCAATAAAATGAATATTACACTAGACTAATCTGAGAATGCACTATCGAATAGGTACGTAAAATTCCACTATAAAAATAATTTTGTTTGTAAAGGAAACAAACTGACACTTTCTGTCTAAACTGGCTATTGGATGAAAGACATGATGAGCAATATTTGTTTGGGCTGACTCCAGCTACACAGTGCAACAGCATAATTGCAGACACTTCCTGATATACCAGACAAAAAGTGCCCACACCTTCAAAAGTTCTTGACGGATTTGTTCAAATACTTAGATGCTGCTCTAATAAACATTCAGGCAGACATAAGCTATACATATATATTTTAATATATATGGCATATAAATAACTATATAATAAATCAAGGGTGAATATTTATAAGAGCATCTTCATCCTTTCGAATAACAATGATTTCATTAGCAAACAAAAGTACATTCAAGTACTCCTTATTCATTTTCTTAAATTCTTAAACCCATGTGGCCTCTGTCGACCTTGAGAAGGCTTTTGACTGTGTAAGACATGATAGCCTATGGAAGATTATGTCTGTCTGCGGAATATTCTTTTCACCTTATAGAGGTAGTGAAAAATCTTTCCAAAACTACACATATTGTAATAAACACAGGTGGGAATAGATTACAAGAATTAATTATGAACCAATGTGTTAGATAAAGGTGTGGAATATCATCTACTCTTTTTAATATTTAGACTGACTTCTTTCTTCGCAGATGGAAATGTAAAGTAAATAAAGGAGTTAAAATAACAAATGACGAATACCTGAATGTACTTTTGTTTGCTGATGACATCATTATTATTCAAAAGAATGAAGATGACCTCCAAAGATCAGTATATTAGCGGAACAAAACATGAAAGAGGTAAAACTTTAAAATTTGTAGCAATAAAAACAAAAATAACCACATTCTGAGGAAAACATCCAGTCAGATCAAAAACTGTTTGCGATAATTCAGTTTCACAACAAGTGTGTCACATCTTTTATTTATGCTGTGCTGTAAGTTTTGATTTTGACTCTGATATTGAAAATAAAATACACAAATTTCAAGCTGTCTGTGGTATCATTAGCAAAACACTGGGCCATAAACTACAATAAGAGAGCATCATGAAATTCTATAAAATAATGACGGTTCCTGCGTTATCCTATGGAAGTGAAAGCTGGAAGACGAGGGGGGGGGGGGGGCGAAGGGAGAGACCCAATAGCAGTGATGAGGTTCCTAAAAGAAATGAAGGGCTACACAAAAAGAGACATGATTAAAAATGGATGTATTAGAACAGACTTAAATATTTTCAATACAAATGAAAAAATTCAAAAATATCATGAAGATTGGAGACAACACCTTGCGCCAGATCACAGTATTCCCCAGAAAATCCTGAACTATAAGCTGAAGGGGAAAAGAGATATCCGAAGACCTCGAAAAAGATGGGAATGATTTTGTTCAAGAGTAGGTAATAGCCTAATCCTTGAAAGGAAGATAGTGATGAACATATAAAGGGCAAACTTAGAAAGTATCTCTAGGAGCTCTTGAGCTATTTACTTGAAATTTTTACTTGGTACACTAACAAGTATTTAGAAGAAAATGCTGTGGTGTGAAAATGTGTGGTTTTGTTTTCTTTCTTGGAGTCAGTTTTCACTACAATAGCGGGGCATTTAACTGTCAGACAAATTTTGCCTCACATATATATAATTTAAAACAAAAATGGTTTACACAACTATGTGCTGTTTTGTTTTCTTCCTCACAGTCAGTTTTCACGGCAAACAGGAAAGTTGTATTTATGATTTACTGGCTTACGATTATAAAACTACTGCAGAATCTGAAAAATCTGAAGTTTGCAGATTAAAATTATGTGAAATACTGTCAATGAAGCTGTTATCCTCACAGATCCAGGAACAGAAGAGATGTCTCACACTCCATGCACCAATGATCCCAACCATTTACCCATTTATTCTAAGCAATGTCAATTCCCAATCAATGAGTCATTGGCAATAACAATAAACAAGGCTAAAGATCAGAGAGAGACGAAGAGAAGATGGACAGAATGGTGGCACAAGATGGATAATGAGAGGGTGAAAGAGGAGATGGACAGAGAGAGATGGAGGGAAGAAATGTAGAGAGATAGAGGGAGGAAGAGGAGATGGACAGAAAGAGGGGAGAGGAGGAGAAGGAGATTAGGTTAATCCAATTCTATATATATTTAGCAATTGCGAAACACTGCCGGGATCACTAATTGCAGTTTACAGTATTCGTAAAACTTACTTGCAGAACCCAAACAACATTCATAGATTTTTTAATTACACCACAGTCACCTTCCTTCCCATACAAACCATGCCTTTTTTCCCCACATGAACCAATATCTTCACCCACCTCCTTAGTCAAGATTGTTAATACAAGGATGTGTGGTGGCACTCATCTGAGAGGTAAGTCATTTTGAATCCTAGCAGTGGCTGACATTTTCATTTTCACTGCCTGTATTTGGCCAGCAGAGGAGGAGAGGAGAGTTGGTAGCGTATAATTCCTTATGATTCTTTGTGTCAATGTCCTGTATTAAATTCAGAAGCTCTCTGCAATTCTCATGAAACGAGGGCATGTGACACTTTTGATTGTGGTCCATCCATTGGATGCAGTCATTAAGCTTGGTGGCTCCCTTGGTGCTATTCAAGAGATGTGGGCTATGTGCTGGCTCTGGGTTTCACGCTCTTCTGTCTTCATCTTCATCATCATCATCATCATCATCATCATCATCATATCATCATCATCATCATCATACAAACACTAACATATTCTACACTATACATGCACCCATTATGCTCACCTACACTCTACAAAGACATACATGACAATTCTCATATATCTGCATGGAAAGGGGTGAATAAGCATGGAGGAACAATGTCCCTTCCAACAAGCGGCTGACCATGCCCTGTGATCTGTATCAACCAACAATACCATACAAACTTTTTTTAACTCATATCTACCATTATACAAATTTGCAGTTAGCATTTACAAATGCAAATCAGGCTACAGAGAGAAAAGATCTTGTTGTTGAAAAATTAATAGTAACTTTTGGTCAGACTAAATGTTCTAATATGTTTGCCATCCACTGATTAAAGGTAATATTTTCCTACAAATTCTTTGGGTGCACATGTTCATTAACTATTTTTCACAGTGTGTATTATGTTAACTCTGTGATAAGTGAAATGCAAATGACAACTTAGATGGGCAACTTTCTCCGCATCTAAGAAGCAGGGGAAAAGGGAGGAAATAAATTAATCACTAAAGTCTTCAAATATCACAATTATTTTCTCATGTATATCAAAAGGCACAATATTGTCTCTTAACTTAAATAAGTATTATAGGGCATGTTACCTTTGGTGTTGTCTGTAACATCAATTTTAGAAGGTGATTTTTTTTTTTAAGGTATGTGGGTTAGTGTGACAAAATAAGGTAACGAAAATGAAGAACAAAGATGTAAAGAAGGAAAATTCAAGAAAAATGAATAATTAATCCTATGACAGCCCTAGACGAGCTAACTGGTCATGCTCCACAGCCCTACAGGTGCTCTTGGAAAGTGGACATGTGATCCCTCGGATTTCATTCAGTGTTACTGAAAAATTACCTCTGGCTTCCACGATGACCACTGGTCGCTGTTGAGGGGTGCAGATGTGCCACCCCTCGACACCTGAATGCTGTTGACAAGTTTAAGCATACATCAGAATTTCACCCCATATCACAGTAGATTTTCACAGTTCTGGTTGCTAAGATTTGTTGGGATACTTCGTTGTGATTTTGCTTTGCTGCATTCCACTTTGCTTTATGATACAATGTTCATTAGGACTGGCGTCAGTGTTTTTTTCACCATCCATTCCACAAAGGAAATGACAAGGCACTGTAGCTACACTGAGAAAGAGCTCAGTGAGGACAAACTACACTCCGTTCATCGTAAGATGAAACCTGATGTGAACAAACACAAATGCGAAGAGCTCAGTGAGGACAAACTACACTCCGTTCATCGTAAGATGAAACCTGATGTGAACAAACACAAACGCGATGGTTGGTCAGATGCCATAACACACATGCAATGGTGTTGTTACGCTCTTTGAAGTAGGTCCTACTTATGTATTAGACACATTATTACTAAGTTACGTTAAATGAAACTTTAAGATATTCTAATGTATTAACAGCCATGGAAGTTTTTCTTAATCTTACTTTAGCTATGTAGCTTTTATTTCAAAAATCATGTACTGTTGTGCTCCGATTGTCGAGCCGTTAATATGCAGTATGAAAATGGCTGAAACTGATTCTTGTTCCGTAGTGAAACATGCGTATGGAACACGGTTAAAAAGTGCCGAGAAAGTGTGTTCTTAATGTTTTTGATAACTTAACATAAAAAAAGGCTTTGGAGTTTTACGAGGGACTGTATTCAGTTGAGTTGAGATGAGTTAGTAATATACGTTGGATATATAGTGGAATTGGCAGCGCAGTAGATGGATAATTGAGTGTAGTTCATCTATCGCTGGTTCATGTCTCGCCTTAGTCATATTTATTTCCTTTCAATCTGAAATACCTATAACTCATAATTGTAAAATTCATCATCATTTCTTATGAATAACACGTCTTATTTCTGATTACATATTGCATGGAAAATTCCTTTTTTCATTTCCAATATAAATTCTTAATATTCAATATTTTATGAAAGATTGTTAATAAAGGTTGCTTAATTAAGAAAATATAACAATTTAATTTTTAGGGCAAAAATTAGAAACCAAATGCTCTCTATTTGGACTATGCCCATTGTTTTATGCCATACAAATTCCGCATTTTTACATTTCCCGCTGTGCCATTGCAATGTGAACCCAACAGAACTGATCTGGAGCCAAGTTAAGAGATTTGGCCCGAGGAATAACAAGGCTGTAAGCTGCCAGATGCACTGGAACTAATGCACACAGCTTTTTCATGTCACTGCCGAATGTTGGTGGGATACAGAATGAAACATCATAAAAAAAGAGGAGAAAATGCGGCGCCTGGTTAGCTTTTTAGATTCTGTTGTTGATCGACTCGTTATCAATGTAGCAGATGACAGTTCCGGAACTGAAATGTATTTCTTGGATTTGGATAAGGAAGGAGTCAAGAGTTTACCAAAAGACTGACTGTAATTAACACATTCAGTGGCTTCAGTATTCAACAATATGGTGAAATCCCAGCAGTATGCTTTTGCATCACACATTACTCACTCACAAAAATTGTTGTTGTTGTTGTGGTCTTCAGTCCTGAGACTGGTTTGATGCAGCTCTCCATGCTACTCTATCCTGTGCAAGCTTCTTCATCTCCCAGTACCTACTGCAACCTACATCCTTCTGAATCTGCTTAGTGTATTCATCTCTTGGCCTCCCCCTATAATTTTTACCCTCCACGCTGCCCTCAAATACTAAATTGGTGATCCCTTGATGCCTCAGAACATGTCCTACCAACCAATCCCTTCTTCTGGTCAAGTTGTGCCACAAACTTCTCTTCTCCCCAATCCTATTCAATACTTCCTCATTAGTTATGTGATCTACCTATCTAATCTTCAGCATTCTTCTGTAGCACCACATTTCGAAAGCTTCTATTCTCTTCCTGTCCAAACTACTTATCGTCCATGTTTCACTTCCATACATGGCTACACTCCATACAAATACTTTCAGAAACGACTTCCTGACACTTAAATCTATACTCGATGTTAACAAATTTCACTTCTTCAGAAACGCTTTCCTTGCCATTGCCAGTCTACATTTTATATCCTCTCTACTTCGTCCATCATCAGTTATTTTGCTCCCCAAATAGCAGAACTCCTTTACTACTTTAAGTGTCTCATTTCCTAATCTAATACCCTCAGCATCACCCGACTTAACTCGACTACATTCCATTATCCTCGTTTTGCTTTTGTTGATGTTCATCTTATATCCTCCCTTCAAGACACCATCCATTCCGTTCAACTGCTCTTCCAAGTCCTTTGCTGTCTCTGACAGAATTACAATGTCATCGGCGAACCTCAAAGTTTTTATTTCTTCTCCATGGATTTTAATACCTACTCCAAATTTTTCTTTTGTTTCCTTTACTGCTTGCTCAATATAGAGATTGAATAACATCGGGGAGAGGCTACAACCCTGTCTTACTCCCTTCCCAACCACTGCTTCCCTTTCATGTCCCTCAACTCTTATAACTGCCATCTGGTTTCTGTACAAGTTGTAAATAGCCTTTCGCTCCCTGTATTTTACCCCTGCCACCTTTAGAAATTGAAAGAGAGTATTCCAGTCAACATTGTCAAAAGCTTTCTCTAAGTCTACAAATGCTAGAAACGTAGGTTTGCCTTTCCTTAATCTTTCTTCTAAGATAATTCGTAAGGTCAGTATTGCCTCACGTGTTCCAGTATTTCTACGGAATCCAAACTGATCTTCCCCGAGGTCAGCTTCTACTAGTTTTTCCATTCGTCTGTAAAGAATTCGTGTTAGTACTTTGCAGCTGTGGCTTATTAAACTGATTGTTCGGTAATTTAATCAACAATTATGAAAAGGATAGATTGCTACACACCTTAAAGATGACACTCCGAGTTGCAGACAGGCACAAAAAAAAAATTTACTATTACACAGTAAGCTTTAAGCTGAAGCCTTCTTCCTGAAAATGCCAACACACATTTTTTCCTATGTTCACTGTACACACTTTCTTTTTTTTCCTTTTCTTTTTTACACAAAATGTCTATACCTTTTTTACATAGTAAATTCCTATCATCTATGTGTAGCACTTCTTTTTCAGCATCTTTCAACCCTTTGATGCTGTAGACATGCCTGGTACAGACCAAATTGACTGCTAGATCATTATTGCCTGCACTAAGTATCATGTGTTTGGCTTCTACCTGGACTTGGGAGGAACTATGGGAGGGACCAACTTGCATGCGGAAGGAACGAAGCGACAGAAAATTTTGAATAAGAATCGGGAGCGGGCCCCTAAGACCCCACCCATTAAGCATGGTGAGAATGTGATGCTGCCATTTTGTGTCGTATGCCTTCCGCATGTCGAAAAAGATGGCAACCAGATACTGACAGCAGGCAAATGCCGTACGGTTGGCAGACTCCAGGCAGACCAGATTATTGGTGGCAGAGTGGCCCTTATGGAACCCACCCTGAGACGGAGTCAGAAGGCCCCGAGACTCAAGTAGCCAACTCAACTTCCGGCTCACCATGCGTTCGAGCAACTTGCACAGAACATTGGTGAGGCTAATGGGGCAGTAGCTGTCCACCTCCAGTGGGTTCTAGCCAGGTTTCTTGCCGGGTCCGATATCCTCATCAATTTTGGGGGTATGTCTCTCAAAGGAAGTACCTTGGGAGCACCATAAGAAGCAGTGTCCCCCATCAAGGACGTGGGTGGAAGAGTCGGGGCGGCCCTGGGAGCCTACTGGAGGTTTAACAAACACAGGGACAGCTGTCGCCAATGGGGACGATGAAGTCACAGTCACAGCATATGATGTAGTCATTTGAACAGGATGAAGTTGTTCATATTTCCTCTTTGCATCTTGATAGGTGAGACTGTCCAGGGTTTTTATCTCCATTATATGCCGCTCCCTATGGAGAACAGTGCAGTAAGGTGAGCAGGGCGAGTGGTGCTTCCCGCGGTCGACAGTAGTGGAAGGAGACACACACGGAGCACCTGGGTGCAGAGGATGACTGCAACCCCTGCATGTAGCACTAGAGGTACAGCGAGATGACATGTGGCCGAACATCCAGCACTTGAAGCACCGCATAGGAGATGGTACGTATGGTTTCACGTCACAAGAGTAAACCATCACCTTGACTTTTTCAGATAACAAGGCACCCTCAAAAGCCAAGATGAGGGCACCGGTAGCAACCCTGTTGTCTTTGGGTCCCTGATGCACGCACCGGACCAGGTGGACACCCCATCGCTCTAAGTTGGCGTGTAGCTCCTCATCTGACTGCAAAAGGAGGTTGCGATGGAAAATAATAACCTGGACCTTGTTAAGGCTGTTATGGGGTGTAATCGGGACAGGGATGTCACCCAGCTTGTCACAAGCGAGCAACAGCCGCGACTGGGTTGGTGAGACCGTTTGGATCAAAATCGATCTGCTGCACATTTTGGACAACGCTACCACTTCCCCAAACCTACCTTCAAGATGGTCGACAAAAAACTGGAGCTTTGTTCCTGAAAGGTCGCTTCATCAGTCCTGCTGCAAACTAGGTACTGAGGTGAATATGGCTTGCGAGACCTGGTCGCCCTACAGTCCTCCCAAGGTGTGGCCAGGGAGGGGAACGATCAGGAATTGTTGTAGGTCACAGCATCAAAATCATTCCTTACTTGCTTTGAGACTTCTGGGGCTGAGCAACCACCAGCTTCATTCAATTTAACCCGTTTCATTGCGCATCATCAGCGCTGATGCCACCCACTGCAACCAGGGGCTCTCCCCAAGGGCACCACCCAGCCTCAGCAAGGGCCACCTGGTGGGATGGCCTATGCCAAGAGTCCTGGTGCCCCAGAAAGGAAGGGCATCTAGTCCTTGGCATACGTGGGGAGGTCTCAGCTCTGGCGTCAGCAGTGAGATCCCTGTGTTGTCAGGGGGCTACCACCAAGAGGGTACATGACAACCCATCACGACGGACTGGCTATCACGCTGGATTTTGGGTGCAAAAATGGTCCAGAACTGTCGTGGGCGCGAAGGATGGGTCGAAGCAGGAGACGAGAAGTAGGTAATCCATAAGACGTTGGGTGCAAAGCCCGCTACACGACAATAAAGAGCATGCAAGATCTGGGGGCACAATGGACAAATAAAAAACACCATGTAAGGCGTCATTCCCCAATTGGCACACAGTATAAACAAAAATTTGGAAAAGGTGCAGGTCAAATCTGAGAGTGGACCGTCACAGAAAAGTCGAAACGTTGGAGACTCCTTTTAGTCTCCTCTTATGACAGGCAGGAACACCATGGGCCTATTCTAACCCCTGGACCTTAGGGTGGGGGGGGGGGGGGGGGGGAGATCGAATTTTCCGCAGCACAAAATATAGTTGTAATGACTTGTTCAACCACAACATCGATGGCACCACGTGGGGGAGATTCAACGGTGAAAGCAGAGGTGAAGGCTACCCAGTCTGCCTAGTTTAAAGCCCATCTGGGTAGGCAACTGTGGGCATGATGCCAGGGGAGTGACAGGAAGATGGGGAAGTGTCACTACCACACAGGTCGTCATGTGCTCTGCAGTGGAGAGATGGGGAAGTCCTGGCTACAAATTGATAAATCAATGGCTGAGTAACTACCATGAGCCACACTGAAATGTGTGGTGACCCCAGTATTTAAGAGGCAGAGGTCGAGTTCGGACAGTAAATTTTCGACATCTCTGCCACGGCCAGTAACCATGATGCTACTCAATAGGAAAATTGCCCATTACCATCTGTTCATTCCTAGGGTGTCCACCATTGTACACCTACTGCAAGTCCTTCAATGCAAAGGTGTTCCCTTTTTCTGGTCTCCAGTATGCAACTGGGTCTTCACCATGCTGAAGGGACACCTCCGTGTCTAGCTACCATCGATCCTAACGAACCGCCAGTTTTGACTCCAGATGCCTCGCAGTATGGCATGGGACTGATCCCTACCCCATTGGAATGCAGATGTCTCAGAGCTTGGCTGCTGTATGTCCCCAGTGTGCTAGTCAACAAGGCTCCCAGAACACCATTCTCTACATGACCTCCAGCAATCCAACCCTGGGAACACATCCATGTCGATTTTGCTGGTCTGTTTCTGAATCTGTTCCGGCTGATTGTCATTTTCACGCATTTTCCATACATGGTTCGGTGTTCCTGTCACAACTGAAGTCGCTATTCAAGCTCTCTCCACAATTTATTCTGTGGAAGGTATTCTGGTTACCTCTGTTTCTAATAATGAAGCCACTTCCTATCTCAGGCATTTCATGAATTCTATGTGTGGCCATGATTCACCATGTTCACTCCACTCCTTTTCACCCAGAATCCAACAGGTAGGCCGAGCCCATGGTTCACACTTTTACGGCTAAGATGAAAAAATATCTGCAAGACTCTCCTGCCAAAGGGGTATTAAATTCCTCTGACAGCCTTGCACACATTTCCTATTGGTTCCCATAACCCAGCAGAGATCCTCCACAGGCTCTAGCCAAGGACACTGCTCCATTTCCTCCATCCTGGATCTTGTCCACCATCGTGTTCTGATGTATTGGGTTTTATGGCAGGGATGGCAGTCTAGGTGCATAGTTTTGGTCGGTGACCCACTGGATATTGCAGTCACCATGCGCCAAAATGGCCGCTGTGTCTATACTCTACAGAGAGTGGTCTGGGAGGTCCAGTACCATAGAAATCAACTCCACATCTGGGTGAGCACCCATCTCCCTGTCCTGGCCACACCACTAGTTGCTGGGTGTCACCTACCTGCAAGGGTTCCAGCCTCCTCTTCCACCTGCAGCAGTACCTCCACATGAAGAGCCTATGTCTATGCAAGCTCCAGCAACAGCTCTGGTGGTGCTCCAACCAAAGTGCATATCCCTCACCAGTCAAATGTCACAAGAGCAGCCTTAGCCAGCAGCTCTGTGACCTCTCCCTTATGCACTGATGCTGGACATTGTCATGGGCTCCAACTTAAGACTGCCTGTCGCCAGTTCTATCATCTCATGCTCCAACAGGGAAGTGTCAGGGCTCTCCTCATGCTGGCCACTTTCACCTGTGTCTCCAGACTCCACCGACTGTGGGTTTCTTGCACCTCTAGCTGCTAAGGCCTCCATGTACATAGATGCTGTCTCCACATGGGGCCGACCACAGCTTGTCCTAGGAATCAGTAACAGTATGTCCCCACCCACCCAAAGGGGAGAGTGGTGTAGTGACATGCATAGATTCACATCCGAGACTGAGGCGCACAGCTGTAAGGCACACCATAGAAACGGCAGGTGCAGTCAGAAGTTTGAAGCAACAAAAGCCACCACACGTGGACATGCACATAGCCTCTCATCCGTGTACTCTACCAGCTGGCCAACAGCTTTGAGAGACAGGTGCAGCCAACTCTAACACAGTTACATATTTACCTCTGTACGTGTTTTATTGGGTTATTATTGTGAGCCAGTCGGTGGCTAGTGTACCCACTACAATAAGTTTTTTCTTCTGTCTTGTCCATCGTCATGTGGAGTTGTCTTGTGGGAATAGAAGATTAACTACTTCATGGTTTTTGTTGTTATTTACAGGTAAATGGTAATTTGAAACATAATATGAAAAAGTAAATATAAGAAGCAATCAAAAAGGTCCCATTTGAGAGCACTGCTGCAATGTAGCCAAACCCTGACGCAGGTATTCAAGCACCAAAATCTAAGGAAGGGATTAGTGTGGCATTCATGTCTTTCTGACGTGTATGCAGTAAATGTGGAAATATAACCTATGGCGACATTATTACTAAATGCACCAAAACAGGACCAACATACTGCTATTCTTTCCTTGGCATCCAAGGGACCAAATCCGGATGACATCCTCCAGAAAATGAAGAATGTTAATGGGACAGCAGATCTGTTGAAAACCACTGTTACAGAATGGTGCTGCTGTTTCATGATAATGTACATCCCCTTATCAAAAATGTAATGCCGGAATTATGCCTACTCAAATGGGAGACAACTGAGCACCCGCCCTATAGTCTGACCTCTCTCCATGCAATTATTTATTATGCCTTTGGGCCCATAAAGGCCATGAAGGGTCAACGACTCCTGTTGCCTGACGATGTGCAGCTGCCAGTTACGTACGGACTTCTTCATGCAGCAGGACATGATGTTTTAAGAAATGGGTATCTTCAACCTGGTGCAATGGTGGGATGACTGCCTCAATGCCCATGGCAATTTTACCTGATTGGTGAACCTATTCTGGACTGTACAGCCTTCAAATAGAAACTTTTTGTTCACCACTTATAATATAAAGTCAATCAAATGAGATTCTTACGAGTAACAGTTTCATGCACAAAACGATTTGTATTTTTGTATGTAGCTATAAAATAATTCACCAATTCTTTGCTATCCTAAGTTAATCCACAATAGTATACCCAATATTATAATACTGCAGCCATTTACTAATAATTAACAAAAGTTAAAATATAGACTATGTCCCTTAAAATACAGGGTAGGGCAAATCTAAAACCACTATCACACTTGGAAAACTTGACACTACAATATTATTGAAAGCAATTTTAGAAATAAGGCATGAAATAATGAAGGGTGATGTCCCAGGTCTGATCTTATTTGACTAGTAACTTTTAAAATATATAATGCTGAGAGAAACTAATTACTTTCACAGAATCTGCAAAAACTGGGCAACAAATCTAGTTAGATGGTTGGGTCTGAAGATTAAAGTCTGACTTTTAGATTGCACAGTGAAGAACTTACGAAATCTTCAAATCAGGAGATCTTGTGAGCTAACAAACTTCATGCAAAACCAATTCCACACAATGGTTGAGATTGATAACTTTATAAATATAATAACAAGAATTTAAAATACTTCAAGAATGGGAAAATTTGACAAACAAATGTAGACATTGCAATTTAGCACATAATAAAAAAATTTAGGGTTGTTCGCAGAACGTTAAGTTGTCTGAAACTTGTCGCATTTCAAGAGGTGGAGGAAAAGAAGAGGTGATTGCTGCGAGGAACAAGCCAGAAGGTGCACAAAGCAGAAAGTAGAGGGGTGGATTGGCAATCGGTGAGGAGATTGGAGATAGGATAGAGAAAACGAAAAAAGTGTTAATGTAGATGAATGGAGTTAGTGCAGGGACATGAGAGAAGGTGGGGTGGGGGATAGGGGCTAGTGGAAACTGAGGCCAGGAGGACTATGGTATCAAAGAATTTGTCAAAGGTACAGTTCCCATCTTCGTGATTTAAGAGAAATTAGTATTTCAGGGGTGGAGGTCATTCAGATTGTGTGGGTTGTGAAGCAGGCAATAAAGTCAAGCACATTGTGCTCTGCAGCATGTTCTGTAACTGGACAATCAATAATGCTGTTGGCCATAGTTTGGCTGTATCCTTTCATTCAGGTGATGGTGCTAGTGGTCAAGCTCACATACAGAAGTTGCAGTAAAATCTGTATACGACAGGATTGCTTTCATATGCATTTATATCTACATTCACATTCTGCAAATCAGTGAAGTAATGAAGTGCACTGCGAAGGGTACTTCCCACTGTACCAGTTAATAGGATTTCTTCCCAATTCATTCACACAAATATCATGGGTAGCACGTTTATTTAAAATTCTCTGTGTGCACTGTAGTTAATTTAATCTTATCATCACGATCGCTATGGAAGTGATGCGTAGGGGGTTGCAATATATTGCTCAAGTCAACATTTAAAGCAAGTTCTTGAAATTTTGTAAGCAGGCTTGCTAAGGATAGTTTGCGTCTACTTCAAGCATCTGCCAATTCATTTCTTTTGGCATCTCTGTGATGCTCTCCCACATGCCAGACAAACCTGTGACCTCGACCTCTCATGCTGCCCTTTACTGTATATGGTTTGAAAGCAATCTGCTTTGTAGACTGCCTGCATTTTCCTAATATTCTATCAATAACTCAAAGTCTGCCGCCTGCTTTACCTATGACTGAGTCTATGTGGTTGTTACATTTTGCATCTTTACAAAGTGTTACACCCAGGTATTTGAGATGACCAGTCCACTGCGACTCATCGATATTTTAGTCATTTGGTACTACAGTTTTATTTTCAGCAAAGAGCACAATTTTATATTTTTGAACATTAAAAGTGAGTTGTTGATCTTTGCAAAACACTGAAATCTTATGAGGAGCCAAGTGAATATTCATACCTACAGTTTTGTTTTTTTTTCAAACAGTACTTCATTATAGATAATTACATCATCTGCAAAAAACCTTAGGTTACAATTAATATTGCCTGCAAGGTCATTAACATACAACATAAACACCAAGGATCCCCAAACAGTTCCCTGGGCACATTTCAAGTTACTTCTACCCCTGTCGATGACTCTTGATCCAAGATAACATACTGCATCCTCCCTACCAAAAAATTCTCAATCCAGTCACAAATTTCACTTAATACCCAAATATGATCATATTTTTGATAATAAGCATAGATGTGGTACTGAGTCAAATGCTTTTCAGAAACAGAAATATTGCACTACCTTGATACAAAAATTTCAGTAAGGCACTTGAGGAAGTGCGAGTTGAATTTCACATGACTGATAATTCTGGAACCCATGCTGGTTGGCATGGAAGAGGTCATTCTGTTCTAGATACTTCATTATGCCCAAGCTCAGAATATGTTCCAAGATACTACTACAAATCTATGTCAACAATATTGAATGGTAGTTTTTTCAATCATTTCTGCTGCCCTTCTTGTAGACGGTTGTGACCTGTGTTTTATTCCAATTGCTGGGCACAGTTTTTTGTTCAAGCAATCTATGGTAGATTATAGTTAAAACAAGGGCTAACTCGGCCACAACTTCAGTGCAGGGGCTTGGACTTTGTTCAATTTTACAGATTTTAGCTGCTTCTCAATGCCATTGACACTAATATTTACGTCACTCACCTTCGCAGTGGTGCAAGAGTGGAAGTGAGAAAATACTCCTGGGTTTTCATTTGTAAAAGAATATTTGAAAACTGAGTTCAGCATTTTTGTCTTTGCTTTGCTACCCTCATTTTCAGCCACTGTTTCATCCATTAGTGTATGGACACTAACTTTGGTACCACTAACAGCCTTTAAATATGACAAAATTTCTTTGGGTTTTGCGACAGATCCTTCCATAATGTTCTGTTATGGTAATCACTGAAAGCTTCACATATTGCCCTCTTGACAGTCAAATGTGTTTTTTTCAGTATTTCTCTATCTAAAGCCCTATGCTTTGTTTTACATCTATCATGCGGTAGTCTCTATTTCTTTAGAAGTTTATTTGCAGTGACTATACCACAAAGGGTCCCTCTCAACATTAACTGTTCTACTAGATACAAGTGCACTGCCAACTATTCTTCTACATGCTCCTCTCCAGAGCTACATACTTGAAGTTCCTCTTTGAAATATGACACTACTGCCTCTTTATCTAGTTTGCTGAAAATGTTAATTCTTCTACTTGATTTAGTGGCTCTTTGTACATTGGTAATCACTGTTTCTCAACACCGTTGACACTAATATTTATATCACTCATCTTTGCAGAGGTGCACTGACAGCAGATCCAATGTGGACATCCTCAAAGAGGTCAAGTCTGTTTTTTGCTTCCATCATGAATGGGCCACTGAACAATATGTTCTCTCACAGAATGCATTTATAAATTTTTTGCAGAATGCCTTGTCATGCTCACCACACACAAAACTGTAATTATTCAAACTCCCAAAACTTTAATTATTCAAAGTGATTATTGGGCAATTAACACTTCCTTAAATGATGATGATATGATTGGTGAACTTATTTACTATTGACCTTTGGTTTTCTCAAACGTTTTGTGTTTTATCTGGAAGTGAGTCTAGTGACTGATAGAAGAATCTGATTACAAGTTTGTGTCCATTCTTGATACTGCATATTGCCCACACTATCTCACACACAGTTTCCATTTCTATCTCAGTGGATTTGAGTTGCTTGTCTATTGTGACAAATACACCATCCCCATTTACTGTTAGTCTGCCCTTTCAATATACGCTTAAACTTCCCCCAAATGCCTCGCTGCTATCAATTTCAGGTTTTACCAGCTTTCTGTACCTAGTATAAAAGGAGCTCCAAAGTTTTTAGGAGTGCTTCAAACTCTGACACTTTGTTGTGGATGCCTCAGCAGCTAAGCACAAGGGTTTTAGTACTCTCACCTTTAGGGGCCATTTCTTTGAATCACTTCTAAGTCCCCTACAACTACCTGTATGCACCCCAAATGCAGTCAGCTACCTGGGCAGTAGCCTCCTCTGATATTTAGTGCATGCATGACCCATTTAGGTGGGACCCAACAGTTCACAACACCATGATGCAAGTCCAGAAAGTCTCATCCCAGCTTGTCACAGAACCTTTTGTCTCTGGCTGAATCCTTCCACTTAGAACTGGGAGGCCATAATCAGTTCTGGGACAAAGCTGCAAATAGTGAGCTTTGTTGCACATCCCTGTGCAAGGCTGGTCTTCTCAACCTTCTCTGCCAGTTGCTGGAATGATTTAAGTATGACTTCAGAGCTCAGATGGCAGGCATTGTTTGTTCCCATGTGTGCCAAGATCTGCAGTTGATTGCCCTGTTTCCTGACTGGCTGGTGGAACAGCTTCTTCAAAATGGTGAATGAGGCCCACATGCATATACACAGAGTCCATCAGTGTTCCTTCACATCCCTTGCCATCATATCCCTAAGGGATATCATTATTCACCATATATTTGAAGTGTTGACGGCTCATAGACCCCTACCCTTCTGCATTTACCTCCTCTTGACATGGGACACGGCAGGTTTCTCAACAGGTGAAGTGGGTCTTACAGGCTCAGTTCTGGTTTCAGTGAAAGACAGCTCCTTTAAGTAATTGGTTAGGGGGATCAGTATAACATCTTGAGTTCTCCTTGGTCCATATCTCCCTTGTACAGGTGCCTAGGCCTGCCACAGACAAGTCACTGACAGTCAAGTGGATGAGTGATGACAGACCCTGTATGTAACTGTAGAGGAAACTGGATATCCTGTATGTAACTGTAGGGGAAACTGGATATCCTGTATGTAACTGTAGGGGAAACTGGATATCCTGTATGTAACTGTAGGGGAAACTGGATATCCTGTATGTAACTGTAGGGGAACCTGGATATCCTGTACGTAACTGTAGAGGAACCTGGATATCCTGTACGTAACTGTAGAGGAAACTGGATATCCTGTACGTAACTGTAGAGGAACCTGGATATCCTGTATGTATCTGTAGAGGAACCTGGATATCCTGTATGTATCTGTAGAGGAACCTGGATATCCTGTATGTATCTGTAGAGGAAACAGGATCCACTCAAGCAGATAGCATGAGACACATCTTTGGTATATATTTGGTACAGAACTCTTGCGATCACTCCCACTAGACCCATTTGCAGGAGCTTCTAATTATTGGACAGCAGTCATGGTGATTTCCTGCTGCTTATGAATGTCAAATAACCTACCCTGGATTCAAGAACAGCATTCACAGTGAAGCTGCATTGTGGCTAGTGCAATGTTTTAAAGAGTTGTAAAAATGTATAAAATAACCCTATTGATTTTCTTTTAATCTGTTAAGCAAAAAATATTAATAACTTCCTTTAAGAACTAAAGCAGTTTGATGGTAAGCAAAATGCATAAGCAACAAACCTAGGATCAAAGTTACTAGTTTCCTGAAGCTTTTATGAGGTGATAGTCACTAACAAAATTGTATTACTTTATGATAAGTGCAGATAATATAAACTCCTTTTAAGGAAAAACTAGATGTAACATTAGTTATAATATGCATTACAGCAACTAAATCACAAATGACAATTTACTATGAAATTGCTTAAGTGAACAGCAATCACAGCTAATGAAAATCTGAGAGAGAGAGAGAGAGAGAGAGAGAGAGAGAGAGAGAGAGAGAGAGAGACCTGAATCTGGCACATGCAGTTTCACGGAAAGGAAAATTTGAAAGTCAACTTGTTTATGTAAATTAATCTGCAAATTACATTTGCCTTTTTTTTTACTTAGCTGAAACTATGATAACTTCTACAACAATGTGCCAAAGACGAACACTGGAGCATTATTTTATCACAATCAAAATAATGTAAATTGTGGGGCACAAAGGACGCACATCTTATTTGGGCAGCTACCAACATGCATTACCTTTCACCAGTGGACTTAAATCTGATAGAATGGGATATGCCTGTGACAGGAATGGAATAGGATGTGCTAGGTGGATAGACCCAAGACAGATCTTCTATAGAGAAGGGATTGCGAGCAGGTGTGGCACGTGGATGGACCATGATATTACGTTGATTGGGTGGGGGGTGTTGGAATACCACTCTGGGAGAATTTGGTGGAATTGTGAGAAGAGAAACATGTTCCTCATTCCAGGCAGTCAAAGATCTGGTGGAGACTGCAGATAAGTTAGGATGCTACTGGTTACATTAGGGTGATATTGGATAATGAGAGGGGGACTCCCTTGTAGATGGATTGTGGGGTGGTTTGACAAGGGGAAATGGGAAATAGGTTTGTTCACAAACTAGTTGCTTCTACATACTTATACCTAACTACATGGTATCGCAATACCTCCTTTTGGTAATCTATCATCACCCACTGATTCCAAACAATTTTTCAGTTTTATAATGGCCATAGTCAACTTTTGCTGTTCAGTTGTCTATGGGATGCAGAAGAGTGAAGGTATGGGACAGGAGCTGAAAACATACACTCTGAAAGATACAATCCAGCAACACATACAAAAATGGGAAACCCACTTAGAGAAAATTAATTTAATATTACTGAATAGTTCAATATGATAACTTTTGTTAAGTGATCACTCACGTCCTGAACAAAACCATTAATATATGAAAACAATTCTGTTGTACTAGAAGAAACAATGTATATGTGTACTACCGAGAACTTGCCAAAGGGATTACCTCACTGGAGTATGTCGCACCAATGGTACTGCCAATGCAGGACCTGGCACATGTGGACGCACCTGTGCACCTGGTGCACAAGGCAGAAAATGTGATAGATATTCTTCAGCTAACATAATGTAAACAGAATCCCAAAAGCCTTCACTCGCTTCTGGTGGTCGCCGCAGCTGGAGCCATGGGTCTACCAAATGTGTAGCGAAATGAGTCATGTAGAGTTCAAATGGATCTTACAATTGTTAAGTAACATACAAGAAAATTAACAACATTCAGAGATGTCTCAAAATGTTATGGTACAAGAATACAAAGTTCGTTATTTACTTAAGGTTTTTCTTCCCTAAGTAACGCCAACAAATATTATAAACTTCAGTTTGAATAGTTGGCTACTAGACTGAGTCTGAGTGAATGAAATGAACAATGGAATATACAGTTATAATTAAATTCCCTTAAAGAACACTTCAAGTATACTTAAACTGATATCTGTGTGTTTGGGAAGTCCTTAGTGAAATATAAATAACTTAAGGAGTAAAAGTAACAACTCACCAAATAGTAGAGGTGCTGAGTCATTGACAGGCACATAAACCTGACTGGGGATGTTGCAAGCTTTCAGATTGAAAAGCCTGCATTATTATCGAATTCCTTAAATTATGTAAATGTTTATACTTTAGACATGCAGAATTAGCTACAGATTCTTAGTCGTTCCTGCATACTTCACAATGAGTACAAAGGGTAGGGCCATAACACACTTTTAAAATTAAAAACAGGCTTTGATGTAAAATTTTTATTCGTCAATGTGCTAGTGAAACATACTGTGGATATTAAACAGGAAGATGCAGCACTGGCCCATATGAGATCTTGCAGCTTAACCTCACAAATACTTCCTGTAGAAATCAGTTTTAATGAGCAGATGAACTTAACTGTTATGAGTTCTTTGTTCTCATAATAGCAGAAGATGTGCTCACAGAGGCATTTAGAGAGGTGGCACTACTCTACTTTCCTCCACATCACAGATGTTGCCTCCATTATGCAGATATGATAGGTGTCTTTACACTTCCTTAGACAGATTTTGTATTTCCACTCTGAGAATATTTGTCAGTATCTCGCAAGCAACTATTTTTGAGAATGTCAATACAGGCCAATTTTGTCTTATTTTATTATTTCTTATCAATTTTTTTACTCAGGAACAGTGTGATCCAAAGCGACTACCATTGTACAAGTCACTACTTCAGTTCATAGCGTGTTACCAAAAAATTAAAAGATGATAAACCACAACAATGCATCTCAAACAGTCAGTATAACTAAGTAGCAAAATGCAGTGGGAGGTTTTTAACTACTGTGAGATATTCCTGTAAAGAATAGAAGTGGTACACCACAAGGATGGCTTTCAACTTAGATTTTAAGATATCTTTCAGTTTTGCTGGTAGTCTACTGAAAATGGAATCTGCAACTACATGTGGCATATGACTGAGTTAGCCTTCAAAGATATCTTGAATAATTTTCTAAGAGCTTGCTACCCCTTGGATATAATGTAGATTTCAGCTTGTCGTGTCTAAAAATACAATGGTTCTTTCATAGAAGTGAGACCTTGACAGTAATTAACACCATCAACTGCTGCTGGTATTAAAAGAATGCTTCTCATGATGACTCATGTTGCAGATAGTCTTTTCATTCTGTAGTAACTGCTTTGCAAGAGTTTACCTGATGTACCAGGAAACTTATTTCCTGTAAATGTTCTGGCTAATTTCTCATCAAAATTGCCTGAAATTGTTATCTTAGCCTTTTAAGATAATCTACAAATATTTCAGTGATGAAATTAACAGGCAATTTCCTTGTTAATGTACAATAATATGCCAAAAGCACGACTTTTTTTTCACAGACAGCAGATTCAGTGCTGTATGAACTAAAAATATTGTTTCCAACCGGAAAAAAATGATAGCTATTGTTGCAGAGTCACACTGATTCAATTCTTCTTCTTCTTATTCTTCTTCTGCATGAGCCTTTGTCCCACAGTTTGCGCAGGATCGGCACTGTTACCATCGGATTTGGCATGGTTAATTCCAGCCACTCTGTACCCCCCGGGATGGAATCGGTGTACCCCAGCTGTCTGCGTCTAGTGTAACTCATGAAATAGTGCGAACGTGCTGCAAGTGTCTGCGAGTTGTGTAACTGAGGCAGAATGTGGGGACCAACCTGGTATTCACCTAGTGGAATGTGGAAGAGTACCTAAAAACCACATGCATGCTAGCCGGCACACCGGCCCTTGTTAATCCAGCATGCGGAATTGATCCGGGGCCGGCGCACCAACCTAAGTCCAGGAAGCAGCGCATTAGCGCTCTCAGCTAACGTGGTGGGTCTCACACAGAGGCAATTCTGAGACTTTAAACAAGTGGACTGTAAGAAAGTCATGTGAATGTTAAACTGGTTATGATCTCAAATTGCAGATCAGTATCCATCTTCTCCACCATATGTATGTAAATCACTTCCTTAAATTCTGTAGGCTAATAACAAATCTTTTTCTCAGTGAGCATTTGCACAAGCTTTTTCTGACTTCCTTTCGGTTTCTTGATAATGGTAACGTGTCACATAACTTTTGTGATGCTCTATCCAAAGGTGGGTAGAGGTTCTTCATAAATTCTTAGATTATACTAGTCGGCTAACACCTACACTGCTCTCCTACACACAGATGGAATTGTTTCATTCAGTAGACTAACAAGGGAATGGTCCAACAAGACTTCTTGAAACCTACCTTCAAATTTTTTACAGAAGAAAAAGATAACAAAAGAAATGCACTGTCAAAATTTTAGCTGCCTTAGCAGCTGCAAGTATTTAAAAAAAAAAGTTGAAAATTGCCAAATTCATAGCTTGCCAGGCGGCAGTAAAAGTGTACACCCCTATTGGCACAGTAGGAACTGCGCATGCGCAACTAGGCACACACACAGCCAAGGTCGGCAATACATTTGTAAACTGGAAACACAACGCAACCCAATTGTAATTTGTAAACAACATTTCAGGTTACCGTTCGCTGATCGTCTTTCTGACACTAAAGGACACAGTTACTATTCTCTTGAATTAGCCACTGAAGTAACATCTAATACAAATTATCAGCTGCTTTTTGCAGTATTGGTAAGTACTGACAATACAAATAAAGCTGAATTAATATTTACTGTACTTCTGTAAGGCATACCTTTTTTCCTTCCTGTTTCACAGTAATGTGGAATCCAATTAATGTTCTCAATTTAGCAATGATGAAATATGAAGGATGTGGTTTCCAGCCGAAATCACCTATTTCTCCTGAGGACATACAGGGTTTGTATAAAAAGTAATGAGGCTGAGCTTGTGAATCAAAATTTATTGTAGTTATTGCTACAACAACTTAGTACTCTTCAATGTATGACCTTTGAGAGTCACATTCAGCTGCATGTAAGGTTTCCATGTTTCAAATGCTGCCGTGAACGCTGAGTCCAGGATGGCAATGGCTGGCCTCACACGATGGACCCTTGCTTCCAGCCTCTTGAGCACTTTGCAATAAAAAGCACTATTGACAGTTTGGCCTTGGCGCACAAACTCATGATGAACCACGCGCCTAACGTCAAAAAAACGAAATAAGCCTGGCCTTCACCTTCGCGTTGCGAATGCGAGCATTTTTGGACGTGGGGATGCTGTGGTGTGCCCTTCGGCAGTCATGTGCTTTGTCTCCGGGTCGTACTCGAACACCAAGGTTTCATCTCCAGTGGTAATGTTATCTAAAAATTCTGGATCAGCTTCAATGCTCTGGAGATTGTCTTGGCAGGCAGCCACACATGTTTTGTATTGAACATCTGACAAAATCTTTGGGACCATCTTGGCACAGATTTTCCTCTTCGATAATGCTTTGGTGGCAATGTACAATGTTATTTTATCAAGTCTGAGGTCGTCTGCTATCACCCTGACACTCATCTGACGATCAGTGTTCAATAAAACGTGCACGGGGTCGATGTTTTCGTCAGTTTTGCTGCTTGGCGGGCGTTTGGAGCAGTCCTCATCCTCTACGCTGTCTTGGCCCTCTTTAAAGCTCTTCATCCACCTGAAAACTTGGGATTTTGACAGGCAATAATTGCCGTAGGCTTGTCGACACATACCCAATGTTTCTGTACCCAATTTTCCTAGTTTCACACAAAACGTTATGGCTTAACATTGCTCGAGCATTTGCGTCACGACCAACGACTCTGCGACGTGTCCACTCAACACGCGACGCTGGCAAGACAAGAGCCCACAGGCGACTGGCTTGCCTTGCATTTTCAGCCAGACACCCTCCACCACCAATCCCCCTGGGTGAGCACACCCTACGAAGTACAGTCGCATTAGCAAGCAAAAGACCGGTTTCTCTCCTTTTTATGTAAACACTGTATGCATCATTTGTTAGTCGAGTTCCTTGACATTCATACGAATAATATCAACATTTCATTTGAAATTGTGGATACGTTAGAAGAAATAGGAAATAACTGCGACGATCCATGAATTGTGGTTCAGGTGACATCAGTTGTGCCAGTAACAGTTCTGATGAAGAATACCTTCCAAGTCTTTAAAAGACACACACACACACACACACACACACACACACACGCACACGTACTGCAACAGCTTTCAGTGACAAAGAAAATGCAGTGAAATATTGGTTAAACAAAGCAGGGAAAAATGCTTGAAGTTATGCAGTGTTCAAAGGCATTTTCATTTCGTAAAATTGGAGCATGACCTGTACAAATGGAGGAATGAATTACATGAAGTAAGAAATATACGCCAAACGGAAACCCAAAACCATCTGAATGAAAAACTGTTTGAAATATTTAGAACTGCTTATGAGAGGCTATGCAGTGTTACCGATGGATATCTACAAGACTGGGCCCTCCAAATTGCATCTGACATGAACACTGCTAATTTCCAGGTTTTGTCTTCCTTGCTACGCAGGTTCAAGAAATTGTACAGAATAGGAAGTCGCAAAGTTACCAAGTTTACGTCACGTAAACGTGTAGAACAGCTGCCAGTGATAGCCAATACTATAGAGAAATTCATAGCTGACGTAAAGATGAAACTTGCTGTTTATCCCCACAACTTCTGTTTATAATGCTGATCAGTCATGTTTTGTGAAAGAACTCTGTTCTCACTGCACTTTATCATTTCAGGGCGAAAAAAAGATGGAGTCAGTTGCCCAATCAATGAATGCAATGACACATTCATATACGATAATGCCAGTGATAAGTATGAATGGTTTACTGTTTCCACAGCTGTATCTCTGTCTTCAAGAACCGCAAGGCAAATTATGACCAAAAATTAAAAAAATGGACTGTTTAGTTGCAAAAATCTTGTAATCAAACATATCAAAATCTGGAAAAATGGGAGAAAATAATTTTCAACATTTTGTTCAAAATGTATTCCTGCCATCTGCAAAGGCTAATTCATTGCTTTTGTTGGATTCATGGTCTGGATGTAATGATGCATCTGTTTTTTTTGCGGAGGACGATGAAAAATCTGTAGATATAATGTGGATCCCACCTGCCACTACTAGTGCGATTCAACCTCTCGATAATGAATTTTTTCGACAGTCACAAGCATTTTTCAGAAAATTATTAGACAACATAATTTCTGATACCTCTCTCTCATTTCAGGTCTATCAGCGGAACAGTATTCTTAAGCTCCAGTCATTTGTGCAATACCAGTTTTCTTCGCCACGTTTTACGAATTTGATCAAGTATGCCAGGTATGCAGCGCAATATGCAGAACAACAACCGGGACCATTTCTGACTCCATCCCAGTTCTGTCTAAATAAAACTAGAGGTTACTCCGAAGTGACTGACTGCATCAATTTTTCCTTTGTCTGGTGTGCCTGGTGCAAGAAAAGTTTTTGTTTCTGTCGTCCAATAGAGACTTTGCGTTTTTGTGATGACTACAGGGAATAAACAAAGAACTGTTTCGGTAACAGTCAAATGTACAACATTCAAACGTTATTATAAGGAATGGCCTACAAGAATTGTTATAAAATGTAGTACAGCAAGACATTTCATTTCAACACATTACAAGTCCTCATTGATGGAAGTCATCTGAGACATCAAACACTGCAATAATTTTATTTTCTCTGCTAGCCACTTTTATCAGAATTACATGTGCAAGAATTGAATTGTCGAAATGAAGTTATTCAAAAAAAATGTCTGTATAGCTTAAACCAAATTTTCACTGGAGCAAATAAGTTAACAAGCACGAGAAAAAGAGAATTCTGTCTGGTGTATCCAAAAGGCCTCTTGCAGTCTTTCAACTGGATGCCACTGCAGCTACTTACATGTCCCTAATCTTTCCTAGTTACCTAACTGGAAAATGGAGACCTGCCGTTTAACATGGAATCCGAACCACAGGTCTTTCGTGGCCACTCCAACATCTGTGAGAAGTGAATGTTCAATTAAAAGTCATAGTGAAAAAGCTGTGGTCGAAACGAGATTTGATCCTGCGCTCTGTGGATCACAAAGCGCACACTTTGCCACTAGACCATTTCCATATTTTTTTATTTTTTTTTTTATTTTTAATAATATGACCATTAGACCTTACACGCATAGTGGAAACGAACGCTAACTGTGTCACCTCTTGAGATGATGCTCAACATCAGTAATTAGTGTTTATAAATTTCCCCTCAATGGTAATGAGAAGCCAGGGAAAAATGGCAGTGACATACAAGGAAAATTTTGGACCAGTGCTAAGTAGAGATGGATGCAATTCCGAGTAAGAAGCACGATCTCCACGCATGTCATGCTTCCATACAAGTTGAGACACTTAAATTCTTCCTCCTCTGCACCATTTTACATTATCCATCAAGAACAGTGAGCTTGCCATGCAAAATAACCCTTATTGAACAGCAAAGTTTCGCATTCTGGCTCTAACAAGATAAAATTGTATCCTGTATGCTGAATATTAGCTCCAAAAACTAAAAACTAATAACACAGTTTTCATACGCAATGTTCCCCACCTTGTGTTCTCTTCCGTTCCCTCTAGTATACACGATTCTATCCATATTAGTGAATTTTCTGCAAATGCTCATTCGTACATGTTCACTTCCATTCGTTCCATGATAAACCAGGCTTTAGGTGCTTAAAACTGATGTCTGTGAACTCCGAATAATTCTGCTATACGCTGCTCCGTGAGTGATTTGCCGAGTCGCATGCTATACAGGCAGGGCACTACAAACCGCTGTTATAAACTGTTCTTCACATGGGAAAAATGTGCAACTTCAACATTTTTTACAAAATACTTGCAGCGCCTCTTAGCAGCTAAAATTTTGACTTCCATCAGCTCCAAACAAAAGTCATTATAAGTTGCTGATGGATTTAGTCACAATTTAATATTCTCCTTGCAATTTGGAATATGTTCAGTTGTCAGATGTTACAGTCTTATTATTACTATTATTACCAATTCTGTCATTTACTACAATATTACTACAATAAAACAAATACAATATTGCAATCTAAACAATGATACTAAAATGGATACTGTAGAAAACAAAGTTAAGAACTAGATTACAGCATACTTTAAAATTATAAGACAATCAACATTAGAACATAGTTTAGCAAAATAACAGGGTTGCTGCTGTTTTTATTGGCACTGAGTTGCAGCTCATGTAGACATTATTCTATTACCAGAGAAGTATTCTATAATACTGTACAAAGGTTGATCTTTCAATACACACATTTTAGTTCTAATAGTTCGAATGGTAATGATTAAATATTCTTAAGTAGAGCATTAAATAATTTTAGGGTCACCATTGGGAAGCAGTGCTGTGTCTTAGTTAATCAATATGTGTACTGTCTTTAAAGTGAGTGCTCTGTTAATCAACTCTATCTGCAAGTCCGAAGATTTGTCTTTGTGTGAACAAGGCAATTGTATCATCTGCAAACTGTAAGGAGTGCCCATTGGAGTCGGTGTCCTTAAAGAAAATTAAGAACAGAGGCCCTATTATAGATCTCTGTGAAATCTGTGGCACAACATGTTTTTATTTCATTTCACCTGAGTCTGCTCACTGAACCGATACAATCTGCCACTTGTTATTTAAGTAGGATTTGAGTTTTTAGAACACATGATTTTAACTTGCTGAGAAGGGCCTTATGTGGGATACAATCAAATGCTTTACTAAGGTCACAAAGTAACACTGCTATAGATTCCTTTCCTTCAAAATCCTAACTTATATTTGCAACTAAGTACTGCAGTTGTCATTGACTTGCCCTTCTGAAAGCTGTGCTGCATATCGTAAAAGAGGTTATTTCCTTCAAAATAACCTCATAGCTGACCTATCATTATGGACTCCATCACTGGTATTATAGATTTAGACCTGCAGCTTGACATTTCATGAGGATTACCTTTTTCGTAAAGTGCTACTGTAGATGCTACTTTCAGGAAGTCTGGAAATTCATTGGAATGGAGGCATTCATTTATTACTGCTGTCAGTGATTGAGCAGTTTCACACATTACTCTGTTTAAAATAGTACAGGACATGTTGTAAATATCAGGACTCCCTGAGTGTTTGTAATTTGTTTACTATTTTCATTGTGTCTTTTGGATACACTCCCTTCCATATTACCATGCTGCATTTATTTCCAAATTTCACAGCAACTGCAGGATCTGTTCCAAAGTCTGGAATTTTGTCTACTGTGCTTTCCACTATGTTTATACAATATTCATCAACTTCATCTGGACCACAAGAAGCAGAGTGAGAGATGGGTTTTTGCCTATGTTCATTAACCAGATCCCAGCTGCCTTGCAAGAATCTGTGAGCTTCTCCCATAAATCTGAAATTTTTTTCCTTCTTTGCTTTTTCTACTTCTATTCCACACATCCTTTTGGACTCTAAATAATTGCAGTATAGTCTATCCTCAATGGCAATATCTCCAGTAGCTTTGGCTTTATCATTTAGTAGTCATACAATGCATTTTTTAAAACTAATCTAGAGGTATACCAGCTCTTTACTTTGACAGTTTTCTGTGTGTATTTTGACTTGGCAAATGCATCTCTCTTGAGTTTTGGTGGAACATTTTCATCAAATTTGGCTTTAGGAGCCTGGAACATGAAACAACATATCATTTCAGTTCTTCAGACATTCCATGCCAATCTGTAGAATGACACTGCACTTTTGAAATCAACTAAATTTTTCTTTACAATAATCTTACTTCCAAAGACATAATTTGAAAGCCAGTTGGGAATTTGTTGGGTTGTGTGCTTACTGAGCCTGTCCATAGCTTCATGGTTACTGCAATGTGATCTGCATGCAAAGGGTCAACCACACTTACTTTGTAGCCCCAACTCTGTAGGTTCATGACAGCTGTATGAAGACATACAACATCTCTTGTTGGTAAATAACTTGCCACAAATAGTCCATAGCTGCTTACTAAGATCACAGAAGCTCTTTCTTTGTCACTACCTTACCTAATCTGAATGCTGAAGTATCCACATAAGGCAATTTTTGCTCCTAAGCACACTAGATGACACAAACAGCTTCCCATTTTGCTGATGAAGTTTGCATCTAGTAGCCCCAGACAAGGCAATTCTAGAGCCAAGCCCACACAGAGTTACATCAGTTTTCTTAGCACTTAGCTTTCTATCTGCATACATACACACACTACCATGGGCAGAAGTTTCTCTAACCATGCTTTCACCATTTCCAGTTATTCAATATGCCCATAGTATTCTATTTGTGGTTGGGCTAGCCAGTCATGACATAGACATAATACATCAGGTCTCACTTCATCAATAAACAATGGTAGTTTATAAAGTTTTGTCCTAAGGTACAGCACATTTGCACTGGCTATAACAAATCCTGCAATTTTTCAGTGGTGACATTTACTTTTCTGTGCATCCTCTGGAATAAAAAAGTCTTATCACAACTTTCTTGGGCCATATATTATCCATTATTTTAAGTAAAAATGAATACCAGTTTTGAAGCTATTATTCAATCCCTTCATTTATCAGTTTTTCAACTGTAAAACTGTTGTGATTCAGGGAAAGTGTTTTATAAGAAGTTCACTATGTCATTGATTTAATATTATCAAATCCATTCATATCAAAATTCACCCCATAGACTTTTGTTACCACCCTTTTCTTCTTGTCAACCATTGCCATGCCTGTTAAAAATAACTAACACGCGTTGCGAGGTGCAGTAGTAGTGGTAATCCTGACCAGGCCATGAAAGAAAGGAAGAATAGATATAACATTTTATTAACAACAAAGGCTTTTAGAGGGCACACGCTCAGACCAGGGGAGGAATATAGCTATGTCTCTTTTAAAGGAATCACAGCTTGCCCATCATAATTAGGCCACTTAATTTTCTGTGGCTTAGGCGTAGGCTATAAACGCATTCACAATCTCAATCAGTCACACTGAAAATCAAAAAAGTCTTGAAAATTAATTATTTCAGTTTCATGCATTAATGATAAGTGTGTTGGGCAGTTTTGTTGGTGTACACAAGTATGCCTTATAAAATAGTGACTGAGCTATATTTATGACAAAAATAAATTGACTTACTATGCTACACATAGACAAACACAGTATTCTGTAATTTATGGTACACAAAGAAGCCCAATCTCTGCATTTCTTACAACACTTCCACAATAAACCAATACTTGCAGAAAAACTAAAAGGATACTCAACACGACTGATACACGTGTTCGTGTATTTGGATCTATTTGTATTTTTCCAACGTACAACTGTGGCACTCCACCATCCTCAATGATCTGCCGTAAGCTTACCTAAAACAAAATTAGACATTTTCTATACATGTAAGAATGAGATTTAAACAACGTTTAATGACTTTAATGTAATACACAATCTCTGCTCCCTGATGAAATTAATGCAGTTATACTAATTTGACAATATTAAGCATTTAACAGTGTCTTCAGTATCACCACCAGACTCATGTACATCAGATGAAGATGATGTTTGCAGTCGAAGGATTCATGGAATGTCATGCACATTGGGTAGTGCCTCCGGAGTCTTAGCTTTCTTGGTCAAACACAGACACTGAAGTTAGTTACAAACTATCACGAACCCATATCTTTTGTACTTGGCCAATGCTCACTTTCCATAAGGGTTAAATTCTTCGCACAATTAAGCTCTTAAGTTTCCATGTTTATCCTTGACTGTGACTCTCAGCTCTCCAGTTAGGTTGACACCATATGTTTTTTTCAAGCACGTTGTGGTACTCTGCACTCCTTCCAAGTGCTACCACCTTGTTATTTGAGAAGTAACAGTCAGCAACAAGGGTGGGATGTACCAGTTCACCGTTTGCCATTCGGGGTAGCTTCAGCTCTAGGAATGTTCCAGCATTTCCTTGGGCAACTTATCAAAGAAATTCTGCTGTGTGTCAAGAATTTGGATGACATTTGAGTCACTGGCTCCATGAGAGAACAGCATTTGCCAAATTAGCAAGCAGCTTGTTAGCAACTGCTGGAAAATATACTGTGTTGCAGATTATTGCTCCTAGAGTGCAGTACATAGGGCATGTGTTAAGAAAGGATGGTCTAGTACCAATTCCAGAGCATTTTGCAGCTATAGAAAATTTGCCAGTTCCCTAGAATATCAGGAGTTAGTCAGTTTTGGAGAATATGAATCCATATGCAAAATTCTCCATGGGATGCTCACCTTAGTCATCCATTGAATCACTTTTGCAAGAAAGGAGTGAAATTTTGTTTGGTTAGAGGCATATGGGCTAGCACTGTAGAAACTAAAGCAAAACCGCTGCTCTGTCCCTTGTTTGGTCACATTCACCCCCGGCAAACCTTTGACACTGGCCAGTAATCCATCTCCGTACAGTGCTAGCATTGTGATCTATCTCAGAAATATCAATGGCCGAGAGTTGCCTACTGCATTCATCTCTAAGCAAAGAGAAATTAGTCTCAGATTGAGGAGGCGGCACTTGCAATCATATAAGGAGCGAAAATGTTGCATGTTTTCTTGTACAGAATTAAATGCCACCTCCTTACAGACAATAAGCCACTCATCTCATTGTTTGCTTTGGTCCAAGCTCCCTAACAGAATCTTACAGCTTTTACAGTGCTGCATCTTGTTTCTGAGTAATTATTGCTACGACATTCACTACATGCCCACCTCACAGCAAGCAAATGCGGAAGCTTTGTCATGGTTAACAGTGGGTCCTGACATTAACTTTGACAAGGAGGCAATCAGTTTTGCATTGGACCAGAACTTTCAGCATACTCTCAACAAATTTCCTTTGACAGAACAGGAAGTCACAGCAGTTACAATTGAAGATCCATTATTATGCAGAGTAATTCCAGAAGCCCATCATGGATGACAGCAATGTTTTCCCATGGGGTCAGACCAAGCTCTCCAGATGTATTTCACACTTCATGATAGCATCAACATTGTAGAAGATATCCTACTGTTAGCTACAGAAGATTGGGACTGCCATATAGTAATTGTACCATCATTGTAAGAACACATTCTGCAGGAGATACACTCCAAGCAGAGATGTCACACATGAAAGCGATGTTTCTATTGGTAATAATGAATCACACTATCAAGCAGTGCGCCCACAACAAGACAGCTATGCTACAAAAATGTTCTTCATGGCCCATGTTACAGCACATGTGGACTTCACTGGTCCTTTCTCAGGGGTCAATTGGCAACTATACCATAAGTAGCACAAGTCAAACAATGGAAAATCCAGGATAGAATGTAACAATATTAGAGAAGGAAAGTTGCTTCTCATCATATAGTGGAGATGCTGAGTCGCAGATAGGCACAACAAAAAGATTCACACAATTATAGCTTTCGGCCATTCAGGCCTTTGTAAACCACACACACACACACACACACACACACACACACACACACACACACACACACACACACACAAACGCAACTCGCACAAACGACTGCAGTCTCAGGCAACTGAAACCACATAAGAGGCACAAGTGTTGCACACGTTGGGCAGTACCTCTGAAGTCTTAGCTTTTCTGGTTCAACCACACTGACTCTGTAGTCAATTGCATCCTAACACAAGGCAGAGTCTTTTTTACTCAGCCTATGCTCATTTTGTGTAAGTGTTCAAGTCTTTGCACTATCGCAGTCTTGCAGTTTCCCTGTTGGTCCCTGATGATGCCTCCTAATACACTGCTCACAGGTTAGTTTGACAGCAACATTTTTTGCAGGTGTCACACGTCGTATTCCACGCACTTCCCAAAGTATTTTTCATCGATGTTATCATCTTGCTAACTGAGACGTAACAGCCTGCACCAAAATGCAGCAGGAAAATGGTTTGATTTATGAAGTTTTCTTGTTGTGACTGATCAATCAACAGTGTTTATTGTTTCTTTTAAAGTCATTAAGTGAGTTGACCATTTAATTTCATATCTACTACAGTGGGAAATGATTTGTAATATGTTCATTAAGATTTCGCTGGACATCTCACTTCGGAGTTGGAAAATACTGAAATGTAACTTCCACACAGACAATGGGGCACAGGAAAATAAATATGTATGAAAGGACATAACAGACAATAGGAATTGAAGTTTTGTACCTCACATTCCTGTTGGAGTCCAGCCAGTAAGCACACAAGACCACTGTTCAAGGCACATGAAGCTGAATAGGCCAGTCGTCTAAATACTGCAAGACGGGACAGTTTAATTGGCAGCAAACCCAAAAACTAATATGAGGTACAAACCTACTTTAACAGCTCATCACTAAAATCATTCACGGTTGCCACAAGTTTCCCCAAGTGAAATTCCTTGATATTTCCCCGATTTCAAGACAAGTCTTATGTAAGCAAAAATCTTAAGTACTAACATCAACATCCTCTGTAACGAGTTGTTTTTAGATGGAGAAAGCAAGCCAAATGGTACATGTGTTTCATTAAGACCACTGATGTTATTTTATTCCAATACAATGAAATGCATCTGGTGATAAAAATGCGCACTTCCTTGGAGTCGCAAGACAGATTTAAAATACCTTCACTGATTTCAGAAATAACCTTTGAAAAAAGTAAGCTTCTTGAAAGAAGCACATAAGGTGGGGAAGAATTGCGGAAACCAACACTGTACGCGACCGCTAATAAAATTTGCTTCTATTATATTCGTTATTGTTGGTTATTACCCACTGAGTTATATCTATCATTTTACAGGTATTTTGGGATTTTCTTTTGAGAAATGTCTGAGTATAGAGCGTACAAACTGCCTGTGACTGACTATTTTCTTCTTCTTATTGTTCATACTTTCTAACACAAACTACTTTTTAAGTGCCAACATATACTAGAACAAATAAAATTTCTATAAAACACCACACTACACAACATACTTGCAGTGAGACAGTTGCAATACCTGAAGTCCAGAGCCCATGGCCACTGGTCTGCTGAAGAGGACCGCAGTCCTGAAGAGGATCGCAGTCCCGTGTCCACGGATAAACCATGAAAATCTGCTGCATTACACCACACACAAACTGAGCTGGCCTTTGGGCAGATTGTTGTTGTTGTGGTCTTCATGCCTGAGACTGGTTTGACGCAGCTCTCCATGCTAATCTATCCTGTGCAAGCTCCTTCATCTCCCAGTATCTACTGCAACCTACATCCTTCTGAATCTGCTTAGTGTATTCATCTCTTGGTCTCCCTCTATGATTTTTACCCTCCACGCTGCCCTCCAATGCTAAATTTGTGATCCCTTGATGCCTCAGGACATGCTCTACCAACGGATCCCTTCTAGTCAAGTTGTGCCACAAACTTCTCCTCCCCAATCCTATTCAGTACCTCCTCATTAGTTACGGGACCTAACCACCTAATCTTCAACATTCTTCTGTAGCACCACATTTCGAAAGCTTCTATTCTCTTCTTGTCCAAACTATTTATTGTCCATGTTTCACTTCCATACGTGGCTACACTCCATACAAATACTTTCAGAAACGACCTCCCGACACTTAAATCTATACTCGATGTTAACAAATTTCTCTTCTTCAGAAACGATTTCCTTGCCATTGCCAGTCTACATTTTATATCCTCTTTACTTCGACCATCATCAGTTATTTTGCTCCCCAAATAGCAAAACTCCTTTATTACTTTAAGTGTCTCATTTCCTAATCTAATTCCTCAGCATCACCCGACTTAATTCGACTACATTCCATTATCCTTGTTTTGCTTTTGTTGATGTTCATCTTATATCCTCCTTTCAAGACACTGTCCATTCCATTCAACTGCTCTTCCAAGGCCTTTGCTGTCTCTGACAGAATTACAATGTCAACGGCGAATCTCAAAGTTTTTATTTCTTCTCCCAGGATTTTAATACCTACTCCGAATTTTTCTTTTGTTTCCTTTACTGCTTGCTCAATATACAGATTGAATAACATCGGGGAGAGGCTACAACCCTATCTCACTCCCTTCCCAACCACTGCATCCCTTTCATGCCCCTCGACTCTTATAACTGCCATCTGGTTTCTGTACAAATTGTAAATAGCCTTTCGCTCCCTGTATTTTACCGCTACCACCTTTAGAATTTGAAAGAGAGTATTCCAGTCAACATGGTCAAAAGCTTTCTCTAAGTCTACAAATGCTATAAACGTAGGTTTGCCTTTCCTTAATCTTTCTTCTACGATAAGTCGTAGGGTCAGTATTGCCTCACGCGTTCCAATAATTCTACGAAATCCAAACTGATCTTCTCCGAGGTCGCCTTCTACCAGTTTTTCCATTCGTCTGTAAAGAATTTGTATTAGTATTTTGCAGCCGTGACTTATTAAACTGGTAGTTCGGTAATTTTCATATCTGTCAACACCTGTTTTCTTTGGGATTGGAATTATTATATTCTTCTTGCAGTCTGAGGGTATTTCGCCTGTCTCGTACATCTTGCTCACCAGATGGTACAGTTTTGTCAGGACTGGCTCTCCCAAGGCTGTCAGTAGTTCTAATGGAATGTTGTCTACTCCCAGGGCCTTGTTTCAACTTAGGTCTTTCAGTGCTCTGTCAAGCTCTTCATGCAGTATCGTATCTCCCATTTCATCTTCATCTACATCCTCTTCCATTTCCATAATATTGTCCTCAAGTACATCGCCCTTGTATAGACCCTCTATATACTCCTTCCACCTTTCTGCTTTCCCCTCTTTGCTTAGAACTGGGTTTCCATCTGAGCCCTTGATAATCATACAAGTGGTTCTCTTTTCTCCAAAGGTCTCTCTAATTTTCCTGTAGGCTGCATCTATCTTACCCCTAGTGAGATAAGCCTCCACATTCTTACATTTGTCCTCTAGCCACGCCTGCTTAGCCATTTTGCACTTCCTGTCGATCTCATTTTTTAGACGTTTGTATTCCTTTTTGCCTGCTTCATTTACTGCATTTTTATATTTTCTCCTTTCATCAATTAAATTCAATATTTTTTCTGTTACCCAAGGATATCTACTAGCCCTCGTCTTATTGCCTACTTCATCCTCTGCTGCCTTCACTACTTCATCCCTCAAAGTTACCCATTCTTCTTCTACTGTATTTCTTTCCCCCATTCCTGTCAATTGTTCCCTTATGCTCTCCCTGAAACTCTGTACAACCTCTGGTTCTTTCAGTTTATCCAGGTCCCATCTCCTTAAATTCCCACCTTTTTGGGCAGATTGGTGAGGCTAAATTCGACGGGCGGTGCATGCACATAAGTGGGACCTAAATGGCTTTAGATTGGCAGGCCCGATCCATTACAGATACCCTCAGAAATGGCCTGCAGTTTTGGCCCCTCACAGAAATCCACTCGTGTGGCCAGCTATTCATGAGCCACAGAGAGCATGTAGATGAAATGAGACCATGGTGATCAATCCATGCAACAGATAACTTGTTCAAATACTCTGAGAATTAATAATAACGAGGACAGGTAGCAATTCACCATGAATATGATTGCTGAGCCACAAACAGGCACATAGAAAAGACAATCGCACTCTCAAAACTAAATTTTCAGCCATAGCGTTTGACAGAAAACGAGTGTGCACACACACACACACACACACACACACACACACACACACACACACACACACACACACAAAGTCATGGACACACGACCACCGCCTCTGGCCATTGCGTCTACAGTCTCACAATCAGATCCAAACAAACCACTCCTCATGCCTTCCTGCCTCTCATCAGCAGCTGCCAGGCTAGCACCAAGAAGTAGTGGCAGCACTAACTGCAAGCTGAGGGGAGTGGTAGGAAGGGGAGAAGCAGTAGTAATGAGTGAGTAGGGAAATGGCACCTGTAACTCAGCTACACCAAGCCAGCAACGATGCACAACACCTCAGTAAACAAACCATTTCATCTTAGACAAAAAATGAAATTTTTCCAGTGTTTTTTTTCTTTTTTTTTCAAATTTCCCTGATGTGTTTGAAATTCCATGATATTCCCTGATTTCCAGAACCTGTGGCAACCCTGTCATTTCAAGTAACCTAGACAGGACTACTCAATAACCGTAGCTTCACCTCACTGATTGATATCCTGTCACATGCCAAATAGAAATGAAAAGATCTGTCAATTGATTATATAATCTACACTGCTTAAAAATATCTCTTCACAATGCAAGGCATATTAAATACAAATTATGTGCTGTTACATGCTCTTTATGAAACAAAGATATTACATGAAACAATTGTCAATCAGCTCTGATCAACAGAGTATCATCAGGATACCTCAAAAATTGAACGGGCACACTCAAAAGGTACAAAACTAATTCTTTTTGCTGTAGGTGCAAACTGATAGAAGGAAGTGTGGCAGTTTACATGCACAACTCTCTTAGGTTGTAGTAAGTAAGTGAACACAACATTAAACAAAATTTATAATGTGGCTACGAAGATTTTGCAACTGAGTCCTTTCACAAAAAGTTCTAGGTTTGCTTGCTGTGTCAAGTTCTGATAAAATTTCAAGCTTTCAATAACAGCCTCCAACATCTTTATGCGGGGATAAAACTGACTGTCTTGACTGGCAAGGGTCCCACTTTATATCCACAAGACAGCATCTGATTGGCTGAATTAAGTCACAGTCAACTCAGAAATGGCTTGTTCCCATGTGGCACTCTCTACATTCAAATATGTTGTTTCTGCTCTCTATCTAGCTTGCTTGCAGCGCCAGCCCTCACATCAGGCGGTAAACCACAAGAAGTCTTCCTATGTGCTTTTTCTTTATGAAGTGCAGGCTTCCATGCATTCCTAAGTGCAAAGGCCACGTCTCTATTGAAGTTGTTTTAACAAAGTCTAATTTAAACTGCTTCCCCGTTCACAGAGTCCCAATAGATCGATGCACGACCAAGTATTCTTGCTTGTTCAAACACAAATCTTGTGCTTGTTTAACGGGCTATGCTCTGCCACTACCGATTTATCCAAATAACTGTATTTAAGGCGACACATGCTGGATGTGGTGCTCAGCAACAGTGCGTACAAATCGGCCGACATAATTTTTGCCACACTCTTAAGAAGTGTTATAAATCCCTGGCATTCTCAGGTGGAGATTATCCTGGGACTGGTTGCAAGATCTCTCTAATTTTTCTAGGTGGCTGGAAGATTGGTCTGATCCCTTGCCTGTTTAGGACTCTACCTATCTTGGTAGTTATTGTACCATAGAATGAAAGCCACGCTACGTGTTGGTCCTCTTGGCTTGTTTGAACAGCATTGCATCTTGGTTTACTTGACAGCTTTGATCCAATATCACTGACAGAATACCCATTGTTTCTGGACACCATCGTAAGATGGCTGATCTCAGAGCCTACGTGGTCATTGTCCAAAATAGTCCTTGGCTCTGAACTAAGGTGTTCAGCACAGCTCTATTCTGGATGGTGAAAGCTACATCCGTTGAGATCCAGATCTGTATGTATTCATTTCCTGTACATCCATCTGATTTCCGTTCAACACACACATCTAAGAAAGGTAACTTCCCATCTTTCTCCACCTTCACTGCAGGTTCGCTGGAGAGCTTCTGTAAACTTTGGAAGTTAGGAGACAAGGTACTGCTATAATTAACCATCGCTGACATCACATTAAAAATTTACAAATGTTTCTTCTCATAATGCAGATGAGGATAGGGTCCAATGAAGACATGGTCAGACTTGATGTGCTCTCCCTGTTTACAAACGTACCAGCAGATGATACATAAAAAGTTTTGGCCGCTCATATCTCCCCTTATATTTTGAAATCATTTCAGTAACCTTTGAGGTCCCCTTATTTCTTGTACAATGGAAATTACTAACAACTGATGGAACAGCCATGGTTCAGCACTGTCACCTGCCATAGCTAACTTTTTCATGGAAGATTTTGAAAAACAAGTGTTGAACAATGCTCCCTTCCAGCCTTCTTCTTCTTCAAATATGATGACGATACATTTTTAATCTGGCTGCATGGCCTGAGGTGCTGCAGCAGTTCACTGACAGCTTGAATGGGAGATATCCTAGCAAGATTTACAGTGGAGGTAGAGGACAGGAAGTTACCTCTCTTAGATATGTGTGCTGAACAGAAATAGGATGGATGACAAGGCCATTCTAAATTTAAAAAAACTGGTACCTACAGATCTGTATCTCAATGGGCATAGCTTTCACCATCCAACTCAGATGAGAGCTATGCTGAACACATTAGCTAACACAGTAGGACTGCTTCAGACAAGGGCCGCATCGGCTCTTGAGATAAATCATCTAACAACGGTGTTTAGAAGCTACGCGTAATCTGCCAATGATCATGCTGTCAAGGAAACGAAGACGTGATGCCATTTAAACAAGCCAAGAGAACCAACAAATAGTGTGGCTTCCATTCTGTGGTGCTAAAACTACCAATACAAGTAGACTCCTAAACAGGAAATGAATCAGACCAGTCTTCCAGTTACCAACAAAAATTAAAGAAATATTGCGACCAATCAAGGATAATCTCGGCCTGACAGCACCGGGGATTTGTAACATTTCTTGCGAGTGTGGTGAAAATTATGTGGGTCAGTCTGTGTGGACTGTTACCAATCGGTGTCTCGAGCATCAGTGTCACCTTAAATACACGTATTTGCATAGTTCAGTAGCAGCAAAGTACGGCCTGTTAAATAAGCACAAGACTGTGTTTGGACAAAGGAGAATGCTTGCTCAGCTACTGGGACTGATCAGGGAAGCAGTTAAAAGACTTTGTGAAGACAGTGTCAATAGAAACACTGGCTGTACATTTAGCAATCCATGGAAGCATGCACTCGATAAAGGAAAAGCACAGAGGGAGGCTTCTCACAGTTCACCGCCTGATCTGAGGGATGGTGCTGCAAGCAACACTGGATAAAGAGACCAAAAAGAATATATGGACATAGAGACTGCTACCTCAGTACACGATATTCCCAGTGCTGACATCACAACATAATACAGCCAATCAGATGCCATCCAGTGCATATAAAAATGGGAGCCTTTCCTCTCCACGGTAGTCATTTTTACCCCGAACGATGATGACAGAGGTAATCATTGAAAGCTTGGAAATTTTATCAGAATTTGACACAGCAAGTAAACTGAGAACTTTTTATGAAAAATTTAGAATGTTTTGCATCCAAAGTACAGCTATAAACACAGCCCTGCTTTATTATAACATTTTACTGCACACAAAAAGGAAATATTACATACAAAATATTACACTACAGACAACAATGAAATGTTAATGCCAACTTTCTATCAAATAAAGAGACTTAAGACAGATCTGTTACTGCCTGGTTTAATTTAATTTCTGAGCTTATTTTGAATATTAGATTGCACAGATGGTTATTAACCATCTGTTAATAGACCCTAAATATTATGAAACTGTAAAAACATGCTACAATAAATTGTGTGTGTGTGTGTGTGTGTGAGGAGGGGGGGGGAGGGGGGGGGGGGGGGGGAGAGAGAGAGAGAGAGAGAGAGAGAGAGAGAGATCATGATGGTTAAACTCAACTTCATTACATGGAAAATAATTAATGCTAATATCTAAAATAACAACAGAGCAGAGGTAGGAACATCACCAAGAAACCATAGTGCATACAAAATTTAAATTATTTCTCAAACATACTTCTCCAACACCTTCAAGTCAGTAATGTGTGCAACAAAGAATGAGACCTTATTCTGGCAAGGCTACATGGAAAATAATTAATGTTCATCTGAGCACTGTAATATTCTACAAGTTATACTGGTAAACACAATGTCCCTTCTTGTGCGTTTCATTGTCCTTAAGCTGTTTATGCTACGATGAGTTAGACTACTAGTTATAATTCCTCAAGAAAGGCAGTATCTACTCCTACACCACTCTAGCTTTCCTGACCAGCGGTCCCATAAGCATTCCAGAAACAGTTGAAGCTCTTATTTCAGAATTCAATTAACGAGTTCAATGAAAATGCTGAAAGTTATAATCTGGTCTGATACAATGAAGCAGATAGTTTTGAGCTACCAGTAGTTCTACACCTATCACAACCATTTTATAGCTGTCAGTAGAAACTTAGCAGTCACAGCTTTCCACAGTAAGAAGATAGATAGGCACTGACTGTGTATACATGGATTCAATGTAGTGCAGCACCTGAGAAAATAACTCAACATTATGGGGAACGAAATAACAATTTTTAAATAATTCAATGAAAAAAATAAATAAATAAATAAAAAATCAAGTGTCATACAGCATTAATCACCTTGAAACCTCTGAACAAATTAAAAGCACGTCAAAAAACAAACTTTACATGTTAAAACTTTAAAGAATATATTGACTACCCCCATTCACAGTTAGCATTACCCTGATGGATTGCATAGTGAGGATGTTCCATCCATCTTTTGATGGTCAGTAATACAATGAACTCTACCAAGAACATCCTCAACATCAGTCCATAAATGCCACAGACTCACTCACGCCAAAAACGCCCATACCATAAAATACTAGTTGATATTACAAACAACATACAACAAACAGTGATAAGGACAGCTCACAACTGACAGCTGTTACTACTAATTGTTGACCTTTATTCAACCAAGGATCATCTCGCAATGATATGGGAATTTTCACATGAACCAATAATGCAACATAAAATGCTTTACGAGAATAGAAGTGAACAGAAAAATGTAACAAAAAAAACAAACTAAAAGGGCCTATTTCCAGAGCAAATGAGAATTTAGGATATCACAGAACACTCACAACATGTCATATCAAGCCAGACTAAGAGATTAAAGATGGTTCCTCACAAAGCCAAATACAATTTGTCGTCCGAGCATTCAAATTTCACGCAATTTCTTGGGAGAGAAAAAAAGACGATACATAGATGATGGTACTATATTCATACTTTAGATAATCTCGTGATTTAGAAGAATTTAAAAAAGGAGAAAATAATGTGAATGAGGAAATAAGTTTTGAAATGAGGGAAATAAAAGGCTTTGAAATGCAGTTTGGTGGTTGGCCTGAACAGAATTTCAATCAATTGATGCTGTACTACAGATCTATAGCCTGGTGTTATAGCACTGGCTTTCAAAGTTTTACTCACCAATTCATTAATGTTACTGAAGAGGAAGACATAATTAAAAAGCCCAGACTCCTCTACACAAAAACACACAGATTTTTTAAAAAATATATCAGTAAGTCTTCACACCATGTTTGAGTTATATTAATTTTTTACTTGAAAATTTGCATGTTTTCCAAAGCAGATACCTGTTAAATTCCTCACAGCACCATAGATTACACACTATACTCACAAAATGTAGGGTTAAGTAAGTGTGATACCACAAATTCTAACATTGCATCTTTCCGATAAACACACCATTTTTGCATAACGATAATTTACTTACTGGCAACCACGCGACTGGGAAATCGTATCGTAAGTAGTTGTCACTTATGAGTCTGTAGCACATATGAAACAATGGCCCATAAGGCCGAAGGAAGTGGTAAATTATCTCATACTCATGCGGACTTTGATTCTTATAAATCGAATGCAGTCCCCATCCACAATGATCGGCTGAACCAAAAATACTTTCCAATATCAATGGATATACCATCTGCATTTCTTTGAAAGTACATTCGTTCATAATTCTAATTAGTTCCTCGCATCTCTGCTCCAATGGCAGTCCAAAGACAGTCTGAAGGCGTCCCTGTAAAATATTAATAGTTTATACGAGAATATTTTAATAAATTTACTCTGTAGGCAACACTTTTAACTTACGTAAACTTACGTTTTCTCGAGTAATGTCCATCATACGCACGCAAATTATGACACAATTTACTTTATCACAGTTTACAGAAATGCGCAGTGGTACATATACATATGCTTGATTTCTTATGCAGCAATGTGCACAAGACCACTATTAAAATGCCTTTACATTTAAATTAGGCGCGCTCCACAACACTATTGTATACAAGTGGAAGACATATTGCAATTCAAAGAACTTTATCCTGACTCTCGAAGACAGCACAGTCTAACGGATATCTGCACAGGTTCCGTATTTGCCAAACCAACTCTTTATATTCGAACGACCCTCAAGCAACAATAGCTGGATGATGATATCTCAAGATGAGTTTCCACAGGCATGAATTTTTTACACGTGCACCCCTCGACAGTACCACACTTGTGAATCAACTTCATGTGGAAACACCCCACTTCCACTCTATCATACTAACTTTTGCGTCAATTACGAAAGTTGGAAAACATGCTACTTTCATGCACGATGTCGCTCCTTCCACTATCGCATACGAGCATCATAAACTGCCAATAGTTAGAGCATATTGTTCGTAATATATATTAATGACTTGCCATTCTATATTAATACTAGTTCTTTTTGCTGATGATACAACTATAGTAGTCACATCCGATAAACAAGAATTACCCGAGGAAATTGTAAACAATGTCTTTCAGAATATTATTAGGTGGTACTCTGCAAATGGACTCTCACTAAATTTTGAGGAAACGCAATAAATACCATACAGTTCTGTACAGTAAATGGTAAATACAGACTTGGAAAAGAAGGCTGTTGCTAAGGCAGAATATTCAATATTTCTGGTTGTGGGCATTGGTGATAAATTGAACTGGATGAAACACACTGACGAACTACTGGAACGCTTAGGTTCAGCTATTTATGAAATTATGGTTATTGCAAATTTTGCTGATAAACATATCATTAAATTAGCCCACTATGCCTGTATTCACTCTCTGCTTTCATATGGCATGTTTTGGGGTAAGTCATTATTAAGAGAAAAAGTATCCATTACACAAAAGCGTGTAATCAGAACACCAGCAGGGCCACACCCAAGATCGCCTAGAAGATATTTATTTAACCCTTTCAGACCTGGTGGTCACAATTGTGTTGATAAAGTTTGTTCACTAATATTTCGCTAACAAGAAATATGAGGTGCATCCAAACTCACTTTGCACATTTGTGTATGTTTCTTTTAGCCATGCACCAGCTGCTGCTGCTCTCTTGTGAGCAGTCTATGAACCACAGAGCAAAATATGCTCTCTGGTGTTGTTTCTCTGTGGGAAGCCATTACATGTTGACTTTATTGCTATAATAGTCACGTTGTGGGTTTTGTTTATGAATGTTTTGTGTGGTGTCCTTCTTTTGGAAACATTAGACATTCTTTCAGTGGAATTTTCATTTATTTTAATCAGTTCATATTTGCGTTATGTATCAGGCAAGATTAATGTACACATTTGTGTACAACAGGTCCTTAATGGTGTAAAAGAGGAAAAAATAACCTAGAATGTGTGTCAGCTATATTTGCATGGCTATGGTAGTTATGTATGGAAATTTTTCCATTAATTTCAGTACCAGCAGCAAGAAAGGAGAATAACTGACCTGTACATATGATTTTATTTTATATTGCTGGCTTTTGACTTAGAAATATGGATTATCTTTCTGTGAGGAAAAATTGGGACTTGATTATGGACATAGTTGAAAATGGTGGCGTTTCTGACATTGGTTTGAGAGGAGATGAGGATGACAGTGTACCACTTTTTGAAAGGCAAGCTCCACAAATCTGAAGATGAAGGTGATGGAGAGGTGGTGGATGCTAAAATGAACTTTTTATGCAATGAAAACAACCCAGAATTGAATAACCTGTGTGACAACATGATGGTGACACCTAAAGAATCCATAAAATGGAAATGCAAGCCACTAAGTACCATTGCAGAAACATACAATGCTCGAAATTTTGAAGAATCTCTCTTGTGTTCTCCAATGCAATACTTCAAAAGATATATACCAGATGATTTGTTCACTAGCATGGCAGCACATACTCATATTTATGCATTACAACGAGGCAAATCCTCGTTCAAGCAGACAACTCCTCAAGCACAAGAAATGTTATTTGGTTTGCGTATATTGACTGGCACCTTGGCACCCTGAAGGTAATTGTGTTTTGGGAAAATATGTCACATGACAGATTTTTAGAATTACAAACAAATTTACATTTGGTGAACAATTTGGAAAAGCCATCTGAGAATAAAGATAAATTTTACAAAGTCAGGCCAATTTACTCAGCCATTCGAAATGCTGCAGTGAACTTCCTATAGAAGAGAATGTTTGTGTCAGTGAAGGAAATATTCCTTTCACTGGGAAGTTTTCTGCAAAGCAGTGTATCAAGGGGAAACCAAGTCCATGGGGAATCAAAGTCTTCATGTGAAAAGAGTGGAATAGTGTATTATTTCCTTTTGTATCAAGGAGCTACAACTGGACTAAATACAGCATACTGTAAAAAATTTGGATGAGGTCCTGCTGTTGGTTTAGAATTTTCTGTTCCACTCTCAAAAGGTAAAGGTCATAAATTATACTTTGACAACTTCTTTTTACCTTATCATCTGTTTCAAGTTGTGAAATCTCAAGGCATCAATGCAGCAGGTACTGCCCATCAAAACAGATCTGGAAAGAACTTGACTTTTTCAGATGATAAAACAGTAATGAAACAAACCAGAGGTTACTGGGAAGAAATCACTAGTGCTGATGACATTACCATGTGTAAGTGGTTAGACTATAGGCCAGTTGTATTGTATTCAAACTTTGTTGGTAAAGCCTCAGTGGATAAAGTTGAGTATTGGGACAAAAACACCATAAATATATGAAAGTAAAAAAACCTGAAATAGTGAGAAGATATAATCATGCAATGGATGGTGTGGAACTATTTGATCAATTGATAAGCTACTACAGAGTTTTCATCAGATCTCGAAAATGGGCTTTCTGTGTCATTTTTCATGGTGTTGACTTTGCCATCGTGCAAAGTTGGTTGGCATACAGACAATATGCAGACAACCTGTCTATCCAAAAGAAGAAGCAAATGGACCTTCTTTCCTTTCGTATCAGGGTAGCAGATGGATTGATACTCTGCCAGAAGAACATGTCTGAAAAGAAGAGGGGGCGTCTGTCTAATGAAGAACTGGCTTCAGACATGAGAGTCATACCAAAAAGAAGAGGAGAATTACGACCAGCTACAGAGATACAGTTTGATTCCATTGACCATTTGCCTTTGCATGATGTAGGAGCTCCAAGTCGCAGCATATTTCCAAAATGTACAGGGCGTTCTAGAATTCAGTGCAGAAAATGTAAAGTACATTTATGTCTCCAAAAGGACAGAAATTTTTTTTGCAGTCTCATGCGAAACTTTAAAATCAGTGTTTTGACCATTGTTGTTTAAATAAGAACTGTAATTTGGAATTATTTTTATTGTTTCTTCTGGTTTAAAGTGAAATAAAGAGAGGCATTCTTGATGCATAGTGTTAACTTCCATAATGTGTGACATGAAGCTCGAGACCTGATGAACACAATTGCGTACATTAAAAATCTAGAAAACTAGAGATCGTATCAAATTTTTTCTTAGAAAAATGTTATCAGGAGACTGACCTGATCGTAAAAATCATGTCAGATATTTCTTTAATAAGTAAATAAAAAATCAGGTCTGAAAGGGTTAAGGAACTCTGAACATTCACAGTACCTTACTTATATTCACTTATGAAATTTATTAATAACCCACTTCAATGCCAAAATAATCCAAAGTAATCCATCGAACTGCAGACCTATATCATTGACATCGGTTTGCAGTAGGGTTTTGGAGGATATACTGTATTCAAACATTATGAATCACCTCGAAGGGAATGATCTATTGATACGTAATCAGCATGGTTTCAGAAAACATCATTCTTGTGCAACGCAGCTAGCTCTTTATTCGCACGAAGTAATGGCCACTATCGACAGGGGATCTCAAGTTGATTCCGTATTTCTAGATTTCTGGAAAGCTTTTGACACCGTTCCTCACAAGTGACTTCCAATCAAGCTGCGGGCCTATGGGGTATCGTCTCAGTTGTGCGACTGGATTCGTGATTTCCTGTCAGGCAGGTCACAGTTCACAGTAATAGATGGCAAATCATCGAGTAAAACTGAAGTGATATCAGGTGTTCCCCAGGGAAGCGTCCTCGGACCTCTGCTGTTCCTGATCTATATAAATGACCTGGGTGACAATCTGAGCAGTTCTCTTAGGTTGTTCGCAGATGATGTTGAAATTTACTGTCTAGCAAGGTCACCCAAAGACCAGTATCAGTTGCAAAGCGATTTAGAAAAGATTGCTGTATGGTGTGGCACGTGGCAGTTGACGCTAAATAACGAAAAGTGTGAGGTGATCCACATGAGTTCCAGAAGAAATCCGTTGGAATTAGATTACTCGATAAATAGTACAATTCTCAAGGCTGTCAATTCAACTAAGGACCTGGGTGTTAAAGTTATGAACAACTTCAGTTGGAAAGACCACATAGATAATATTGAGGGGAAGGCGAGCCATAGGTTGCGTTTCATTGGCAGGACACTTAGAAGATGCAACAAGTCCACTAAAGAGACAGCTTACACTACACTCGTTCGTCCTCTGTTAGAATATTGCTCTGTGGTGTGGGATCCTTACCAGGTGGGATTGACGGAGGACATCGAAAGGGTGCAAAAAAGGCAGCTCGTTTTGTATTATCACGCAATAGGGGAGAGAATGTGGCAGATATGATACGCGAGTTGGGATGGAAGTCATTAAAGCAAAGACGTTTGTCGTCGCGGCAAGATCTATTTACGAAATTTCAGTCACCAACTTTCTCTTCCAAATGCGAAAATATTTTGTTGAGCCCAACCTACATTGGTAGGAATTATCATCAAAACAAAATAAGAGAAATCAGAGCTCGAACAGAAAGGTTTAGGTGTTCGTTTTTCCCGCGCGCTGTTCGGGAGTGGAATGGTAGAGAGATAGTATAATTGTGGTTCGATGAACCCTCTGCCAAGCACTTAAATGTGAATTGCAGAGTAATCATGCAGATGTAGAATACTAAAGTGCCTAGCTACAAAACTAGAAGAAAGGATAGTCATAACTATTCTTCGCTAAATCTAAATATGGTACGGGTTCACACACACACATCTAATATGGCGACCCCTGCAGCTAAGCAGATGCCCGTTCATGAAGCTCTCGCTAAGGTAAGTGATTAATACTGAAATAAGTGTTCATCTAGTTAATACTACACTTTAGACTAGTGCATTTACTTCCCTATGTTATCTATAGAAGGTTTCGCTTTTCTGAGCGTATTTAGATCGAAAAGTAAACGATTTCGTAAAGCCTGGAAGTCGTTAGTTTTGTTTACGTTTTAGACGTAAATTTCGTGTGAGTGAAGATCATTATTTTTGACTAGACTTAGCTGTTCAAAGTTAAATTAATTCGTCTCTGTTATACATAATTTAGATAGTTAACTAAAACTTTGGAGGGCAAGTTTAAAAGTTTGTTCACATTAGCGTTTAGTTACGTATTAGTACAGGTTGCGAAACTTCAGTGCTCTTGCATGAAGTTACTCTCTGCTTGTGCGTAAATTTTTCGATCTAACCATGCATGACAAATATGGTGGTTGCCATAGAAATCTTAAGGAGTGGGTGTTCTGTGAAGACTGTACGTATGGTTTCATTGGGGAGGAATGTAGCGACTAGGAAACTGAGGTAGATAATGAGGCTCTTCCATGGCAATGTAGCTTATGGAAAAGGACAGGAAAATCGCTGAACAGAAGGCAAGAATTTGTACCCTTAAAGCTGAATTAAAAAACTCGAATATGTAATTATGTGGGCTAAGGGAGGAAAAAGAGACGGCTTGCTGGGAAAAGGTAGCAAGCAAATGGCAAACAGGGAAAACGTTGAAAAAACTTTCGAAATACAGTTAGTAAATCAGTTTTACTTCTCTTCTGAAGTAGTGGAGGAAGAGTCTCATCCAGGTGCAATTAAATGTAGGTTGAAGCAGAATATTAGCTTAAACAAAAAGATAGGTGGGGATAAAATCAGAATAGGAAAAGAAGAATTCTGCTTCTAGGTTGCAGTCATGGGAGCGGTGTAGGCCATCAGCTTCAGGAGAAATTAGGTGCAGGGTACCAGGTCACAAGTTTTGTGAAATCAAGTGCTAGCCTTAGCTAGGTGACAGAAAAATTATGTCAGCTATGCAGGGACTTCGAGAAGGAACACCAGGTAATTTTGGTGGGGGGGCATGAAACAGCCTGGCTATAAATCCAAGATATATTATTAGGAGTGAGCTGGTTAAAATAGGAGCAGAAACGGGGCACACAAATGTGGGGTCTGTGGAGGTATTTCAGCGCCATGATCGGACCAGGGTAAACACAGCTGTAAGGATGTTAAAACTGAGCTGAATAGGATGCTCCAGACACCGACAAAATCTCAAATAAGTGTTGCCCCAATTGATGTTATTGGTAGGTGGGGACATACTACTCATGGCCTGAACCTAAGTAGGGAAGGGAAAGATAAGTTAGCTTCTCTATTAGCAGTACTGTAAGGGGGCCACAACCTCACAAGAAATTATCCCTGCGGTTAATGGGACCAGGCAGACAGTTTTCTAGGTTAAAGCCAAAATTCAGACAGACAACAATCAAGAAAAATAGAATAAAAGAAGATGGTCTGAAAAAGAAGAATGAGATTCATATACTTTGTCTGTCTGAACACCATGTAACTGTGGAGATCGAAAGTTTCAGTATAAATGGGCAAATCTAGTGCAGATAAAGGAGAAGTTGCCATTTACACAAAACAAGGGCATAAATACAAAACTGTAGAAGTAAGCAAATTTTTTGCCGATCAGCACTTTGAAGTTCGTACGTGTGAACGACAACGACATAGCGTAGAGATGGTATTGGGAGCAGTGTACAGGTCCCCATTAGGAGATTGGGAGCCATTCGTAAAAAAGTTTGACTCCCTGTTACGGCGTCTGTCAGCCAAAAAGAAGCTATTAAGCTGCGGTGATTTCCATGTAAACTTTCTAAGCAATTCTGATAGGAAAAGTGAACTAGAAGTGTTATTAATGACCTATAACTTAGAATCAGTGATAAAGTTCCCTTCACATATACCTCAAGACAGTAGCATTCTAATAAATAATGTATTTGTACAGCAAGAGGATGTAAGATTAACACATGCTTTCCCTGTGATAACTGGATTATCAGACCATGATGCACAGTTTATTAACTCACAAAACCTAGCACAGTTCACAATGCAGAGAGTTCAGAGATCACTAAGTAAAAATGTAAGGTTGCTCAGTTGCTCATACTGGTACTATAGAGCACTTCAGAGGAAGTTTAAGAAATGTTAATTGGGGACATATTCAGGGTGGTAAATTGATCGTGACCGGGTCAAATATCTCACGAAATAAGCGTCAAACGAAAAAACTAAAGAGAAAGAAACTTGTCTAGCGCTTGAAGAGGGAAACCAGATGGCGCTATGGTTAGCCACTAGATGGCGCTGCCATAGGTCAAACGAATATCAACTGCGTTTTTTTTAAATAGGAACCCCCATTTTTATTACATATTTGTGTAGTACTTCAAGAAATATGAATGTTTTAGTTGGGCCACTTTTTTCGCTTTGTGATAGATGGATCTGTAATAGTCACAAATGTATGGCTCACAATTTTAGACGAACAGTTGCTAACAGGTAGGTTTTTTAAATTAATATACAGAACATAGGTATGTTTGAACATTTTATTTCGGTTGTTCCAATGTGATACATGTACCTTTGTGGTTATCATTTCTGAGAATGCATGCTGTTACCTCATGTAGTTACCTGTAAATGCAGTTACCTGTAAATACCACATTAATGCAATAAATGCTCAAACTGATGCCCGTCCGTCAACCTCAATGCATTTGGCAATACGTGAAACAACATTCCTCTCAACAGCGAGTAGTTCGCCTTCCGTAATGTTTGCACATGCACTGACAATGCTCGAACACATGTTTTCAGGTGTTGTTGGTGGATCACGCTAGCAAATATCATTCAACTATCCCCACAGAAAGAAATTCGGGTACGTCAGACCTGGTGAACGTGCGGGTCTTGATATGGTGCTTCGATGACCAACCTACCTGTCATGAAATATGTTATTCAATACCACTTCAACCACATATGAGCTATGTGCTGGACATCCATCATGTTGGAAGTACATCGCCATTCTGCCATGCAGTGAAACATCTTGTAGTAACATTGGTGTAACATTATGTAGTAAATCATCATACATTGCACCATTTAGATAGGCATCGATAAAATGGGGACAAATTATCCTTCCACCCATAATGCTGCACCATACATTAACCCACCAAGGTCGCTGATGTTCCACTTGTCACAGCCATCGTGGATTTTCCGTTGCCCAATAGTGCATATTATGCCGGTTTATGTTACCACTGTTGGTGAATGACGCTTCGGTGCTAAATAGAACGCATGCAAAAAATCTCGCAATTTCTCTTGTGCTCAGTGGCAGAACTGTACATGACGTTCAAAGTCGTCGCCATGTAATTTCTGGTGCATAGAAATATGGTACGGGTGCAATCAATGTTGATGTAGCATTCTCAAAACCGACGTTTTTGAGATTTCCGACTCTCGCGCAGTTTGTCTGCTACCAATATCCTTTCATTCAGGAGTGCTAGTTCTGGAAGGTTCGCAGGAGAGCTTCTGTAAAGTTTGGAAGAAATGAGACGAGATACTAGCAGAAGTAAAACTGTGAGGATGGGGCGTGAGTTGTGCTTGGGTAGCTCAGTTGCCCGTGAAAGGCAAAGGTCCCGAGTTCGAGTCTCAGTCCGGCACACGGTTTTAATCTACCAGGAAGTTTCATCTTAGTCAGATTTATTTTCACCTAAGGAAAATCATTAAATATTTGAGAAATAAATATTCAGCTGTAGTAGATGACATCAGCAACAGATATTAAAACAGTACACAGCAGTTCCAGCTGATATTCTGGGTCTCATATGTAATGCATTACTAATTCATGGTATTTTCCCTGTTGTCAAGCCTCTCTACAAAAAGGAGACACCACAGACGTCAATAATTGCTGGCCAGTATCCTTGCTTACAGCATTTTCAAAAATGGTCAAGAAAGTAATGTACTCAACAATGGTTAGCCATCTCAGCAGTAATGTGATTCGTAGTGAATCACAAACTGTATTTCAAAAATGCTGTTCCACTGAGACAGCAATATACAGTTTCACTGCCCATATCATAGAATCTTTTCATAGGAATTTTCTGTGACCTACCCAGGGCATTTGACACTACATTATGTTACAGAAATTACAATTCTATGGTATAAATGGAACAGCACATGAGCAGTTTAAGTCATATCTACAGAACACGAAGCAAAAGGTTTCTTTATATGATTTAAACAATTTAAGGAAGTTTGCCACTTCATCTAACTAGAGTGAAATTAAATTTTATGCTCCACAGGGTTAATCATGGGTCCCCTTCTGTTCTTGATATATGTGTAAGACCTCCCTTCATATCTGAAATAAGAAGCTAAACTGACACTGTTTGCCATTATATTGACAATCTGTATTGAAAACATCCTCAATAGAAAGAAATTGAAATAAAATTGTGGTCCATAATGTCTTTTCTTGTTTCATGAGCTTTCTGCTGCAGTACCTTAAAAATCTGATATATGTGTTTTGCAATGAGAGCCAGTTTCCACCAATTCATTTAGTTTAAGAAATTCTGTTGGGAAATATCTATTGGTAGTAACGCCATGGATGCACTCCATTACACCGATTTCCTAAAGTCAATTTCTGCATGCACAAGCCAAAAGCATTTTCTTAATTGATTTCTTTCTGGTTATCCCATCAAAATTAAAGAACATAACTGTGAGTTAATTTAGAAACGCTTAATGAAAGCAGACAAATGTTTCTATGTATGATATAGTTCATTAGTATTTCCATCTATAATAGACGAATTTTTACTTGTGAACTCTTGTGATGGCTTGTATGTTACAGACACAAGGTTATTTTACTTTGAGTTCTTTTTTAGTGTTTGAATGATTTGTAGCTTCTGCTGTTTGATAAATTAGCGTCATAGAAGCTGTTGCGATGTCTTTGCAAACGCCTTAGTAAACTGATATATTAATGTTCCTCGTCTTAGAGCCGTCTGTTGTTAAAACATTTGTATATAATCTCTTCCGTGTCATTCCAACCCATTTTATGGTATTTTATTGTCTGTTAGATTTAAGTTGTGTCAGCACTTGGTCATAACAGCCAAGATTAAGTATTTTGGCATGGTAATGTATTAAAATGCATACCCTTGTTTCGTTCTGACAATGTATTCATACTGTAAATACTAGCAGTTCCAGTTTATTGTAATGTATTCACATATGTTGGCAACATCCAGACAAATGATCAGGGTAGTGAGTGTTATATTCAAATGTTTTGGTTTTTGTGTTATACTTTCTGACCTATTATGCACCCACGAGAAGCATCACATTTTTGAGACTATGGAACGACAACTGAATCTTACTAGTCTTAAGAATTGGGATGTGGATGTAAGAAACATGCTAGCAAAATGGGACAGCATGTTGTTTTTATGGCCATTACCAATGTTTGCTAAATTCTTTTTCCACCTATAAAACTTTGCAGCAAAACTTATGTGAATTGTATGAATCACACACACAGAAAGTTTAGGCCTGATGGGCAACAATACAGTGATTTGGTTCCCCTGCAGAACTTCAGCCTAAATCTGTGTTTTGTCTGAAACTTACCTCTCAGCTAGTGTGTTGGTCCACTTTCTCTAAGTTCTTCCCATTATTCTTTTTCTGGTTGTGCTACATAATATGTCCAAATGTTGAGGTTATGCCTTTCAGTTTTTGCTTTTCCTGATACTGAAGTCTTTTTCTTCCTGAGCTATTCACATGAACATCGAGTACTTGTGTTTAAAGACTGTGGTGTAAGTTCAAGTGCTGTGATCTGCACCTACATTTTCTGTAGAAGCAGCTGTCACAGCTGAGACCAAATCAGCAAGTTTTGGGTTTTGTAATATCTGTCTTCCAACTTGGTTGAAAAGCAAAAATGGTTCAAATGGCTCTGAGCACTATGCGACTCAACTTCTGAGGTCATCAGTCGCCTAGAATTTAGAACTAATTAAACCTAACTAACCTAAGGACATCACACACATCCATGCCCGAGGCAGGATTCGAACGTGTGACCAGAGCGGTTGCTCGGTCCCAGACTGCAGCGCCTAGAACTGCATGGCCACTCCAGCCGGCGGTTGAAAAGCAAAGGATACTTACTTCATGCTCATACCTGAAAGTACTTAAACTCTTTTTTAGTCTTGCATGATCTTTGTATGTATTGCATTGACATGATTTTGACTTGAAATCCATCCATTTCAAGCAAGCACTTGTTTTTATTGTTTGTTATAATGTGATGTTATCCAATGCCAGTGTGTTTCTTGTCATTGTACTTTCCATAACATAAATATGAAATTAATTTCTCTAACAGAAGTGCTGATGATACAATGTGAGGGAATTTTGGTATTAATGTGCAACTGTTCATCACATTCCCTCAGAATAAAATTATCTAAATTAGGTTAGTTTAGCTGATCGCCAACTTTTGTTCTCATAGAAGTCATCACCAACTTAACACTGATCCAAATAAAAATATTTCCCACTCTTACAGTCTTTATGGGCAACAAAGTCGGAAAGCCATTACATTACTCATTATTAATCATTTGCATCCACAAGGGCTCTTTCTCACAACAATATACTTACACATGTCCACATTTGTGTAACTTTATAAGGTACACTTAGTTCTGTTTGTGTTATTTATTTATTTAAACATCTAGTTCTGTAGGACCAAAATGAGGAGCAAATGTCTAAGGTAATGGAACAATGTAAAAGCAATAGGAGATAAAATGAAGTGTTTATGAACCCAAATGTTCAAGTAAATGCAATCAACCATATAACATAAGAACCAGTTTAATTTTTCAAGGAACTCCTCAACAGAGTAGGAGTGACCCATAAGGAAACTCTTCAATTTCGATTTGAAATACATGGATTACTGCTAAGGTTTTTTATTATTGAGGTAGCTTATTGAAAATGGATGCAGCAGTATACTGCACAACTTTCTGCACAAGATTTAAGGAAGTGCGATCCAAATACAGATCGAATTTCTGCCTAGTATTAACTGAGTGGAAGCTGCTAATTCTTGGGAATAAGGCGATATTGTTAACAAGAAACGGCAGTATTGAAGAGTATACATATTGAGAGACCAATTTCAAAATACCCAGACTAGTGAACAGGTGTCAACAAGAGGTTCGTGAACTTACATCACTTATTGCCTGAACTGCCCGTTTCTGAGCCAAAAATATCCTTTTAGAATGGGAAGAGTTACCCCAAAATATAATACCATATGACATATGTAAATGAAAATAAACAAATTAGACTAATTTATGCATCCAATGATCACTTACTTCAGATACCAGTCAAATAGTAAAAAAGCAATAAGCCTTTAAACAAGATCCTGAATGTGAGCTTTCCTCGACAATTTAATATCTATCTGAACACCTAGAAATTTCAACTGTTCACTTACACTAATCGTGTGCCCTTTCTGTGAAATTAAAACGTTGGACTTCATTGAATTGTTAGAAACTGTAAAAAAATGAGTCTTACTGTGATTTAGCCTTAGTTTATTCTCTACAAGCTATGAACTTATGTCATCAATTGCACTATTTGAAAGAGAGCCAATGTTGCACACAACATCCTTTACTACCAAGCTAGTGTCATCAACATACAGAATTATTTTAGAATTATCCATAATACCAGAAGGCATATCATTTATATGTATATATTTACAGATACAACGGAACAGAAATGGCCCCAACACTGATCCCTGGGGTACCTCCCATTTGACCATACCCCACTCAAACCTCACATTACATCCATTCTCAACACTGTGAATAATGACTTTTTGCTGTCTGTTATTACAGTAAGAGACGAACCAGTTGTGAGCTACTCCCTGTATTCGATAATGGTCCCACTTCTGAAGCAATATTTTATGATCGACATTATCAAATGCTTTAGTTAAATCAAAAAATATGCTTAGGATTCGAAATCTTTCGTTTAATCCATCCAATACCTCACAGAGAAAAGAGAATATAGCGTTTTTTGTTGTTAAATGACTTCTAAAGCCAAACCGTACATTTGATAGCAAATTGTGTGATATAAAACAATCAGTTATCCTTACATACTCATACAATAACTTTAGCAAGGACTGATGGTATAGAAATAGGACTAAATTGTCTACATTATCCCTTTCTCCCTTTTACCTTTCTTAAAGAAAAAATTACAAATATGGTTGAGTAAAGGGCTAACATGTACAGCACAGTGCTTTAATATTCTGCTAGGCACTCCATCATACCCATGAGAGTCCTTAGTCTTCAGTGATATATTCAGTAGAGCATCGATTATCCGAAGTAATTGGGGGACATGGGTGTTCGGAAAACTGGTTTGTTCGGATAATCGATCTGTACATGTTTATTTGCCAAAAAGAAGTATGTTACAGTAAATTTATTCATAGAAACTGGCATCTCTTTTAGTATTACAAAGTAACATACAAAGGCAACTTCAGTATTACTCACTTTACTTGCAAGGCCCTACGTAAGTACAGTGTAGTCTCTGTAGGCTAAAATCGACTTGGACTGTATCGGGCTAGCTCTTTTTACTGATTCGATCTGCATAAGCTTCAATTGAAGCTTCTTTGTGCTTAACTTTGCGTTACTTAAATTTCCAATAAGTTTGCCTCCCATGGTGCCCTCGGGTCACTACGGGATGCATTACTCTCATTGATAATACTGGTTTGAAAATAAAGTTCAGTAATTACATAATGCAGAAGAACCCGCTTCAATGAAAAGAAATAGATCACAAGACTCTAACGCTTGTATGGGTAAATTACAATCTAGAATGCCCACTTTATAATTATTAACCTGATTATTTATTTATGCCAATTTTATGTTGCATGAATTCTCTAATCGAGTAAAAACAATTTTTTAATAAATATTCTTTAAGGAATGCTTTAAATTTACAGAGTTCCTTTATGTTTTTGATTTCTTTTGGCAATTTATTGTATATATTGACACCTTGGTGAAAATAGTGGTTTGGGTTTTAGTTTTATTCATTCTGTCCAGGTACAAGCAATTACTGTTTGTGGTTTGGTGATCGTGTATGCAGCTGTTTGCTAACTATTGCTCAATATTTTTGTGAATAAAAACTGTAGTTTGCAAGATATACTCACTTGGGATTGTCAGAATACCCCATTTTTTAAATAGCTCACTGCAGTGTGCTGTTTTGTGAATTTTGCTCAGTATTCTGATACCTCGTTTTTGCAATCTGAACACATGTTTCACATCTTGGGCATTTGCACCCCAGAATGTTATGCCGTAACGTATTATAGAATGTATGTGTGCAAAATATGTCATTCTCTGGCATGAACTATTGCACACAGTGACTAATATTCATAAGGTGTAGCATGCTGTGCTAATTTTTTTCCCAAGTATCTTAATATGTCAGTCCCACTTTAATTGTTGATCAACATACACACCCAAAAATTTTGTGCTGGCTACACATTCTATGGTTTCATTTTGAACTTTAAGTTTTGTTGTATTCCGTGTTTTGTTTATATAGAAGTTTATGTTATTAGTCTTTTTCACATTAAGGGTTACTTTGTTGTTATTTGACCAGTTGTGAACTGCCGTAAGTGCCTTTTCAGATTTTACATTTAACCTTTTCTGGTGTTCTGTCAGTAATTATTCTATTGCTGTCATCAGCAAATAACACTGTTTCACCTTGTGCTACTCACTGTGGGAAGTCATTAATATAAATAAGAAATAGAACTGGGCCCAAGATGCTCCCTTGAGGTACTCCAGTGTTCAGATATTCTTAATCTGAAAGATGTTTCACTAATTAATTTGAGCTTCATGAAATTTGCGATATCTCCACCCTGTGCACTCTGTCCGCAAGGTAAGATCTACACCATTTATTTAGAACCGCCCTGATTCCTAGTGCTTCAAGTTTACCTAGTAGTATTGCAGCATGGATTAGGAAAGACCTAAGAATGGCCACTGCTGTTACCAGTTTCTTTCATTAAGTATATAGAATAGGGTATGCACATAGCCAGAATGTTCTTTAACCTGAGCAAAGCTTTTGACTCAGTAAACCATGAGATTCTCTTAAAAAAACTGTAGGCCTACAATATCAGTGATGCCTTAATGTAAGTTCTATCCACCTACCTGGCGAATCTGAAATAGTGTACCAAACTGCACATCAAATTGACAATAAGATCTTAACTTTTAAATCCACAAATGAAACAGTGGCGCAGGGAGTCCCTCAAGGCTCCATTCTTGGACCTTTCCTCTTTTTAGCATAAATTAATGACATTGTATACCCCATTAGCTCGCACATTGTAAATTATGCTGGTGACACCTTAGTTTTATTTAATGGTAAAGATTGTGAGGAACTGAAATTTCCAGCAAGTAATGGGATACTAGAATTAAGTTCATATTTTCATGCAGAAGAATTTAAGGTCAATGTAAATAAATCCCAGATTCTAATATTTACAACTGACCGCTCACGCCACTCATGCATAAATGATCTGGATTCAAACCTCCGGTGGATTACCCACATTAACACTCTAAGTAAAAAAAGTCAGCAATGGGCTGTATCTTCATAGCCAACTGTCCAAAATAGTGCCCACCTACAGGCTTAAAACTGCATTTTGTAGGACAATCGGTCTCCTTCTTACCTACTGTACAGAAATATGGGGCTGTGCTGCTGACATTCGCCTTAACAGAGTACTATAGTTACAAAAAAGAGGGTTAAGGGTTACACACGGACTAAGATATAAAGACTCTTGCTGTGATGTTTTCAGACAAAACAAGTACTTCACCATATACTCTTTGTACCTTTATATATTAATTACCTTTTTGTCTCATAGAAAACTGAAGTAACTAAATGTAGTGATATACATGACCACAACACCTGGTCCAAAGAGAATTATTACCAACAAAGAGCAAGATTAAAAATGATGGACCTGAACCCATATACTAATGGACTGGTTGTTGTTGTTGTGGTCTTCAGTCCTGAGACTGGTTTGATGCAGCTCTCCATGCTACTCTATCCTGTGCAAGGTTCTTCATCTCCCAGTACCTACTGCAACCTACATCCTTCTGAATCTGCTTAGTGTATTCATCTCTTGGTCTCCCTCTACGATTTTTAGCCTCCACGCTGCCCTCCAATGCTAAATTTGTGATCACTTGATGCCTCAAAACATGTCCTACCAACCGATCCCTTCTTCTAGTCAAGTTGTGCCACAAACTTCTCTTCTCCCCAATTCTATTCAATACCTCCTCATTAGTTATGTGATCTACCCACCTTATCTTCAGCATTCTTCTGCAGCACCACATTTCGAAAGCTTCTATTCTCTTCTTGTCCAAACTGGTTATCGTCCATGAAATGGACTGGTATGGTATAATAATCTGCCAGAGTCCATGAAAAACAGTAATAAAAAGCAATTCAAATCAAATCTAAAAGAATTCTTAATTGAAAAGAGTCTCTATTCACTCAACAAATCTTAAATGGTTAAATCTAAGATCTGTAAAATAATGTATAAAAAAATAATTGACTGTATTAATATGTGTAATATGTAATATGTTTTGGCAAGCATCAATTTACTGTTTAATTAGTACCTGTAAGACTAAGATCTAAATGTATTTTATGTTTGTAACTGTACATGACATTTGCAAAAGCCATCATATTGATGACACCACGCAAAAAATCTAAATAAATAAAATGACTGTTAAGTACTGTAAATATATCTGACTTATCAGTAACAGAATTATTTTTACTATGAACTGACTTTATATCGTTGACCTTGTGCTGTTAACCAGACACTTACCTTGTCAGAGGATTCAAATTATAGTAGTTTTATATCAATATAGATATGTTACCATGTGAACTGCAAACTGAAGTTTCAGTGTTGACAGATTTTTCCATATAAAGTAAAATGATAGGTTGCTCTTTCTGCAGTGATATACACATAACTAAATTGAATTATAGAAAAACTATCTGCATGTGTTTCTTTCTTGTATACACCCCCTCACAAGACCACTTTTCAGATGATTTTCTTCTTTCCTCACACCTCACACTTTCATTTTTCTAGTGTACTTGTATCACTGCATACTTTCTTCCAATTGTCTTGTCTCCAGATGAAATCATTCACCCTGCAACTGAGTGTGAGCTGTTTTTCAAACATTAATGGAGTATTAGAGTGTCCCTACTAGTGAGCACACTGCTCTAAATAATCACTTATCTGCATCAACTCCCAACCAGTTCACAATTTTGATGTTCTGTTAATGTTTCAGGTAAAAATCTGGCAATCGAAAGTCAACAATATTATGAGAAGGATAGATTGCTACTCTCCACAAAGATTGTTTGAGTTGCAGACATGCACAATGAAAAGACTGTTACATATAAGATTTCAGCCAATGACCTTATCAGAAAAGAGAAATGCACACTTTAATTAGAAAAAAATATTTATTATGTAAAAAGAATGGATGAAGATGGGGAAGAAATGGCTTTATATATTTTTGTTATTTACTCTTTCAGTACGAACTTTGTTGTAGAACCCCTTATTTACATGTGGTAATAAAAATTCATTTAGACAGAATGAAGCCCATTTAAAATTACGTGAACCTTAGCAAACCTCTCCTGCTGATAAATTCAAACTAACTGATTAATAACATTTATGACTTTGAAAATTATTTAAATTAAATTTTTTACGTATTTCGGCCTTGGCACACATTTTCTAAATGCAGTGGTTTTTTAAATAGTTACTTAAATCTATCCCGGCGTTAGCTATGGAACACAAGACTGTCTCTGTTATCATGTTGTTGTTGTTGTGGTCTTCAGTCCTGAGACTGGTTTGATGCAGCTCTCCATGCTACTCTATCTTGTGCAAGCTTCTTCATCTCCCAGTACCTACTGCAACCTACATCCTTCTGAATCTGCTTAGTGTATTCATCTCTTGGTCTCCCTCTACGATTTTTACCCTCCACACTGCCCTCCAATGCTAAATTTGTGATCCCTTGATGCCTCAAAACATGTCCTACCAACCGATCCCTTCTTCGAGTCAAGTTGTGCCACAAACTTCTCTTCTCCCCAATCCTATTCAATACCTCCTCATTAGTTACATGATCTACCCACCTTATCTTCAGCATTCTTCTGTAGCACCACATTTCGAAAGCTTCTATTCTCTTCTTGTCCAAACTATTTATCGTCCATGTTTCACTTCCATACATGGCTACACTCCATACAAATACTTTCAGAAACGACTTCCTGACACTTAAATCTATACTCGATGTTAACAAATTTCTCTTCTTCAGAAACGATTTCCTTGCCATTGCCAGTCTACATTTTATATCCTCTCTACTTCGACCATTATCAGTTATTTTGCTCCCCAAATAGCAAAACTCCTTTACTACTTTAAGTGTCTCATTTCCTAATCTAATCCCCTCAGCATCACCCGATTTAATTTGACTACATTCCATTATCCTCGTTTTGCTTTTGTTGATGTTCATCTTATATCCTCCTTTCAAGACACTGTCCATTCCGTTCAACTGCTCTTCCAAGTCCTTTGCTGCCTCTGACAGAATTACAATGTCATCGGCAAACCTCAAAGTTTTTACTTCTTCTCCATGAATTTTAATACCTACTCCGAATTTTTCTTTTGTTTCCTTTACTGCTTGCTCAATATACAGATTGAATAACATCGGGGAGAGGCTACAACCCTGTCTCACTCCTTTCCTAACCACTGCTTCCCTTTCATGCCCCTCGACTCTTATAACTGCCATCTGGTTTCTGTACAAATTGTAAATAGCCTTTCGCTCCCTGTATTTCACCCCTGCCACCTTCAGAATTTGAAAGAGAGTATTCCAGATAACGTTGTCAAAGGCTTTCTCTAAGTCTACAAATGCTAGAAACGTAGGTTTGCCTTTCCTTAATCTTTCTTCTAAGATAAGTCGTAAAGTTAGTATTGCCTCACGTGTTCCAACATTTCTACGGAATCCAAACTGATCTTCCCCGAGGTCCGCTTCTACCAGTTTTTCCATTCGTCTGTAAAGAATTCGCGTTAGTATTTTACAGCTGTGACTTATTAAACTGATAGTTCGGTAATTTTCACATCTGTCAACACCTGCTTTCTTTGGGATTGGAATTATTATATTCTTCTTGAAGTCTGTGGGTATTTCGCCTGTCTCATACATCTTGCTCACCAGATGGAAGAGTTTTGTCATGATTGGCTCTCCCAAGGCCATCAGTAGTTCTAATGGAATGTTGTCTACTCCCGGGGCCTTGTTTCCACTCAGGTCTTTCAGTGCTCTGTCAAACTCTTCATGCAGTATCTTATCTCCCATTTCATCTTCATCTACATCCTCTTCCATTTCCATAATATTGTCCTCAAGTACATCGCCCTTGTATAGACCCTCTATATACTCCTTCCACCTTTCTGCCTTCCCTTCTTTGCTTAGAACTGGGTTGCCATCTGAGCTCTTGATATTCATACAAGTGGTTCTCTTCTCTCCAAAGGTTTCTTTAATTTTCCTGTAGGCAGTATCTATCTTACCCCTAGTGATACAAGCCTCTACATCCTTACATTTGTCCTCTAGCCATCCCTGCTTAGCCATTTTGCACTTCCTGTCGATCTCATTTTTTAGACGTTTGTATTCCTTTTTGCCTGCTTCATTTACTGCATTTTTATATTTTCTCCTTTCATCAATTAAATTCAGTATTTCTTCTGTTACCCAAGGATTTCTATTAGCCCTCGTCTTTTTACCTACTTGATCCTCTGCTGCCTTCACTACTTCATCCCTCAGAGCTACCCATTCTTCTTCTACTGTATTTCTTTCCCCCATTCCTGTCAATTGTTCCCTTATGCTCTCCCTGAAACTCTGTACAACCTCTGGTTCTTTCAGTTTATCCAGGTCCCATCTCCTTAAATTCCCACATTTTTGCAGTTTCTTCAGTTTCAGTCTGCAGTTCATAACCAATAGATTGTGGTCAGAATCCACATCTGCCCCTGGAAATGTCTTACAATTTAAAACCTTGCTCCTAAATCTCTGTCTTACCATTATATAATCTATCTGATACCTTTTAGTATCTCCAGGATTCTTCCAGGTATACAACCTTCTTTCATGATTCTTGAACAAGGGTTAGCCATGATTAAGTTACGCTCTGTGCAAAATTCTACAAGGCGGCTTCCTCTTTCATTTCTTCCCCCCAATCCAATATTCACCTACTATGTTTCCTTCTCTCCCTTTTCCTACTGACGAATTCCAGTCACCCATGACTATTAAATTTTCGTCTGTTATCTGTCTGTTATCATAAAATGGTTAAATATTACCAAGCCGACTTGAATGTTTAATTATCATTGACAAAACACACTTCACTATACGTTTAAGTTATTTGCTTTAGAAATTGAAAGAACCAACAGATTAACATCTTCAATGTTAATTATCCGCCTATGAAAGCACAAATGTAAAACCAGTAATAAATTCAGTCTGCCTCACGATCGCTGTAAAAGAAAAATATTTCGTAATTCACTGCTAATTTTACCTGCTCCCGATTTACGGGTTTGGTTAATTTTATAGCGGAACAAGTTTTTAAATGTGCCGCCGCTGCAAATCGTTCGGTCGCGGCACAGCCCAGCAACACCAACGATAATCGCTAAAAGTGCTGAAAATTCTTTAAAGAAATATTGTAGATGACATGGGCAAGCTAATTTACATTAGTAATACACAATTTTGATAAATTATAATGTATTTACACCATAACAATAATTAAAATTACACACCTTTATAATTTCTCCTCTAATGGCGGCTTAAGATAGATACAGACAAAAGAAGTCTACTCATTCATATAATGCTACGTCACAGGTTCCTCTCTCTCTCAGCTCTCGAGGGAGACGACAAAGAATGCACATTATGTAGCGCTATTTATATTATTGCTGATTGTGAATGTCTCTTTGTAATCTTACAACATTATTTTCCTCTGTGGCTATATTTTACATTTGTTCATCGCAGATATTAACATATTTCGTAATTACATTATGAGTACAGAAATATTACAATCGTAAATACATCGAGAATATTATTACAGAAAATATTACAATAATAACCAATGTCCTTTATACAAAATTAAATCATATTTTTTGTTAAACAATTACAGTACATACGAATAGCTTTTTTGTTGATATGAACTGTACGTAGTGTTCTCACTGCCGTACACGTTCCTAACAGGCGTGCCACAGTTGTTGTTAACCATTTGCAAATGTGCACGCTCGAGTTCAGCAATTCTGTGTGTCATTTCATTTTATTAATAGTGTGTGTGCTGCCAGGGAACGTTACATTGGCCCCTGGCAGCATTTGGCAAAGAGTTTCTATACTTTGACACAATGGTGCCAGTAACGTTCTTTACAATTCTGTTTTTTTTATGGAATGACTCTTTTAATTAGTCCCAGGGTTATATATGTTCATGGCTCCCCCATTTGGGCGAAGGCAGACAGGAAACCTGGGCAAATCTGTGCCGGAGCCCAGCCATCCCACTTGGTTCATGATTAATCTGGTCTCTTTAACAGTCATTGTTTTGAAATGATTTAGCAGTTTGTCATCATCGGTTACATAACATCACTGTCACATACAGTTCAACAAGAGTTTGTTGTGTGTGTTTAACAACTCGTAATTATTATTTTTGCGATATACTGCATTGTCACTTGTCCTAGGATATATCACTTAGTTTTTTGAAATCATTTAGTACAACGTCACTTTCATAATGTTCTCACTACCTAAGTGTTACAAATCCGTCTCCTACACTTGTCAGTGTTCATTTTCGCTCGTCAATTTACGGGTATACATAATAAGTGTTCAATGTTTGTCAAAAACCGAGTTCATTGACATGTGATGCAGTTTATGTAAATATTTTGGAATATGTCAATAATGCTGTAGTTGGTGAGCGGTGCGGAGTGATTGTTGAGCGGCGCTCGGCGCGGCGCGTCTGCTCCGTGTATGTCACCGCCCCTGGTATTGACAGCTGCAGCGCGGAGAGACGTGTGGCTGTCTGGTCTGCTACGGTTTGCTGCGGCCGCTGCATGGCTGAAGTAGCCGGATGCGCGTTGTATATTAGCTCGCCTGTGTGACATCTTCTTGCAGTGCTCCAGCAAACATGCAACAAGTTCACAAACAGTGTACTGTCCTTATGGGCATTTTTCCTGCTGTGGGAAAGAACGCACACAGTTATTGGCAGTTATTATTCAGTAGGCCTTCACTAGTCTGGTTTGCACAATGTTTCGTTGTCACAGTAACGCGTTTTATGGGCACACAATATTTTTCCACCATGTCATGACTTGTCATTAGTCACACGCAAGTTTTCACCTTAGAACAAAATGTATCTCTGTAGTCAATGCACTTTCCTGGCGTCCCTTGACACACAAAGAATATATTTTTTTTTGTACACACGCACAGTACAAGTTATAGTTTGACACTAGCTTGGTCTGCTGTCTATTATCGGCTCACTGTTCGTATCGTGTTAGTCCCTTGTCCACTTGCACACACGGCAATGATACAGTTTCTTATTGCTTGTTCGAAACAACCTCGTGACGTATTGCTGCAGTTTTAACAGTCACTGTGTGTCTCTGCCACACAATACTGCACTTTTGTTTAAGTTTTTTCAGTTACAATGTCCGTTGTGCAATTTTTTGTAACAGCACATTCGTAACTTCTTTGTTCGCTCTTTACCAAGGCGTGTGATAATTGCGTACATGGTATCAAATATTAAAATTTCGTATTAGTTTGCCCAAAAATCATCTATATTTATGTTCGAGTAGATTTTATTTGTGCATTCCAGCCGGATTCAGGCAAATTGTTCAATAACTCCTTTGAAATTATGTCTCACTTTACTTGCAAGGTCCTACGTAACTACAGTGTAGTCTCTGTAGGCTAAAATTGACTTGGACAGTATCAGGCTAGCTCTTTTTACTGATTCGATCTGCACATGCTTCAATTGAAGCTTCTTTGTGCGTAACTTTGCGTTCCTTAAATTTGCAATAAGTTTGCTTCCCATGGTGCCCTCGGGTCACTACTGGGTGCATTACTCTCTTTGATAATACTGAGTTGAAAATAAAGTTCTCAGGGTCGCATATTATTAATTATTCTGGGTTCGAACCTGTCAATCTGACAGCTACATATATATATATATATATATATATATATATATATATATATATATATATATATATATATATATATATATGTAATAGAAAATACTGTACCAAGTAATATTTCAAGTTTGACACACACATAAAATATTATGCAGTACACAAACTAATCACTACTAAAATGTTCCTCCTGACTGATCTCTGTCACAATTTAACACTACAAATAATTGCACTAATCAGGTTATGTGTGCAGACATTTAGAGCATGTTTAAGCTAACACTAATTAAAAAGAAGACATAACAAAAATAATCATAAACAAAAGAGAAAGTCAATCATATTCTTATAGTAAATACTTCTACACTAGTAAATTATCTCTACAGATAACACATGATTAATGTTCATTCATTTCCAAAAGAATGGTGTACCTTTTTACACATAACACATAGAACTATTAGCCATTTACTGTAGGAATATTTTCACATCCTTACACGGATACAGTACCCGTACTCTCCCTGATTGGGGATCTGCTAAGAGATAGCTACTATTTCCTTCTTGGACCAAGGAATGGACTAAGAGGCTCGACAGTAGGTTTTGTGATTGTATTGATATCCCTTAACAATTCCTGGTCGTTCTGAAAATACATCTGCATAGCCAGATAATAACTGTACCAAATCCTGCTGTTGCATTGAGTTCAAATTTTCGGACTGTGATACTTTGTTCACAAGTGCGTCCACATTTGCTTTTAATTGATCACCTTGTACGTCTGGATAATAGAGATTTTGTCCTAGAGAATGATTGTCTAAATGTAGTATCCACAGATTCCTACATTTTATGTTAATAGCATTACAATTAGGCACAGGTACCTCTTCAGATCTGAACATGGACAATTCTATCCTCCTACCCGTGTTCATCAAACTTAATTTTCCCCGAGAAATGTCGATTACTGCGTCCCTTTCTTTCAAAAAATCTACCCCCAAAATGCAGGGTACCTTTAAACCCTTTACTACTAGGAACGAGCACGCTATGGCTTCTCCCCCTATATACATCTCTACCCGCACTTGGAGTTTAATTATTTGTCGCTGTGCACTGATGGCTCCAGTGACTTTGCAATTGTTCACAGGAAAAGTCAGCATACGCTTTTCTTTCCCCAGTACTCTGAATAGGTCCATACTCATAACACTGACAGTAGCACCTGTATCTACGATTGCTTGCACATCAATATTGTTAATTTTGATCTCTGTTATCGTTTGTACTTTGTCTTTGTGCTCCTTTATGCATGTGGGTGGTTCAGTTATTAATTCATGTCCCATCTGTACCCCATCATTATAGCTGAGGATACGGATTTCCGATGTTTTGTTCTGTGTCGGGCTGCTCTCACTCCAAACCTCAGCTGACGATGGAGAGCGTATCTTGGCTGAATCTAGTTTGTTGGGTTATTACTGGTGGATGGGTGTGGCTGCTCTGTGTCGCTGACCTCCACTATGTGGTAGTTGTGTTTCGTCGGCCGCCACGGTTGCGCAATTGGCGCATTTTGTGGTGGCGGTCGGTTATTATCATATCTTTCACTGTTTTGCCGGTCCGGACTGGGCCTCTGGTTCTGTGGCCAAATTCGGCTTGCATCGTTATAGGTATTGGTGTTCCACGGCTCCCTGGCATTTTTCCATCTACTATTGCTTGGTGGGCCTGTTTCATATCGGTCATCGAACCTCCTTTTCCGGTCATTGTTCACCAGCGGACTATTGCCGTTCCGGTCTCTACCTCTATTCCCGTTTTGTACATAGTCTTGTCTCCTATTGTTACCTCCGCCGTTTCCATTATTTGGTGGAGGCGTGTTATTTCGACCATTTCTGTAACCGTTTCCGTTACTTCTAGCCTGTTCAGAGGCTGCCTTAACATCCTTCTGAATCAGGTCAATTGAGTCCAGAACACACAAGAAATGTTCCATGTCGTGCTCCGGTACGTGTATAAGTTTTTCCTTTACGTGTATCAGCAAGTGTGATTTCAGAAGTCTGATCAAATCCCGGGATGAAATCTGCTTGTCCCAGTAACGGGTCTTATTAATATATTTCTCAAAATATTTTCGAAAATTGCCTAATCGTAGAGAATACGGCTCTGGATTATATACCTCTTTCTGTAATCTCTCCTGAATACATGTTGACCAATATTTGGCCAAGAATGCCTTTTCAAATTGCTCATATGTGTCGCAACTGTCAGCTGCTTCAGTTGCCCATAATGCAGCATCTCCTTGTATGTAAGACATAACGTACTGTATTTTCTGTGTATGACTCCAAACACTAGGCAAAATGTTTCTAAACCCCTTGATAAATACTACAGGGTGAACAGATTTCTTCTCTGTTGTAAAGATCTGAAACTGTCGGTTTTTAATCAGGCTTTCTTCAATCACTATTTTGGAGTGACATTTGTCTGTTTCACTAACATTGGTTGCCTGTTCTGTCTCGCAGTCGTAATTTTTCACTGCTGTATTTATATGCCTATCATTGTTGGACCTGGCTGGTGTCACACACGCCTGTGCGTCGCCGTGCAACAAGCTGTTTTCCAGCTCCGCAAGACGACGGTTAACATTCCGCTGCCACAGTGGAATGTCAGTGTGCACCGCCATTCTTAGGTCCTGCACTTATGCACTCGAGCCCAAGTCTCTGGCCTCAATCGCGGTGTGCACCTTCTCGTCTATTGTTTGATTAAGATCGGTGTCTTTTGCCTCTAACCAGTTCGTAAATTCCTTTTCAAATTTGTTTGCCTGTTCGGATATTTCCTGCGCTATTGCTTGACTTGTGTCAATTTCTAATTTTTCCATCCTGTTAGCCAGTACACTGATTTCATCTACTATACTGGCGTTAGCCACCTGGATATTATCTACTCTTTCGCTCAGTTCTTGCACCGCTTTGGGTATAGTTTCATAGTTTTGTCTCAAACTAACAATCTCACTTTGCGTAGCTTCCAAAGATTGCATTAACTGCAGGTCTCTCTCATGCTGGCATCGATCACGCTCTGCTTGTTCATGCATAAACATAGCTTGGAAATTGAGCATGCGCTCGAACATAACTCTTAATGATTGCACTTCTGACACCTCACCTCTCTCTGGTCCGTGTCTAGGGCATGTGGGTGGCACAGTGTTTCTACTTTCAACTGAATCACTGGCTGGCAATGGCAACATTTCTTGCCCTTCTGCCCCCAGATTCTCACATTGTACTTCCTGAACTACGCCACTAACATTACCTTGTGCCCCACTTTCTAACTCGGTATCACTGCTTGCTAACTGTTGTTCATTATCCATGTTTATATTTTTCTGACTACGCAATCTAACCATAGTCAACAAAAGAAAAAATCTGAACTAAATACCCTAACACTCAGGTTTCACTGACATAATCACACAAGAAATGGTCATTTGTTGAAATATACTTATTATATACTACGATGACTAACTGCTCAAATGTCCTGTTATTTAAAAAAAAAACACTAACAACAAGCACACCACTAATGATCCGAGAACACCGCACTGAGGCTACTTTACTACGCACAGGACAACTACACTGTAGCTTTACTTTTGGTGATCTATCTTGGGTGCAGCTGTCCCCTGGTATTGTGGTAGGTAATTAATTTTTTGATATAATGAGCTCTCTTCTTCAGCTTGCCTCTGGGTATATAGTGTTCTCATGCAAAAAATCATATACAGGTATTACCACACAATATTGGTTAGGCAATACATACAATACATGAAAAAATTATCAATTGTTCTCCAACAAAGTTCGACTACAATAATTCCCTAATTGTCTCATGGGTATATGTATATATATATATATATATATATATATATATATATATATATATATATATAATGAATGGGTGAAAATGGGGAAGAAATAGCTTTAAATATTTTTGTTATTTACTCTTTCAGTACGAACTTTGTTGTAGAACCCCTTATTTACGTGTGGTAATAAAAATTCATTTAGACAGAATGAAGCGCATTTAAAATTACGTGAACCTTAGCAACCCTCTCCTGCTAATAAATTCAAACTAACTGATTAATAACATTTATGACTTTGAAAATTATTTAAATTAAATTTTTTACGTATTTCGACCTTGACACACATTTTCTAAATGCAGTGGTATTTTAAATATTTACTGAAATCTATCCCGGCGTTAGCTATGGAACACAAGACTGTCTCTGTTATCATAAAATGGTTAAATATTACCAAGCCGACCTGAACGTTTCATTATCATTGACAAAACACACTTCACTATACGTTTAAGTTATTTGCTTTAGAAACTGAAAGAACCAACAGATTAACATCTTCAACGTTCATTATCCGCCTATGAATGCACAAATGTAAAACCAGTAATAAATTCAGTCAGCCTCACGATCGCTGTAAAAGAAAAATATTTCGTAATTCACTGCTAATTTTACCTGCTCCCGATTTACGGGTTTGGTTAATTTTGTAGCGGAACAATTTTTTAAATGTGCCGCTGCTGACACAATGCCTATTAGATATGGTGTGCCACAAGGCTCAATCCTGGGACCCATACTGTTTCTGCTATACATTGATGATATAAGCTCAAAGCTTGCTACAGGACATACCACACTATTTGCCGATGACACAAGTATTCTAATAACGGGTACTGATACAGAGGACCACAACCAAAAAATTAAACCGCTTATGTCGTCACTCAGCAAATGGTTCAACGAGAACAAACTGATTATAAACATACAGAAAACAACCTACATCAACTTCAGACTCTCATCCCAAAAACAAGAAATGCCTGATGTGATTCTAAATAACCAAGAGCTTATGTGTGTGGACTCTGTCAAGTTTCTTGGCATATGGCTTGCAGAAAATCTTAAGTGGGAGACACACACAAATTATATCTCAAAAAAGCTCTCAACTGTGTGTTACATTTTAAGGATACTCAAAAAATCAGTCACAAAATCTGTTCTCATACATGTATATTATGCTTACTTCCATTCTTCATTACAGTATGGAATCATATTTTGGGGGAACTCACCTGGAGGTAGATATATTTTCAAAATGCAAAAAATGGCAATACGCATAATATGTAATCTAAGACATAACGAATCATGCAGACAACATTTCAAAACAAATGGGATTATGACACTGCCCTCTGCTTACATTTATAATATCGTCTCATTTGTCAAGTCATACCTGTTAAACAATGACTGCTCACTAAAATTCAATGGAGATATTCATAACTATGCAACAAGGCTGCAATCTGACCTTCATATGATTCAGTCCAGAACTACCTGCTACCAAAAAAGTGTTTTAAATGTTGGGATAAAAATGTATAATAATTTACCCAATGAAATCAAAGCAACAAAGAACCCAAGAGCCTTCACACATAAGTTAAAAAAATATCTCTTGGACCATTGCTTTTATGCAGTTGATCATTTTTTTGAAAGGGGTTAAAAATGTAAAAAATATGATAAATGTTCAATTAGGTCTGAAAATTATATACTGTGCATGTCTATGAAATACACTGGACTACTTTACTATTACATTTGTATTGGCTGTTTGTATTTTACCATACAACATTTGCATTTACTGTTTTGTTAAAGATAGCTAACTTCCTCATTGCAAAATAATGTAAAAACAATTTATTAAATATTACCTGCAAATATGTTCCCTTGCCCTATCCAATATCGTATGTAAAACCTTACATCTCTTTGATTTGTATTAACTGTTTTGTTGAAGAAAGATAATTTCCTTGCTACAAAATAATGTAAACATCAATTTGTAAAAATTACTGTAAATAGCTCTCTTGACTTATCCAATATCATATGTACAGCTGTACAATACTATGATTGACTGGATCAATAAAAATACAATACAATACAATACAAATCGTTCGGTCGCGGCACAGCCCAGCAACACCAACGATAATCGCTAAAAGTGCTGAAAATTCTTTAAAGAAATATTATAGATGACATGGGCAAGCTAATTTTCATTAGTAATACACAATTTTGATAAATTATAATGTATTTACACCATAACAATAATTAAAATTACACACCTTTATAATTTCTCCTCTAATGGCGGCTTAAGATAGATACAGACAAAAGAAGTCTACTCATTCATATAATGCTACGTCACAGGTTCCTCTCTCTCTCAGCTCTCGAGGGAGACGACAAAGAATGCACATTATGTAGCGCTATTTATGTTATTGCTGATTGTGAATGTCTCTTTGTAATCTTACAACATTATTTTCCTCTGTGGCTATATTTTACATTTGTTCATCGCAGACATTAACATATTTCGTAATTACATTATGAGTACAGAAATATTACAATCGTAAATACATCGAGAATATTATTACAGAAAATATTACAATAATAACCAATGTCCTTTATACAAAATTAAATCATATTTTTTGTTAAACAATTACAGTACATACGAATAGCTTTTTTGTTGATATGAACTGTACGTAGTGTTCTCACTACCGTACACGTTCCTAACAGGCGTGCCACAGTTGTTGTTAACCATTTGCAAATGTGCACGCTCGAGTTCAGCAATTCTGTGTGTCATTTCATTTTATTAATAGTGTGTGTGCTGCCAGGGAATGTTACAACACACATTCACACAAGCTAGAGTACCTCACACCACAACCTTTTGCCAGACTGCAACAGAAACATGTTGAACAGGACCAACAGTCCAGAGCAGGATGGGGAAGGGGGAGGGACAGTCCGATATGAGCGAAGGAACAGGAATTGTCCTTGCCTGGCAGAGCACACTGCAATTAGACATGGCACACTTTCATTCTTCTAGTGTACTTGTATCACTGCATACTTTCTTCCTTGTCTTGTCTCCAGATGAAATCATTCACCCTGCAGCTGAGTGTGAGCTGTTTTTCAAACATTAATGGAATATTAGAGTGTCCCTACTAGTGAGCACACTGCTCTAAATAATCACTTATCTGCATCAACTCCCAACCAGTTCACAATTTTGATGTTCTGTTAATGTTTCAAGTAAAAATCTGGCAATCGAAAGTCAACAATATTATGAGAAGGATAGATTGCTACTCTCCATAAAGATTCTTTGAGTTGCAGACATGCACAGTGAAAAGACTGTTACATATAAGATTTCAGCCAATGACCTTTTCAGAAAAGAGAAATGCACACACATTCACACAAGCTAGACTACCTCACACCACAACCTCTTGCCAGACTGCAACAGAAACATGTTGAACAGGACCAACAATCCAGAGCAGGACGGGGAAGGGGGAGGGACAGTCAGATATGAGTGAGGGAACAGGAATTGGCCCTGCCTGGCAGAGCACACTGCAATTAGACATGGCAGGATAAGGCTGACAGATGCAGCATTAGGAGGCTGTGGTAGACAGAGAAGATGGGGAAAAATGGGGAACAAAAGTAGAGAAACAGAGAAGGAAAAAAGGCTGATTGATACAACGGCAGAGAACAGCACATAATAAGGGTGAGAGGAGGCGAACTGTGAGGTCACAGTTGAATGGAGGATGAGGGGTCAGTAGGTTAGTATAGGCTGAGGATGGGATGATTTTGGAAGTGAACAATAGTCTGTAAGAATGACTCCCATTTGTGGTGGTGGAAGGATGATCCAGATGGCTTGGGTTGTGAATCAGCTATTGAAATTAAGTTCATTATATAGGCTGCATGTTGTGTCACAAGGTGGCCCACTTTGTTCTTGGCCACAGTTTGGTGGTAGCCATTTATCCTCACAGACAGCTGGTTGATAGTCATACCAACGTAAAAAGCTGAAGAATCACTGCAGCAGAGCTAGTATATGTAACAGCTGCTTTCAAAGAGGCGAGGCCTCTTCGATGGTATAAGATAACCCAGTGACAGGACTAGAATAGAAAGTGCTGGGTGAGTGGATTGGGCAGGTCTTGCACACGGATCTTCCACATGGATATGACCCCTGCAGCAAGGGGTTGGGATTAGGAGTGGCATGGGGATGCACTAGGATGTTGCGTGGGTTGGAGGGAGCTTGGATACAATGTCCCTCATTTCAGAGCATGATTATAGTCAAAGCCCTGAAGAAAGATGTGCTTTGGTTGTTGCAATTGAGCATGGTATTGGGTGATGAAGAGGACACTTCTATGTAGATGATTCTTGGGGAGTGTGGGGATATGGCACAAGAAACCTGTCTGTGGACTAGATGTAGGGGTAGTGTCTGTCTGTGAAGGCCTTTGTGAAACCTTTAGCATACCAGACAAGGGAGGTCCCATCACTGCAGATATGCCGACCCAGGTGACCCGTCTCTATGGGATGTATGCCTCGTTAATTTTGGGCCTGCTAACGTTGAATACGATCTATACATAAGTAGCTCAATCTGACACCACAAAAACTGGACAGCATTGCTGCACATGTTGCTGTAGGAATCCTGTTTCTCACTGTTCTTGACCAAATTTGATCAACAATGCAGGATCCAAATTTGGAGACAATACATCCCACAATGATGCAGGACTTAATAACATCGCAGTTTCTTATAATTTGGCTTCACAGCCAGTCATAAATGAATGATGCAATCACTGTCAAAGCTTAGGTACACAAAATTAAGTAAAGCAATAATCTATGTGTACTGCTTTTATAAGCCATGATGACCTGTACCTGGAATTAAAAAGCGAAGGTTTCATGTTGCCTGCACCTCGAATTAGGAAGAGAGGATTTCATGTTAGTAATAATTAATAATGCACAAGGTGAATTATCAGAAAAATACAGAAATGATTATATTTGTGTTGAAGGGACTTTTTTGTTTTAAGTGGCTATGATTTCGAACTTACCATGATAATACTGCTTAATAATATGAGTCAAGGATTCCCATGCACTTTCCTTATTTCTGAAAGAAATGACAGTGATGTGTTGACTGTATTTTTCAACTACATAAAGTCACAGGTTGGACGGATTTGCCCCAAGGTATTCATGTCAGATCTGACAGAATACTACACTACTGCTTGGAACAGAACAATGGGAGCTCCTAAAATGAGACTTTCTGCACGTGGAATGTGGATAGAGCATACAGAAACAACATCAAGAGTAAAATTATGCACAGGGACAACACAAATGAGGTGTAAAAGCTTGTTAAGACATTAATGAAGGTGAGAGATGCTATGTTTGAAGAATTGCTGCAAATGCACTCCAGAAGCTCTGTAGTGATCTAGATACATTCGAATTTGGTCATTATACCAAGAACTACAATGAAAAAATTCGAAGTGCTGGGCATACTGTTACAGGGTGCAAGCTTGTCCATGCACCTGGAGAGTATATGCGAAAGGCTTTGAAATAAGCAAATGGTAATGCAAAATAAGTGAAATGAATGGACAAAGTCATATCTGCACTGATGTCATTTTTAACAGTGAAGCTGTTTGATAGGCTTATTGTGAGCGTGAAAAGAATGGTAACTAGTAAAATAAAAGACATTTGCATTAGGCAGAAGTCTATTTTAATGGACGAATTCATTACTAAGGTAAACAGTGGTTGGGAAGTACTGCTTCAAGATCATCTGAAGTTCATCTTGTGAAAGACAATAATGTCCACTTAAGTGTAGATTAATGTGCAGTAAATGTGAAGCATGCATTCACTGGTATTCTTGCACATGCATTGCTTACAATATTAAATACGTGTAACCATATTCAGAATGTTAGCTGAATGGAAAAGGAGATCAGAGGTGATATTCCCTTGTAAAACCATGAGTTGTCAGATGCACTTGTTACAATGCTGGAGGTGTGTCTGTGATTAATGAGAGTGTGACAAAGCAGGCTGGGGTGATTTTAATTCTCCCTCTTTAAAGTTGTTTTTTTCAGTTTTAACTAATTACCATTAACATATGTGAATATAATCTGCATTTTCATGATAGAGAAAAGTTGACCCTCAGTTTTTAGATTATAGCAACAGATCTAATTTTGTGCTTGTGTATATAATTGGTTTTCTAATTTATTTTAACTATTCCTAGTTAGTATCTTTTGTTATACGGTGAAATCATTATTGTTTTGTAACGTTAAATCTATTGTTGACATATAAACAAATATAAATTCTTTAATAATTGTCAACATTTAGAAGATGAAATGCTAGTATTCTTAAAGTATCTATCTGGCTCTATTAGAAAATATGTTAGCAAAACCAGCTCGGAATTAATTCCAAGGTAATTAACAGTTTTATCATAAGAATTGTTAGCATAACTATATATGTCAGTTTCATGATTTAAACAAATAATTCACCCTAACTCTTGCAGTAGAAGAAACTGTTAAAAAGGACCAATCTTTCGATGTAGTCAGTTAATTTAGTGAGTTAATTTTTATTTGTAATTTCTGTAAATTTAACTTCGAACAAAGTGTGGTTTCAGTACCGATTATCGTTATGATACATGAGGGCCCGATTTTTTGTCATTAGGCAGTCAGTCCATGGCTGAGTTTCAGACGAGAAACCTGTGTTGGTTAGAACAACAGCAATGCTTCAAATTAACTGTGGAAAAAGTGTTAAACAATTAGGCTGTGTGTAAAAACAGTGACAGTGTCTGCTCCATATGTACCTGTGTATCCTTCAAGAAATGTGAACTTGGTAGTTAGGCTTCTACTGCTTGTAGATGTTCAACAGGAAACTATTGTAGCAGTACGTGGGCTTTCGCCTGCAAACTAATAATGGGGCTTCACGAAAGTTAAACAATAGTGCACTGGCCATTTAACTGTGTATTATTAGGGGGTTGTGAAGAGGGAAATTAAAGTACTGAAAAATGTAACTGTGTATCTGTCAGCTACATCATTTAAAAAAGTAGTCAGTGTCGGAATCCACAACCCATTTTTTCAGCCAGTGTAGCAAGGCAGTATGACGACAGTAAGGACAATCAACAAGCTAAAGAATTAAAAAGCAAGGAGGAACTGCTACAAGAGGGAAGCAGTTTTGAACCAAGTAAGTCTAAATGCTAACTCCAGTACCCAAGAAGCACTGTCAGATGAAAAGAAAAAAATTATTTGAATATTGCTGGAATGTCACCTAGCCAAAAAATGGTGACATGCAGTTCTTTCACTAGTCCAGAAACGAGTCACAAAAGAAAACTTTTGCCATAGAGGAAGCTGACTTCTCCAAAGAAAACAGATCATCATACCACATTCTACAGCAATGGTTGTAGCTATACTCTCACATTCTTGTGGTGTCAGATTCCAATGACTTAAGTCTAGATCGTATTCAACGTGAGTCAACACAAACTTAACAAGGCACCTTCTTTCCTTATGAAGGACTCTCTTTCCTGCAGGCCACTTTCCATTAACTTTGTTACTACCTACCATTTTAGGTGTCTTATCCCTTCACCTTTGGTAAAAAAGGTTCAAATGGCTTTAAGTACTATGGGACTTAACATCTAGAACCGCTCGGCCACAGCGGCCGGCTCACCTTTAGAGATTAACTGAGCTGAATGATGGCAAACATACAGGTTGAATAGTCATTAACAAACTTAATGCCACAGTGTTTGAGGAATATGGTTTGTGTAACATGTTCCACTTAAAAAATTTGCCGTCACTAGAGGACTCCAGATTTCACACTATTCGATAAACGGATTGGAAATGATCAATCCAACGCTTTTTAGACTCAGCTTCAAATGTACACATCACACATTTCAACTTCTTCTGCTGCTGCATTACGCCATGAATGTGTTGTTGGTAGCGTTTTAAACTCCTTTTGCAAGTAAAACTCTTGTCACTTATGTAGCACTGGTAGGAACATGAAAGGTCATTATTTGTAACATGAGGTATGATTTTGTTCCAGATTCTGTGGGTGTGCTTTGCAAATATGCAGCCTCAGAGACTTGTATTCATTTTCATAAATTTCACAAGGTCAATTGAGGTGTCCAATCCCACCTGGCTGCTTTGTGCCGTGACATAAGGGTGTTACGGGGTGCCATTAGGAGTGGAGTTTATTTCATGTGTTGGTTATGCTTGTAGATGTCGTCTTGTTGCGGTTGATGGTGTCCTATGGTGGTGGTGGTGGTGGTGGTGTGTGTGTATGGTCCGAGTATTATGTGGTATGTTGGGTTCATTTGAGCTTTAGTGGTGGCAGTGCGCAGTTTTTCGGATTTTCTGGGACTGAAGGATTGAAACTGGTTTCAGTGAGTTATCAATTATTTTTGTTTTGTTTCTGTGATTGTGTTGTTGATAGGTTACTGGTTTGCTGTTTGTCATGCGGTAAGGTGTTTAATTTATTGTGTGGCTTCTGTTGTTGGGTATGGATATGACTATGAAATATAATAGCTTGAGGTTGCATGCTGTAGTGAGTGATCCTCCTGTAAGATTAACTTTTTTTATAGAGATAACCGATACCATGTATACTATCGATTCTTACATAGGTTAAAATTATCTTAGCTGTTTCACTAAAAGAATTCATATGATTTTGTATACGATGTGTTATATTTCAGGCTAAAATGTATAAAAAAGAAATTAATCTGTTACGATCAATATGTACTAACAGTTAATATTACTCTTCTTTTAAGAATAACTGAAATTACAAAATTTCTGGCATGCATAAAATTCATTTCATTAATAGCACAATTTAATGTTAATTATTAAATTTATTTATAAATTGATATATTATAACAAAGATTCTTCTTTGGTAGAGAAAGTTCATAAATAATTTCGCTTTGTAAACTATTTGGAATAATGTGAATACTGCAGAATGTAAGTAGTGGTGGGCATGCCTCTGATGGAAATGCACATATTTTGCGAACTTGTCAACAACATCTAATTTGTGATGTGATAGAAGTGAAAATTGTAGAGTCAGTGTGATTTTGAAGAATGGGATACAATAAAATTCAAGAATAATACAGACAAAACTTCAAGAACCTAAGAAATCGAAATTTCAGCTGCAAGAATGTACCCCTACATGCTTAAACCAAGTGAAAGTGCAGAAAGCAAAGAAACAGTTAAAACTGGCATTATGCAGTTGATTCTGGTAAAACTGAGTGAAAACAATGATAAAATGGACAGGGTACAATACCAAATAGATCAACTTAGTAATCATGTTTTGGAACTAAAAGATGGGTTGTCGGAGGGATTAAGAAGTGCGATTGAAAAAGTCGATGTACTAGAAAATATGTATTGGCCCAATCTGCATAACAAACAGAGAATGTTGATGATGTCAGAGTTGAACAGAAAGCCATAGCAGAAAGAATGGAACAGAACTTTAGTAGTTTAGATCAAAAAAATTTAAATGTTGACAACAGTATGCTAATTAATGTAAATGTTTTAGACAAAGAAATTTCATTAGTTTAGGATAATTGTATTCACAACAATCTGTATTCAAATAATGGTATTGTGTTGTCCAACATTTCAATCAAATGTTTTCCATCAGACTATTTACATCTACTGGATTTTCTACACCACTGTAGGGATAGTTTTGTGTTGGGCTTGAGAGATGACCAAAAGATAAAATTTGTTAAAAGATGACTTGAAGTGTAAATCTAAATTTAAGTGAGTGGGAGATATATAAAAGTTTCGAAAAAAGTTTTTTTAAATACATTTTGGTCAGAAGCTGAACAAAGGAGAGTTAAAAGTGAATGTCTGAACGGTCAAAATTATAGGAATCAGGGTGGTACACTGAAACAGTTCTGTAAGTATCAACTTATGAAATTAGCACACCTTGACAGGCCATTTGATGAAATGACATTAACTGATGCAGTAAAAAAGAGATTACCAGAAAGGGTGCAGTTGGATTTGGTACATGGACCTGACAATTGTCTAGAACAAATTTTACGATATGTAGACAGGCTGGATAGGGCAGTTGAAAGAGACATGTTCCATAATAACCAAAATGATAGAGATCACAATGGTAACAACTCAGAATCAGAGATGGTGGTAACTTTAATCAGGGTCAACATGGTAATAGAGACAGAAATTTTGAACTTCAAAAGAACAGGATTAGTGTGGATTATCATGGGCAGTATAATAGGAGAAACAATCATAGAGACAACTATTTGGGAAACAGTGGTCCGCCACAGTGTAGGTCCACAGTCTTGGAGCAATGAAACACAACTAGTACAGGACCCCCAGCTTACACATATATTTAGACAATTATAACAGTATTAATAATGTAGCAAAGATACCTAAGTTGAATAAAAAGAACATCACATTTATAATATATGTTTTGATCAAAAGTTTTGGAATATTATGTGTAATTATAATGATGTAGATACTAATCACACACCAGAATGTTGGAGTAATGAGAATTTTGATGTAGTGTGTACTAATTATTTCTTCTCTTTGTCAGAAAACAACGTTATTGATCTATGCAAAACAGGTGATGACTGTATTGGATCTGAATTAGGTGGTATTTTTGATGTAGATGTGAATGACAGCTGTAAAATGACTGAGGTTGGCTAGTCTGTGACTGGTAGCTTATTGCAAATGAATGTAGGTGAAGTGTGACTTTGATAGTGATGAGAATTATGTTGTTAATGATGTTGTTGATGAAGTAATTTTGGAAGAGGATGATCATGATGATGATGATAAGTATCAGGTTTTTATGGAGTTTAAGAATAATGAAGTTTCAAGAGTTGTTTGTGAATACAGGTAAGGTAAATGATGTTTGTGATGATGTAAGTGAGAGTCATGGAACACAGTCCAGTCAAAACAGTTTTTCATTAATATAATGCAGAGTAATGATCAAAACAGTAAAGGTGGGTTATATATAAGATTAGAAAACGAAGGTGAACTTTTTTTGAAGTTTATTTGGTACTATACTGATGATAACATAGATAAATTTGCGTTCTGGAATAACTTAGCTGAGGTTAGTCCAAATTTATAACCAAATTGGTGGAATGAATTGAAGTAAGACCTAAGTAGAAAGCGTAATTTTGACTGTAATTTATTTTGTGTTCCTTCTGTAGTAAGTGATGTTAATTGTGCTATGGAACCCATTCAGTGTGTTCATTCTTTACATGACAACGTGTGTAACCAAAGTAATGCTGTGAATGAAGAATGAATGACTGAATGTAGAATGTAGTTTACTTGTCTCATAAAGTACAGTTACAAATCAATAATTTTTGTAGTGGAGACGCATCAAATTCCTTTAAAAAAAATAAGGTTATAATAACTAACCTTTTTTAAGCATACATAATCTTTATTGTTTCTTTTCTTGCCAAACTGTCCAGCATGAATTCTTCAATTGAATAATAACATTTATCCACTATTAAATAACAATCTTTTTAGTGGGTCAGATTCCATTTTTAATAGATTTGTGTTATTTAATTTATTGTAAATTTTCAATCCCATGTACAATGGTGTTTGAGTGTACAGTTTTAAATTATGAGAGGAAGGTTTGAAACTGTGTCTATCATGAGTACTGTAATTGTGGTTGAGATGGAAATTGTCAAGTGAGTTTTGATTTTCAAACATGAAAATAAAAATTTCATTGGTGTACAGAGAAGAAATTGTTAGTATTTTTAATTTTTTGAATAATGGGCGACATGATATTCTTTTTTGGACTAAACACATTTCTTATGATTCTTTTTTGAAGAGTAAGTAATCTCACACTGTTCGTAGAGTTTCCCCAGAAAATTATTCCGTATCAAATTATAGTCTCAAAGTAGCTGTGGAAGACTATCTTCCTGGTGTCCATAAGGGTGGAACCAGATAAGACAGTCATCACATGAGCTAAGCTGTTTGGTTTGTCTGCTAAGAGTTAACATGTGCCTTCCAATTTAATTTTTTGTCAAGATTTAGACCTAGAAATTTTACATCACTTGCTTCAGTCATTTCTTGATCACTGTGCGCTATTTTTGTGGGAGTTTTTGATGATGTTTTAGCACTGAACTGCACTAATTGCGTTTTTGTGACATTGGGTTTTAATCCATAATGCTGAAACTATAATTCTAGGTTTCCCATTATATTTTCCACGGTATCATGAATTTGTTTTAAATTGCCATTTTCAATTAAAACCAATTTGTCATGTGCAGATAAAACTGAGTGGACATCAGTGCTTAAAGATAAATTATTTATGTACAGCAGAAAAAAATAAGACAATAAAATTGAGCCCTGTGGGACCCCTGTACAAATCTTTTTCCAGTCCAAGAACGATTTTGTTTTCATTTGAATTTAGAATAACTCTGTTTCCTTTCTGATGAATAAGGTATGACCCACTGCAGTGCCCTATCCACAATCCAATATCTCTCTAACTTGTGTAGAAGTAGTAAGTGACTGACCGAGTCAAATGTTTGGTCAAATCGCAAAAAATACCTGTGACTTTTTTACCCTTTTCTAAAGCAGAGCTTATCTATACAGTGAATTCCCTGATAGCATTTTTTCCTCTTTTGAAATCCAAATTTATTTTTAACTGTAATATCGTTTTCTATAAGAAAGTTTTGAAGATGTTTTGCAACAATCCTTTCTATCACCTTACCATAAACTGGCTGCAGGGAAACTGGGCAGTAATTTCCCTTGTCATCCAGTGAGCCTTTCTTAAACAATGGCCTTATTTCAGCATATTTTATCACAGCCGGGAAATATCCTTCTTCAAATGACTGATTAACAATTTTAGCTAATGGATGAGAAATGGTGTTATAAACAGCCTTGACTACAGTGGTTGGAATTTCATCCCACCCAACTGATTTCTTGTTTTTTAAAGACAATATAGCACCTTCTACATATTTTGGGATAATTCTTTTGAATATTTTAAGGCTTGCATTTTGTTTTATATTTACAAAGTTGACATCTACCTTGTCCTGGTGGGCTGTGACATTTACTTCTGAATTTTCCATATTTATGAAGAAATCATTGAAACACTATGACATTTGAAAATCATCTATAATTAAATCATTTTTAATTTTTATTTGGACAATTTCTTGGCACTTGTTCTTTACTCTCAACTCACATTTGACGACATCCCAAATTGCCTTTGATTTATTTTCATGTTTACTAATATACAGGTTGTTAGCCATTTTTTTGCTGCCTGTATCACTTTTTTGAATGCACTCTTACATCTCTTTACATACTCCACAAAGTAAGCATTTTTGTTATGTTTTAACTCATTGTGAAAACTGTCTTTTCCTGGCACTAAAGTCTTTTATTCCTGGTGTAATCCAGTTTATTTTATTGGTCACTCTTTGTTGACAGTTTTGAGGAAGAAAAGTTTCATTGAAAACATCTAGGAAACACATTATTGTCTAGAGACCAATTTGTAGTTCTTAGTTTGTTAGAAAATATATTTACATTCTCTTTGCAAAAACTCATTTTAAAACATGTTTTCACATATTTTGGTTTCCTGTTTTTGGAAGCTCTATGAGCATTGCTGAATGATCTGATATGCCTAAATCTAAACAGAATTTACTTCCATTCTCAAACTGATGATTTGTCAGGATATATTGTCAATACATGATTAAGAGTGGCTATGTCTCCTAGTACATTCAGTGAAATTTAAATTAAAAGCATATTTCTGAATAAAGTCACAAAAATTTTCAGTGTCATCATTATTATTTAATACATTTATATTAAAGTTTCCTGCAATTACGTTTTTTTCTTTCTGTCTTTCTGAAGTGTTTCTAATAAACATTGAAATTTGGATAAAAAGAATTTTGTTACAGCACTTCCAGGAATTCTGTACAGAGATATAATTACAATATATAAATCAGTTAGCTTCACAGCACAACTTTCAAAATTACCTTCCTCGTTCAGACAATTCAACTTAAAATTTATTGAGTCGTGTAGAAGGATGCAGCAGCCCCCATGAAATATGTTACCTCTACAAAAACTACTGGCAAATGTAAAATGTTCAGTTTTGTTTAGCATCTCTATACTGTCCTTTGTCAGCCAATGTTCATTTAAACGCACAATTTTTAAGTTTGAACATTCTGAATGTAAAACATGAAGTTAATCAATTTTAGAATAACTTGGGTTACAAAAATTTGAGGCTATGCCATTTATATTCCAATGCATTAGAAAATGTTTATCACTGTTTTGAATGCTTTTAAGTAACTCATTTGTTGGAATATATCTATATTTTTTATTTTCAGTTGATTCTTTTGTTTTAGTATTCCTTGCACACTTTGTCAGTTTCCCTGATTATTGATGATTTTGCACACATCCAAAAACATTTTACTTAGTAATCTCTTACATGAAATGTCTAATAATAGAGATGATTTAGATTTTGGATGTCCATAGATTTTTGGTATATCTGAACAATTTAGAGACAAAATCTAGTATAGTAAGAATTTTGTGGAAATGCCTGTTGTAGGTGTAAAGGTAAGAGGAGCTACAGGTAAGCAAAGCAAGTTGGTAAGATGTCAGGTACTTTTAATGTTTAGTATAGAAGGCGAGACCTTTGAACATGGATGCTTAGTGATCCCTAGTCTGGAAGCAAATGTATTCTTGGTATGCATTGGGTAGTGAAAGTTGACGCTTGTTTTGGATGGAATGCTAAAGAATTGTTTATTTTGGAACCTAAAAGTAATACTTATGTAAAAACTGATTTCTGTATCTTAAACTGTGGGAAAAGTTGTAACTGTTTGCAAAACATTGTGAACAGGTTGATTGATGATATAGATTTTGATGAGGCTGAGGATCAGGATTTTGAAATTGTAGTAGATTCTAAAGTAAGGGAAGGTACAACTCTTAACAACATATGAAAGGAACAACTTAGGAATTTGTTATTAGATTTTAGAAATGTGTTTAGTGAAAAACCTGGGAGAGTGAAAGACTATCAGTGCATGCTTTACCTTACAGATCATCAACCTTTCTATCTCAAACCATAATTATAATGTACCATTTTCAAAAAGGAAAGATGTAGGGAAAGAAATTCAGAAAATGGAAACATGGGGTGTGATAGAGAGAAGTAGGAGTTCTTACAATAATCCTTTAGTTGTGATACGTATTAGAAATGGTGGAGTAAGAATTGTTTTGGACTCTAGACATCTTAATAAATTTCTTATCAGAGAGAATGATCATCCTGAGAACATGGATGAGCTGTTACACAAATTTGATTATGTAAAATACATGAGTAGTTTAGACTTGACTTCTGGATTTCACCAGATCCCACCTGAAATTAATTCTAGAAAGTATACAGCATTTTTGTATGGAGGTAAGTGCTTTCAGTATTGTGTGGTACCATTTGGGCTAAATGTATCTGTAGCTGAATTCATTAGAGCTCTGGACTCTGTCTTTGGAAGTGAAGTTAGTTCAAAATTAATTGCGTATGCTGATGACATTCTGGTCACTGAAAATACTTGCAAACAACATTTGGATCTGTTAAGAGATGTGTTTTCAAAATTAGAATCAGGAGGCATGACTTAAAAATAGGTAAGTGTAAATTTGGTGTGGAAGAAGTTAAATTTTTAGGCCATGTTATATCTGAAAAAGGAATTGCACCTGATAAAGAGAAACTTGATGCTGTTGCTAATTTTCCTACTCCTCGTAACAAAAAACAGCTTACATAATTTTTTTGGGTTAACTGAATTTTACAGAAAATTTTGTAGCAGCCAAGCTGAATGCTCCATGCTTGTGTGAACTTTTTCTTGTAACTGCGACTGGAATGGTCACGGGGTTGAAGTGACGCAAAGCGCGGCAGGACCCATGGAGTGGCCTGCAAACAATAACACAGTGGGAGAAGACAGATACGACCAATGAAGGACAGAACAAACAACAACAAGATCGAAACAATGAAGTCACAAGGCAACCTAACAACCACCTCCTCTCGTACACAGAACAAGAAAGTAAGTAAGCTGTCTAATGCGAGGCGATGTGTCCAGAGACGTACGCAAGATTAGACTCGCTGGCTGAGTGAAAGACAGCCACTTAAATACTCTATCGGGGGCGCCACCATTGGCCGCTGGAACCACGTGTTCCACTGTGGCGCCCTCACACTAAACGCGGGCCAGGAGGTGCGCGCCGCCACAGCTTATGGCGCGACGGTGCAGAGACCTCTAGGGGTCTCCGATGTCCATGACGTCTTGTGGGGATTCAAATTCCGTGCCGTGTGAGACCAGATCCCTCCCCCCTGAAACTTGCTTGTAGGGGCGGAAACGCCCTGGACGGTGCTGAGGTGGGTGGCAGTGGGAAGAGGAGCCAGGCTCATCAACCACTATTGGCAGAGAGGAAGGGGGAGATCCACGACAGTCCAGGGTGGGGGACGGAGCCGCCCATCCACCCAGGGGCAAAGAGGGTCGGCGGCTGGCCTGCGGGGAGATGGCAACCCTTTTGATGTCTGCACTGACATCACACGCTGCCCATGGCCCGCGACAACCGTGGCGGGTGTCCAACCCACCTTGTGCCCATACTGGCAGGCCCACTTGGCTGTGCCACGTGCATACTGCTGTGAGGGCTGGGAGTGGGGGTCTTCGGCTGTCGTCCATGAAGGAACTGTGCCGGACTGAGTCCGTCAATTGGCATAGTGCGATAGTTGCTCAAAAACAGGGTGAGGGCCGACGTGGTTGGAGATGTGTCGACCACCTTAGTCAACTGGTGTTTAAAAGTGTGGACAAACCTCTCTGCCACACCAATGGATGAAGGTCAGAAAGGGGGGGCTACGGATATGTTTGATACCATTGGCCTGAAAGAAGTCATGGAAGGAGGATGCTGTGAATTGGGGACCATTATCTGAGACCAATGAGTGTGGTCGGCCTTCAATGGCGAGGACCTGGGCCAAGGCTGTGAGTGTAGCCTCCATGGTGGTGGATGCTAAATTCCGTGCCGTGCAGGACCAGATCCCTCCCCCCTGAAACAATGGCAGGACCTGGGTATTAGGAGTAGGCATCAATGATGAGTAACCACATGGACCCCAAAAACGGGCCTGCAAAATCAATGTGGATGCAGTCCCTGGGCCAGCGAGGCACAGGCCAGGGTGCAAACAACTGAGGGGGGCTTGCCTGGTGATGTGCACATACAGAGCACCCACGGACCAGGTGCTCAATATTGCCAGCGATGCCTGGCCAATACACATGCCAGCGAGCCAAAACTTTCATACAGGACATACCCCAGTGCCCGCAGTGTAACAAACTGAGCACCTGAAGCCGCAAGTCTGGAGGGGTGACCACCCGATGGGCATCTGAATCAGTGGCCAACAGATAGACATTATCGACCACGGAGAGTCTGTGGGACAGGTGGCGCCAGGGGCAGAAATCGGACTGCATCCAACACGTAACATAGGAGGGCCACCTGTGGACCACGTAGTGGAGAACCCGCCGCAAGACAGGGTCGCAGCGGGTAGCCGCAGCAATGTGAGCAGCCATGAGAGGCAGACCGTCCAGGACATCCCAGCGGCCGGAATCAATGTGAAAGCAGAGAACCTCCTGTTGGTCAAAGGTAGGATCGGGGCCTGCTGGGAGACGTGACAAAGCATCCGCGTTAGCATGGTGAGTAGTGGGCTTATACTGGATGGTGTAAGCGTACTTACGTAAAAACAATGCCCCATGCTGGAGACGTTGAGCCGTCCACTATGGAAAGTGAGAGTAGGGTCCGAAAAGCGTAACCAAGGGTTTATGGTCCATCAGGAGGGTGAACTTTACCCCAAAGATATAGGTGTGAAATTTTTGGACGGCGAACATGATCACCAGGGCCTCTTTTTCAATCTGGGAGTAGTTCCGTTGTGCTGGGGTCAATGTCTTAGAGGCATAAGCGATGGGCTGTTTGGAGCCATCAGCATCCCGGTGCGCTAGGACGGCCCCAATGCCATATGGCGACGCATCAGCCAATACAACCAAGGGGCAGTCCGGAGAGAAGGGATTAAGGCAAGGGGCGGACTTCAGCATCACCTTCAAATGGAGAATAGCCTGGTCACAGGAAGGAGTCCAAACAAAAGGTACCCCTTTGCGATGTAAGTGATTAAGGGGTTGAGTAACGGAGGCAGCCTGGGGCAAGAACTTTAAGTAATAAGTAACACTGCCCAAAAACACCTGCAGTTCAGATAAGTCCTTGGGATGAGGAAGGGCCTCAATGGCCCCGACATTAGGACCCGAAGGGCGAATGCCATCTTTGCTAAGTCAGTGGCCTAAGTATTCCACTTCCGGTTGAAAAAAACAACACTTGTCCAGCCGACAGCGTAATGGCTCTGAGCACTATCGGACTTAACATCTGTGGTCATCAGTCCCCTAGAACTTAGAACTACTTAAACCTAACTAACCTAAGGACATCACACACATCCATGCCCGAGGCAGGATTCAAACCTGCGACCGTAGCAGTCGCGCGGTTCCGGACTGAGTGTCTAGAACCGCTAGACCACCGCGGCCGGCCCGACAGCGTAAACCAGCACACTGCAGAGCGTGGAATAGGGTGCTGAGGTTTTGTAAATGTTCCAGGCGGGAACGCCCGGTGACCAGGATGTCATCCACATAATTCACACAGGCGGGAATAGGCTGTGTAAGCTGCTCCAGGAATCACTGGAAAATGGCCGGCGCCGAAGAGACACCAAACTGAAGGCGCTTGTACTTATACAATCCGAAAGGTGTGTTGATAACCATGATGTTCTGAGATTCGGGATCCAAGGGCAACTGGTGGTATGCCTCAGCTAGGTCGATCTTTGAAAAATACTCTTCCCCGGCAAGCTCGGCGAGAAGGTCTTCCTGTCAGAGAAAGAGGTAACAGTCAACAAGGGACTGAGCATTGACTGTAGCGCCGAAGTCCCCACACAGGCGAAGGGACCCATTGGGTATATGTATGACCACCAGATGCTGTAAGTTACAGGCTCCAGAACGCCAGCAGCCTGGAGCCGATCAAGTTCCTCATTGACCACCGGCTGTAAGGCTACCGGAAGGGGCTGGGCCCGGAAAAAGCGAGGCTGCGCATCCGGCCATAGGGTGATGTGTGCCTGAAAACCAGAAGCACATCCGAGATCCGTTGCAAACAACGACGCAAAAGCTGAGAACAGATCGTCCAAGTCTTGAAAGAAACAGCCATGGACATGATCTTAACTTCGTCAGAAATGGAAAAGCCAAACAGTTGAAACGCATCCAGGCCAAAAATATACGAAGCCGACGGATGGTCAATGACAAAGAGAGTAAGGAGCCAGGGAACACACTTGTACGTCGCCTGGACGACGAACTGCCCACAAAGGGGAATGGAACTGTCTCCGTACCCGAACAAATGGAGAGAGGGAGGTGGCAACTCAGGAGAGCCCAGCTGGTTATATGTCGCCACATTAATCAGGAAGACGGTGCTCCCAGTGTTGACATGAAAACGAACATCCTCAATGAAAAGGCAGAGCATGAGAAAAAGCTTCTGTGCTGACGGGTCATCCTGTGGGATGACTGATTGCAGAGCATGGACTGTAGCTTGAAGCCCAGGCGGGGCAGGACTGGAGCAAGTCAAGCGACTATGACAAACTGATTGGATGTAGCCCTCCTTGTTACACAGCATACTCGTTTTCCAGTGGTGGGGACAATCAGCCCACGAATGTGCAGTAAAGCACTGTGGGCAAGATCGAAGTGGGCCACGCGACCAGCGACGAGGGACGACTGGAGGCGTCGATGCCATAGAGACGTCAGACAACGAGGAGTCCTGACGGCACTGGCCCTGGTCAGCCGGTCCACGTTGATGCCGCAAGGGTGGAACCTGCTGTGACGCCGCGATTGCCGCCGTCGTAAGACGCTCATTAGCCGCCTGAGCAATTTCAAAGGCATGAGCAATGCGGAGAATCTCTTCCAAGGAGGGCTTGTCAAGTTTCAACGCCGCAGTACGGACCTCAGGATCGGAAGCCAGCTGAACCACCACATCCCAGATCAGGGAGTCTGCATACGAAGCCTTACACTGCTGATTGGTGCAGGTAAAATTGCATCGATGGCTGAGACCTTGCAAGTCCGTGACCCAGGAACAATACGATTGACCAGGCTGTTTATGGTACTGTTAGAACTCCAGCTGAGAGGCGACAACATGGTAGCGTTGAGAATAATAGTTCGTCAGAAAAAGGCATATCTCCAGGAAAGAGAGAGCCACAGGATTGGACAACGACGCCCACTTGCGGAAAAGAAAGAATGTGTCTGGGGAGGCCCAAGACAAGAACAACGACCACTGCAAGGAGTCGTCCGTGACTTGAAAAGCCATGAAACGTTGTTTCAACTGATCTAAGTAGGTTTCGCTGTCCTCTTTAGCGTCATTAAAAGGTGGAAATGACGGCAGACGTGGGAAAGCATTGGACACCCGAGTACTCGGAAGCTGTTGTGGTAATGCGTCCCAGGCATTGACTTTGTCCGTTAGAAATCACAGCGACTGCTGTAAGATGTCTAACTGGAGCTGCTGCTGCTGCTGCATGAGCTGTTGCTGTTGCTCCAGCAGACAGACCAACTTCGCTTCCATACCAACAAAGACCACCATTTACCTCGTCGCCAAAATGTTGTAAATGCAACCGGAACAGTCGCGGGTTTGAAGTGGCGGAAAGCGCAGCCTGCAAACAACAACACAACGGGAGAGGCCGTACACGACCAATGAAGGACAAAATGAACAACAAGAAGATTGAAACAACAGAGTAACAAGGCAACCTAACAGCTACGTCCACTCGTACACAGAACAAGAAATAAGTAAGCTGTCTAACGCGAGGCGATGTGTCCAGAGTCATACGCAAGATTAGACTCACTGGCTGAGTGAGAGGCAGGTGCTTGAATATTTTATCGGGGGCACCGCTATTGGCCGCTGGAATCACGTGTTCCACTGTGGCTCCCTCACACTAAATGCAGGCCAGGAGGCGCGCGCTGCCACAGCTTACGGCGGGATGGTGCAGAGACCTCTAGGGGTCTTCAACGCCCATGACGTCTGGCACAGATACAAATTCCGCGGCGTGCGGTACCAGGCTTTTGAAGAAGAATACCACTTGGGATTGCAATCAGGAGTGTCAGGATGCTTTTGATGAGATCAAACGACAGTTCTGTCAGAGTCAAATATTGTTCAGACCAGATCTGTCTCTTCCTTTTTGTATTATGACAAACAATAGTGATGTTGGATTGGGTGCTCATTTATTTCAACAGGTTGAAGTTGATGGTGTTATTGAACATTGATCTCTTGCATTTGCTGGTAGAGTATTGCCGGAACATGAAAAGACATACACTGTAACTAAAAAAGAACTTTTGGCTGTACATTGGGCGTTCAAAAAATTTAAAAATTATTTACTAGGTTATAAAGTCATCATCTATATTGATCATAAAGCATTATGTTATCTTCAGGTGTGTAAACTCTACCATAACAGAATTACTCATTGGGCCTTGTTTTTACAACAGTTTAATTGTGAAATCAGATACATTAAGTGCACAGGCAGCTTAGTTGCTGATGCTTTATGTAGACTACCTTTAGGGAGTGAGTCATCTAACAGCTTTGGAGAAGGAGAGAAAGAGTTTAAAATTATGTACTTCGAAGATGTAAAAGAGGGAAAACAGATCTTGAGAGTTTGCAAAGGCATCTGTAGGTATCAAAATTGCGATCAGAATTGGAAATTGGTTAAGAGCATGTTGGGTAGGAACGGAGGAGAAAAGACAGAACAGTATTATAAGGTACAGAAGAGTATTTTATTCAGGAAACACAAGACTGACTCAGAGAATTGGAAACTATGTTGGCCGGAACAGTGTATTGATACTTTAATTACTTGTAGACATGAGAGTTTTGGTCACTGTGGAACAACCAAAGGCACAAAAAAGATTAAGGAAAACGTCTGTTTTTATAACATAGGAAGAAGAGTCAAGAAGAAGATTGCCAGCTGTGGCTGATGTCAAGGAGTGAAGGTAAGGAACCAACATTTAGAGGCCAAATGCAAAACATATTGCCTAATGGTAACCTAGATCTCATGTCTATGGATGTTTATGGTCCTTTACCTAAGTCTAAGAATGGATTTTGTTATGTTTTTGTGGTGGTTGACAAATTTTCGACGTTTATAAAGTTGTTTCCTCTTATGAAAGCTACCAGTAAGCAAATTGACTCTTAAGTTTGAAAACAAAATTTTCATCAGGTGGGTATCCCTAAAACAATTTTATCTGATAATGGTTCTCAGTTTACATCATAAGCTTGGAAAGATTTTGTTGGTCATGCAAAAATAAGGCATATTCTAACCTCAGTGTACCATCCTTCAAGTAACCCTGCAAAGATATATGAGAGAGAGAGAGTGAAAGACTGTTTAGAACATATAGCAGTAAGAATTATACCAGTTGGATAGATTATGTTAGTGACTTTGAGGATATTATGAACAGTTTACAACATTCTTCAACAGGTTTTCCACCATTTGAAATCATGTTTAACTGCAGACCAGCTAATGTTATTTCTGAAAATATTGAGTTTCCATCATGTAAAATTCTGTCACCACAAGAGGGGGAAGAAGGTGTGAAGCAGATGATGAAAAAACAGGGGGATAGGAGAAAGCAGAGATACGATAGTAAAGGTAGATTTTCTAAGTTTGAAGTAGGAGATCTTGCGTTGGTTCGAGCCAAAGAGAAATCTAAAGTGTTGATGACATCTGAGATAAAGAAATTTTTTGATATTTATATTGGACCATTCAAAGTTCTTTAAAATCCAAGTCCTAAATACAGATTTGTGTATCCAAATTCTATGAAGTTGTTTGGATTCCGCAATATCACTGAACTGAAAGTATATAGACATGATCCATAAGTATCTAATTTTAGTTTGTTTGTTCTTTTTCCATCATCATGAATTTAGTTTGTAGTTTCTAGAATTCTATCTTATTCATTGACTGAGCTTAAATCTATCTGTAGATTCGCAAGACTATATAACTGTGATTTGTTTGTCTGGTATGTCTGTCTGTAAGATGTCATGATTTCTAAAGTTTAGTCTTATCTATTGACTGGGTTATAATCTATTATACACTATATAATTATGTTCTGTAATAGATTTGTGCTTTAGAATTTAATATATAGATGCCATGAGACTAAATGAGTAAGGATGTTTCAGTTTTGAAATGGGACAATATTCATAACTTGTACTGCAAAGATTAGGATAGTATCTCAGCATATCTGTCTGCATTACCTTATTAGTCTATTTTTATTTCATTTAACTCTGATTATTAATGTTTCATATGTGAACACCTTTTAATCACACCTGACATAAATCCTTTACAATTGACTATGTAAAATTAAGGAGAACATATCGTGTGTGATGTGAAGGAGGTAATGAACAGCATATTTAGCACACAAAACAATGTTTCAGGATTGATGTGAATGCTAGACAGGAAGTTACCTATCCATTGGAGTGTGTGATGATAACTCTAAGGAGGAAGCTGAAAGATTTCGGCAGATCTACTCCTCACAGTGCTATATGGCTGTACCCTGCTGGACCAGTCATCTTACAAGAGATTGTGGGTTCTAGGTAACATACTCAAGCATTTGTCTACTGGAATGTGTGTTGTGTCTGATATTTGTGAATTGTTAACCAAGACTGCTAAAGCCGGCCGGAGTGGCCGAGTGGTTGTAGGCGCTACAGTCTGGAACCACGCGACCACTACGGCCACAGGTTTGAATCCTGCCTCAGGCCTGGATGTGTGTGATGTCCTTGGGTTAGTTAGGTTTAAGTAGTTCTAAGTTCTAGGGGACTGATGACCTCAGAAGTTAAGTCCCATAGTGCTCAGAGCCATTTGAACCATTTGAAGTGTGATAAGGACAGTGTTATTCAGCATAAATGCATGTTTTTTTAAAATTTTTTTGGGGGGGATTGACTCTCCAATCATTATATCATTATGTAACTTTGAGTCAGTATGTATATTTTTTGTTAATTGTTAATGGATCTTCTAGGTGTTTGTGTATGTAGGTTAGTGTAAAAGACATTTACTAGTGTGGACAATATGACAAGATGTATTTGTCTGCTTTCGTACTCTGATTTTGGTTCTCAAGCTACTGGATTGTGTCATCATTCAAAGCTAACTATGTCTGTTTACTTGTATTTATCCTGAATAGTGCAATATTGTATCTGGTTGGGTCTTGAGTTGTGGACAGATTCATGCTTAGCTATGTTTTGGGTATTCCTGGTCATCGTGACTGTGTGTGTGTGTGTGTGTGTGTGTGTGTGTGTGTGTGTGTGTGTGTGTGTGTGTGTGTGTACTCAAGGAGAGTGTACAACCATTGATTGAAGCTAGATGCTTCTTACAATTACTCTTTGCATATAATTGAACTTACTGATATGATTATAAATTTTATTCATTTTGTTGTGTTGAAACTTTTTGCTAGTTTGTACCCAGTATGGTTTGGATTCATGCGTCGATCTGCACACCATAAACATAGGCCCCAATATTTTTCTATTGTTCTTTCATGAGGCAATGTATACATAAATACTGTGGTTTATATGGCTGATTGATTCCTACTCATAATCGAGTATATTCTTCTGGTCTGTACCTGTCGTTGTGAGTTTTTTTTAGTTGATTCATGGATCATACACATAGGCTCTGAATTTTTTTCTCTTCTCTTTTGAAGATTCTGAAGGTGTGATTATATAGACCTTAACTTAAAAATCGTAATAGTAGTAATTTACATTTTCTCTGTAATTATTTCTATAGTTGAGTGATATAATGTAGTTTTGGCCTTGTATTATTTGTCTTGTAACAGTATGTTCCACAGATATGAAAATATGAATGCCATATCCTGATATATGTATAGTTTATGACTTTTATAGTAAATATTTTTCTTATGCTCTCTGTAAGATGTTATGTATCATACACTTATATACATCTATCTGCTATTGTGGGCATCATTTTGTACACGGTTTGGCAAACCTTATAGTCTGTTACAAGATATTGTGAATGCTATTTACAAATTTTGCGAGAGAATATTATAACGACTCATACTCCTCTAACATTACCTTTTTTTTGAAGGTTAAAATTATCTTAGTTGTTTCACTAAAAGAATTCATGTGATTTTGTATACAGTATCTTATACTTCAGGCAAATATATATTATAAAGGAATTAAAGTGTTACAATTGACCTGCACTAACAGTTAAAATTATTCTTCTTTTAAAGATAATTGAAATTACGAAATTTCTGGCATACTTAAAATTTGTATTATTAATTGCACAATCTAATACTAATTATTAAATTTATTTCTAGATTGCTTTACAAAATAAAAATATACCCTAGTGATGATTCATTTTTTGTTTTGTAAATTCTCTTGTTTTGTAAACTCTCTTGCTTCGTAAACTCTTTGGAAAATTTTGAGTCTGCAGAATGTAAGTGGGGGTGGGCATGCCTGTGATGGAAGTAGACGTTTTGCTAAATTTGTCAACAACAATTTAATTATTGGCTCTGAGCACTATGGGACTTAACTTCTGAGGTCATCAGTCCCCTAGAACTTAGAAGTACTTAAACCTAACTAACCTAAGGACATCACACACATCCATGCCCGAGGCAGGATTCGAACCTGCGACCGTAGCGGTCGCGCAGCTCCAGAATGTAGTGCCTAGAACCGCTCGGCCACTCCAGCCGGCCTTTAATTATTGGATATTTTGAATTTGGAAATTGTAAAGTCAGTGTGATTTAGAAGAATGGGATAAAATAAAGAGGATATTCATAGCAACAGGCAAATCTTCATCAGTTATTTAGTGCAACAAGAACCCGCAATATTAAATCATAATTTCGCAGCAGTAAGAATTTACGCCTAGACAAGACTTTGAGTAATCGACAACAACAATAAGATAATGAAGATAAGTGACAAGTTATTATTTTGTATATCTTACACATCTCGAAGCATTTGAAAATAGTCAAGATTTAATAGTGATCTGTGGGAGGGTAAGATTACAATGCAGAGTTGGGCGAGGACATGATATCTCTCATCAAGCCTCTCCAGATGTTTGGAATCTTAGCAGAAATTGTGAAATGTAGTGTGTGTAAGGAAAACGTGAGGTTGGCGAGAGCTCCGGCGTCTTGGACCTGGGACTATTATGTGTGGCAGTGCTGAAAGTATGACCTTTGGCACTCCACTAGACACTGTACCTGGATTGAGAAGTCTAGGTTGGCCATGAGAGAGATTGTTTTGATGACATTATTTTTGTTACAGGTCCTCTATCAGTTTTTGCGTGCATGAGGCTGGAGTGAGTGAGAGGACGGTTTTGGATTGGCTTTCTTTTTCTAGGGAAGTGTGTTCGGAAAATGTGAAGTATAGGGGTAAGTTGGGTGGGCTGCGGGTGGTTGTTGAGATAGATGAATCTCAGTTTGAGAAGAGAAAGTATGGGAGGGGTGAATCTCTGGTTGGTGTATGGGTGTGAGGAGCCATTATTTTGGGGTGGGTGGGTATGCGGATTGTGTTTTCAAGGTTTTTTAGGGGCATACTAAGAGGGAATTGGTGGGATTAATTTAAGAGTATGTAGAGGAGGGAAGTACTGAAGTGTCAGACCTTTTTTCATTGTATAGGGGGTTGGGGAAGAGGGGTTATGATTATTTAGTTGTAAATCATAGTTTCCAGTTCAAAAATTACGAAACTGGGGTGTGTACCAATGCAATAGAGGGGTTTTGGGGGGTAGTTAAACCAGTCACAAGGAGGGGGAAGAGGCGCTCTTCTAATCTGTAATCTCATTTAGATGAGTCCAGCTGGTGGAAGAGCATCCCTGGGGAGTATTGTATTTTTCACGTTTTATTAAGAGCAGTTAGTAAGATGTACAGGCCAAAGGTGGGTGCTTGAGGGGGTTTCATACTTCCGGAAAGGGGGGGTGGGTGGGTTGTGGGTAATGGTTGCAGACAGAGGTGGCTTGGATGGCGGGGGATTGTTTTATGATTATGTTGCAGGGGATCTGTTTTGTTGGAGTTGTTTTTGAGCTGTAATGTGTGGCTGAGTTTCATTTATTTTGTGGTTTTTATTTGTTGGTGAATTTTTTATTTTGGGGGGAGTGTCATTTGTTCATGGGTAGTTTGGAAGTTTTTTTTGGTTGTGTTTGTGTGTGTGTGTGTGTGTGTGTGTGTGTGTGTGTGTGTGTGTGTGTGTGTGTGTGTGTGTGTGTGTGTTTGATTGGGATGGCAAACCTAGTGTGTACTGCCGTAATTTGTTCATGATAGGTAGTCATTTTCTTGGGTCTGTTGTTCGCGAGTTGTGATGTTTTGTGGGGCTTTTGATGTGTTGTGAGTTTGCTTTTATTTATTGCAGGTGAAGGTGTTTGTTTTTTGGTGTCATCATCTGTGGTTGACCTATATTGGTTAAGGGAAGTGTCCGATTCCAATTTTTGTAGGTGTACATTTCTTTGGTATCATCGGTTGTAGTTGACCTATATAGATCAAGGGAAATGTTCGATTCCAATGTGTGTCTCGTAGCTGTATGTGTTTTGTATTGTTGGTTGCAGTCAAGGGAAATGTTCGATTCCAGTTTGTGTTTATATAGTAGCATCATAGGCGCCATATTGGAGACGCTGAGAAGTTCATTTCCGCCATACTGATGACATCATGCGTCAAACCAGCTGGGTGGAATCAGACGTCTGTAATTCCATTTCACACTAAAATGCACTCATTTAAAATACTTTTAACCATGCAACACTGCTAGTACAAGCAACTGTGGTAAAAAAATGCAGACCACAAAAAGGCGGGGAACGAGGAAATTCTCACACTGCAAAACGCGACAAACAAATGCTCATGCTGTACAACACGACAAACAAGCAAATGCTCACTCTGCAAATCACTACAAAAAGTGAGAAACAGAGGCTCTCTCAGTAAGACTGCCTCAATAAACACAGGCGCCTCACACAGCTGCAACAACCAAAGCCCATCCAATAAGCGCTACACGGTTTGGACCAAAGACTTTACCCACAACTGCTCCAGTTAGCAGAGGGACAAGTGTGGAGGATGGTAAATCCAGGTCCGGGGCTGTTCCTAACATTGCCTGTTACATTTGTAACTGTGATCGTTGCATCTGTTGTCTCTCTAACTTAGTGGCCAAACTGAAAATTAGACATGTTTCTCGCGGAAAAGAGTTCAAATGGTTCAAATGGCTCTGAGCACTATGGGACTTAACAGCTGTGGTCATCAGTCCCCTAGAACTTAGAACTACTTAAACCTAACTAACCTAAGGACATCACACACATCCATGCCCGAGGCAGGATTCGAACCTGCGACCGTAGCAGTTGCACGGTTCCGGACTGCGCGCCTAGAACCGCGAGACCAATGCGGCCGGTGCGGAAAAGAGTTAATTTTGCCATTCAAATGAAGGCGCGTACAAATTATAAAGGCAAAATCTCAAAGTTAAAGGAAAGTGTGTCGAGCTTACAATTTATAATTAGAGCTCTGTAAGTGGATATCTCTAATTTTCAGCTTGGAAAAAGTGATCTGTATACATGTCATGCTCTGTGAAGCACCATGCCTGCAAGCAAAAAGTGAACTAAGGTCACCTACAAAAGCAGCATGTAAGAAGTGCAAAAGCGTGTAAACGGTAAACGTACCGGTGACACAATCTCTGTGCACGAAAACCCTTTTGAAATGCTTTCAACTGTAGACCGTCATATCTCAGGCCGCTGTGTTGAACCATATGAAAAGAAAAAGGACATCAGAAATAAAGAATGACAGAGTCTCTCTGAACCACAAGGGGGGAAAAAAAAAAAAAAAAAAAAAAAAAAAAAAAAAAAAAAAAAAAAAAAAAAAAAAAAAACCCAACTCAACCGCGAGTGTAGCTGCTGACAGTGAATCAAAATAAAGGGTTCCTCAAGATGAATTATCAACTAATATGGACATAAGAGACAAAACATACAGCACCACCACGCAATAACCAAGAACCGGTAGGCAGCAAAAAACCTGTAAAATAAACCTATTTGCAGATAGTCAAGGACAGAACGTAGAAGCCAAATTTCAGTGTAGAAGCAATCACAAAATAATTACCATGGTGAAACCATGTGCAAAATTTCAGCCAGTGAATTCCATGAACCATGACACATAAACAGCAACAACAAATGACTTTTTCATGTTCTTTGTGGGAACAAATGATGTAGCAAAAAACAAAATGAAAAACCTAGTGATGCCACTTAAAAGAAGGCTACATGAGCTAAGAAGCTCAAACTTTATGGTCTTCTACGTTCCACATCAACATGACTAGCCAAGCTGGTCGTTTGTGAACAAAGAAGCGTGAAGCGCAAATAAACAGATCTTAAATATCCACGAGATTCAAAAATGTCACATTTGTGGACATAAGATACATAGGTAGAAGATCCACACATCCCATGGCTTACATCTCAACAGTCTAGAATGGACTTAGTTATAACATGGATCCAAGAAGTAATGAAGAGCAAACTGAATGTGCAGTGTTGTGCTACAGAGGCCATCCCTCTCACAGAAAACAATAACGAATACTTGGGAGAATCAACCACAAAATGCCAGATCAGTAAAACAGTGCATCAGCAGAACAAGAGCAATGTTTTTTTAGGACAACAAAATCTTTCACCAGTGCAACACCAGACACAAGTGTACATGTTTCATATGTGTCTCAAGGAGAATTAAGACCAAACGAGAATAAGCTATCACTTTTGCATTATAACGTACAGGGTTTAGGAAACAAAATATTGCTTTTGAGCTGTTTATCACAGGACTATCTCCACATGTAGTGATAGTTACAGAACGCCAGAAAACAGTGGACAACATTCAATATTACAAATTAGAGTGCTGCAACTTAGCTACATTCTACTGCAGAACACATAATAAAGATGGTGGTGTTACCATCTACTCAAGAAAATGTGCTTGGGGGAACAGTTTCTGTGTTGAAAAAGATTTAAAAATTGGAATCCTCAAACTCACATTTGCGATATTCCTCTCTAAGTCATAGGTGTATATAAATCCACCTGTGGAAATTTTGATGCATTTCTGAAATCACTTGATGGAGTTTTAAGTAAATTTATGTCAGGTTGTAGAAGTGTAAATCTTGTCATACTGGGAGATGACCACATCATCTCAACAGATATCATAAATGGTCACCTCTCAGATCATTTAGGCTGAGTTGCTTGCCAATGTAACACCGAATTCAAACCAAGAAAAACGTACAAGCACAGGCGAATATCATCTGCAAACAACAATGCTACACTAAAACATAGTTTCAGCTAGGAATCATGGGAATCAGTTATAACTACCATTGGGGTCAACAATAAATGGAACATGTTCACAGAAATTTTGACTAAGCACTCAAGTAGAGCAATGCCATTTAAAAAAGTAAGTATCCAGAAAAATCAACCCGCAAAATGAAAACCTGTGCCATTAGATTTTAAAACAAAAGGTCTAAAAGAAAAAGTGGAAAACATGCATAACTTACAAATACTAACTCAGAGTTCCATAAAGAACTCTACAACCAATGGAAATATAAAAAATACCGCATAGAAGTTAGGAGATTAAAATTAGAAAGAATCAGTCAACAGATACAAGGTTCAGATAATGCTTCAAAGACTTGCTGGCCAATTGTAAGTAACATCAGAAACACTGAAACAGAAACTAAAATTAATAATGTACAATTAACTGTGAATAATGAAGATATCTCTGATCCCCATCTAGTCAGCAGTATTTTTAATAATTACTTCATAGATACTGTTGAAAATGATGTCTCTATGAAACAGGATATACAGCAGACATTTGAGTCCAGTAACAAACAGAACTACAGTACACTACCCACAGTAAGCACATATGATATTCTGTAGATTATTGATTGTCTTGGAAACAAAAAATCAGCAAGATTACATGAAATTTCTCCACATCTATTGAAGAAATCCGAACATTAACTAATGAAACTACTAGTTCACCTAATAAACCGTGTTCTCAAAGATGGTGTGTTCCCTGACAAGTCAAAACTGGCTGTAGTTAAACCAATACTCAAAAAAGGGGAAATAACACATATGCAGAACTACAGAACCATTGCCCTAATCTAAACTTTCAGCAAACTGATAGAGAAAATAATATTTAAAAAATCGTGGAACATTACAACAAAGCTGACATATAAAGTGATTTCCAGCATGGTTTCAGAAGAGGTCGAAGTACAACGTCAGCAGCAGTGCAATCTGCCCATCGTGTACTTGAAAAAATAAATGAAAAATCCCAAGCATCAGGAGTATTCCTGGACCTTTTGAGGGCTTTTGATAGAGTACATTATGTCACTGGAAAACTCATGCAACTGCTAGAAACATATTTAAAGGATAGACAGCAATGCACAGAGATTATATACTCTAATGGAGATATACTGGAGAGGAGATGGTCAAGTATAAGAAATATACATTTTGGTGTTCCTCAGGGCTCCATTTTAGGCCCAGTCCAATTCATATGCTGTGTAAATGATTTCCTGTGTTCTCTTGACAATAAGTAATTGATGACTATGTGTATGCAGATGATACATCTGGTGGCAGTCAGTCCAGCCTAGTTGAATAGGTACATAATATTACCGAAAAGGCAAGAGCTCACTTTGAAAGAGATGGCCTAAAATTAGACATAGAAAAAACTAATATAATTCATTATAAACCAAGCGGTCCAAACAGACAAAATATTGTGACTTATGAAATTCTATCAAAAACCTGTACGGATTATAAATTATTGGGTTTACGCATAGATTACCAACTTTCATGGAAGCAGTCTATATGTATGAAGAAGAGTATCACCATATCTTAACTCTGAAACCCTTAGGACTGTATATTATGGATTAGTGTACCCTTTCTTGTCTTATGGAATAGTACTGTGGGGTGGGACATGCCAAACTAATATGAAAAGGGTGTTCATACTGCAAAAGTGAGCCCTGAGGATCATAGAAAAAGTAAAACCAGGAACTTCTTGCAAACCCCTATTCATTAGACACAATATTCTCAGAGTTTATGGCATTTATATGCTAGAAAGTATAATGCTAGTGAAAGAAGACACTAAGATCACAAAAACAAATGTGGATATTCACAACTATGAAACGAAGCATAGAAAAGACTCTCGTATGGTTGGTAGAAGAGTGACTTTAACAGCAAAAATGCATTATGTCAAGGGAGCTGTTCTTACCAAATGAAGTTAAGATATTGATAGGGGATACTTTTAAAAAGCGAGTCAAGCAGTGACTTATCAGAAAATGTCCTTGAATTTATCATGAATTATAATGTAATAAGAAATAATGTAAACTGAAAGAAAAATTGTAATTGTAAAACATTTATACTCAGTTGAAAACGCATATGCGTGTAAAATTTCATGTTACGAGCAATAAATTGAAATTAAACACTATAACTTAAGGCTTTATGAAAAGACAATCTAAAATATATAAATTATCATGGTATCAGACAGACACTCAGTGTACACTTACCCTGCTACAAATAGTTACGTAAGGACAAACCTAAAAATTATTTGTACCTATTTTCTGCAAAATTCACATTCTACATGAAAAGATTACTTTTGTCATAAGTGAAAAGTGTATGAGTTTCTCATTCTTGGACAACTTTTCTTTTAAGTAACTTCTTACATACTTCAGAAATACTTGGGCAACTGAAAGATTGAAAGATTGAAAGTACTCTTCCTGAGATTTAACCACTGTCATCACTTCAGCCCTGTCAGTTGTGAGCCACTGTTTGAAGGTAACATAGTCAGGCATTTCATCCACAGATTTGTTAACCAATTGAAGAGCAGTTTCTTTACCATGGCATTTACCATACAAACTCATCATGCAGTCATAATTGTTAGCACCACATATCATTGAATCCAGTAACTCTTTGCAGTTGACATCATTGAGTTTTGCATAGTAACTCTTTGTAGTTTACACCATTGAGTTTTGCACCCACAGTCACCAGTTTGACATTTTGATTATATAAACAAGTACATATGGAGTATGTTCCTGAGGAGTTGGTCAAAATATACCACTTAGAGTGAAGGTCACAAAATTTTGATCTTTCAGTTTTGCATTCAGGATGAGCATTTTTCAAATGGCCTCAGTATTACTGTATTAGAAATGTGCAGCCATAATATCTCTGTATCTCTGTCTGTAGCAATAAATAATATAATAGAATCAGACATCTTCCAAGACAGACTAAAAATACCTCAAGCAACACCTATCTTTAAAAAAAGGAGACAAAATCAAAATTCAAAACTACAGACCAATCTCCATACTTCCTGTCTTTTCCAAAAAAGTTGAAAAAGTCATATACAGCAGAATTATAAACTTTCTTCAGATGCACACCCTAAGTTTTGAAAATCAGAATGGATTCTTAAAATGTAAATCAACTAGCACAGCAGCTGCTCAATTGATTGAAGAGATAATGAGTGGCATCAAAAACAAGAAACATGTTGCATGTATATACCTCAATGTTGAGAAAGCTTTTGACTGTGTAGATGCCACAATACTATCAGAAAATCTATGGAACATTGGCATCAGAGTCATTGCTCATGACCTAATAAAATCATACAAGAGGAACCGAAACGGTTTGTACTCCTTAATACTGAAAGTGGTGACCACAAATCCCAAATCACTCGTATAAAATATGGAGTGCCCCAGGGCTCAGTACTGGGTCTTCTGTTTTTATTTTATCTAAATGACGTAAGATATTGCACTCAGAATTCCAAAATAGTTCTGTATTCGGATGATACATCCATTGTGTGTAAAAAGGAATCATTTAACGAACTAGAGACCCACTGTAATAAATCACAAATGAAATTGTTCAGTGGTTTAATGCAAGCCACATCAATGTAAGCAGTAGTAAAACATGTCTCATAGAGTTTAACAGTAGTTTTAATGGAGAAATTAAACTATACATACGCAATGAATTAGTAAAAAATGAGTTTAGTATAAAATTCCTCGGTCTAACAATTCAAGGCAATCTAAAATGGGACATACATGTTCACATTCTAGCACGGAAGGTGCCTAATAATATATTTGCAATTAATATGATTAGCAAGTTCTGCAAAGCCACTGTTGTCCAAAGATTGTGTAACATGCTCTGTTTCCTCTCACCTGAATTACGGAATAGAAATTTGGGGAGCAATGAAAAAGGCAAATCTAAATAAGCTATTACTACTACAAAAAAGGGCTATAAGAATCACCTGTGGAACAAAATATAAGGAATCATGCCATGACTTGTTTCCAAAAATTGGTGTAATAACTGTAGTAAATATGTACATTCTAAAAGCCAGCACAAAATTTGTTCCGATTTGTATCAGTACAATGTCAGAAATAAGGAAAAATTTTACTTCAGCAGCCACAGAGAAGCACTGTATGAAAAGGGTCCACGATATGCAGGTCTGATTGATTTATATTTGGTCCCATTTGATTAAAACCTATTTTCTTGCAATATTTAACCTATTTATTACAATTTAAGACATCAAAATGGCAATGTTTATAATATTGTTACATACATTTTTCAACAATTTTTTAGGTGCTAAAAATGATTTAGGTACTACATTATACACATATTTACATTTTTCTCTCGGTATTCATGTTCTCAAGTTATTTACATATCATAATACGTTCAGTTAGTTACAGTATCTCTATAACAACAATAGTAGCATGTTTCATTCACTGATACATATACTCTTCTACACTATAACATTATTTTTCCATTAAATAATTCTTTAAAAGTTTTTGGAATATCTTTTTGCTCACATTGTCCTGCAAAATCTTTGGAAGGCGCTTTATGAGTCTGACACCCGAGTATAGAGGACCTTTTTCAGCAACTCTCAGTTGGTGTTCTATACTTCTCAGCTGGCCTTTATTTCTTGTTTCATATCTACGAACATCTGCATTTCTTTCTAGTACTGCAGTTCCTTTTATTAATGATATTATTGTTTTGTAAATGTATAGAGATGGAAATGTTGGTATTTTTAGTCTATGGAAAACAGTTCTGCATGAGTCTCTTTGTTTCTTGTTCAAGATGATCCTAGCAGCTTTTTTTGCAATGTAAATATTCTTTTTGTATTTTTGCAGTTGGAATTTCCCCAAGCAGTTATTCCATATTGTAGGAATGGCTCCATTAGATCATGGTACAATGTACATAAAAACTCCTTGCTGGCTTAATATGCAAGCTGCTTCACAACAAATACTGCAGTGCTTAATTTACTGCAAACATTATCTATATGTTGACTCCACAGGAGCTTATTGTTAACTGTAATGCCAAAATATTTAATAGTGGTAACTTCTTTCAGTCTTGTTTGATCTATGAATATATCTATGTGTTCTTCCTTTTCTCTGTTTGTGAACATCTTTAACATTGCCTTTATTAGATTTAGAATTAAGTCATTTTGTATAAGCCACTGTACTGTGTTATTTATTGATATAAACATTCTTCTTTCCACTGTTCCACATTTTTTTCTACATTCATTAGTGTCATGTCATCTGCATATACTATTTTTTATCTTTCTCACAGACCTCAGTATAGTTTACAAATAGATTGAACAGAAGTGGGCCAAGTACAGATCCTTGAGGCACTTCATACTTATTATTTCTGATTTCAGATCTGCATCCATTTTTTGTTTCCACATTCTGCTTTTGTTGCTGATGTATGATTTTATCCACTTGGATGTGTGTCCACAAATACCATAGCTTTCAAGTTTTCAGTAAGTGTAGTATGTGTGATTGTGTCAGACACTTTAAACAAATCCAGAAACATAGCAGACAAGAGTCTCTTTGGCCTAATGCATCTATAACAGATTTTGTGAGGCTCAAGATGGCAGTTTCTGTAGATTTCCCTTTTTGGAAACCACATTGCGCTGGAATCACAATTTGTGTTTCTCCAGGAATGTGGTCAACCTATTATGCATGAACATCTCTAGTACTTTTGAGAAACCAGAGATTAAAGACACTAGTCTGTAGTTATTTGGGTCATTTTTGTCTCCTTTCTTAAATATGGGTACTACTTTGCTTGCTTTGAATTTTTCTGGGAATACTCCTTCTCTAAATGAGCAGCTTGCAATATCCAAAATAAGTATGATTATTTCTTAATTCACATGTTTTACTAAATAATTTGATACTTCGTCATCTCCTGCAGAATTTTTGGGTTTTACTTTCTGAATTATTTTTTAGTTCTGTTTCTGTTACTGGTTCCAGGAAAATTGGATGGGTTGGTTGGCCAAGTGTTTTAGCACACTTTGACCAATGATGATTTGTTTCACATTTTAAATTTTGCACAGCATCCATAATGTTGTTCTTTAGTGTATTAGCAATTTTTGTTCGATCTGTAATTATGTTGTCATCAGTTCACATTGACATAAAATTGCTGTTTTTACACTTTTTTATTTGAATTTGCAATGGCTCTGTTTATTGAAATGGCTTTTGTTTTCCTTATCAGTTGCCTGTGCTTCTTCTGATACTGTTTATATGTCTCCATATTTCCTGTCTGTCTGAGTTCCTTCACTCTAGTTCTGAGTTCAGTTATTCCTTTCGTAATCCATTTCTTACCGTGACCCAGCTTTTTCTGAAAGCTACTTTAGGGAAGACTACATGAAAGTGATGCATTAGTGTGTTAAAAATGCATCAAACTTCTCATTTGCACCTTGTACTTGCATTTTTTAAGCCCATTCTTCTTTCCTCAGTGTTGTTTTGGAAAGTTCATGTATTTTTCTTACCTTGCATTTCTTCTGTTTTTGGGCTCCTATTTATGTACTTGTGAATTATTAACCCATGATGGTCAGAGATTGCTGTCTGTAGAACTTTTGCCTCACATTTACTATTTTCAATATTTATGATTATGTTCTCAATGATGTTCTGACTATGATCAGTCACTTTTGTAGGTATATCTATTATTGGTTTCATGTTACACTGTAAAAATGTCTCTTTCAATTTTTGTTTTGATTTTAATTCTTTACCTGTATCTATGTTATAGTCTCCACATATTACAACATCTTTCATTTTAATCTTCAGTAATAATTTTTCTAGTATTGTTGAGAAATGGTGTAACATTACCACTTAGGGACCAGTATACACAGGTAATTCTTAGCTCTTCACTCATTACACCATTAATTTCAAAATCTTTTTTAATGCAAACTGGAAGGGTTACATATTTACAATATTCAGTATCTTGCGGACTTCCAATTTTTTTCTTGTATCTCTCAACACCTCCACCTTTATGTTTTGATCTACAGAAATAATTAATCAAATCATAATCTCTTATTATTAGGCTGCTAAGTTCTGCTTCATTCAGGTGACACTCACTGGTGTATAATATATCCGGTTGAGTTTCATTCAGGACCACTTCCACTTCAAGTTTTTCGTTGCCTAAGTACTAAATATTTTGGTACAAGATTTTACTGTTTTTTTTTTTTTTCCTCTTTATGTCTCCTGGGTTGCTGATTATCTGTTGTAGTTGGAGCTGGATATGTGACTATGCTCTGTTCATTATTATTTATCTTGCCCTTCTTCTCTTTCATTGGCTGCAGAATAAAAAATCTTTTGCTAAATAGTGGGGAACTGCTCATACTCTCTGTGAAGTCCGCATTGGTTTCCTTTCTATTTGTCCAACTTTAGAAGTTGTTGGTTGTATGCTTTGATGTATTTCACAATCTGTTTGTGGTGCTGTGTGTGATGGTTCTTTATTACATTTAATCCACTATCAGTTGTTTCTGTTGACAGATTGTGATCTTCCTGTTTTTTACAGTGTGTTTGTTCCAATATTACTGTTAATGCTGCATCTGCTTCTAATTTTGTTGATTTAGTGTGGCCTATCTCAATGTTGGAATGTGATGGTCCAGTTTTTCCAGACACAAGCAGACATATTTGCTTGTGTCTGTATGTGTGGATGGATATGTGCGTGTGTGCGAGCGTATACCTGTCCTTTTTCCCCCCTAAGGTAAGTCTTTCCGCTCCCGGGATTGGAATGACTCCTTACCCTCTCCCTTAAAACCCACTTCCTTGCGTCTCCCCCTCTCCTTCCCTCTTTCCTGATGAGGCAACAGTTTGTTGCGAAAGCTTGAATTTTGTGTGTATGTTTGTGTTTGTTTGTGTGTCTATTGACCTGCCAGCGCTTTTGTTCGGTAAGTCACCTCATCTTTGTTTTTATATATAATTTTTCCCACGTGGAATGTTTCCTTCCATTATAATGTATTATTATTATTACTATTATTATTATTACAGCTACATAAAGTTTACTTAAATTTTACAGCACTAGTTGTTTCTGCTTTGTTACTTTAACCTCATTTATAATAATTCTTTTGGTATCTTTGCTACCTGGGAAAATTCTACTGTTTTCATTGTCTTCAAAAAACTGCTAGATCTTTTCATTTGTTTCTTCAATTTCACCTATTCCTTTCTAAAACTGGTAGAATGCTGTGATCTTTCACGAATTTTGGAGTAACTCTAACCAAACAATGAGAAATGTTGAACTCATGAACTATTTTTTTTTTGACCACGAGTCAGGGAGAAAACTTAAAATTTTAACTTTTGCCCCTTATGCATCACTGAACACTTACTTTTTAATTCCTCAATTAACCTTAAATATTCAGTGTCAGATGATTCTGCAGGTAGGATTTCTTCTTTTTTAGAAATACTGTTGGTATCTGCATTATTAAAGCATGATTCTAAGTCTTTTATAATTTTGTCTGTAATTTGTTGTACCTTGCTTTCAATAGCTGCTTTCATTTTTCCATAACTCAACTTCCTCAGTTTCAATGTAAGAGATACCTCTAAATTAGAACAAGCAAATTACAATTTGCTAATAGCTCTCTCATTAGGAATACACGCTGAAGCACCAACGAAAGTGGTATACACTTGCGTATTCAAATACAGAGATACGTAAACAGGCAGAATATGGCACTGCAGTCAGCAAGCCTGTATAAGACAACAAGTGTCTGGTGCAGTTGTTATATCGGTTATTGCTGCTACAATGGCATGTTATCAAGATTTAAGTGAGTATGAATGTGGTATTATAGTCAGCACATGAGCGATGGGACACATCATCTCCATGGTAGTGACAAAGTGGGGCTTTTCCTGCACAACCATTTCACGAGTGTATCGTGAATGTCAGGAATCCAGTAAAACTTCAGATCTCCAACACTGCTGCAGCCGGAAAAAGATCCTGGAAGAACGGGACCAACAACGACTGAAGAGAATTGTTCAACATGACAGAAGTGCAACCCTTCTGCAAATTGCTGCAGATTTCAGTGCTGGGCCATTCACAAGTGTCAGTGTGCGAATAGTTGAGCGAAACATCATCAGATGTACCCTTGATGACTGCATGACCCAAAGCTTTACACCTCATTTGGGCCTGTCAACACCGCCACTGGACTGTTGATGTCTGGAAACACACTGCCTGATAGGGTGAGTCTTGTTTCTAATTGTATTGAGAGGATGGACGTCTATGGGTATGGAGACAATCTCATGAATGCATGGACCCTGCATGTCAGGAGGGGACTATTCAAGCTAGTGGAGGCTCTGGAATGGTGTAGGATGTGTGCAATTGAGGTGATGTAGGACCCCTGATGAATATAGATATGACTCTGACAAGTGACATGTATGTAAGCTTTCTGTCTGATCACTTGCATCCATTCATGTACATTTTGAATTCAGATGGACTTCTGCAATTCCAGCGGGTCAAAGCAATACCTCACATGTCCAGAATTGCTATAAAATAACTCCAGGAACACTCCGCTGGCCACCAGAATCCCCAGACATGAAATTATTGAGCATATATAAGATGCCTTGCAACATGCTGTTCAGAAGTGATCTCCACCCCCCTTGTACTCTTACGGATTTATGGTCAGCTCTGTAGGATTCATGGTGTCAATTCCCTCCAGCAGTACTTCAGACATTAGTCAAGTCCATGCCATGTCATGCTGTGGCACTTCCCGTGCTCGCAGGGGCCTTACATGAATTAGGCAGGTGTACCAGTTTCTTTGGTCCTTCAGTATAAATGTCATTAACAAGGTTACATGATTCTGCCCGTGCATTCATGATAAATATTTTGAGCACTGGGAATTTCCAGAAATCACATTAAGCTTCACTCGTGAATCTGAATTACTTGCACTTAACAAGGACAAATGTTCTACTTTTATTTCCCCTAAACTGACTTTTTATGAACTCTGAGTGGTTCAGAGCATTTTTTTCCAAAAATGTACATCAGGATGTATTTTTTCTCATGATTCATACTGATGATTCAGAAGAACATACTTGTACTTTTAAAAAAAAGTCTGTCTATCTCCATCAAAGTCATTGACATTTCTTAGTTTCTTGAAACTGTACCATAAATTGTTTTGAGACATGCTTCACTTACTATATGTCCAATAGAGCACTGTTCATCCATTATATTGCATTCCAATAAGTCTTTCAAATTTATATATTATCAAATTTTAAAATTATTTTAGTTAATTAAAAATTTGACTCATGACAAAAGTGCACAAAATATTCTACACTCTCAGTGAAGTATGTACATCAACTATAACAGAAATTTCTGAACAGAATGACTACAACAATGCCATACCCAGCAAATGTAGTGAGAGTACACAGTTCATGTACAGACTTATTACTGACTACTGGGCTCCTGTGCAGACTTGTATCACTGTCCACTGAGCTGCAGTACACACTTGTCTTGAGGACTAAACTCATGCATAAAACTGTAGCCTTCTCAACAACAGAGAAATTTCACATGTTTATTATTTTACTTTTATCATTTTGAATTTGTAATATGCACTATTAATTGAGAATAAACCTAAATGTAAATCGGAAATTTTTGAACATAGAATTTAAACAAAGCTCCTATTGTTTAATATTGTATTGTTAAATAAAATAATACTAACTAATTATAGGATGATAGTGTTAAATAAATACAGGTTACAACTAGATTTTATTACAATGAAACAATAAACCATTTAAATAGGCAACAACCGTAAGATCAATTGTAGTGTAATGTCAATTATTTCAACATTTTCAAAAATTCATATCTTTGTTCACAGTCATACATCAATGTTTTTATAGTACTTTGCTGTTATATAAGAGTACAAAATGTGCAAAAATCAAATTTTCATATTCAGTTCCACCAGAGACAACTACCTCCAAACTTAACAAAAATAAAGATTTTCAAATTTCAAAAATTAATAAAAAATTAAGGAAACATTTGTGTGTTCTTGCTCTATACAAGACTGGTAGTTTATGATATGTAACTAGAGAAAAAAATACATTCTGATAAATCACTCCATGGCTGTTATTTTTGGGTCTAAAAAGTGGATTTTCCAGATTTTCAATATCAAAGTTTGGAGGTCATTTTGACTAGTTATTTTTGAATTTAGGGTAATAAGCAATGTTGTAGAGGATACGTTTCTAAAAACAATCTGTTGATTACAGTCTTGTGACTTAAAGCAGTGAAGAGATATTCCAAGTGACGGTTATGTCTCCAAATTGAAAAACTATCATGTACTTACAAATAAAAACAGCCGTCATTCAGTAATAGTGCAGGATAATTTTTTTTTTAAACTGTTTTGAACTTTTAAATTATAGGGTAATCACGTGTAAAAAAATAAAAATATTAAAAAAACAGTCGAACCACCCTCATTGAACCACCCGTACATTTGTCTATTGGTGGCAGTTCATGGACAGTAAACCACCTCCACTGCTATCTCTTGCCACAGGCTGTTGATATGAGCATTTACTAGTTCGTGCATCTGCAATATGTCATACTTTAATTCAGTCATAATCATTATCATTTCACTTGTTACTAAATCATTAGAGATTCTGAACTGACACACCACTTTTTGACTTACACTTTGTGCAGCGGCATGTAGTTTTGTGTCAAGCAATTCATTAATTTATGTCTCTTGTGTCCTTAATCAAGATAAGAAGTCATTTGCAAATTCCGTGCATTGCTCACCAAAACTCTGATCTTACCCTCTGGCTCCAAAACCAAATTGAGTTGTGAGCTGTTGTACCAATGTTTCCATTCTTGTCTGCACCGTTTTAAGTGTGCTCACATCATTTGATAATTGTTGTATCGCATCTGGTGTGATATGCATCTTTTAATGCTGTAATTTTGGAATGTATTCCTGTGAAATTGACAGTGATTTCATTGGGCATTGATTTGATTGGATCTTATTCTTCTTCAGATACCTGATCTTGTGTGAACTGTATTAAAATTCTCACCCATTTATGTGTCCAAACCATGGGCAATGTGATCAAAACTTTTCTTTAATTGTTTTGACTGTTCTTTCGCAATATTACATCTAATTTCAGTTGGGGGCAGATGTACTTGCACTTCTGTCTCAATAGGGGGCACATTTTCAGTGGTCACCTGCATCACATTGCTGTCTTCAACATTTTCATGAGTTTGTATTTTGTCTACATCATCCATATTTTGTACTTTGCCAATTTTTTATTGGAATACAGTTAATAATTTAAAAAAATGATATTACTCACTTCACTTGCACCTGGATTCATGAAATCTGATAGCAAGAGATAAAACAAGGATAGAGTTGCCATATCTACATGGGACCTTGTTGGGACATTTTCAGCTGGGGGTGTAGAAATGAAGTAAAAAATTTATTTGATACAATTATTTTTTATTTAGAACATAATTACATGGAACTTGTCGCAACAGAAATGGTTGGTACAACACATTTTTGGATCATTTCACCTTTTTCAGTAAATCTTTTTTCCCTTTTACATATTTATAAAACTCCATGGAAGTCAGCTTGTAGTTAAACAGGCAATGTTAGATTGACTCCACACTCCCTAGCAGCAGCCTACTCCTTTCATCAGTACACTAGGCCAACATCAGTGAAAATACTCTTTCCATGGTGGATTGCATGTGGCAATAGAAAACAAATATTCACACAATTTTTGCAGTTGACATGGGCGTTCACAAATTTCGGTTTCCTTAAGTAAGTAAACCCATCATTTTTCCATGGAGTGATTACACTTCCATTCTTGTGAGTCACACTAAGTTTCTAAAAAGCTCTTGAGATACATATATTCCTGGAAAGAATTGCCACCTGAAATTTTCACACATTTGTAGTCATGCATACAATAGCATTTTCGATCACCACCCAAACCGCGGTTTCAGATAGCATCATCCTATCAAATACTGGATATTTGTTAAAAGAAAGAGCCCATTTCTCTAAGTAATTAAATGCTATGAAAGCCATTATCTCTTCCTCATTATTATTTATTGGTTAGAGGTCTCGTTCTTCAATTTGTTCATATTCATCTGGATTTACACGCCAATAAAATTGGCAGTCTTCCTCTCATTCAAATATCTTTGAGTGTTGATTAATATATTTCTTATTTTTATTATGAGACTTTATTCTTACCCAAGCATTTTATATTTTTTTCAATTAGAGCCATGTTTGACTACAGAAACCTGAAGTAAATTTCACTGATAAGACTACTGAAATCTGAAATAATCTGAAATTATTTTAGGTGGCCTTCTTCAGCATCAAATAATTGTTTTAATGGAGTCCAAAGCTTGATAATTCTCTCAATATTAGGTATTAACAACAGCCATCTTGTTTTTGAGTGAGATAGAAGAGTCTGATAACTGACATCAACATATAAGTAGAAATCTTTCAGCTTCTCTGTCCTTCCTTCTACATTTTCTCCTAGTTCTTCTCTAATTTTGTGAAACACATTCTGCTGGCCATGTCAATGAATCCCTCCAAAGTTGGTTATGGGTACTGTCTCCTCAAAAAGCAATTAATTTATTTAATGGAATTTTCAGTTGTCTTAAATTGTCTAGACAAAACTTTACAATTGTCTCTAATGTTTCGTTATTCAGCAAATCAAACTCCCACAACTTCTGTCAGTTTCAGTTAAGTATTTAAGAACTAAAGGAAACACCTTTCCAGCCTTGTGGTTCAATGTGTTGGTGCTTATGCCATAAAATGAAAATTCTAGCAATTGTTTAATCCATCTGGACATGGAGTGTGGTGCGAGAATATTTTTAACAATTGCTGTAGCTTTGGTCCAAGCTGTAGACTGCTTTGCAGCAACTTTGGAGTCAGGATGCATTGTGGCATCCAATTTTATGGTACAGTTGAGAGAACTGAAGGGCTGATGATGCTTGACAACTTTATAAGCTGTTGATAGTTCTGCAGCAGCAATGAGCAGTTCTTCTTGGGTGTCTTTGTCAATCATGAATGTGGAAATAGACTTTGATGTTGATGCTACTGCTCATTTATTTGTATGAGTCTTCATAGAAATGTGATGCCTCATAACTGTGAGTTACTGAGATGAAATAGCCACAAATCTCACACAACACTTCCTGACCCATATGTCCTTTCTTGACAAAAGATCACTCTTTTGTGTAATAATCCAAAAAGCCACACTTTCTCTTTCCATCCTTAGACATCATCTTAAGATATGATAAGTTTATTAGATGGCAAACAGTCGAAAATAACACTCATCTAACATGTCTAATATTTCTCATGTAACTCACATGCTGTGGTGTGTCAGTCCTTGGAAGTTTATTTCAAATAAATATGGGCTGTCTTTGCCAAAAACTATATTATTGCCAAAAGTAGTTACTATCAAGAAAAAAATATTACATATTGAGAAAAAAACGGGCACTTTAAACTGTAGACTGAAGCCTGTGACTGGATAAGAAGCATTTCAAAGCACATTTTACACATTTTTCGTGCACATTCAAGACATAATGCACATCCACATTGTTAAAAGGATATTTAGTCTTCCTCTTAAGTTTCAAAGGGCAAAAATTACAGGTTTTTCTTATTTTAAAAGGGTCCTCAAGAGCCTGAAGTTGTGGATGTTTTTCATCTGATATCTGCAGTATGCGTCTGATTGAAACAGTAAGTTGCCTTAGAAGACTTCTTATCTGCAAGTGGCATGCATAAGGGGATTTGCTAGTGGCTTTGCTAATGATTTCATGAAATCAAGATGTGTTATGTCTGGAGTCTTCTTGAAAGATTGGGACAGATGATAAGCCTTTACTCTGCAGGCAATATCTTACCAGTGCGAAAAAATTGCTGCAGGCCATCATCTTGTCATTTGGCTTGTGGGGTAGGCTACACATTTTTGATCCAGGGAATCCACACCGCCTTTTGTTGTGTTATAGAAAGAGACAATTTCTGGTTTACCATTCTCTGGGTTGAGGCTCTCACAATGGTGCATACTGGAGACCAGGATTACAGCTTTCCCATTCTTTGGAATGTAACAGAGAAGTGGCATCTCTTCTGTGAAGCTGTACATGCAGTCTTCTCCAGTCTTCCACTTTGAAGAAGAACAGACTAAAAATCTTTGAAACTGCTGCAGCAGGATCTTCCTTCTTTCTTTCCTCCCTATCTCCTGGGCAATCAAACCTAAGAGCGGCCAAAAAGGACAACATCCTTTTTTTCTTTTCTTTTTTCTCCATGGCACGTCGAAAAATGTCATGTCGTGTCCCATCAGTTGCAAAGAGACAGTCTAGGGACGTATTTCCTTATCTGAAAATCACTGTATACGCAGGAAGACCAATGAATACTTATAGTTCGGTCATGTCAATTTCATGAAGGGAAGTCAATCTTTAATGGTTCTCATAATTTGTTCTCATTTTTGATATTTTTGCATTTGTCCATGAGATTTCTGGATTTTCTCCCAAATTTCTAGCCAGTGGTTGAAACCAGGGACTTGAACAATTATGTTATGGTGCCTCATCCTTACTTTCAAGGGGGGTTGTTTTTTCCAACACTTGAAACACTTATTTTTTCCGTAAAAATATGTGTAAGAGTCATCATTACTACCATAACTCACAGTATTTTCATCATCTTTATAATCAGTAGGCCTTTATTCCATCTCTGGATGTTCTCTAACTCTTGCTTAGAATCTGAGCTATGACTGCTTTCAATTTGGTAAGATTCTTCCGCTTCACTATTGTTGTCTAGACACTCAGCAAGCCAAACCTAAAGACGAACTGCAAAACTAGGATTACTGCCCTTACAGCGCTTGATAAAGACAGTCTTTCTGCCACCTTCCCTGTAATGAATAAACCTGGAGCTAAGTTTCCTTATTACACAATATTTGAAGCTAAAGAAATAAAAATGAATTTAAATATACAGAAAACAAATTACCTGAGGAAAGTAAGGGAACTGCTATGCCACAATCTCAAAGACCATTCCACACAAGAATGACGGAACTGACAATGGTAAAAACACAAACTCTTCGCTGCACAGCCTTCACACTCAAACGGAAAGGTAGGTAGAGGGTAGAACTTGTAGCTGAAATACTTCAACGAAAGGAGGTGATAATAAAATGATGCCACTCTACGAGACTGCTGCATGTCAGTTAATGGATAACACTTTGCTCATCAAAGTACACATCACTATACATTTCACAACCTATATACCCATAGTAAACACTTCAAACATTACTAACTTGCACTCATTGTTTGTATTATGTTTAGAAAGAATCATCTTATCAGATCACTATTCAAATGGGAACTGATTGTTTCTTCCGCACAGTGCTGCTTATATAATAGTTCCACCCCATACAACTGGAAAAGTTGAGTATTATTTCGAATGATGGTACCACATTTAGAAGGTGCTTGCATCATCAATACAGGCTATTCAAATGAAATGCCATCTGTGAGATGACCTCGTCAACACAAACTTATTGACATAACGTCAACACAAACTTATCGACATAAATACTAACTGAGGCTGCGTTTAAATGTGTGCAGACATGTAGCATTGCTTTGGTACTTGAGCTGAGCTCATACCAGTATCTTGGAAAATTGGGACAAAATTGGGTCCTGTCAGGATGCTAGGACAAGAAAGTCCATAACAGTGACTGTCCTGATATATTGGGTCGGATGGCAACCCTAAACAAAGATGCCCTTACCTTGAATTTTTATGTGACGATCAGAATAATTTTCTAATATAATATAATTATCTTTTTCTCTCAATAAATTTAAACAGATATTTCTGGTTTTACTTCTTTCTGCTCTGTGGAATTTTATTTCATAGACTTTACACACTCCATTCCCAATTTTTTTTATCTTGTTGGTACACAAGTTCCTGATGTTTGCATTTTCAGCTGCTTTGAATGTTTGGCTTATTGTTGACAGTTGAGAAGATTATATGTTTTTTCAAGTGTTCTGCGAATTTTTACTTTTGAAAAGATGGATTAAGGAATCTGCATTAAATTCTGCATGAAAAATGTTTTAAACTGCAGTACCACATTCAAAATTTTGAGTGTGCCTTTTGGTGAATCTACTGTGAGTAAGACCTGAGTTTACAAGTAATGTTAATATTTCAAAGTGAGTTGAGATGTTGAAGAGGACAGCTGCCAAACACGCTCTTGCTCAGCAGTTACAGATGACAGAGAGGAAGCAGTAAAGAAAATAGTCCTCGAATATCACCAGATCATCATCACAGACGTTGCTGATGATGTCAGAATACTTTTTGGCTCATGTGAAGCAATTTTTTCTGATGTTTTGGGCATGAAATGTGCAGCAGCAAAATTTGTTTCAAAATTGTTGAGTTTTGACCAAAATTGATGTTGTATAGACATTGCTCAAGAATTACTGAATGAAGACCACAATGCACCAGAATTTATAAAGAAAGTAATAACAGGTAACAAAACTTGAGTATATGGGTATGATGTTGAAACCAAGGCCTTGTCAACCAATGGAAACTGCCTGAAGAGCCAACACTGAAAAAATTCACAATTTCAATCATGTGTGAAGGTTCTTGTCACTGTTTTCTTTGATTGCAATGGGATAGTGCATCATGAGTTCCTGCCTTATGGTAGTACAGTCAATAAGGAATACTATCTGGAAGCTGTGCTCCATTTGCTTGAGGCAATCAGTAGAAAATGACCAGAATTGTGACAAACTAACTGTGGAAATTGCATTGCGATAATGTTCCTGCTCACACCTCATTGCTTGTTCATGGTTTTTTGGCATAAAACGAAACTGTTGTGTCACCTCAGCCACTGTATTTGCTGGACATGATACCCTGTGATTCCTTTCTATTCCCGTGGCTGAAGAGAACCATGCTGAAACCAAGGCCTTGTCTTCCCTCTGCTTCTAAGATTGGATAAAACACTGGCACAAGTGCATTATATCTGAGAGGGCTTACTTTCGAGGGGATAAAGTTGATACTCATGAATAAATAAAAATTCTTTAGAAAAATGAAAATTCCCATTAGTTTTTGATCACATCTTGTTTTATACTACTACACATAAATGTGTGATTGCCTCCAGAAAGAAACATTACAAATGTGATGGCACAATATGGCCAGTAATTTCTAACACACATCACAAGACATTTAATTTTTTTATAATACTCATTAACTGTTGTATTAGATTTTTATGCCATCATCGGTTATATTTCTTTGATGTGTCAGGCTCTGGTGGCTATTGAGCTTCATCATTGTTTGAAGGTTTATTGACCATAAATACACCATTGTGGCTTCTACATAAAACATGGTAATGAATATTCAATCACCTTGCATTACAACAGATCTGCAGGTTGAACTTGTGAACAATAAAACAACTAAATGAAATGACATGATGAGGCATCAGTCACTTTGCCCTCAAAGAATCTGAGTGCAATTTCCTGATACATCCAACTGTGAAATGTGATTTCAATAACAAATTCAATATTGTGACATTGAAAGGTTATTTACAATGACTGGCAGCCACCTGATATTTAAGAATGAAAGTATTTCTATTTCATAAAAGTATATAAAATGAGATTCGATAACATTACCCCTTACTATATATATATATATACCACATTCAGTTATCTCGGTTCCCAGATTTCTGCTGATGGCGACTGCAGCCATGAAATCCGGAGACGCCTGTTGCTCAGTAGACAGGCGATGTCAAACCTTGACAAGATTATAAGGTCCAGAGATATAACACTAGCAACAAAGATCCGTATTGTGAGGGCTATGGTCTTTCCAGTTGTGATGTATGGATGTGAGACCTGGACCATTAGAACGGCTGAATGGCGAAGAATTGACTCCTTCGAATTGTGGAGTTGGAGGAAACTTCTTAGAGTTCCATGGACTGCAAAGAGAACCAACAGATCAATATTGGAGCAAATAAAACCAGATTTCTCCCTGGAAGGTCTAGTGTTAAAACAAAAGCTGACCTACTTTGGACACACAATGCGAAGGCATACCTCGTTGGAAAAAACATTAATGCTGGGGAAGATTGAAGGAACTAGAAGAAGAGGACGTCAGAGGATGAGATGGATCAATGGCATCACAGAAGCAATGTGTTCCAACCTGGAAGGTCTACGGGAGAAAGTGCAAGACAGGAAAAAGTGGCGTGATTTGGTTCATGGGGTCACAAAGAGTCGGAACCGACTAAATGAATAGAGAGAGAGTTATCAATGATGAAAACTGAAGTAAGTCACAAGGAGAGGAAGGCTCCACTTCATTAAGAAATCATTTGTTCCTTTAAGAAAAATGAATTGCTTTTCTTTCTGTCTACATCCTTTATACTTTTCATATATGCAGTCCCTGAATTTTCTTTAATGCATGTTAATTAAGCATTGATATTATACCTCATTCAAAACAGAGTACTTTTTAGTAAACTGAAAGAGCTTTGGATTAAAAAGTCTTTTTAAGAAACATTTTAGTAGGTCAGATTTTAGAGGAGCTCACTGTCAATAGGGGTATTACACTCTTATGGCCATATGTATGGTTTAATTTTGTGTGAATCAAGCTTGGAATAAAGTGTCAATTTTAACTGGGACTCCTGTTTTGTAACAAGTTAGGAGAATTTGCTCCTTCAAATGATTGATCTAGTGGTGCATTGTTTGTATGGAAACCAGACAAAGACAACAAGTGAGGAATTCTTCACAGCCATAAACCATATGTCTCTGTGCATAGCTGTAATTGCATTAGGGATCACCTTTGCAGAAATCGAATTGCATTGTTGAGTTTTCTGAAGTAAGACAATTTCTGAACTTAATATGCAGAAATTATCATTTATTCATAGATAATTTTTTTCTGATGCTAGGGAATTTGGAATTCCTCTTACATCAATAGACTCCAGTAAGATAAAACACTCTAATTCACTCTCTTCTAGCAACATTAACACTGTAATTCACTTTGTTCTATTGTAATAAGTTCCTATTCATTTCACAATGTAACCAAATTACTCATGTCAAGAGATCCAGTTTTAGAAATAGTCCCCTCCCTACCCACTCAAATTCTGTACATATTTGGTGTGTAGCTGCCTAAACACATTGTAGGCGAGTCCACAAATTCTTAGCTGTCAGCGTTAGTACTTGTGTCCCTTTGTCAAGAATGTAGAAGTTTTGCAGCAAGAATGCAGAAGTCTTGGCCATTACGTGATCATGTCTTTCATTGAATAGTTAAGTTGCAGACAGGCACAACAAAAGGACTGCTAAACAAGTAAGATTTTGGCTAAAAGGCCTCTTTGTGAATTAGACCACATACAAACACACATTCACACAAACGCAACTCATACACATGACAACCATCTCTGGCTGCCGAGACTGGAGTGAGGGCAAGAGGACATGATGGGAGAGTAACGTGGAGGCTGGGACGGGGAGGGGCAAGGATAACAAGGCAGGGGTGCATGATGGAAAACTGGTTGTGGGAGCATATTGGGACAAGATGGAAAAAGGGTAGGGCAACTAGGTGCAGTCGGGAGGTTAATTGGGGGTAGGGAGGAGGAGGGAGATATGAAATGCACAGAAGTAAAAAGACTGTGGGGGTGCTGGTGGAATAGAAGGCTTTGTGGTGCTGGAGTGGGAACAGTGAAGGGAATAGGTGAGTGAAAGACAGTGAGTAATGAAGATTTAGGCCAGGAGGGCTACAGGAATGTAGATATATTCAGGGAGAGTTCCCACCTGGCAATTCAAAAAAGCTGATGTTGGTAGGAAGGATCCAGATGGCACAGGATTTAAAGCAGTCACTGAAATGAAGAACTGTGTGTTGGACAGTGTGGGTACCCCAGCTGTTTCTTCACCATAGTTTGTTGGTGGCCATTCATGTGGTCAAACAGCTTGTTGGATGCCATACCCATATAGAAAGCAGCCCAGTGGTTGAAGCTTAACTTCTAGATAATATGACTGGTTTCTTAGTTATGTTGCTAAGTTTCTCACTAAGGAAGGTGTCACCCTGTTCAGATGTATTTTTGCTTCTGATTAGCGTATATTTAGATATACTGAAACTGTGGTCAAGGATTTCAATAAATCTTTATCCTGCACTGTTTGGCAGTTATCTCGTCCTGGGTGGTACTGAGTCATATGGGGAATGCTCCTCTGCTGCTGTCGGACAGTTGGACTTCGGGAGATGGTGTGTGACTGGAGAGATAAGGCATAGGAAATCTGTTTCTGTACAGGGTTGAGAGGGTAATTACGAAACTTCCTGGCACATAGTTTTAATCTGCCAGGAAGTTTCATATCAGCACACACTCCACTGCAGAGTGAAAAATCTCATTCTGGAGGCTAATTATGGTCTGTGATAGCCTCAGTGAAATCTTTGATGTATTTTGAGAGGGACTGCTTGTCACCACAGATGAGACAGCCACGAGCGGCCTGACTATATGGAAGGGACGTCTTGGTATGAAATATGTGGTAACTGTTGTGACGGTTCACCTTCTTTATTTCTTCATTTGTTGTCCGTGGTGTCGACGTATTGTGTTTTGATACAGGCTGAAAAATGGGGTGTGGAAGTGCAACACTGACTACTTTAAACAACGTAGCCGACAGGTGCACTGTTGCGTTTCACAGTAGTTTACTTTCACTGTTCACAACCCCCTAATAATATACAGTTATATATGGATAGTGCACTATTGTTTTAACTTTCCGTAAGCCTCATTAATAGTTTGCAGGCAACCCTCCACATACTGCTACAACAGTTTACTACTGAGCATCTAAACAGTAAAAACCTAATCACAAAGTTCACAGTTCTTGGAGAATAGAAAAGTACATATGGAGCAGACACTGTCATTGTTTTAGCACATGGCCTAATTGTGTCCACTTATTTCACAGATGCATTGTTGTTGATCTAACCAATACAGGTTCCTCATCTGAAACTTGGCCGTGGACTGACTGTCTCGAGACAAAAAATTGGGCCCTTATATATCCTCACAATAATAGGTACTGAAACTTCACATTGTTTGATGTTTAATTTACAGAAATTATAATTAAAACTTAATTCATTAAATTAATTGAATACATTGAAAAATTCTGTCTTTTTAACGGTTTCTTCTACTACAAGAGTTAGGCCAAATTATTTGTTTAAATCACAATGTTAACAAATATAAGTATGAAAACAATACTTTGGACAAAACTGTTAATTACTTTGGAATTAGTTAAGGGCTGGCTTTGCTAACATGCTTTTGAATAGAGAAAAATAGATTCTTTAAGAATACTATTAGGTGTTCCTCCAAATGTTTATAATTAGTACAGAATTTATATTTGTTTATAAGTCAACAATAGAATTTAAGTTATGAAACAATTACTGATTCCACCCTATAATGAAATAATTAACTAGGAATAGCCAAATAAATAAAAAAATCAATTACATACATAAAACTAAGCACAAAATTAGATCTGGTGTTATATTCTTTAAAACTGAGGGTCAATCTTTCTGTATTATGAAAATAAAAATTATACTCACATATGTTAATGGAATTCAAAAATGGAATTCCAAAATGAAAAAATGATTTTTAAGAAGGCAGATGGCAAAACAAGAAGGGAAGTAAAAATATACCAGCTTGCTTCGTCACATCACCCCCTCACTGGATAGAGCAGATAGATATGGCAAATAGCTAATTGGACAATTTGATGACTACAAGTGGCCCCAGACAGTGGGTTAAAAATTCTACGCACAAAAACATATTACATAGAAGTAGCGGAAAGGAGAGAAATAAAAAGACTGGGTGTGGCGATGAAATGATGGCTGTGTAGTGCTGGGATGGGAACAGGGAGGGGGCTGGATGGGTGAGGACATTGACTAACAAAGATTGCGACCAGGAGGGTTACGGGAATGTAGGATGTATTGCAGGGAAAGTTCCCACCTGCACAATTCAGAGGTGTTGGTGAGAAGGATCCATATGGCACAGGCTGTGAAGCAGTCATTGAGATGACGGATATCATGTTTGGCAGCATGTTCAGCAACAGGGTGGTCCACTTGCTTTTTGGCCACAGTGTGTCGGTGGCCATTCATGTGGACAGACAGCTTGTTGGTTGTCATGCCTACATAGAATGCACCACAGTGGTTGCAGCTTACCTTGTAAATCACATGACTGGTTTCACAGGTAGCCCTGCCTTTGATGGTATAGGTGAAGTTCGTGACGGAACTTGAGTAGGTGGTGGTAGGAGGATGTATGGGACAGGTCTTGCATTGAGATCTATTACAGGGGTATGAATCAAGGGACTGGGAGCAGGGGTTGTGTAAGGATAGTTGAGTATATTTTGTAGGTTCAGTGGACGGCAGAATACCACTGTAGGAGGGGTGGGCAGGGTAGTGCGCATGACATTTCTCATTTCAGGGCACAACAAGAGATAATCAATACTCTGGCAGAGAATGTAATTCAGTTGCTCCAGTCCCAGATGGTACTGAGTTAAGAGGGGAATGCTCCTCTGTGGCTGGACTGTGGGACTTTGGGAGGTGGTGGGAGACTTGAAAGATAAGGCATGGGAGATTTGTTTTTGTACAAGGTTGGGAGGATCATTACGGTCAGTGAAGGCGTTAGTGAGACACTCAGTATATTTTGAGAGGGACTGCTCATCACTGCAGATGCAACGACCACAGGTGGCTAGGCTGTATGGAAGGGACTTCTTGGTATGGAATGGGTGGCAGCTGTCAAAATGGAGGTATTGCTGGTGGTTAGTAGATTTGATATGGACAGAGATACTGATGTAGCCATCTCTGAGATGGAGATCAACATCTAGGAAGGTGGCTTGTTGGATTGAGTAGGACCACGTGAAGCAAATGGGGGAGAAGTTGTTGAGGTTCTGGAGGAATGTGGATAGGATGTCCTCACCGTTGATCCAGATAGCAAAGATGTCATCAATGAATCTGAACCAGGTGAGGGGTTTAGGATTCTGGGATTTTAGGAAGGATACCTTTAGATGGCCCATGAATAGGTTGGCATAGGATGGTGCCATGTGGGTGCCCATAGCTGTACCCCAATTTGTTTGTAGGTAATGCCTTCAAAGGAGAAGTAATTGTGGGTGAGGATCCATATCTACATCTGTGTGATTACTCTGCTATTCACAATAAAGTACCTGTTAGAGGGTTCAATGAACCACCTTCAAGCTGTCTTTCTACCATTCCACTCTGGAACGGCATGCGGGAAAAACGAGCACTTAAATTTTTCTGTGTGAGCCCTGATTTTTCTTATTTTATTGTGATGATCATTTCTCCCTATGTAGATGGATGGCAAAGGAATGTTTGGAAAACTGGTGATTGAAATTTCATGAGAAGATCCCGTTGCAATGAAAAACGCCTTTGTTTTACTGATTGCCACTCCAATTCATGTATTATATCTCCCCTATTTTGCGAAATACAAAATGAGCTGTCCTTCTTTGTGCTGTTTTGATGTCATCTATCAGTCCCACCTGATGCAGATCCCACACCGCACAGCAATACTCCAGAATAGGGCAGACAAATGTGGTGTAAACAGTCTCTTTAATAGACCTGTTGCACCTTCTAAGTGTTCTGCCAATGAATCGCAGTCTTTGGTTTGCTCTACCCACAATATTATCTATGTGATTGTTCCAATTTAGGTTATTTGTAATTGTAATCCCTAAGTATTTAGCTGAATTTACAGCCTTCAGATTTGTGTGACTTATCACTTAACTGAAATTTAGCTGATTTCTTTGAGTAATCATGTGAATAACTTCACACTTTTCTTCATTGAGGGACAATTGCCACTTTTTGCACCATACAGATGTCTTATCTAAATCATTTTGCAAGTCATTTTGATCATCTGATGACTTTACAAGATGGTAAATGACAGCATCATCTGAAAAAATCTAAGACGGCTACTCAGATTGTCTCCAATGTCGTTAATATAGATCAGGAACAATAGAGGGGCTATAGCACTTCCTTGGGGAACGCCGGATATTACTTCTGTTTTACTCGATGACTTTCCATCTATTACTACAGGGTGTATACGTGGACTACAAAAAAAAATTCCCGGATTTCCCGGTTAAAAATACACTTTCTCCCAGGTGAAAACACACTTTTTCCATGTTATGTGACAGTATATTTTCCCTTGGAACTGCAGCACTTATCAATCCTTTAAATGGTTATGGTTTTATAAACAGCTGTAGAATTTCCCGGCACTTTAGAAAACGAAACTTAGGGAAAAAGACAAGTTTTGGAAATGTCTTTGATGTGTAGCAACATGTATGCTGCGTATTTTCATATTATGAGAGTATACATTGAAATTCCACCAAACACCGCATGTTACTTTCCAAATCATTGAAATCGAGATTGCAATGTGCTTTTGTAAGCCAGTCATAGCTCATGTCACGTGATCTCGCCAACCAATGACAACGGATATTCAGAGTGTAGGACTCGTGATGTAGTCAGCTAACAGCAACTTCACTGTTAAGTAGCATGAACATACAAACAGGGAAAGTTAATAGTTTAAATTAATATACATACTGTTGTTACAAGAAAAGCAAAGCTTTCACCTATAAAATTGGTGTCTAAGGTTAATAAGCTGCAAGATAAACTAACCTTTTGCATATAAAGTTGATCTGAGATGGTTGATACAGTGTGACTCGTACGTAGAGCATGCAGTGCAGTTTGTAAGGCAACAAGAGAAACACAGGAAAGAAAAGAATGGAGGATGGACATTGAGTATAGCAATGCAAAAAAAAGTAGTAACAAAGGAAAACAGCACAGGGTTAGAATCAAAGAAAAGCCATAAGGCAAAAATCAAACAATGGAAAATCCAGGACGGAATGTAACAATACAAGAGAAGGAAAGTTGCTACTCACCATATAGCGGAGATGCTGAGTTGCGATAGGTACAACAAAAAGATTCATACAATTACAGCTTTCGGCCATTAAGGCCTTTGTCAGCAACAGGCACACATGTACACACTCACACTCACGCAAACACAACTTGCACACACATCAGTGTTTGTGTGGGTATGTGTGTGTGTATGGCTAAGGGCACCAACATGGCACCATCCTATGCCAACCTATTCATGGGCCATCTAGGGGTATCCTTCCAAAAAGCCCAGAATCCTAAACCCCTCACCTGGTTCAGATTCACTGATGACATCTTTGCTATCTGGATTGAAGGTGAGGACACCCTATCCACATGCCTCCAGAACCTCAATAACTTCTCCCCCATTTGCTTCACCCAATCCTACTCAACCCAACAGGTCGCCTTCCTAGATGTTGAACTCCACCTCAGAGATGGCTACATCAGTACCTCTTTCCATATCAAACCTATTAACCACCAGCAATACCTCCACTTCGACAGCTGCCACACATTCCACACCAAGAAGTCCCTTTCGTACAGCCTAGCCACCCATGGTCATTGCATCTGCAGTGACGAGCAGTCCCTCTCAAAATATACCGAAGGTCTCACTAAAGCCTTCACTGACTGTAATTATCCTCCCAACCTTGTATAAAAACAAATCTCCTGTGCCTTATCTTGCGCAGGTGGGAACTTTCCCTGCAACACATCCTATGTTGCCGTAACCCTCCTGCCTCAATCTTCATTAGTCACTGTCCGCACCCATCCAGCCCCCTCCCTGTATTCATTCCAGCACTACACAGCTGTCATTTCATTGCCACACCCAGTCTTTTAATTTCTCTCCTTCCCACTATTTAAACCCCCCCCCCCCCCCCTCCCTACCTTTCTCCTGCCCTCCATCTAAACTGCAGCACTTCACTGTCCGCCACCCCCACCATACTATCCCTCCCACTCCTGGCCCCAGCCTCCGCCTTACCCCCACCCAGTCACCACTCCCATCATGCACTGGTGCTGCTGCTCGCAGTGTGGTTTCAGTTGTCTGAGTCTACAGATATGTGTGCAAGTTGTGTTTGTGTGTGTGTATGTGTGTCTATTGCTGACAAAGGCCCTAATGGCTGAAATCTATAATTGTGTGAATCTTTTTGTTGTGCCTATCGCGACTCAGCATCGCCACTATATAGTGAGTAGCAACTTTCCTTCTCTAATATTGTTATATTCCATCCTGGATTTTCCATTGTTTGATTACTTCTCACTTAAGTCTAAGAAAAAAGGTTTCACACTAAAAATGAAAGTCATTACTTCATAAATGAATACTTTACATAGTTCTCGTAACACTACAATAATTAAGACTAAAATTGACTACATTACAAAAGGTGTGGACTAGAAAAAATTTTAAGATCAATTGCACATTACACTACAAAACATTACTCTAAGTCATAACTGCCTGTAACTGGTTAAACTAGAAAGATTTTTAATCTTTCTCATTTTCAAAATAGCAAAAGCTCAAGATGTGCAGTAGCATAGATTTACTAATCATTACGATACGAAAAAAAACAGAGTCACCATTAAATACCTTAATTACTATTCAAATCAAAATTAAGAGGATGGACGCTGTACCAAATCATTGCCCCATTTCTCTACTCAACTCTGAGCACTACTCTCATTCAAAGAGAAAATTAACTCCTCAAAAAACTTACCTAATAGTTGATCTGTCAGAAATATCCACATCAGTCTAGCACCACAGTTATCAGCTAATCAGCAGACTTACTGTTCTTTGTTCCAGTATTACCACTTTAAGCCCATAATTCCTCAGAGCACAAAAAGAACTTTTCAGTTAGCCTATAGATCCAATGATGCAGCATTATATTACTTGTACCTCACTAAAATATTGCCCTTTCTTTTAAGCCCCCATTTCCAGCTGCAGTGTCATGAATTTCACAATATACACAGTACCCAATGTTGCCTAGTTCACAATTAGATCATCAATACAGTCACACCACATTTGTTTGTATACAGTTATGTTTTTCATTACTCAAGCGTGTCTGTCAGCTCCATTATATTACTTACCTTTCTTACCTCTTTAGCTAGTGGAGCGCATTCTCAAAAAAAATTATCCCTTCTGCAGAGACAGGCTCCCTAACCATTAAGACCCTAACATTATTTTATTATTTTGCTATTGCTTCATTATTTAATAAATACCTGCTCTGCTTATCTAATGTAAAATTGACTCTACTGAAAAACACTCCACAGTAACAGATCCTTATGCTACGGCAAACGTAACTCTACTTACTGAACAGGCAAAATTATCACTCAGAAAAACTGTTATTTCCCTGTATTCCGTCAAATTGCTTAAGATTCTAGCCTGAAGGGTGATATACATACAAATCTTGCTTATTCTTTCCACACATTACTCCGGGCAACTAAGTTTAAGGTTGTAATTCCTTAATGTTAGAAATGGCTAAACTGTGACACAAATAGATAGTTATCTCCATATACTTATTGCACTAAACACAAAATCTTCTATTATACCACAATTAATATTAAGACCTAGTATTCAAGATGATTTTTACTGCATATTGCCTCTGCTGCTGCACCAATGAGCTGATTACTTCAGATGTTAATTGTTTTTGCTGTGGTCTTCAGTCCTGAGACTGGTTTGATGCAGCTCTCCATGCTACTCTATTCTGTGCAAGCTTCTTCATCTCCCAGTACCTGCTGCAACCTACATCCTTCTGAATCTGTTTCGTGTATTCATCTCTTGGTCTCCCTCTACGAATTTTACCCTCAACACTTCCCTCCAATACTAAATTTGTGATCCCTTGATGCCTCAGAACGTGTCCTACCAACCTATCCCTTCATCTAGTCAAGTTGAGCCAAAAACTTCTCTTCTCCCCAATCCTATTCAATACCTCCTCATTCGTTATATGATCTACCCATCTAATCTTCATCATTCTTCTGTAGCACCACATTTCGAAAGCTTCTATTCTCATCTTGTCCAAACTAGTTATCGTCCATGTTTCACTTCCATACAAATACTTTCAGAAACGACTTCCTGACACTTACACCTATACTCAATGTTAACAAATTTCTCTTCTTCAGAAACACTTTCCTTGCCATTGCCAGTCTACATTTTATATCCTCTCTACTTCGGCCATCATCAGTTATTTTGCTCCCCAAATAGCAAAACTCCTTTACTACTTTAAGTGTCTCATTTCCTAATCTAATTCCCTCAGCATTACTCAACTTAATTCGACTACATTCCATTTTCCTCGTTTTGCTTTTGTTGATGTTCATCTTATATCCTCCTTTCAAGACACCATCCATTCCATTCAACTGCTCTTCTAAGTCCTTCACTGTCTCTGACAGAATTACAATGTCATCGGTGAACCTCAAAGTTTTTATTTCTTCTCCATGGATTTTAATACCTACTCTGAATTTTTCTTTTGTTTCCTTCACTGCTTGCTCAATATACAGATTGAATAACATTGGGGAGAGGCTACAACCCTGTCTCACTCCCTTTCCAACCACTACTTCCCTTTCATGTCCCTCGACTCTTATAACTGCCATCTGGTTTCTGTACAAATTGTAAATAGCCTTTCGCTCCCTGTATTTTACCCCTGCCACCTTCAGAATTTGAAAGAGAGTATTCCAGCCAACATTGTCAAAAGCTTTCTTAAAGTCTACAAATTCTGGAAACATAGGTTTGCCTTTCCTTAATCTAGCTTCTAAGATAAGTCGTAAGGTCAGTATTGCCTCATGTGTTCCAATATTTCCACGGTATCCAAACTGATCTTCCCCGAGGTCGGCTTCTACCAGTTTTTCCATTTGTTTGTAAAGAATTCGTGTTAGTATTTTGCATCCGTGACTTATTAAACTGATTGTTCAGTAATTTTCATATCTGTCAGCACCTGCTTTCTTTGGGATTGGAATTATTATATTCTTCTTGAAGTCTGAGGGTATTTCGCCTGTCTCATACATCTTGCTCACCAGATGGTAGAGTTTCATCAGGACTGGCTCTCCCAAGGCCATCAGTAGTTCTAATGGAATGTTGTCTACTCCCGGGGCCTTGTTTCGACTCAGGTCTTTCAGTGCTCTGTCAAACTCTTCACGCAGTATCGTATCTCCCATTTCATCTTCATCTACATTCTCTTCCATTTCTATAATATTGTCCTCGAGTACATCGGCCTTGTATAGACCCTCTATATACTCCTTCCATCTTTCTGCTTTCCCTTCTTTGCTCAGAACTGGGTTTCCATCTGAGCTCTTGATATTCATACAAGTGGTTCTCTTTTCTCCAAAGGTCTCTTTAATTTTCCTGTAGGCAGTATCTATCTTACCCCTAGTGAGATAAGCCTCTACATCCTTACATTTGTCCTCTAGCCATCCCTGCTTAGCCATTTTGCACTTCCTGTTGATCTCATTTCTGAGACGTTTGTATTCCTTTTTGCCTGCTTCATTTACTGCATTTTTATGTTTTCTCCTTTCATCAATTAAATCAATATTTCTTCTGTTACCCAAGGATTTCTACTAGCCTTCTTCTTTTTACCTACTTGATCCTCTGCTGCCTTCACTACTTCATCTCTCAAAGCTACCCTTCTTCTTTTACTGTATTTATTTCACCCATTCCAGTCAGTTGTTCCCTTATGCTCTCCTTGAAACTCTGTACAACCTCTGGTTTAGTCAGTTTATCCAGGTCCCATCTCCTTAAATTCCCACCTTTTTGTAGTTTCTTCACTTTTAATCTACAGTTCATAACCAATAGATTGTGGTCAGAGTCCACATCTGTCCCTGGAAATGTCTTACAATTTAAAACCTGGTTCCTAAATCTCTGTCTTACCATTATATAATCTATCTGAAACCTGTCAGTATCTCCAGGGTTCTTCCATGTATGCAACCTTCTTTTATGATTCTTGAACCAAGTGTTAGCTATGATTAAGTTGTGCTCTGTGCAAAATTCTACCAGGCGGCTTCCTCTTTCATTTCTTCCCCCCAATCCATATTCACCTACTACATTTCCTTCTCTCCCTTTTCCTACTACCGAATTCCAGTCACCCATGACTATTAAATTTTCGTCTCCCTTTACTACCTGAATAATTTATTTTATCTCATACATTTCTTCAATTTCTTCATCATCTGCAGAGCTAGTTGGCATATAAACTTGTACTACTGTAGTAGGCATGGGCTTCGTGTCTATCTCGGCCACAATAATGTGTTCACTATGCTGTTTGCAGTAGCTTACCTGCACTCCTATTTTGTTATTCATTATTAAACCAACTCCTGCATTACCCCTACTTGATTTTGTATTTATAACCCTGTATTCACCTGACCAAAAGTCTTGTTCCTCCTGCCAGTGGACTTCACTAATTCCTACTATATCTAACTTTAACCTATCCATTTCCCTTTTTAAATTTTCTAACCTACCTGCTTGATTAAGGGATCTGACATTCCTCGCTCCGATCTGCAGAACACCAGTTTTCTTTCTCCTGATAACGACGTCCTCTTGAGTAGTCCCCGCCCAGAGACCTGAATGGGGGACTATTTTACCTCAAGAATATTTTACCCAAGAGGACGCCATCATCATTTAACCATACAGTAAAGATGCATGCCCTCGGGAAAAATTATGGCTGTAGTTTCCCCTTGCTTTCAGCCGTTCGCAGTACCAGCACAGAAAGGCCCTTCTGGTTAGTGTTACAAGGCCAGATCAGTCAATCATCCAGACTGTTGCCCCTATAAATACTGAAAAGGCTGCTGCCCCTCTTCAGGAACCACATGTTCGTCTGGCCTCTCAACAGATACCCCTCCGTTGTGGCTGCACCTATGGTATGGCTATCTGTATCGCTGAGGCACACAAGCCTCCCCACCAACGGCAAGGTTCATGGTTCTTGGGGGAGGGGGGGGGAGGGAGAGGTTAATTATCCTCCACAATTTCTGACACCTTTTATTTTCTGTTTTTGCCTTACCTCTTTGTTTGACAGAAATTCTTTAATCATGGTACCAATTTACTTTCTTCCATTCTCTTATGATTCCATTACTTATATCCAACATATACTGCACAAATTAATGATGTGAATATAATAGAGGGAAACATTCCACGTGGGAAAAATATATCTAAAAATAAAGATGATGTGACTTACCAAACGAAAGTGCTGGCAGGTCGATAGACACACAAACAAACACAAACATACACACAAAATTCAAGCTTTCGCAACCAACCGTTGCTTCGTCAGGAAAGAGGGAAGGAGAGGGAAAGACGAAAGGATGTGGGTTTTAAGGGAGAGGGTAAGGAGTCATTCCAATCCCGAGAGCGGAAAGACTTACCTTAGGGGGAAAAAAGGACAGGTATACACTCGCACACACACACATATATCCATCCGCACATACACAGACACAAGCAGACATTATCTGTCTGCTTGTGTCTGTGTATGACATATTGTTGTTGATCTAACCAATACAGATTCCTCATCTGAAACTTGACCATGGACTGTCTTGAGACCAAAAATTGGACCCATATATATCCTCACAATAATAGGTACTGAAACTTCACATTGTTTGAGGTTTAATTTACAGAAATTACAATTAAAACTTAACTCATTAAATTAACTGAATACATCAAAAAGTTCTGTCTTTTTAACAGTTTCTTCTACTACAAGAGTTAAGCCAAATTATTTGTTTAAATCATGATGTTAACAAATATAAGTATGCAAACAATACTTTGGACAAAACTGTTAATTATTTTGGAATTAATTAAGGACTGGTTTTGCTAACATGTTTTTTAATAGAGCCAAATAGATCCTTTAAGAATACTATTAGGTGTTCCTCCAAATGTTTATATTTGTTTATAAGCCAACAATAGAATTTATGAGCACAATATTAGGTCTGGTGTTATATTCTTAAAAACTTTGTGTCAACCTTTCTCTATTATGAAAATACATATTATACTCGCCAATGTTTATGGTCTAATTCAAAAATGAAAAATGAATTTTAAGGAGGCAGATGGCAAAACAAGAGGGGAAGTAAAAATATCGCAGCTTGCTTGTCACACTGTGTGCAAAATGATGTATGTCAAGCCCAAACCTACTTGCAGTACCTCCTTTCCATCCATAAAATTCTTCTGCCTTTCCAATCACAAATTCCTGGATCCCATTTCACACTGAACCAGTTGCCTTCCAGGAACTAGAGCAGTATCCACAACCCACCTCAAAACACTCTCCAACCTGTTCACCTCCTGCTTACACCTTGGACCACCACTATTGACAAATGCTACGACTCCAAACCTCCCCCAAGCCCCTCATAACTGACAAACACTGCCTTGCTGACCTAAATTATATTTACCCTACACTCAAAACTCCCTCCCACCCCCATAAAGAATCCAGAACCTAAGCAGACCTGAAACACCAACATGAACCTCTCCTCCAAAAGCATTAGTCCCACAGAAGTATCAGTTCTTTCCAATGGCCTTAACTTTTGACGTCTTCCAAATTCAGTTGTGCTGGATTTTTTTAAAGATCTGTCCTTCCCATGGTCCCTGCAGTGGAAGCACTATTTCACCACCAAACCTACCAATCAGACTCAACCGTAAATGTATTCTGAATCCTGCCTGACTCAGTTCATTCCTCCATCCAACCCTGATCCACCCTCACTGCCACCAAATCACCTCTGTCAACTTTGCAGAATGTCTTAACCTCAAACCTTGAATCACCATCATTACCCAAATCCCTCAACAGGTAAGCTAACCTTACATCTGCAGAAAGATTGGCAATCGACCACCTAAAAATTGATCCCAACCTTATAAGCTTATTTGCTGAAACGGCTCCAACACTGTAGTTTTGAAACAAAGGGATTACCTGCTTGGAGGACTCTGTCAGCCGTCAGATTCATCCACCTACAAACCCTGCCAGTGACACCAATCCAGAAATCCAGCAGGATCAAATTCTTAAGTCCAACCCAGAACCTCTCCCTACAGTCTACCTCTCTCCTACCACTTCCAGCACTCCTACCTTCTACATGCTTCCTAAAGTTTATAAACCCAATCACCCAGGATGCCCTATTGTGACTATTTACTGTAACACTGCTATGAGAATCTCTGTTCATCAATACCTTCAGCTTATTATCCTCAATCTACCCTCAAACATAAAAGATACCAACCATTTCCTCTACTGACTCTCCACAGTTCCTGTTCCTTCGCCACATGGTGCCTGCTCATTGATGTTGATGCCACCTCCCTTTACACTAACATCCCAAATGGACATGGCCTTGCTGCTATTGAGCACTAGCTCTCCTGACTCCTGATGGATTCCAAACCTACAACCTCCTTCCTGGCCACCATGACCTTCTCCCACATTTGCTTCACCTTGTACTCCTCAGCCCAGCAAGTCACCTTCCTTGATGTTGATCTCCACCTCAAAGGTGCTTTCATCTGTACCTCCGTCCATATCAAACCTAACCACCAGCAATACCTCCACTTAGGCAGCTGTCAACCATTCCATACCAAATAAGTCTGTCGTATATAGCCTAGCCACCACAGCTGCCACATCTGTAATGAGCCGCACCTTTCAAAATACCCCAAGGGTCTCACTGACTTTTTCACAGAAGGTAATCACTCTCACAACCATGTACAGAAACGGATTTCCTGTGCCTCTTCTCCCTCCTCCCCCCCCCCCCCCCCGCCCCCCCCACCCTCTGTCTAACCTCCCGGCTGCACCTAGGCGCCCTACCCTCTGCCCATCTCATCCTTATATGCTTATATTTTGAGAGAGGCAAGGCATCACAATGAGGATGTATGATAATTTTTTTCATTGAGCTGCAGGTCAGAATAACCTTTGTTCAGGAGAAAAATCATTTATCATTTTAATTTTGTGCTTGACTTAAAAAAGAAAAAAAGTTAATAGGCAGTAGAGAGAGTTTCTCAGCACCTTCAGCTGTTAGCTCCATTCATATGGAAATGCAGCATAAATTGAAAGCTGCAAGAAGAGGCTTGATATTGTAAAATTCTCATCCACTAAATTATATAATAAATCCTTCTTCCTGTCATTTATTTGGTCTTTTCTAATGACCAGGCAGTTTAGCTTATATTCTTTATAAGTACGGTTGCCATATGTCCCAATATATCAGGACCATCACCCATTATGGACCTTCTTGTCAGAACATGGGCAAATTTTGCAAAATACTGTTACGAGCTAGAATCAAGTACTGAAGTAAAACCATCTGTTAGTGCAACATGTAAATGCAACATCAGTTAGTCTTATTTATGTCAACAACTTTATGTTGATGATGTAGTCTCACAGATGGCATTGTATTTGCATACTCTGTATTGACAGTGCAAGCAACTTCTAGATGTAGCACGACCATTTGAGAAAATACTGGACTTCTCCAGTAATACGGGGCTGGAACTATTTAAGTAACAACATGCTGAAGAAACAGGGCAGTTCCCATTTGAATAGTGAGCTGATAAGACAATTCTTTCCACAGATAATATGAACAACAAGTGCAACTTAGTAATGTTTGAAGTGTTTACTGTGGGTATATGGGGTGTGAAGTGTATCATGACTCCTATTTCAATGACTTAAGTGTTATTGTCAACTGTTTAGCATCTAATAAACTTATCACAGCTTACAAAAATGCCTACAGGTGGAAAGAGAAAGTCACATTTTTTGGATGATTACACAAAAGAGTGGTCTTTTATCAAGAAAAGACATACAGATCAAGAAGTGTTGTGTAAGATTTGTAGCTGTTTCACCTCAGTCAATCATGGAGGTGAGGCAGATGGGAGGCATCACATTTCTACGAAGAATCATATAAATAGATTCACGGTAGCATTAACATCAAAGCCTATATTAAAGAACACATCCACAAAGAATTGTTCATTGCTGCTGCAGAACTAACAACAGTTAGTTGTCAAGCTTCATCAATCGTTCAGCTCTCTTTTCTATACTTTAAAACTAAATGCCATAATGTATCTTGACTCCAACATCGCCACAAAGCAGTCTACAGCCAGGACCAAAGCTACAGTGAGTGTTAAAAATATTCTTGCACTACACTCCATATCCAAATGCATTAAACTATTGAAAGAAGTTTCATTTTATGGTATAGGCACTGACAAATCGAAATATAAGGCAAAAATTTAGTAGGAATTTGATACCCTGCCCATATTCTTCACAATACTGTATTTAGCACTGCTGGAGTCTTTAATTGAAACATTGATATTATCGTCATGAAAATATTCAATTATTTTTCAATATACATGGTACAGATAGACAAGCTGAAAGAACTCTACTTATATGTTGATGTCGATGGTCAGACTCTCACTCAAAAATAAGATGGCTGTTGTAGTGTTGGCAGAAGAGCCAACACTGTGTTGCTAGAGGAGGCCGAAATGCACGCTTTAAGCTCACGCAGGCTGGCGTGAGGTCTGGAACAGTTATAGGAGTTGAGTCTAATAAAAAAGGTACATAGCTGGTAGAATACTTAACTTTAATCCATAATTGGTGTACATCGCTCTTGACTGTACATGCTTCAAGATAAATATCAAATGCTATGGCGCCTTGCTAGGTCGTAGCAAATGACGTAGCTGAAGGCTATGCTAACTATCGTCTTGGCAAATGAGAGTGTATTTGTCAGTGTAGCATCACTAGCAAAGTCGGCTGTACAACTGGGGAAAGTGCTAGTAAGTCTCTTTAGACCTGCCGTGTGGTGGCGTTCGGTCTGCAATCACTGACAGTGGTGACACGCGGGTCCGACATGTACTAACGGACCGCGGCTGATTTAAAGGCTACCACCTAGCAAGTGTGGTGTCTGGCGGTGACACCACAGCTGTCATTAATGCCTGCAATTGAGAGAATTATTATGCTTTGGATTCCATTAAAACAATTTTTTGATGCTGAAGGCAGGCCTCCTAAAATAATTTCAGATTTTTTCTGTAGTCTGATCAGTGAAATTTACTTCATGTTTCTGCAGTCAAATTTGACTCTGTTTGAAAATAATTTAAAAAGATTGGAGAAGAATAAAATCTCAATAATAAAAATAAGTAATATAATAAATGACACTCAAAGATGTGTGAATGTAAGGAAGACTACCAATTTTATTGGCATGCAAACCATGACAACCACACCTGCAGTACAAAATAATTTCTGATTCAACAGGTTTCTTCTTTCTCTAAATAATAAGACAGTACTGTTCAGTGATGCAGTGATGCCACCCTCTGAAGCTCAAAAGTCCAAACTGAGTACTCATGTCCCTTTTCTGTATAAAGTGTCCCACGGGTGTGTGTACGAGAGAGAGAGAGAGAGAGAGAGAGAGAGAGAGAGAGAGAGAGTAGCTATAACAAATGAAATAACGGCCTACAATTTCACATGCACGACAATAAACTAGTAGTAGAGTTTAGGGTGCACAACTACAATATTTACTAGCACCTTTGCAATACTACATGATACAATGTAAACTCTGGACTTACATTATTAAAGTGCTCCCTTCTCCTTTCAGTAGGTACAGCTTTCTTTTTGTAGAAATATTACTCCATACAGTTCCCTCTATTAGTCCCTGTTGGGATTTATTGTGAAGACTGAGATGTTTTTATTCCACTTCATAAATTCTGTAGTTTATTCAATTTGGTTAAAATGAAAGTCTCACAACACATATGGAATGTAAATTCTCAGCACCAATTCTGTTCTCTTTTCCAGTTTTTATACAGGGTTGTCAAAAGTTTCCCCAAGTGATTTACAGACATGTTTTAGCATTTTCCCCTGACAAAATTTGAGACTGGTTGATTAATTGAGATGGTTCATGGGACCTAACAGCAAGATCATCAGTTCTGTGATTTCAAAGTTACTCACAGAAGAAAGAGGGTCAGCTAAAAGTGGATGGACCCAGTCAGAGGAGTCAAACTATAAAACAAGGAAGCTGAAACACACACAGTAAAAGGCATAAAAGGTTAGACCAAACCTAAAAATGGGGAAAAAGTGATATTTCCATGGGAGTGCTCACGGGGTCCCAGACTGAGAATATGTAAAGAGAGGCCCCAACCGCAACCACCCTGTCTCTGCTCCAGGAGTAAAGAAAACCTTATATCTGGAAATAACCAGTTAAAAGAGGGAACTGAGGACCAGTTCACCATCTGGTGAATTGTCTGCTAATATTAAAATTAAGAAAGACTCTACTTAGCATGAAGGGGACATTCTACCAATATGTGAGATATTGTCAGTCTGGTTCCACAACCATATTGTGGCGGTGGTTTATTACACAGGAGGACACAAGGGATGAGCGGCATAAAGCAGTGGACCCCTCTGAGGGGAGCAGAAGGAAGAGCACCAAAGTACAGAAATCTCCTTGATTGTGCGGAGTTTATTACTGAGAGCAGTAGCACACCAGATGTTGTATTTGTAGAGGGGGAAATTCTTGCTTTCTGAGGAGACTGCCAACGGGACTAGTGCGAAAGGCACCAATAGCCAGAGGCATCCCACAATGGTGAACAGGATCAAGTATTTCCAAAGTGGAAGGAGCCACTGAGCCATAAATCTGACTTCCATAATCAAGTCTGGACAATACCAGAGCACTATCAAGATTGAGAAGAGTAGCTTGGTCTGCACCCCAAGATGTGTGGGCCAGGAGGCAGCTTCTGCATATGCAAATATGTGGGGCAGCCACAAAAGGGGGGGGGGGCACGAAAAGGGACTGTGCTGTAACATCGAGGAGCTGGTTGACTAAATAAAGTTCTGGATCAGGGTGTATTATGAACTGACAACAAAAATGCATATCCTGCATTTTGGGGGGAGAAAACTGGAGGCCATGGGAGACAGCCCACACAGAGGTCTGTTGGATGGCTACCAAGTGGGAGCTGCGCCAGATGCAAAACTTTTCGACATACAATGCCGAGGTAACCTGAGGGCCAACAGAGGTTACAAGCCCATGGGAGCAAGAATGTGACACTTAATACAGAACCCTGTTGGATACCATTTTCCTGAATCTGTGGGGTGCTGAGTGAAGTACCAACTGGATGCGGAAGAGCTGTAGGGATAAAAAATCGTGAATAAATATCAGAAGGGGGCCGCTAAAGACCCTGTCATAGAGAGTAACTAAAATTCGATGGCGCCAAGCCATGTTGTATGCCTTATATAGGTCAAAGAAGACAGTAACAAGGTGCTGACAGTTCATAAAAGCCAGTCGGATAGCAGTTTTGACTATGAGCAAATGGTCAGTTGGAGATCGTCCTTCCCAGAAGTCACACTGATACAGGAACAAAAGGCCTGAGATTTGAGTACCCAAAATAAGCGGAAGCTAACCATCCTCTCAAGCAGTTTACAAAGTACGTTCGTCAGGCTAATTGGGTAGTATCCGTTGAGAGAAGTTGGGTTCTTCCCAGGCTTAAGGACGGGGATAACTATACTATCTCGCCACTGTGAGGGAAAGGCACCCGTGAGCCAAACGTGGTTGAAGACCCTGATTAGATATTGCCTCTGTGTAATGTCCAAATGTTGGATCATCTGGCTGTGGATGGAATCTGGGCCTGGGGCCGCATCATGTGAAGTGATAAGAGCCTGCAAGAATTCCCACTCAGTGAAGAATTCATTGTAAGGTTCAGCTTGGTGAGGGTTGAAGCAGAAGGGAGGTCTGTTCAACTCTGTGTTTCTGCCAGTGAAAAGTGGCAGGATAGGAAGAGGACACCGATGCTGTCGCAAAGTGTGTCACAAGGTGTTCTGCAAGGACCTTTATCGATCAGTAGACAGAGCAACTTGGAGGATAAGCCCCTGGACAGGTGACTGTTACTGGTGGCTGAGGAGGCTACAGAGCTTGGACCAAATCTATGATGAAGAGCTGCAAGTTCCCAGGGAGGAAACATAGCACTCCCAGCATTCCTTTTTGCTCCACTTAATCAGGTAACAAGCCTTAGCATGGAGACCCTTAAAGTGAGGAGGTTTGTCGGTGAAGGGTGTCATTTAAATCATTGCAATGCCCATTGGTGGTCCTGGACAGTGACTGCTACATCCTTGGTCCATAATAGTACTGGGGGGTGGGGGGGGAGGGGGGGGAGGGGACCTGTGGATAGGGGGACAGCAGTGCCAGCAGCATGAACAATAGTGGCAGAAATACCCTGCATGACCGCATCAAAGTAGTTCAAGAGAGGTGTCGAAGTGCACAGCAGACATATATAAAGGCCAATTGGCCCTGCAGAATGCCCAACATGTGGGCCTGTCTGTCTGGTGGTGGTAGTGGAATCACAGAAGCACTGGAAAGTGGTCACTGTCACAAAGATCATCACAGAGTGACCAATGTAGGCAAGCTATGAAAGCAGGGTAGGAGATTGTGAGATCGAGGGCAGTAAAGGTTCCATGAGTGGCACTGAAGTGGGTAGGGGAACTGTCATTGAGGAGATGCAAATCGAAGTCTGTAGTAATTTTGGTCAAGCAGAAAACCCTACCCAACGACATGGCACATCCCCACAGGGGTGGGGGGTGCAATGAAGTTCCCAAGGAGGATATACTGGGGCAGGAGTTGCTGTATCAAGGCAGACAGCTCAACATAAGGTAGTGGCCTGCCTGAAAGGAAGTACACATTGCAAATGGCGACTGCCACAGTCGTCTGCACTCTAACTGTTATTCTTCCAGCTTGGTATGAAGGGGGATCCAGTCACTAATGACTTCAATGTGCAGACCCCTCCAGAAGCTATTTCTGGGCCTGCACAGTTCCAACAGAATGCTCAATAACACGAATCTTTAGAGAGTGGTCATCATGAAAGCGAGTTTCTTGAAGAGCACGACACAACAAAGAGCAGGAGGAAACAAGGCGTTGTATTTCCAGGAGGTAGCGATAATATCTATTGCAATTCCACTGGATTATCGTGTGGTGAGAGTCCAGGTGAGACATAAAGCCGAGGGATATCAAGTCACTCTTCACCAATGAGGATGGAATGACATCCATAAAAACTGGGTCTGACTTGGTATGAGGTGGAGGGGCGAAGCCCTCCACGTAGCCAGGGATGCCTCATACTTTGACTTGCGCTGCTTCTTCTTCTCCCTCAGAGGGAGGAAGGAGGGATATCAGTAAGGGAGTTGATGGTAGGGATGTCAGAATCGGACAGAGAGTGAGTGGCTTTGGGGTCCTCAGAGTGCGGGTCTCTCCTCCGGCCCAAGGGTGCAAGCTTCCTGTCCTGAGAATGCTGGCGAGCGGTGTTCCTAGATGGAGCCCCATCCCTAGCAGTAGCCAGAGGAGAGGACGTTTTCCCTGGCCAAGGAGGAGAAGGAGGAGGATTTCCAGGAGGGGAAGGGACGGGAGCTGCTGAGGGTTAGGAAATGGAAGGGGGCCAGGATGGTGGTAAGGTTGAGGGGTGAGGAGGGGAAGGCATAACTGAGGGATAGGTAGATAAGAGATTTACAGGGTGAAGTCTGTCAAATTTCTTCCGGGCTTCCAAACAGCTGAGACAGTCTAGGGTTTTTATTTCCTGAATTCTTTTTTTCTTCATGTACACTGGACATCGCAGTGAGTGGGGAGAATGGAGACCAGAGCGGTTTACACAGTTAGGTGGTGGGGTGCAAGAGCTCCCCACATGCAGAGGGTGGCTGTAATCACCACAGATGGGAGTGGCATCCCATTGCGAGGACATGTGGCCTAACTTGAGGCAGTGGAAGCAGCGCATGGGAGGTGGAATGTACAGTTTCACATTGTATCTGTACACCATTACCTTGACCATCTCAAGCAGGGTATCCACCTCAAATGCCATGATGAAAGTGCCAATGCCTGTTAATGGTCTGTAATGCCTTTCTGGACACATCAGACGAAATGAGCACCATGTTGTTCCAGATTAACCACAAGTTCATCAAACTCAAAGAAAAGGTCTCTATGGAAAATTATATACTATGTCATACTGAGCGACTTGTTAGGAGCAATAGCCAAGGGTTTCAGGCACAGAGGGAGGCTGGCTGACTGAAAGAAGTTATATAAACTACTTTCAAAGTGCCAAAATGTGCTAGAATATGTAAAATGTCTAAAAAATGCCTTATTGTACAATGTTCTTGCAGTGATACAGTCGTAATTCCTGAAATCCATTGCCTGTGGCCTCTGGCCTGCTGAGGAGCACCACAGTTCTGAGTCCATGGATAAACCATGAAAATCTGCAGCATTGGACCACACACAAACAGACCTGGCCTGCCAGGGAGATCGGTGAGACTAGATCTGACGGGCAGGGCCTGCACATTAGTGAGAAATTATGGGCTTCAGATTAGCAGGCCCAATCTGTTAGAGATACCCACAGAAATGGCATGTGGTTTTGGCCCGTCATGGAAATCTGCTGGTGTGGCCAGCTGTTTATATGTCACAGACACCATATTGATGAAAAGAGACCACAGTGATCAATCCATGCAACAGATAACTTGTGTGAATACTCTGAAAATCAATACTAATGACGATAGATAGCAACTCACCATACAGATGATCACTCAGCTGCAGACAGGCACATAGAAAAGACAATCACACTCTCAGAACTAAATTTTTGGCCATAGCCTATGTCAGAACACGAGAGCCCATACACATTCACACAATCACTCAGATACAACTCATGCGCACATGACCGCTGTCTCTGGCCACTGCATCAACAGTCTCTGAGAATCAGAACCAAACAAACCTCTCCTCACACCTCCATGCCTCTCATATGCAGCTGCTAGGCTAGCAGCAAGAAGTGGTGGCAGTACTGACTGAAAGCTGAGGGGAGTGGCCAAAAGGGAAGAAGCAATAAAAATGAGGGATTAGGGAAGCAGTTCATGTACTCAGCTGCGCCCAGCCAGTGACAATGCATATATCTCAGTAAACAAACTATTTCATCTACAAAATGTAGATTTATCCAATGTTTTTTTTTTTTTTTTTTTTTCTCAAATTTCCGTGATACATTTGAAATTCCCTGATTTTCAGAACTTGCAGCAACCCTGATATATCACTTACAACAGAAATTATTCTTTTGGCTTTGGCTTTAGTATGTGGAAGTAATGTTGCACCCTTAAATAATAATTTAACTAATGTTAAGAAACCTGTCATAAGTACAAGATTACCTGGATAGCTTAAAAATATTTCTCCAAAATAAAAGAAGCATTTAAAATAAAGAAGAAGAACTACTACTGGTTTCTCTTCAAGAAAAAGCTGACAATGATGAAACTATTGCTGATGTGCTCTGCCTAACTGAACATCACCTGGAAGCTACAGAAATCAATCAAATACATTTAAATAGTTACAGAATTGTTTCTCACTGCTGCAAGATCAACTTAAGGCAAGGTGGGGGTGGCAATTTATATGCATAATAGTCTTAGATCACAAACCACAGATGTAGCTCAGTCTGTGCTGTCACATTAGAACCAGAAACACAATTCCTCATAATAATTGCAAATTACAGGGCACCTGTGAGGAAACATTAGAAAGTTTCTCTCACAGCTATAATTTGTTCTTACAAAACATTATAGGAATAACAGTCAGATCATAGTATATGTCGATTTTCACATTAATTTTCTTTCAAATAGTGACAGTCATAAACAACTAGAATCACTGTTCTCCACTTTCAAACTACTCCCAACAGTTTCATTGCCAACAAGGATATAAGGGTACGGTGAGACCTTGATTGATAATCTGTTTCTAGACCCCACAAATTGTAATGCTATACAAACACAAGCCATAATAAATGATCTATCTGATCACAATGGTCAATTGACAACCTTAAAATTCACCAGTAGAAAAATAGTAAATGATCACACCCAGGTTAAACAAGTTAGAATAATAAATACAGAATCTAACAACTTGTTTAGAAACAGTTAACGCCTTGAAAAATGGAAGGAAGTGTACCAGACAGTTACAATGAATGTGAAATTCAATTCATTCCTAAACTTATTTCTTGCAGTGTGGATAAGAGCTGGCATCAAAATATCATATGCTAAAAAGAGAGACCTGTATATAGAACAGAGGGTTAATAGAAACTAAGCAGTGAAATTACATTTAAAAAAATACTGTAAAATTCTAACGTGTGTAATCAGGAAGGCCAAACTAAAATAATGCATTATGCAGAAAAAAATCAGCAAGTCAAACACTAAAGTAAGAATCATATGGAGTGTCATAAAAAGTGAGACAAATATGAATATAAAATCTGAACAAGCAGGGACTCCAGAGGCCTCTGGTAGTGGTTCAGACAAGAATAATCAAAAGGTTGCAGCTTCTTATTTTAATAACTTTTTCTCACTGTAGCTGAAAGAGGAGAGAACCATAATAAACAGGTTCCCATAGAAACTGCAGAGCTACTACATCAAATGCAACACACCGAATATAGCACTTCATTTCAAAAGTACAACTCCTAAAGAAATACAAAAAGGTCATAAAATTACAAGGGTTGGAATTAAGTAGTGGCAACTATTTATTCACAACCGATACAAAAGGTTACATGTTTATGCCATCACAGCCATACACAAGAATCACCATAACTTTAGACCATTCCATTCACACATCAACAGAACAGGCACTGCTAACGGTATACTACGCCTTCCATGTCGCCGCCGATGGGTTCTACACAACGCTGGTGACTACATCGAAGGACAGTAACAGGTACAGACATGTAACTCTTTTGTATCGGTTGTGAATAAATAGCTGCCACTATTTATGTTCCAGGCCTTGTACTTAAAAGCTCTGGATGTCATAGGATATCAAATAGGATTCTAAAATCATGTTTAGACTTCATCAATCCCATTATGCCATTCATGTAACAAGTCAATGAAAACTGGGACATTTCCACACACAAACTGAAACTTGTAATAGGGATGCTCATCCACAAAATTGGAGCAAGGAATGTACTATTCAGTTATTAGTCCATCTCTTTGCTGCCAGTGTTCTCAAAGATGTTTGAGAGAGCAGTTTATGATAGGATTTATTGCTATATGACATAAAATGGCTTACTGACATCTACACAGTTCGGGTTTCATAAGGGATTCTCCACAGAGAGAGCTGTATTTAGCCTAACAGATGAAACTCTAAGTCGATACTATCTCAGGAGGTATAACATGGGGATCTTCTGTGAATTTGCTAAAGCTTTCGACAGTGTAGATCATAAACACATTGCAAAAAATGGTTCTACTCTTTGGCATCAAAAACAAACCTTTGACATGGCTAGAATTTTATCTGCATAACAGGAAGTTAAATTTATACATGAAGGTCTAACAGTAAACTCAGACTGGGGAAATGTAAAATACCGAGTCCCCCAGGGCTTGATCCTAGGGCCCCTGATTTTCCTGATCTTCATTAATGATCTACTAGTTACAATTAATGACAGATCAAAAATAGTCATGTTGGCAGATGATACGAATATTCTGATCAAGTGTCCCAACTTCACAAAGCAGGATCAGCTCTGACAGTCACTTACCAAGTACACAAATAGTTCACAGCAAATAGCCTAACCCAAAATTTTTCAAAACATTATGCATTAACATAATACAGTTTCAGACCATAAATAAAAAACTCCAATTTCCTGCAATGGAGATCAACAACCAAAAAATTTATGAAATCATACATACAAAATTCCTAGGCTTGGACAGCCAGGTTAATATGGACAGAGCAAATTGATCAGCCCGTCAAAAAACTTAGTGTGTTTTGTCCTAGAGCTATTTCTCACTTTCTTAACAGAGAAATATTCCTTTTGTCACATTTTGTGTATTTCCATTAGCTTTTGGGGAAATGCTACAGGAGCTGAAAGAGTCTTCAAACTACAAAAACAAGCAGTGAGGTTAACATGTGGGACCTCTAACAGAACACCCAGCAGAGGTCCCTTTAAAGATTCTCAAGGTCTTTTTTGTCAAAATAAAAAAATATACTCACTGTACTCACTGATGATGTTTGTAGCCAGCAACAAGGAATTATGCATAAAATCTGTGACATTCACAAGCATACAGCAAGACAGGGGAAAATTTTCCACCAAAGCTCTACAGCTCTCACAACAGTGCATAGGGGCGTAACTGAGTCAGAAATAAAAATATATAGCAAGCTTCCCATCAGCATTAAAAAGGAAATTAGTAACACACAAGTAGACAAAAGTAAACTAAAAACATACCTCAGAGCCAAACTTATAAAATGAATGAATTTCTAGAGTAATAATACATCCTTTTGACTAAAAATAGGGGAAAGAAAATCTTAACTCATGTCATGAAGACAAAATTCTGTATTCCTAACATAAATTATTGTGATGAAATGTAAATTTATTTGTATCATAGGTTAAAATGTGTACTATCATTTATTCTGCACTATGAAGTATTCACATGAACTTACTTACGTGAGGAAGATAACATTTTTGTAGTTTAATTTAAATCTTAATGACAACAGGTAAATTTGATTATTTATTTGTGGCACTGGGAAAAATATCTACTTCCATTCTTTCTGCTATTTTAAACATTCACTTGAACTTATACCAGTAAAATGCAGACTGTAATATTGTCTGCAATCAATCACTCATAGAAAATAATTGCTTGTATGATACGTAAAATGCTCACATAATTTTGTATTATTTCACTTGATATTATATTGCTAGTAGGCTACATCCTTTGTACAATATGTAATCAACAGGTCCAAACAAAAAATCAAACCAAATTGTTTTTACATCACTTATAATAGAAAATATTCTATCGGCTTCAGCATTAGAATATTGGAGTGAAAGAACCAGCTTAGAAGTTTACTGATATTTTGAAAACACAGCTGATACTGGAAGTCTTCTAACTTTGAGATTTCGCTCCATATACAATCCAAGTCCATTTCTGGAAGTCCCTTCTCCCTATCCTCAGACACAAGTAGAAGACTTTTATTCAACTACCGGTAATAAGATATTTAGATCAAACCCTCCAAACTTTGATGTAACACATGTTACATCCTTTATCTGTAACCTTCCGTCAGCTGTTAATACAATATTTGGCTCTATGAATTTTAAGTTTGGAAAAAGTTCATTGTTTCTTTATTTCTCCGGCTGCTGCGATGTAGAAATAAAGGCATTTAAGTCTTAGCTGATGAGTTCCCTTTTCACATTTTCTAGGGAAAGTTTCTAAGAACTGATCTCATTCAGGGCCAAGATACACTGATTCCAATGGGAGAGAGTGGCATGACTGAAGTGTATTAATCTTGTGGGTTTAAGTGAGGACATCGTGGTTTAGACAGTTCTGACCAATGTTTTGGAAATTTGTAGTAAGATCTTATGGAGACCAAACTTCTGAGGACATCGGTCCCTAAGCTTACGCACTACTTAATCTAAGGACAACACATGCACCCATGCCCGAGGGAGGACTCAAATCCCCGATGGGGGGAACTGCCAATGTTTTGAAACAGACACAAAGAATCTTCTGAAAGCTTGTTAATTAATATTTTTCTCAACTGGAAATTGGCACTGAAACTGTTGAAGTAAACCAAAACATACTTTAGAAGCAACATGTTAGCTTTCGTATACCAATTTTCTAATTCGCGAAGAATCATTTCTCCAAACTTATTTCCAATAGTTTAACTGGAAGTAACGCAAAAGTACATCCTAATTTTCCAGTAGACAGACAACACATGCATGTAAAATGGGCCATCGTGCACCAGATAATTTAAGCACCTTTTGCCCCCCAAAAAATTTTTTTATAAGATTGCCAATCTTAATTCACCTGTCTTCACTTTTTCAGCTTTTTTGCTTTCATCACACATTTTCGAAAAATGATCAACAGTTCTGTTACTTTGCACAGTTTAAAATTTTTAATGTGTTTAACTTGGGAAGCATGTTCTTTGAGTTCGATAATACCGCTAGTTCAAAATGGTTCAAATGGCTCTGAGCACTATGCGACTTAACTTCTAAGGTCATCAGCCGCCTAGAACTTAGAACTAATTAAACCTAAATAACCTAAGGACATCACACACATCCATGCCTGAGGCAGGATTCGAACCTGCAACCAGAGCGGTCGCTCGGCTCCAGACTGTAGCGCCTAGAACCATACGGCCACTCCGGCCGGCTAATACCGCAAGTAACAATCATGTTACACACTTTACACCGCACCTATCTGTTGTCACCTTCAATGGCCTCTAACCACCCTTTAAACCTGTCAAATTGAAGCCAAGATTCTTGGCTAGTTTAAGTATGTTTTTTCCGGATCGAATTCACTGCACCCGGTTTTCGATTTCTTCGCACTCGAAGGACAGCAGTCAGATAACCTGCAATGTGTACAAAACAAACCACTCAGAAACAATTTTTATTTAATAAAATCAAGATTCGCACACAAGCAACAACCAATGGGCAATAACTTCGGGTGACACCAAACTGAGCAAATTAAACCACTTTAAACAATACCGTATAACAATGTGCTATGTTACCGCTTAAGATGCCGCTCTGCATTGTTCATTTGCAAATTCGAAAATCTTTCACACGTGTCAATCATTCAATAATGGTGCATTTAAATTTTGAATACAAAAGTAAATTTGAAATAACAATAACTACTACAGTGGGAGCATTGACTGCTGGTTGAACAAATGACAGTCAAGAGGTGTCATATTTATTTCCATTGGGAGAAAGATTTGTTGAAAAAAAAAGAGACCTATATATGTGCTTCATCGATCTAGAAAAGGCATTTGACAGTGTGGTTTGGGACAAGCTGGTGACTATAATGAGGGAAAAGAGAATGGACTGGAAAACCAGAAGACTTAAACTCATTATATTTTAATCAAAAAGTTTCAGTTAAAGTGAGAGGAGAAAGTACAGACTGGATCAGACTAGGAAAAGGAGTAAGACAAGGATGCTGTTTATCACCTACTCTTTTCAACCTCTACTTGGAAAATATGATTGACCAACGCTCTTTAGATGACAAAGGAGTAGAAATTGGAGGAAGAAGAGTAGGGTGTTTGAGATTTGCTGATGACATGGTCCTTCTAGCCACAGGGGAAAAAGAATTATAGGATTTGGTGGACACCATTGCAACTAACAGAAAAAAAAATATGGAATGAAAATTAACACAAATAAAACAAAAGTATTGGCATTAGGAGGAAATAAGGAAATAAAAATTATGCTGAATGGAGAAATACTAGAACAGGTGCAAAATTTTAAGTATCTTGGAAGCAGGATAGACACCAACTGGAAGTGCACCACAGAAATTAAAACAAGGATAGCAATGGCAAAAGAGGCACTTTATAAGAAAAGGAGAATCTTATGCAGCGGTCTGGACAGAGAACTCAGAAAGAGACTCATAAAATGTCTTTTATGGAGCGTTCTTCTGTATGGCGCTGAAACGTGGACTATGAGGAAAAAAGACAGAGAAAGGCTGGAGGCTTTTGAGATCTGGACATGGTGGAAGATGGAAAGAATAAGTTGGATGGACAGAGTAAAAAATGAAGAGGTACTGAGAAGAGTGGGAGAGAAAAGACAGTTACTAGATGTAATAAAGAGAAGAAAAAGAAATTGGATTGGGCGTATATTAAGAAAGAATGACGGACTGATAAAAACAGTTTTAGAAGGTTATGTAGAGGGGAAAAGGAAGCGAGGAAGGAAGAGATTCCAAATACTGGATGACATGATGGACGGTACAACATACAGCAGCCTTAAGAAGGAAGCAACGGATTGCAGAAAATGGAGAGGCAAAGGACCTGCTAATATAGCAGATAACTGATGATGATGATTTTACATTATTTTTGCGGTCTGTGACATTCATACCTCTAACAATGCATGTGTGTTACTGTTGTGTAAGCGAACCTATTGTGCCAATAGTGAGAATTCTGACTACTGGTTGTACAAATGACTGTTGGTGGGTATAATATACTTAACTTTCATGAGTACCATAACCATTACTTCACTGTGGTAGAGGCAGCAGTTGAATGTCCCACATTCTTCTCACTCTTTGCAAAAAGATTCCTTTGTCCCTTCCAGAGAAATATTTGTCAAAATGTCCCACAACATTGGACAAATCCCACATGTTCGCAACACTGGACTACTGCAGGTTTCCCTAATCATATAACACTGTAGAGAACAAGCATTTAACTTAATTTCAATGAAGAATAAAATAATCTGGAAATAAATAAGAACTTAAATCAGTGTATCAGTAAGGACAATGTGAACTTGAAATTTACTCTTGTTACAGAACTAGTAAGGCACCTGTGCGTTTTTCTCACATTTAACTGAAGCTGTAGTGAAAAACTAGTAGCAGTAGGCTTACATACTAGCAAGTGCATTGTTAGCTACAACAGGCAGAAGATGTTCTTTATTGGTATTCCACATTTCAGCAATTTTGACTGACATGAACTCAGGCTACAGTATTCTTCGTTGGTACGCCAATGGTGAAGTATGCGCAGAAACAGCTAAATGAAAAATTAATGTTGTACACATGTTCATTTATATATTAAAGCCGACTTTGGATTTTCTGTTGTGTGAGATGCAAATACAAGCTTTGTGTGTCAACTTTGAAGTTATAGATTCGCATATTTTACTGTTTGCATTGCTTCTGCATAATCTTTCATTGAATGTACCAATACCCGTTTGTATTGTGATATAATATGAAATTTTGAATATTCGTGAGTGCCATGATAAACTCCTACCGTTATCATCAATTACAGGCTTAAACTTAATTGTGCTCTTCTAAACTTTGTGGTTTATATTTCTGCTGAAAGGATACACTACCCTTGAGCTTCATTGTATATCAATGCAAATAAACATGCGTTTTTGAGAATTTTTGGAAACTACGTTACCATTGCTCTTTGCATAATGTGCGAGTAATTTGTAATAAAACGGTGTTTGTGATTTAGTTAGCGTAGCTGATATTCTTACATAGTGCATTACATATAGTTTACCATTACAGAGGAGTAGCCCTATATATTACCTGCATTTATCATAAATTAATTCTGTTTTCAAGTTTTCTGTCAATTGTAATGAACATCAAAACATGTAGGAAACTAGTAAATTTTACCGCAAGTTTTCATGTTGCCTTAATAGAAATTTTGTTTTGTGTATTTGCTTCAATTCTTATAGGGAATTAGCAACTTTTTAGCTCGACAGTTTGAAAGATAACAAGTGTGTATAATTTAATGTTATTTGTCCATTGCTGGCTACAGCAGCAAGAGATTGCGGTCACGTGTGTGTGTGAGTTGTGTTTGCGTGAGTGTAACAATATTATGAAAAGGATAGTTGCTACTAAGCATATAGTGGAGATGCTGAGTTGGAGATAGGCACAACAAAAAGACTGTGAGAAAATGAGCTTTCGGCCAGCAAGGCCTTCATCGGAGACAGAACATACACACACAAACTCATGCAAACGTAACTCACACACACATGATTGCAGAATCTGGCTGCTGGCTACAGCAGCAAGAGATTGCGGTCATGTGTGTGTATGAGTTGTGTTTGCGTGAGTATGTGTTGTGTGCCTATGTTCTATCTTTGATGAAAGCCCTGTTTGCTGAAAGCTCATTTTCTGACAGGTGTTTCTTTTTTTTTTTTCCGCTGTAGGATGAATAGCACCTACCCTTTTCATAATATTGTTACATCCCATCCTGGATTTTCCATTATTATGTATTCAGTAAGCAGATAAGAAATCTGTGGTGTCACCGCCAGACACCACACTTGCTAGGTGGTAGCCTTTTAAATCGGTCGTGGTCTGCTAGTATACAACGGACCCGCGTGTCGCCACTGTCAGTAATTGCAGACCGAGCACCGCCACATGGCAGGTCTAGAGAGACGTACTGGCACTCGCCCCAGTTGTACAGCCGACTTTGCTAGGAAAGGTTCACTGAGAATTACGCTCTCATTTGCCGAGACGATAGTTAGCATAGCCTTCAGCTAAGTCAATTGCTACGACCTAGCAAGGCGCCATTTATCCTTTGCTATGTATCTAATGAAGCATGTACAGTAACAAGACCAATGTTCACCAATTGTGGATTAAAGTTAAGTATTCCAGCAGCTACGTACTTTTCTTTATAGCATTCATTACGTATCCTGTTTCAGACCTCACGCCAGCCTGCGTGAGTTTAAGCGCGTGCCTTTCGGTTACCCGTCACTGTGGACTGGCTATCTTGTCAGTCCACAACAAAATCAGTAGTGTCATATTTCAATGAGAACTTGAAGTTTTCGCCACAGGGCGGGAGCATGTAGAGGAACTATGGCTGAAGCTGAAAAGAGTAGTTGATCAGGCACTGGAGATATATGTACCCAATAGAAGAGTTTATAATGATAGAGAGCCTCGATGGTATACTATAACTGTAAAGAAACTTCTAAAGAAATGGAGGTTACTGTGTAATAGATGAAAAACAAAATATAGGGCTATAAGTAGAGAGAAGCTGCATGAAACATATTTGGCTGTCAAGAGAGCAATGCCGGAGGCCTCCAAATGACTAGGGCTACCGCACCAGAATATTGTCAAATAATCTTTCACAAAACCCAAAGAAATTCTGGTCATATGTAAAGGCTGTTAGCAGCATGAAAGTTAGTGTCCAGTCCCTAGTAAACGAGACAAGAACTGAAATTGAGGATAGCAAACCAAAAACTGAAACACTTAACTCTGTTTTCAGATGTTTTTACGGAGGCAAACCCAGGAGTATTGCCCCATTTAGTCTTGTACAACTGAAAAGATGGATGAATTATGTATTATCAGTGGTGTTGAGAAACAGCTGAAATTGTTAAAATTGAACCAAGTTCCAGAGTCTAATAGACTCCCTTTCAGATTCTGTATAGAATGTGCAGCTGAGTTAAATTGTTCATATGGCTCTGAGCACTGTGGGACTTAACATCTTAGGTCATCAGTCCTCTAGAACTTATAACTACTTCAACCTAACTAACCTAAGGACATCACACACATCCATGCCCGAGGCATGATTCGAACCTGTGACCATAGCCGCCGCGCGGTTCCAGACTGTAGCGCCTAGAACCGATCAGTCACACTGGCGGGCACAGCTGGGTTAACTAACTATAATCTATCATAGATCCCTATAGCAAAAAACGCTGCCCAGTTCTTGGAAAAAAGCCCAGGTCACACCTGTGTGCAAGAAGAGTAGTAGAAGTGATCCACAAAACTGACATCTAATATCATCGACATCGATTCATTGTAGAATATTAGAACATATACTGAGCTCAAACAGAATGAACTCCACAATGCCAACCAGCATGGATTCCAAAAATATCGATCATGTGAAACCCAACTCGCACTTTTTTCAGATAACATACTGAAAACTCTGGATCAAGGCAGTCATGTAGAGGCGTATTTCTTCATTTCCAAACAGCATTCGACTCAGTACCACACCTACACTTATTGTCAAAAGTATGATTGTTTGGCATATCAAGTGAAATTTGTGACTGGATTGAGGACTTTTTGGTAGCGAGGACACAGACTGTAGTCTTGGATGGAGAGTCATCATGAGACGTAAAAGCAACTTCAGCTGTGCCCCAGGGAAGTGTGTTGGAACCTTTGCTGTTCATGTTGTATCCACGGTGTAACAAAAATGTATGACACAAATTGCAGGACACATTCCTCACACAAAGATGAAGAAATTATATTATATGAACATGCATATGGAAATGCTTTGTTCCCATGATACAGCTCATTTTCTCCAACTCATTGGTCATTCGAAATGCAGGACACACCAGCATACTACTTGCAACTCTTTCTCACAGGAGATGTTTAGTATGCCCTCTGTAGCCATTGATGCATCAACCCACCGTTATAGTGAATCTCGAAAGCGCTGGTGCTTGCCTGGAGAATTTCATATGGTTTCACAACCTTCCATAATACTGGCACAGGGACTTGGAACATCTTGTACTGGGGATCCATGCACAAAGAGCTTTCAAATGCCTCCATACAAGTTCTGTGGGCTTAGGAGAGCATGGAGGCCAGCCAGTTGGTTCATCTCTGCCCACCCATCCAACACCAAATCTGATATTTAGAAGCCAACAGATTCTAACAATAAAATGAGGTGCTTCATGGGGCATGAAGTACATGTTTCTCACGCAGCTAAAAACACATCTGCTAACAGATCAAGTAGAACATTCTCTACGAAATTATGATAACTTTGTCCTTTGAGCCTGGGTGGAAGAAAGTGGGACCGCACCAAACCGTCTCCAGCAACGCTGGCCCAAATATTGACAGAAGATCTTTATTGATGATTACTTCAACAGTTGCATGAGGATTGACGTCTGCTCATACACACAGATTGTGAAAATTTACGATCAGGTCTCATTGAAACTCATTGGAGAAAATGAATTGTGACATGGAAACAAAGCATTTCCAGATCCATGTTCATATAACATAATTTCTTTGTCTATGTGTGAGGAATGTGTCTTGCAATTTGCTACAAACATTTTTGTTACCGTGTATTAATGATCTCGCAGATAATGTTAATAGTAACCTCAGACTTTCTGCAGATGATGCAGTTACCTGCAATGAAGTACTATCTGAAAGAAGCTGAATAAATATCAGTCAGATCTTGATAAGATTTCAATGTGGTGAAAAGATTGGCAACTCACATTAAATTTTCAGAAATGTAAAATCGTGCACTTCAAAACAAAAAAAGAAAGTAGTAGTCTATGACTATAATATAACTGAGTTATTGTTGAAATCAGCCAACTCATACAAATACCTGGGTGTAGTATTCTGTAGGGATATAAAATAGAATGGTCACATAGGCTGAGTTGTGGGTAAAGCAGATGGTAGACTTCGGTTTATTAGTAGAATACTGGGGAGATGTAATTAGTCTACAAGGGAGATTACTTACAAATCACTTGCGACCTGGTCTAGAATACTGCTCAAGTGTGTGGGATCCATACCAAATAGGACTGACAGGGAATATTGAATATATAAAGAGAATGGCAGGACGAAGGGTCACAGATTTGTCCAATCCATGGGAGAGTGTCTCAGAGATACTGAAAGAACTGAACAGGAAGCCTCTTGAAGACAGATATGAACTATCCTGAGAAAGTCTGTTAACAAAGTTTCAAGAACCAACTTAAAATGATGATTCTAGGAATATACTATGAGGTCTATTCAAAACATTCCAGAAGTTCGTCCACAAAATTTTTGTACACTTACCTTTTATTTTCCTTCACAATTAATACACTGCTTCCAATGCTGTTTTCTCTTCCAGAAGCAGTCTTGGTGCACTTCTTGCTGGATCGTGCAAAGTGTCGTCTGCAAATTTTCTTTTATCTCATCTATCGATGCAAATCTTCCTCCTTCCAATGGGGTTTCCAACTTTGGAAATAAAAGAAAAAAGACCACACGTGCCAGGTCTGGAGAACATGGAGGATAAAGCAGGACAGTGATCTCGTTTTTAGTGCAATAGTCATGTGCCAACAAGGATCGATGTCCGGATGCGTTATTGTTCTGCATGAGGAATGTATTGCCTTGCCACATTTCATGCTGTTCTCTTCTCACATTTTCTTGCAAGCTTCACAACACGTCCTGGGGCCATCGATTAACAGTTTGTCATTGAGGCATGAATTCGTGATGAACTAATACTTCAAATTCAAAGAACACTATCAGCATGGCTTTGACATTTGACCTGACCTGTTCTGATGAGCTTTTTTTTTTCTACTTGGAGAACATTTTCTGACCCATTGTGAAAACTGAACCTTGGTCTCAACACCATAACCATAAACCCATGTCTCATCATCAGTTGTGATTCTCTTAAGGAACATCTCGTTCTCATTTGTGCAGACCAAAAGCCTTTCACAGATTGCAAGGTGAAGATCTTTCTGGGCTTGACTCATGAGCTGTGGGGCGAACTTAGCGGCAACAAGAAGCATTCCAAGAAGCTGTCTCAGGATTTCATGACATGTTCCAACTGAAACGTGACATTATTCTGCAATTTCTCAGACACTCAATCTACGGTTGGCACGCACAATTTTGTTGATGTTCCTGACATGAGCATCAACGGTAGACATCGCAGGGCCTCCTGAATGAGGGTGATGTTTAACTTCCGTCTGGTCATTTTTAAACCAAGTACAGCTTAAGAACATATCACTGTAGGCTTCCTGCGTCATTTGGTGTGTCTCTTGAGTTTCACAAAAAATTTAATGTAACTCTGCCATCTCGAATTTGCAAATTGTGCGACAGAATGTTCTACTCACTACACCACTGAACATAAAAGTAACAGACATACAACAATGAATCTCCCGGCAGTTACACATTAAACATAGACATGTGCAGGAATGCCAACCGCATTTCACTCCAACACATCACTGATGCAAAATTGTGAATGTTCCGGAATTAGGGATTGTGAGAATAAGATTAGAATAATTAAAGCATCCACAGAGGCATTCAATCATTCTTCCCATGCTCCTTACGTGAATAGTATGGGAAGAAACTCTAATAGCCGCTACAATGGGGCATTCCCTCCACCATGCACATCACAGTGATTTGCAGAGTACAGATGTAACTGAAGTGCCAAAGAAACTGGCATAGGTCAGCATATTCAAATACAGAGATATGTAAACAGGCAGAATGTGGCGCTGCGGCCGGAAATGACTGTATAAGACAACAAGTATCTGGCACAGTTGTTAGATCAGTTACTGCTGCTACAATAGCAGGTACCGGTATTCAAGAATTAAGTGAATATGAACAATGGGACACAGCATCTCTGAGATAGCGACAGAGTAGGGATTTTCCTGTACTACCATTTCAAGAGTGTACCGTGAATATCAGGTGTCTGGTAAAACATCAAATCTCCGACATTGCTGCAACCAGAAAAAGATCCTGGAAGAATGGGACCGATGATAACTGAAGAGTCTCGTTCAACATGACAGAAGTGCAAGCCTTCCGCAAATTTCAGTGCTGGGCCATGAACAAGTATCAATGTGTGAACCATTCAACGAAACATCATCAATATGGATTTTTGGAGCTGAAGGCCCACTCAGGTACTCTTGATGACAGCATTAAACAAAGCTTCACGCTTTGCCTGGGCCCGTCAATACCGACACTGGACTGTTGATTACTGGAAACATGTTGCCTGGTCAGATGCGTCTCATTTCAAATTGTACCGAGTGTACGGACGTGTACAGATGTGGAGACAGCCTCATGAATGCATGCAACCCTGCATGTCAGCAGGGGATTGTTCAAGCTGGTGGAGGCTCTGTTATGGTGTGGGCAGTGTGCAGTTGGAGTCACATGGGACCCCTGATACATCTAGATAGGACTCTGACAGGTGATACGTACATGACAGATCACTTGCATTCATTCATGTCCACTGTGCATTCCAACTGATTTCGGCAATTCCAGCAGGACAATGCAACACTCCACACATCCAGAATTGCTACAGAGTGGCTCCAGGAACACTCTTCTGAGTTTAACCACTTCTCCTGGCCACCAGACTCCCCAGACATGAACATTATTGAGCATATCTGCGATGCCTTGCAACGTACTGTTCAGAAGTGAGCTCCACCCCCTCATACTCTTACAGATTTGTGGACAGTACTGCAGGGTTCATGGTGTCAGTTCCCTCCAGCACTATTTCAGACATTAGCCGAGTCCATGCCACATTGTGTTGGGGCACTTCAGTGTGCTCGCAGGGGCCCTACTCGATATTAGGCAATTTCTTTGGCTCTTCAGTATAGATGTAGATGTAGACTGTTAATGGTGAGATATAAGATAGAGTCTGTTTTTTATAGGGCCAATTGGCCATTAGCGGTGAAGTGGTGAGGACATGTGCTTGCCGTCCTGTTGGTCTAGTAGCATACCCAAGTTTGTTCACTTCCTGCGAGCACGAGTTGCTTACTGCAAGCTCATTGAAGTAAGATGGTGAACTCATATAGGAAGAACACTATCAAGGTTACGTTCCAAGCTGAATATCCAAGACCACAAGCGTATGAAATGGAAAACTGCTAGTGTGATGAACTACATGTAGATCTACAGGACATACTTGGTAATCACTTTTCGGTCATGGTCAATGTAGTCAATGTTGAGATGATTAACGAAGAAGCATGATTAGGTGGCTACTGGCACTGCCGGCAAACTCCAGTGCAGGCGCTCAGATGGACATATTGGCTCTGTTACCGTTGAACATACAGGCCTAAGCATGTGGACCCTTTGGGTATTCGAGCTACCAAGTCCGTTATCTCCACTCTTAAGCCATCCGGGACTGTCATTAGCCAAATGGCTGAGAAGTGGCAGACTTTTACAATGATCCCATACTCAACAGAGTAAGACAGGTAAAGATCAAACTCACAAAGCATGTTCCTTCATACTTAAACACTGCCAGTTATTGTGCAATTACCATGTACAATGGACAACCACACACATTCTCAGGATGTGGGCAGGAGGGTCACGTTTGCTCTGATTGTTTGCACTGGCAGATCACACAGATTCCATCAGGAGAAGCAGTACAATATGTTCCTCCATCGATTCTACCAATTACTTATGCACAAGTGATGGCACCTACAACTTCTTGCGAATAAGTGACGGCATCTATGATGTCTGGCGCACTAGTGGCAGCACCTGCGGCATCGGGTGGTGGGGATGGAGATAGGTTACCACTGCAGACAGACAAACATGTTATTGATGAGGCACGTACCATCCACTCTCTGCAGAAGGAGTCACCAGATAAACCCAAACAGCAACTGCCACTGCACAACAAGCGAATGGATATTGATCCACAACTCATGCCAACCCAAGCTTTCCTCCTGGAAGGAACAGACAAGTTGGATCGAAACTCACATTCTGACATGGAGATGCACATCCAGAATATGTGTTCGCCCACAAGCACAAGAAATGCCAACAGATGCTGTCTGATGACTGTCTCTTGCGGACAGATACATACAATCTTACTGATTTCGACAGTGTCATGGATGCTCCGGCTCTGGAGGCATTGACTGACACTGTTCCCTCTTTAGGAACTGAGACGATGGACTTTTCTTCTCCTGGACTTTCTTTTGGATATGGGAGAAGTGATGGAACACAGTCGCAGGCACAAGGAATCACAACAAGGTTCTCTTTGGAAGCCGATGAACCATAGTGACAGCCTCTCTCCAGTGACTCGTAGGTGGATGGTGTGGAAGATGACTCTTTAGCGGGCAAATCACTTGCAGAAGTGGGGGAGTTACACAATCCTCCCCATCTCCTGCGGACTACGTAACAATAGAGATGACAGGGTGGCATGGGGGTGACCAAACCCTTCACTGCTGCATACACAAAAGACTGTCACTGCCTTCGAGGGTGAATGACAGTCATATCAATTTGTGATGATTAACATCAACACCATCCAGTCACATAAGATGCTGTCATTGTTACACGACACATTTTATGCGGACGACATTGACGTGGCCTTATTGCAGAAGGTATATGCTCTTGGCTTCCAGGACATCTCCGGATATACGATCCGCATATCACACATGTCAGATAGGGCAGTGGCATCGCAGTACTTCACAAAGAAGGTTTAATAGCCATTGATACACGTTACCTACTGAATGCAAGGCATGACGCTTATGGTCCAAGGGATACACCTCGTCAATATTTACGGTACCAGCAAGAGGCCTGAAGGTTCACTACTCTTTATTGAGGAATTAACACAATTATGCCCAGGCAGGGTAGATGATGTGGTGATTGGGGGCTATTTTAATTGTACACAGTCTCCCAAGAACCAAATATGTCAGCATTCACCATGCCCAGCCCTCACTGCAGCCATTCGTGAGCTCGGTTTGCTAGACACTTGGGACATCGTCTGTGCTGATAGACAGGGTTTCATGCACATTACGGAACATTCATATAGCAGAATTGATAGGTTATACACCTTCCACTCTCTCAGGGATGCGGTCAAAGCAGCTGAGTTGTGACCAGCATCATTTACTGACCACATGGCTTACATCTGCGCCACCACACTTCAGCACCAACAAGAGTGGTGCAGCCGCACCCTGTGGAAATTTAACACCACTCACCTGACCTCACCAAAATGTCAAGTGGCAGTGGGAGACGTGGAGACTGTGCCTATGACGATGATGAGCATATACATCTGCTTGACAGTGGTGGCTGGACTGTGCCAAGCCGAGCCCTCAATGTACCTTGAAGACTTTTAGTAGGGAAGCTGCAGCATGGAGGCACACCCAAAGTTATACCACGCCATCTTCAGGGAGTTTCTGTTATGTCCCCCTCACCAGCCTGCCAGATGACTACCAACTGAGCAAAAGTGAAGATTTTGACACTGACATGTCAATTCCTGGAAGGGATTTCGTGTGTACTCATCAAACAGTCGGAATCACCAACAAATGGCTCTCCATACCGTACAGCCATGGAAAAAAATTGCAGACATAGGACATTGATCCATGAGGTGATGACAGAAGATGGCACTTTATCCATTATTCTCACCTGTATGCAGAGAAGAGATTTGATTCGGAGATTGTTACTGCTGCTCTGGCTTGACACCTGCCATGGTTACTCCGCAACTCCAACAGGATAGAGAGTGTCACTGAAATGGTACAAGATTTTGGGTGGAGACCATTAAAACAAAGGCATTTTCTGTTTCCTGCAGAATCTTCTTATGATATTTAAATCACGAACATTCTCCTCGAAATGCAAAAATATTTTGTTGACGCCAACCTACATAGGGAGAAACGATCACCATAATAAAATAAGGGAAATCAGAGCTCACACCAAAAGACACAGGTGTTCGTTTTTTCTGCACGCTGTATGATATTGGAATAATAGAAAATTACTGTGAAGGTGGTTCAGTGAAATCTCAGGCAGGAATTTAAGTGTGATTTGCAGAGTGTCCATGACGATATAGATGTAGATTAACTGCTACAACCAGTGACTAAGGAAGAAGTGTTCAATGCCATAGGAAAAGGTGCACCCAATAAGTCACCAGGATGGGAAGGGTTACCCTTGGAGTTTTCTAGGACGTTTATAAGACTATTGGTGCCCTATTGAATTACTGTATGTCAAGAGCTCATGACACCAGAGGTGCACCTTCTAGCTGCATTTGTGGAGGGTATCATCATTCCAATCTGTAAACCTTACAGAGGATCACATATTATGGACTACCAAGCATTAACTTTGTTGAACTGTGATATGAAAATATTCACATGTCTACTGGCAGCTCGAGCTTGGCGTACATCTCATATCCTATCAGTGGATCAGGAATCAATGGGTGGGACGCATAATATCTGGGCTGCCTTGTGCCACTACAGAGACCTGATTGCCCTCGCTAAGGTGTGTTGTGTACTGGGAATGCTGGTTGTGATAGACTTCCACCAAGCATTTGATCACGTCAGTCATACGTACTTAACTGCTGTTCTTCAGAGCATGCCTTACCCAGGTGAGGTGGTACTCTGTCTCCTACATGGTGTGACATCGAAAGTGCTTTTCAGCAGTGGACTGTTGAACATCTTGCAAATTCACCACTCTGTTAGACTGGGATGCCCATTATCAACAACACTGAATGCTTTAGAACCTTTGCTGTGTGGTCTGCAACACTGACTCAAGGGTTGTCTCTTGGTGACTTCGTTGATAGGTCCACTGTGTATGTAGATGATCTGATGTTAGCTCTTTATGATGAACATGATGTATGCAGAGCCTGGAATTGGTTAGTCTCTTATGGTGAAGTTTCGGTGAACAATATAAATGTGCATGTATCAATGGCCTTCAATATTGTCACTGGGATGACACCTACAAGCATCACCCCACTTATACTGTATGATAAAATATGCTGCCCTGGTATCGACTTCATGGACAACATCTTACACACAATGGCCCCTAATTATTGGAGCCTCTTGCAACACATCTGTACTGGACTTGTGGATCATCGTCTTTATCCTTTGGACCTTCATCAATGGACCGAATTTATTAACGTCTATCAGGCATCACGAATTCTGCACCTACTGCAAACACTACCAATATCTAAGCACACAGCTCGGAGCATCATGGCAGCATTTGGTTCCCTTGTCAGTGCTGGAATGATATTTAGTGTTCAATACAACTCCCTCACTCTTCCTAAAGAATGTAGTAGATTTGGGCTTTTCAATGTTCATGATCAAGCATGTTGCTGTACATTAGTATGCACCTCAAGCTTTGACAATGATGCCCAACCAGCCTCATGGTCTTACTAATGGAGGCTCTGGTACTACATTCCCTTGACCATCCAGTGTCGCTTATTGAGATACTAGTGCCCTGGAGTATAGCTACCTATGAGATGTTCTCCCTGTTTCTCACTTATCAGTGGCCTGTGACATCTATCGCCCACTACTTCACTGCCATATGACTTATGTTGTCGAATTGACATGTCCTACCATGAATTGGAATGCAGTATGGTGCACTGTCAACATGGTAATGCCAGATTCAGATCCGTATTCCAGATTTGCCTTTTTGTGTGAACTGCAGTGTCCAAGATACAGATGAACAGCAACTGTATTATGGGACAACAGGAGAGATCTGGTATTTTGTGCATCAAATTTGGGGTCCCTTTTTGTGGATGTTGCCCACTTATGTTGATTCCTGCACTCTCTCTACCCAGACGCTGTTTATTACCCAAGGATGAAACACAGTGCTGTTAACATGGATCAGAGGTCACGTGATTCATTATTTATTTGGAGGTGGTGTCATAGGACTCATGTTTTTTGGAAGTATTTAAACGATCATCATTGTGCTATTGTGAAGAACCTTAAGTACAGTCAATAATTTTTGAACTGCTTGTGGAGAATCTTCCACAATCTGCCCCATGGCTGGATTGTTCATTGCAGGAGATAACTGTGACAACCGTGGAGTATCAATGCCACATGTGTGTGTTATAGAAGTGTAGCTTTGTGTTTACTTTCTTTTTTTTTCAAAGACAAGTCATGGAAAGGGCAGATTTATTTTTTGTCAATAAATAAATGAATATTCTCCTGTGGCCATTAACCCCTTCGATATGTTCCTGCTTGTCGATGGAGACATTGTGGCCAGGCCTTGTATGATGACTCCTTCTCACTTCTCCCCCGAGACCATTCCTTCTATTCCTTTACCCCAAGGGAAAGAAGAAGAAAATAAAAAAAAGGGGTAGCATCTTTCATTACAAATCAAAATGTCCACTGTCGTGGGTTTGAAACCTGCTGCCACTTAAATTTTGATTAATAATTGGCTTTGGCAGCTGAAGACTTCTGACATAAGAAGTCACCCTCATTCTGCCAACAGCCTTGTCAAAGAGGGCAGTGGAGTGTACAGAGATTCAGGGCACTCATTTGTCCTTGAGGTGGGAAACTACCCCTGAAGGGGGAAGAATCAACAATGATCAATGCATAGGGATGCAGAAGGCAATGGAAATCACTGCATTAAAGACACATATTGTGTATCCACAGGACATATGGCCTGTAATTGACAAAATATCGTGATGATCTCTCCATTGGCAAAAGATTCTGAAATAGTCCCCCATTTGGATCTCCAGGAGGGGCTGCCAAGGGGGAGGTGACCATGAGAAAAAGATTGAATAACCAACTGAAGGATAATGTTCCATGAGTCAGGGTGTGGAATGTCAGGAGCTTGAACATGGTAGGGAAATGCAAAGGCTCAATCTAGATATAGTAGGAGTCAGTGAAGTGAAATGGAAAGAAGACAATGATTTCTGGTCAGATCAGTACAACATAATATCAACAGCAGCAGAAAATGGTTTAACAGGAGTAGGATTCATAATGAATAGTAAGGTAGGGCAGAGAGTGTGTTCAGTGATAGGGTTATTCTTATCAGAATTGACAGCAAACGAACATCAACAATGATAGTTCAGGTATACATGCTGACATTGCAAGCTGAAGATATAGTGAAAGTATACGAGGATAATGAAAGGGTGATACAGTGCATAAAGGGAGATGAAAATCTAATAGTAATGGGGAACTGGAATGCAGTTGCAGGGGAAGGAGCAGAAGAAAAGGTTACAGGTGTATATGGGCTTGGGGCAAGGAATGAGAGAGGAGAAAGAGTAATTGAATTCTGTAATAAATTTCAGCATGTAATAGTGAATACTCTGTTCAAGAATCTTAAGAGAAGAAGGTATACTTCGAAAAGCCCGAGTGATATGGGAAGATTTCAATTAGATTACATCATGATCAGACAGAGGTACCGAAATCATATGCTGGATTGTAAGGCATATTGAGGTGCCAATATAGACTCAGATCACGATGTAGTAGTGATGAAGAGTAGTCTGAACTTTAAGAGATTAGTCAGTAAGAATCAATACGCAAGGAAGTGGGATACTGAAGTACTAAGGAATGACGAGATGCACTTGAAGTACCCCAAGGCTATAGATACCACAATAGGAATAGTTCAGGAGGCAGTACAGTTGAAGAGGAATGGACATCTCTCAAAAGGGCAATCATAGAAGTTGGAAAGAAAAACATAGGTATGAAGAAGGTAACTGCTAAGAAACCATGAGTAACAGAAGGAATACTTCAGTTGATTGATGAAAGAAGGAAGTACAAAAATGTTCAGGGAAATTCAGGAATACAGAAATACAAGCCACTGTGGAATGAAATAAATAGGAAGTGCAGATAAGCTAAGACAAAATGGCTGCATGAAAAATGTGAAGAAATCAGAAAAGAAATTATTGTTGGAATGACTGACTCCCCTTACGGGAAAGTCAAAACAACCTTTGGTGATATTAAAAGCAAGGTTGATAACATTAAGAGTGCAACAGGTATTCCATTGTTAAATGCAGAGGAGAGAGCAGATAGGTGGAAAGAGTATATTGAAGGCCTCTATGAGAGGTAAGATTTGTCTGATGTGACAGAAGAAGAAACAGTAGTTGATTTAGAAGAGATAGGGAATCCAGTATTAAAATCAGAATTTAAGAGAGCTTTGAAGGACTTAAGAACAAATAAGGCAGAAAGGATAGATAACATTCCATCAGAATTTTTAAAGCCACTGGGGGAAGGGGCAACAAAATGATTATTCACATTGGTGTGTAGAGTGTGTGAGTCTGACGACATACCATCTGACTTTCAGAAAAATATCATCCACCCAATTCTGAAGACTGCAAGAACTGACAGGTGCAAGATTTATTGCACAATCAGCTTAATAGCTCATGCATCCAAGTTGCTGATAAGAATAACATACAGAAGAATGGAAAAGAAAATTGAGGATGTGTTGGATGACAATCAGTTTGGCTTCAGGAAAGGTAAAGGCACCAGAGAGGCAATTCTGACATTGCTGTTGATAATGGAATGAAGACTAAAGAAAAATCTAGACTCGTTCATAGAATTTGTTGACCTGGAAAAAGCATTCGACTATGTAAAATGGTGTAAGATGTTTGAAATTCTGAGAAATATAGGGGTAAGCTATAAGGAGAGGTGAGTGATATACAATATGTACAAGAGCCAAGAGGGAATAATGAGAGTGGATGACCAAGAACAAAGTGCTGGGATCAAAAGGTGTGTAAGACAAGTATGTAGTCTATCACCCCAACTGTTCAATCTGTACATTGAAGAAGCAATGATGGAAATAATAGAAAGGTGCAGGAGCAGAAATATAACTCAAGGTGAAAGATATCAGTGATATGATTTGCTGATAATGTTGCTATCCTGAGTGAAAGTGAAGGAGAATTACATGATCTGCCGAACTGAATGAACAGTCTAATGAGTACAGAATACTGACTGAGAGTAAATCAAAGAAAGACGAAAGTAATAGGAAGTTGCAGAAATGAGAACAACAAGAAACTGAACATCAGGATTGATGGGTGCGAAGTAGATGAAGTTAAGGAATTCTGATACCTAGGCAGCAAAATAACCAATGACAGACGCAAGAAGAATGATGTCAAAAGCAGACTAGCGTGGGTAAAAAGGACATTTATGGCTCATAGAAGTTTACTAGTATCAAACATAGGCCTCAATTTGAGGAAGAAACTTCTGAGAATGTACTTTTGGACCACAACATTGTGTGGTAGTGAAACATGGACTGTGGGAAAACTGGAACAGAAAAGAACTGAAGCATTTGAGATGTTGTGCTACAGATGAATGTTGAAAATTAAGTGGACTGATAGAGTAAGGAATGAGAAGGTTCTGCACAGAATCAGAGAGGAAAGGAATATGTGGAAAACACTGACCACTGACAAGGAGACGGGACAGGATAATAGGACATCTGTTAAGACGTCAGGGAATGACTTCCATGGTACTAGAGGGAGCTATAGATGGCAAAAACTGTAGAGGAATACATCCAGCAAATAGCTGAGGATGTAGGTTGCAAGTGCTACTCTGAAATGAAGAGATTGGCACAGTAGAGGAATTCATGGCAAGCCACATCAAATCGGTCAGAAGACTCATGAATCAAAGAGAGAGAGAGAGAGAGAGAGAGAGAGAAAGAGGAAAGAAATTCTATGGCCATTTATGAAAATTTGGATAAAAGTATCTTGGGTAATTTTGATTGTAGGCTACCTGAATTCATACTAAATTGACATTTAGGTGTCTTGTAGAGAAAAGTTTGTTGTTTATATTGAATGTTGAGCTAACTGAACTAGAGGTGGCTCGTCTGACAGGTGAGAGTTCAAGAAACATCACACACACACCTGAAAGCCAAAATCTGCAGATCACACAAAGAAACTAATAGAGAATAAATCCCCAAAAGCAGAACTTTCTATGACAATTACCTCCGAATCTTTTTCCTACACTTTGATTGCTTTTCAGTACAATACCATTTATTCATGACCTTGAGCATCCCAGAACTTGTATATCTAATACAGTCATACTGTTTATGTATAGACATCTACATACAAAATTTAAACATGATCTGAAATAGAAGGGTGGGGACTGCTAGAGTACTTTGCATGGAATGACACAATAGTTAAGTGATAAATTTGTTTCTATTATATTTTTTTAAGTTTTTGTAGCAAATTAGCATTTTTAACTGTCATGTCACTGACCTGATGTCTTGCTTTGACTTGGCCAATTTGTCACATGTTGCAGTGTACATGATTTCATTCTGTAACTATTGCTGAAGAAAACTTAAGTGAGTGTAGCATTCAGTTTCATACAAGAGTTCTTTATTAAAATCCTGGACAGATTATTAATACTGGCAAACAGATATGTTGTACAGATGATTTAAATCACCTTTCAGAGATGGATGGCATGCATGTTACAGTTTAAAAAAAGGTGCAGCTTCAAGAGGATGGCAGAGGATACCACTCAAGATGTCCTGGATATTGTCATATAGGAAGGGCACTTCAGCAATTAGCCACATACCAACATACCAGAGAAATAGTAAGTATTACTGGGAGTAAATTATCCACAAGTAACATGTCACTTTTTAGACAACAAATATTAGAGTAGAACTTAATTTTAGTGCAAAGAATGTAGACATGGGAGACGTGTAGGCCCAACATAACCCTACAGCTTCAAACTTCGTGTTGCATGAAGTAGGGGAGCAGGGAGCAGATCCAAACAGATTCAGATATAAGCTGACAAAGATTTACCCATACACATAAGAGAAACAGATAAAATAGTACAGATAAGGGGCCATTTATGAAATTTCCTAACAGATGAAAACTGTGTGCTGGATCAGGACTCAAACCTGGGACTTCAGCCTTTCACAGGCACACAGTCTATTGACTAAGCTATCCAAGCACAACTCACAGCCTTATTTCCACCAGTTCCTCATATCTTAACTTCCAAACTTCACAGAAGTTCTCCTACATACCTTGTAGGACTATTGCTCTTGGAAGAAAGGAAATTTCAAGAGCATGGCCTCACCACAGCTTGGGGTTTTTTGACTCTGCAACAGACTGTGTGCTGGTTTGAAACTTCCTGGCAGATTATAACCGAGTAGTGGACTGGAACTCAAGCCTGGGGCCCTATATGCCACCAGGTATTGATCTGGCAAATCTAGGGCCTACAGTTTGTTGGTTAAAAATGGTACAAAAATATTATTGTAGGCCTCTGTAATGTTGAGGAGTGTTGATAATCTAAATAAGAAAGGATGCAACAATGGATCACCTGCTCTTATTACATCGTAAGACTCCGGACTCTGAATTCAGAATGGTTCTACTGCCACCAATGTGTATCTTGTGTAAGGACCACAAAGGCAGGAAAAGAGAAATTAGGTCTTGTGCAGAGACATGTAGATTGTTGTTTTCTCCTCACACCATTCATGAGTGGAACAGGAAAGAGAATGATTGATAGTAGTACAAGGTACCATCTACCATGCACCATATGGTGGTTTGCAGTGTATGTCCATGGATGTAGATCCTATAATACAGAATAGCTCCAATCAGTTTCCACATCTTGCTCACACCTGTCTAATAAACATTTTCACATTTACAAAAAACTGGAGATAGCTATCACAGATGTGTTCCAGTACAGCCAGCAGTTTTCAAGGGCACACCTACGATTTAGTAAATGTCACTTCCAGGGTAGTGCATGCTGGAAAACAGCTTGACATTTTCTGTATCTGTGGTAACAAATATTTTCTCTGGGCCTATTAGTTTTTGCTGTGGCCTTGCAGACATTTGCTTAATGGATAACATTAATAAGATTCTGCTGTGAAAAGGCTGTGAAAGATGTTATGACATTAGGAGTATTTTGGAGCAGAAGAAGAATTTTGGACCAGGAGAGGAGTGAAAACTGCAGAACATTTACTGTGGAAATATGTACTTCATAATTAGACTTTTGTTCAACATACACAAAAAATAATTAAATATAATAACTGGGATGCTTAAAGGAACCAAGCAAAGAAACAGTGAGAGGTACAAATCACAAAATTTTATTCATAAAAATGACTCAGAATCTCATTGTGCACATTTGTAACATGAAGAACATAAAAGTTTCAGTTCAATGAAGTAGAAAATTTTAGTTAAATTTTGTCATTGAGAATGTGGAGTGTTTTTAGAAAACACGTCCATGGAAAGCTCACGTAATTACATTTTTATATATAATATATAAATACTAAAAATACTAACACTGTATCTATATGACCAATGACATAAATATACAGCTTTTTGTCCAGATGTTCAAGAGGCAGAAATTTAACAGTCATAGTTCAAGTAGTAAAAAATTTGAAGTAAAGGGCACATCACCTGCAAATTTCTACCAGTCAAACTACCTGGACATGTGTTCCAAAAGCTCACTTATTCAAGATAGAATAAACAAAAAGCAGGAAAATGGAAATGTCTGTTTGTTATACCTATGCTTACACTGAGATAAATAGTAAAAAAATATTTAAATAGTATAAATCATGGAGATTTTGTTAAATATCTTCAGAATAAGTGGCTATAATGAACACCAAATATCAAAAAACAGGAAGTGCCACATCTCTGAATTTTCTCCTCCAACCCTTCAACTTGTGTATAAAGTTTTTCCTTGAATAATATACGGTTGGTACAATGTGTGTAGCAAAAGATTTTGTGTAAAGACTCAAAAAGACACAAAATATGTAGATGTAAAATGTTCATAAAAAGGAAGATCAGTCTACCTGTATCAGTGTGTGAGGACAATCTTTGCTTTGATTATCCTCAATAGCATATCACTCATAAAAAGAAAACATTTCATGAGTGTTACCAGTTTTTACACAGCAACAACTGTCTTAAATTTGCACTAAAAACTGTGCAACTCAGAAGACTGAGGGCTGCGTAGGGCAGAGGTAAAGAGGAAAGGCACAGTCTTCTCAGATCCTCTCCTAGCTTGTCCTACTAGTTTTGGCACCCAATTTAATCTCTTTTAAACAACAACATTCTTGAATTTTAAAACAATATATGCATGTGTTGCCACAAGATTCACTGTCCACAATAGTTTTCTTGTCACAACACAGTCAATGCACAAATATTAACTTTGCTTCCATTATCACCAAAGGAAGCCTCTTCAATTGAGCACATCTGTGAGAGTTTCTGTACTCTTCTTCACCTTCTTCTGGATGCTGCTGCCATGATCATTTTTCGTAACATTGGTTCTGGACTGCATTCCTTAGGGTCACACTTCATTTGGCCATCTCCACCACACCTATGGGGAAAAAAACATAAATTTGTATAAATCTGATAGTCTATTGCAGAAACAAATTAGCTGAAATGAAATGAAATGATCATATGGCATTTATTGGCCGGGATATCCCCTTCGGGGTTCGGCCTGACCTCATTGTAGAGATTTTTTCTGAAATGTTAAACAGACTTAATAGTGATATTAGTATACAACCACTGAAGTTGGCCAGTGGCTGTTCTGGCCTCGTAGTCTGGTTGCAGACTGTTTAGCAAGCATGACCAATATTATTACGTGTAGAATATAACCAAGATAACTAGAGCAGTTGTTGAAATATTGTGTAAAATGTAGCCATGGCCAAAACACTGACCCAAAAAAGTGTCTGGTGGGACTATTATTGTCAGGTGTTCACTCACAGCTGAATAACTGGAAGAGTTACTTTGTCTATTTGTTACTTTTATTTTCATGGCCTATTCTTTTAGTATCTCATTTTCTGTTCAGCCAAGGGTAACAAATAAAAATGATGGCCTAAAATAAAACAATGAAAAAGTTGTCTGCAACAGACCAAGGCTATAATTTTATGATTTTCACAGAATACAAAGAACACAAACTATGTTTTATGAATATTCTCTTGCTGACTTCTTTTATTAAATTTGTACTGCTTTGTACAATTTCTTTTGCCTATAAAGTGTATGTATTTTCCAGTTTGAAATCAGATGACTGCCATTTTTTACATGTCGAAAAAAGTCGATGAAAACACTAAAATTAACAGAAAAGTTTATTTATTTTCCACCAATATTTCTCTCTCACTCATGTGTATTATTCTGTTTAGTCCCTACTACTCACTTTTTTGCTCTCTCTTAAGTGTTTGTTTTCTAATTGGTGGTTTGCCTATTCTGTTCCCATGTTTTGCTGTGAACTCTCATCTGCTGCATCACACTAGCTGTTTGAACCGTATCATATGTTATACTATGCTGTATCTCTTCTTGGTGAAAGGTATGAGTAAATTATCACAGTCTCTAATTAACATTTATATTTGTGTCTTTCATTTTTCTCTTTTTTATCTTTCTTAACCCTTTTGGTCTTGGTGTCCTCATATAAGGACATACTAAATAAATGCTCAGTATATTAAAATTCATTAAATTTTACCATTTATGATTGTTGTCCTCATATTGCCACAAGCAGAGAGTTTATCTGAGCACAGTGTCACCATCTCCTGTCAATCTACGTTATCACAAAATCAAACTGAATGTGTTGTCACATGGACACTTCCTAGCAATTTTTGTACCTCCCATCAGTCAGTTAATATCTTCTGAGTTTAGCTAAAAAAATTTATTTGTGCGTAGAAAGGTGCATTCTTGAAGGTGAAAACTAAAGGTGTCTTTCAGAACAAAAGGTAAGTGACATATTTATAACATTATACATGTCTCCAAATGAGGACATTGTGATTGAAAGTTTGTAATAGCATAGACATTTAGGACATTATTTTGCTGTCGTTTTAGTCAGCTTATGGTTTTTTCACAATGTCCCAAGTCCAAGATAAACAAAGGCCACTTACAGAAGAAGAAGTCATAGAGCTCCTTAATTCATCTGAGATTGACAATCTATCCAATGATTCTGGCATTAGTTTTGAAAAAGAGGACAATGATGGAGGTAATGTTAGATGTTTTATATCATACGGTACATTGTAAACTGAGTAGCCTAGAAGCAACGCCCTCTAACTGCATGATAAGTGACACTGAGATAATAATGAAACACTCATCCCATCCAAATGATAATGCATTGGCAGCAAGAATGTTATTGTTGCATACCGTCTAGTAAAATCATCAGACGATCAATTCCAATTACAAAATGATCTAGAGAGAATTTCTGTATGGTGCAAAAAGTGGCAATTGGCACTAAACAAAGAAAAGTGTGAGGTTATCCACATGGGTACTAAAAGAAATCCGATATATTTTCGGTATACGATAAATCGCATAAATCTAAGGGCTGTCAATTTGACTAAATACCTAGGAATTACAATTACGACCAACTTAAATTGGAAAGACCACTTAGATAATATTGTGGGGAAGGTGAAACAAATACTGCGGTTTGTTGGTCGAATACTTACAAGATGCGACAAACTCACTAAAGAGACAGCCTGCATTACACTTGTCCGTCCTCTGCTGGAATATTGCAGCACAGTATGGGTTCCTTACCAGGTAGGATTGACAGAGGACATCAAAAAAGTGCAAAGAAGGGCAGTTCATTTTGTGTTATTGTGCAATAGAGGTGAGTTGGGGTGGCAATCACTGAAACAAAGGTGGTTTTCTTTGTGGCAAGATCTATTTATGAAATTTCAATCACCAACTTTCTCTTCCGAATGTGAAAGTATTTTGTTGACACCCACCTATGTAGGAAGAAATGATCATCATAATAAAATAAGACAAATCAGAGCTCAAATGGAAAGATTTAGGTGTTTCTTTTTCCCATGCGCCGATCGAGAGTGGAATGGTAGAGAATTAGTATGAAAATGGTTCAATGAACCCTCTGCTAGGCACTTAAGTGTGAATTGCACAGTAACCATGTAGATGTAGATTTGTTACAGCACAATCAACCTAGAGCTGAATAAGAAAAGTATCCATTCTTATCGTAACAGACTGAAAGATCGCTTTGAATGTCCAGATTTGTAAGTCTGATGTCTATTCACATGCTTTGCATCCAGACATGGCAGGGTGACAGCCATGCCTATTGGGCATTTAGCAGGCTTTGTACATGAAGACAACATGCAGTTAGCTTCTTTTGAAACTGAACATGAATTTTGATAGCCATGTTCAATGGTTTATAGCCAGTTTTGCAACCCAAAACATATTCCATCATGTAGGTGCTGAAAAAATGTACACGGTTGTGTGCTCACCTCAGAATTGATATAAAATGAATTTAACAGCTTTTTCATCTGGGCTACTCAGATGTACATTTTCTTTTTGTAATAGCATTTTTTATTATAGATTCTGGAGATCCCCTTATCATCGGAGCACAAAAACAATGATGACAATGAACAAGACCATTCTGAAATAAATATTGCACCTGAAACTGATGTGATGGACGTTGTTGGTCTAGAGTGGCATCCCGTTGAGAGTGCCTACCAATTTTTTAAGAAAATGTTTCAGTTGTGTTCTTTGTACAGAAATGTGTGGAATGCACAAATATTTATGCAGTTTACAGAAGTGTAGGTAATTTTGCTCCTAGAATAGAAAAATAAATACTTCCACTTATAGAAATTCACATTCTGATGGGAAATTTGAAATACCCCAGGATTGGATGTTACTGGAGGTCACAGCTACACATTTCCCAAATAGCACACATTGTGTCAGTTAACTGTTTCCTAAAATTGAGATAGAACTTCCAGTTCGTTGACATAACAAGTGATCCTGATAAAAATTATTGATTTTGGAAAGTCAGAGCAATATACAATTCCATAAGAGAAAAGTTGCTGAGTTTACCTATAGAAGAACACCTTATTGTTGATGAGCAAATAGTGGCTTTCCAGGGATCATTGAATGTAAAACAATATGTTAAGGTCAAACTGAAACCACATGGAATAAAAACATTTGCACTCTATGGAACAAGGGGTCAAATGTTTGATTTTGTAATAGATCAAGGCTCGACAACAGAACTTGATCCAGCAGTGTTAAACGTTTTTGGTCTTGTTCCATCAGTAGTGGTGAAATTAACAGAAAGAGTCAATGAAACAAATGTGCTTCTCATTTTTGATAATTATTTCTCAAATTATAGTTATCTGCAATACTTGAGAAATAAGAATATGTACGCAATGTGTACTTTGCCAAAATCACTTCAAGAACTTATGATTTTCGAGTGACAAAAACATAATGAAATGTGGAAGAGGCTCTGCTTAGGAACTGATAAGTGAAGGTGGTGAAGTTATAGTAACAAAACGGCGTGGCAATAAGCCAGTAGTAATGGTGTCAAATTTTGTGGGAATTAGAAACAAAGATGTGTGTAAAAGATGGGATAAAACTGAAAAGAAATATGTTGAAATTAACTGGCCATAAGTTATTCAAGTTTACAACCAACATATGTGAGGGGTCAACAAGATGGATTTTCTGATCACACGGATTGAGTACAAGAAAAACACATCAGAATTAGGTGTTCCTAAAAATAAGACCCTTGATTTACTTCATTTTAGGACAAATATGGCAAAAGTACTGACAAAAATAGATACGCCAGCTGCTAGGAAAAGGAGGCACCCACTAGTGAGAGTCCAATGCCATCTCCAAGTACTTCAAAATGAGCCAATGCGGAAGTTCATCCTGAAGCTCATGTTCATTTGAACAACGTAGGGCATCTTCCAGTGGTCAGTGACAAAAAAATCATTTGGCAGGTGAAAGAAACAGGGTTGCAAAGGCAAAACCCAATTTTATTGTGTAAAATGTATCATTCACTTACGTCTGGATAGAAAAAAAACTTTGATTGTCATTCTTCACAAGTATAAAACCATAGTTTATGTATATATAATCGTTAAGTATGCTTTGTGTAATTTATGTATTTTGGTGAAATAAAATCAAATAAAATACTTTGAGTTTGGACTTATACTGCACCCGCTTGAATACAATGTCCTCATTTGGGGCGGGTTGTATCCTCCCTTGGGGGCCACCTCGAAATATTTTATGCAACTGAAAAATCATAATTTAATTTGAAGAACTGGATAGCAAAGCCATGATTTATTTTTCCCAAAAAAAAAAAAAAAAAAAAAAAAAAAAAAAAAAAAAAAAAAAAGTGACCGAAAGGGTTAATAGAAATTTTTGCAGTCCTCTCAAAAGAAGAATTTAGGTGTTGAAAAAGCTGGTACATAATATGCCTACTGTAATAGGTAAACTTTGCATTCTCATGTGCATTTTTACTTTAATAAGTTGTTCACAGGAGTGTGTCGATTTATAGATAACATTTAGTAATTTTAAAACTAAAAATTAGAGACCCAATTTTTCATATACATGTTCAATGCTGGAAATGTGCAGAAGTAAAATCTAGTCACTTCCATCTCAGTTGTGTATCACACTCTGTTAATATTTACATTTTTTGTTTGCTGGTACCTAACTTGAACAGCAGAGAATGGAACAAAAGAAGAATAGAAAAAGCTGCTTATCAGGCAGGAGCATGCACACACACTAGTGAAAGTTGACACAAACTTCTGCCCTTCTTGGCCAAGGCTTTTTCAGAGTGAAGAAACCTCTGGTTTCAAAAACTACAATTTTTCTAACACTTGTTTATTTGTTTGTTTCTTATCTGAGGTTTGTTATTGTTCCCTGTTTATTATCTGAGGTTTGTTATTGTTCCCTGATAATTTCATATTTATTTTTATTGGACTGCAAATCATTTCAGAAGTCATTGAGAGCAGAATTTGCGGTGCTGTGTAGCAGGCTGTCCAAATTACTTAGTTCAAACTGTACCTCCTTAGTTGTCACATTTTAATGTTAATGTAAATGACATCAGAACCTCTGAATGACTTCAGTTCCTCATAGTGTGCAAGATAACAATAGCAAATGCATTCCTAAAGGAAATAGTTAAAACACTGCACATGATGGCCATTTTTAAGAAATCTACCTGTGACAGATTATGAATTGAATGTGTCATTATCACTCAAGTAGAGTCATGTTTAATCAATAGGCCACTATATAGTTTTCATTTGGTGCTAATGGTTTTTTGGCCCCTTTACTGCATAAAAAGAAGGAATCAAACACATATAATCTGTTAGCTCTGTCAGGATATCAGATGTTAGAAATTGATTTGAATACAAACAACACTTATAGTGCAGTTAAAGAACAATGTTACAAAGACATATAATAAATCACAACAAATTATTCTCTACCCTTTTCCCCAAACACTTTAATAAATAATTTAAGTAGGTGGTCTCACCTGCACTCCAAACAGGGACCCGAGGCAGAGTGCACCACTTCTCCAACACGATATGCACTTCCCTGAACTTGACACCCAGTCCTGTGGGCTGCACCCTTGTAGTGGTGCGCTAGGAAATGTGGTGGCAAAGTGGTAGTAGTGGTGGTGGTAGTTGTTGATACATTCAGAACAGTTGCCATAGAGACAGGGCACTCATATCGTGGACAACAAAAGCCTTGGATTGGCTCTTCGTGACAACCTGGGATAGGAGGAGGGCAGCTCTGTTGAAGACATATGATATCACTTCGGAAGCAGAAACAGAAATCACAAGGGTCATCACGAGGTATTTGTTGAGCTGATACGTAGACCTTTCCCCCATAGCGACAGGTTCCTGGACCAAAGGCAGCTTGTTCTTCATCATCATAATCTGTATCACCTCCTGTTGGGTACTGTCCTTCTCCAAATGGAAACTGCTCATATTGATCTTCAGGGTGTTGACTTGGATGATGGTGTGATCCTGTAGTTAATGGTGGTCTAGTTGTGAAATGATGTGATGGTCGTTTCGTTGCTTCCGTTATGTGTTCGATTCCTTCACCAGTTGCCAAAGTATGATCTTCTGGGAAATGTTCGTAAGCTGGATGTGATGTTGAAGAATGAGCAGGCTTCTGATCTGGATGAAATGGTGAAGACGCATTAGCTTCTAGTTCATTTTCCTGTACAGCTGATGCTTGGCTAGTATCAGAATGATCCAAAGAAGTTAGTGCAGGCTGTGCTGTTGTGTGCAGTGGATGTTCAGAAGAGGCAGTAAGAATCTGATTTCCTTCTGTAACTTCCACAGGATGGACATTATTGGCTACTTGTTCCTCTTCCTCTTCATGGACAGGTGGCTTAACTGGAGCTGAAGTTGTATGTTCATGCTGAACCGTTGTTGCTTCTGTAACTGTACCTTGGGAAGACTGTTCAGAAATATCTATATGATGATCTGCTGATTCTATAGGAGCCTGAGAAGGATGTATGATTGCCAGTGTTACAGTGCCACTTTCCTGCACACCACTAGATTGTGTGAAATCACTAGTTGTATCCTGCACACCATGATCCACATCTGGAGCATTGGAACTGCTTGATTGAGATTCCATGTCTTCCGGAATACTTGTTGATACAACAGTCTCAATTAAATGAGGTTCATCTGATGTCTCTGTACTTTCAGACACAGATTCTTGGTCAGCAGGTTTGCTGAAACTAATGGATGTGTCCTTGTCAGATGTAGCTAGCTGTTCTGAAATGCTTTCTGTAGCAGTGGCCTCCTGGACATGACCCTCTGTGGGCCTAGCAGTTTGTTCCAATGATTCTACTGAAGAATGCTGTTCTTCCTTAGAGGGAGTAGGCTGCTGAACTGCTGAAGTGGCAGTTTCTACACTTGTTTCTGCCGCAGAGGAACTATCACCTTCTGCCAGTACTGACTGTTCAGTGTTTGCTGCTTGCTGAATTTCAGGCTCTGAAGGAGATGCCGGCTCTTGTTCCACATCAGGTGCAGCGACTGGCTGATCAACGTTTACTGTGTGTGCCCCTGACTCAATAGGAGAAATCGTGTTTTGTGATCCTGTGTCTTCAATGACTGATGCTTCCTGTTCACCAAGTGTACTTGCTTCCTGAATTCCAGTCTCAGATGACACAGAACTCTGTTGTATTTCTGGTCCTTCTAGTTCAGCAGGTTTCTCACTAGGGGTTTCTGGTATATGAGCTGTAGTGACCTGCTGGACTTCTGTTTCCTCTGGTGTTGAGGGGTGGAGTTCTCCTAATTCTTGTACTGTTGAAACAGTCTCTACAGGAGACTGTGATACAAGAGAAGTAGTAGTTTGCGTGTCTACATTTATTTCTCCTGCATCATCAACATTCGCTTCAGCAACCTGTGATACATGTTCTTCAGGGATATTAGTTACTTGTATTTCATCAGTCGTACCTGCAACTGGTGCTGTGGGTGTTTCAGATATTTCAGGTTGCTCAGGGCTTGCTGTGCTTTGTTCATCCAATACATCTGTGACAGTTGTTTCATGCCCAACTTGGCTTTCAGGGTGAGATATGTGAGTTGGTGCAATATCAGGTATAACAGAGGGGATGCTGTGTCCCTCATCTGAACTACTTACTGCATTTGCCACTTCCTCAGTAGTAACAGGTTGTAAGGGAACATCAGTTTGTTTGTTTTCCGAATCAGTAGGTGAAATAGTCTGGACTTCCACAGCTTCTGTTACTTTTTCTATTCCCTCCTCACCTATCAAGAATTGCTCAGTTTCTGCGTCTATAGGTAAATTAGTTACTGCATCTGACAGTCCTGAAATCTCAGTGACCTGCTGACCATCCAGTGATGGCTTTTGTGTGTTCTCAATGTGCACCATTTCATCCTGTGCAGTAAATCTAGTCTGTTGTTCTGCAGGTTCTGTGACAGGTGCACCCTCTTGAGGGACCACAGAGTGTTGCACATCATGATCTAGTGGTGCTACTGTCTGTTTGCTTGTTTCCTCTGTAAATCCAGGTGTCTTGTTGTCTTCACTAACAGTGACTACACTTGCAGAACTCTCTTTGTCCTCAAATACTGGTGAGGATGTCTGCAAAATCATTTCTTCTGTAGTTGGTGCATGCTGGTGTGGTATGGAAACATGTTGACTGTCTTCTCCTGGTGGGAGCAGAGTCTGCAGCTTATCTAGTTCCTCTTCTGCAGTAGCTATGGGCTCTACAGAAACAACTGTTGTCTGTGTATCAGAAGCTAAAGATGTAGTAGTCTCATGCTCAAGAATGTCATGATTTTTGTCAACTGTAACAGGCTGTAAGGGAGCAGGTGTGTGTTCTGAATGACTGTCAGCTGCAAATGTTGTTTGTTCATGTTGTTCGTCAACTACAGGCTCCTGAGAAATAATGTCATGCTGAGAACTGACATCCCCTGTTAATGAAGTCTGTTGTTCGGCATAATTTTCAGTAATGCTGTCAGGTGTCTTATCATCAGACACAGATTCTTGTTGGGATACTGCCTGTATTGGTTGCTGAGTAGTGACAGATTCCTTTTCTTCTTCTGATGCCAAACCTTCTTCTTGCCCTGTTTCTGCAGCTGAAACAGCTTCACTTCCAGGTAATGTAGATTCTTGTGAAACAGTGCTTGATGCTTCTTCCACTGTGATAGGAGACAATGTTTGAATTTCTGCTGTTTCCATGGCCCCTGATCCCTCATTAGATTCATGAGGATTTGAAGCAATAACATGCTGAACATCACTTTCTGTAGGGGACAATGGCTGTTTGTCATCAGGAATCCTGTCTGTAACCTCCTCCTGCATTACTGTATCAGGCTGCTGTGAAGCAGCTACGGGTGCAAGTGTCTGCTGTTCTGCTGTTTCTTCTGTGTCAGATGGCTGCTGTACAGGCCGCTGAGAAACCAATTCTTGTTGAGCAATATCATCAACCTCCTCCTGCATTACTGTATCAGGCTGCTGTGAAGCAGCTACGGGTGCAAGTGTCTGCTGTTCTGCTGTTTCTTCTGTGTCAGATGGCTGCTGTACAGGCTGCTGAGAAACCAATTCCTGTTGAGCAATATCATCAATTGGGGAAACCGTCTGCATTTCTTCAGGATGTTTTTCAGTCTGCTTTTCCTGTTCTGTGAAGAGAGATTCCTGTATAACAGTACTATCCTCTTTGTCACTGGTAGGTAGAGTCACAGACTGCTCATTAGATTCAGCTTCTCCTTCAAGTATGACAGGCTGCTGTGGTAAATGTTCAGTGACTACCTCCACAGATGGTGAGGATTGCTCATTTTTTTGAGTTGTTGGCAAATCACTATCAAATAGTTGGTTCTCTGTAACAGAAGACTGCTGAGAATCACTTTCTAGAGGAGAAGTGGTGTGCACATCACCAGATGTTCCTGTGAGAATTGTGTCTTGTTCAGGTAAATGTTGATGAACAGAGTCTGGCTTGCTGGTCTCAGGGTGAATGGAAGATGCTTCTATTCCTCCTTGTTCTTCTCCAACAGGCTGCACTGGAGGTACATGCTCAGTAAATACAGGAGATTGCTGGGTTTCAGATTCACTCTGTACAGTTGTTTCTTCTTCAGACAGCAAAGATCCTTGTGACACGGTCTGTTGGTGTTCTTCCATGGTTTCAGGGTGAGAAGATGACTGTTGCTCTAACTCAGCTGCTTCAGTAACTACAGGGTGAATAGGTTCTTCATGTCCAGATCCTTCGTCTGAGTCTACTTCTCCTGCCTGTTGAGGAAAAACTGTTTCCTCAAAGCCAGTTATTGCTGGAAAATCAGTCTGATGTTCTGCCTGTTGTTGGTGATCAGAAGGTTTCTCAGATGGTAAATGATGTATCACAGAAGTTGTACCTTGCTGTTCATCATCATTTGATGATGAAGCAGTCACTGTTTCTGTTTCATAACTTTCTGGACTACTGCTAGATACATCAGGTTTTTCAGTGTTAAGAAATTCTTCTGGTTTCATTTGTTCAGAAGATGCCGTTGTTGGGTCTTTTGATTGACTATCAGATTCAGGTGGTGCTACGGAAGGAACATCACTATGTATTATTGAAACAGTTTGCTGACTATCTGTTACTGTTTCAACAGGTGGAAGTTCTGCATCAGGGATACTTTCAGAAGGAACTTGCCCACTGGTAACACCTTCTGCATCAGCTGCTTCCGTATGTGGGCTAGAAATAGATACCTGGTCAGTACTTGAAACAGAAGTTTGAGATGACTGATCTTCATGTGCACTTCCTTCGACAGAAGCTGTAACAGCTGCTGGTTGTGTGATATGGACAGTTGAAATAGTGAAGTGTTCTACATGTTGTTCGTCAATGACTGATGAGGAAAGACCTGGAGAACTGTCAGTGTGTTCAGTGACAGCTGCTATTGGTTGTTGTGATCCATCAGCATCAGGAGCAGTTGATGAAGAATCTGGGGAAAGTATTGCATCACTGGAACCAGATGAATGTTCTACCACTACAGTTGTAGCTTCTTCAGCACTTGAAGTTGGAGTATATGTGTGGTCTTCCTTGGTTTCTGAAATTCCAACAGGAGAAATTGTTGGAACATAGCCATCTTCAGTGGATGCTTTTTCTGTTGTCACTTGTTGATCCGCATTTTGGCTTTCTGATGGGCTAACGGTATGCTCTAAAGTATCAGCTCCTTCCTGAATTACTGCCTCAGTAGCCTCTGGCTTCACCTCGCTGGGGGCCTGCTCCTCAACCAGTCCACCTTCCACTGGTTGAACCGTTTGCTGTACTTCAGTGCTCTGTTGATCTTTCTCCTCTTGCTGCACTAAATGTTCATCAGCTGGTTTCTCGGAGCTGGGAACATGACTTGTCTGGGTTTCAATAGGTTCGGGGGATGCTGGTATGTGTCCTTCCTGTGCAGAAGAAACAGTTTCTGGTTTTTCCGTGACAGTGGTGTCATGTACAGCGTCTCCTGTGTTCTCCTGTTCCTCCATTTCTGTACCATGGTAGACTGGATGTGCCTCAGTAACTACATTAGAGTCCTGATCAGTATCCAATGAAGAACCACTATCTGTAATTTGTGGTTTTGTATCTTCTTGATGTTCTTCAGAAGGTGCAGCAGAAGTCTCACTACTGACCATTGGTCTTCCTGTTGCAGCCACCATGCTGTCTGCGACTAGTGTTACTTTATGCTCGACATCTGAAAATTTAGAATTTATTAAAGCACAAATTTTTAATTATACCATCAGCATCATAGTTACTGCATATGGATTCTAGCAAATGTACTATTGAAAATCAGTGAAATTGACAAATTTGTTAGAATGTTATTTTGAGATAAAAAATGCTTTCAGCTATGCATTTTATTTTAAAATTGGTCACAGATGACTGTGAGCAAGGTTGACATTGTTTGCTTTAATTTTACCTTGTGACCAGATATTGTCATTAAAGAAACAATACCACATAACTGACTTTTATGATTTTGTGGCTTTCGGTAAGCTGGGTTACTTGATTCGGAACATATGCTGGTACTTCAGGGCTCACAAATTTTTGAATTCATTACAATGAAAACGAAATTGAAAGAATGATAGTTGGTGCAATGGGTAGCAGCTCTCAATGACTACAAAAAATAAATCTCCACTTTCGTACATTACTTTCAGGAGCTATAATTTCTTCTTTGGTGAAAAATTTTTATTATAAAATGGTGTCCATTTCCAGCCATCTTTTGAAGCCATGACTCAAGAATTGCTTTACAACATGGAGAGATGTGCAACGAGCAATAACAATGTACTTTGGCTCCAAGCACTTTTACATTCATGAGGCAAATTGACAAAGAGTCAGGTATGGGGTATTGTTTTTTTCAACAATATACAGAATAACTTAGAGCAATTTTTTACTTATGATATGCATTTGTTCAATGCTGTAAACTATGTATTTTCAGTATATGTTCTTTGAACTGTAACCAACCTATTTATATTACATTAAAATACCAGGAACAGGAAATCAGCTTTTCATACATTCATTTACACATCAAATTTTATAGCTCCATCAGGAGGGAGAAATCTCTGCATTGTGGAGTTAGCAAGATATATTTCAATTGAGATTTAAAATCAAATAATGAAAATCTGAGATGGAATAATGTTTTAATTGAGGGTTACAGTTACAATGAACTGCTTCTGTGCACTGCAGATATTACTATCATTAATGATACATGAATTATATAATGTCTTCAAGACACTAGCAGTGCAAATTATGTAATGTTTTAGTCTTCAGTTGCTTTACTTCATACTTAGTAAGGATGTGAAAATATTAATTATGGTGAACGACAGCAATTATTATGTACCAAGTGAATAGGGGCTTAGTTATAATAAATATTGCTTCATACATTTTAACTGGCATTTGCAAACCAAGAATCCAAATTTCTGATAAAGCAATTCAATTTAGTTTTTAATGTCTGGAGATTCTCAGTGTCCTGTTTTGTACCTGCAGGCACCATAAAAAATACCTCTGGTATATAAAAGAACATTTCGTAAGGAAACATATTTTATGACTTTTATTGTTTGCTATGAACATGTAAGAATTACAGTGTTGATGTAGAGGCATGTAAATACAGTATTCGTATTGATATTTTGTGTTATACATACTTGCACAAACAGTTATCTATAATATAGCAAGGAACAGAATTTTGAAAAAAAAATTAATTTTTTAAACTGCAGGTAAAGATAATGTTTTCTAAGTGACAAACAAGTGGAAGAGCATCTTCCTTGTCATCAGCTCATCAGTGTATTGTTTCCATTTTAATTTGTTGGCTATTTGAGCAACATGGAATTTTAAAAGTGAAGTGATAAACTATATCAACTCCTAGGACTCTTAAATCATTGCTGTTGGTGTAGAAGAAACATAAATTAAAACTTCAGTATTCTGCCACTTACAAAGCCATTAGATATGGGACTCATGCTTGGATAGGACAAGAATGGGGAAAAAAAATCACTTTTATTGTTTCTGAAGAACATTGTAATCAGTGCCTTCATAGGGACAGGGAAACCAAATTACAACTCTGCTAAGCGATACTGTGTGTCATGTGCTTCTGACCAACCACCATGTTATCCTCAGCAGTGATGTCATTTGGACACAGCAAGGGGACAGCACATTTTGAACTACAGATGAAGGGCAACAGGCAGATCCCATTTTTATAGCTTCCTGAAAAGTATTTGACATGGTGTCCCACTGCAGATTGTTAACAAGGGTATGAACACGTGGAATAGGTTTCCAGAATACGTAAGTGGCTTGAAGATTTCTTAAATAATAGAAAGCAGTACAATGGCCTTGACGGCTAGTGTTCATAAGAGACAGGGGTATTGTCAGGAGTACCCCAGGGAAGTGTGATAGGACCACTGTTATTTTCTACATACATAAATGATCTGGTGGATAGGGTGGGCAGTAGTCTCTGCTCCTTTGCTGAAGATGCTATGCTGTGTGGTAAGGGGTTATTGTTGAGTTATTGTAGCAGGATACAAGATGACTTAGACAAAATTTCTAGTTGGTGTGACGAATGGCACCTTGCTGTAAATGAACAAAATCTAATAAATGCAGATAAGTAGGAAAACTAAACCTGTAGTGTCTGGATACAGTATTAGTAGTGTGCTGCCTGACACAGTCATGTCATTTAAATATCTGGTCATAATGTCGCAGTGTGATGTGAAATGGAACGAGCATTTACAGATTGTGGTGGGAAAGATGAATGGTTGATTTCAGTTTATTGGGTGAATTTTGGGAAAGGGTGGTTCATCTGCAGGAGACCACATGTGTGATCTGTTCTTGAGTACTGCTTCAGTGTTTAGGATCCGTGCCTTGTCATATTAAAGAAAGACATTGAAGCAATTTAGAGGTGGCTGCAAGATTTGTTACTGATAGGTTTGAACAATGGAGAAGTATTATGGAGATGCTTTGGGGGATAATACTGAAAAAATTTAGAGAACCATCATTTGTGACTGATTGCAGAACAGTTATACTCCAGCAAACATACATTTTGTGTAATGATCACGAAGATGAGATATGGGAAATTAGGGTTCATATGGAGATGGAGGCATATAGGCAGTTGTTTACCCCTCACGCTGTTTGTGACTGGAACAGGAAAGGAATGACTAGTAGTGGTACAGCATACTGACTGCCATGCACCAAATGGTGACCTGCGGAGCTTGTATCTTGATTTAGATGCAAGTGCTCATCTGGTCATTTTCAGCTTAAGGAAACACAAATTTCGATGAAAAATAGCGGCGCTAAAACCAAAAATCACAGCATAGAGCAGTACCTGTACAAACAAGTGTTCGAAGGTTCTTTCAAGACATTAACCTGTGCATTTCCTGTCCTAGGTCACAGCTTTCTACTCTGTGACTGATGCTTATGAAAGAAGCAAACAAGCAAAGTGTTAGCTTGTTGTTTTTTAGTTACTTATTTATTCATTTTACATCATATTCACAAAACACAGTTGTTGTGCAAGAAAGAGAGAAGTTCTTTTTTTCAAATTCAATGAGAATCATAGTAAATCTTTGTTTTGTTATGTAATGTGCTTATTACAGTCTGTTGGTGGCCTGAATAAAGGTTGGGCAAAGAAAATGTATTACCAGTTTGTGGAAAGTTATTGTACTTTAATCAAAATAATGAAAAAGTGACGTAACTGCTTACTGAACCAAAACCCTCTATTATTTCCCATTAACCCCAGTGCTGCTGAAACCGATATTAGAGTTACTGTACTTCAATATGTATGGAGTATGATTACTTTTCCCAGTGGCTTTACATTGACAATGAAGCCAAGTACTAAGTCACTGTGGTGCTAAAGAAATCAATTCAGATATTTCAGTCTTCTTTGTATCTGTATATAAAATATACATGCACTTACCACAAGTATATGTTGGACAGCATGCATCATCACTGTGTCGAACTGGAGTACAGTTTTTGAGATGTGTTGGAGGTGGTGGGCAGTTCACACTGACACAGTGAACAATACTACTTATACAATGACAGCTGACGTGGCAGTGGCTTGGAGGTGGGATTTCTGAGTTATTGGCATACGTTTTACCATCAACCAGGCAATTACCTGTTAAAAAAATAAAAATATAAATTATAGAGCAAATTAAAATGACAAAATATTATTTCAATATTTAAAAGTAGCACATTACTAATTTCGTTAATGATATATTTGATTGTGACTCCATTTGTTTGATACTAAAATGTAGACTTTGTTTGATGAGAAATGAGTCATAAGTCCTGCAATTTGGCTGTCTTATCATGGCTGGCTGTCATTGTTCACTCACTCACTCACTGATTTGATTACTTGTGAAGAAAGTATGGTATTAGTTATATTAATAATAATAGTGATAATAATAATAATAATGAGGAAGTCAAGGACATGTGGCATCAGGATAAAGTTGACATTATACCAATTATACTATCAACTACAGGAGTCATACCACACAATATCCACCAGTACATCAATGCAATACAACATCCAAACTTATATACAGGATGTTACAAAAAGGTACGGCCAAACTTTCAGGAAACATTCCTCACACACAAATAAAGAAAAGATGTTATGTGGACATGTGTCCGGAAATGCTTTATTTCTATGTTAGAGCTCATTTTAGTTTCATTCCAACGTGATCAAATTGTAAATTTTCACAATCAACATGTGTGGGCTGACGAGAATCCGCACGCAATTGTGCTATGACGTCATCAACACAGATTTTCTGTGAACGTTTGGGCAGGCATTGTTGGTGATGTCTTGATTGGGCCCCACGTTCTTCCACCTACGCTCAATGGAGCACGTTGTCATGATTTCATACAGGATACTCTACCTGTGCTGCTAGAACATGTGCCTTTACAAGTACAACACGACATGTGGTTCATGCACGATGGAGCTCCTGCACATTTCAGTCGAAGTGTTCGTACGCTTCTCATCAACAAATTCGGTGACCGATGGATTGGTAGAGGCGGACCAATTCCAGGGCATCCACGCTCTTTTGACCTCAACCCTCTTGACTTTCATTTATGGGGGCATTTGAAAGCTCTTGTCTACACCACCCCGGTACCAAATGTGCTCGTATTGTGGACGGCTGTGATACAACACGCCATTCTCCAGGGCTGCATCAGCGCATTAGGGATTCCATGCGACGGAGGGTGGATGCATGTATCCTCTCTAACAGAGGACATTTTGAACATTTTCTGTAACAAAGTGTTTGAAGTCACGCTGGTACGTTCTGTTGCTGTGTGTTTCCATTCCATGATTAATGTGATTTGAACAGAAGTAATAAAATGAGCTCTAACATGGAAAGTAAGCGTTTCCGGACACATGTCCACATAACGTATTTTCTTTCTTTGTGTGTGAGGAATGTTTCCTGAAAGTTTGGCCGTACCTTTTTGTAACGCCCTAGATACAACTACAGAAATCCGTAATTATTGATACATGTTCAATCACCCGAAAGTTCCTAAATGCAATATAACATAAACCGTACAGTTAAAAGGAAGTCACGCTTGATCAAGGTCCACATCACTTTCCATTTTTGACCAGACATAACGTCTGAGAAAAGAAAGAATAATAATAATAATAACAATAATAATCTCACATCAAATGATTCCAATATTGCTTCTCATATCACAAGAGTTTGCAAGTACTGACTCAGCTGATGCTCAGAATTTAGGTTTTAAGTATGAAAATCACACATTGGAAGTAATATTGGTTTTTGTATGCAGCCAAACCTAATATCATGTTGATAGTGTCTCACGTATTCTTATACCCTAGTGGCACTAAAAAACTTATTCAAAGCAAACGAGTTCTGCATATTTTTACTGTAAACCTGAGTGATGATATAATGGCACATTCTTAGCCTTAATGTTTCTCATGTATACTGTTCTTAAGTAACATCCAGTCGATTACGGTGGATGACTATCGGGCGAGCTTGTTATCTGGTATGGATCTGCACTGTGGAAGTGCATGGCATGAAGCAGTCACTATACTTTCCCAATGATGAACACCTAACCAGTAGCTGCTCTTTACTTGAAGAAAAGCAATATCATTTTTCATTGAGGTATTTTCTAGGAACAAACTCTGCCTCATATTTTAATATGTAAGGTGTATCAAAAAGAATCATCCAATTTTGTACGTCTAAATTTTTGGAACTAATAAACATATACAATGAATTTTGTTCTTTGATGAATGGGAAACTCAAAAAGTTTTTTTTTTCATACCTTTTTGTAGGCATTTAATATGCCCCCCCCCCCCCCCTTGAGACGCATAGCATATGTCAATGTGGTATTCAAATTGTTCCCACACTGTGGTGAGCACGTCTTGATTTACAACTTCCACAGCTACTGTTATTCAATGTCTCAGTTCACTCATTGTCTTTTGTAATGGAGGCACATAAAAAGAGTATTTATAAACCCCCACAAGAATTAATCACATACAGTCAGGTCCAGTGACCTCGGAGGCCAGTAATGTAAGGCTGAATCATGTGATCCAGTAATCCTTTGATTTAAAAATTCCCATACTTCTAGATGCCAGTGTGGTGGTGCCCCAAGAAAAACTCAAGATTTTGCTCTTTCTAATAGTATGTTGTACCCACACATATCTCAAATAACATAATAATTATGATTTTTTAAAATCAGATGATTCTTTTTGATACACCCTGTATTTAAAATCACTTTTTAATGGCCCATGTGAATTACAATTTGAAGCTAGTTTCATAAGACTTTGATTCTGTGAGATCTTTGTGTGTAAGCACACTTTGCTACTGCACAGTGAAAACAGTGACCACATACTTTAACTACACTTCAGAATGAACATGTGTAAAAGAAAAAGTGATTCTTTTGTTATCTGCATTCAAGAATAAAATTAAAATGCAAATCAAACTTACCCTCTCCAGGAATCAGTGCATGTGGAGGTCCACTTGTGGGGATTCCTATTGGGCCTTGTATAGATGTAGCTGTTGACAGTTCCTGTACAAATCCACCCACTCCACTGGTTGTCAGTGGAAGTTCATTTGGTTGCTTCTCTGGGTCAGTTGACTCCTGAGTTTCATGGTACTGAGGAACATCATGTGCTGGGGTTACAGTTTCTTGAGTCACTGCACTACCTTCTGCAGATGGCAGTCCTCCATCTTCAGCAGGCTTCTGTGGTTGTTGTTGCTCAGAAGCAGTGTCACTGATTCCAGATGCTGAGACTTCTGTGGTATATTGATTTCCATCTGCTTCAATTGGTTTCTGGGTTTGTTGCTGTGATAGCTCATGCTCAATTTCATCAAATCCTGGTGTAGATATTATAGAAATTCCACCTGTACTTAGCTCTACAATGCCAGTTTCAGTAGGCTCATGTATCACTTGTTGCTCCACAGGCTCTTGATGGAGGCTTTCAGACACAGAAGCTTGTTCAGTTGCTACTTCCTCCAGTGTTCCTGGTTTTTGATTGGCTTCAGAAGATGTTCCTGTTTGAGCTGCATTAGTCTCCTGTGGAGTAGATTCAGTTTGATGTTCCTCTGATGGAATGGATCCACCCGTCACTACTTCTGCATCTTCCTCAGAAGCTGGCTTTTGGGAGCCTTCTTGTTCAAACAGTTCTCCTGATTCAGTGGATTGTTGCACTACTACTGGTTCATTTGGTGGCACAGGTTCAGTTGCACCTAAACCTTCTTGTTGAGATTCTTCTGACATTGCATTGGTCTCCTCATGAGATGACTGGCTGTTCAAAGCACTTTCTGATGGTGTTGTATGTATTTCAGTAGGTTTACCATTCATTTCACTTACTAAATGATGAACTGACTCCTCAGTTGAATCCCCAGATGATTCAAAAGATACTTCATTCGAAATGCTAGGTTCTGCTGTTTCAGGAGGATGTGTAATTAATAACTCTTCATCAATTTTTCCTGTACTAGGTGAGGGTTTTAGCTCAGTGGGTGCTGTCACAGGTTGCTCTTTGATATCCGCCCCTGTTGTTTCAAGCTTTGTTGTAACTGTGCCTATGATGTCTGTTACTTCGGCAGATGCTTCACTTTCATCTGCTGTCTCTCCAATTGCAGCCACACTTGCTTCAGTTGGCTTACCTGCTTCTTGACCTGGCTGTGAATCAATGCTGCTTTCTTGAGTAATACCAATGACATCTACTGCTGGTTGCACAGTGGTTAGTACTTCATTGAGACCAGTGCCTGTGTCACTTTCGCTTGATGAAGATATGATATCATGCAACACTGTCACATGTTCTGTTTCATCTGCCTTAGTTGCTGAATCCAAATCATTATCAGTATCTTCATTGAGCACTGTTTCCGTTGCTTGGAAACTGCCCTCTTCTTGCTTGTTAGGACTGGTAGTTGTAACTAACTCAGAGACAAAATCTGCAGAATCAGATTTACTTGTTGTATGATGGATGGATTCTACTCCTGTTGACAGTTCCAATTCTTCAGAAATTGTAGCATGCTCTTCCATTGGCAGCTGAGGTGGTTTACTAGATGTCTGCTGTTCTGCTTCATGTACTTCACTCAGTACATCATTTGGTGTATGGCCTGATTCTTCAGCTACATTGGCCTCTGTCACAGACTGTACATGAGATACCTCATCAATCTTGTCTGCTTCAGGTGAGATCTCTACCACTGGCCCATTTGTGACATTCTCTTGTGTGCTTTCAGTGACAGTTACTCTATCGCCTGACTCGAAATCAGTTGGCTCTAGACCTTCAGTTACAATTTCACCTTCGGCATCCTGTACTGGTATTGTGATTCCACCTGTTTCAGGTACAACTGACGTTCTTACTGGAGTTGCAACAGTGTGTTCATCTTCGTGTAATTGTGTGTCTGTAACATGTGATATTGCTTCCCCACCTTCTGATGGTTCAAGAGCACCAGGAATATTTTCAACAGAAGCAGATTCTTCAGTCTTATCCGTGGAGGATTGAATGTCAACTGCTGAAGTAATGAATTCATTTGCTGGAGAGGACTGTGGGGAAGGTGGTGTGAGATCTTGTTGTTCCACTTTTTCTGTGGAATCACTTTCTGCTGCTATGATTTCATGTGTGACAGGTTCACTTTCCTCATATGTGTCACTCATTGTCTGAGTTGCAGAAGTGCTCTTGTGAGTAAAGCCTATTTCATCTTTCAGAGTAACAATATCAGGTACATTTTGTTCAGTTGTCACTTGAGCTTCTGAAAGTTCACCAATGCTGCTAGAACTCACAGATTCTCCTGATAATGTTGTTTGGGCAACTGATGGATGGTTGTCTGCATCAGCTGTTAAAGACTGTTCATCATGTACATCTTCATTGCCATTTTCTGTTGGAGAAGAAGTAAACTCTTGCTGTGGTACCTGTTCAATAGTTTGAATGCCTTCAGAGATGCTTGCAACATTGAGTCCTGTTAGACTTTCAGTAGCAGTTTCTGCACCTTCCAGTGTTGTTCTTTGTTTCTCACTTGAGGCAATGACAGCTTCAGTCACAGAACTGTCACTCTCTAATGTAATATGCCCACTGCCCTCTGCTGGTAAGTGTTCTACAGCTTGTGTGAAATGCTCAACTGTGCCTTGTCCCTCATGTTCTGCAGGATTTGTGATGTGCTCTATTTCTGTTCCCTTTTCAATCTCTTCATCCTCATAGTGCGTATGTTGTTCTAAACCTTGCTCAACTTCATTCAGATGTTCCTGTGTCTCATCAAGACTTCCTTGCTGCTGGACATGTTCCTCTTTATCCACGGTAGAGTGCTGAACCAGAGTAGCTTCAGTTGACAATGAAACCTGTTCATCAGATTTTGTTGAATCAGTTGATTTTGATGGTTGAGCTGTTTCCATCCCTTGTGACAGAATGTCAAATGGAACTGTCACATTATCTGAAATAAATATGAAAATTCACATGAATGTACATATTTAAGCTTATGCACAGTTATTTAATGCTTTGCCATGTGATTTTCAAAAATGCAACACAGAACTTGCTGCACAAAATGATCTTAACAACATGAATTGTGTAAATCAAACAGTGGAAACTCAGGTTGTATATAAACAATTTTAGGAAAGGGATAGATTGCTACTCACTTTAAAGGTGACACATGTTGCAGACATGAACAATGGAAAGATTGGTACAGATTTTGCTTGTGGCCATACGCTCACACACGCGCACACACTCACGCACGCGCGCACGCACACACACACAAAGCAAGCATATCTCATGTGCAGCTCAATCTGAGCTGCTGGAGATGGGACTCAAGTGTGAGTGAGGTGTGCTTGCTTGTGTGAATGCGTGTCTGTGTTTGCGTTTCTGAAGAAGGTTTTGGCTGAAAGCTAAATGTGTAATGGACTTTTCGTTCTGTCTGACTGCAACACCATGTGTCATATTTACAGTAACATTTTCTCTAGATTGTTGACATGGTAAATTTGTTTCTGAGAAGTGAATAATAACTATTACTGCATTTATCAAACAATGGAAAATGCAGGATGAAATGTAACAATATTAGAGAAGGCACTTCCCTTCTCTAATATTATTACTGCATTTAATTAGTGCAAACCACAGTACCACACAAATTTTGTATCTTATATGCATGGTAAATGTTGCATTTATTTATATTTTATATATCACTGAAAATATTTGTTTACAGTAAGAGGAATGAAAATATGATACATTTTATAGATGAGAAGGAAGAAACAATACTGAGAACTTGAGGAAAACCTGTTTTTTTTTAGCTAAGATGTGGATTTGATGTATGTTTGTGGATCAACAGTAGATTCAAATGTGGCCTCCATAGACTTCTTTTTAGAGAAAATAAATTTATCTCAACCAACTGGAAACTGTGGAATTCACATTCTTGAGGCACAGTGTGACTGACCTATTAAATCCACAAAAATAACTATTTAAATTAAACTTTGTGAGTCAAAAATAACTCCCATATTTGGAGAAATGTAATCCATTTTGTGAAGAGCAATCTAAATAAAATGAAATTAAAAACACAAAACTACTTTTTTTTTAAAAAAAAAGAAAGGAACACATTGATAGAATTAAATGGCTACTTTGATTTCACTTGGACAGAAATTCAGCATGATAGGGTATTCTGATGACAGTAGTCACTAGTGATGGGAAAAACAGGAAGAAAACATGTAACTCAGTTGGTTTGTGGAAAAAAATTGAGTAATTTAGATGTATTTTTATGTGTTAGTTGAATTACTTGTTTGCTCTTTCAAGTGAAATCGGTCTGTGGGAGCAACTAAATGATTCAGTTTTGTTGTTGTAGCTTTATGTATTGGTTGGACTACTTGTCCTTTCTTTCAACTGACACCATTCTGTGGGAGCAATCAAATGAAAACAGTTGACACAATCTGGAGCATTCAGTTTTCAGAGGAATCATTCATATTGCTGTTCCAATATTTGCTTTTTATTGAGCACCAATAAGCAGTTTTTAGTTTAGTTTTTCATCCATTTTTATTAATACTGTGTTTATGAAATAGTGAACTTGGTGTCTGAATCAGAAAGCCAAAGTGCTCATTGACAAGGGAATGGACAAAACATATGACTGGTTAAAAAGTGATCATCAAGATAAATTCAGTGGGATATACATTATCTGCAGGAGTGATCATATTATGAAACAACGTTAATTAAAGAAATTCAAAGAAAAGTAACGAATGATGACAAATATTTCTTGCAGAAAATATGGTTCCGACAAGTGACAGTATATGCTTAAACAGAAAATGATTAAGCCACCAAATAATTTAAACATTCTATCTTATAAACTTTCTGTTTGCATCACCTCAGCATTTACCAAAATAGAATTGGGGTTGTCGGTGATGGGTACAAAGCAGCAGGATGACAGAATGAGAGGGGGGGGGGGGGGGGGGAGGGAGAGAGGGGGAGGAGCTTCAATAAACTTAAATAAAAAAGTAATTGTTCATTTATACAAACATAAATTTACAGTGCAGCATCAGTTATTAACTTTTTTTAAAACAATAAAAATGCATATTTTTAGTACCAGAAGCATGAACAATTTGTATTTAAGTGAATAAATACATAAATTGTGAAAATACTTCAGTCTTTGAACTGAGATTTTTATTCGCCTCTCACTGAAATATGTTATTTGTCTCTAAAAAGGTGGCAGGCCTAGTCATGGCTCATCTATAACCAAAATAGGCTGAAAAAGTGTGTAAATGAAATCACTCAAACATGGAGACTGGCTGAAAACATTCATATAACTGCCATTACTGTCACAGACTTTTATCAGGTAATTGTTATCTGGCAGTTGTCTCACATTAAGTGAAACACTCAAACATTGAGTCTGAGTGAAAACTTTCATGTAGCTGATATGACTGAGGAAGCTAGTTTCATTCAGTTGTTTGATTCAAGTGAAAAAAAAAAAAATAAAAAAAAAATGAATGAATGAACAAAAAACAGTCGACTAGCCAATCTGTTGTTAAAACCAGATGTTTGTCACCATAACTAGTAGTCATAGAAAGTGAACAGCAATTGAGTTGAGTATGTAATGGAGTGGAACTTTTGCTAATGATCGCTATGATACGCACATAAACAAAATCAAAACAAAGTTAGTGGTGCATACAGTGGGTGGGCATGCTGGATATCTAAATATTGAACAAGAGAGTCTTACAGAAGTGCTTGAGTTCACAGTCTTGAAAAATGGAGTAAATAAAGAAGGGATATCATAAAATATATAGCATTGCTGACTGCACAAGGCAAGAGGACTTTCTAAAAGACAAATAGCTGCTAGAACAAAAAATATGAAACTTAAGGTGAGAAAGGTTAATGAAAAGCTACGTATGGAACATTGTTCTGTGTGGATGGACAACAGGGTGAAGCCTAGCAAATGTTGTGTTACAGGAAGTGTGGAACATTAGGTAGTTTGATCAGGTAAGAAATGAATTTGCCCTGCAGTGACTTAATGAGAAAGAAAAGGCCTAGTAAAGTACACAATCAACTGAAGAGGTAGAATAGTTAGGCACATATTATGAAATGAGTCATCGAAGAAAACTATGGTTCTAGGAACAGAGAAAGGAAAGAATTGCAGAGGTACCCATAGACATGAGTGTCAAGACTGTTGACGTTAGATGCAACAGCTATAATGAAATGAAGTGGAAATTGGTAAGCAAAAGGAATGGAGAACTCCATCAATCACCCTTAGTATTGAAAATAGAGACAGTTTCACCTACATGGAAGACATTATTGATAATGTCCCATCATGAGATATTTATGTGTGGAGACATTTGTTGGCCTTCCTGATGTACTGTTTATCCCTGTGTGGCTTTTTTCTTTGAGGATATTTTAAGACCTGAGTTACAAATGCATGCCATCTTTAAGCTATTGCACAACTGAAGGAAGCAATATGTCAAGTGGTCATTGCCTTTTGGCTGTGGTCCATCCAAATGCAGATGTGTTAACATTTGTATTTTACATCTATTTTCAGTTGAAAATCATTTCTAAGACCATGGAAAATCATGTATTCTGTTATTAACATAGTCTGGATATGTTACACTCCCCTGGTAGAATGAATGGCCGTTTTGTGTCCATAGTATTGAAATATTAGTGTTCAAAGAGAAAGTTCAAAAATGGGTAGTGTACTAGACATTTGATACCTTATGACATTAGGTTTATGATTGCAAGGGTATGTTATGTTTTGTATACAATATTTCAATGTATTTCATGTTTGTTTGACACACATTAATCACGGAGAAGTCTGCAAATCTAGTTTGTTTCCTTCATTTAATGGATCTGTCTCGTTACTTAACAGAGTCTGAAATGTTTCCATTCAATTTTTTAACATGCTTACCGCACTGATACTGTTGGGGGCAGCACTGTCCAGGTTGTGGAGGCAAAGCAGTACAGTTTCCAGCTTCCCTCTCAAGTGGTGTGCCACATTCTTGGACAGCACAAACAATGTCTCCACGCATGCAATAACAGTGTTGGCAAGGTTCTTCTGTTTCAATGAGTGCACCATCAGCATAGGTCTCTTCTCCATAGCGACAATCAAGTGGGCCAGCCATTGTTGTTGTGAACAGCAAGCCTGGAGTTGGCCGCAATGTTGTTTCCAGTAGCGGTGCAGATGTCGTGTACTCCTGGTAATCTGTAAGATAAATGTTTGGACATATAAACTTCTAAAATATGATAAAATGTGACAGACTTTGCCTTCCTATTACATTTTTTTTTATTTTCATCAACTGAATCAGCTTTTACATTCTGCAAGGCATTGCTTTGGCTCTTCAGAGGTTACTGAATATCAAGTATTTTACTTACACCAGTCATCTACTCCAGTTCTTCTGGGTGACTCATCAGAAAGCTTCACCATGAGCCCCAGTGTCCTTAAATTAATAACTGTGGCTTCTTCACTAAATTTATATATGGGACTGTAATATAATCTTCCATAAAAGCATAATCTACAAATTTCATATGTAGTCCTTTGAGTGATATGTGGGGATCTTGCCAAGCACTGCTGAAATGTGCTCATGTTAATCAAAACTGATCCATCACAGACTCTAAAAATCTTTGAATATTTCTCAATACCTTCAAACATAAGAAACTCTGACAGAAGCTACACTCAAGACTGAACTACACTTCTTTGGTGAGAGGATATACATGTGCAGAAGCCTTCACATGATTTGCAAGCTGTATTTGCCTTTCTGTTTGTGGGCTCACATAGTTATTTCATCTTGTGTGGCTTTGAGTGTAATGAAACCTAGTCAATACACAGTTTCATGCCACGCAGTACTAACACTGTATACGTTTTTACATTTAAACCTTTTAATCATTTTTCCAGATATTGTGTGGCATGTGATGAAAATTTTTTTACAAATATATAGGATTTTAATGGTCACAGGATTAAACGCGAGAATCATAACATTATTTACAGTGCTGTTACGCCTGCTGTATCATCATAAATGAAATGTGGAAATACCTTTAAGAATAAAGTACTTTGTAATCAAGATGTTTATAAGAGAGTGATACTACTCCAAAATTATCTCTATTAACTGAACTAAAACTGAAACAGGGACACAAACATGCAATGGTGGTGCAAATATGAATGAATGTTTAGAACATATATGTGGATAAAGTCAATTAAAAACTACTATGGGCATTTTTAATCTGTGATAAATCACCATACCACCAGCATAGTATTTGGATTATTATCATTAGTGTTCCATAATTTGTTTATTGGGAAGAACTTGGAATAAGTTTTGATGTGTTTTAAAGGATGACATAGATAATCAGATAGGCTGTTGTAAAATGGATGACCCCATACTTGGTTGTAATGGAACTAATACTCACCACAGTCATATCTCACAGGACAGCAGACACCCTCAACATACACAGGCCTGCAACCCTCGACATGCAGTGTGCATTCTTGCATGACACATGCTGTGTGGTTGCGAATACAGTAGCAGAGTTCACATGGCTTTGTGGGATCCCCAGGTATCTGAAAATTAAAAAAAAGAAAAAGATAAATGTTTGAGTAATTTTGACAATGATAATTTCCAAGTGATTGGCACTATAAGTGTAAAGTGTATTCACCAAAACCAGAATTGTTAAGATGCATTGGAAAGAAATGGCATCCCATGAGCCATCAAAGATGTACCGCACCTGTAGTAATAAAAGTGTTTGAAACTGTTGTGTTAAGCTTAATTGTTGTCATGATGCAATTCTTCATGGTATTCCTAGTTGTACTATTTGTGTATCCATCATTGTCTAAGTTTCTAGCATTTATTACCTTTTTTCTGAATAGTTAATAGTGACAGAATTTCTGATTCAGAAATGTCATAAGTGAGTAAAAGTAAGTGCTTTTGCTGGATAGAAAGTATGCTTATTGTATATGTTTATCATTTACTTTGTCTGTTGTGTATACACTCATTATTAGTGTGTTCTACTTTTATTGTACATTAAGAACAATTGCTAATATGTGGATGTTAGAATCACTTTACATGACTCAACAGTCTGAATACCATAAACAATTTGTTTTCAGCTTGGCTTATATATATTGTATTACTTTATTAGCAATTACCTGAGATATATATTTCATAAACTCATATTCAGTTACAGTCATATGTCTAATTCTAAAAACTAGCAAAAATTTAAATACCTTGGTGCCGTCAGAGTAGAACACCTCATCAATTGTGCAACCATAATTATCAGGATGTCCAACAGCTGTTGACCCGGTTGGAGCAGGTGGAGTAGTAATAGTTGTTGAGCTTGTTATCAGTTGGACTGGCACTACAAATTGTGGAAGAAATTACACTTTGTCTAGTCAGAAGTCAGATTAATAATGTTTGTCAAGCACAAAGCAAAACCATCAAGCCAAGTATTCTGCTAGTTGCGTGGTTGTGTAGTAGAATTTACATATATGAAGCTTGCTCAGAACAAAATGAATACAGAGAAAAAATTTCAAAGGTAATGAACTAAATGGAGCAAGAAGTGATTTAGAGGCATGAGAAGTAGTTCAGAGACAGTTGAATCATTTTTCTTGATTACTCATAAACCAATAGGAAGTTAGCAATTATGATGACAGTAAAAATTTCAAATGATAGTTAACATATTTGTGTATGAAATACTCATGTAACAACAAGAAGGGATTATCAAAAATTTCGTGTCATTCACTAATGTACATGTGAACACACACAAGGATACATGAGGTTAATTCAGTCTTTCCCAATTGTGGGCTGCATTTTGACCATTTGAAAAAAAAAAAAAAGTTTCAGTGCATTACTATAACTGCTCAAGATAGTCAGTATTTATCCTACTGTGGTTTCATGTCCATGACACATATTAAGGAATGTTTTGAAAGTTGTTCCACATACCAAATAATATGAAAGTTGCCAGTATATCTTAGATGTTCTCAAAAAAAATCTGGGAATATTTTGTTCTGTTTTCTTTTTCATTAAATGTGTTCTTTGAGTTTATTAGAATCATTTTATATTAATTTGCAACTAAGGAACAAAATTTGGATTTCAAAAGCAAGTGTGTTAGCATTCTTATACTAAGTTACATTTCTTTCAGACGTTTATATAAGATCCCTGGTATAATCACCTTCAGGACATGTAATCACTGGACAGCACTGGTCTGGTTTCTGCTCCACTGTGCAGTCTTGCCCGATACCTTTACTGAAGGGGCAAACACGAAGGTAGCACATAAGCATGCGGTTATGGCACGTGCAGTTTAGACATGGCTCATTGGTCATTATACGGTCACCCTCTTCATAATGTATAAAGTTGTAATAGCACCCTGTTGCTGTTGAACCTGCAAAGAAACAAAATTAATTTTAACTATAATACTGATCCATCAAATAAGCCTCTTGAATGTAGAGCAAATTTTTAAATCACATTGGAAAGTGTGCAATGAACTGGGTATGGATTTGTTTGTTGGCTTTGTGATATTGAGTTCACTGGTAGTCATGACATTGAGGGACTTAGTTGCTGCATGGACCTTTGACTGTTATACTCACTGTGTACAACCATGACAACTGAATACTGCAACTTCGTAGAACTATGGTAGTGAATTCAAAAAGTTGTAGCAACTGGTACATTTTCTTTCCATTAAATACTTTCAAGCAAGCAGGAAACCGATCTTACCACAGCCTAGCACAACTGCTTCAGTCCAAATCTCTCTCCAGACAGTTCAATATTCGACTGTACAAAACCCTGATCCAGCCTGTTGTTCTATATGACTGTGAGACATGGAGTATCCGGAAACTGGACTTGCATAAGCTCCTTGTTTTTGAGAGAAAAGTGCTTCGGAAGATCTTCGGTCTGGTTCTGGATGCAGATACAGGGGAATGGAGGATCAGATACAACCAAGAGCTTGAGGAACTATACCAGCAGCCCAACATAGCAGGAACTGTCAAAGCCAAACGAATGCAGTGGGCTGGATGGAGGATCACAGATGGTCTCGGAAGCTCCTGGATTTCACACCTACAGGAAAGAGACTGCCAGGGAGACCCAAGAAGCGTTGGAGGGATGGACTCCATGAAGATTTAAACCAAGTGTCAACAGAAGTGGACGAATGGCGGATAGCAGCAATGGACAGAATACAGTGGAGGAGGAAACTTGTAGATGCGTGCGGTTCACTGGGCCTGTTCACGTAGTAGTAAAAATTATTTTTATAAATCATATGGTAGTCAAAAGACAAAGAAATGCATTTAAAGAAATAAAAGAATTCAGTTCATCAACTATTATCTTGCAGCACAAAAACACTGTTTCTCACTAAAAGGTGATAGCAAGAGAATTCATAGTACTCAGCTTAAAAGAGCAGGGTTCAGTGACATTATTTTCCATTTATGACAATATAAGCCACCACACGCTCAATCCTAGCCATTTAACCAATTTAATAAAAGTTGTATGACATATTAATTTATGATTCATTAGTTGTGAGGTGATATGTCTAATTTGTTTTGCATAAGAGATGGAATGTATATACTTCAAATCTCATGTGTGTGTGCCTACACAATTACATGCACAACTTGAAGTTAAAGTAAGATGTCAAACAGTGAAGTGTATACAATAGACACAATGTAAGCACTGCTTACCCAGCACAAACTGGAAAGAAAGGTGAAACTAATGGTGTCATTAAAGTTTAGTAGCATGGGTTGACAAGTGTTTTGTTATACAATATTTTGGATTGTGCTGCTGATTTTTCATGACTTTCAACAAAAATTTTAAGTTTATGTTCGCTATAAGTTATGAGCCAGGCAAAGAGAGATGTGCTCTGAACGAGGTATATCATACGAGAGATGGCTGGAGTGCAGAGAAGTACATGTGACCGTAGACCGTGATGAGGTTACAAGAACAAAAAGTTATAATTTCATTTCAGGTGCTATGGAAACATAATCACTGTTAAGCTAAATGACTAATTACACTTGTAGTATACATTTATATGTCATCTCAAGGTAAACTGGCCTTAATAGCTTATAATAACAATCACATAGGCATTTTTCTGTTGGTGGGAAGGTAAGCGACTGAACTTGCTGTGTGTTGTACCACTAAGTGGCAAAATAATATTTATCCAAGCAGGACAGCACTAGCGTGGATGGGGTACTCTGTGTTACAAATTTGCTGCCCACAGTTTTCAAGAGACAAACAATGTAATACAACTGGTAGGCCTACAACTGAATCACGCACCATAACTAGCATATAACATTTGAGCATGCATCTTAACAATAGTAACAAGTGGCTATAAGGATGACTTAATACGTTAAAGCTGAATTAATGTAATTCTGTTAAACTGGTACATCTTCTCAGTGAATACAAAGAAAAGCTGAAATCTCATTTAGAACATACTTCAGTGTTTACAGGAGTGTAAAATCTAATACACAATGACTTGGCAGCACAGGCAGATCCAAGATGGACTCTTAGGGGGGGCGGGGGAGGGGGGGGGGTAGGGGAGGGGGAGTGTGAAAAAAAAATTACAATGGTCTTGAAGCAGTTGTATATTACCAATTAATTGAAATGTTTATAGCACTTTTCAGTACCAATAGCCATGTTTAGGACATTTGGGGCTGTTTGAAAAAATGAAAAAAGTACCTCATTTTGAGGCTGCATTATGAGGACCTGGGCATTTTCAACATTAATCCCTGTGCTGCTGGAGTGGGGTAGAATTACCCTCCCCCTAGCCTCTCCCCACCCCTCCCCGCCCCAGACCTGCCTGTGCTTGACTACCTCTGTTTCAAACAAGCTCACATGAATACAGTAAGAAAGGAGATCAGTGAATGAATTTTGTGTCAGTTGTTGAGGGTGAAGTAAGTAATGTATTTAATTTTTGATATGTCACCTAAGCTTTCTACTGTCACTTCTCTCGGTTATGTCGATGGAAGACTTTTTAACTACAATGCACAGTCATTGTGCTTACTGGATTAATGGTAACACTCACAACTGATTCCTCCTGCTGATTTCATGTGATTTATTACAACTATCTTCCACAATGCCCAAAGGCCCTTGTCTATCAGTATATGAGATCTGCCTGGTCTTGATTTCCCAGCAATTGTTCCTTTGCGTTTCCACTTCACAATCACATCACTAACAGTGGAACTTGGGCGTTTTAGGAGGGCTGAAAAGTTGCTGATGGATATATTACTTCGGCTGCCTGAGGCCAAATGTTCCAGAAAGCTCTGAGCTGGAGCCACTGAGTACTAGTAGATGGGGAGCTCAAAGTCGAGGTCTCGACTAGCATACCCTGATGTCACGACAGTGTTACTTGGTGGTGATCATGGGTTACGTCACGTGGCTGCGAGCAGCTCTGGCACAGTTTGCATCCAGCACTTGATCCACAAAAACTGAAGGATGAACCTACATGATTTTTTTTCCTTTACTATGTGTGTAATTGGCTGACGGGTAGATCGAAGATCAAAGTTGTGGTACTTGATGAGTACACTAAAACACGATAAAAGTGACGTTGTCCAGAAAAAATTCAGCAAAACTATCATCAAAACTTTTCATCTACATCTACATCTACATTTATACTCCGCAAGCCACCCAACGGTGTGTGGCGGAGGGCACTTTACGTGCCACTGTCGTTACCTCCCTTTCCTGTTCCATTCGCGTATGGTTCGCGGGAAGAACGACTGCCGGAAAGCCTCCGTGTGTGCTCGAATCTCTCTGATTTTACATTCGTGATCTCCTCGGGAGGTATAAGTAGGGGGAAGCAATATATTCGATACCTCATCCAGAAACGCACCCTCTCGGAACCTGGACAGCAAGCTACAGCGCGATGCAGAGCGCCTCTCTTGAAGAGTCTGCCACTTGAGTTTGCTAAACATCTCCGCAACGCTATCACGATTACCAAATAACCCTGTGACGAAACGCGTCGCTCTTCTTTGGATCTTCTCTATCTCCTCTGTCAACCCGACCTGGTACGGATCCCACACTGATGAGCAATACTCAAGTGTAGGCCGAACGAGTGTTTTGTAAGCCACCTCCTTTGTTGATGGACTACATTTCCTAAGGACTCTCCCAATGAATCTCAACCTGGCACCCGCCTTATCAACAATTAATTTTATATGATCGTTCCACTTCAAATCGTTCCGCACGCATACTCCCAGATATTTTACAGAAGTAACTGCTACCAGTGTTTGTTCCGCTATCATATAATCATACAATAAAGGATCCTTCTTTCTATGTATTCGCAATACATTACATTTGTCTATGTTAAGGGTCAGTTGCCGCTCCCTGCACCAAGTGCCTATCCGCCTATCCCTGGGGTTTTACCTGTAGCAAAGTATTTTTAAAATATGCAGCTGTTATTTGCAGTTCATATGAACAAATGTGTGGCGTAGTACCACCATTAGGAAGATTCATAAATAATTTTGTTTTTGGCCTGGACAAGGAGAGGTGACAAAAGGTTCAAATCATTTGATCGTAATAGTACTGGTATTACTCTGACTTTATGGTATCTTTGATTTTCATGAGTAATTTTAGAAGAATGTTCATGTCCTATCAGGACATACACTGGTAAGTCAAAATGTTATTACTATCATCGGCCACTGCGATAACTAATCAGTAATTCTGAAATGCATTACTCACAATTTGATCTATCACTGCGTGTCTATTGGGATTAATTAAAGTACATATCAAGACACAAAGGGATTAATTACATGCTGCCATTGGGCATTGATTTAAATCAATGGGGAAAGTCGAAAATTTGTGCCGTACTGGGATTTGAACCCTGGTCTCCTCCTCACTAGACATATGCACTGACCAGTGCACCATCCATCCACAGTGGTCATCATAACTGCACGGAATACTATAGCATGCCTCCCGCAAGATCCAAATTCTCATCTTATCCTCACACTACTGACGTAGTGCCCCTTACTCGAGGCGTATTGCTGATTCCCTTAAGAGTTAGAACGTGATGTGCATCCGCACTGAAGTGGCCACCCTCCTCTTACTTATATACGTGGAGTCGGTTCTTTCGGACGTGTAATCTGAAAAAATAACTAATTTTACTCTATATGTATTAAACGGATGCGATCTGATACTGAAGCTTCTGGAACTCCATTGATGATATCCTACCAATCAGAAATAATACCACATTTCCTAAGTTACTGAAATATGTAGTATAACATTCTACATTCTTTCTCTTAAGTATGATGTTAGCCATTTGTTAACTATACCATTAAATCCATAAAAGCCCAGTATTTCTAACAAAATGTGATTTACTCCTTTAAACAGTTCACAGAAAACATCGACTGGTGCTGTTCTGTTGTCTAATGCTCTTCAAATCTGTTTAGTGTTTTTGTAAATTGTTTCAGCAGTTGAGCAACCCTTCTGAAATCCAAAGTGTGGTATCATTGTCCGAAGACAGAAGCGGACATTAAAAGAAAATGAGAATCACAGCTGTGTGTTGTGTAATGTACTTCCGAAAGGCAGAAGGGAATTGACAATTTGGTGTGGGGACGTCTACGGAGGGCATAGAGGTGCGGCACGGCAGGTCAACGCCTGGCGAGAGGGGCAACACGCCCGTGGGAACCGCAGCCCCACAATTATCCTGCGGATCCGTTAGCAGCCGCCTCATCGCTGTGGGAAGGCAAATCCCGATGCGGCCCCTTCTCGGTTTCCGCACCTTCAGCTCCCACCACAGTTCGCTACAAGCTATAAAAGTATCCTCACAAAACAATGGCCTGTCTGCGCACCAAATTTTATCTTCTTCACAACTGTTCTAGCGGATGGTGACTGAGTGCATAGACGCTGAGGCGCACCATACAGCATATCCTCTTGTGGGCGGGATATTGCCGGTTCGGTTCGTGGAAGTGAGGGGAGAGGATTCGAAGAATTACCTCTATACATTAAGCTGTATAGTATATAAATAATTTATTACTTACCTCCATAATATTCGTCAAGTTGATGCTGTACTTGTTGAGCGTCGTGCATGGGTGCTGCAACAAAAACGAACAAGTGTAAACGTGACGCTTATTGGGTTGACAGAAGCAGTGCAAATTTACGAAAAGTAACACGTGTTATATGCTTACGATTATGGAAAACATGCTGCGAACACAAAAAGGTAATGCTGCATGTTTACCACAAAATTGTACACTTAAAAACAATATTTACATTAATTATAACTGATTTCACTTGAATATTGAGGCAATGCACCGAAAATAATGACTGAAGCGTAGTTAAAATTACTGGTTTCAGATATCTGTGCATTTCAAATGAATATTTTGGTATTACAGTTGGTAAAACAGTTTGAGTTCCATTATAGGTGGGGTTTATACACAGGTTGTTTACCCACACGTCTGAAGTGTGCAGTTGCCGACGGAAAATTAACAGTTATCAGTTTATACTGTGTTTACATGATTGTGCAGTGTTTTTAAAACAGTGGAAACAATAGTTCATTGATACGAATTTGTATGTATTTTCGAACGTTTGAGGAATACATTCGTCGTAATCCTATTTATTAAACCAGATTTTATGTATTCCAGATCGGTAGAAGAGTCTTTTCTATACGGGCTTCAAAAATGGTTCAAATGGCTCTGAGCACTATGGGACTTAACATCTTAAGTCATCAGTCCCCTAGAACTTAGAACTACTTAAACCTAACTAACCTAAGGACATCACACACATCCATGCCCGAGGCAGGATTCGAACCTGCGACCGTAGCAGTCCCGCGGTTCCAGACTGCAGCGCTAGAACCGCACGAACACCGCGGCCGGCTCTATACGGGCTGTTCCACAGTGGCAGGCTTTACGTTATTCCGAATTATTGCGGAGTTGCGACGCAGTATTGTCGACAGAGAGTCTTTGCTTTACGTTGTTATCAAATCTCACTTAAAAGTCGTTTTTTGACACACCCTCGCACCAATCGGTGCCAAGCGAAAGAGTTGGACAATCCGTACGCCCCAACCTCTGACAGCTATTCGTTGGCATTATCATTAGTGGTAATCTAAGTTTCTTACTGCTGGTTTTACCATCTTGTCCGGAACCACGCGGCTGCTACGATCGCAGGTTCGAATCCTGCCTCCGGCATGGATGTGTGTGATGTCATTAGGTTAGTTAGGTTTACGCAGTTGTAAGTCTAGGGGACTGATGACTTCAGATGTTAAGTCCCATAGTCTTTAGAGCCATTTGAACCATCTTGTTTTACGTCTTGAAACGGTTGGCAGCTATTAATTGCGCTTGCCCTGCACTTCTAACTACAGCATAAACCTAGGACACTGGGCTCTCTACTGCTCGTATTTCCACTTAGTGAAAACAAGAGTAAGAACACCCTAGTCGCTTGGTCAGTTTGAGTGCAATGTGCGTACTTTAGGTAGTGGTCTAAAAGTTTTGTTTCAATTTGGTAAAAGAGAGACTTATTACTTGTAAACAAGTGCTGTCCTGTTACGTTTCAATTTAGACGGTAAAAGTCAAATGTAACACGTAATTTTAGTGACTCAACAGATGTTTAGAGGTCTGTAAGATCTTTTAACGAGAGATATAACTGTGCAAGGTATTGCACCAGTGCAACTGGCTCCGCGATTTTAAACTAGCGTGGATGTATGAGGCAAGTATTCATCTTCAACCACGTTTCACTGTGAGATAACCAGGATTATGTTTGTATTTTTCTCGTACTGCTTCTATTAGAACAAACAGAAAGCAGATCTTCGAGTGACTTTCGAGGTTAGGGGTTTTCTTAGGTTCCTTGGTACCTCTGTGTTTTCTTAACACAGCCATTTTTTTTAAAAAAATGTTAGCGCAACTGAGCTAGTCGTCTATAATGATATAAACGTAGAGAAGTCATTAAATTCTAATCTTTCTTACCCTGTATTTCATTTGTACACACAGCAGAACTAAAACCTTATGACTACTGGCCACATAGTGGCCTTGCGGGCACTTGACACGGTAGGGAAGTATACATTGTAAAGGCAGCAGAAACGAATGGAGAAATCCAGCGACAGTTCGACAAAGGGTAGAGTGTTATGACCTGGCATTGTTACAGCCCGGGAATGACCAACGGCCGTCTCAGAAACGGCGTAACTGGTCGGATGTTCGCACGCTACTGCCGCGGGCATCTATCGAATGTGGTTGAAGGGTGCTAAAACGACGAGTAGGCGACACGGTGTTGGACATGCACGCCGCATCACAGGATATAGAAGTAGAAGGATTGCTCGCTCTGTAAAGCAGGATAGGCGGCGTTCTGTTGTAGGTCTGACGACGGAGTAGAACGTTGGTGCAGGCACAAGTGTTTTGAGGCACGCCGGTCAGCACACAATGTTGAACATGTGACCTTGCAGCAGGCGATCCCTAATGTTCCCATGATGACCCAACGATGGCTTGAATTACGACTGCAATGGGCGAGGGATCATAGTGAGTGGGCTGTATATCAATGGAAACGTGTCGCCCGGTAGGAAGAACACTTTTCTTTTTAGACCAGGTCGGTGGCCGTACCCGGATATTCAATCCTTCAGGCGAATGGTTGATCGAGACTTGCACCACGCCACTGACACAGGCCGTGGGGGGCAGTAATTTTCTATTGGAGACATTCACTTTGGCTTCCATGGGGCTTGTGGTAGCAATAGAAGGCACGGCGTCAGCTGTGGATTACGTGAACATAATTGCGGAGCACGTGCAGCCCTTCAAGCTTGATGTCTTCACTGACGGAGGTGGCATCTTCCATCAGGATAACTGCCCGTGTCACGAGGCCAAAATCGTGCTACAGTCGTGTGAGGAGCATGTTAGAGAAATCAAGTTGATGCGTTGGCCACCAAATTCGCTTGATGTGAACTCGATGGAACACTTCTGGCACGTTATCGTGCGCCAGCTCCACGCTCACAAACTGCCGCCTTTAATTTATGGGCATCGACGTGACCTCTGCGTAGACATATGATGCCACGTACCTCCGGAACCATGTCTTGCAGAATCGCTGCTGTATTGCATTCCAAATATTGACCAACGGACTCTTGCGCAGGTGGTCATGATGTTTTGGCTCGTTAGTGTATGTTTATCGTGCCCTATTTAAAATTGATTCAAACGTTGCTGCAGGGAGGCAGAAAACGAGCACAGAGACTCTGAATGCGTGTCTCCGCGGCGAGGTCAGTACTTCCATAACGAGTGCCGGAGGCTAGGGGGCGGGCAACTTTACATAGAATGCCGCGATAGGCGGCGGCCCATATGCCAGCCTAGGTTATTGTCCGCGACAGGTGCGGCCCACGTGCTGTCCGCCCGACTTGTGAGCTCAACCAGCATATCTGCCTGCGTTCCTGTCTCGTCTCAAGTACTTGTCCTTTCCCACAGTCAGGACCGCAGTTCCAGTAGCCGAGGACATACTCTTTATCCGGTTTAAATTTTCCAATTCGGCGTTATGTTGGGGTGGAACCGTCGGTTCAAGAAGACGCTACGAGATGGAAAAGTAAAAGAAGTTCAATATGTTCAGTGATCCTATAGTGGGTAGAAAAGCCATCTGATAATAATGTCAGAACGGTATAGAGAACGCGTAACTGAGGAAAACTTTTCCGAAAACTACAGGTAGAAAATGCGTCATTGTGCAGCTTCGACCGTGGAACGACAGCCAAACAGCGACGAGTGCACAGAAGTTTATCCAATAAGCAAACGTGCTGAAATGCATTTAGCAGTGCGTTTTAGACCGACTAAGCTGCTCCTATGTTATGATATGGTATTTTGTGTTTCTTATAAATGTACTTTTTAGAACAAAAGTTGACCCGTCCGATTAGCCGCTCGTGTTATAACGCGACCGCTTCCGGGACGAGGAGATATGCCGGCCTCGGATGGAATCCGCCAGGCGGAATAACGACGAGGTGTAGGTGTGCCGGGCAGCCTGGATATAGTTTTTAGGTGGTTTCCCACATATAACTATGCCCATGTTCCGCTTCAGGTACACGTCACGCAAATTAGAACACTTTCTCACACTTGCACACAGAATTCTAAGAATTTATTGTATATGCAGAAAGATTGGGTACACTGCTTTTATCCTGGGAGGAGGGGGGGGGGTGAATAGGAGACTAATGACCTTAGCTGTTAGGTCGTCTTAAACACTTGTTCAGCGGCAGCAAGATAAAAGTTCATTTTTGCTCTATGTACTTTGGCCTTTAGATTTCATTATTAACAACACATCACCTTAAGATACCACAGAAAATTCACATCTGATGTAGCCAGCTAGGGACAGGACTTTAAAATTTGGCTAGCTTTGACTGTTGCCGGCCGGGATGGCCGAGCGGTTCTAGGCGCTACAGTCTGGACCCGCGCGACCGCTACGGTCGCAGGTTCGAATCCTGCCTCGGGCATGGATGTGTGTGATGTCCTTAGGTTAGTTAGGTTTAAGTAGTTCTAAGTTCTTGGGGACTGATCCCCTCAGAAGTTAAGTCCCACAGTTCTCAGAGCCATTTGAACCATTTTTTTAATTGTTCAGCTTAAATCATTAACTTCAGCTAATTTAATAGTAACTCCGCTATTTACTAAAACAGGCATTAGCTGACATGAGTTAGTTTGGATGCCGACTGGTTGTCTTTGCATGACCGTAACTTCACAATGGTACATTTCGGACCTACGATTCTCAATTTAACGTCCCGTCCCTGGACTTATTATGAGATCTAATTACTGCAGGTGAGCTGTTATTACCTTCCTCCGAAATAAATATGGGTACAACCTGTGTATAAGCGGAGATCGCAAACGCACTGCAGTATAGAGGCGTTCGATCCAGACCTACCAAGATCGATTCCTGGGGTTGGAAGTAGTAGTATTTGACAGGTAAGGGAATAAGATACACCAGCTCCCGATCCTTAGTGCCGACTTGGCGCCATGTCGTTCTCTGTCTATGGTGTCATTTAGATGTGGTTCGGGAGCGTGGGATCAGCACACCACTCTCGCAGCAGTTATCGGTTTCCCAGATCTTGGATCCGCTGTTTCTTAGTCAAACAGCTGATCAGCTGGCATTACGAGGCTGAGGGCACCCCATTCCAGTTCTCCCACCAAGAAAATTTTCTGACAATGCTGAGAATTTAACCCGTGTCCTGTGTATGACAGTTAAGTTGACCACTTAGCTACCGAGGCAGACAAGGGATAATATATTATGGTATAAAATTACGAATCATCGGTCCCTGTGCCTCATTTAAATCCCGAAACTCTGCAAGGTCTCATGAACTGTGTGCATGCGACACTGATTAGACTGATCCTCCCATTTGTTGCAGTCGTGAACTGATATCTGCCTTGTTATCAGAGAGGATTTCGACCCTTTCCTTTCTTTTCACACTCTTCTATAACAATAAAAACACGAAATGGAGCAAATAATCGTCACAGCCATCCACACTATATAAATGAACGCTCAAGGCTTCTTAACAGATGGCAGGATCGTAACAGTATAACCACTAAAAGGTTTCCCCGACTACAAACTACAATGCGAGATTCATGTGTTGTTCTCGACGCTCATTGACTTCTTTCGAAGAATATATGAGTCCTCACGAAATATACTTTTTTTGCTGTTAACATTAATAAATGTAAAAGGAGGAATGAATTATGCTTAGTTACTGCCTGGAAGGTAACAGAAGGTAACTGTTGGCAACTTCCTCAATGGATGAGTGGGGAATCATCAACACGTCCTGACGCCTAACTTCATATAATTTTAAAATGCTGGAGTTTTAATTCAGGGAGAGGAGGGATCAAGTAAATGAAGAAAGGCGAAGCTCTAGATCGGGTGGACAGATGGGGGGAAAGGATTCGACCGTGGCCTTATCGAAAGAACATTTGGAGTCTGCCAGAAGTAATTTGGGAAAAATCAGAAAACTGTAAATCATGGTGACTGGACAGGGGTATGAACTGCCTCTTCCCAAACACGAGTTCGCTGCCCTAACTGCAAACCCGCACAATGGGCTACAACAAAACCACAGAACGAAATCCGGTTGTCAGAAACTGTAGATCTCATTTTTACTATTATAGTTGGACAAACTCCATTTCTTTCCATGATTCCATGAATTTCTCTAAGAATCCTATATCTAGGGGGGGGGGGGGGGGGGTTCAATAAGTAAAGCAAGGCATTTTTTTCTCTGCCAATTTCGGTTGAAAAAATGCGGATTTTTTGTAGGACATAATGGAATATTACCAATCCAGCCTCTATAGTTTTATGAAGTTACGATAGGTGGCGGTGCAATACGTAGCCATCAAAATGGCGTCTGTAACAGAGATTCTTTCCAAGCAGAGAGCTGTGGCTGAGTTTCTTTTGGTGGAAAACCAAAGAATGGCAGATATACATAGGCGCTTGGAGAATGGAGACGTGGCGCTGAACAAAGGCACTGTGAGTCGTTGGGCGAGGCGCCTGCCATGACAGCAAGAGCGCTGCCTAAAATTGTCTGGGACCACACGGTCTCTGGCGCCTTGTCACTGTTTGCGCGGCTCCCCCTGTCGGTCGTTCGAGTCCTAGGGCATGCGTGTGTGTGTGCTGTTCTTAGCGTAGGTTAGTTTAAGTTAGATTAAGTAGTGTATAAGCCTAGGGACCGATGACCTGAGCAGTTTGGTAACATAGGAACTTATCACCATCACCTTCTCCCCTCAGAAGACTAACCCTCACGACATTCAAGAAACGACTGCAGCGTGTTCGTCGCCACACAAATTGAAACGAACGTCTCCTTCTCCATGACAACATAAAGCCTTAAACAAGTCTGAGAACCCGAGAGGAGCTCATAAAACCTCATTGGACTGTTCTTCCTCATCCACCCAACCGCCCGGAAGTCACATCTTGTGACTTCCACCTGTTTGGCTTAATGACGGATGTTGTACGTCGATGATGTGGAGGTTATTGATGCAGCAAGGCATACAGGCCCTTTTAATGAGTTGGCGTAAGGCTGTAGCATTAAAAGAGATTACGTGGTGAAATAGGCTCTTGTAGCGCAACGAGGGGGAGTAGTATGGTCTATTGGAATCCTGAATAAAACCAACCTGCTTTCGAGGGAAAAAAATGTGCTGCATTACGTATAGAACACTTCTCTACGCTGGCAATATTTTATGAATGATTAATTTTTCACAGTTCTGTTACTTTAGAACTATCCGTTATACAAGAGGGCTGGGAATGGGGTAATTCTCTTATTCAATAGTGCCGAATCGTTGCGAATGGGTGGAGGCGCATGACAGGAAGAATATGACCGTGATCAACATGTAAATGAAATCGTGCCTGGAGTTTCCTACCAGCCTAGAAGCAAGGAAACAATGAATTCCTCGACACACAAGATTAAAACCGAGAACGATTTACATCAGTTCCTTACAACCTCAGCAACAGGAAGAATCTCCGCAACCTTCCACTTCTTCTTTGGGTTCTAACAGCGCACGATGGAACATAGAACTCATCTTTCGTAAATAACGGCTTTCACCCGCCACATGGCGTGAAAGTCCGTTGTGTTAGACCGTAAACAGTGTAGAATTGATTACAGTGAAATAGGGTCGCCTTTCATGCATTACGCAAGCAGCGCGGGCTACGAAATGGCAGAGCCTGCCACAGCAGACATGAATTAGCGTCGCCCGCCGCTGATAGCAAATGAGTTGTCATTGCGGCCGACGCAAACGTGAGATGACGACAGCTCTCATCCGTAAAACAGTTTCAAGCTTTACAGGATGGCTAAAATGTGGGCCGGGTACTAAATTTAAGGATGTGCATATCACGTCGAAACGGTGTGATATTGGACAAAGTCGCGATTACCGTATAGCCTTATCTTGATTTAGTAGCAACAATATAGATTTAACTACAGACTATAGTCTGATATCGAAAATATAGTTTGGTAAAGTGGGATATGCTGTTAGCGAAACAAATACGTCAGTTTCTCTGAGCGACGTACGCATATATTACGGAAGGAAACTTCAGTAACAAAATGTAGATGCATAAAAGTTTGAGCAGAGCAAGTGTTGAAACGGATGTTAAGAGCTATAAGTACTACTTCTTCTTCGATACCGTGAAACAAATCTCTTCTACTGCAAGCTCTTTATTTTCACCAGGTTACCTTCCATTCGGAAAGAGGGTGCACTCAGCGACTGTTACGTGACGTATAAATTATCGAGTGCAGCTATCAGTCGACCTTTTTTAGATTTTATTACGCAAATCCAGATTTCGGTTAGTGGCTAGCCATGCTCAATGCACTATTTTCTATTCTCGGTGTATGGAAGTCCCTGTTATTCGGGCGTCAGTCGTAGTTCTTTGAGGAAAGGACGACTGATTGCTGCACTCTACAATTTATAACGCTTTATCTTCCGTATTTTGAGAAGAGGTAATATGGACCAAAACAAGAAAAAAAGATGTCCGATAAACGTGGCCTCTAAAGTGATTACCTTGAGAGCTATGAGCACTGGTTAATCTTTGCTACTGTGAAACACATCTCTTGTACTGAACAAGTGCTGGAATGAGTAATACATCCGCCATCCTCGATCAATGAGGCAAGTAACGACGTTCGTTCTCTGACGCAATAGCTGGTAGTATCTGCATACCATAGATCTCCCGAACGCTAAGTTAGTTGTACGATTCTTGAAATTTCAGTGGCAGAACCAACGCACTGTACGAAGTCAACACTAAAAAAGGAGTTAAAATAATTCTCAACCTGGTTCTGTATTAAGGCTAAGGAATCAAAACTGTAGACGCTGGATAATACTGCTGTGGTGCAGAGTGAACTGAATTATAAACCTTTTACACCTCTTAATTGAACTTAATGAAAAATAAAAGTAAGCGGAAAGATAGAGGACTGGTTCAAACAGTTATTCGCGTTTGTGTGATCTTTGAGTCAAATCCCCGTTCAGGTATCCAAATTTAGGTTCTTGTTTCTCCCCTCTATCACTTGGGCCGACCGAGGTGGCGTGATGGTTGAGAAGATTGCCTCACATTCCGTAGGGGCAGGTTTTGAATCCCCGTGAAACTGTCTAGGTTTAACTTCTATGAGATTCTTCCAAATTGTCAATGTCGAGATAGTTTCTCCGAAAACAGCACGGTTAATTTCAATTGCTATCCTCGACCAGTCCTTGCTAGAGCTCTAATGACATCGTGGATGGGACGTTAAGCTTTAATGTGTGTTTTCTTTCGTAAATGGTCCCAAGAAATTGCCAGAATCGTTTCTTTGAATAGGTCCCGACGTCCTCTTCCTCGATCTTCTCTTCATTAGTTATAACTAATGAAAATGCACAGCACTTGTGTGATACATGTGGTTTTACATGCGTGCAGTGGAAGACTGATGGTGATGGCCAAAAGACCACTTACAAACAAGAAAAAAAACTGTTTAGTGGTGGCCAGTTGGTGGAAATACCATTCCCTTGCGTCGTGTTAGTTAAATAATCATTGTCACACTCTTGTCTTCTGTTGTCTACTTTTTAATTTTTTTTATTTGCACACAGTAGCGATTTCTTGTGTAGCTCTGTTTCCCAGCTTATTTTCTTCTCATATCAACCAGATGCATTACTAATGTACACCAGACAGTTTATGTTTGTTTATGTGTGAAATTATGGACTCTCTCTCTCTCTTGGTACTGTAATAAAGAGATAGTGATTAATAAGTTAAATCTGCTTCCATTCATTCACCACTACTTTGGCGTTTGAACACGACGTACGCTATGAACCTGCCTCCCTTCCCTCCGATCGACACGATGACGTTACCGGCAATACTTGTTCGTAGTTTGGAGGCGACTTAGTTTCGCTGCTCAAAAGAGGTGGAGCAGTGGAAAGAGCGCCAACATGACCCCACAAGCCCGGAGCAGACGATGCCCTCCACTTTTCATGGAAAAGTGTTCTAATTGTTTTTACCCGCAACGTGCTTGAGCGACAAGGACCAGAGGCAGCCATTATGGTCTGTGAATTATTTGGGTAGCCGGCGTGACCTTTGGCCCGTGAACTGACCGGCAGTAAGGGCAGTCCGCCTGCGCTGTTCCGAATACGTCGCCGGCAAATGGCAATCGCGTGTTGTCGGCTGTGAGCGCCTGAACAATGCAAGGCTTCCTCCTGTATGCGGTCACAGCGGTAGCTACCAGTTAGGTATTGTTGGTCGGCTCAGCAACTCTAGCTGCTGTCTTCTAAGCGAGGTACTTTTTTTATATAATTAGAAATGCTTTCTTATTATACAGGTTGTAAAAAGGACTCCACATGTAAAATTTTCAAGCGTTTAGAGGAGATAAAAAGGAACACGTTTTTATGTCACAAAAATATCATAAAGACACTGTTTCCCAGCCAAAGGTACAAGAAAATTTTGACGCTAATGATTTTCAGAGACAGTGTTCAAATTGTACGTATTGTCTATCAGCGTCCCGTACATCAAAAAGAAGTCCATAGAAGTGAGATCGGGAGAACGTGGTGCCCACGGTACTGGACCACCCCTCCCACTCCAACAATGAGAAACACAGAGAAGGGTGGACCAGAACCGTGGCCGCTTGTTTTCCTCACCTTATTCCTATGTATTTCTTTCTGTGGAGGGAGATCAAGCGTTTGGTGTATTGAAGCTGCAGCCATTATTCATGAAGCTCCTGGTTGTTTTGAGCATGTTAGACAACCATTGGCACGCAGATGCCAGTTGCGCATTAAAGTAAACGGACGATATTTTCAGCAACATCTCTAAAACAATATTAATCACACGGAAGTTTGAACACCGTCTCTGAACATCATTAGCGTGAAAACGGTAGAACTATGTCATTTTTGTTTCTTCTAAACACTAAAATTGTAAACGTTATCCTTTCATAAAAATTGTGCTGTTGAATTTGCGGATATATGTTCCTATTTTGTTCAGACATGCTTCACCTCTAGCTGTCGGTCATTTTCGGTGGCTCAGACTCTGTCCTCGCATGAGAAGACGCAGGTTCTGTTAGTTTAAGTTTCCGTGACACGAGAATCTTGAGTGGTTTCTTAAAGAAGACGTAGTCCGTTTCCTTTCGTATCCACGCCCGTCTGAACGAGTGAGTGGTCCGTATCTAACGGTCACAGTCGCAATGGAATGGTACTCCAGGTGGACTACGTTCTGCGCTACATTCGCGATGTACAATACCATAGATTATCCTTATTCTCTACTACACTGAGGTGATAAAAAGTCTAGGGATACCTTCGTAATATCGTGTCGGACCTCCTTTTGCCCAGCGTAGTGCAGCAACTCGACGTGGCATTGACTCAACAAGTCGTTGGAAGTCCCCTGCAGCCTACAGAATTATTGAGCCATGCTGCCTCTGTCAGCAATTAATAAAGTGTTGCCGGTGCAGGATTTTGTGCACTTAATGACCTCTCGATTACGTCCCTTAAATGTTCAGTGCCCGCATCTCGTGGTCGTGCGGTAGCGTTCTCGCTTCCCACGCCCGGGTTCCCGGGTTCGATTCCCGGCGGGGTCAGGGATTTTCTCTGCCTCGTGATGGCTGGGTGTTGTGTGCTGTCCTTAGGTTAGTTAGGTTTAAGTAGTTCTAAGTTCTAGGGGACTGATGACCTAAGATGTTAAGTCCCATAGTGCTCAGAGCCATTTGAAATGTTCAGTGGGATTCATGTCGGACGATCTGGTTAGCCAGATCATTCACTCTAATTGTTCAAACTATTCTTCAAATCGGTCGCAAACAATTGTGGCCTGGTGACATTATATCTTTATTTGGGAACATCAAATTCGTGAATGATTGCAAATGACGTATCATTTTCCAGTCAATGATCGGTTCAGTTGAACCAGATGACCCAGTCCAGTCCATGTGAATACATCCCACACCATTATGGAGACATCACCGGCTTGCACAATACCTTGTTGACAAGTTGGAGCCGGCCGTTGTGGCCGAGCGGTTCTAGGCGCTTGAGTCTAGAAACGCGCTACCGCTACGGTCACAGGTTCGAATCCTGCCTCGGGCATGGATGTGTGTGCTGTCCTTAGGTTAGTTAGGTCTAAGTAGTTCTAAGTTCTAGGGGAGTTTTGACCTCAGATGTTAAGTCCCATAGTGCTCAGACCCATTTTTATTTATTTTATTTTATTTTTTTTTTTTTTTTGACAAGTTGGATCCAATGGTTGGTGGGGTCTGCGCTGCACTCGAACCCAATCTTCAGCTCATACCAACTGAAATCGGGACTCATCTAAACAGGCCAGGTTTTCCAGTCGTCTGGAGGCCCACTTACAAGGTCCCGAACCCAGGAGAGGTGCTAAAGGCGATGTCGTGCTGTTGGCAAAGGCACTTGATTCGTTTGTCTGCTGCCATAACTTATTAACGCCGAATGTTGCCGCACTGCCATAAAAGACAAGTTCATCGTACGTCCCACATTGATTTATGCGGCTATTTCACTCGATGTTGCTTGTCTGATAACACTGACAACTCTACGCAAACACCGCTGCTTTAGGTCGTTAAGTGAAGGCTGTCGGCCACTGCGTTATCCGTGCTGTGAGGTAATGTCGGAAATTTGGTACTCTCGGCACAGTCTTCCCGAAATGGAATATCCCATGCGTTTAGCTACAACTCCCATTCGGCGTTCAAAGTCTGTTAGTACCCGTCGTGCAACCATAATCACGTAGGAAACGTTTTCACATGAATCACCTGAGTACAGCTGCGCCAATACACTATCCTCTTACACCTTCTGTACGCGGTACTACCGCAATCTGTACAAATGCATTTCGCTATCTCATGACTTATGACACCTCAGTGTATATCTGACTTTGCTGAAATAAATTCTCACATAATAACAAAAGAAGGAGGATTATGGTTTAGTTTTCTGTCGACACCGACATCATTGAAGATGGAACATAAGCTTGAATTGGACAAGAGACGCTGAAAATCGGCCGTATCTTTTTCCAAAGAACCGTCCCCAGTATTTGTCTCAAGCGATTTTAGGAAACCACCGGCACCCGAACCTGCTTCCTCCCGAATGTGAACCCAGTGCTCGCAAAATAGCAAGGTTGATAGATTACGGGGGGGAAGTTCCAGAAATGCCGTAAATGTTTGATGTTTGTCAATTCCTCTCTTTGAATGTATCGAGCGAATCATCACTATAGACAAAGAGCTGGACACGTGTTGTAGAGGAGCACTCTTTGAATTACGAACCGGCCACTCTAATTTAGGTTTATCTTAACCACATCATGTGAATGTTGGTGTAAAAACGTCATCAAAAATACAACAGATTCCTTCTCACACGTTTTTCAGACAAGACTGTTTCTCCATTTTCAGTAGCCTCGAAGTTGGCGGCTCATTATAGCCTCAGGAGGTATGGGAAAACCATACTAAAGAAGTGTGGACAGTGTGTTATTTAAAGCCACCACACAGCTACATTTGTTGCGATATAAAGTGGTCTTAGAATCTACTTTCGACCCTTTTACATAGTGGATTTCATGTGAAAGGCGGCTCTTATCTCATTTGGCAATGTGTTACGAAATAAACACAGTTTGACATGGGACATGTGTTCCAGTTGGTGTTTGGCCGTGTCCCGTTACTAGGTCAGGGGCGTAACAAGGGCGTTGTCAAAATTCGCTGTCCAGCCCGGATGTTTATGCAACTGCAGACAACGTTCGGTGAGCTGTCCTGAAATCGGACCGAAGACCTGTCGCGTTTCGCAAGAGCGATAGGGGATAGGAGACGTATCGTCCCCGCGGGCGGAAAAGTGGTCCGAACCCGATAGCCGTGCCAGGCTGCGCGTCCCATAGAGCGGAACACCAGCAGCGGATCAGTGCGCGCCTGCATATCGACTCGCTGCAACCCGCACACTCAGTTGACCACACCGCGGAAGTATGCTGGTTTGGCTAAACGCCGCCACTATTAACTGAATTAGAAGATATGGTTTAGCATTTCTGACTCACACCCAAATATTTCTTAAAAAATATTTTCCACATGAACTGTATTTATTGACAAACATGCATCACCTAAATATTTCTTAAAAAGTATTTTCCACATGAACTGTATTTTTGGCAAATATGCATCACTCAATTTCGGCTTTAAACCATTTTCAAGCGGAGACGTATGTATGACAAATAGTACGTCAAGCATCACTGTAATGAAATACTTCGTAGGCCCACCTGCATACGAGAACGAAATTTTATGCTTGGAAAATATAAAGTAAACACTACCGCAAGATGATTACAAATAGTACGTCAAGCATCACTGTAATGAAACACTTCGTAGGCCCACCTGCACACGAAGACGAAATTTTATGCTTGGAAAATATAAAGTAAACACTACCGCAAGATGATTACCAGTACATAATCCCACGAAAACCTGCATAGGACTTATGCTGAGGTAGAAATAAATTTATCTTGTATTGTTTGAGCAGAGTACAAAGCAAGTTAATTGCGTAAAAAAATATTCCTTCTCTAGAATTTGGGATCGTTAGTTACATGAAAATACCTTTATTTTCCATAATATTCTGAGCTCACTACTTGTGGAAAACTGTTTTGCAGTACGCATAGCACAAACTAGCAACATCAGACGTGGTAAGCTTAATGTTCCTTCTCTGGAGTTTGGGATCGTTAGTTACATGAAAATACCTTTATTTTCCATTCTGAGCCCACTACTTGTGAAAAACTGGCTTGCAGCATAGCACAAACATCACACGTCGTAAGCTTCCGTCTGACCAGTATAATATGCCTGTGTGTGTACTTTTGCAAAAAATATCCAAAACAACCGTTTAGAGAATATTTTGGGGAATATTTTTCAAAAATGGTTCAAATGGCTCTGAGCACTATGGGACTTAACTTCTGAGGTCATCAGTCCCCTAGAACTTAGAACTACTTAAACCTAACTAACCTAAGGACATCACACACATCTATGCACGAGGCAGGAGTCGAACCTGCGACCGTAGCGGTCGAATATTTTTCAAGTCTTTGTTCTCGCCCAGGGGCACAGTTCCAAATCACAGTGTTCGGTCTAATGCCGTGAAAAGTTTTTTTCACGTAACTGTTAACAGTAGCTTTTCGATAAGTGTATGGACAACGGTAGTTTTTGCGTATGTCTGTCCTTTTCTCAAGATGCAAACTGTTCAGACACTTTGTATGCACAAATCGTAAGCAGTGTTTGGTTATGTCAGTAATATGACACTTTATCACTGAAAGGGAAATAAGGTGGTAAGTTTTATGGCCATTTCCTTAGTTTAGGAAGTCCTTTTCTGCGACATTATAGTGTGTCCTGTATGCGAATAAAAATTCACCTGTGACAGATGTTGTGGTTTGGCTTCTTATTTGTAATTTCAGTGAACTACATAATTCAAGACGTACGAGAAAATTAATTACCGCTTCGATAAGACCTGTCGAGACTTCATTAATGGCACTTTCAGGTCAAAGATTTAGGCGGGATTGTTATCATCTACATATTATTGGGGATCGTTAGTTACATGAAAATGTCTTTCCTTTTCATAAGATTCTGAGAAGTTCACTATATGTGAAAAACTGTTTTTCAGTATGAGTAGTACCAGCTAGCAGCGTCAGACGTCGTACGCTTCCACCTCAGCTAATTTTAAAAAAGAAACTTTTTAGATTGGATTCGTGTGAGTGAGCAACACTATTATAAAGTAGTCCCTACTTTAAATATGATAGACGTTACTTTCTGTACCTTAATCCAGCACTTGGAAGTAAAACTCACACATTCCAGAAACAATTTATATTGTTAGGACATCGCATCTTTGGCATCAGTCGACGGTGTGAGCCTGTAGCGTTCGCGTTTGAAGCCTCTAGGAAGGCTACAGTATCTGTACAAGTGGTTCCATCTATTGAAATTGTACTTTGTAATATTTAAGCCTTTCTTATTTGTTACCAGCCTGGTCGATGGTTGAACTACTGCAACTTGCTCATATAACAATTATCTCGACAGCAGACGAACAAGGTGGTGCAGTGATACGACACCAGGGGACGACGGTTCAGTGTCCCCTATCCATCATACTGATTTAGGTTTCCCGTATTTCCCTGAATTGCTCAAGGCAAATGCTGAAATGGTTCCTTTGAGAAGGAAAGGGTCGATACTCTTCCCCGTTTTCCCCAAGTCACAGTTTGTGCTCCGTCTCTAATGAGCTTGTCATTGACGGGTCGTTACACCTTTATCTTGCTTCGAAATAAATAGTGTTTTTTTTTACATAAAGTTGGTATACATAATTAAATTCGGTCTGACGCTGAATAAAATGATGGACAGCTAGCTATGTGAGAAGCTGCGCAGCACAAAAAGACGTACTCTTGACATTCCAAAAGAGCGCTTTCCAGACTCCCACTGCTCAAATTCCTATACAATTCACCTAACAATCGCGATGGTAAACCGAAATAACTTCTAACTTATTTATTCTTTATCCACGAATTGAACGTGTAGGAGAGAAATTGACATGCTTAACTATGTATCCTTCGCCACGTACTGTACGGTATGCAGATGGAGATCCAGTGGGCCCTGGTGTTAGGAATGATGGCAAGGACGCACGTCGCTGTTGCGGTGCCGTTAGCAGCGCATCCGCTGCAACACTTGCTTCAGAAGTGGTGGGAGAAGCCTTAAGCAAGAAGCCGAGCCTTGCGTCAGGATAGCGAGTAAAGAGCCTCAAAACGCGTGACCGGAGTAATGCCGTCTGCGGCCTCTCCTCTCTGAACAAGCGGCCGCAGCGACCACTCTTGCGGCACTCGAGGATGTCCCCCCCGCCCCCCTCTCCAACCACCGCTTATTGGGATATTTTCCCTGTCCCACTGCTCTGCCCCAGACAAGTCGCTCCAAATCGTCTCCTATCTGCACCTCAGTACACATCCAGACTGAAATGCGGTTTCTGCTAGTCGGGAGATCCTACTTACTTCTCAGTCTGTTGTAACTTCCAGGGTCATTTTCGAATGTTTTGTAAACTGATGTCGAAAGAGGGAAAAACAATGTTCGCTAACGCATAACGAGATGTGAAATAAGGTATTATAAGCTCGCTGCGACCGAGGCGGTAAAATAGCGAATGCTTCAGTCACATTATGCAAGGAATACTGGGTTTCTCTGCTTTTAGGTCTGTAAATGGCAGTGGGTTTGCCGCCATCACCTCTCCGTTACTGGTGAGGTGTTATTGCTTGTGCTCAACAGTCGGGCAAAGAAATCGACTGTGGCCTACATACGGCAACAATTCGAGAACACAGTTACATCACTTAAGGCTGATAAGCTTAACCCTCTTGAAATGTCTGCGGCTAGCGTGGCCTGTTTTCCAGCTGCATTATGACAGCCATCTGCTTAGCGTGTTGTTCTGTTTAATGAGATTCTTTTTGTCGGGCAAATAAAAACAATAAAATCTAGGCTGCTCGTTTGTGCGCTCTGCGGTTCCCCATTTGATTTCGTTGAGAGGTTCCCAGAATTGTCATTGGTGACCTCCCTTTCATCATTCATTATGGGTATAGCTTAATTATCCTCTTTACCCTATTGAGTGTGATAGATTGATCTTCTGTAACGTCTTGTGCGACGAATAAATTAATTCACAATGGCAGAGGATGAGTATTTCTTTTACACTGCTGATTTCAATATGATTTGCTAAAATGACGTCAAAATGCGGGACCTGATGATAGAATAAATCGCTCAATAGATCTAAAGAAGAAACGCTTTATTTGTAATCAGGACGATATGGATTCAAATTTTGGTTCTATCAGTAAAAGGACGGCTGGGAGGACATTCCTAATGTAGAAAATTGACACGGAAGACTGAGGCTGCCATAGCGAAACATTCTTAACATATGAAATTGCTTGGCAGCTGATAATGGTAACAATGTGAAACGCCTTCGAATACTGAAGAACTGACCCTTGTCACAACGCCCTGTACTGTAATATTCGCTGAACTCTTATGGTGGGTACCAATCGGGCTGCACGATGAGGTGTTCCTCTGTCATAAGCCGGTTAGCTTTGAACACTATCGTAGCAAACTATCAACGTAGAGGTCAATTTAAAAAGTCAGCCCATCGCTATAGTTATTTCAAATGGCACCTTTAATTCAACTACAATTCAATATCACAGGAGGAGATGACTTGGATTACGGAGGCGCTGGCTTTAAACTAATAAACGGGCGTCCAGATTTAAGTTTTCCACGAATTTTACTGAATCGTTTTAAGGCCATTCCGGGAAGATCCTATCAAAAAGACACTTCTGATTTCCTTCTCCAGTTTTTCCGATCCTATCTTACGCTTCGTCTGTAATGACCTCATCGTTGATATAACGATAAACCCTAATGCTCCCCTTCCTTGTAATGATACCCTTCTTAATATCTAGGACAGACTAGAATAACTTCATCGCCTTCCGATGTAACACACATGACACATCACCGATACTGGCACACGTCAAAGACACAGGAAGTAAATTTGAGAACATAAACACTACTAATACGAAAATACTGTACAGATTACGAAAAGCCCGTATGATACATTTATATGAAGAGGAGAAGAAATGTATTCGCAATTGCGAGTAGGCTTAGACATCAGCTGCACAAGGTGATATATGAAAATTGGTGCCCGACAGGGACTCTAACCTGGATTTTCCGCTTTACGCAAGCGGTCGCCGTAGCCACTTCACTATCCGAGGAGACCTCCCAGATCGACCTAAACCCTCATAGGTCCCGCACAGGGCAAAACATTTTATTATTTACGCGAGCGCTCGCCTCAACCACTTCGGCTGTCCGAGCACACCTTCCGAGCGGACCCAAACCTCCATATGTGGCCGTGTGTCTTACTCGCACAGTTGTTGTTATTGCCACAAAGAGACTTACTTGTTACTGTCACGGCCTCTCTGGGCATGTAATACTATTTTACAGTGTCTGTGTATCAGTGTACTATGCAATGTCCTTCAGACATGCACGTATGCTGAAGGAACAGGCACTGCTACGATAGTATTTTCTAACGGAACGAGTGTATTTATTCAGTTATGCAGTACTAAAACTTCTGCTTACTTGTCGAAACGTGTAAAACATCTTTCGAAGCCATAATTGACGCTAAGGGTTCTTCACAAGTGCTTGTTACATCGCTGTCTGTGAAAATAAACAACAGACGTGCAAGCCAGAAGTGCATTCCCTGATGTAACAAAGAACGAAATCCAGCTATTGACGACCTGTCGATGTGACGCTGTAGTTCACACACTGCTCTCGCATTCGGGAAGATGGCGGTTCAGATTCCCGTCCGGCTGTCCAGACTCACAGGTTTCCCATAACGTTTAAGGCAAAGCAAGGAATGTTTCTTTTGAAAAGGACTCAACTGATTTTCTTCTCCGTTTGTTTCCAATCAAAACTTTTGCTCCTTCTCTAATAACCCCGGCCTTGGCCGGCTGTTAAACCCTAACCTTCCTTTCCATCTTTTTCGCAGGTTATCGAAAGGCGTAGTGGCCTTTAAAATAAACAGTGATTAAGCAACAAACCGATGACTTTTTTGTGTATATTTCTCTTTCTTCACCACGTAGGTACCGGAAGCGACCGTGAAGTTTGCCGTTTTGAGAGATATTGATGCCTTTAGCCTGAAAGCAAACGATGCTTTTTATTTAAGCTGAAAAGTGTCGTATTAATGTATCTATGCCAGCAGTGAGCGTAATGCGTACAGACAGCTTATGTACCTACTTCTCCAGTGAACATTACGTAGCGCGCCCCATGAACGTCACTACTACGAGGTGATCGCAACAACGTAACCCGACAGCGAAGAGTTGTCAGCAGTAAGAGTCGACCTTGCGAATTCGCCGGGCCGCGTGCCCTGGGAAGGCGCAGGAGAGCGCGCCAGGTGTTTGCGCCATCCGCCCCCGCAGGCGTCCGCGTCTCGGGAACCAGTTTCATTGTCCGGCAGCAACCGCCTTCCTGTGACTCAGCTCTCGTCGGCGGCGACCTCGCGCTTCCGGCCACCGCTCCCGTGCGTTGACCGCGGCCGCAGCTGCTCAAAATCTTGACTCAGCACGTCGGTAATTCGGCAAGTACGCTTCTCAAGACGTCTGTATATCTACGGCAGTTTTGTACGTGATGTAGTTATCGGGATATGACGGCAAATTCTTTAAAGCACATAGTCGATAACATGAATCACAGCGCTTCCCTTTGGCTCCCTGCATCTTGAGAACCGGCTCACTTCGCTAATCGTAACGAAACCTGTAGTATAATGTGGACTCTGGACAACGGCGTAATCAAGTATTTTTCACGTACACAAAGCCTTATTAAGGGAGCAATGTCAAGGCAACTTGCAGAGGAAATTCTAGGACCAATTAAGGATTGAAACCTGAATCTCTTTATTGATAGTATAATACATCAAAAACTTGACCGGTTTAAGGCCTAAGTGACTCAAGCCGCCACTTAGGCGCTAAGCTGAGAGGGGTATGAGAGACACCACAACTGTCACAACTGTACGACTTCAATATGGGACGCATCACAATTATTAGCGGCCTCTTGGGCCACCAGGTTGAGAAGGGCGCCAGGAGCGATCCTGTTCATGATTTGTATACAGCGGACGTCACAAATTAGTAACGGGGACGAGAAAAAAGGGAGGAGGGAGGGGGGGGGGAGGCGCCAAATGATAAGTCGCTTATGTGCAAAAATATTCTCGAACTGGTACTGAACTTGCAATAAACAGTCATAGTTTTTCCCTAAATCTTATAATCCTGGCTGGCAGTGTAATTCATTTCATCAGTGCATTACTCGTAACTTTGCAATAATGCTTTTCACATGACGGACTGTTATTGTATTACCTGATTGTTAATAACTTTAAAATATTGAACTAGGTTGGCGGTAGTACATTTTCTCATATACCAGGAATAAAATTTCAGTAATTTTTCTGAAGACTTGTCACTTGTCTAGTTGACTATAACATTTTCAGCTAAGTTTGCATTTTGCGCTAAATATGTCTACTAAGTCACGGAAAAAGCAACAAGAACTCTGCGGTATATACTCATAGTTGCTCTGAAATTCTCGCTTTCGTGTCAGAGACGTAAGATAGCTTTGAATTGATTACGTCTACCAATCCAGTAGAACATAATCCAGTGTGATTGTTATTACTACTAAGTGTTTCACGTCCATCCAGGCGAATGTTAAATTATCTCTTCATTCCAGCTCCGTTAAACCACGTGAATACGAGTACTTTTAAAATAAAAATATACAGGAGAATACGGTTGAAACGATCCTTGTAAACCTGTCGTGTACAAATTTCCTACTTACTGTGTACCATATTCTTTATCCTGGTCTAATGCGAAATAAAAAATGTTGAAAGACTGTTTATGAATGACTCAAAGTGAGTTGAATGGAGAAGGGAAGTTAACACAAGTCTGTGCTACCTGTAGGCGTGTTCGTGTCTTAACCGTGCATTCAAGTCTCCAGTATCTTGTGTCTTACCACATGTATCGAAATCCTTTGAGGGATAAGTCGCAGCTCTCAAAGTGTACTTTCCTGTCTTCGGTAACAACTATCTGAAACAGACAGAGAAACGGGTATTTGAAACGCGCATCGGTACCTCCTTTTTCCTGCTACCGCTACTCGGGCAGTCCTCTTTCACGTAGTTGCCTGCTCCAGCTGCTGCTAGCAGACAATGGAGCCGTGGTCGGCGGCCACTAGTACAAACATTGGCACGGCGCCAGTCGGCAGGCTTGTTGGCAGCGCGTGGGTGGCCGATAGGGAGTCTGATTTACCGCTCTGGCGCCGGAGCGCGTGCTGTACGTGACGTATCTCTCCCCACGACCTCCTGGCACGCTGAGACATGCAGGTCTAGCAGCACGTGGCGGATCTCTCTCCCTCTCTCTCTTTCCTTTTCCTTCGATTCTCCTCCTCTCTTTAGACTCCATCATAAATACGAACTAGCAAGGATCAAAAGCAAAGCAACATTTTAAAAAGAACTGTATACATCATTTAACGAACTGTCGAAATTGTCTTCAAGGTCACAATGCTTGAACAAAGGGTAGTTCACATAAGAAGTTGTTGCTAAATTTTGGTCGACCTGTTCAAAACAGGAGTCGACTGATTGCGAAACCTGATACGTTATGGCTTGCGTAAGTTCTCTAAATTTGTAGCTGCTATTCTTGATTCGGACTCTATCTGCCGCCTACGTGTCGCTCTCCTCGCAGAGCACACCAAGGCAGACTCCGGTCGGCCACGCCTTCTTCCCACGCGCGAGACAGCCTGACGGGTAGGAGCGAAGAGGGGCTCTGTCGTCAGCGCCTTCGGTCTCCAGCGCTCCTTCGGAACTGCGGATGCAGAGGACGGACAATGTGCCGGTGTCGACACCGGGACCTTATACGGGTGGTGCCACCGGGTCGCGGCGTGGGCCGCAAGCCGTGTGGGACGCGCCGGTCACGCATAGTGCTTGACCAGAAACTGAAAGTTCCGGCGCTTCAATTTTACGCCCCAGAGTACATCCTTACTTGCAAGACATATACAGTAATGTACTTGAATATGAGCTTATGACCCTAAACCTAGGTTGTACAGTGAAACAAGGCAAAAAACAGTGTTTGGTTAGTTAACATATTTTTGTGTCTATTAGCTAATTATTAATGGTTTTGAAAGCTGGTATTCTACAGAATCGATTAGCCAAATACGTGCCTGCAGTCGATCCTCCTATTTATTGATGAACTGCCATTTAACCTGGAGAGTGGTTCTAGCCGCGCAGCCTGCTGCTGTGACCGAGCGTTTCTAGGCGCTTCAGTCCGGAACCGCGCTACTGCTACGGTTGCAGGTTAGAATCCTGCCTAGGGCATGGGTGTGTGATGTCCTTAGATTAGTTAGGTTTAAGTAGTTCTAAGTCTAGGGGACTGATGACCTTAGATATTAAGTCCCATAGTGGTCAGAGCCATCTGAACATTCTAGCCGCGCATTCGTTTTGCGCATCCGTTGGAAAATTTACAGTTTGCCAATAAAGTGAAAAAGGGCCGATATGGCGGCTTCAGCATTCTCTGCTGGGACAGCACCTTGTTAGGAGTACGTACGCCACTGTGTATATTTCCTGGAGGTTCCGTGCTGAGTGCAGTATATAGGGATCGCACCTGAAACGGCACGTAGATCTACAGTAGATTTTTCCATCTGTTGGATGATAATACTTGATCAGCAGGACTAATCTGAAAGGATGAAGATGTAGGAGCACCAGGACTGGTCTGATGGGCATCTAGACTCTAAAAGCGCCGGTTTGTTTCTCGAAAGAAGTTCTAACATTCCTCCAAAAATGGTTCAAATGGCTATGAGCACTATGGGACTTAACTTCTGAGGTCATCAGTCCCCTAGAACTTAGAACTACTTAAACCTAACTAACCTAACGACATCACACACATCCATGCCCGAGGCAGGATTCGAATCTGCGACCGTAGTGGTCGCGCGGTTCCAGACTGAAGCGCCTAGAACCGCTCGGCCACTCCGGCCGGCTAACATTCCTCCCCTTCATCCTTAACAGCCTATCAGAATTAGATAACAGCCACGTCTGCATGTATGTAAGAAAAAAAGTTTTTTCATTCATCAGTAAACAAAAACACCCTGAAGAATGTCACTCGCAACAGTGACCGAAACGCCGACAGTTCTACATATTAACAATGTAGCCACCAACCCAGAAAACATTATTGACTGTGACACTGGCTGCAGAAGCCTACGTTTACGATCATTTAATCGATTTCTATTTCTGACTTCTGTTTTCAGAAGCAATTGTGGCCTCGCACGGTGGCGATGAATGTGGAAGCAGGGCTTGCACTGGTTAACTTGCATCGAACTCAGAAGCGAAACAACTGGTTATTGTTACTGATGGTGAAACATTTTTGCAATTGGATTCACCGATTCATGATCAGATAGACTGCGCACTGAAGTGTACGCCTCTCATAGATTAATGTATCTCACTGAGGTGAAACTGACATTAAAGGCACACATTGAAAATGCCGGTTTTTGTTCAAGTTAAAAGTATCGTGTACGAAAAAATCCCGAATTTCGTGTAGAAAAATCTTTCTCCACGTACGCGTACACCAAAATTACTCTACCACGCAAACATTGGGGCTATACTCGTATGGCGTGATAGGTTCCCGACGGGGAGGGGGCGGGGGGGGGGGGGGGGCTAACCGCACAATAACCCTGGGTTCAGTGCGGGGCGGCAGTGGGGTGAGTGGACTCCTGAAGCCTGTTGTGGGGTTGTGTAACACTTAGGGCTACAGCGGGGACGAAGCCTCTCCGTCGTCTCTAGGTCCCCGGTTCCATGCGTACGAACAGGTGGCATCTCTATAATCGCAGTAAATGTATTCGAAATCCAGCGGCAGACAGTATCGAAACCAACCATCACATTACGAGCGCATCCGAGGGTGGCTCGGTACCAGCGCAAGAAACATTCAGTGTGAGCATGGCCGTTTTACAAGACGGATGTAAGCAGAGTTGAACAGCGAGCATGCGTGAAAATAGCCTTTCTCGCTTGCAGAAAGGCTACTCAGTGTCATGCGGAATTACAAGCAGCTGCAGTTGATGATGGAAACGTTCGGCACTGCTGGACAATGTAGTCATAGTCTGTGATAACACTACAACCCACACTCGTACAACGATAAGGGTGGAAAATCCTCGACCACCAACCCTACTCAGCAGACTCCAATCCATGCGACTTCGACCTCATTCCACAACTCAACAAACCACTGTTTGGGAGGCGCTTTGCAAACAGTGCGGATATCCTCACGGTATTTCGGCGACAGGCGGCACAAATTGATAACATTGGCAATGGCATTCAGCAGCTACCCCATCGTCGCCAGCGCTGTGTGTATGCACTGGCGGGAGCTATTTTTGAGGACAGTAGTTGATTTTGATACATTTTTGTTCCGTTTGTTCTCGTGCACAATAAATTTGCACAGAGTTCCAGGGTGTGTGGTCCATTTCACCCTCTGTCGCGACCTTCTGTTCTGGAACCCTGTTATATGTTGTCATTCAGTTACACAGTGTCTTACCGGTTCAACGCTTATCGTGGAATTCCCATTACCGTAAGATACTCGTACATCATAGTTGCCGTGACTTACGCAATGACCCTCGTAGAAGATACGGACGTGAGTGTGCGTGATATTAAGGTTATAAGGAGAAAGTGTGTCCGGCGCGCACTCGCCAGGTGGACAGGTTCTCGGGTGGCCCCGGCGCCTGGAGGCTGTCCGCCAGGCAGACTGGGCGCCGTGTTGCGATGCGCGTCGCGCGCGGGCGGCCGCTACGTGCGCTGGCTGCGTCCCCGCCGGCCGCGCCGCAAGTCTGCACGCGCGCCAGATCGCCTCGCTTGACCCGGCGCGGCCCGTCCGCATGCACCACGCCCCGCGACGGACCCTCCCTCCTACTCTGCGGAAACCTGCCGGCGGCGCTCCGATTCACGCACCTCCGAGTGTACACGTACACGGCGAGTCTGCAAAGGCGCTCACCAATTCCAGGGGCGCCCGTTAATACTACACTACTGGCCATTAAAATTGCTACACCACGAAGATGACGTGCTCCAGACGCGAAATTTAACCGACAGGAAGAAGTTGCTATGATATGCAAATGATTAGCTTTTCAGAGCATTCACACAAGGCTGACGCCGGTGGCGACACCTACAACGTGCTGACATGAGGAAAGTTTCCAACCGATTTCTCATACACAGACAGCAGTTGACCGGCATTGCCTGGTGAAACGTTGTTGTGATGCCTCGTGTATGGAGGAGAAATGCGTACCATCACGTTTCCGACTTTGATAAAGGTCGGACTGTAGCCTATCGCGATTGCGATTTATCGTATCGCGACATTGCTGCTCCAATGACTGTTAGCAGCCGGCCGGTGTGGCCGTGCGGTTCTAAGCGCTTCAGTTTGGAACCGCGTGACCGCTACGGTCGCAGGTTCGAATCCTGACTCGGGCATGGATGTGTGTGATGTCCTTAGGTTAGTTAGGTTTAAGTAGTTCTAAGTTCAAGGGGACTGATGACTACAGATGTTAAGTCCCATAGTGCTCAGAGCCATTTTTGACTGTTAGCAGAATATGGAATCGGTGGGTTCAGGAGGGTAATACGGAACGCCGTGCTGGATCCTAACGGCCTCGTATCACTAGCAGTCGAGATGACAGGCATCTTATCCGTATGGGTGTAACGGATCGTGCAGCCACGTCTCGATCCCTGAGTCAACAGATAGGGACGTTTGCATGACAACAACCATTTGCACGAACAGTTGGACGACGTTTTCAGCAACATGGACTGTCAGTTCGGAGACCATGGCTGCGGTTACCCTTTACGCTGCATCACAGACAGGAGCGCCTGCGATGGTGTACTCAACGACGAACCTGGGTGCACGAATGGCAAAACGTCATTTTTTTCGGATGAATCCAGGTTCTGTTTACAGCGTTATGAAGGTCGCATACGTGTTTGTCGACATCGCGGTGAACGCACATTGGAAGCGTGTATTCGTCATCGCCATACTGGCGTATCACCCGGTGTCATGGTATGGGGTGCCAATGGTTACACGTCTCGGTTACATCTTGTTCGCATTGACGGCACTTTGAACAGTGGACGTTACATTTCAGATGTGTTACGACCCGATTCTCTACCTTCATTCGGTCCATGGGAAACCATATATTTCAGCAGGATAATGCACGACCGCATGTTGCAGGTCCTGCACGGGCCTTTCTGGGTACAGAAACTGTTCGACTGCTGCCGTGGCCAGCACAGTCTCCAGATCTCTCACCAACTGAAAACGTCTGGTCAATGGTGGCCGAGCAACTGGCTCGTCACAATACGCCAGTCACTACTCTTGATGAACTGTGGTATTGTGTTGAAGCTGCATGGGTAGCTGTATCTGTACACGCTATCCCAACTCTGTTTGACTCAATGCCCAGGCGTATCAAGGCCGTTACTACGGTCAGAGGTGGTTGTTCTGGGTACTGATTTCTCAGGATCTATGCACCCAAATTACGTGAAAATGTAATCACATGTCAGTTCTAGTATAATATATTTGTCCAATGAATACCCGTTTATCATCTGCATTTCTTCTCGGTGTAGGAATTTTAATGGCCAGTAGTGTAGTTTACGGAAGATGCTGTGAAAGCGCTATCACTCGGCTCTTATCTAATTTATTGCTAATGCATTTTAAACAGTCCAAGTTTGGAAATAGGCCTTTCTTGACGAGCAATTAAATCAAGCCTGGTCCGAATTCCCTGGTTGCCTGGTTTAACCCCTCGACTACCACTTTTTTCAGAGTAAAAGCCATTAGTATACGGTCGTTTTAATTACTACCGTAGTCTGAAGTAACAATAAGGAAAATCTATTTCTCTGCTCCGGAAGGGTTGAGACCTAGAGGGTTATTCGTAAGTTCCTACAGCGTTTGAGAAGCGGACTGCGCAAAACCTACAAGATGTACAGAAAACAGATAAACATCAGCTGATGGAACATCTTTCCAACTTTTTGTCGCACACTACCGGTGCTCACTACGGGCACCGTTTGTGACGCGCTAAACGTCACTTCATTGACGCGAACTGTCCAGGAAGGTACAACGATAGCCCGCTTTGCAAATCTCTTCATTGGGTTGCCTATTTGTAGGCAGGAACCAATTCGATGCAACAATACAGAACAGTGGGTTAACACCGAAACTTGAAAACAGAACAACCTACAGGTGTAATCTGTAATTATAAGTACGCTGTAAGCCATTAGCAGGTTTCCCTTTAGCAGTGGGACATTGATACATAGCAACAGGCAACAAATTCTCATTGTTTCTCTGATAACTGTCGTGGGACACATACGTCCCGATTATAGTTAGAGGGTTAAAGTCAGGTTACCTGCATGTCAGCTCTGGCCACAATTTCTGGGCTATTTTCTACACGCGACTAAACGAATACTCTGTCGGTTTCTACTTTGCTTCTGCAAGAGAGACCACGCAAATGCTTGTTAGTTTCACGGTTTTCGGTCACTTGGCAACACTGCTGAGGACATAGGCGCCTAGATTGATACCGTGTTCCTTGTCTTCCATAAGGCACACACTGTCGTTTCGGGAAGAAAAAACGAGCTTATCTAGTGTCGAACCAGATTTATGACTGGATTCAGTTGTAAGGTATAGGACTCAATACATTACTCTTAACGGAATAATGTCTACAGGTGTAAAGGTAATTTCTAGAGTGCACTATGAAACTGCTATAGGGCCACTATTGTTTACAATGCATATCAGTGGTCTAGGGGATAAAGACTGAAGCAACAGCATTGTCTGCTTTTTGCAGACCATGGTGTTATCTATACGAAGGATGCAATGCCAGAAGACTGTAACGAAATGCAGAATGAGCCACAGAAGATCGATGGTTGGTGCAGGGACAGAGTTGCACGTTGCACCGTAAGGAGGAACTTTTTCTGTAGAGGAGAGGTGGTGAGGCGTCACTCCACGGATTGCCGCTTTGTTTGCAGTTCGAAACGATGATCACATGATTCATCACCTGTGGCAGTGTTCGACTAAAAATTATGTCGATCAACCTCGTAACGAGAATGATGGCTGCACTCCACACAAATACTTTCAGAAAGAAATTTATGACATTTAAATCTACACTCGACGTTAACAAATTTCTCTTCTTCGGAAACGGTTTTCTTGCCATTGAAAGTCTACATTTTATATCCTCTCTGCTTCGACCTCAGTTATTTTGCTTCCCAAATAGCAAAACCCATCTACTACTTTAAGTGTCTCACTTCCTAATCTAATTCTCTCAGCATCGCCTGATTTAACTCGAATACATTCGATTATCCTCGTTTTGCTTTTGTTGATGTTTATCTTGTATTAAAGCTTTTGAAATATTGTGCTACAGAAGAATGCTGAAGATTAGATGGTTAGATCACGTAACAAATGAAGAGGTACTGAATATCCGGGCGAAGAGAAATTTGTGGTATAACTTGACTAGAGGAAGAGATCGGTTGGTAGGACACATTCTGCGGCATCAAGGGATCACCAATTTAGTACTGGAGTATACTTGAGTATTGCTCATCAGTGTGGGATCCATACCAGGTCGGGTTGACAGATGAGGTAGAGAAGATCCAAAGAAGAGCGACGCGTTTCGTCACAGGGTTATTTGGTAAGCGTGATAGCGTTACGGAGATATTTAGCAAACTCTAGTGGCAGACTCTGCAAGAGAGGCGCTCCGCATCGCGGTGTAGCTTGCTGTCCAGGTTTCGAGAGGGTGCGTTTCTGGTTGAGGTATCGAATATATTGCTTCCCCCTACTTATACCTCCCGAGGAGATCACGAATGTAAAATTAGAGAGATTCGAGCGCGCACGGAGGCTTTCCGGCAGTCGTTCTTCCCGCGAACCGTACGCGACTGGAACAGGAGAGGAAGGTAATGACAGTGGCACGTAAAGTGCCCTCCGCCACACACCGTTGGGTGGCTTGCGGAGTATAAATGTAGATGTAGATGTAGAGATTCAGAAGGATGTAGGTTTCAGTAGTTACTCGGAGATTAAGGGGCTTGCACAGGACATAGCAGAGTATCGAAACGAGTCTTTCGACTGCAGACCAGAACAACAACAGGAGCTGAAGCGAGAATATTCCACGACGTCCCACAACAAATCTCACTTTTTTTCAACTGAAATTGGCCGAGAAGAAAGTGTTGCATTAGCTACTGAGCGCTGCTCGTATGGTTCCTTTGTCAGTAGCAAGTTGAAGCTTTCATGCAGTTCGTGAGCTAGATTTAGGTGTCGGGATTCGAGTCTTTGCCCAGTATATAGTTTGAATTATAACACGGAACCGACTCAGCGTTTATTGTAACGAGATGAAAATAAGTCCATCTCATATTCATGTGGAGTTTCAATACAGATACCGTTACCAGTCGGGATTTGAACTGCAGCCTTGTCGATATGAGAGGTCGGCGTTTTTTCGTTAGTGACTGGTGGTTTGGAGCCGGGTCCGAGAATAGGCCCAGAGGAGTGTGTTTTTGCGGCGGCGGCGGCTCAGGGGCGTTGTCCCGTGTGAGCACCCCGCCCCCGCTCCCGCCCCGCCGCCGCCGCCGCCACCGTTCCGCGCGAGCACCTCCTAACAGTTCTCGGCGCCTGCTGCCTGCTGCCTGCTGCTGCTGCTGCCTCCCGCCGGCAGACCGGCCGCGGCCGTCGGACGCCGAGCGATGACCCGACGGGCACACCAGCTCAGCCCAGCCCAGCCCAGCCGCGCTTCCCACATCTGTGCGTGCTTTCTTGCTGCACTCCGCAACTGCCGCCATCTGCGCGACACAAAGCCGCGACGCGACGTCCAGACGGCAAGACGTCGGTCTGCTTTACTCTCGGGCCACGTCACTCGACCAATATTTCTCTGGGGGTAGGCAGGGAATGTCGCCTCCACTCGGACAATGTCTCGGTAAATGCTCAAGCTAGATATCTTTGCTCTAGTGCGTTGGTCTTCTCACTGAAACCTCGCCATCGTAGGACCGCCGCACTTGTAGTCAACCTCACGATCTGCACTGCACTGTGTGTTGTCGCGTGAGGAACCCGCACAATTACATTCCTGTAGGTCTCACACCATCCACTTCGTATACTATAAATAGAAAGCGGTACACCATGAACACCTTGATCGAACTGATGGTCCAGTATTTCGGTGCCTGTGGAATATGTTGATTAAAATTTCGCCCTTATGCGAGCTCATTTTCATCACAAAAGAAAAGCTTCGCCTTCAGATGAAGAACAGTGTGAGTACATGATGAGTGTGTTTCACATTACTGGAAAATTGCTGGCGGCGGTCGCTTCACAGCATGCCCGGACGACTTGTGCGTCCATCTTATCGCCACCTTTCCGCGTTTGAGAGAGGTGATCGTGTTTCTAGTATGATAATCACACTTTCTCATCTTTCTGGCGGAAATGTCTGCCATCAGAGCAACCACGGAAGAATGGCGTCCTGTTATCTTTTGGGTTTCCTGCGGAAATGTAGAGGCTAGCACGAAGCTGCAATTGGACCCCGCTATGGTGTGGGGTTGCGGCTAACTGAAAGAAGGTGGGGCTGTAACCAATCTGTTCTAACCACTGCTGCCATTGCGGAAAGTGGAGGCCAGGCAGGTTCAACACCTCTGGGAGTACGGTCGCTACTTCGTGTTCGCTTTTATTTAGACGGATTTATTTGCGACGTGTTTCTAACCAACTCTGCTCATTTTCGGACTTCAAGGGATACAAATACTGTAAATACTGACAGCTTCTACCAAATTAAGATCGTGCGCCCGACTTGGACCCGAACCCGGGACCTTTGACTTGAAGAGCTTGTCAGGAGAACTTCTGTTAAGTTGGGGAGATAGGACATGAGGCACTGGCGGAAGTAAAGCTGTGAGGAGTAGTGGTAGCACTTGCCTGCGAAAGGCCAAGATCGTCGGTTCGAAACTTGGTCCAGTACACAGTTTTAATCTGCCAGGAAGTTTCATATCAGCGCCCATTCCGCTGCAGAGTGATTATTCGTTCATGACGTAAATACTACTCAGCGACGTAGATAATGTAGATTACTAGAAGTGGCTGGAAGCATATCACGAATAAACTAATATTTTAACATCAATATTCCATAAACACCGTGACTGGTTCCGGTATGTACATGTAACCTTTTGGGAACTGCGTCTTGCAATACACCACTGTACGTACTTTTATTTTGACTATCGATTTCTGTAACACTTTGACCATTCTCGTATCATAAAAGTAGCATTATTTAACGGTGCATTTCACAACTGCAATAATTAGTCAATGTTGAACTGCTCCGTTTTGACATAACATGTGATATCACGATCATGTACTTCTGTCTTCAAATCGAAACGTCGGCTATTTCCATGGTAGGTGAGTATTCTCAACGCCACTAGGCTGTTAAAACATGTGCGCTATTGCTTTGAAATCTCTGTTCGGTCATCATGAATTAGGTTTCCGGCGATTTTCATACACAGAGTGAGTAATATGATGTTACAAACTTTCAGGGATGAGGGAGAAGGATGAGTGTATGAAATTGAAGGGATCCTATTCCGGGACCGAGTCGAGAGACATAACCGAAAATCGTTCTAATGCCTCTGACAGTGGAATACATGTGCCCAGACGCCGCGTGGAATATATCCCACTTGTTATTCGTCCATCATGTCGTTCCAACATGATGGAGCCCTAACTCACTTTGGACTGAGGATTCCTGAACATCTGGATCAGATACTCCCTGACACGTGTATAAGCAGAGGAGATCTTGTTTAGTGGCCAGCTCGTTCATTTAATCTCACTCCCTTGATTTCTTATTGTGGGGCCATGTGAAAAGTTTTGATTACGAGGCGCCTGTCGAGACTGAAAATCTCCTGGTAATAATTCCCGCTGCCTGCGACACTGTTCAAACGAAACCGGGGATATTAGAACGGATGTCAGAACTTTGTGAAACTACGCCATGTTTGTACTGACGGTGAAGGATGCCATGGTGAACAACTGTTGTAAACTTAGCAGTTTGTTAAACTTGTTGCAGGAAAATGGAATTCATTGTTATTGTTCCGAAGAGAGGTTTTTCGGGGTCTCTGACATTAAGATGTATGCGCCGTTACTAGTTAATCAAAAGGGGAAGTCTGAGGGTGTAGGGCAGTATTCAGCGGGAATTCTGTACGTCAGGACCAGTGTTCGGAAGTGGGGCCCGTAGTTTTAGTTCCGCGTGAGGCCAAGGCGGAACTTGAGAAGATTTTCGGTTATACCTTTCGATTCAGTAGTTTCCGGACTAGACTTACCTCAGACTGAAACATTTATCCTTCTCCATCATCCCTGAAAGTTTGTGACATCATCGCGAAATTAACTGTATACAGCGAATGGCGTGAAGGTTCCTTCAGCAAGACCAATGTTAGTTTCCTCCCACACTCAGACTCAACTAGAGTTCTCACCCTGATGGACACGTTCTCTATGAAACGTCGAGCTCTGCAGCTCCCTCCCTTCTTTTGCTACAGCGTTGCCAAACGTATAGCTACTACCTGCATCTTATTGAGCCATACAGAGCCGACTGGTCTAGGGTCACCACAGGTGTGTTTCAGCTTGGTGCAGCTGCGCAGCACGATGCATTCCCGACCTAATCTCTGGAGCCGGCGCCTTCCGGCCAGCCGACAGCCGGTAGCCATCAGCGGCCGAGGCGCAGCGGGAGCAAAGAACGCGTAAAGGCGCGGCGCCGCCGCCATATGGAACGAACATGGTGTGCACATGCAGCGCTGACTGCCGCACCACGGTGCGCACTGCCACACGTGAAGTTTTACTCATCACCTCGAAACAATAAAGTTATGTAACTGATTACTGTTTGTTTGCAGGCATCAGGTGGTTATAACTAATGTGAGCTACTCACGGAGGTCCATTGTGGACTGTATCACCGTATCGCAGCGAAAGTTGGTCGATGTGCTAATGCATTAATGAGGAACCGATTAACGCGAAAAAAATTATTTCCAATTTTGGTCACCAGATGCAAATCTGGCGCTGTACAGCACCTGGTCGGCATCTTCTGTGCTCATATTGAACAAACTGTCTAAGAGGCAGTTAACAACAAAAAAATCAACATAATTTCTTTATCGCGTGTTTGGTCTTTTCTGCCCACGTTCCATTGCGTTCACAGCGCCAGATTTGCACCTAGTGGCCAAAATTGGAACTAATTTTTTTCCAGCGTAAATCGGTTCCGTACTAACGAATTACACTATCTACCAAGTTTCACTGACATAAAATACAGCCCGCACTGCACCTCTTCGAGTAGCTGCACTCTTAATTATAACCACCCGGTACATATTGACTCTCCTGGTACCCACCGAAATCCCCGCGCCACGGTACGGTAACACCCCGCTGTATAGGCCGAAAAAAAGTGGCGCAGACGATTGATAAGGTAGGAGATGGCTCCACTATCGTTATCTGAATCCTCTAGCGATGGGCAGTGGTACTGTGGTGGGAGTTTCATTGCGTACTATGACTCCAGACTGCAAACGGGCAAAAATTCAGTGCGTAACCTTATTTTTTCGAAGTAATAATTAAAACCCGATGTCTATGCAACGTAAAACTAATTTTCCGTAAGGCTGGGGATCGGACTGTGGTTTCCTGCGCAGTGCAAAAAATGGTTCAAATGGCTCTGAGCACTATGCAACTTAACTTCTGAGGTCATCAGTCGCCTAGAACTTAGAACTAATTAAACCTAACTAACCTAAGGACATCACACACATCCATGCCCGAGGCAGGATTCTAACCTGCGACTCTAGCGGTCGCTCGGCTCCAGACTGTAGCGCCTAGAACCGCACGGCCACTCCGGTCGGCTGCGCAGTGCACCTTAACAATGAACACAGAAATCGTCTAAAGTTTCTTCGTTGTTTTACCACTTCAAACTCAGCGCTTCGCTGAATGTTCGGCGGGATGCCATCATTCACATACACTCAAGGTTTCCTGAATGAATTAAATATGTATGTTTTGCCTATTTTCCGCAGTCTTTTCAAAGGACAACTGTTCACCGGCAAGTTACACAGTTATTTATTGTATCTCTAGACGTCTGTTTTGACGGACAACTGCATCAAAAATTTTCATCTGTCGTGACCTTAATACGTCCATGTTTGACACGGGACGTACGGAGCATACAGGTCGCGCATATCGTAATCCAAGAATGTTGCTGTACTGAGCAATGCACGGCACATTGTTGAAAACAGTGCAGTCAGAGCACTGGCAGACCATTTGGATTCTGTACGAGTATGTCAGAATTGTCGATAGATAGTTATTTTGTTTTAGTCTCTTGTATACCGTACGCCAATAATAATCTAGCAGTGCTCGAAAGTCGTCATAATTAGACATCGTCATCTTTTTGAAGTGCTCTTAACACGCTTTCGATTGATAAAAACAATAAAGTCCCTCGACCTTGCGGAAAATACGTATTCTAACGAACATATAAAGATTAAGAGTTTTGATCTGTTGACACGCACTATCATTCTATAATACGTGGCAGCTTTTTCATCAGAGCAGAAACAAGTTGGATATGTCATGTTAGTTATTTCTTTGATTAGTAAGGCCGGGTTTTAATCTGGCGTGAACCAGGAACCAGATGCCAACCCCTTAATGTCCTTTAAAGGGACCTGTATGGAGGTCGTGGTTTGATGGTGTGGGGTGAAATTATGATTGGTGCATGTACACCCATGCATGTTTTTGACAGAGGAACTGTAACAGGTCAGGTGAATCAGGAGGCCATTTTGCTATGATATGTCCGCCTTTTCAGGAGTGCGGGGGGTCCCACCTTCCTGCTGATGGATGATAACTCACGGCCTCACCGAGCTGCCATCGTGGAGGAGTACCTTGAAACAGAAGATATCAGGCGAATGGAGTGGCCTGCCTGTTCTCCAGACCCAAAATCCCTTCGAGCACGTCTTGGATGCTCTCGGTCGACGTAACGCTGCACGTCTTCAAACCCCTCGGACACTTCAGTAGCTCCGACAGGCACTGGTGCAAGAATGGGAGGCTATAACCCAGCAGCTGCTCGACCACCTGATTCAGAGTATGCCAACCCTTTGTGCGGCCTGTGTACATGTCCAGGGTGATCATATCCCATATTGACGTCGGGGTACATGCGCAGGAAACAGTGGCGTTTTGTAGCAGTTGTGTTTCGGGACGGTTTTCTCAACTTATCACCAATACCGTGAAAATCTGTGTCGTGTGTGCTCCCTACGTGCCTATTAGTGCCAGTTTTGTGTAGTGCCACGTTGTGTGGCACCACATTCTGCAATTATCCTTAATTTATGAGCATGAGTGTAGTATCGAACTTTTCCGTTCAGTATCGAACCGCAGACTTAGTGTATGTTGGCGTTATTCCGCAAAACAAGCCCTAACGGTTGAGTTTAACCTTGGCTCAGGTGGCCATTAATCCAAATTGTCAGCGCAACTGAGACTGAAAAAATGAAGAAGTAGTGGGACTGAACAGCTGCGGATCCTCTTACCGACGCAACAAATATCAGAAGAGACAGATGCGTGTGCCCGCAGAGTGCACTGTCAGATTTGTTGCCCTTTCCTCCTCACTGCCAGGAAGAGCCGGAAGTGGCAGGACGCCAGGTCTGCAGTGCAGTGCAGATGAGCGGCGCGGTCGACAGCTGTTCAATGTGTAATGCAGTAGGCGTCGGTGTGTGCGCCGCTGCGGTACGCACCGGGGGAGAGGCAGCGCGGAGAGGGCCGTGAGCCTGCCTGTTTGATCCGGTCCGACCGCGGCAGCCCGAGATACGTCACGGCGGGCAGGCCGGGTACCTGTCGCAGAGACAGCGACGACAGCTGTTGCAGCGGCGCGGCACGGTGCGCGCGGTTCGATGACCGAGCGGGGCGCGAGCACACAGTTGCCTGCCTGCCAACCGGGCTCTCGCCTCGCACCACTGCAGCCAGAGAGACGACGCGCCCCGGCTCTCTCATCTGCATCCTAATGCCGCCGGCTTGTTTTACCTTTTTACGGCCCAATACGTTACGGCGCCGGATAACGTTTACGGGCCTTCTTTGGAGTAGCGACAGGGCGGGAAATTAAATCCTCGGTTGGGCTGGCGCGGGTCAAGGAGGCTGCCAGGTGCGTCTGTTACGTCAGCGCTGCGACCCTATCAACCGACTGTCGTAATGCTTTCCAACTGCCGTTATAGAGGCAATGCTGAGTAATTTTCTTCGAAAACGGCGCTTGCTTGATGGACGATAAAAAAAAAAAAACTTTTGCCTTAACGATCGGGCTATGAAAGTAATTTACCATTGAGTGAGATGTTTATAAATGGGACTAAAAGAAATGGAGTAATCAGACGAGACAAATTTTATTATGATTACTAGTTATTCGAAACCAAGTATCAGGTATCATTAGATAACTTAGATTACGTTTTATTGGGCTTTAGGGAAGCAATGACGGACGACGCGGTTAATAACTGGATCAACTTAGCTGCGTCTGCTTTGTGCGTACGAATCCGAATCTGCTGATAAGAAGACCCGTCAGATAGAGTAGTTTTAGCTTAATTTAATACAAACCGTTTAAATTGCATGTCTTGAAGTAGATCAGTAATAGATTATGCTGCAATTTATGTAACTACAAAGACTGTACAACGAAATTACGGTGTACAGTTCGTTTTTGTACTAGGTAACATGGTTTGCCATAGTCACTAGGTGACACACCTTTCTGCGACAAAACTTTGCGCTTTTCTGACCTGCTAGATGAAGAGTCAAGTATAAAGGTGAACACTCAACAGTCAGTCGGATGCGTGCGGTTCTAGGCGCTACAGTCTGGAGCCGAGCGACCGCTGCGGTCGCAGGTTCGAATCCTGCCTCGGGCGTGAATGTATGTGATGTCCTTAGGTTAGTTAGGTTTAATTAGTTCAAAGTACTAGCGACTGATGACCTCAGAAATTAAGTCGCATAGTGCTCAGAGCAATTTTTGAGTCAGTCGGATGCGTAATTCATTTTCGAAATGTAGACTTCCCTTCAAGAAACGGTCAATGATCCCGACTTTTATACCTACCGAGATACTAAGGCAACTATGTAATTTTCATTTAATCTATGCTAATATTCCGCATCTCGTGGTCGTGCGGTAGCGTTCTCGCTTCCCACGCCCGGGTTCCCGGGTTCGATTCCCGGCGGGGTCAGGGATTTTCTCTGCCTCGTGATGGCTGGGTGTAGTGTGCTGTCCTTAGGTTAGTTAGGTTTAAGTAGTTCTAAGTTCTAGGGGACTTATGACCACAGCAGTTGAGTCCCATAGTGCTCAGAGCCAGAGCCTATGCTAATATACAAACGGGACACGTTATTAGCGAACATGTCGGACAGTTCTTGAACGATTTACGTCAGTCTAGTAAGCATTCGGACGGACATACGCTACATATGTTTTCCCAAGCAAGAATGTAGAGGTTTTCTGTTAGAACCGACTGCGAGGAAGAAAATGCTGTGGTGTGCTCTAAAAATGTTATAGTTTCTTTTCCTTTTTGAGGTCGGTTTTAACGCTGTAGCCATAGAATGGTGACTACGTAGAACTGTACGCTTGAAGATTTTTTTTTTTTTTGCTTCAAATGCGTTTTATGCATTTTTAGTGCATAACGCAGTCGTTTATGTTAAATATTAACATGACCAGACGTGGACCTCACTCACTTCCTTCATAACTGCTGACTATATTTTGGTGTTCCATTTTTTTATGAAACGAATTTGCTTCGTTATCTCTACAGACATAAAAGCAGGACTGGGCTACGAAAAGATATGAACAAAACGAAACTTTGCATATTATCACTTCATGAAAATCGTGTTTTAATATCTTGAACAATTGCAGATATATTTAACAGCTGAGATGACTCTCCGCGCATAAAGCCACGATCGATTTTTCCACCGAGCTATGGGGACGCAGTTGCTAAGACATGGATTTATATTCCAGAGAAGAAGGAAAGCGATTACCACCTGACAGAAGCCAGATGTAGGTTTTCCGTATTTTCACTACATCGCTAGAGACGAATGGCTGGTTGAACCCATCAGTAACGCCATGGGCGGTTTTCCTCCATAAAGACCAGTGTGCTGACTCTGAAGACTTCGCTTCCTTCAGACAACTTTCCATAACGACTCAGCTGTCGAAGTTACGCAACAGAAAAAGTCCGCAAAATCTGGTAGATGCTTTGGGGCTACCCAAACAGTTCACGGCCAAGGGCACAATCGAGTTGCATGAAACTTCTTGGCAGATTAATACTGTGTGCCGGACCGAGACTCGACCTCGGGACCTTTGCCTTTCACGGGCAAGTGCTCTACCATCTGAGCTACCCAAGCACGTCTCACGCCCCGTCCTCACAGCTTTACTTTGCCAGTATCTCATCTCCTACCTTCCAAACTTACAGAAACTTTCCTGCAGGAAAGAGAAGCAAGATTTTCCACAGCTTCTTTTGTTTACGTTTTCCCCCTGCTGGAGTATTCTGGAAAATCTTCTCCTTCTGCCTGTTGTTTTCTATTCCCACCTAGGCTCTTAATGGCTCGTTGTCTGCACTCTCACGGAATGAAATCACACATCAGTCGCTCCGACTCTGGTTAGACGACGTCTAATTACGCGATTTCTATGGCGGGTATTGGCACAGATGTCATCACTGAAATTCAGGTAGCTCAGAGTTGTAATTAAACCATAATGGAGTCGGCCTCTGCAAAATTCACAATTACGGCTGCTGACATTTATTGGCATACCCCGCAGTTTGCCTACACTCAGTGGCAATCCGTGTGGCTCGAGGAGCTGTTAAATGCTTGTTTACACGTCTCTTGCAATTACGACAGCAAATAACTCGATAATTGTCGTACGGCTGAAACAGCAGAAGTGCAATAAATGCGATGTTTCCACGGTGACTCTGACAGTTAACCGGCTGATGATGCGAACGTCTACCTTTCATTTACTGCCGAAACTTTATGCATGGAGACATAGCTCTCACAACAGTTCATATTGTTCCCTTAAAATAATTTTCAGCTATTTTTCTTTTCCAGGAGTATTAAAGTAGACTGGAACACCATCTTCAGTGCAACAAACCGGTCTTCGCTAACGTCCATTGAACAACGCGTAAACTTATGAAGCAAGTGTCAGTGCTTTGTTGAGGGTTTCGATGATACGCATAAGAAAACGAATGGCAAGATTCATGAAAAAAGCAGGTTCAAATATTGAAATTGTTTGATATATGTGACGTGTGGCGGATTATGAATTGATTGATTTCGTTCTACCGAATTGGCTATCCAAGAATGCCTCACAATGCGAGCTAAAATCTCAATTTGCTGGTATGCCTTTCTTGATTTCCAAACTCTTTGTAGGTACCCCTGCAAGCTTGCTGCACCTTCATTCCTAGAAATAATCTCTTAGATGTACTTCGACTAAGCTTCCCTTTCTCTGAAAAATGATGGAAGCAACAGTATATAACGGATCAATAGATTACCCTACTCTACTCTAGTTACAAAGCAGCTTACACAAATACCAGTGGTGTGTACGTCGATTAATACAGACGATTTCTGATCGAGAGCAGTGTAGTTCAAATCGCAGTCCAGCTACTTGACCTACTACTGTTTCACCACACCAGTGCCGGAATGATCTCTTCACAACGCCGTATTCGATTCCTCATTCACCATTATGCCCCATTCCTTTGGACTTCTAATGACTTCGACGTCAACAAAACGCAATAGTCATAGCCTTTTAAATTCTCCTTTTTCGCTGACTTGAAGCATGACGAAAAGCGTCCATCAATGTCGTCCTTCTCGTCGTCATATGTCACGCTAAGCGGAATGTTAATAGTAATGCGGCTATGGAGGAAGTTGGCTCTCTTATACGTATTATGGACATTGGTGATGGTGTCTATTGAGTCGATGGGAAATCTTAATCTTCACATTCGTCTCAGAACAGAAACCTGCATGTACGGCAGTATGTATACGCGAATATACAGGGTGCCTCAGTTGCTTCTATCTATAGGTTTTATGAAACCTGCAAAGCTTTCAAACTCCGTGCGCGAAATTTTTACATTCTTTCGCTCGCTATTAGTCCTACAGAAAAAATTGAAGAGGATTTTTCTGTACGAAATTTATTGTAGTTAAATTTTGTACTGAGATATATTTTCGCTGTAGGCCACAAGAAAAACGAGTTTGAGGGTGACTTTTGTAAGTTTTTCTTGAATAATTAGAAAACTACAGTCTCTAGCGAGAACGTATCCCAGTACAAAATTTAAGCACATTAAATTTTCCACAAAAAGGTCCTGTTCGATTTATTTCTGTAGTACTAATAGGTTGCGTGTAGTGAGTGAGAGTGAAGGAAAATCTTGAGCATGGTGTCTGAGGGTTCATAAAACTGACTTGTAGGGGCAACTGAATCACTTTGTGTATGAATGGAGAGTCACTGACCTGAATCAGCGATCATCATATTTCCATTCAATGAACAGGAACCACCAACAAGTTTTTTGGGTGAGTTGCCGTATGCGTATAGATATTGTTCTGTGAGCTCTGAAGCATTATGACACTTACATGGCGGTTCACTGACCTGAGCCACTGATTTTCCCATGTCGATTGAGCAAGTGGGAAATCGACAAGCAGCAGCTATGCTTTTTTTTTTTTTTTTTTTTTTTTGCTGGTTTTCCGCATGCCTCAGTCTCGCATATTCCCAGGCTGCCTCGCTACCGGAAGGCATCTGGGAAGGAGCGGCCGGTGTGGAGATCCGTGCTTCAGCACCTCGCCGCTTATGTTTACAGCGCAGCGAGCGGCGTTGCGGGCTGGGACGGGAAGCGGGCTAATCACTGGGCCGCATAACAGGACCTGCTGGCTGCGGGTCAGGTGAATAATTCCGGGCCCGACCGGTTACGTCGCCCAGCCTCCAAGGCCGCCGCTCGCATCTCGCTGCTTTGCTTCCGCTCGCGCCTGCTTTCCTCGCCACTCTTGCCTGTCGTTCGATGTTCCGTCATCGTTCCGCTTTTTGATGTGTGCTTGGCAGGATGGCAACATAAGGACGTAGACTTTCGCAGCCGTTGTGGATTACGTTGGAAGTGCTCGTGTCGGTACCGCGGCATTCGTGTAGAATCTTTTGATGCACGTCCTGGCCTCCTTGCTCCGAACTTCTTCCACTAACTGCACTGAACAATCGAATAAAAAAGGTCACTTTGTCTAAACCCGGTAATTGTCTCTCATTACGATGAGTTTGAAGTTTCGCTCAAAGGTGCCTACAATCTTCCTAGCCGAAAGCGTGGGGTCTTGCGACGTCATCCTCGGGTTCGATGACGTTTCAAACAGCAAGGTGTCGACACATACGAAAGAAAGGCCACAGCTCACAAGTTAATGCGACTTGTAAGGTGGATTAATGACGTCACATTAGCACCAAACTCAGCCACAATTCTGCCCAACTCCACCGTGGCTGTGTGTCACACGCTGGGAATGTCTTCATAGCCATCCCTACACACATTTCACCCATTTCTTGCTGTCTCTGCGATGGAGGTCAAAACCGCGACTCAAAACTTTGAAATGTCCGCCTCGATAGCTGCGTGGTCAGCGTGATGGATTGCCGTCCTACGGGCCCGGGTTCGATTCCCGGCTGGGTCGGGGATTTTCTCCGCTCAGGGACTGGGTGTTGTGCTGTCTTCATCATCATTTCATCCCCATCCGGCGTGCAGGTCGCCCAGAGTGGCGTCGAATGTAATAAGACCTGCACCAAGGCGGCTGGACCTGCCCCGCAAGGGGCCTCCCGGTCACTGACGCCAAAAGCTCATTTCCATTTCCGTAGCTTTGAAATCACGCGGTTTTCTTATGAGTGACCGAGGAAAACACTCCAGACACACTGCGCTCAGAATCGACACGAAAAGGTCTCAGGGGATCGCATGGAATCAATGAAACCACCGTTTCCCTGATGCATTGATTCCCACACATTTCACAGCCGAAAACGACGGTTCGCGGTGCGATGAGCAGCAGGAAGGCGTAGCTGACAAGCTTTGACACTGCTGACACTTTATAACGCTTCAAACCTTCCCTAAGGAAACTGTGGGACTATATCTCATTGTGATCACACCCCTTCGAAGTGCAGCGCGACCGCAATTTTTGGTCTCGTGCCAGTTTGGGAGGTTTGAAAGAGCATAATCACTATTTGCTGCTTCGGATCACGTTCAGATTTCGTCGAATGATTCTGAACGGCCTCTAGTGCTTCCAACCTGTACACGAGAGCAAAAACTGTGGTTGTCAGAAACTGGTGAGTTATCAAAAAATTTACGTAAAGGATATTCCTTAAACAGTGAATGGATGCATCGTGTATAGTGCTATACCAACAGCCTTTATGAACTGTAGGCAAGCAGCTATTTACAAGGAGTCTTCCAAATGCCGGTGTTTCTAAAAGACAGCATTTCTTGCTCGTCCTTAGGGAAGCTAACTGAAAATTACGGTAAATAAACAAATTCGTTTCTTCACCTATGACTAGAGGTCCGCGCGGATGCGGATATCAGCGGATATATCCGCGGATATCCGCGGTATTTGTTACTTGGCGGATAAAATCGCGACCGGCGCGGATATCCGCGGGTCATCTGCGGATAATGAGCAAAGCATCTGCCCAGTACGTATGTTGCAATGTTAGTTGAAAACTTCAAGTCTGTTGACATTCTTGGAATCTTGCTGGGCCCGGGTGGAGCGGATGTCTGTTGTCCTCAGCCCCTGGCTACGACCGACGTAGCTGTACCCAGAAGGCCTGCGCCTAATCCGTTTCCGCGACCGTGACTTCTGTGTGGCCTGTGAAGTGCTCTGTGGGTGGCAAACCCGCCCACTGTCTACCAGACAGGTGCCCGTTGCAATTTTCCGCTGCCTTCAGTTAGCGCTTTGTAGTGACCGAGTGACAACGTGCATCGTAGCAAATATCAGTGAGAGTTCTTTCTTCAAATGAACACCATGTCGATGGATACAATTTCGTGTAAGGTGAAAAAAGGTGATTTTACACTAGTGAAGGAGAACAAATTGAAATCGCCAATTTGGAAAAAATTCGGTACGTATTTGATGGCAACGAATAGATAAAAGATATAGTGGCTTGTTTTGCCTGTAAAAAAGTATATTCCCACACTGGACACAAAAGTGGAACTTCAAATTTGCTAAAACATTCGTGTGAGGCTGGACAAAGTAGCATAATTACTTATTTAAATACCAAGAGAGACGTGAAAGTTCCTGAAGTTCCGCCAAATTTGATGACAGCCGCGACAGAAAAACTTATCAATCTTGTCAGCAAAGACATTTTACCATTCGAAGTTGCGTGGGGATCTGGGTTTCTCGAGACGGCACAGTTTCTTATTGATGTGAGGCTCAATACTGTGCAGTGAGTGCTAAGGAACTGCTAGCTTATCCAACCACCATATCCAGAAATTTGAGGGAAACGGCCGGTCGTCTGCGTGAAACTGTCTCCGCAGAAGTGAAGAATATATTCAGAGATATAGGTGGAGCACTAACTGTCGATTTATGGACTGATTCGTACCGTAAAATAAACTATATGGGAGTGACTGCACATTATGTTAATTATGAAGAAGTGAAACTAGAGGATCGAGTGTTGAGCACCAGAAATTTTGAGAGTGAGATTAAAAAAAAAACAGGAGAAAACATTAAACTTGAATTAAGATACTACGGTAGTTCGATTTATTCAGTGCTGTGAATAACATTGTGTTCGTTACGGATAGAGGTCCAAATATTGTGGCAGCACTTTGCCAATACAAGAGGCTCTCGTGCTCAGCACACGTTCTTAATACTGTGCTGGAGCACACGACTTGAGGAGACGCGAATGATGAGAAGAGACGTGCAGCGACTAATAAATTCCTGTCGAGCTATCACAACTTTCTTTAAAAGATCTGGTCTTCAGAATCGGCGTCAGAAGTCATTGAAAGGAGACATAGACACACGATGGAACAGTACATTGGATATGTTTGAGTCTATTAATTCACAATGGTTTGAAGTTCTGTCAATTTTGTCAAAGAAAAATCAAGATAATTTGATTGATTCTATAGACAAGAGGATGTTGGAAGATATAATAACCTTTCTGTCACCATTTAAAATAGCTTCTTGTGACCCCGAAGCCTCCAAAACCCCTACGCTTTATTCATGTGTGTTGTGGAAGTTAAAACTTCTCTCCTTCCTTGAAAAAAAATGATGACGACAGCCCATTTCTGATAGATTTAAAGAGTACAGCCAAATCTATTTTAATCAGCAAATGGGACAGAACAGTAACCCATAAGCTTGCAACGTTTTTGAATCCAAAATATAAAAACCTAAAATTTCTTAGCAGTGCCGAAAAAGATGAAGTTGTAAAGTAAGCGAAAAATTGTGTTGCGAGAAATTGTGCACAGTTAAAAGATAAGGAGGAAACAACATCTGGAATTCCTGCAAAAAAAAAAAAAAAAAAAAGAAAAAAAAAAAGAAACAGAAGTCTGACGTACTTTTTAATGAATTTGAAGATTCCTCAGAAGATGAATCGACGAGAGATCTTGACTTTGCGTCAGATGAAATTCTCAGATATACGAATGATGAAGTCCAATTTTCGGAAGGCATCGACCTGATAGCTTGGTGGCATGGACGTGAAAACGTCTATCCACGTCTTTCCAAACTCACATACTTCGTGCACTGCATTCCAGAGTCCAGCGCGCCGTCTGAGAGAAGCTTCTCTACTGCGGGACAGATAATGCAGGACCGACGCACGTCTTTGAAGCCACAGACGATTGATGACATCATGTTCCTGCAGCGTAATCTTCCAAATTAAAAAGGTACTTGTACAGCTTCTCTTACTCCACTGTATTTTTTGGGCTTATCTGAATTAGTTACAATTTTTTTCATCTGATTGTTTCTTTTACAGAATTTGAATCAGAAGCAAGCAGAAGATGAAAATATTTAATCTGAAGCCTGTGAGTTTTTATTGTAATATTTATAGTAAAGAATATTGTTAGTATTTTTACTATTCCCAACAAGAACATTTACGTAGCATTAGGTAAAAGAAGGAAATATTTAACAAGCAATTTGCTTTGTTGTAATTTTCGTATTAAAGAGCTCAATTTTAAGTTTTTACTCTTCGCAACAAGAGCATTCAACAGCTAACACGTCAATATTATTAAACTAGGTAATGATGATCTCATAAGTGCCTACCTAAATTTTAGCGTGCACTACAGTAACATTTGCAGCCGCCGAGCATTGTCGCTCTTTATGAACAGTGAAACAGCCCGGCCGGAGCGCTGGCACGGCGGGCCTTTTAATTAATTACAAGTGGGACTTAAAACTACGGCTCACGACAACCAACAAGCTGTGACTGCGATAGCCCGTGAAAGATTATTCTGATCACATTGAAAACTTGCAAAATATTAAAATCATCCAAAATAATAATGTGTCTTTTAATTTACCAGCCAATTAGTGAAGATAAGAGCTGAAATTCGTAACAAAATTGAACATTTTAACTGTAACTCGGTATTGCTTAACAGGGAACAGTGCCTAACATTTGAAGTTATGGGACAGTGGGTTTTATACAGAGATCTTGAAATCGTTTGCAGTTCCATTAAACTCTGAAAAAAAATTATTTTTTAACATTGAAAGTATTAACTGAGAAATATACTACAAATTTTGTCTTAGTAATTTAGACCAATGTTGACGATGTTTTAAAGTGTGAAAAACTTTGTTTAGTTGAGAACGAAACAGACATTTCATTTATCGCTAGGTCTTAATTCGATAAATCAGCCAAAAGATGAGGTTTGAGATCTGAATCGTATTTTTAGATAAAGCTAAATGGACTCCTAATTTCTATAACCACTGATTTTGTTGTCACTCTTCGGAAGACGAGTTATTTCTTCCAGACAACGTCAATTATTGCTGGCAGTTTAACTTTTTCACAGGTGCGCCAGCGTTTTGCAGTGTAGGCCTAATACTGTAAATATTTTCACCTGGAAATGACAAGGACTGAATGTGTAAGCTATAATATAATCATCAGCTGACACGAATCGCTTCAAAATTTGACACATCCAAGCAGTGAGTACAAAAAAAAAAAAAAAAAAAACTGTCGGTAAATGATGCAATGTGATAGTAACAGTTTAAAACCATTGTCATTTTCAGCTGCCTTGGCACAAGAGCAGCGAAATATAATTGTTTCTATACACGTATTTTCATCATTTAATACTATTACACTGAATTTTATTTTTTTAAGTAGCGTTTCCAATCTCACGAGATCCGAGCCGCTTCTGTGTGTGCTCCGGAGCGCCAATGCTTTCCTGTTTGGAATGGTCTGCTTTAGAGTAGGTATAGAGCATTTCCTGTGATTTAAGAAGTCAAAAGTAGTTAAGTTGTCGCAGAAATGGCACCCTAACAATAACTATGTCATTACATACCATAATTCTAAGTACCACTGTCTATTACTATTAATTACTCATTCAAAACTTAAATATATGCGGATAAGGAACTTGCGGATGCGGATTAATTGCTGCGGATGCGGTGCGGATGCGGATTGTACTTTTCTTATCCGCGCAGACCTCTACCTATGACCAACAAAATGAAGACTCAGTAAAACTGACAGCGTCATTTTGTGGGAAATGAAAACGAGATATGGAATGCGGATTTGGACACAGAGGAATTTAAACGAGGTAGTATAACTGTCATGTTATGAAAGTGTAGAATAAGCGTAAAATATAGCTTTCATATCGTCAAAATGTTAATCAGACGGAAATAGCAGATAATAATTTTCGTTACAAGTTTCACCTATATTCCTCGGCTCACGTGTATCAAAAGAGAAAAAATATAAAATATACATGAGTGAGACGAGGACACCTGAACGAAGGAATGGCCACTCACTCGGATTTCGAGGAAGAGCAGTCGGCCATAACGAGTTGTAATGCGCTCGTAAAGGAACGACTTGCCGTAAGGCGGCAACGCAGTAGGCAACCCGGCGACCCGGCTGTGTGTTGCGGGCAGCTGGGGAACACAGCGGAAGTCTGCGGCGCCACGGCACAGGACAGGTGAGTCGAGGACCGGCTCAGAGCGGGCTGTCGCCACAAGTCGGGTTCGGGAAAGCTTAGAAGATGCTGTTGCTTGAGTTCCGTGTGACTTCGTGTCGTGTGGAACTGTACAGAACTAAGAGCAGTTATAATCATATTTCGGATACTGTAGTTCTTACTTTTCGAGCTTGTTACGAAAAATTGGAGAGAAATTCCGTTATGTAAGACGTTGTTTGTTTACCTTTCCGTTGAACAGACACAGATAGTGCTACAACGTATATGGCCGAAGCGAAAACAAACAAATGGTATCTTGTAGGAGGTAGAACTTTTAAGAGAGGGAAAAGTCTGAAACATCCCCTGCGACAAAGGACTGCTGCTTTGACAAAATCTGTCAATACAGCGTGACGGATATTGTTGGTAATCTTCGTGGTCAGTTTGATGCAAGACAACAACAAAAAATGTTTTCATATAACTTTACGTAATTTGCAAGAGCGATAAAGTGGTGATAGGATACTGGTGCATATCGAGTATCCATGTATGAACCTGTTTGATTATATCGATATATGTGTTCAAAAATGGTTCAAATGGCTCTGAGCACTATGCGACTTAACTTCTGAGGTCATCAGTCGCCTAGAACTTAGAACTAATTAAACCTAACTAACCTAAGGACAGCACACATATCCATGCCCAAGGCAGGATTCGAATCTGCGACCGTAGCGGTCACGCGGTTTCAGTCTGATGCGCCTAGAACCGCACGGCCACACCGGCCGGCAATATAGATGTAAACTGCCTTATAACCTATAAGCAAAAAGCGGCTTCTTAACACTAGAATTTGTTCTCACACAGAGTAACTACGACTGGCATACGTACTGAAGGAAACTTTTACTTTGAGTAACGAAATCTTGTAATGAATCGGGAGCGATTCGTTTGTGACATAATATATTTTAGAGTTCTCCTTTCATTTGACCATAATTTATCTCTGTAACACCGGTTATCGCATCATAGTCCTTACTTTATATCCATTTAACCATTCTCCTTCATACCGTGTTTTTATATTAGGTAGAGACAGAAATCGCAAGATTTGGTGGCATTCAATTGGCTTTTATGATTATTGGAAATTCCCATTTACGATTTTTTTTATTTCTCCTTGTGGAACCTCATCAAGAGTTGGATCTGTGCAAGTCGGTCGGAGATACTAGATAGCCTCAGCTGAGAGTGATCAGCACTCAAAAGGGGCTTGTAATGCTCAATAAACTAATACTTTAAAATAATGTGGTAGAAACGATATCGTTCTTTATATGTCTTAGCTACATTTCTTCTAATTTCCTATGCTGCTATGTCTGAGGCGTGGGTGAGGAGGGATTCTACACTCCATACAAAAACCTACCAGAACTATGGTTTGACTGGCCAGAATTATATCTCATCCAACAGGTACTCACAGCAAGTAGTAAGACAGTCTTCCTTCGTATCCAGATTTGCTTACTGACCCCCATTTTTACGGAGTCAAATGTTGTTATCCGTCTCTCCCAGCACTGCTGATAGTGATAGGGAGAAAAGCACTGCAAGCGCCCGCCCGACCCTATCCTCCTGCTGTTCTGTCTGCGAGAGATAGATAGAGAGTAGATAGAGAATAAACTACACACAGCTTGACGATAGTTGTCGGGAATGACCGATGCTGCCTCGCTTGCTGACACAGTCACTTGCACAGGTTCCATAACCATGTGGAACGCAAGCGGAGGCGCACAGATCGCGAAGTTGCAGTGTGCGCAGATAGCGTTGTAACGTGGCCAACTGACATGTTTCCTTACCACGAGGAAGGGGCCACGTGCATGCCGGGTCGCAGTCGACGAGTGCTCACCCGCGTGAAAGCAAGTACGACCGTTCGGAGATGAGGGCGAGTCATGGAAACGAATCGCCCTTACCCTGGTTGGCCATGCGGATGCAGTGCTCCAGTAGCGAAGGGCAGCACGCGGCCTGCCAGAGCCTCACGTCCGCGGTGGCCGATTAGCCGCGCCTGTTTTGCCACCAGAGCAGACGCTGCCGGCCGCATCGTTCGGCGAAGAATCTAGCCACTGCTCCAGAGATGAGCTGCGTGCCTCATCTACTCTAGTATTGCTTTCTCATCCTGCGGGTGTTCAGCAGCATTCAGCCGCTACCACAAAGGAAATTGTAGCCACTTAGCACTTTGCTTCTATTGATATCGTATTCAGTTTTGCTGCAAAGAGAAGGATTCGACGGTTGGAGAAAACTGAGACACATCACAAAAATTGTAACCACTTGTGTCATCTTCTTTTTCCTCAACAAAGAAAAACAAGAAGTAAGTCTTGTATTACAATCCTTTTTTTATTACCCACCTACTTCAGGCTTTCGCTATTATCAGAAGATCCGCGAGTATCGTACAAGAGCCTAAATTTAACTTGTATCTCTTTGAATAATGTAATAAGAATATATTGTAAAGAAATTTATTTGGTTTAATGTCTGTACAACAAACGGAAGCTGCTACCGTATTCCTTGCTGCCTTTCGTTAATTGCTGAAACAAGAAATGGATAAAGCAAGAGGTTTGAGTTTGACGTATGATAAAAGTCGGGGTTGTCAGGGACTAAGCATTAGTTTAGTTGGAAAAGAATGGGAAACAAATCGATTGTGGATTTACAGAAAGGGACTCTCGAATTTACGTAAAATATTTGCTAAAATTTACTTCAATCGATAGTCAATTATAACTTTAGAACTCATCTGAAAGTGATGCGTGTACGTCAAAAGCAATTTCTTAAGCGGAAAATCTCTAAATTTGTGTTACCTATACATCTACGTACCAATAAATACATCAATAAGCTACCGCATATATCAGCTACCATACTCATATGAAACAGGACATAGCTCAGATCTTCAGCATATTTGCCGATGTCCACTTTTGTTAAATTTAAAGGTTTGTGCACATGGAGAGCTACATTTGACATTTGTATTGTTGAATGTACACGCATCACTTGAAAACGGCCTCTAATACTGAAACTCAGTACACATTAAGACTCGATTAATTTTAATTGTTGACTAAAAGGCCACGGTCCTGTCAGAACCACGTTATATAAGTTGTACCAAGTTCATACCGACTGTGAAAGATAACGAAAGAACATTGAAAAGTTAAATGATTTGCAGAACTAGGAAAATCTAAATCAGCGTAGCTGTGCAGTGATTTGAACTCTTCTCTCTCGAATTCGAGGCGTGTATATTACGTCACATCGCCGCCTATGGCCACGGAATGATACAGTAATGGTAAGTATAAAGCAAAGGCGAAACACTGCAATATACTTTCTGACAAAGGAGAAAGACGGGATGTAAACATTGCAGCCTTAAAGCCCATAATCCTCCCTCTGTTCTGCAAATTCCACTATGATACACAGCCGCTGTGATAATGAGATTGCTTTCTACGTTCAAGCGTCATTTAACGCAAAGCATTTCCTTACCTCAACACTAAAAGTAAAATATATTTTTAGATTGACCCTTTTATATGAGTTTGAGATCAGATATTTCACGAAATAAAATTGTTGCAGTTGTACCTATTAAGGGGCCACTAGTAGTCGTTTAGGTACTTCACTTAATCGTCTGTGCAGTGGCAGAAACGTACAGCAGAAGTTTGCCTTGTACATAGATCGTAGCGCCGGTGTCCACACCGACTCTAAAATTTATGTTGTATAAAGGTAGCAGTACAAGAAGTGAAATACTTTCTGTGGAACTCCGTTGTACATCTCCTGGTCAACTAGTGGAAGGTTTAAATTTCTTGAAGGTGTAGTGGACAACGTTCATAGCAGAGAACGGAACGTCAGATGTAAATACCACACCTTCTTAATCACGACAGCCAGGGAGGTGGCGCAGTAGTTAGCACATTGTGTTCTGGTTCTGGAGGATGACGGTTCAAACCCCGTCCGCCTATTCAGATTTTTTGTTTTCCGCTAGTTTCCTAAATTGGCAAAGTTAAATGCCGAGAGAGTTCATTTGAAAGTATGTGCTCTATCTCTAACGAATTCGTTGTCGACGGGATGTTAAGCCATAATCTTCCCCGCAGGTTGAGAATCGCTGCTGTGGATCATACAGCACTGCACCAGCGCGGTCGTGGATGACTGTGTGCTCGAATGTAAACCAATAAAACGCGGCAGTAGAAGCGTTCAGTGTGTTATATGTGGTATGTGTGGGAAGGTGAGAGAGGCATACAGAAGTACTCACCGGCAGAGACGGGAAGGCACGTCGCAAGGAGCAGCAGCAGCGTGGCGGCCGCTGCTGTCGACCACAGTGGCGGATCAGACATGGCCGACCTGCTGCACACCAAAACAAGAGCATTAATGCACCGCTCCAAGGACATACACAAACGTAAAAGTAGTACCTTCACTACCAAATCAAACTCTGTGTCTTCTATACACTCGTTTTGTCAACGGTTAGATTCTATTAGAACAGAACAGTAACAATCGTACAATATCTGATTGAAACTCCATCTACTGCATGGACAAATTAGCTACGTTATCAAGCTTGAGTGTCCTCCTAGTAACTTTGATCGTTAGGAAGATATGGACAGCAGTACATCTATCTTTTAAATAGCACCCTGTATTTAAATTTATCACTGTCAACCTCTTCTATCTGCATGTCTTCATGTATTATATACACACTGGAAGGAAATACGTTGCAGGCTCTGAAGTGCATATAATGGTTGTTTTCAAAGTTTAACGCAGGTATCTGGAATAACGCAACTCGTCCAGGCGCTGGAGTTGACAGTAAACGGATGGAATCACAACGGAAATGCACACAGGTCAAAAAAAAAAAAAAATGGCTCTGAGCACTATGGGACTTAACAGCTGTGGTCATCAGTCCCCTAGAATTTAGAACTACTTAAACCTAACTAACCTAAGGACATCACACTCATCCATGCCCGAGGCAGGGACACACAGGTCATTCAGTCAACACTATTCAGTTCTTTACCAGCAAAGAAAACATAGAAATTCTACTCATCTAAGAAGAATGTAAGTTAGTAAAGTAATAATGACCGGTGTGAATTTGCGTTCTGTTTCAATCTTTTTATTGTCAGTTCTAGAAAGTGGACAATTTACATTACCCCTAATATCTGCATTGTGTGGTACTATAAGAGAGCCGAATTAAACTTTATTTATAATAACGTAATGTTTACGTGACGCTGTGATATGTTTATGAATAGGTCTTGAGGAGAGGAAGTGGATTACATAATAAAAAGTATAGAGTGATTTTCAAAAAAGACGTTCTGCTTAGACCTGCGAGAAAAGTTAAAGAAAGCTAAAGAGCTAGTATCAAGTATCCATCGCTCTCAGCCTTAGTGTGGCACAGAAAGTAGTGAGACATATAGTCATTAACATTATTTGACCACTCAACCAGTGTTATGAACAGTGTAATAGATAACTGCGTCAACTTCAAACAGAAACTGAAATCGTATCTGACAGACAATTATTTTTACTGTATGAAACAGTATCTGAATGTCAGTGTGTGTGTGTGTGTGTGTGTGTGTGTGTGTGTGAGAGAGAGAGAGAGAGAGAGAGAGAGAGAGAGAGAGAGAGAGAGAGTGGGCGGGGGTGGGGGTTGGAGAGAGCGCAACAGAAGATAGTTAAGTACAAATCACTGTAAAATTACGTAACAAAATTAAAGGTAGCCTAAGATTAATGTAAGCAGACAACATTGTAAATGGTGAGCATGTTGCCAAATTTTTTCACAGTGACAGTGTCTTATAATTTTAAACTGACTGGTTCCGCATCATGGCGGGAGGTTGCAGTGGCAATGTTTGGGAAATGTATATAACTAACTACTTGATTATAGAAGAGGTCAGATGTCACCCCACCAACATTTATGAAGACATTCTAATTTTGGTTTCACGGTAGGCAAATTGTCAGAAAGGAAACTAGTGCCACTAGAAAAGGTCGATTTAATCCTCTGGTGCCAACCAAATGCTTTCAAATTAATACGTTTTGTATGTGCCCAGTTGATACATCAATCTAAAATTATTCACGAGATATTCAGTTCAATGATTTTCACTAACAATGGCAACAGAAATCAATGTTTTCCTCAGCGACTGTGTCGCCTTATACTGTATTCACAGCTGTAACAGAGTGCTACATGATGGAGTGATGAAGTCAGCACACACCAGGCTAATAAGATTGTTCTATCGATTGGACACATAAAATTACAATTTAACAAGAATTGAAAGAGAAATTGAACAAGCTGTATCAGAGTGCTGCATGATGGAATGATGAAGTCAACGCACACCAAGCTAATAAGATTGTTCTATCGATTGGACACATAAAATTACAATTTAACAAGAATTGAGAGAGAAAATTATTTTTTTCCCGACACTTTATATGCCGTGGAACACCACTGAGCAGTTTTCTTTTTTTGGGCTGACTATCAAGAAATCACCAGAAAAACATTGGTAACGTCTCAAACACTGCGGACCACACTTTGTTTCACTGTTATGTTGTCTTTTTTCTTACTTATTTACGCTTATTAATTAACTTTAGTTGACTACATTTTTAATTTAATTTACTTTGCTGCCAATTATTATGTAACGCAAATATTCCTATAGTGGCAAGCAAAAGGTTTACTTTTCTTCTACTGTTAAGTTTGATAGATTGTAAACTTACAGATTTCAAGTTACTGTATTTCTTGTGATATCGTTGCTATTACTCATCAGCGAACTGTTGGTATTTACGATTATCTTGTGAACGTGTGCGAACATACCAACGCTGGAACAGTAATGTTCGTTCTTGGTTCATGGTACATTCAATGTTAGTTGTTCTGCCTTAATCTTTCTCTCCAGTAACGCGACTACAACCAAAATTATGATACTTTTGGCTCGCCACCTTCGCTTTCATTGTCTTGTAGAAATGAGTTTACAGTGAAGCAGGGAACCTGAGATTTTTTCGAAGGAAGAACTGCGCCACACTGAATTAGAGCAAAGCTCGTTTTTAGCACTGGTCTGTACCTTCCGGTGTCAGGTCTGATTATATACTTCATTAATTATCGCATACAAACAAAATTCTATATGTACTGTAGTGGAGTATCCTAAGTTTCGAATATTCCCGAAACAACAAAAGGCAGGGTGTTAGCATCTCCTGACAATAATAGTTCAGTCAGTAAACACACACACACACACACACACACACACACACACACACAGAATGAGAGGGGGGGGGGGGCGAGAGAGAGAGAGAGAGAGAGAGAGAGATCGGCGAGCAGGGGGAAGGGAGGAAGGGAAGTGAGGAGTAAATGGCTAATGGTTTCCCTTGTATGGAAACTAGGTTGCGTTAACATGAAGCCGGCAACAGATTTTTAACTTTTCACAAAGTAGTAGAGAGCTAGTTCTTTATTTTTCTTAGGAGAGCGCTAATTATAATGAACTATGATCTCTAAATGCTTTCAATTTTTGAAATGTACATTCCAAAAGAATGTCCCCGAACTGCACGTTAAGGGTTTCAGTCACATACGTAAAATACTGCTATAATAATTTCATTCGTTCCTAAACATCATGCAAAAGTTTTGAGAAATAAGAATAGAATGATAATGGGGATATGAGAAAAAAGGGAACATTCTTCTACGGTTACGTAAAACACAGGTGTAAAGAAGAAACAGCAAAGCTTGGTAATTTGATCAGAGCTGAATACTGGTGTCGATACCAGCGGATTACGTGAGACTGTCTTGGTAGTTATTACTCATCAGTCTCACAAAGGTGCTATGTTCCAAGTCTCCTCGATAAGCAGCCAAATCTGAGAATGCAAAAGCGCCGCATTTTTAATGAAGTTCGTGTACATTAGAAGATTCGCCCAAAAGAGAAACTGCAGGCGTTGTTCAAGCTGTGGCGTTGCCGAGCACGCCCTCGTGATAGCGCTTTAGCTGCGTTCCTCGCGGATAAACGCTTGCCCATCCATCAGGCGCCGCCGTCCCCGCTATCTGTCCTCCAGTTCCACGTCGACTGTGCTGGGGCGCGGTGTACCAGTCTGCTGGGGTTAGCAACGCTCCCGCCTGCAAGGGGATTACTTACAACCTAATTATGCCGCGGCCGTCACGCCTGTCTCTTCTGCAGCCAAGATAGATGCGAGCGGGCCAGATAAATAACGAGAGCCGACAAGCAGCAAGTCACTGTGCGCCCTTAACGTCTCTATAGCGAGGCGCACTTCTCTCTCACATTCGCAAGCTGCTTGCGAGCAATGTTTTGGTGAAAGTGTTTACACTGTCGTCTGCAAAGATAATCAACGTCTTACCCGAAGTTTAAGGACCTGAATAGAAAGAAAACAGTCTTAAATGTCGATTGACTGACTGTATTCGATTCCACGTGTATTTACGAAAAGACTTCTGCACTGAACGTATACGTAACTATTTTAGATCAACAAAATTAAAACAAAGGCAATAACTTGTAGTAGAATTCAATCAGGCGATGCTTAGGGAATTAGATCAGGAAATAAGACACTATAAATGGTGTATGGGTTTTGTTCTTTAGGTAGTTAAATGAGTGACAATGGCCAAAGTAAAGATACGTAAAATGCAGATCGGCAACAGAAATCTGTTAACACCGAATTTAATTTCGAATGTAAGGAAGCCTTTTCTAAAGGTATTTGCTGGACTGCGCCCTCATCCGCAAATGAAACGTGGACGGTTAATAGTTCAGAGAAGAAGAGAATAGAACTTTTGAAATGTGCTGCTTAAAGGGAGTGCTGCACACTACGTTAATAGATTGGATAACAGATGTACTGAATCGAAAGGTGTACAAAAGAAATTTATGCCGCAACTTCGTAGATTAAACACACTCTCAAGCAGCAAGAAAAAACCAATTTGTTAATGGAGGGAAGAGTGGAGGATAAAAGTTGTAGGGGACTCCAAGCCTTGGCTCTAGTCATCAGGCTCCAAAGGATCTAGGCTACAGTAGTTGTACAGGCATGAAGAGGCTTGTACGGGATAGGCTAATGTGAAGAACTGTGTATACCCAGTCTTTGGGTTGAAATCTACAGTAACTAACAACAACTGTTTTACGTAATTTACGGATCGCACATACTTAAGAATTTTACATGGTTGAACATAGACCTTATTAATTCATTAATGGACAGATCAAAATGAACTTTTGCAAATAATACTGTCTAGATCACTTTACAATTTTTCTGTTATTTCATGACATGTTTCGGCCACTACCATCTTCGATTCCAAACTCACAGCTTCTGAAACAAGGTTCATTGTCAATGAAGAAAGAAACATATGCCGAAGTGGGGCGTCACTTGACAGCGAATCTTGTTTCAGTGTTTATGAGTTTGGATCTGGATGCAGACACAGGGGAATGAAGGATCAGACACAACCAGGAGCTTGAGGAACTATACCAGCAGCCCAACGTAGTAGGAACTGTCAAAGCCAAACAAATGCAGTGGGCCGGCCATGTGGCCCGGATGACAGATCACAGATGGCCTCGGAAGCTCCTGGATTTCACACCTACAGAAAACAGACCCCCAGGGAGACCGAAGAAGCGTTGGAGGGATGGCTTCCATTAAGATTTAAACCAAGCATCAGCAAATGTGGACGGATGGCGGATAGCGGCAATGGACAGAATACAATGGAGGGGGAAACTTGCAGCAGCGTGCGGTCCACTGGGCTTGATCACGTAGAAGAAGAAGGGTCTGTCTTCTAACCTAACCTAACCTAACCTAAGGAACGAAGTGAGTATTCGCAAAAGTTCATAATTATCGCAGACTCATTCATTCCACTCCCTTTATTAACTGATAAATAACATGGTGTTTGTATGTTTGTTAGATAGATAGATAGAGAGAGAGAGAGAGAGAGAGAGAGAGAGTAGAGAGTAAGAGAAGGGGAGGAGGTTGAGTGTGAGATAGGGTTTATGGAGAAAAACCAACAGAGAACATAGGAACTAATTTGACAGCGTCTTGAAAAGTTAGTGTCCTAACCGTGCATTGAAGTTACCAGCGTGTAAGAATTACTTCCTTCACACCAAGCATTGCTTTTGTATTTTGATTCCTTCTCATAAAATACCTCGAGGTAATTAATTCATTTTACGTAGGCCTTACGACAAGGAAAATTTGGGTTATGATTCATCACATCTGTTTTGAGTGCTCGTTATCTGGATCAGCAAAAATTAATCGCTTAGTGATCCAAATAATTATTCAAGTTATAGTGTGGTAAATAAATTTTGTTGCATATACACGGACTTTTTTTACGGTCGTTAGTTTGAATTTGGACGCTCTGACCCATTTTGTGAGTCTTCTATGCATATAATTTTTTAATTTCGTTTCGTACTAGATTGTTTGGAAACAACTACGATTTCTTTCTTACGCATTCTCAGCGCGTATATCTACGCCATCCTGCTTGACGTTACCCACACATATAACGAGACAGTTCCCCTAGGGCATCAGCCAACAATTGGGCAATTCTGTGCGAGCGACAGTCGCTCTGTGTTGGTTGATGCCCCGCGGCGGGCAGACTGGTTCCCAAGAATGCCGCCAGGGTGGCGCTAATTGTGTTAAACGGCTTGGTGGGCCTCCGTGCAATTAGCGCCCCGTCGCGTGGTCCCTACCTCTGCTCGTATAATGCCACATAATGAAACAATAATTACGAGGACGCGCTTCGTCAGATCGGCCAATTTAGAAGCCGGCCGCTCGTTCGCGCTATTTTTATACGAGCCCTCAGACATAGAACGTGGCGCCGCGAGAGTAGATTATTAATTAACAACTGACTGCTCTTTGGACCGCCGGGAAGCCCGCCTGGCAGAGATATACTGTTAATTGCATCATGCCATAGGGGATCACGTTCACAGCAACCGTTTCAATTAACGGGCCACTGATGTTCTCTGGTGCATTACAGAGCCAATTTGATAGAAACGGTCCTTCAAGAAAATGGCAAAACACGGTGCGTGTTTTACGAAAATAGACTGACCAAACATGGCACTTCTGTTCATAAATATGTATACATTAACAAACTGATGGTCATGTATTGCTTAATACAAAATATATGCACAGAAAGCAACACATACGTATCAAAGCACGCAGTAATAATGAAAAAAAGTATAACGACCCATGAGACTGATGCTATCACATATAGCGTCAAAAAGACGTGGAAACGTATGTAAACAGAGACATAACACTCTTTCTTATCAACTACTGCTCGTATACCAAATTCTTTCCTAGTGGCCTTATTTTTGAAAGAGCTGTTACAACGAGGCACACTGTTCAGAAGAAACTAAAAATATTCTCGATTTATTTTCGAAACATTAGACGTAGTTAGGTTGGAGCACAGTGTTTGATCACAACGTAGGCAACTATTTATTTGCAGCTCTCACAAAATAGATAAGTGTTTCAAAGTTTTACTGATCTTCAAAGTAGTCACCAGCATTGTGTATAAACCCGTTGCCAGCGATGTGGAAGTCATAGGATACTCTTAGGTGGTGAGTACGTTGAAGGTCAGTAAAGCTTTGAAACACATATCCATTTTCTACGAGCTGTAAATAAATAGTTGCCACTATTAAAGTTCCAACCTTCGTATATTGTACCGTAAACGGCGATCGTAAATGATATATGAACATGACTAATTAGTATCATTTTGGAATGTTGTGTTATCCTCGACCAAACAGCTATCAACAATTGCTGAATCAAGCAGTTAAATTACTTTAACGACGACACGTAATACGCATGTGTTTCACCTCCTGCTTTACCCTCTTGGTAGTCTCACCATTTCATGCAATGCGACTGAATCTCTCCAAATGGTGAGTCTCGTAACCGAGGTTGCAAAACCGACTGCTGTTAAGCTGAATCTGAAAGCAATGCTACTGTAACACTATTTTTGATAACCTTCATTTTCTCAAAACTCCTTTTACTTCGTTCCCATAGTCAAGAACGAGCAATCCTGGAATTTTCTTAGGTTATCTTAGAAACTCTGTATTATAGTCAAAGATGATACGGATCAATCCTGAAACAGTCAGTACGGTTTCGATAAGTTATACTGAAGAACAATTTGTGCTGAAACAATTCTGGCTGCAGGCTTACTTGACAGAGATAAAATTAAAGAAATTTTACTGATACGGCCTGATAAGAACGTATTGCGTAGCATTTCTGACAAGGAGATACAAAGACGCAATTGTGCCACATAACCGGAAACGATTTATTCGCACTCGTTGGTGCGTTTATTTAACTGTGTGGTGGCTGGGTTTAAGAGAACGTCTTTGATGCAGGTGCCTGTGGTGGGTTCATATTGATGATAGTACAACGTCTGTACTGTTGCGACGAATGAAAAGGATCATGCCGTCATACGGGGGCCAACATGTACCTCACTCACATTGAACGAGACCGAGGATACCGCTGCATGTCACCGTGTGACGGAAGAGCATCAATGGACTCACATGACACACTCAGTGAGGGATGTATGGTAAAGAAACTTGATTTGTATTCCTGAGGAGTGGGGCACGAAGCCTCCTTCGGCCCACCATATTCAGATTATCAACATTTACCCTAAACAAAAACATCGAGTGCCAAGATAGTTCATAAAGGCTACGGTCGAATTACTGTATCATTCTTATGCAGCCTGGCCATGTGTTCTTTCTACAGTTAATTTGTTGCAGACGGGACGCTAAGCACTGCTTTTTCTTCCGTCTTTATCCCAAGAGGCATAACGAAGAGATATTTTAATCCAGACAACGACAGCCAGAATGACAGATTTTTGACAGTCGGTAAAGAGAAGGCTGGAATTTAACTAAGGGTGGTCCATGGGAAATGACTGCATAAGAGAGAGCTGCCGTACGGAGGACTCGGGTTCGATTTCCAGTACTGCAAGGACTTTTCCTTGGTCTGAGGACTAGTACTATGTGCTCTCAGCCTTGTGATGCCAATTGAGGAGTTGTCGGGAGAGCAGTATGCTGAATACATGTCCCTCCATAGCGCAGTCGAATGACGTCGTAAGGCAGAGGATAACACGGCGGCTGGTAGAAATCTCTTGGGCTTTCGCGGCCTGGAAGAGCAGCTTGCTTTCTAGGAAATGGACACTGTCATTCACACAGTCGTGTCAAACAAACCCTTGCCATTGGGATCAGCTAAGTCCAGATTGACCGTCACCGCACTAATATGTAATGTCGAATTTTACCACCAAAACGTCTTGGTAAGTGGTGCAGTGACGCTTCAGCGTTGTGGTCAATTTGACAATGTGTTAAGCAGGAGGTGATTGTATTCACTTCTCCTGCCGTGCCGCACAAAACCTGTCGATTTGAACCATTTGCATCTAATAGTGCACTAGACATCACAAGATCCTGCTGTGGTGGTCACTGACGCGCATACTGTTAGCTGCGACTTCTTCTGTTGCATTGGAAAGAAATTAATTAAAAAAGAACGCAGCTAAGTCCAGATCGACAGCCACTGCGCTTATATTGCTACGTAATGCTGCAGGTTCAGCATAACGTGCCACATCAGATAGCGGTTTACACTTATAACCACTTACTGGCAAGTATGTTACTTATATGCAGAGGCGCTACTTAACTTAACCCTCCACCCCTATCAAAAAAATTAGCACCGGAAGTTTTGTACAGTGTAAAGTGTTTGTCAGTGAGGGGGCACGACGCCGCTGCGCAGACTTGACGACAGAACGTAGCTGTCGATGTGTGAAGCAGAGTGCCAGGGCAGGCGGCGTGGGACAGCGCGGGAGGCGCGCGCATGTTTGATGCAGAAGGCGCGGCGCGTTCCCAGAGGCGCTGCCAACTACCGCCGCCACCGCCGCCGTGGCCTGCCAAACTGGAACACGCGGCTGCGCGAGTGCGGCTAAAATTATCCCGCGCTTCCGCACGCGTCGCCGCAGCCGCTGGCGCAGCCGCCGCCGATGCCGCCACGGCCAGGGTCGCCCCACAGCGCGGCTTCTCATTTGCATCTCATTGACCGCCGACCGGCGCGGCGTGCGACTTGGCCCCTCGTCCGCACGGCTGCCCCTCCTCCTCCCGGCCGTGGCTTACGCGCGCCAGCCTTCCCACAGCACGTCTGTCGCGGCTGCCGCTGCCGGAGTCAGATCCGTCACGCCGCTCGTCCCTCGCGTATGCAAACTGTAGTCTGGCTACTCCTACTCTGCCGTGACACTGCTGAGCTCTGTGCGGAAATACGACCACTCCCGCCGGTAAATTAATATGCAAATCGTAGTAACCTACATACCGGGTGATCAAAAAGTCAGTATAAATTTGAAAACTTAATAAACCACGGAATAATGTATATAGAGAGGTAAAAAATTGACACACATGCTTGGAATGACATGGGGTTTTATTAGAACCAAAATAAAAACACCCCATATTGCTAAACGCGTGAAAGATCTCTTGCGCGCGTCGTTTTGTGATGATCGTGTGCTCAGCCGCCACTTTCGTCATGCTTGGCCTCCCAGGTCCCCAGGCCTCAGTCCGTGCGATTATTGGCTTTGGGGTTACCTCAAGTCGCAAGTGTATCGTGATCGACTGACATCTCTAGGGATGCTGAAAGACAACATCCGACGCACATGCGTTACAGTGCTGTTCACAACATTATCCCTCGACTACAGCTATTGTTGAGAAATGATGGTGGACATACTGAGCATTTCCTGTAAAGAACATTATCTTTGCTTTGTCTTACTTTGTTATGCTAATTATTGCTATTCTGTTCAGATGAAGCGCCATCTGTCGGACATTTTTTGAACTTTCGTTTTTTTTTTGTGTTCTAATAAAACCCCATGTCATTCCAAGCATGTGTGCCAATTTGTACCTCTCTATCTACATTATTCCGTGATTTATTCAGTTTTCAAATTTATACTGACTTTTTGATCACCCGGTACTTGCAGGTGCAATAATCCATCCCCGCCACCCGCCCCTCTCGAGGCTGTGGACGTTAACAAGTAGCATTATCATCCCATACCTTCAGAGTGCATTACTTTGCAACATTTGGGACGTTGCGGTTTTATGCCATCAATGAATGACATTCAAAGCAGCATTAGAAATTATATTTGTTTATCTATGAGAATTTGATCAGTACAATTTATCTGCAACATGAATTGAGGACCATTTTAACAGAACTCAACAAATGCCATTTACAGAATTTTACTAGAGACGGATTTTTTATTTATACTCAATATCGCTCATTTAAAAAAATTTAAAAAATTGATGCTCTTCATCCTTGTAAATAGGAATTGCTGAAGGAGTAACTGCAGTTCAGTACTAATCTGCTTATTGAGAAAAAAATTAGAAACAACAAATTTTTACAGATCTCAACATATCCACTTTGTCATGCTTTTTCTTTATTGCTACGAATATTTTCACATTTGTTTTTGTATTTTTGCAAGGGGGAGAGTGAATTTTACAATTTAGGAGTTCTTTTTACACGGAAACTGATGCTCAACAACTTTCATGGGGTAGCCGTTTTTGAGTTACAGGCGTTGGAACGTGGGCATAACTCACTTTTCCGCCAAACTAGTAAATAATTTTCTTGAAGCAGCAGTCCACAGCTGTCAAGTACTTGAAATAATCCATTGGAAACCACTAGATGTACCAGCACAACTTCACTCCTCTACCGGTTTCGGTTCATAGAACATTCATCACTGGGGGAGGACGAGGAGGTGAGGGAGGTAGGGGGGAGGGCAAGCAGGACATTGGCGATTTACACATACCTATCGGTACGACGGTACTTCAGTATTAACCTCTCTTTGTCTTGGCTCACGCAATATTAGCAAACTTGCCTCTGTCTCGGCTCACGCTAAGTTACCTAATCATTACAGCAACTTATGTCAGAAACTCACGATCACAAACTTTAAGTATTTGATATATTCCAAACTATAATTCTGTTAATGTTGAGTGATGTGTGGCACAATATGAGCGATATTAGGCACATGATGCCCCAGATAATGATACAGAGGCCGGCCGGCGTGGCCGAGCGCTTCTAGGCGCTTCAGTCTGGAACCGCGAGACCGCTACGGTCACAGGTCCGAATCCTGCCTCGGGCATGGGTGTTTGTGTGATGTCCTTAGGTTAATTAGGTTTAAGTAGTTCTAAATTCTAGGGGACTGATGATCTCAGAAAACTGAACGTGCAGTTTAAAGTGATGTCGTACGGAAACTGTTGTAGTAATTAAACTTTCGTAGGTAAATAAATGCTTACTGCAGAATCACTTGAAAATAGCTGTAGAGCCGCAGTTGCAATAGTGTCCGAAGGCGAAAGCGTTATCATTTAGAAGTCTTACATGAATGTTGTTATTGTTGTGATCTTCAGTCCGCAGACTGCTTTGGTGCAGCTCTCCACGCTGCTGTATGCCGTGTTAAGTCTCTTCATCTCCGAATTACCGCTGCAGCCGACATCCTTTTGAAGCAGCTCACTGTATTCACGTCACGGCCTCCCTCCACAATTTTTATCCCCCAGTTCCCTCAGTCACCAAATTGAAAATTCAGCCAATGTCTTATGAATCTATCCCTTGTTTTAATCACGTTGTAGCATAAATTTTCTTTTTCACCAATTCGATTCAGTGTATCCCCATTAGTTACGCGATCAATGCTTCTAATCTTCAGCATTGTTTTGTAGCGCCTTATGTGTAAAAACTTTTTGCCAGAACTGCTTTTCGTTCATGTTTCAATTGCATACAAGGCTTGACTCCAGGCAAATATCCTCAGAAAAGACTTACAAATATTGAAATATAGATTCGATGTTAACAGAGTCCACTTTTTCAGAAATGCGTTTCTTGCCATAACTAGTCTGTATTTCATGTCCTTTCTACTTCTTCCATCGTCAGTTATTTTGCTGCCCAAATAGCTAGACTCGTATACAACTTTTAGTGTCTCATTCCTTAATCCAATGCCATCAGCATCGCTTCGATTATATCACATTATCCTCCATATAACAATGCCTTCCGAAAATAGAAAAATCATCGATAACAGTGATGGTACACTCAGAATGGCACTTGCTTTGAAACTTGCAAGTGTTCGCTTGAAAACACCAGTGGAAAGAAATGAGAGCTGTTATTACTGTTCTCCGTGCAGCGAGCGGACGGGGTACCGGCGCGGAAGGCGAGAGCAGCCGGCGCGTGACGCGAGGCGAGGTGGCTGGGCGCTCTTCCGGATGATGCGCCCAGAATGCAGCCCAGCGGGATTCCCGAGGATGAGACCTCTCCCCGGGCGATCATCTGGATTGGGGATCGTAACGAGAGAGGGCGAAGCGGCAGAAAAGGCGTACCAGACCATATGCGGCAGCAAAGACCCTGAGTTATATCAGGGGCTAGGCGCCACAGCATAGGGGGGAGTAAAAAAGAAATGAACAGCTTTGCTTGTATCGACTAATGTGCTGTACGCTACGAGCCATTGTAGAGGGCACTTCCTTGTTCCTTGGATAGCGACGGGGAAGTGATTGCCGGTATGACTCGTACATTACGTAATCTTGTCCTCAGCTCTCGCCACTGGATATGGGAGGGAGGCTATACAGTTGCTTTAGAATCTGTCTCAAATGCTGGTTCTGTAACCTTTTCTAACGGCGTTTTGCGAGAAGGAAGTGTTCTGAAGGTAAGCTTCTTACGCACCCTCTTAACACTTTCATATGACCAATAATTTCGTGTGGCTCAATGGCCAGGTGCAAGTCTTTAAATTGGACGTCCCATAGGCAACTTGCGTGTCCTTAATCTACTTGAGTTAACCACCTGGGGAAAGGGTACCTGAAATTCGAACCACGTGTCGTCTTGGTGACTCTTCACATCGTTGAGAGGTGAGGGTTAGACTAGAAGCAGATTGAAAATTTCGATCCCGCGACCTCTCTGTTTCTAGGCACGCGTTAACTTTAGACCATCAGACTGTGCTTCATAGGTACTAAAACAGCCTCTTACAATCTAGTGTGATGCCTTCTTGTTCTGTCTGGCAGACTTGATGAGGACCAAATTCTTGCCGAAAACTCGCGAGTAGGTCGCACACGAGTCTTTAAGCCGCCCATTCGCAGCGCGATCGGTGCGAGGACTCGCTCGCCGATCGGTCCCAGCGTTTGTACGCAGAGGCGGCTGCTTGGCGGTCCCTAGCTGCCTGCTCTGATGGAGTGCGATCTGGCAGGTAGCGGTCTGAGCTAGCAGGTAGAAGTTCGCCGATTAAAGAGACACACCCGGACCACAGACCCGACTGTGCTCGTAACACCAAAGAGCAGGTATAACTTTCTCAGCCTCCACGAAAAGCTTACGGCTGATTAACATGCTCACTCCGTTTCTTACCACTTTGCAGTCCGCCCCCGGTAGCTGAGTGGTCAGCGCGACGGAATGTCCATCCTAAGGGCCCGGGTTCGATTCCCGGCTGGGTCGGAGATTTTCTCCGCTAAGGGACTGGGTGTTGTGTTGTCCTAATCATCATCATTTCATCCCCATCGACGCGCAGGTCGCCGAAGGGGCGTCAAATCGAAAGACTTGCACCAGGCAAGGCCGTCGTCACACGACATCATTATCATCACCACTTTGCAAAAACTACATCTAGAGGATTAAATTTGGTTTCTTTTCATCTTTCCTAAACATAATGATATCAAAGTCGATAGCTTTTCAGAAACGAAATAAGTATACAAGTAATTATTTTATCAATCGTCAGTGCCATTACTGTACCTTACAGGTTTCATCGTCTTTGCCGGCCGGAGTGGTCGTGCGGCTCTAGGCGCTACAGTCTGGAGCCGAGCGACCGCTACGGTCGCAGGTTCGAGTCCTGCCTCGGGCATGGATGTGTGTGATGTCCTTAGGTTAGTTAGGTTTAATTAGTTCTAAGTTCTAGGCGACTGATGACCTCAGAAGTTAAGTCGCATAGTCCTCAGAGCCATCATCGTCTTTACAAAATGCAACCATTAGAAAAGATTGATTTACGATAAAATGGTTCAAATGGCTCTAAGCACTACGGGGCTTAACATCTGAGGTCATCAGTCCCCTAGACTTAGAACTACTGAAACCTAACTAACCTAAGGACATCACATACATCCATGCCCGAGGCAGGATTCGAACCTGTGACCGTAGCAGCAGCGCGGCTCCGGACTGAAGAACCCTAGAACCGTTAGGCCACAGCGGCCGGCGATATACGATGATACATTTCATTCATAAAGTTCAGAGAAACATTGTTGAAAAATCATTTTTGAATTATTAATGAAACCAAATTTTAGAAAGTATTCAAGTCAGAAATGATTAAAAGAATGTTCAAAATATCTTCCACTTGTACAGTGCTTGTTATCAGATGAAAATCCTCACGAAACATTTGAGAGTAGGCAGCACCAGCTATTTAAAATTAATGTAGGGTCTGGAATGCTTGGTTCATATCCTCTGCAGACGCTTCTTACTAGCGTTGTGTACAAGAACTTATTCAAAACACTCTTCCAGTATTTACCTCAGCTCACAAGCGTTTGGGGATGCTTTTTGGGACTCTATCAACGTAAATGATTTAAACCGTTTGACAAGCACCGGGTAACATGTATTGAAACAGAAAAGTGGGGAAGGGCCAGTTCCACAGTCTACAGGTTCCCTAGCCGCAACGTCTTGGACTATTTTCTGTGGGAGCAATCAGAGCTAACTGCTTTACGTAACGGACATCCTCATGCAGACAGCTTCTACAACATGCCACGGAATCCTGCGAGATCCTTCAACGCTCGATGAGGTTTAAACAGTTGCGACAGTCCAAAATCTGACGAGTACATGCACCTGTAGAATCAGTGGAGGACAGTTTGACATTGGCGTTTATGAACCTTTTTAACGTTCTTTAATTAAAATACCAAAAATTATTGTCCACTTATGTTTATAGGAAGCTTTTCCTTGTTTTGATGTGAGAAATCCGAGCAAAAAGTTAGCAAAAAGTGTATCCCATATATCTAGTAACTTATTAAAAAATCTCATCTAAACTACGTACACGAACTACTGAGTCATCACAGAGATGAAAAGAGTTTGCTCATAAATGAAGCAATGTCACTGAATTTGTTAATTATGCTATTTGTCCGCATACGTATATAACTAATGATAAATCACATATCAGTTAACGCTTCTGTAGAAGAACTTCTCATCCTCAAGCTAAGTGTACAAGAATTTTCATATATTAAAGGTTAGAAGTTAAGAAGTCGGACTAGCCTCGGTTTAGTACTAAAATCAGTTCTTTTTATGCTCCGACGACTCCGTCGGATACACAGGTTTCCACGAAAAGGACTGAATTTAATGTTGGACAGAGCCAGTTCACTCGGGTGTTTTAGTGTCTAACGTTTGTTACATGTGCAGATTCTTATATTCTTAGCTCGACTATGAAAATTTACTTCTACATGGGGACTTCAGAAAGTTACACACGTTTTCCCACACTAAAATCATTTCGCAAGAAGAGTGGCGCACTGTCAGGAGAGCCTACATGTTCCGGGTTCCCTGCAGCCATAATTCCGCTGCGGTACGGATAACAGGTGGGACGGAAATTGCGCGAAAACTGAAACGTGTTCCAGAGTTTAAGTACGTGCGAAAAAGAGTAAATTTCAAACAGATTTACCGTGAAATTCAAGGGGTGTATGGACCCAATGCAATTTCACGTCCAGCCGTAGTGAAACGATTGCAACAATCCATCAAGCCATCATAGACGTGGGTGATGTTTATCTGGCATACAGTCCAGATGTTGCACCATGCGATTTCTATCGTTTCGGCAAGCTGAAGGAACATGTGGGCGGAAAGAGATTTTTCCGTCATTGTGGACGTGTACACAGCGGTTCTCGAATGGCTCCGTGACCGAAAAGCAGACTCCTATCGTTGAGAAACTGAACGACTGGTAGAACGTTCCGACCGTCGTTTGCGAAGACTTGATCACTATCTTGAGAAATAACGTCATGCATCCGTCAGTGTGAAGTGTTATATACCAATCAATGAAAGGTACTTGGCACGCCATAATAATGTGCAACTTACTTTTGAAGTAGCTTCGTATATATTACTTGGTCTTGTCGCGCGGAGTGGAGAGTGGTGTAGTGGTGTAGGTTGCTGCGGCGCTAGCAGGGCCAGACTGAAGCGCTGCCCTGTCCCGTGGTGGTGGCGCGACACGGAGGAGGTGGGGCCGTGGGACTGCCCCGGCTGGGATAACGGTTACTCGGCCCAGCAGGGCGCTGGCAGACCGCTCTGCTCAGGGATTCACGAATTCCAGGGCCGGATTAGAGGGACAGCCCCAACAAGCCGTTTGGCAGCCACGCGGCACCCGGCCGACACCCTCACGTGTGCCGTCGTAGCCGGATTCGGTTCTCCAGACGAATCCAGATCGAACACTGGCAATTTCAGGATAAATTCCCTCGACGTTTAGGCTTACAGTCGCCAGAGTAGCCTCTGTAGATAACGTTTATGTGGGACGCCGGCATTCTCAGTTCCACTTTCTGCTTTCCCACTTCGAAAATGCGCTCTTGGATGCTCGTTCTTTGTCCACTTAGATAGATCCCTGACATATCGACAACACCGCAAGAAGATCCTTTAGAAGGCGGCCTCCAGAAATAAACAGCAAACGGGAAGAAAAACCTGCTGGCCTGAGAACCGCCACACAAACACTATGCTTCTCTATAGCTGAGTGTGCCTGCCCGATATGGACCAGTTCAACCTGTCTCAAGAAAGTCGACATAAGCCTTAACGAAACCTGTCGAATTACAGCAGGGTGTATGAAACCTATTCCCCTACCACAGTTTTACAGAGCTGCTGCTCCAGCTCTCGAAGAACATACCACAGGTTCGCCGAGAAGCTCAGACCAATGATGATCGACATCCTCTCTTCGGCACTGGTTGGCAGAAAACTGGAGCATCGCAGGTATTCATAGGCGCTTGCAGCATTTTTACGGAGACCTGTCGGTGATCAGAAGTACGGTGAGTCGTCGGGCGTTGCGAGCGTCTGCGTACCCAAGAGGAGTTCACGAAACTTCATTTGACAGTTTCGTCTCATCCACCCTGCAGTCCGCATCTTACACCTTCCGACTTCCGTCTGTTTGGCCCAATGAAAGATGAACTCCGCGGGAAGCCGTACGTAGATGATGGGCAGGTTATTGACGCAGTAAGACGTTGGCTCCGATCAGTAGAGAGGTGCCGTGCGAGCATACAACCCCTTCTAACAAAGTGGCGTAATGCCGTCGCATTGAGGAGAGATTAATTCGAAAAATAGGGTTTTGTAGAGCAAAGAGTGAGTAATAATATAGTGTACTGGTATCATGAATAAAGCTGACCTGCTTTTAGAAACAAAATGTGTTTCAGTACTTATTGAACGTGCGAGATAAAAATTCTAAAACAAAGGATTTTCGGACCCTTGTTTGTCCGGACTTTTGTTTCCAAAAATGGCTCAAATGGCTCTGAGCACTATGGGACTTAACATCTGAGGTCATCAGTCCCCTAGAACTTAGAACTACTTAAACCTAGCTAACCTAAGGACATCACACACATCCATACCCGAAGCAGGATTCGAACCCGCGACCGTAGCGGTCTCGCGGTTCCAGACTGTAGCGCCTAGAACCGCTCGGCCACACTGGCCGGCCCTTTTATTTTCTTTTTATTATGAGGATTCCGTTCCCAAAGCTTGTAAAACTGTTTCTGCTCCACACTCAAGAATGTTCAAAATGGCTCTGAGCACTATGGGACCCAACATCTATGGTCATCAGTCTCCTAGAACTTAGAACTACTTAAACCTAACTAACCTAAGGACATCACACAACACCCAGTCATCACGAGGCAGAGAAAATCCCTGACCCCACCGGGAATCGAACCCGGGAACCCGGGCGTGGGAAGCGAGAACGCTACCGCACGACCACGAGCTGCGGACTCTCAAGAATGTAATCGGGATCTGAGCGTGAGGGAGGAGGGGTGTTGCCGCTCATGTTAGGTTCGTGGAAAGGGGAAGTAAATCACAATTTCTTGGCTGGTGCGGATATACATGTTTCGGCTGAAGTGAATCTGAATTCCAGGTACATCTGAAAGATAATGCAGTCAGTGCATTTTTATATTTAATCAGTTCATATTGGTGCACCCATTTTACGGAAAATTAGAACTGTCAGTTGCGTTGGAAACCCGGAAAGACAGTGACATATAAGTACAGTGGAATAGAAGCCGTACATAACTTGGGAGAGCGGTGCCGACGGCCGCCTGACGCGGTACAGGGCCGCAGTGGCTCGGTTTATCGGAGAGCGAGCGGCCGGCGCCGGCGGCCCGCGGCGGGGAGACGTATTGCCGCTCAGACGGCCGCGTCTGGCCGGCAGGACAGTGCTTTATTGCGGAGCAGCGCACGCCGAGAACAAAAGACTCGCGCTGTGCGGCCGCGGCTGGGTCACGCCGGAACGTGACGCTGGCGCCGCAGCCGCCGCCACGTGTTCTGCACGCGGGCCGTCTGGCGCTATTCCCGCGTCCGGCGGGCTATCGCCCTCTATCCCAAGCTGTATGTAGCGCTCATTTGTGGGGCCCTAGTTTGGCTTGGTCCCAAAGAACAAACAGCTGGATGAAAGAGCTTTCGCTGTGGTTAATGAGAGTAGAGGAAATGCATTCGCAGTTGCGAATATAAACCAATTTCAGATGTGTATTGGAATGACGATATTGAAATTTTATGGCGGACCGAAACTAGAACCAGGATTTCCCGATTTACAAGTGCGGCCGCCTTAATCGTTCAAATATTCAAATGTGTGTGAATTCCTAAGGGACCAAGTGCTGAGGTCATCGGTCCCTAGACTTACACACTACTTAGACTAACTTAAACCAACACACACCCACGCCTCCGGCGGGAGGGGCCACGCTATCTGTGATATGGCGTCTCTAGCCGCGCGGCCACTCCGCGCGGCTATCCGTGCACGAATCACGGCTAGATCCAGACTTCCGTGTGTCGTCATCCTTGTGTCACAGCTTGCACTCGTACGTTGCGTAGATTCCCGTCCAGGATGGATGTATTCATTGAAAGTAGAGGGGGAGTAATGGCGAATAAATACAAAATAGCGCTTAAGGGCTGTGCAATGAAGCAACATTACATCGTACTTGTTAATAAAACAGACACTGCTGTTTCATAATGAGAGCGTGCCTTACGGTGTTTGCAGCGTCAAATCGATAAAGCTTTTGTTTGCGTACGGATTTATGAAAGCAGGACGCCACTATTTTATTCATTCAAGTTAGGGAAACAGTCGCGGCTTTTGGTCCCCAGAAAGTTTATTCTGGATGACAGTGGGCTCTAAAGGCACAATTCTACAAGACGCACCAACCTACCGCCAAATGTCTAGCTTGGAAAGCACACCGGACTCTTTGTCAAACGGTGACACTTACAGTGCCTTACGCTCTTATCAAGTGCAGGTCATTGCATTGTAGTGAAAAAAAGATACATTTAGGTAGAAGATATATTTAGAAGAACCGGCAGCTTATGTTATAAAATCACGGTTTAATACCCATTTTTTAAAAAAGCAATACTATCCCATTTTTCATCAAATTGTAACAAAAATGGCTAAATATACCTTGCTACTTCCCACAGAACGCACGCCCCCTCTAAACTGTACATATAGTTTACAGAGAGAGGGGGAGAGAAAATTGTGATAGAGAGGGGTTCAAAATGCTTCAAATGGCTCTGAGCACTATGGGACTTAACATCTGTGGTCATCAGTCCCCTAGAACTTAGAACTACTTAAACCTAACTAACCTAAGGACATCACACACATCCATGCCCGAGGCAGGATTCGAACCTGCGACCGTAGCGGTCACGCGGTTCCAGATTGTGGCGCCTAGAACCGCACGGCCACACCGGCCGGCGATAGAGAGGGGAAGGAGGACTTGGATAGATGTAGGGGATGACAAGGTGGACAGAGAGGGGGAAGAGGAGGTGCACAGAGAGAGATCAGGGAGGAGGAGATGGACGGAGACAGGAGAGAGAAGAAGATGGTCAGAGAGAGAGAGAGAGAGGGGGGGGGGGGGGGGTGGAAGAAATAGTCACAGAGTCTGGGCAGGAGGAGATGTGTACAATATACTTATCGAACATGTACGCGAATGAAGTCGCAGGGAAAAGGCTAAAGATCCTCTAAAATTTGCAGTGTTTTTCAATATACAGGAGAAAAATAGACTAAAGATGGAAACCCGTGTCTGGAGCCGTCATCCACTGACGCAACAAAGCATCGCATTCATAGGAGAAAAGGCCTTTCTACGCAGCAGCTACCTCCATCTTCTCTACTGGCGATCGTGGCAATCAGTCGGTATTACTGAATAATAAACGACAACAGTCAGGTTTGGCGCCGATGGTGGTTTAGTGCAGGCGCCGGCGCCTACAGCTCCGACGCTCTGTAGCGTTTCCGTAAAGGGATTCCAGTCTTCGATTTGTTCCTCAAGACACCCTCTACAACTCCTCGAAGTTTGTTGCAAACAGTACAGGCGCTCAGTATGGGCACCGCTTGTGACGCATCGAACGGCAATACGTATGCGTTATTCATTGCAGTCGCTGTTGCAGGGCATTGGTTCGCCCACCTGCAAGCTCAAACTAATTCAATGAGGCAATTCGGTGGGGATGAATTTTCAGCTTACCCCCTAGTCGTGCACTCTGGAACTCCATGACGGTGCATATTACGAACAGTAACTTATAGAGATGCTCTATTACTGATATAGTTTTCGCGCATTCGTCTTCTGAAAAAGGAAATACAGGGTGGTTATAATTAAAATACAGATACTCACGGATGTCCAGTGTGGGCTGCAATTATCGTATGGCAGCGAAACTTGGTAGATATGCGAATGTGTCAATGAGAATCGCATTACGCTGGAAAAAATTAATTCGAATTTTTGCGACCAGACGCAAATCTGGGGCTGTACAGCATCTCGTCGACGTCTCCAGTGCTCATATTGAATAAATTGTGTAAGCGGCGGTTAATAATAAATAATATTAATACTATGCCTTTCTCACTTGTCTGACTTTTTCTGCCCACATCTTTTTCCTAAGCATTTACATATGGAAGCACTTCTATACATCTTTCTTGCATTCACAGCGCCAGTTTTGCACTTGGCGGTCAAAACGGGAACAATTTTTTCCGCGTAATTCGGTTCTGCATTAACGCGTTAGCATATTTTTCAGGTTTCGCTGTCATACGATAATTACATCCTACACCAGACCTCTGTAAGTAGCTTTACTCTAATTACAACCAACCGGTACTTGTGAATAACGCTGTATTACGAGAGCTATTCGGAAAGTAATGTCCGATCCCTGGCGAAATGTTAACCACTGTTAACATCAGAGATGTTTTTTTTTTTGCAGCAGTTAGGTATACCTACCAACTACTTCTCTACATAGTCGCCGCTTCGACATTTATAGTAGCGCTCTAGAAACTTTCCAATATCCTCTGCATAGAAGGCTCCACCTGTGCTTTTCGCCAATTCTCTACGCTGGTCTACAGCACGTTGTCAGTGCCAAAATGTTGTCTTCATAGCCAGAGTTTCATGTGAGGAGAGATGAAGCTCAGGGGAAGCCAATTACGGGTTGTCCTGTTGGTGATCAAATAATCCACATCTAAAAGGCAGCCGGTGTATCTTCATTGCCCCTGCAGAGTGCGGCCGAGAATTTTCATGGAGAACGAAATGCATGACACTTATGTCGAGTTACGTGGGGTTGCGTGAAATCAGGCGAAGTCTTTCGGTAGGGATCCGTACTTGATGGGGTACACTATTTTCTAGGCGTCTTTACTTGTCACTGTGCGCTGAGAACTGAAAAGAGCGACGCGACGCGATCGAAGGGCATACTAGAGACTACTGCCCAACACATCTGTTCAAAGCTTCATGGATTTTCGCGTCCGTTCAAACCTTATTTTGACAATACCCCTCGTATTAAGGAAAAGAAAACGAAGTCATTGAAGTGATAGAACGTGCTACAAACAGTAGATTGTAAGCTTTAGCCTATTCTACAGCTTATTTTAGATCTATGTGGCGATGCTGTGCTGATTATATTTATATGTTTTGACGATGCCATTATGGCCTTATCACTTTAGGACATGGTGTAAAAAAGATCTGAGGATGGTCATTATGGAATGAAACCGGTCATCGTCTAAAGAATTGATATTGTGATCAAAGACTGGAATATAAAACATTTGACTGTAAGCTCTGTTTATTGCTCTCCGCGTACGTCGCCAGCGAGCGACGTCAGTACAGCGCGAGTAATCACCTAAGCCGAGCGAGCGCTGGAACGGGAGTTTCCTGCGGAGGCAGCCTCGCCACATAGCAACGCCGCCGGCCGGAGTTTTAAGTGTAAAGCGATGTAGTGGGATGACCGGAACGATGAATCACGGTCCCCGGCGGTGGTGGTGGAAGTTCGCTTTGGACGCGGCCGGAGGCTAATGACGAGGACTCCGAATGTTTTGCCGGCGTTAAGCGGCCGCGGATGCGGATTAGCGGTTTCCTGCGAGCGCCTCGCTCATTTGCTCGCGGCTTCCTGGTCTGACCACTGCTCGGCCAGAAATGCTAAACAGGCTGCGCGCGAAAAAAGAGCACCAGGCGAGGGAACGGGCGCCGCAGGTCGCCGAGCGTCCGCGTCCGGGTCAACCTCCGCTTCACTGGGCGCCTGGCTGCACCGCGCTGCAAGCAGCAGCCGCGCGCCGACAACACCTGTCCGCGCGAGGATACGCTTTCGCTGCTTGTCCTTAAACGGCGTCGAAGGCACTGAATACATCGAAGGGTCTGCTGCGGCGGAACTGGGAAACTAAGTTATTTGCCAGTTCAAAATCAATTAGCCGACTCTAATGTCTGTTTATTAGAGCCTATACATCGAAGTGAGAGCTCCATGTTTAGAGACGTACAGCTTTGAGAATGAAACTTCCGCTCTACATCGGAATATGTACTGTTTTGAAACTTTCTGTAGTCAAAATGGTTCAAATGGCTCTGAGCACTATGGGACAGTCCGCCTCTGGTAGCTAAGTGGTCAGCGCGACAGAATGTCAATCCTAAGGGCCCGGTTCGATTCCCGGTTGGGCCGGAGATTTTCTCCGCTCAGCGACTGGGTGTTGTGTTGTCCTAATCACCATCATTTCATCCCCATCGACGCGCAAGTCGCCGAAGGGGCCTCAAATCGAAAGACTTGCACCAGGCGAACGGTCCACCCGATGGGAGGCCCTAGTCACACGACATTAAAAAATATGGGACCGAAGTTCATCAGTCCCCTAGAACTTAGAACTACTTAAACCTAACTAACCTAAGGGCATCATACGCATTCATGCCCGAGGCAGGATTCGAACCTGCGACCGTAGCGGTAAGGCAGTTCCAGACTGAAGCGCCTAGAACCGCTAGGCCACAGTGGCCGGCTTCTGTAGTCGTTGTTGTGATAGTCCGTTTGGTTTCACCGTAAACAATCACTAATCAAGACACGTTTGTAGTATTTGCCGGCCTGGAAAAACCGTTCCATAGCGTAAAAGTAGTGCAAGATGTTCGAAATTATGAGAAAAATGTGGGTAAGCTACAGGGAGATGCGCGTAATATACAATATGTGCAAGAGCCCAGAGGGAATAATAAGAATGGACGACCAACAACGAAGTGCTCGGAATAAAAATGGTGTACGAGAGGGATATAGTCTTTCGCCCCTACTGTTAAATCTATACATCCAAGAAGAAATGATGGAAATAAAAGAAAGGGTCAAGAGTTTAATTAAAATTGAAGGTGAAAGGATATCAATGATACGATTCGCTGATGACATTGCTATCCTGAGTGAAAGTGAAGAAGAATTACATGATGTGCTGAATGAAATGGACAATCTAATGAGTACAGAATATGGACTGAGAGTGAACCGAATAAAGACGAAAGTATAGAGAAGTAGCTTGCTGAGCACATACCTTGATTTAGATGAAAGTGCTTTTCTGGCCTTTTTCAGCTTAGGTTCCAATGGCTCTGAGCACTCTGGGACTTAACTTCTGAGGTCAGCAGTCCCCTAGAACTTAGAACTACTTAAACCTAACTAACCTAAGGACATCCCACACATCCATGCCCAAGGCAGCATTCGAACTAGCGCCTAGAACCGGTCGGCCAGTCCGGCCGGCTTCAGCTTAGGGAAGCTCAAATCTGGATTCAAGATGGTGATGCTCAAACCAAAAATCACAGCATAGTGAAGTATATGGCTTGCTGAGTATCTGTGTAGATGTAGATTTAGATCTGCATATGGTGCAGAATACAGGGTGAATCAGAACTACACTGAAAAATTTTCGGAGGCTGTTCATGGTTATCTGAGATGGTACGAGGAACCGTGGTCTCCGGTGGTTCCTTACAGTTATTGAATTTCGTTTGATTTTTCGCACACATTTATTTTCGCTTCTGTATTGCACTGAAAATATCCGCATAACACTGAAGATGTCGACTGTGCGCATTGTGTGTCCTATCTGGGAACACCTGTTCCATTCACTCATGGTATTCCATTCACTCATGGTACCTGTTGCTGCCAACAGCAAAGCTGGTTACTTTTCGACCTCAGGATTGCATTCAAAACTTTACAGTTCTCTCTCGTTCTGTTTTTTTAAAAAAAAATGGCTCTGAGCACTATGGGAATTAACTACTGTGGTCATCAGTCCCCTAGAACTTAGAACTACTTAAACCTAACTAACCTAAGGACATCAAACACATCCATGCCCGAGGCAGGATTCGAACCTGCGACCGTAGCAGTCGCGCGGTTCCGGACTGCGCGCCTAGAACCGCTAGACCACCGCGGCCGGCTCTGTTTTTTCCTTCTCCGGCTGTATTAGTTGTTTCGTTAATGATGTAAAATTTGCGGAAATGCTCTTCGTGTTGGTTCACTGAATACAGTGGAAGAGCGGCACGTTGCGCTAGGATTAGATCATCTTCCATCGAGATAACCTCATTACACTACTTTCGCGTCTGTTTGAGGGTTGTTGCAATAATCAGTTTGTGTTGTCACTTTACGGGTTTTTCATTATTATGAACATGTTTTCCTATAAATAAAGCTAATTTGGGTGACAAACTGAATGAATCCGAAATAAATCATTTCTCTGTAACGAGCCACCAAAGACGATGGGTCGCTTATACCAAAATACACAGAAAATATCCCTGAACAACCCGAGAAATTTTGTCGGTGGAGTTGTGGTCCACTCTGTATATCGTTCCTGTGACATCTCCACTTGATGATGAGTCTGCAGTGGTACAAAAAAGTATCGTATCCAAAAAGCGCCAACTGCCTTGCAGCAGTGGAAACACCAGTTACCTCTAGATCACCAAAGTTACGCGCTGTCGGGCTGGGCTAGCACTTGGATGGGTGACCGTCCGGATCTTCCGCGCGCTTTTGGCAAGGAGGGTGCACTCAGCTACATTGAGGCCAATTGAGGAGCTACATGACTGAGAAGTAGCGGCTCCGGTCACGAAAACTGGCAACGGCTGAAAGAACGGTGTGCGGACCACATGCCGCGCCATATCGGCATTCAGTTACGCCTATGTCTGAGGAAGTCATGGCGGCCGGTCGGTACTATTTGGTCGTCCGATGGAGAGAGAAAGAAAGAAATTCAAAAAGCAAGTGGTTGCATATTATACTTAGGCTACATAAACCACCAGTTTAAATCACTATTGCATATCGGATATAATGAATATACTGTTACTTTGCAAATTAATAACTACAAAGCAGCTATGCTCTGCACTAATACCATGAACGTGACCACGACGAAATTCTCCACCTGAAGACTGAGAGGAGGGAGAAGGAGGGGGTGGGTGGCGGTGAGGGGGGGGGGGGGTGAACCACCAAATTGGCTCAAATGGCTCTGAGCACTATGGGACTTCACATCTGTGGTCATCAGTCCCCTAGAACTTAGAACTACTTAAACCTAACTAACCTAAGGACATCACACACATCCATGCCCGAGGCAGGATTCGAACCTGCGGCCATAGCAGTCGCGCGGTTCCGGACTGAGCGCCTAGAACCGCGAGACCACCGCGGCCGGCAAGAACCACCGAATTTCGTAATGGTACTGCTGCAGAAACTGTTTTATTTATATAGTGAATGTTTTTATTTTTGATATTAAGTAAAACATGTGCCTACCTGAATACTAGTACTGTTCAGCTGCCGTGAAAGGTGTGTACTCTGCGTAACGTTTCATTCAACTCATTCTACAGAAAGCGATTCCCTGCACTGTGTGAGACAAATTGTGGTTGGCTTTTCTTTTTCTGTTGAGGGCCTGCGTTTCATTCTGCCGGGACCGTTGAAACCAATTCAGTGCTCGCTTCCGCACGCATGTATTTTTTCCAGCGATCCATTCTGCGGCTGCGAGGCGCCAGTGTCACGCCGGGTCCCCGGTGAGTAATCTCGGAATTACAACGAGGCGCAGCGAGGCGAGGATGACGCGCGGCGCCCGAGGTCCGTCAATATTGCCCTCGCGCCTCCCCCAGCTGCTTTCATTAGAGGGCCGCACCCCTCCGGCTCTGCACTTCTCCCCACCTACCACCACACACCGTGCGACCGCCTAATACGCTTTCCGTATTCGCGCCACCGTCTTTGTGGCTTCCGGTAAGCTCTTACTTAGTTTCGTTTTCTCTATGTTTACATGCAGTTAAGGTCTATAGGATTCAGCCGTACATCTCCTATACGGCTGGTTGCTCTCGTGTACTTGCGAGTAAACCAGAGGATGATTAGTTTTATGACGTGATGGACCCCAAAACTATAAAATTAATCATATTGATCTTTCGAAAACACTGCAGCATTCATTACTCTCTACGCATACATCTTCCAGCTGTGAAAGTGGAATAATAGTATCTTCAAATACCGAACTGCGTCAGTCGAATTGCGCCATCACTGATCTTGACAGATTCCTTAACAACGTTTTTATGACACCTCTTTCTTAGTCAGTTGATAACTGATAGTTTGAACATGAGACACGCCGCTGAACATGCATGATAATGCGTCGAATTCTGTAAAACTTATCGCATAAGAAAGTAACATGATCAATAATCTTTTTTTAATACTTGGCTCAAATGTGTAACTTCAACTGATCGCCCGCATCTCGTGGTCGTGCGGTAGCGTTCTCGCTTCCCACGCCGGGTTCCCGGGTTCGATTCCCGGCGGGGTCAGGGATTTTCTCTGCCTCGTGATGGCTGGGTGTTGTGTGATGTCCTTAGGTTAGTTAGGTTTAAGTAGTTCTAAGTTCTAGGGGACTAATAACCGTAGATGTTAAGTCCCATAGTCCTCAGAGCCATTTGAACCATTTAGCCATTCAACTGATCGCTCCTTTGATTGTAAGACGGGATTTGTGAAACGAACATTTGAAGGGGACCCTGGGATTTTACAACATCGACAAGCTTATACCCACGCTGCTAATCCGTTGCAGCAGAATTGTTCTTATATATTCGTGGTTCATCTAAAATCATTTACGGAATAGTTTAGCAAATTTTGTGCACGACGGTAATGTTCTTTGCAATGATGTCAATAATACCCTAGTTGCTTGAGAACGGCTATTCCGAGATACGTGGAAAGGGAAACATCTTCGTGGTATTAGTAAATCAGGAAGTGATATTGCAACAGTGGCTACCAATTCCGGCTAATTTCTTAAAAGGTTTTGGTTTTATTGACTTCGGAATGCAGGACTTCATTTTATGGACCTACGCCGTCTCATCCAGCAGTAGGCTTTTTGATATTTGAAAACGTTGCTACCCCAGCAAGCAGCTATCCTTCTTTCAGAAAGTAAAGCCAGTAGGACGGTAGGCTGTGTCTAACGAAACTTGTTTATTAATTCATCTATAAAAAGGACGTTCGCGTTCCCTACCAACTTTTGATATAGCACTGAGAGAGCCACCACACCTACGCTTCCATCCAAGTAATGAACCACCGTCGACATAACCACATGCCTCACTCGATATGATACTGCAGAAAGATTTGGTATCCAGCCCACGTTCACACAGAGGTAAGTAACGATGTCATACATCACCACATCTCCTCACCATTACAGGAAAATCTTGGCGATAAAATCTATTCCTTTTTTTAAAATTTGATATCTGGCAATGATACCAGAATAGTGAAGTCTCTTCACGCCCAGCTGTAGGGACACGTAACAGTTGATTCGGAAGACATTGGATTCCCTCTGTTGCGAAGCGAATGCCGTTCGAACAGCAAGACTCATTGAGAGCCCTTAACACATAAATCTGATTCACCGTTCCAAAAAAGTCCGTGGTAAATCAGGTTCGGTATACTATTAATATTACTGCACGTGACGATTAGCTTCATAAGCTCGCACCAATTGGACTGTTACTTTTTTCTGTGCACTATGCGTAGTTTCTGTTCCAAACGTATGCCTGTTTTGACAGTAGTTATGTAAGGCGAGATAAGGACTGCTTCCTCCTGGGATCTTTCAAATGGTTCAAATGGCTCTGAGCACTATGGGACTTAACATCTGAGGTCATCAGTCCCCTAGAACTTAGAACTACTTCAACCTAACTAACCTATGGACATCACACACATCCATGCCCGAGGCAGGATTCGAACCTGCGACCGTAGCGGTCGCGCGGTTCCAGACTGAAGCGCCTAGAACCGCTCGGCCACTTCGGCCGGCTGGCATCCTTCCCTGACCTCTGTTGGTACATGGTCTGCTGTTATTTTTATTCTGTTTCATTCTCTTGCATGATTAATGTAGATAGCACTACATATCGCTGGCTAGGATCCGGAGCTTGGTAGAATAAATCTTGTAATGTTGGTTTCTTGAAAAAAGTTTTGTCACAGTTCTGATTCGTTGGTGTATTTCAACTGTTGGCTCCCAGGAAAGAGATAAACTGAATCGAACTGTCTCATCTAATATGCCGGCCGGAGTGGCCGAGTGGTTCTAGGCGCTACAGTCTGGAACCGCGCGACTGCTACGGTTGCAGGTTCGAATCCTGCCTCGGGCATGGATGTGTGTGATGTCCTTAGGTTAGTTAGGTTTAAGTAGTTCTAAGTTCTAGGGGACTGATGACCTCAGAAGTTTAGTCCTATAGTGCTCAGAGCCATTTGAACCATTTCATCTAATATTTTGCCGCAGTACATGAAACCGTACATCCGTGTAATATTGCTGACAGCATGGTAGCTTCGTAAAGACGCAGTTTAGTTCGTGTTGACGGATCGACACTCAGGAAGAATGACGCTATCTATCTAACTATTTTACATTTTCCGCCCTTTCCTCTGATGTTTTGTTTTAATGTCATTTGTTGTTCTAGAGTCATACACAAATATTTTCAGCTGTCGACCAAGGCCTTACTGTATATCGTAGTCGAAGCATTCGCTTAGCTGTGAACACTTTTTTCGTTGTAAACGACACAGCTGTCTTCTTTCCTGCAGTTAATTTACCAGGTAGTACTGTTAGAAGAGAGAGAGAGAGAGAGAGAGAGAGAGAGAGAGAGAGAAAAGATCCAACGAAGAGCGGCACGTTTCATCACGGCATCGTTTAGTCAGCGTGAGAGCGCTACTGAGATGATCAACAAAGTCCATTGGCAGACGCTACAAGAGGGGGGTTGTGCATCACTGAGAGGTTTACTATTAAAAAGATTCGGACATATTACTTCCTCCCACATACATCTCATTCTCCCCACGCGCCATTCGCAAGTGGAACAGGGTAGGGACACCCTCCGCCACACACCATAATGTGGCTAGCGGAGTATGATGTACACGCAGACGTGGTTTCATTTTTATTCTCTCAAAATAAAAAAAATGGCTCTGAGCACTATGGGACTTAACATCTGAGGTCATCAGTCCCCTAGAACTTAGAACTACTTAAACCTAACTAACCTAAGGGCATCACGCACATCCATGCCCGAGGCAAAATTCGAACCTGCTACCGTAGCATTCGCGCGGTTCGAAATTGAAGCGCTTAGAACCGCTAGGGCACAACGGCTGGCTCAGATGTATAATTCCCGTGTTTTCTCTAAAAGGCTTAAGCCAAATTTCAGGATGGTTCTTTTGGAAAGGACGCGCCAATTTTCGTTCCCCATTCCGAGTCCGTACTCTGGCTCCTATGACTTCGTTGTCGACTGTAATTACAACTTCCCTTTTACCTCCGGCTCGAGCGATACCACTCTATATAGTACGCGGCAACGACCTTGGCTTTGGATGCGGATACGGGACAAAAAAAGGCCTCCACGTCAGGAGGAAGGAAATGGAGTGTGGAACGCGCGGCGGATGAGGTCCGCCTGTGGCTTGCCAGACGAAATTGGACAGCGGAGGTGCTGGCTGCCCACCCCCCAGACAGGTGGTCCTGTGGAACACAATGCGACGGGACGGGGAAAAAGGCGCCCACCGTACGTGCCTTAACGGCCCGCAATTAGAGCGGCGGTGTGGCCGAGCAAGGCAAGAAGAGCCGGCACCGTTAGCGCAGGTGCCGCCGCCGCCACCGCCCAATCCGGCGGCCCATCGCGGAAGCTGCCCGCTGCCAGGGTGTTGAACCCGCCCAAAGCGCCAAGGACGCACACGAGCAGGGGTCCAATCCGCCCTCGCCTCTTCCTCGCTGCTCCGACACAATGAGCAGTCTTCCCAGGCGTCTGTCGCGACCACAGCTCTGGGAAGCTCTTGACCTAGAACTCAGCTGCCAGTGGTGGCTGTCAAGGAGCAGCGCACCTCTTACCTTTAAATGCGAACATTTTAGGTTAGGCTTTACCGTGACTGCTGTTGATATCGAATGAAACAACAAGTTTACTGTTACCAGTCATTGTTTATTTCTGTATACAATTCATTTCGAAGATTTAAACCTGCATCACGAGGTGGATTTATACGTGTTAGTATGTCAGATGTGTCTGTTGTTTCACGATTTACGGGTAACTTGTGGCACTGTCTCCAGTGGTCATAACTTACCCCAATATCGTAACACAACACACGTATGTCTAAGTAACACATGTAAATCCACCTGATGATAGTGGCTTAAACCTTCGAAACGCGTTGCGGATATAAATAAAGAGTGAGTGGTAACAGTAAATTTGTTGTTTCATTCTACACCTGTTACCTGTTGTGTTCTAGACAACATTATTTTGCATCTCAAAATATTTATCTTTATTTGGTCTTTTCAGGCACTCTCTAACGCAACCGATAGTTATAACCGTGGACTGAAGCTGGATATTTTAAGCGAAAGTAAGTGTCGTATGCCGTCGTTGGTTAAGAAGCCTGGTGGTCTGGGGGCAAAACGCGTGTCTGAATACGGAAAGATCGCGGGATAGAATTCCACTGAGACTATGGAAAATTTTTAGTCTGCTTTTAACGTAGCCTTCACCTGTTAATGACGTGATGATTCATCGGGAACGACACGTGGATTAGATTCTCCTTTTCTCGACAGGATTAGTGGCGTATGTTAAGAATACATATTCCGCCGAGACAGGGTCAAATTCAAACAGGTCGTTGAGCCACATCAAATTATATTATTTATTATAATGGTTAAGGAGGTGATAGATGAGTTTTACCTCAAACAAAAACTCAAGTTTGGTGGTGAACTAATCAAGAGAGTATGAATAGGAAAGGAAGTCAGTCACAGATATCGCTTTTCAAAATGGCTCTGAGCACTATGGGACTTAACATCTGTGATCATCAGTCCCTTAGAACTTAGAACTACTTAAACCTAACTAACCTAAGGACACCACACACATCCATGCCCGAGGCAGAATTCGAACCTGCGACCGTAGCGGTCACGCGGTTCCAGACTGAAGCGCCTGGAACCGCACGGCCACTCCGGCCGGCTATCGCTTTTCACCTACACTATTTAATATCTCCCTGAAAGTTATCATAGGAGAGTTAATGGACGAAAAGGGACAAGGATGGAGTATCTACAGTTTTCTGACGACGTGAATGTTTAAGGGAAGTACAAGCATCAAGGTATTTAATAAAATGCTGTAAGACGTAAATAGCACATTCTAACGAAAATAAATAAGAGAAAGGCAAAACCATGATAAAAAGAAAAGGAGACAAGGCCAAAATCAGCCTCCAGGGCTGTCCATAAATTCGTGGGAGTACGAGGAGTTGAAGATTTCTTCTGGACAGCACGTTGCAAGGCTTCCCAGATATGCTCAATAATGTACATGTCTGGGAGTTTGGTGGCCATCGGGAGTGTTTGAACACAGAAGACTGGTCCAGGAGCCACTATCTAGCAATTCTAAACTTTTGGGGTGTCGCATTGTCCTGCTGCAATTGCCCAAATCCGTGGAAATGCACAGAGGACATGAATGGACGCAGGTTATCAGACAGGATGCTTAAGTACGTGTCACCTGCCAGAGTCGTATCTAGACGTATTAGGGGTCCCATATCACCCAAACTGCACACACCCTACACCATTATAGAGCCACCACCAGCTTGAACAGTCCCCTGCTGCAATGCAGGGTCCATGGATTCATGAGGTTGTCTCCATATCCGTACACATCCATCCGCTCTACACAATTTGAAACGAGACTCATCCGATCAGGCAATATGTGTCTAGTCATCAACTGTCCAGCGTCGGTGTTCATGAGCGCAAAGAGGCGTAAAGCTTAGTGACGTGCAGTCATCAACCGTACGTGAGTGGGCTTTCTGCTTCGACAGCCCGTATCGATGATGTTTCATTGAATGGTTCGCACGCTGACGCTTGTTGATGGCCCAGCGTTGAAATCTGCAGCAGTTTGTGGAAGGGTTGCACTCCTGTCACATTGAACGATTCTCTTCAGTCGTCGTCGGTCCTGTTCATGCAGGATCTTTTTCCGGCAGCAGCAATGTCGGAGGTTTGAAGTTTTATCGGGTTGCTGATTTCTCTACTCTCGTGAAATGGGCGTAATGGAAAGTCCTCACTCCATCGCTACCTCGGAGACACTGTGTCCCATCACTCGTGCGCCGGCTGTTACGTTCAAAGTCACTTAAATCTTGATAACCTGCCATCGTAGCAGCAGTAACCGATCTAGTTACTGCGCCAGACATTTGTTGTCTTTTATTGGTGTTGCCGACCACAGCGCCGTATTCTGCCTGTTTACATATCTCTGTGTTTGAATCTGCATGCCTGTACCAGTTTCTTTGGTGCTTCAGTGTAGAATACCCGGGATGAAGTCTGAGTCTGGTTCCTACGGTATTAACACTTAAACCTCAATATGTGGTTCCATACCATCCATAAAAGTTGCACTTCTTTTGTCACATAAACAGCCACCTGTTTGCATAGCAGAACACGCGCTATGGCTGCTGCGTTCACGTTTATATTTAACAAATTCCCAATTGCGAAAAGTTTCACTGTCATTCGTGACAACGGCGATACCATTGTGCTCTTCTTATCAAATACTTTTCGTATTCCGTAGACAGTACGTAGTTCTATTAAATGTGAGGGAGTACATCGAGAGTTCCGCTTTCGAGCAACAGCAACAGTGGTGCCCTACGACCTGTAGTCATACGCTGAGGGAACCGGTTAGGCAGAAGGACCGCAGCTCGGCAGACGCGGGACGGGGATCAGCTGTTGGCTGGCGTGGTCTGGCGGCGCCCTCTACTCGCGCCGGCAGACTGCACTGCACTGCCGCGCCGAGCGCCTCCCACGCAGCGAATGTCCTTGTGCTGCCGACACCGTCTGGGCGTCGCTTCTCGCCCAGCCTGCGTTGTCGGCCCACTCACCTGTCACTCTGTCTTTCGACCAATGTGGCTTCGTGCAGTTTTCTTCTCGGGCCTGTATTGCCTTGGAGTTTTTAAATTATATAGCGGCGAAAAATAAATGTTGTTTAACCGCTATTTATTTCTTACTCCAAAGAGCTGTGTTTATTGCTTTTCCTATTTAATTGCAATCGATTTATTAGCTACAGATCTCCATATTTAGGAATAAAACGTGGAAATTAATCATTTTAGTTCAACCTGTTAATTTTGTTTTCACACCTGTTGATAGGTCCGCCCCAGTAGCTGAGTGGTCAGCGTGACGGATTGCCGTCCTCTGGGCCCGGGTTCGATTCCCGGCTGGGTCGGAGATTTTCTCCGCTCAGGGACTGGGTGTTGTGTTGTGTTCCTCATCATTTCATCCCCATCCGGCGTGCAGGTCGCCCAATGTGGCGCCGAATGTAATAAGACCTGCGATATGGCGGCCGGACCTGCCCCGCGAGGGGCCTCCCGGCCAATGACGCCAAACGCTCATCATCATCATCACCTGTTGATAGGTGAATGAGCTGCTTCTCATCCAGGTGATATGCTTCCTCGTGTACTCTATGTACATTGAGTGTGCGTTTTACAACTGAAGATGGAGCCTTGTGGCTTCTCAATAGATTGAACTTCTTTTGGGAAACAATAAATAGAACTGTATGGATTCAGTAAAAAAGGAATAAATAGTATTTGTTGGTAGTCGAGAAAATGTTGGGAGCTGAAGTCGTTACCTCTTCCATCACAATGGAATGTACAATATCATCAAAATATTAGGCAGACGACATCGATGTGGTAAAAATAACACCCGTGAAGTGCTAAGAACAGTTTCTGTACACGGTTCTAGGCGCTTCAGTCCGAAACCGCGCTGCTGCTACGCTCGCAGGTTCGAATCCTGCCTCGGGCATGGATGAGTGTGATGTCCCTACGTTGGTTAGGTTTAAGTAGTTCTAAGTTCTAGTGGAATAATGACCTTAGATGTTAAGTCCCATAGTGCTTAGAGCCATTCGAACCATTTGAAGTTTCTGTACAATCCACGGACAGACGATCAGAATTATTTTCTAGGACGTTTCTGGTCGTCCATCTCCCCAAAACTGTTAAGAGACAAGGAAGTGCGATCCAAACGCAGATTGGATTTTTGTGTAGTTTTAACCGAGTGAAAGCTGCTAATTTTTGGAAATAATCAGATATTATTAACAAGAAACGACAATAAGGAATATATATATATTGAGAGGCCATCGTCAGAATACCCAGACTAGTGAACAGTGGTCGACAAGAGGTTCGCGAACTTACGCCACTTATTGCCCGAATTGCCCGTTTCTGAGTCGAAAATATCCTTTGAGAATGGCAAGAGGTACCCCAAAATATAATACCATACGACATAAGGGAATGAAAATAAGCAAAGGAGACTAGTTGTCGTGTCGAACGGTAGCTTACTTCATATACCATTCGAATAGTAGAAATGGCACGATAAACTGTTTGAACAAGATCCTGAACGTGGGCTTTCCACGTCATTTTTCTGTCTATCTGAAAACCTAGAAATTTGACCTGTTCTGTTCCACTAATTATATGCCCATTCTGTGAAATTAAAACGTCGGGTTTTGTTGAATTGTGTGTTACAAACTGTAAAAATTGATACTGTGATGTAGTGTTAGTTTATTTTCTACAAGGCATGAACTTATGTCATGTACTGCACTATTTGAAAAAGAGCCAATGTTGCACACAACATCCTTCACTGCCAAGCTAGTGTCATCAGCAGACAGAAATACTTTAGACTTATCCGTAATACTAGAAGGCATATCATTTATATACACTACTGGCCATTAAAATTGCTAAACCACGAAGATGACACGCACAGACGCGAAATTTTAACCGACAGGAAGAAGATGCTGTGATATGCAAATGACAAGCTTTTCAGAGCATTCACACAACGTTGGCACCGGCGGCGACACCCACAACGTGCTGACATGAGGAAACTTTCCAACCGATTTCTCATACACAGACAGCAGTTGACCGGCGTTGCCTGGTGAAACGTTGTTGTGATGTCTCGTGTAAGGAGGAGAAATGCGTACCATCACGTTTCCGACTTTGATAAAGGTCGGATTGTAGCCTATCGCGATGGCGTTTTATAGTATCGCGACATTTGTGCTGGCGTTGGTCGAGATCCAATGACTTAGCACAATAAGGCATCGGTGGCTTCAGGAGCGTAATACGGAACACCGTGCTGGATCCCAACGGCCTCGTATCACTAGCAGTCGAGATGACAGGCATCTTATCCGTATGGCTGTAACGGATCGTGCAGCCACTTCTCGATCCCTGAGTCAACAGATGGGGACGTTTGCAAGACAACAACCATCTGCACGAACAGTTGGACGACGTTTGCAGCAGCATGGACTATCAGCTCGGACACCATGGCTGCGGTTACCCTTGACGCTGCATCACAGACAGGAGCGCCTGCGATGGTGTACTGAACGACGAACCTGGATGCACGAATGGCAAAACATTTTTTCGGATGAATCCAGGTTCTGTTTTCAGCATCATGATGGTCGCATCCGTGTTTGGCGACATCGCGGTGAACGCACATTGGAAGCGTGTATTCGTCATCGCCATACTGTCGTTCCACCCGGCGTGATGGTATGGGGTGCCATTGATTACACGTCTCGGTCACATCTTGTTCGCATTAACGGCACTTTGAACAGTGGACGTTACACTTCAGATGTGTTACGACTCGTGGCTCTACCCTTCATTCGACCCCTGCGAAACGCTACATTTCAACAGGATAATGCACGACCACATGTTGCAGGTCCTGTACGGGCCTTTCTGGATACAGAAAATGTTTGACTGCTGCCCTTGCCAGCACGTTCTCCAGATCTCTCAGCAATTGAAAACGTCTGGTCAATGGTGGCCGAGCAACTGACTCGTCACAATACGCCAGTCACTACTCTTGATGAACTGTGGTATCGCATTGAAGCTGCATGGGCAGCTGTACCTGTACACGCCATCCAAGATCTGTTTGACTCAATGCCAAGGCGTATCAAGGCCGTTATTACGGCCAGAGGTGGTTGTTCTGGGTACTAATTTCTCAGGATCGATGCACCCAAATTACGTGGAAATGTAATAAAAAAAATGGCTCTGAGCACTATGGGACTTAACTGCTGAGGTCATCAGTCCCCTAGAACTTAGAACTACTTAAACCTACCTAAGGACGTCACACACATCCATGCCCGAGGCAGGATTCGAACATGCGACCGTAGCTGTCGCGGGGTTCCAGACTGTAACGCCTAGAACCGCTCGGCCACAACGCCCGGCCGAAATGTAATCACATGTCAGTTTTAGGATAATATATTTGTCCAATGAATACCCGTTTATCATTTGCATTTCTGCAAATTTAATGGCCAGTAGTGTAAATAAGGAACAGGAGTGGCCCCAACGATGATCCCTGGGGCACCCCCCCCCCCGCCCCCATTTCACTGTACCCCATTCAGACCCCACATCACAGCTATTCTCAACACTGTGAATAGTGACATTTTGCTGTCTGCTGTTAAAGGAAGAGGTGAACCAGTTGCGAGCTACTACCCGTATTCCATAATGGTACTACTTCTCGAGCAAATTTTGTGATCAACACAATCGAACGCCTCAGTTAAATAAAAAAAAAAAGATGCATTTGAGGAAATTCGCAGTGTTTCAAATGTGGTGGGACTGACGATAGTATCTGTTGTCGCCGACTGCTGCAAGCGTCAGAGCCCGTGGCTAAGAGCTGAGGCGCGGGTCCAGCAGTGAGCGCTAGCGGGAGCGCCGGCACGCGGACTGCTCGTCCTTGAAGACGCGGCGGCGGCGGCGGCGGCAGAGGCAGCATCAGCGGCCCAGGGCCAGAGGCGGCGGAATGCAGACTGCGGGGGCGGAGACGTGCGCCGCATGGTGCGCCCTATTACATATGTAATGCAGCTGCTCGCTGTCCGCTGTCCGAAACGGCGCATACCGGGCCCCTGCTCCCGGCCGTCTGGGCGGCGCGCGGCGCCCGCCGGCCGGCCGGCCGATGAACCGCGCCTCTCGTTCCCCAGCTCCGTCGTGGGCGGCTCGCGCCGGCCCGGGGCTGCGTGAGTATGTCGGCCATTAATTTAAGTGCCGCTTGTGTATATAGTCGTAATAACAGGGCCGGCTCACCAAATAACATGTCGTCCAGACTGATTCCGTCCGGGGGTCGTCTCGATGGCCGCACGTCTCGAACTTATTGACCCCGGCCGGTAATACTGCACTGCCGGACAATAGACGACGCTTCGGAACTAGCGCTCTTCATTTCTCGCCGTCCATTTTAATAGGAAAAGCGTCGTGCCTGCGGCGAAACACAATTCCCGAGACCCTCGATGCAATGGTATGCGTCTATGATTGGTACAGATCTATGATCCAGTTCGTATTAATGACGAGTTATATATGACCGCTCTGAGATACCTGTTTTCTGTGACCGTAATGGCGCCGAAATCCGTCTGGCGCCAGCTGACACGACACTGGAACATACTAGCGCATTGGTTTCGTAGTTACAAACATTTCCTAATGACCACATCATGAGCAAATGTTATAGTGGCGTAAAAGGCGAGCACATGATGCATTCTACGCATCGAGGGACAGGGAATGCTTAGCGGTGTCACCAATGTGGTCACTCTATCGGTCCCACGCTACATGCACTGGACTCGCATTCGGGAGGATGACGGTTCAATCCCGCGTCCGGCCATCCTGATTTAGGTTTTCCGTGATTTCCCTAAATCGTTCCAGGCAAATGTCGGGATGGTTCCTTTGAAAGGGCACGGCCGACTTCCTTCCTCGTCCTTCCCTAATCCGATGAGACCGCTGACCTCGTAGTTTGGTCTCTTCCCCCAAAGAACCCAACCCAACCCACGCTACATGCTCCAGATGTCGCATACGCTGGTAACCGTCAACGATGGAGTAAGCACCGCGCTGGGCCATTCTTTCTGCTGCTGGCTCTCCCTAGACTTATTTACGTTTTACGTTGCTGTCGTTTGTTAACTTGATACATAAAGTTTCTGCTTCACGTTACCCAAAATGAAGAGTACAGTGGCTAAGTACGTTCACCATACTTCAAAGAACAAACCATTCTTGTGTGTGCGTGAGTGTGTGTGTGTGTGTGTGTGTGTTTGTTTGTGTGTGAGGGCGTGTGTGTCTGTCTGTTTGTCTGCCGTGTTTCCAAAGTATCATCATCCGTGTGACTGGATTTCTGGGGTGAAGTAGTCTGAAGTAGAGCCGTAGACCCTATTAAGGTGGTGGATTCTGATTAATTTAACGTTCAATTTTATTTCTTTTGTCTTCACTTTGCTTCAATCGACATTATCTTCCACGGTGGCTTGCGGTACCTTGAGCCTGTGCCACCGTGCACATGCCACGGGACAGACATATTCGAGGTGGATTGATGTCGGACGTAATACTTCGACCTTGTTGACAAGTTTCATAGTGGATATTCGAACATCTTCTCTGAAGAGGTCCTGGACCCGAGACCAACGAGGTGCAAAGACTATTTCCCGAAAGCACCGATTCTGGACTGCCCGGAGTAGGCGTATGGATGAGGGACAAAAGTGCTCCACGACGAGCAGCGGTAAAGAAGCGCCGGGAGGACTGTTGCAAAATAATAGCGGAGCTCGGGCCTGGTACGTAATTGCGTGCTGGCCAGTGTAGGGTAGATCTGGTGGAGAAGTTAGAGCAGCTTGATTCGTTTCTCTCGTACATGTGTGTTAAAAATGATCGTGTCGTCCAGGATAATACCAAGTATTTAAGCCTGTTCGTCCGTTTGAGTGGTCGACTGTGCAGAATCAGACAATCACGGAGATCGAGGCGTCGTCATGAGAACATTACAGCCTTCGTCTTTCCTACATTGAGTTTATTACAGTTTTGTGCCGCTCATTGTTCAGTTAACGTCAGTTGTCGCTACGGGAGCACTCGTCACAGACATATGCGGCAGAATGACGCTCTTGGCTGGCGGGTCACGAAGCACACTAGCCTTTGCTGCTGCACTTCACCCAACCACGCGCCTTCGTAGTGCAAACCGCTATAGACGTCGAATAATAAAGGTCTCCACAGTATATTATGGAGCTGGGGCATGGCGGACAGTAAACACCTGTTACTTGTGAAGCCTAAATTCTGGTGTCCCTTCGTGCTCTTCGAAAGGAGCTAGCTGTCTTCCGGCTCATGCTTCACCTTCTCGCTTTTTCCACTGCCATCATCATTAACAGATACGCAGCTCACTCGCAACATCCTCTCATCGTCAATATTTACGCATATCTCACGATGAAAAGTAAGTGTGTTCGAATATTGGTGAATTGTTCAGTCAAGTCGTTTAATTAACGAGAGAGTTTTCGTCTACAACAAGGCCATGAGGCTTTCCAATACGCCTGACTGAGTGCCTTTCCAGAATTAGCTTCGATTATCCTGACTTGCTTCAACGCAGAAAATATGCGTTAGGGAGAGGGAATGCTGATGTTAGACACTACTCAGCAAGTATCAGTCGTTTTTGTGTTAATTTGATAAAGCTATCTGTTACTCCGATCTCACAGATCCTGATGCTGTTCTGTGCCACATCTTAGACAGCTGCGCATCTGAAAACACTGACATGTAGAATACTCGAAAAATCAATACGCACTTAAAAAAACATCTTTACAGTAACAAACGGCATTACTTTTACGAAAAACGTATGCGGACATAGCAAGCTTCACACGCGCTTCGGTTGTGGTGAATCTTTGTCAGTGATCTAAAAAGTTATATAGTGTCCCCATTTCAACTGGTGAAACTCTGCTCCAACTATCTCCCAGCAACAAGCTCACAACACTATCCCTGATGACCTCGATATCAACCACAAACTCGCTCCGAGCCCAAAACAAACCTGGCGCCCCACGTCTAGGTAGCCACTTTGCCCTAGCGATCTCGAGACTCGTTTCACTCGTAGAAACTCCGTAGCTGTACATTCAACTATGCCGTTACCTTGATTGTCGAGAATTACTCGTTGGCTCCGCATAAAAAAGAAGAAATACAAAGTAATGCTACAGACCCCCACGCTGCCGACAAGAACACTGCGTCTTTGTGGTGGCGGGGCTCGGCGTGGCGTTATTAAGAGTAATACGCTGATGAGAATCGAGTCCTGGACGGAGGGGCGCCGCGGCCACACCTCCCGTACGTCGCCGTGTTTTTGTAGCGCGCCCGGCACCGCAAATTGCCGTACTCTTCATCTGGCCTATTTGCGGTCGGCCCTGCGGGGACTGTACGTCATGCTTGTTGCAGTAACGCTCTCAGCGGTCTGCCGGGGCTCCGCGCTGCTGTCATCCCCAATCCCTCGGTTCCTCCTCTCAGCGGTTCACTGCCCAACGGTGACCTTCCGGTATTCTGTAGCACCTACACAGGTCGCCTTGCAAATCGTCGAACCAGATAAATCAGTTCTAAACGCAACATAAAGAAGTGAACATCTATGGCAACTTCTTAATAAGGCTTCCAATTCCAAACCGCAACTACTTTTAGACTGATGATGGTGAGGTCCCATACACCGAGGAGCGTAGGGAACGACGCGGGAGACCCGCACCGGCGGCTACGTAAGGACCTAGCGGAGTTGGTTTGCCATTGCCTTCCTCCGACCGTAATGTGGATGAATGATGATGTTGAAGACAACTCAACAACACCCAGTCAACTCGAGGCGGGGAAGAATCCCCGACCCCCTGGGAATCGAACCCGGGACCCCGTGCGCGGGAAGCGAGAACGCTACCGCAAGACCACGAACTGCGGACACTTTTAGACTGTGCCATTATAAAACCAACCGAACAGTGCTAGTACCTCGGATCAGTAATAAAATCCACAGCGTCCACGGATAAAGGCGTTGAAAACTGTTTAAAAACTGGTTGGTTGAAATCGCTAACGTAAGTTGTCTGTTATGCGAAAAAGCCTGTCAAAGTTCAAGGAAATATAAGATAAGCTCTGACGTACCATTCAAAATACTGGGCAATGCGCAAATCACACGAATGGAAGCTCCAAAGTACAGAAACAAAGATGTGACGCTGATTTCGTAGAGTGGCTCTGAAAGTCAGAGAAAAGAACGACTACACTACATCCGAGGCTCGTTAACAAACCCGAAAAACTTCAAGAGAATCACTTCGCTGGTAAGGGCTTGTCGTGCAACGCGGACAACCATTACACAAGGAAAGTTCTCGACATATGAGAGCCGAGAAGAGACCCTGGACGCCCACCACACACATCGTTTAGGACCCCAAAGGTTAACATGGAAACGATAGGAATGCTTCCTGAAATGAGGCATGTATCTTCAGAATGGCGTAACAAAACTAGGAGTTCATATCCCAAGAGGTATGGGAAACAAGTCACGGAAGAAGAAGAAGAAGAAGAAGAAGATGGGGAGACACACACACACACACACACACACACACACAGAGAGAGAGAGAGAGAGAGAGAGAGAGAGTGAGTGTGAGAGAGAGAGAGAGAGAGAGAGAGAGAGAGAGAAATTTTTCTCGTTGTAGTGTATCCGCAATACCCCACAGACTTTTCAATCCACAATGAACCTGAATCAGAGAATCAAATATGTGTGCTATGATCAGACTCAAAAAGGAAATTTGCTAGTGTGGCTGTTTTCTGCGGCAAGTATATGAATATTCGTTTCATAAATTCTAAAAGAAAACTTTACTATTCACCGAAAAAATGCATCTGTCTGTAATATAAAAGGCGAAACGCCTCTCGAACGTACATAAATATAATATTTCAGCAAGGAAAAGGCGTTTACATTCATGAATGAATGATTGCTATTTATTTAGAGGAAAAATTTTGTGACACCTGGGATTGAAAGTCCTTTATTCTATTTCGAGTAGAGGATGTATTAGAGACGGCAGATAAGAATAGGACTCAGACACACTGACCGGCGTCGAGCAGGCAGTGCTCTTCTGGTTTGCGCCTCTGTGTGCGTACTGTGCAACGCTTTGCCGTACAAGGCAAAGAGGCAAAGCGCAGTACGCCGTTTCAAGGAGGCAGGGGAGCGAGCGAGACCCGAACCTGATACGCACGCCGTACTGATCACTTTTGGTCTGGTGCACCAGCCACCCCGAGTGTGGTTTTTGAACAGTACCCCACAGACTTTTCTATCCACAATGAACCTGAATCAGAGAATCAAATATGTGTGCTATGATCAGACTCAAAAAGCAAATTTGCTATTGTGGCTGTTTTCTGCGGCAAGTATATGAATATTCCCTTGTACACGAATGGCTGGTTGCACACCAATCTTTTTCTTAGAAAATGTGATAGACAAACAGGTAAAAAATGACAATATGCAGAAAAAAGTTTACACATTTCACAGACGGCGCACACGAATTCCCACCACTTGGTATTTGATAAGGAGGAGCATCCGGACGCAGAAGCGAAGTAATGAAAGTATCTTCAACTCATGAAACGAATCGAGGCCCGTGAGCTCAGCAGAACGCTAGAAAGAAGAGTAGGAATATGTGTACTCTGCATTTCATCGCTTGCCATGTGCACCGTCTTCTTTTGGGGACTGCATATGGGAAGAAAGAATGTCGCGCTCTGTTACATGCTATGGCTGGGGAAATTCTACTCTACATCCATTTTCCCGGCATGTTAATCCTTTAGCATCGAGGGAGAAACGTCAAGTAGATGGGAAGGTATGGACCGAACCAGTGGCAGGTTCAAGTCGTTCCCGGAGACATCCTTGGATGACTCGATTGGAAGAGCAATGCTAAAGAATTAGAGTTGTCTAGATTAGACTCTCCGCGGGACACAGATGTTGTCACACAAGTTTGGTAGAAAAAAAAATTATAGGAACAGAATACTAGTCACCTAGTACGTTATACAGATTAATCCATTAATTTTCGGGCATTCAGCCGTGTTAATCCATCTCTTTGGGAGACGTTTAATGGATTATTCATTACGCCGTGAGAAGCTTGAAATAAACGAAAGTAAATTACTTTGCTACTGGAACGTTCTCCAGTGCCTCGGAGAGTACAACACAAAAACTACCGCAGGTTTATTCCCTCGACATCCGAACTGTGCTACTATCTGATCTCTAAGTCACACTGCTCTCGCCGAACACCAACAACGTCGGAGCACACATCAAAGAAAAGTTTTATTTGTACATTTTTCGGTTTTCGTGGCATTGCACCCTACTGCACCTCGGATGAAAGGCATGTCTGCAAGATGCTGTAACGGGTAACGTTCCATCGTCGAAAATCAGTCACGAACTGCAGAGCGTGATTAATTCCACCGTGGGTGCATCTCAGGCGATTGTGTATTGTCGATGCATCAGGCCATATTATTTACAAAATATAAGCGGTTTACAAATACATCCGTCCCACGCATTGAGACTTCCTACCAGATGAAATATTTACACTCAAGAGCCAAAGAAACTGGTGCACCTGACTAATATCGTGTAGGGCTCCGGCGAGCACACAGAAGTGCCTCATTACGACGTGGTGCGGACTCGACTAATGTCTTAGTTAGTGATGAAGGGGATTAGCACCATGAATGCTGCAGGGCTGTCCATAAATCCGTAAGAGTACGAGGGGGTGGAGATCTGAACAGCTCGTTGCAAGGCATTCCAGATATGCTCAATAATGTTCATGTCAGGGGAATTTGGTGGCCATCGGAGGTGTTTTAACACAGAAGACTGGTCCTGGAGTCACTATTTAGCAATTCTAAACTTTTGGGGTGTCGCATTGTCCTGCTGCAATTTCCCAAATCCGTGGGAAAGCACAAAGGACATGAACGGATGCAGGTTATCAGACAGGAAGCTTAAGTACGTGCCACCTGTCAGAGTCGTATCTAGACGTATTAGGGGTCCCATATCACCCAAACTGCACACACCCTACAACATTATAGAGCCACCGCCAGCTTGAACAGTCCCCTGCTGCAATGCAGGGTCCATGGATTCAAGAGGTTGTCTCCAAACCCATACACGTCCATCCGCTCGATACGATTTGAAACGAGACTCGTCCACCAGTCAACATGTTTCCAGTCATCAACAGTCCAATAACGGTGTTGACGGGCCCAGGCGAGGCGTAAAGCTTTGTGTCGTGTAGTCATCAAGGATACACAAATCCGAAGGCCCTTATCGAGGATGTTTCGTTGAATGGTTCGCACGCTGACGCTTGTTGAGGGCTCAGCGTTGAAAACTGCAGCAATTTGCGGAACGGCTGCACTTCTGCCACGTTGAACGATTCTCTTCAGTCGTCGTCGGTCCCGTTCTTACAGGAGCTTTTTCCAGCCGCAGCGATGTCGGAGATTTGATGCTTTATCGGATTCCTGATGTTCATGTTACACTCGTGAAATGGTTGTAAGGGAAAGTCCAAACTTCACCGCTACCTCGGAGATGCTGTGTCCCATGGCTCGTGCGACGGCTGTAACGTTCAAACTCACTTAAATCTTGATAACCTGCCATAGTAGCAGCAGTAACCGATCTAAAAACTACCGGCAGACACTTTTTGTGTTATATAGGTGTTGTGTACATAGTTCCGCGTAGTCAGTGCGTACACAACTTTCCCACTAGAGCGCGCCCCGCTAAGCACAACAGCGCAGGCGCAGCGCTCGTCCGTCTCCGCACTACGAGATGGCGCTGTCTTAGAGACGGACCAAATTCTGCTTCCGCCGATCCGCGTATTAATATGTAACGCAGCCAATGAGATTGCTGCTAACGTAGAACCTTTTCTCCTCGCGGATCACACCCGCGCAGTGATACCTGAACGCTCTAGGTATTATAACGAGTGTACAGACCTCCCATTAGTCAGTCTGCATTAGTCTGCATTAGTCTATAGTCAAGTTTCAGTCTGCGCCTAATGAGATCATCATATTCCTGTAGGGGACTTATGACCTAAGATGTTGAGTCCCATAGTGCTCAGAGCCATATTCCTGTACATAGCCACGAAGAGAAATGTATAGACACTTTGTCAAGTATCAGAGATATGTGAGAATAAGATTAACGTACCAAGACCAAAGGAACTTCAGATTGTCAATTGTAAACAGCATCCAGAATCAAGTTACGTAATATCTATGCTTTTTATTATTTTAATAAATGTGTGTGAAAATTAATCTAGTTCTGTTTAAAGTTGGTCACCGTCAATCTGCTACTCTGAGCGTGCAAGTGGCATTTCTATCGTCTGACCTAACGGCACAAGATAAACACGCCACTATAAGACCACGAGACATATTGCTGACACTCGCCTACTTCGTTAGAGCGACAAGTCAAGTAATCTGATGGTGTGTGTACCGAAGGTCTTACAGTACGCACACCACAATAGGCGTTGCCGACCGCAGCGTCGTATTCTGCCTATTTAAATATCTCTGTATCTGAATATGCATGCCCATACCAGTTTCTTTGGCGCTTCAGCGTTTGGTTGCTTATGTAAATGGTCCGTTTTGGTTACTATGCCGTGTATGCAGTGTAGACACGAGAGGTTTTGAGTGGGATTTGGTTGGTATCAGCCTCTAATTGCTGTGCGGATGGATGAAAGAAACGAAGAGTTGGCTAGGCAGCGGTCGTGCACGGAGTCTGTCTCTCCGGCGCAGGGACAGGCGGCTTCGGCAGCGGCGGCGCTGACCTCGAGACGGCGTGTTGCAGCAGGGATTGAGGGCGCTGTATCGGCGCCGCTGCCACCCACGTGGCGAACGCAGCGGCCAAGACGTCCTCATTACACGCGCATCCAGAAATCATTAGCACGGCACCCTGCCTGCTGCCTGCTGCTTGCTCCCTGCCCGGCCCCCACCCTGCGCACGGACGCCACGCCAGACTGCGTGGGCGGACGCCGCCGTTGCAGCCACCACTTGAGATCTGGATAAGCACCTGCTCGCTAAGCTCAAGGTGGACACAGCATTTGCAGAATAAGATCTCGTCTCGCACCCGATGTTTTCAATTTAAGATGTGGGTAGTTAGAAAAATACTTTTAAAAACTGTGGGGACAGGTTCCTTACATAAAACAAAAAAAAAAAAGAAAAAATTCTTCGTTTCCGAGTTGATAATAAAAGTTTACAATTTAAGTAACTGGAGTTCATGGACTCATAAACTCATAATAAATAGTCGAAAGATCCCCCTCCTGCGCCGGCCGGAGTGGCCGAGCGGTTCTAGGCGCTACAGTCTGGAGCCGCGCAACCGCTACGGTCGCAGGTTCGAATCCTGCCTCGGGCATGGATGTGTGTGATGTCCTTAGGTTAGTTAGGTTTAAGTAGTTCTAAGTTCTTGGGGACTGATGACCTAAGCAGTTAAGTCCCATAGTGCTCAGAGCCATTTGAACCATTTTTTTGAACCCCTCCTGCTTCTAAACACGCATGCCCTCGTCGGATTATGGACTGTCACCCCTTTTCAAATGTTTCCTGACGGTTGCGAATGATTTCGCAGGCTTCCATAACACGCCGATGAAGAATTTATGCATACGGGTGGTCTGCTGCGTAGACCAACTGTTTAAGGTGCCCCCAGTGACAATAATCCAAAGGATGGAGGTCGGAGGACCGTGCAGGCCGTGGACTCCTCTACCTATCCATCTGTCATGGTATATACCAGCAAGAGCATCTGGCGCTCCAAAATGCATAAAACATATGTTTCTTTTTACTTGCAGGTGCACTTTTCTAGCAGATCTTGGAGGGTGCTCTGAATAAAGTGCCTGTAGACAGCGTCTGTACAACATGACGCAAGTCATGATAAAATCACGGATTTTTGTTGGGAACTGCACAGCTTCTCGCATACAGATAACAAAAACATCCTAACTGTCTAGAATTATCCGCGCAATCGATTATCAAAATATGAGACAGATATAATTGTGAATTTCTTAAAGTTTTCAAGTATCTGACTAGGCAGTAAACATAAAATTTTCGAAATTTTTGAAAACATACTCAGAAATATTAAAATTTGTTAAAATTAAAATTTAAAACATTCTTGATCGCATTTTTATTGGAGTGAGTGACCAGTTTCGGCTCTTTCATAGAGTCATCTTCAGACTACAGAGTGGTGGATGGACATTGCCAGACGAGTTTCGTCGACCCTCGTCGCTCGTGTAACTAGTTTCCACCAGTACGATCTAAAAAAAAAAAAAAAAAAAAAAAAAAAAATAGATATCGTTGACGAAGGTCTTGGTAACGAATATTGTAAAAATAAGCTTCAGGTCAGCAACTGAAACATCTGTTGCGGTGCTTGTGGTTTAGCAACATTTATAATGTATCAGATGAAACTAGCAAAATATAGTCAATCAAAAAGGCACTTTTGGTTACAAAATTCTCTTGAGACACATTCTAGAACATTGATCAAGTGCGTGGGACCCGTTTGAAATATGATTAACTAGGGACACTGAACCTATGTTAACAAGTGCAGCATGAATGGTTACGTGTTGCAGGCCGCGGTGGCCGAGCGGTTCTAGGCGCTTCAGTCTGGCACCGTGCGACTGCTACGGTCACAGGTTCGAATCCTTTTTCGGACATGGATGTGTGTGATGTCCTTAGGTTAGTTAGGTTTAAGTAGCTCTAAGTCCCATAGTGCTCAGAGCCATTTGAACCATTTTGGTTACGTGTTTGTTTAAGCAACAGAAACGCGTCGACGAAATCCTGGAAACCTGAACTGGTCGACGCTTGAAGAAAAACACCAACTAACCTACGAAAGGCTATTTACAAGTTCTAAGTGAGGAATCTAGGATTACACTACAGGTTCGTACGTGTCGCTGCGCGGTGACAGCGAATGAAGTCGGAAGTATCCTTTGCCACGCTCTTCACAGTGGTTTGCAGAGTTTGTTTGTAGCTATATGAGGAGAACAGTTGGTATGATCATGGATGGTGTTTGGATTTTTTTTTCTGTATATGTCCTAGTAAGACCTCTCAGAAAGCTGTTTGCCAGGAATCGAATACGAACAGTAACTTGCCTATCCGCAGTACATGACTGTGATGCAGTACTGGATGAATCTCATTAGAGAACTTGGATCGTTTATGTGACAGGGTTATGGGAAAGGGTGCTTGTATAATGCGTGGAAATCCTAGAGCCCATTTCCAGTTTAAATATGCAGCAGGTTGTCTGGGCTGTAGAATGACTAGTCTGACGGCAGCAGAGAATGCACAGGGCTGGGAAGATGGTCTTGCCGCAGAGGGGGTCCTGGAATTCCCGCACTGGGGTGCCCATGAGCCGCTCCGTCAAGACAATTACCCAGACACTTTATTTCACGGTAATTCCCGGCCATTACAATTGGCTGGTCATTGTGATACGAACCCACGAACGGCTAGTTGTCAGGTTCTTGCTGCCTGCGCCGTAAATCTCCATAACCATTTCCTTGATATATTACTTCTCGGGAGCGTAGCTAGTACTTCATTCACTGGGATGCAGCCTATCGCAAATGGAACTGATATCAAATGTTACTGCAGTCATCGAGTGGCAGGGCATAATGAATTAAAGTATGGTCTTTTCTCAGCAAATGCCATAGTCTGCGTGCTACACATCTGATTCTTTCTATTAAAAATTTTTCACCCGCTACCGTTAAAGATAGAACAGGCTATTCAGTTAAAAATGAAGCGCAAGAGACCGTTCAGCCAAATATGTGGCGATCTCGTAATGGGTCAGAGGCAATCAAGATTGAGGTAATTTGCGACATTTTCGTAACAAACGAGAGAAACCTGACGAAAATTCTTGGTCAGATCTGGTGAATAGAAATTTAATTCTGGTCACATCTAGTGTATGTGTGTTCATGTGTATACACAATAAACTCGATGAATTGCTCGATATGTGCTGTGTATTTACGCCCTCTGCGTTTCTCCTGCCCGTAATTGAGATGTATCATGTGAGTTTTTGTTGGTTTTATGCTGCGAGGACGATAAGCCAAGCACTTATTTGAAGCTTAAAAGACACTATAGAAATAACGGCTCTGTCTAAGCATCAACTAGTTAAAGCTACACTAGTAGTATTAGCAGGAGGATAGATCAAAAAGTAATGCCTCCTGTGTCACAAAAAATATATAATAGTGAACAAGTAACAGCGTAATTAGTGTAGAGCGTAGCCAGAGCTGCCCTGAAAAATTCATGGTTTTGTTTCCTGATCCATTTAACTCAGAATGATTTTAAAGCTGTTGATTGTGAACTCTAACGTGTCTGTCTCCTCGAATCACATCAGCATGACCGCGACTGGCATCTGTGAAAGATACCAACGGCCGGCCGCTTCGTGGTTTGTTTGTGATGTACGTTTAGTCGCTACCAAACTTGTTCACCCAACGCCACGCATTACTGATGTCCACTGCAGAGTCTTCATATACTTGCTTCATGAATGGGGTTAAAAGAACTACAAAATCGAAGCAGCAAACCCCCGAGTTTTCCCAAACTGGTTTTGATGCCTGAGTTCAACCAGGGCGCAAATGTCTGCTAAGGCACGGTGATTACGTTGAACGGAAATGTTACCAAGAGAACAGTTCAGGCTATTACCTCTAATAATTACGCTTTATATGCTCATCATTAAATTTTTGACGATACAGGTGGCATTACTTTTTGAACTTCCATCGTACTTGAAAATACAGAGTAACTGTTACTGTTCTCACTACGTCAAAGATGAGCATGTAGTGTAGAAGCAACGCATAAATAAATAAGATACTTTGCGTACAGAAATAAATACGCGAAGAGGTGCATAAAATCCCGCATCGGCTGGAAACATTTAGCTCTGATTTTTCTCTTTCGACCGAGCGAGGTGAGGTTGTGTAACGAAATTGGATTCGCTGTCCGAAGGAACAGGGTTCGAATCCCCGACTGAAAATTTGGGTTTATAGTCTTTTACCTGCGGATTTATTTAGTACCTTGAGGTGAATAGTGCTTGAGAAGACCACCGGAGTTCTGGCTCTATTTTTATCGTGTCTGATTTCATCGATGGTCACCTCTCTGTTGGCGAGAAAATAACCTACAACCTTCCTTGTTATGTTCGATGTAAAATTTTTGGTTACATATTTTACTTTATTTGTTACCGTATTAGAATGGATGTGTGATTCGTATAAAACGTTGCAGACCTTTGGCTCTGAGCACTATGGGACTTAACATCTATGGTCATCAGTCCCCTAGAACTTAGAACTACTTAAACCTAACTAACCTAAGGACATCACACAACACCCAGCCATCACGAGGCAGAGAAAATCCCTGACCCCGCCGGGAATCGAACCCGGGAACCCGGGCGTGGGAAGCGAGAACGCTACCGCACGACCACGAGATGCGGCAGACCTTTGCTTTAAAATAAATTCCTGTTTTCGATTTTCTACCCCCCTTCTGATTCATGGGATAGAACCATACTATTTCCAGTTGGTAGCAATACCAGGAGTAAGTCTTTTCCGCACATCCAAGTGCATTGTGCTTCAGCAAGAGAAACGTACTCTTCCCTTGGTCAAGGTGCAGTAACCTTGATTACTGCTATGATGCCAAAGTAATCATACTTTTAGTAGGTACTCTTTTGCTTTGGTGAAAGTGGTTCAGTAAACCGCAACAAAAATGTGCTATATCATTGCCACCATGTTGTATTTAGATGCGCTGGCTGCTGTCAGATCTGTCCTGGGTTCGACTCCTCTGATCCTGCATCCTTTCAGCCTCGTGGAGACAAGTGATAAAGTGCTTGAGTAAATAAATAACATCAATTATACGTAAGCCAGAGAAGTGGCAAATCGAAAGTATTGTATTAGCACGGCTGTCTCGCTTATTTTTACTTAACAGAAAGTGAAAAAGACTGCTTCACACTGCCATCTGAGAACGAATCTCAGGGGGCTCGATCCTAGTGACGGCACTATTCCGCAGAACTACACGGAGCTGCGATAGGAGTGGAGGTGCAGTTGCACGGGTTACGTAAGGCTAGCAGGCCGCCCTGGAGCGAGGACGGGCTGTTACCGGCGCAGATGCTCCGATAAGGCGCCACTCGTCCTCCTCCATCTGAGTCATCTTCCGAGGGACATCATGTGCCGCACACAATGGCTCCTCTACAGCCCAGGGCAAGGAAAAAAGAAGCAGGCGAAACGGTGAACACATGTTAATTGGCCATCTCCCTCCCGTCGTCCTTGTGCGCCACTTTAAGGCTCCCCTTCAGCCACGAGTCTCTCTCTCTCTCTCTCTCTCTCTCTCTCTCCTAGGAGCAACGAGTCTGCTTTGTTCTCCAGGGCTCCCCGGTTCGAAGCCAGGGCATTACCTTTTTGAAATACGCTGTGCTCATACATATTCATTGTCATTGTGCCTCGTTTGCAATATATCATACTGAAAATTAATGCAATTTGCCTGCAGTTTCTAGAGAGGGAGATAGAGAGAGAGAATTTTGAAGTGCAAATAAGGCAAACACAGCAAAAGGAAAAGCAAGTTCATAGACGCCGAAAGAAATGAGGGTGTAAGTGAAACCAACCTTTCCCATTATAATTCTGTTAGCAGCAAGGGAAAAGCCCGCCGGCTTCTATGTAAATAAGAAGGAGTAATAAACGTAAACCACCACAGGTGGTGTTTTGTCAATAAAAATGAAACACATCCGCTGTAACATACGTAAATTTCACTATGTTTAAGGGAGAAAAAAGGGTACTACTTATTTCTGGACATCGTAAAATATTCCTGCTGCAGCCCTCAGAGTTTCAAGAAGTACCGATAGGTGGTGACACCATATGCAACCTTCAAAATGGCGTCTTTGACAGAGGCGCTTTCCAGCCTGAGAGCTGTCATTGAGTTCCTTTTTCCGGAAAACCAGAGCGTCGCTGATATTCGCAGTTGTTCTTCTACTTTGTGTTTCTTGCGTCCAAATGACACCAAGATGAAACTTCTCGGCAATTCATAACCGTGTGCCGAACCGGGCCTCGAACCCGGAACCTTGCCACTGACGGGAAGCGCTTTTACCGACGGGCGTTGCCTCACTCATACGGTTTATATCTTCCTCTTAATTTCGAAGTAGTGCAAACACTTGGCCGCAGAGTGAAGTTCTCTTTATGGAACCATTCTCCTAGGCTATGGCCAAGCCAGTTTTCAACGATACACTACCAGTAATGACGGTTCCTCGACTTAGCGCGAAAATTTATGTGAAATTTGGAAAGTAGGAAACGGATGGAGTCAGAATCAAAGCTGTGGGCACAGTTCTTGAGTCTTACCTGGATAATCCACAGAAAAGCGTGTTACTCTGGAAAGGCAAGGTTCCAGTTTCGAATCCTGCATAGGCACTTGGAATAGATTTTCCAGTACTGAACCGAGCATCAGCATTCCAGAAGTACAAGCAAATATCACGATAGAAACTCAGGATAAGCCGAATGAAACGCCCATATCTGGATGGCCGGATGGGGATTTGAACCGTCGTTTTCCAGAATTCGAGTCCTGTGTGCTGACTCCTGTGTCATCTCACTAGGAACGTTGTGAAGAGACAGGGCAGAGACATAGGGATGCGATCACACTAGCATGCTGTCCAGGCCCACAATGCTCGGTCGTCGCGTAGTCCCGGACTAAGTAAACGTGTGGAGATGAAGTGAGCTGTCCCTTGCAGGCGGTACATCTGGCGACCTCGTGATATGTAGCGTTTTTCAGATCACAGGTGCGGAGGAAAGAGAGATCGCTGCGGCTGAACTGGCAGCCTTCTCCTCGGAGGACAAGCACGCCGAGTACCGATCGCGTGCTGTCCGGTCGCGCCTGTTACATCACGCCGGAGCAGTGCGGCGCGGCGCGGCCAGGGAGAAAGTGACGTGCCGTGGCGGCCAAGTTCACGCTCGTCTTCAGGGTCAGGGGCTCGCCTGGTACAGCCGCGCACGCCGCACGACTCACTCTGCAACCCCTGGCAGAGCCTCGAAGCTCACACCTCACTTGTTTACGGCCACTACGGCCTACTTCAAACGGATTAATGACAGCCTGGAGAAACGAAGTACTACCAGTATTCCAAACAAAGTGCTGCCATTTTACTATGGTCGTCGAGCTTCTTACATGGTTTGAGCTCTGGAACACACAGAGCAAGTAAACAAATAGCGGTGTTGTTGTTGTTGTGGTCTTCAGTGCTGAGACTGCTTTGATGCAGCTCTCCATGCTACTCTATCCTGTGCAAGCTTCTTCATCTCCCAGTACGTACTGCAGCCTACATCGCTCTGAATCTGCTTAATGTACCCATCTCTTGGTCTCCCTCTACGATTTTTACTCTCCACGCTGCCCTCCAATACTAACATGGTGATCCCTTGATGCTTCAGAACATGTCCTACCAACCGATCCCTTCTTCCAGTCACTAACTCCTCTAATCCCCAACTCTATTCAGTACCTCCTCTTTAGTTATGTGATCTACCCATCTAATCTTCAGCATTCTTCTGTAGACCACATTTCGAAAGCTTCTATTCTCTTCTTGTCCCAACTATTTATCGTCCATGTTTCACTTCCATACATGGCTACACTCCGTACAAACACTTTCAGAAATGACTTCCTGACACTTAAATCTATACTCGATGTTAACAAATTTCTTCTCTTCAGAAACGCTTTCCTTGCCATTGCCAGTCTGCATTTTATATCCTCTCTACTTCGGCCATCTTCAGTTATTTTTCTCCCCAAATAGCAAAACTCCTTTACTACTTTAAGTGTCTCATTTACTAACCTAATTCCCTCAGCATCACCCGACTTAATTCGACTACATTCCATTATCCTCGTTTTGCTTTTGTTGATGTTCATCTTATATCCTCCTTTCAAGACACTGTCCATTCCGTTCAACTGCTCTTCCAAGTCCTTTGCTGTCTGACAGAATTACAATGTCATCGACGAACCTCAAAAGTTTTTGTGGTGTCACCGCCAGACACCACACTTGCTAGGTGGTAGCTTTAAATCGGCCGCGGTCCATTAGTACATGTCGGACTCGCATGTCGCCACTGTCAGGGATCGCAGACCGAGCGCCACCACAAGGCAGGTCTCGAGATACGGACTAGCACTCGCCCCAGCTACGGACGACGTAGCTAGCGATGCACACTGACGAAGCCTCGCTCATTTGCAGAGCAGATAGTTAGAATAGCCTTCAGCTAAGTCAATGGCTACGACCTAGCAAGGCGCCATTAGTAACATTGCATGTATCTAAAGAGTCTCACTTGTATCGCCACAATCTCCAGATGTACCAAAAGGATGGATTAAAGTTAAGTATTCCAGAAGCTACGTACTTTTCTTTATAGCATTCATTACGTATCCTGTTTCAGACCTCACGCCATCCTGCTTTAGCTTAGCGCGTGCCTTTCGGCTTCCTCTCATTGAGTCTAGGCTGTCTTGTCTAGACACAACAGTTTTTATTTCTTCTCCATGGATTTTAATACCTACTCCGAATTTTTCTTTTGTTTCCTTTACTGCTTGCTCAATGCACAGATTGAATAACATCGGGGAGAGGCTACAACCCTGACTCACTCCCTTCCCAACCGGTGCTTCCCTTTCACGTCCCTCGACTTCTATAACTGCCATCTGGTTTCTGTACAAATTGTAAATAGCCTTTCGCTCCCTGTATCTTACCCCTGCCACCTGCAGAATTTGAAAGAGAGTATTCCAGTCAACTTTGTCGAAAACTTTCTTTAAGTCTACAAATGCTAGAAACGTAGGTTTGCCTCTTCTTAATCTAGCTTCTAAGATACGTCGTAGGGTCAGTATTGCCCCGAGGTCAGCTTCTACAAGTTTTTCCATTCGTCTGTAAAGAATTCGCGTTAGTATTTTGCAGCCGTGACTTATTGAACTGGTAGTTCGGTAATTTTCACATCTGTCAACGCCTGCTTTCTTTGGGATTGTAATTATTATATTATTCTTGAAGTCTGGGGGTATTTGCCCCGTCTCATACATTTTTCTCACCAGATGGTAGAATTTTGTCAGGACTGGCTCTCCCAAGGCCAAGCGGTAGATGCCAATAAATCATCGTACCCATCTTTGTTTTCTTTGGTATGTACGAGGGCGTGCTGAAAAGTAATGCCACCGAATTATTTTTACAAAAACTCTTAAATCTTTTTTTAAAATTAAATGAACATTATTCACATTCTACAAGTCTATTCTTCAGGTCTACATATTTATTTCTCAACATAGTCGCCCTGGCGACGAACACATTTCTTCCAACGAGAGACCAATTCGTACAGTCGCTATAGAATGTTTGAGTTTGTTGACGGCGTCACAGGCTCACTTCAGCTTGCACCGCTTCATCACTATCAAAGTGAAGTCCTGGAACGTGTTCTTTAAGTTTTGGAAACAGACGAAAATAGTATGGGGCCAAGTCGGGACTGCATGGAGGATGATCGGCGACAGTGAACCCAAGACGTCGGATTGCTACACACGTCGCAGCGCTTGTGTGTGGATAGGTCTTTTCATGTGCAGGAGAGGGCGCTCCATGGGTGGACGAACTATTCGAAATCGAAACTGGATTACAGTACGCTGTTTCCCACGCATTGACTTAGTTGCGTTACACACCGCCTTGTTACACGCTACAGTACAAAGCGACAGAGGGCTCCAAAAATGTAGACAAGAAGAATAAAGATGTAGGATGTTAATAACGTTTTTGTACTTTTCAACACGCCCTCTTATCGAGAATTGCGGAGTTTCCTGATAACATGGTCGTAAATAAGCTTATGGAAATTGCTCCTTATATATCCTTTTTACTTACAGATCTGAAAATGCGTGCTGCCGAAACACGTCTTAGTAAAAAGTCTGTGACGCGAGTCCGTGACCGGCTATTGGCCTGACTGCAAGTAGAATGCAGCCTTTCTTCGACGCGGCTTTAGGAACGGGAGGGTGGCGGACCAACCGCCCCGCCAAAAACGTCATAGTAAGGATTAACAAATAGACAATTCTTTGTATAAGTGCAAAGAGTGATAGCTGACCTATTCAGAGATCTTTTTCCTATCTAATCTAATCTTTACTTGTAGTGGATCGCCACCCTACGATAGCTAAATTATTTAACACAGAGCAATCACGCAAACTAAAAAAATGATTGGCGGAACAACCAGTTATCGTCTGTTCTCTTTCATTGTTTTAATAAATGGTCGGTCTGGAACGCTGCTAGAGTGATACACGGAACAATTGACCATCTAATTCGTAGGCCTGCCCAACAAATGGAATAAGTTGGCTCACATCACAATGACGTTTCAGTTATTTGGACAGTCACCCTACGAGTGATCCTCCCAGGGAGAACTCAGAGAAAAAGAATACAGATGCAATCATTCACTATGCAGCGGACTGTTTCCCGTTCCGGGACTTGCCTATGGAAAGGCGAACGTCCAAAATTCGAAGTTCAGTCCAGCACGTATTTTATCTGTCAAAAAGTTCTAAGATAATATACTTACATTGTTATTTAGGTATGGTTTTACGATTTAAGTAACAGCTTAAATACTGAGTGTTACTCTGATAGGAACTGCAACAACCAGTCGCTATTGATGATATCAAATTTGTTCTATTAGCCGCTGCCGGTTTCGGGTGTTTACACGTCCGTAGACACTTATGTCGTAATCTTAGTGTCCATCTTGTCTATACGGGTGTGAAAACACCAGAAATCGGCATGGACAATGGAACGTCCCCCATGAATTTTTAGCCTAGAGCGGACTGTGCGCTGGTATGCCACTTCCTGGCAGATTATAGAAAAAGGGACTCGAATCCGGGACTTTTCACGGACACGTGCTCTGACGACGTAACTATCCGAGCACGTCTGACAACCCTCTCTCAAAGCCTCAATTCCGCCCGTACCGGTACCTCTCTCTTACCTTCCGAACCTCACAGACTTCCAAACTTCCTGTATAACTCGCGTGGTTAGCACTCATTTGTGTCACGAATGCTAGTCCCGCAAGGTGTGCAGGTGAACATTTGTGTCAATTTCTGGAAGGAAAGGGCGGTAGAGCAATTACCTGCGAAACGCAAAAGTGCTAGGCTCTCGTAGGTTCTGGCACCCAGTTTTGATCTGCCAGGAAGTGTCTGCCGCAATTGCTTCACAGTAATTGGTTCAAAATGGTTCAAATGGCTCTGAACACTATGGGACTTAACTTCTGAGGTCATCAGTCCCCTAGAACTTAGAACTACTTAAACCTAAGTAACCTAAGGACATCACACACATCCATGCGCGGGGCAGGATTCGAACCTACGACCGTAGCAGTCGCGCGGTTCCGGTCTGAAGCGCCTAGAACCGCTCGGCCACACTGGCCGGCAGTAATTGGTATTTGGACCCTTAGAAAGCGAGCTGAAATTAATCATAGCATAGATGTCTGATGAGGAGTATAGACCAGTGTTGCTTCTTTTATATAAAGCGGGCGTTCGAAACGTATACAAAGAGGGGCCACTGGACGTATGCAGAGAAGGGCAGCACGAATGGTCAGAGGTTCGTTTGAACCGGGAAAGAGCGCCACTGAAATGACTCTCAAACCGGACCTGGCAGACGACCCCTGTACATGGAAGTCGACTATCCTATGAAAGGCTACTGCTTATAGGAATACACTAACACGGGGGGCCGGCCGCTGTGGTCGGACGGTTCTAGGCGCTTCAGTCTGGAACCGCGCGACCGCTACGCTCGCAGGTTCGAATCCTGCCTCGGCCATGGACGTGTGTGATGTCCTTAGGTTAGTTAGGTTTAAGAAGCTCTAAGTTCTAGGGGACTGATAACCTCAGATGTTAAGTCCCATAGTGTTCAGAGCCATTTGAACCATTTGAACTAGACCAATTATAGCGCCGACAGACGCCTTTCAGCAGTCATTCTTTGCTCGCTTCATATGCGAGTAGATCTCGAAAGTAACCTTAACGTGTAGTACAATGGGAGCTACCCCTTGACATTCATAAGGGATTTGTAGTGTTGAGTCGATGTAGATATGTGTCAAGGGATTTCACTGCGGGTTTAATCAGTTCACTGAGTATTAATCTACCAAAGACATACTGGCCATGTTATTGTGTACGACGTGATAAAACTGAGCACCAGTTTGACGACCCAACGTGGGCTATCTGCCTTCGCGCATGGTGTGTTTTAACTTTGCTGTTCGACCACACTTCACGCATCGCTTCGAAGCTTGAACTTGCTACAACGCCTCCCTTCTGTCCGGGTTACACAAGTAAGGGGGTTCGAGGTCGAGCCCGGCACACGGTTTGAATTTGAGTGCCGGAGATGAAAAACCTTTTAGTTGTATGCCTCGCGAATTCACAAAAATGAACTGTAACGGAAAAACTGCCGGGCGGGTAGCATTCCCTTCTAGCTGAAACGCCGTCATAATTTGAGAATGAGCACGCCCGACTTATAGGGGCGTTAAGATCTGCAGACCGTGTCCCGAGGCTGCAGCCTTCCCCTGGAGACGGAAGAAATGCGACGGAGTGGTTCAGAAGAAGGCCCAGCAAGGCAGCTTCTGTAGCCGGGCGTCCGTCCGTTGCGGCCCGGCCCTCTCCTTTGTGCGGCTCTCAGAGCTGAGAAGCCAACGGGTCTGCACCGACGTGACTGTAGCTCTACAAAGGCGCCTGTAGCCTTAATCGCCCCGTCCCCGTTAACGTCAACAGAAAACCTAACGGCCCAATAATCTCCAGAGTCGGCGAAGAATTGGACCGATGAGCTGCGAAGTCAGGGTCGCCACGCAGATCGCAGAGGACACTGCTGCTGGCACCAGAGCATCATTGTGAAGCTGCACTCAATTACCCACTGAACGAAATTTTTTACTGACAAATTAAAATAGTGTGCCGGATCGATACTCGAGCCCAAAATTATGCCTTTTGCCAGAAATGTTATTACCGATTGAGTTAGACACGACTCCCGGCCACACTCCACCATCCTCCCCACAACAATGAAACTTCACAGACGCTGTCCAACATACCTTCAAAAAGTAAGGGAATTGAAACTGTGAGAGCGCGTCCTGAGTCGTGCCCGGGTAGCTTAACTGGTGACAACAGCACCCGATCAGGTTCAGGGTTTGATTCTCGATCGAGCACACAGGACGAAAAAGAGGCAGATTGCAGCTTTCTAAGCGAAGCACAGTCTAAACGACGTATTTTGATGGCGTGTCCGGTTTCAGATGAACTAGTACGCCTTCAGATTTAAAATATGCGTAGTAAGGTAGCCATCACTACCATCGGTTACTATGCGCAGCCGAAACTTCTACTCTCCATACCCTGTAGTCCAATTCTGCATATTTTAGATATGGAGATAATCTAGTTCCTCCGAAAACTTTTATATCAGCAAAATAGTGATCTAAACTGTACTTAGGAAACCACAATATAAAATCACGTTTTCAAAAATGGTTCAAATGGCTCTGAGCACTGTGGGACTTAACATCTGAGGTCATCAGTCCCCTAGAACTTAGTACTTAAACCTAAGTAACCTAAGGGCATCACACACATCCATTCCCGAGGCAGGATTCGAACCTGCGACCGTAGCGGTCGCGCGTTTCCGGACTGAAGCGCCTAGAACCGCTCGGTCACCGCTGCCGGCAAAATCACGATTTATCCTAACGGTACAATGCTGCCTTTTTGTAAACTGAATATTAATTTTATTTGGGGATGTTTCCCGTAGTGTACAGTTATCACACTGGTTTTGGATACTTTGTCGACTGGCGATGCGAATAATAACTAGGTGGTACGTCTAAGGAGCAGTCAAATGAAAACAAGACAGACCGGAAGAAAGTAAGTTAACTGTTTATTATTTCAAAAGCAAGTGTTAACACATTTATCCCACAGTGAGACAAGACCGTCCATCCCTCCATAGAAAAATGTTTACGGTTGCGGAGGGAATCATGACTGTACCCAGGTGGGCCAATGTGTTGCCAAGGCTGTTTCAACTGCGCTGTAGAACTTTCGCCGGGAAGCTCTCAAACATCCTGCATGCAGTCCCGATCTCTGCCTGCCATTTCCATATTTTTGTATCTCTGAAGAAAGGCTTTTGTGGTCCTTGATTTGCTTCGGGGAAAACGGTGCACTCCTGGGCACGACCATCGTTCTATAGGACACCGCAAATATTTTCTCGTGCAGGTTATCTTCCAAAAAAATGGTTCAAATGGCTCTGAGCACTATGGGACTTAACACCTGAGGTCATCAGTCCCCTAGAACTTAGAACTAGTTAAACCTAACTAACCTAAGGACATCACACACATCCATACCCGAGGCAGGATTCGAACCTGCGACCGTAGCGGTCGCGCGGTTCCGGACTGAAGCGCCTAGAACCGCTTGGTCACCGCGGCCGGCGGGTATCTCACAGTGGGATGAATGTATTAACACTGATGACGATTACTTTTGAAATAACAACAAAAAAATGGTTCAAAAGGCTCTAAGCATTATGGGACTTAACTTCTGAGGTCATCAGTCCGCTAGACTTGGAATTACATAAACCTAACTAACCGAAGGACATCACATACATCCATGCCCGAGGCAGGATTCGAACCTGCGACCGTAACAGCTGCGCGGTTCCGGACTGGAGCGCCTAGAACCGCTCGGCCACAGCGGCCGGCCTGAAACAACAAACGAGTGTGTTTTGGAGCGGAGACTGTTAGTACTAGAATGAAATGCCTTCACTATCTCTTAATCGTGAGGTGAACAGTTGAAGAAATGAAGCGTGGAAGCATCTGGAAAACAGAAGACACAGAGAGGAAACTGGTTTCGTAGCAATGCGTTGAGAGCTACGAAAGCCGGGTCAATAAGTAATTGTATGTGGAAAATCCAGCCACAACTCTTCGCAAGCATAAACTTCGTTCATGGGCGCTACTGCTACATTGCTATGCATTTTACATTACTGTCAGGATGGGAAAGGAGTTTACGCAGGCTCATGAATACTAAGGAGTAGCTACTACTAGGAGAAATAGCGACTCGTGTTTCGGAAGCCGACACCTGCCCCTCTACATAACCGTGCAACGACACCCTAGGCTAAAAATGGTCTGCGGCATCGCTTCGTGTCCCGGGTGCATTCGTTGAGTTGCCTTAGGTTTCAACAAAATATTGGCAAAGACGAAAGTCAACTGGCAGAAGAGATACTAGGATCGCAACGGTGGGGGATGAGTACCTCTAAACTTTTTCGTCGACAAAGTAATTTTTTTACGATGTTGAGAACCTGGAAGAGTGCCAAAGATTTATTTCACGGACGTAAATTTTTCATTGCATTTTTTCGTGTTGGTAATTGCAATACGAACGATACCAGTGCAGTTTTTGGTGGGAAAAGTGATGTCATTGACTGTTTCAAGCATTTCGATGCTGTGGCGACGGTTCTCGACAATTGAATCGCTGGCAGTCAGTTCGACAAGCATGTAGTGCCCTCGCCCGCTAATAGCGGGCGATGGTAGTGCTAAACGGATATGCGTATGCTCAAACGCCGAGCTACCGATAGATGTCCCTACGGTCCCGCTACCATGATGATGTTGGTGACGTCATGGCTAAAAGCAGACGGTGGTATCCCATGCTTCAGTTATAAGTAATTTTCGCTGCATTATCTCCAATGTCGGATTACCCTCAAACTTTTTTTTTAGAAAAAAAATCACTGCTTACATCTCTCAGGTTTCAATGATTTTTCCTAAGGAAAAGCACTTCAGTCGAATGTCAGGAAGATTCCTGAACCAGGTGACGGCCGCCTCGTTCCCTCGTCCTTCCTCTGAACTCTTTGTCCAGTAATATCGTCGTCTACAAGAAAATCTCCATGTATCGCCAGAGATGCAGTGCCTGTCAGGTTGCTTCCTTGCACGCATGCGCGACTGTATATCTCGCGGTCGTTACAGCGAGTCTCGAGGTCGCAGACCTTTTTATTACAGTTTCTCGAATACAGTGTTAAGGCGCGCGCCGTCGCGACTATGTTGTCGAGCGCTCGGCTCCGGAGGAAATATGGCTCGATAAATCTCGCGCGGCGTGTCATTACGACCCGCCGCCGATTTTTATGGCGTGCTCTTTTGTCGACTTGAGGAACGGCCGTCGCCGGGAAGACGAGAGGACCGCGAGAGCGTGGAGGGGCGTCGCGCATACAGCGCGTAAACACGGGCTAGTAGCGCGATGTCCGGTAACCGGAGGTGTGCTCCGGGTAATCCGCGGCGACGACAATGTGGCTGCGAGCGTGTGGCGCTTGGGGCAGGTCGTGCGTCAACACGGCGACGAGCGCTCGTGCTGGCTTCGCCGGCCGCGCCGCACAAAGGCACAAAGCCGGCCAGACGTGCCCGCGGCCGCGCTGCGCAGAGCCCGCCGAGTTTACGACCGCCGCCGCCGGGTGACGTCTGCTCACAAAGCCACCAGCCTACTGGCCCACCGCCTTCCTGTCACCGCTCGCCTTCTACAACTCGCCGCCTCAAAGCTACACACGCCAACAAAGCTTCGGAAGATCTCTTGGTGGAAATGAATGAACGCATACTGTCGACACGCCGTAGGAACATTAGCACCAAATTGTCATCGAAACACGCTCGGTTCACACATTGTGCGCTATAATTAGTACAAAACTTGACTCTCGATTTGACAGCCGCGCGGGATTAGCCGAGCGGTTTACGGCGCTGGAGTAATGGACTGTGCGGCTGGTCCCGGCGGAGGTTCGAGTCCTCCCTCGGGCATTGGTGTGTGTGTTTGCCCTCAGGATAATTTAGGTTAAGTACTATGTAAGCTGATGGCCTTAGCAGTTAAGATTTCACACACATTTTTGATTTTGCACTATGGTTGCTACTGGATGCCATCGTGAAATGAACCCGGTTCCTCCGCATGGCAGTCTTGTGCCAACCATTGCATCACAGACTAACAGCTACACCCTACGTACTCAATTTATTATTTGTTCGATGATTCCAGTCCCTGTCTTCCCCTAAAGTTTTTACCGTCTACAACTCGTACCATGGAAATTATATTCCTTGATCTCTTAACACGTGTCCTATCATACTGTCTCTGCTTCTTATCATTGTTTTCCGCATGTTCCTTTCTCCTCCAAATCCGCAAAAGAAACACCTCATTACTTATCAGGCTGAATAATTTTCAATATACTTCTATAGCACAGCATCTCAAACGCTTCGATTCTCTTCTTTTCCGATATTCCCACAGTCCATGTTTTGTGGCCGTGCGGTTCTAGGCGCTTCAGTCCGGAACCGCGCTGCTGCTACGGTCGCAGGTTCGAATCCTGCCTAGGGCATGGATGTGTGTGATGTCTTTAGGTTAGCTCGGTTTAAGTAGTTCTAAGTTCTATGGGATTGATGGCCTCAGATGTTAAGTCCTATGCTTCATTTCCATACAAAACAGTGCTCCAACCGTACATTCTCATTAATTTTTTCCTCAAATTAAGGCCATTGTTTGATAGCCTTGCTTTTCTGAGGAATGCACTCTCTGCCTGAACTAGTCTGCTTTTTATGTCATTGCTTGGTCTACGAAGTGTTATTTTACTTCCAAGGTAGTGGAAATGCCGCACTTCGTGGTACCCAAGTTTAATTCTAAGTTTATCGCTAATTTCGTTTCTGCTACCTTTAATTCAGTTCGAAATGTCTTTCCACACCTTCACTTAGGATATCAATGTCATCAGCAAATCTTGTCACTGATATCATTTCACCGTGAATTTTAAAGCCATTCTTGAACCTTTCTTTTATTTTTGACATTGCTTCTGAGATGTATAGATGGAAAAAAAATGGCTCTGAGCACTATGGGACTTAACATCGGAGGTCATCAGTCCCCTAGAACTTAGAACTACTTAAACCTAACTAACCTAAGGACATCACACACATCCATGCCCGAAGCAGGATTCGAACCTGCGACCGTAGCAGTCGCGCGGTTCCGGACTGAAGCGCCTAGAACAGCTCGGCCACCGCGACCGGCTTGTAGATTGAACAGTAGCGGCGAAAGACTACAGCTCCCTCTTACGCCATTTCTAATGCGTGTACTCCGTTCTTTTCCATTCTTATCTCCCCTTCTTGGTTCTTGTGCATGTCGTACATTACCCATTTTTTGCATGTGGATTACACTTATGTACCTGAGAATTTCAAACATCTTGCACCATTTCACGTTATCGTACGCCTTTCCTAGGTCGACGAGTCTTGCTTCCACTTCCAAGCGCAACTTTGGAACTGCCTCTATAGTGCCTTTATCTAGCCAAACGTATCGTCATCTAGCAGATAGTCGATTACCTTTTTCATCTCAACCCAAAAATCGTCATTCGAGGAAAATGACACGAGGATTGAGCAGCACTTCCTGATACTTGAAAAGCCTAATCGCAGAGGTATTTTGTCACCCGAAAATAAGCAGTAGTCTTCCTGGAGGCCTTGAGCGCTGATGTTAACCAATGTCGTTTGCTCCACAGCGGTCTCTGATGCAAAAGCACCAGAAATTCTGCCATGAATACACAGGGAAGCTCCGGCTGGTATTACCAGCATTCATACAAAGGTTTTTTTTCATGACATAGTCATCTGATCTTTGTAAGAAGTGAACGGACAGTCTGATTTTGCATTCTGTAATCTTTTCTATTATCAATGTTATTTTTTTAAGTTATCCGTTACGTTTTCTATACGGACGTTATCTTTCATGTTAACTCCAGTGACTGATCCAACATGAACGCTGCTTTTATTGGTATATTCAGCACATCTGAGCCTTTCGAAATGGTCATGTGGCATTAACACACAGGACGTAACAAAAGTATGTGGTCAAACTTTCACGATACATTCCTCGCACATAGAAGAAGGAAATATGTTGTATGGACATGATTCCAGAAACTTTGTGTTTTCATATTACAATTCTCTATCTACAACTCTTCATAGTACATTAAACATGCAAGCGCTGGGGAAGAGAACATACCAGCGTACAACACAAACTCATCGTTGCAAGAAACTCTTGGTTACGTCTGGTTGCATGTTAATGTCTGTCGCTTTCTAAATGGCAAATTCGGTAACAGATGTACAGAAAGAGGTGTGCGAGTTCCCTGACAACGCTCTCTGGAAAAAAATCCACTATGCTTACATCCATAAAGCGTTGCTCTTGTCTACCAAACACTGGCACAAAACGCAGTGTGTCTTCATGTCAGTATTATGGGAGGTGGCGAAACGACACACAGTACTCCAGGCCTACATCAACCTATCCGAGATTCAATGCAACAGTGGCATGTATCAATGCTAATGTATGGCATTTTGGTCACCTCGTGCGCTACATTTATACGCTCTTTTCCTGTGTAGCAAATGAGTTCTAACTTGGAAATACTCACTGACCCATATCCATATGACATATTTTTATCTTTTATCTGTGAAGAATATATGCTGAAAGTTTGCCCATACATTTTTGGTACATCCTGTACGTTAGTTACGGACAGGATGCTCAATGATGGCTGTGCATTACCGTCTCAACACGCGCCTCTGTCAAATACATGAGCATAATTTGCATTCTTGTTGCGATGAACTTGTGGAGTCAACATTAAAGAAAGGTCCGTAATGAGTACATAAAGGGTAGTTTGAAAATAGTAGTAATTGCAGAAAGACATCCTCACTTATATGGTTCGACCGTGTGTTAAGCTGATAGTTTCCATCGCTGCAGGCAACAGAAGAGAGGCCATCTGTCCACAAGAATATGAAGACGAGCTTGGTAGAAGAAAACGCAAATAAAAGACGCAAATGGCATCAGAAGGATTAGGAAATGTGTAACGGTGCTTTGTAGGGTGGAAGGAGAAGCTCGGCTCACGGATAGCAATATAGTGAAGATGTAACAAGCGTATGTATCACACTAAAGCTGCACTTTCTGGGAGTACACCACACGTGCTTACTCTCAAACAGCGTGCATACAACAAAGGTACAGATTTCATCACACTGTTCGCTTCAGGATCGTCCTTTAACCTGTTGCACCTCTTAAGTAAAGGGGACGTCATAATAATCCAATCGCCCACGGTATGCTGGAGCCATTTATCACTTGAGGCGACTGCACAAATACAAGAAACTGGTTTTGATAATAGCGTGGTGTGGCCTTTCTGGTAACAATCTAGACACGGAACCAACGCGCAGGACTGCTGCGAGTAATTACTAAACTCGTTCGGAATATTCGGGATACTTAAAAAGGGCAGGAGTCAAGTATGACTGTGGATTTCGTTGATGATGAACGTGCAAATGCAGTTGGACTCATATCCACCACACTCACTGGGGATAACCTCTCAACTGTGGTAAGCTGGTGGTCCCAGAACAGGGACTTGAACCGAAGGTCGTACTTTCTTATGTATTTGTACACGAAGGTCGTTTTCAAGCCGACCGGAGTGGCCGAGCGGTTCTAGGCGCTTCAGTCTGGAACCGCGAGACCGCCACGGTCACAGGTTCGAATCCTTCCTCTGGCATGGATGTGTGTGATGTCCTTAGGTTAGTTATGTTTAAGTAGTTCTAAGTTCTAGGGGACTGGTGACCTCAGAAGTTGAGTCCCATAGTGCTCAGAGCCATTTGAACCATTTTTTGGACGTTTTCAAGAAAATATCTATGTTACCTTAATATTTGTTACAGTTACTTTTTAGTACTCTTTTCTAAAATAATATTTGAAACCCTTATACGACGGGTAACCGTAAAAGTTTATTTATTACCTCGAAAAAACAAAGATGTTTGTTTTTCGTTTGTTTGCACGTACATGCAGGTAGCCCTGGTACACACTGATATCCCGACGCCAGAATATCACAGTACTTTGCTAGAGGAGCCAAAACAAAGTGGAATTTTTCTATCGACTACCGATGAGCTACAGTTCTGTGATGTGGGTATCTGAATGTTTACCAGGTTTGTATACATCTAACTGCAAAGAAATAAAAAATTAAGTAACTTTATTTCTTCGAGGCGGTAATTAGAGCTTTATAACTATCCGTGGTTCAAATGGTTCAAATGGCTCTGAGCACTATGGGACTCAACTGCTGCGGTCATTAGTCCCCTAGAACTTAGAACTAGTTAAACCTAACTAACCTAAGGACATCACAAACATCCATGCCCGAGGCAGGATTCGAACCTGCGACCGTAGCGGTCTTGCGGTTCCAGACTGCAGCGCCTTTAACCGCACGGCCACTTCGGCCGGCAACTATCCGTGGTATTTATATTGTACAGACGTCTGAGAAACACTCACTCAGGTATTTACTTGTCGCTGGATAGGGCATGAAGGAAATTACGCACTGGAAGTGAGGTATCTCTTGAAGGAACGGGAACTGAACCTACCGTGGTCTTGTGGAGAACATGGAGTCTGTTATGAGTTTGCCGTAAAGGACTATGACTGTAATGTATGCAGTCCGAGCAGTGGAGAGGCATGACGTAGCGGAAGAGCAGCGCGATGAGTGGGCTAACGGTGCGGTGAGCCAACATCCGCAGGTACAGTACAGTGTTTCGCGGGTCGGGTTAGTGGAGCTGGGGCTGCCCGAGGCCCGTGGAAGCTAAGCGTGCGACAAGTGTAGCCGTGACAACGCGTGGCCCACATAGCGCGGGTCTAGCGGTCCAGCGCGCGGCAGGTGATGGAGGACATTCCTGCGGTCAACGCCAGAGCTGTTTCGTGTGCGCGGCCGCCCGCAGCCGTTTCCCAGTAACCTAACGGTGGCGCGCCGGGCGCTGCCAACCACCGACGGGGAACCTGGCAGCCTTCTGCTGCGTGTTTCATACTTATTGCCCATGACCAGCTGTCTCCCTCTTTTTTTTTTTTTTCAGTCGCGAACGAGCATATGCAGTGAAGAAACTCTGGGACATTGCTTCGAATCCCCGTCGGCTCACTCAGATTTCGGTTTTTCGTGATTTTTTCCTAAATCGCTTAAAACGAATAACCGAGATGGTTCCTAGAAGGGACGCGGCCGACTTCCTTTCCAACATTTCTCCAATCCGAGCTTGTCCTCCTTTTCTAACGACCTGGTCGTCGACGGGTCGTTAAACCCTTACCCTCCCTCCTCCTCCCCCCCCCCCCGTTCTTATTTCTCTGTAGTTACCGAAATTGATGCGTCACATCTGTGACGTCAGTTACTCGACGACAGTGTGTTGGTATTGCAGAAAACTAGATCGTTCTGAGATATTTATTTCCAGTACCTGACGTGAGGCAGTTATTTAGCACTGATCAGTAGTGGGATTACTGTTTCAAGGCGGCCTTACGCACTCCTGAAGGAACGAGTTTGCCATGTCTGTGATATAAAAATAAAAACTGTTCGATATAATGAATCTGCTCACTAAAATACCGAATACACTCATAACGTGGACAACAGTAACAACTAGTTTGCTGCAGTGTAAAGTGGCTGTAATTTTTAAATCAAGAATACTTAAGCAATCAAGACTTTAAACCGAATTTTTAACACTATATTGGAACTAAGACTGTGGAGATACTACTGTTTGCTGTGAGACTTTCTTTTGTAAAAGGAAGCACAAAATATAAAGGCTAACACTGCCGCATAAATACCGAAAATGTTTGGATATTGAGCAGTTTATGTAGTGCTGCGAGTGGACATCATGTTTAGTGATTTCATATCATTTCAACAAGCTGGAAATACCAGTCTATAAATAACAATGATGATATATCACAGTAGTGATTGTGTGTGCGGATGTGTGTGTGTGTGTGTGTGTGTGTGTGTGTGTGTGTGTGTTTGTGTGTGTGAGAGAGGGGGGGGGGGGGTTAAAGAGACAGAGAGAGAGAGATAAGCAACAGATGAAGATATTTCGTTGCATATATGGCTCGTGGTATCAACGGCGAATGGAATTAACAAGGCTCTGGACGATAATGAGAAAGATGCAATTACGAAGCAACATCGTAGCGCCGCAAATGAACACAGATGTCTTAACATGGCCAGTCACTTCGTCGTACATGCTTCCCTGTGCATCGTGAGTATCGTAACAATAATCCTAAAATATTAAATTTTTGCCTTTAATAAGAGACAATGCGAACCAAGTAAATAACGACGCACAACACGTACAGTGGAAGAAATTGATAGCCGTAGTACCTTCTACCTCTTAGCCAGGTCACCGTGAAGCAGTAGATCTTTCGTCAGATGAAAGAAAAAAAAATAGAAATAATCGCTACTGCAGTAATTACGTTTTCTTACCTTCTGAAGTAACTGCGATGTATTGTTCAAATCGTCTTGGAAGGCCACAGGAGGGTCGAAGGCACTGCAAATGAGAATTAAAATTGTTTATAAGTATGAAGTTATGTTAATCGTAGTTGCAAAGATAGTGTACTTTTTAATGCAGGTTATGTACATATAATTATACAAGTGAATACAGATTTCTTTTAAGGTGCATGTTACATATGGTACTTAGGAGCAATGTAGTTAAAATTTAACAAAATTGTGTGTTCTGCATTGGGCCTTGGTCATAGTTGAAGGATAAGCAGTGGTACGTGTGTCTTTGTTAATTAACATTGTATTTATTTTGGTAACAATGGTGAGTGGAGCATATGCATCTAAACTTGCGACCCACTTGTTTAGCACTATCAGAACCTCTCTTACGCACTGTTGTTCAAGAATATGCATCGCGTGCCAGATCAAATGGAACAAATACTGATCTCAAGAAAATTTATTGCGATCAACGATAGTCCTCAGCTGCCGGTCACTTTTATAATAATTTATTCCAATGACGTGTTTCGAAGACTTAGGTCGTCATCACAGAGCGTCGATTATCCGTATATTTGCTTCGACAAGCTGCTTCTGTATGCCAACTTTTTTGTTGGGCTGTTCCGAATCAAAATGCAGGCGACTGTTTTCAAAACGGTAGCTGGACGATTCCAGATAAAGTGGTTTGTACAGAGGAACTTCGTGTTAAAAAAGATAGTGAGGGAATTCAATTTTCTGAGATCTACACTCTCACCACGGACAATGCACTGAGCTGCGGTCGTCACTTAACGACCGAGAGCAACGGCGTTTGGATAGATTTTACTTCGAACAGACAAGCACCACTGTATGAGATAACCGCAGAAATCAACGTGGAACGTACGAAGAACGTATCCGTTTGGACAGTGTGGCGAAATTTGGCATTAGTGGGCCATGGCAGCAGAAGACCGACGCGAAGTGCTTTGCTAACAGAACTACATCGCCTGAAGCACCTCTCCTGGGCTCGTGACCATATCAGTTAGACCCTTGACGACTGGGAAAGCGTGGCCTGGCCAGATGAGTCGTGGTTTCATTGGTAAGAGCTGATGGTAGGGTTCGAGTGTGGCGCAGACCCCTCGAAGCCGTGGGCCCAAATTGTCAACAGGGCTCTGTCCAAGCTGGTAGTGGCTCCATAGTGGTGTGGGCTGTGTTTACATAGAATGGACTTGATCCTCTGGCCCAACTGAACCGATCATTGACTGGAATTGGTTATGTTAGGTTACTTGGAGATCATTTGTAACCATTCATTGACTTCATGTTCCGAACCATGTCACCGGGCCGCAATTGTCCGCAAATCGTTTGAAGAACATTATAGACGGTTCGAGCGAATGATTTGGCACCCACATAGAAAATTTACGCGACATAATCGAGAGATCAGACGTGCACAAAACCCTGCACCAGCTTTCGCAGTTATGGACGGCTATAGAGGCAGCACGGGCTCTGCAGTGGACTTACACTAACTTATTGCGTCCATTCCACTTCGATTTCATGCACTACTCCGGGCAAAAGGCGGTTCGACATGATGTTTTTTAGGAGGTATGCCATGACTTTTGTCACCTCACTATACTGTTGGTTCTTCTCGTTTCATTCACGGATAGAACGTGGGAAAATTTTCTATTTCCTGACAGCAAAATAAGTATCCTTACAGTTTTAACGAAACTCTACGCACTGAGAGATATCATAAGCTGTATGAAAAGTAATTTCTGTCTAACTGAAGATACCATCTTCTCGACACGCGCCTCAAAAAGCTGTGACTGGTTATGGTACATCTGAAGAGATGAATCATTTGCACAATCGTTGCGTTTCGTCAGGTTTCGGTAAGGACAGTAATGTGAAGCAGCCTTTGGTAAAGAGATTTTAGCAGAGACTACACGGCGTGCAGCCTTGGTAATTTCGCACGGTCCCGCCTGGCGGGAAGCGGCGGGGTGGCCGCCTGGACGTATACCTGCGCCTGTCGCAACACAATGGGCCTCCAGTAAACAGCTCGGCCGCCCCCAGCCATCCCTGCCGTCGTGACGGGGCGTTTCCTTACAGAATACAACTATTAGCCCGGCGCGATTGATTTAGAGACAGCCTTGCCGTAAACACAACATAGGGCGTCCCAAAGGAGCGGCCGCCAGAACTGGCCTGGCCGCAGCTAGGGATAACGCGATAGGACTGTTGCCATCTCGTCCTGCCCACTGCAGCTGCGCCGGTGACAGGTCGGGTCGCGATCAGCTGGTCCACACGTCTCAGACAACCATCACTTGTCACAGAACCGTTCCGACGATGTTTCTGTCGTTATGTTATCGTTTCTTGGAACACACTGGTCGGTGCTAAAGCTTGACCAAGTTATGGTATAATTAACTTCTTAACGAAGATGTTGGGAAGTTACCAGAAGAGTAAAAATGACATGGAATGCTTTCGGTAAAGTAAACATATTTTTCAAACCAAAACTTTGGGTCTGTCTGCAAAGAAAAGTTTAGAATTAGTGTGCCCAATTTTGGTTTATGAAAAACATTCAAAAACTGAGACTGGATATCTTATATTGGGAACTGCTAAGAGAGATAGGAAAACAAATAATTCGACGAGGGGAAGTACTTGTATAGTGATTCTGATGCAGTGAAATGGACATGACATGTACTCAGTAAATGGTTGGTAGATGGAAGTCCTTTACTGAATGCTAAGAGGCAAAAAAGTCCGAAACTACGGCTTCATCGATGATCTTCAGTCCGGAGATTGGTTTGATGTGGCTCTCTGTGCTGGTCTATCCAGTCTCTTCACCTTCATTTCTAAATGCAGCCGTCTGAACATCTTTAGATTATCTAACCTACCCACCCAATTAACTGATCAACCATTCAAAGCCCCGATCCGTAGAAAGGCACTTCTGTTTTTCCATCATAATATCCTTCCGAGAAGTCACCGTCAGGAGATACGAATGTGAGACTATATTTACTTACAGAAAAATTTACGTAAGAGGATGCCATCAGCATTTAACCGTAGAGTAGAGTTGCCTGCCCTTCTGAAAAATAACGATTGCAGTTTCACCTTACTTTCAGGAGCTCAGCAACGTCATGTTGCGTGATGTTACAAGACCACATCAGCCTGTTGCCCCTGTAACTGCTGAAGGCCCTCTGCAGGAACCATGAACCATGGTTAGTCTGGCCTGTCCACAGACACCCTTCGAATGTCGTTGCGCTTACTGCGTACATTTGGAAACATCGGTCCCCTCCGACCGGCGGGGGGCGGTGGGGGGGTATGCAGGAGGATATAGTTGAAGAATGCGCGAAACAGTCTAGACTAGATGAGGCCTTTATCCAGCACGGAATGTCAGATGTCTGCTGGTGATGATTAGCTGACTGTCACGAACAAAAGATCGGTTTCAAACAAGTAGATCGAGCGACGTAGCTCAATGCTCAACACATTGGAATCGTATTTGGGAGACTGCGGTTCACATTCCAGTCTGGCCATTCGAATTTAGGATGCCCTTCCTGTGGCCCCCCTCACCCGACAAACGGAATATATATACCCCAATTGTCTGCATGTAGTATTGTTCATATGAAAATGTTCGGAAATTTCAGCGAAACGTGTAACTGACGCGGGAGTTGAGTACAGCATGGCATTCACTTAGTGGGAAGTGGGAAATCGCTTAGAAAGCGCAACAAGGCACCTGGTACATCGACCATCATCGTTAATTCTATGTGCGGATTCGATTCGGGGCCAACGCACCTCCCTGACCCGGGAGCAGCGCTTCAACGAGCAGGGTTGTCGGGGTGGTCGTGGGGTTATATAGGTCTTCGCTGGCGTCCTTTCTTTCCATTTTCGGATGGCATCGTCTCTATAAACACTAATAAGTGTAGGCGATAAAATACACCAGTGTCTCACACCTTGGTCTATCAACCTCTTTTCCCCTGTGTAATTAGGGACGCCAAGTATTTTATAAGTCCCAATATTGTGCAGACGAAAATTTCTACACTTGCAACGTTCACCATATTTGTGTCGGCGCACGTCTAAAAACGTGCCAGAAGTGGCCGAGAATGCCGTAACTGTGCTCCGTGCCTACGCTCGGCTCATAGTACGCTCCCCACTAATGAATGCATCAGCAGGCTGGAGCCGGCCGTTTGCCTACACGCGGGCCGCGCTCGCCTTCAAATATTTGGGCCGTGCTGGCGCAGGTTGGAGCGGCGCTGCTGCGGCAGCGAGAGCAAAGGCGCCGGCGGCCTTTGAACGGGAGCCAACTGTTGTATTATTTCTTGGCTCTCGTGGGGAGTGACTTCCTGCCTCCCCCGCGTGGCTCTTGTTGGAACAGGGGCAGGGGCGGCGCAGCCTCTCACAGGCCCCTCCCCTCGCCACAGGGGCCGGCGCGACGCTCCCTCGCGTTTGGCGTCACCCGCTCCACTCCGCTCAACTTCTGCTTCGACATCACCTAGCTGCTGATAAATTTCACATTGCTCGTTCTACTAGCATACATTCTGCCGACATGAAGTGGGATGATAATGCACGATTAAATTCAGCTCCAGATACCATCTGCTCCGGTTTATTGGTAGAGTACAGAGAAAGTGTCCATAAAATGACTCCTTAGGAAACACTTTTACCGCCTAGGCTGGAATATTCCTCTGCTGTGTAAGACCCCTGCCGATGTACATGACAGCATAAACGGTCAGGGATGAAGGTACATGATAATGATAGCAAAACCTTTGTAGTAAACGTGCATTTGGAAACGATCTATTCGCGAGGTGATTATGTATTTATGGTTAAAAACCGACGCTGTCTACAGAACGAACTATAGCCCTAGCCAGTGCAAATATTCTTAAAATGTAAACTTTATTTCACAAACAGCTCGTTTCTTGACCTATTTTTACGGGAAACTTTTGGTTCTATTATCATACTTTTCACTTGTGTCGGTTCTCCCTGTTAATTATGACACACCCTGTATTACACAGGAAGATTCAGCTGCCCCTATCTGTAGTTTCTATGCAGCCCGCAATGCCTTCGAAAACCGAGCATGAGATTTTCATAGTCTCTCACTCGCTACGTGCAAAATCTTAATCTGCAGAAAAAATGAGCAGGCCCTTTCTGTAAGAAATTTAGTGCAGCCAAATTTTATACTGGGATAGGTTTTCACTAGAGGTCATAATTTTCGAATTATTCAAGAAAAACCTGCTCAAGTTACCTTCAAACGCGTTTTTCTCGAATAACTCGTAAACTATGATCTCCAGCGAAAGCGCATACCTCTACAAAATTTAGCTACGTTAAATATTCTACTAGAAGGTCCTGTTCATTTTTCCTGTAGGACTAAGAGTTTGCTATAATTGCGATTAATTTTGTGGTCATTCCATTTTAAATCACACTGTGCGCATACTCCTAGATATGTTTTGGAAATAACTGCTTCCAGTGACTGATCTGCAATTGTGCAATCACACAATAAAGGGTATTTCAGTCCATGTATTCGCAATACGTTACGTCTGTTTATGTAGTCTATTGCCCCTCTCTGCAGCAGGTGTCGATCCTCTGCAGACCTTGCTGAATTTCGCTACGATTTTCTCTCTTAGTGACTTCTCTATGTACAACAGCATTATCCGCGACAAGCCTCATGAGAATTCTGACGTCATCTACAATGCCATATATATATATAGACTCGCAGTTAGTTTTACGTCTGAAGACTTCTTTCTTTTCAGAATAGGAGTCTTCGAACATTCTTCAGCTCCTTTCATATCGTTCTCATGGAGACCATGAAGATGAAACAGCTGTCACGGAGATGCCCTAGCAGTTATTTCCTCATACTTTGTCGATATAAGTAGCAGGAAAGCCAGATAATTAGTGAAGACGTACGCTGCAATTGCTACTCTGAGATGAAAAGCTTGGCGTGGGAGAAGAGTTCGGGCCACATCAAACGAGTCATAATAGTGATTAAAAAATTTTTAAAAAGTAAAGAAAACGCGAGATACCCCTGTCTTGGTCCTGCCTGTTAGGATGTTTTACGATTATGGTTCTGCTTTATTTTACATGGGCAAAAAAATAATAAAAAATTCTAAGATATAGTATAATGAGCAGTATCCTGTATCATGTACTTCTCAATAGCTTCCAGAGTATAGCCGCAAAAACGCTCAGTGGTACCTGAAATGAGGACAATTTTCGAATGAAACAACAGCTTTTAGAAACCAGCGCAGTAAAGAAGTATCATAACATGATGCAACCTGAGCCCTAAAGCATGACAAAAGAATAGACTATTTCGCTACCTTCGTAACAGAGGTCGCTGGAGAAAAAAAAATGGCTCTGAGCACTATGGGACTTAACATCTGTGGTCATTAGTCCCCTAGAACTTAGAACTACTTAAACCTAACCAACCTAAGGACTTCACACACATCCATGCCCGAGGCAGGATTCGAACCTGCGACCGTAGCAGTCGCGAGGTTCCGGACTGAGCGCCTAGAACCGCTAGTCGCTGGAGACTTTTGCTGCAATGTTCGACCCAGAAGCAGCCGAATTCGAACCCTCTTCTTATACAAAACAGTCAGGAGTATTTGCGCCTACGGTAGCTTAACTCTCGACTCTATCGACTACGCTACCAACAGTACATCAAAGTATGATGTATCACCTATCAGCCAGGAGCAACGAACAACTGTAAATACGAGTACAAGTCTCTGTGACGCTTCAACGAGAGAGCTTTCAGAACAAACAAGACATCGAATAATTTGTGATTAATTTACTGTAAAATCTGTCGTTTTTTTATAATAATGGACTTTCTAAATAAAAAGTCAGTATATTAAAATAGTAACCTAGAGCGCCTGAACGCGACCACCGCCCTACGGCTAGAAATAGGAAAAGCAGCACCGTGAGATGCAGGAAAGCACACGACACAGATGTGCGCTAGATGCTCTGCTCTGAACAGGGAAGAAGAGGTTTCCTTTAGTATTCCAGTACGTCCTGCAATACACCCTGCAGAGGGAGGAATAGAAAATAAGCGAGCGACACACCGGCACATATTACATCATTTTGCCAGCCATTGAGACTGTCATTAAGTGTATTTTATTTCGCATTAAGACGTAGCTAACGCTGAATAACCAGTTACGAAAAATATTTAAAAAATAGCGGTACCCATAGTAAACTCGGTACTTGAGAACGCAGTATATTTATCGCCTAAGGCAGGCCTCCGCTGTTCTTTTTATGACGCATGAAACAATGCTAACTATTTTTCGCGCCCTTCACCTGTTAACGCTTGTAATAAACCGCGCTTTATACTCGAAAATAAAACCTAAATTGCTTCTGCGGATTATTTTCGTCGTTATCTGGAGAAGTGCCCCTGCTGGTAATTACGGTAAAGCATCAAAACAGGTCGTGGTCGTACTCGCTTCCTTTAGTACTTAGACCCGATTTATGAAGAAGGAAAGCTGCATCATTACGTCCTGCCAGCACTGGGGTTATTCGCAGTTGCGCAATACCTCGGGTGCAGAAGGGTGCTGTAAGGAATCGACCGTTGGTTTGTTAAAGAATAAAGGGCGCATAATGGCACTCGCATATAAAGTTTTGGGCAAACCTATATCTGTGCTTCCGGCAGGTGTTTTAGAGCCTGTTCCTGCCGAATATGACTCCAGTGTCACTTAACTGTCCTCGCTCCACATTTACACTTTCCCGCCGGCGTTCCGCCGGTGCCTCAAGCTCGCTCTGCTAATTATGTCACCAGCTATACATTAAAGTTTGATATATTTCTTATCAGCCAGGCGCAACGAACAGCTCTGAATACAATTCTGTGTGACCATTCACCAAGAGATATTTCTGAACAAATGAGATATCACACAATTTTTGATTAGTGTAACATTATTTTATGTGATCTCTCTTTGTTTTAAAAATAAAATCAGTGTATTAAAATAGTAACCTAGGGCGTTTGATTATGATCGCCGCTCCACAGCGAGAAACACAATTTGCCTGCGTGGACGGGTTGAAGGGCAGCTGGTCGACGGTACTTCATTGTCGGGAGGGTTGGGATCTAATAATACATTCAGTGGATTACTTGTAACAGCTGACGTGCTGCAGAGCACTGGTCTCACCAGGTCTATAAACTAGCGAACTCAGCGTTACTTAATCTGTCAATTCATCGATAACCATGTGTGACACTTAAAATCTCGAAGTTTTGAGTCCCTTGATTCCTATCTAGTTATAGTATCTACGAGGGGTGGAGCTTAATAGTGGCAACTATTTATTTAAATCTCGTACAAAATAGATACGTGTTTCAAAGTTTTACTGACCTTCAAAAGTAGTCACCAGCATTGTGTATAACCCGTTGCCAGCGACGTAGAAATCGTAGGATAATCTTAGCAGTGCTAGTTGTGTTGACAGTTCGAGCTGCGCGGTCTATTGCCAGACTAATATGCAGAGTTCTCAAGCGAATGTCGTGAAGTGTTTCCTTCAGTTTAGAAATGGAGTTTAACTTACGAGGACTTATGTCAGGGGAGTCCAGTAGGTGGTATAGCACTTAGCAACCCCATCAGTCAAACATACAGTAACAGCTTGCACTGTACGTGCTTGAGCATTGTCCTGTAAAATGATGGTCAGCTCCTGCAGAAAGTGTCATCACGTCTGTTTCTATGCTCTTCATTTTTGGAACACAACCTACGGACAGCATTGTTCATTCTCCGATGGATGTCTATTGGTGTTTGTCTTTTGGCGAGAAAGAAAAGAATAACAGCGCTTGGTCCTGTTTGTACGCCTTTGGTAATGTTGTTGTTGTTGTGGTCTTCAGTCCTGAGACTGGTTTGATGCAGCTCTCCATGCTACTCTATCGTGTGCAAGCCTCTTCATCTCCAAGTACCTACTGCAGCCTACATCCTTCTTAATCTGCTTAGTGTATTCATCTCTTGGTCTCCCTCTACGATTTTTACCCTCCACGCTGCCCTCCAGTACTAAATTGGTGATCCCTTGATGCCTCAGAACATGTCCTAACAACCGATGCCTTCCTCTAGTCAAGTTGCGCTACGAATTCCTCTTCTCCCCAATTCTATTCAATACCTCCTCATTAGTTATGTGATCTACCCATCTAATCTTCAGCATTCTTCTGTATTACCACATTTCGAAAGTTTCTATTCTCTTCTTGTCTAAACTACTTATCGTCCATGTTTCACTTCCATACATGGCTACACTCCATACACACTTTGTTAATAACATCGCCATAATTCACGTTTCCGCATTTGCCGCACACATGTCGGAAAGACTCAAATACCACACCAATCTTTTGCCTACGTGTCGGTGCTTACATACGCGCACCGGAGTCGCACTTTGTAGTATATGCGCTACAGAAACGCTCTCTAACCGAAACTCTTTGACCGTTTCGTATATAATCAGTTATTCACCTTGTTAGTATGGTATTAGGAGGTTTATATCTCCATTACAAAACGTATTTATTTAAACAAACAAAGATATGTGAAACTGCCTGCCTGAACCATATATAAATGCCTGCAAAATTAGCCAACTTCGGGCTGCTTACCTACCTGAGACCAGAAATATACGGCTCAACTGCAACGACGGGCAGGAATGTGACTCACTTCCGTAAGTAATTAATTGCTGTGTTAGTGCCACAAAATGCCGCCCCCCCCCCCTCCCCCCCCCATGACCTCATTCCCGAAGAACCAGTTCCAATCTTGCAGTTTCCTGGAGAGCCGCGAGTACCAGACCATTCTTGGCTGGGGACCCAGCTCTGTGTAGCGGCGGTGGCGAAGTGGAGTGGACAGCGGCTGCATAACCGGGAGACGACGCCGGTAGCGGCGCGGCCAGTGAGTCTATTTTTACGCGGTCCTTCCGATGCGGCGGCCGGCATTGGTTCAAGGAGAACGGGTGAGCGCTCCGCCGCACACGTGGTGCTCGCGAGCCAGTGTTGGCCGCGCTAATAGCTCATGTTTATGCATGCGCGTATGTCATGTCGGGCTCCATTATCTCGACCATAAGAGCGGCGCGCCGCCGTCCGCAGACGCCGGCGAGCGGGGCACGCGGAAATAAAAGTAACGCCGTCCACTTGTTGTGATAACTGCCGCACAGTCGCCGCTATACATTAGCCGGCTCTTCTCTGTGTGGCGTTCACTGCTGAGCAATTGAATTGGAAGTACCCGCCGCGCCAGCGAGATAGCGATCCTGTCGCCTCGGTGACTGGAATATTTCGGTGTAGCACGTGACTATGACGTCAGCAGGACCTGCACTAGCTCTCTGTGCGACGTTCACGCGGTGGACAGGACACGGAATCTCAGTGCGTTTGATCGCTGCCGTATAACTGCAGTCGCTCCATCTCCAAAATCGTTTACTCTCTGGCCAACTTCTCACGCTCTCTGCGACAACTCTCAGTTCCTCAGCTACAGTTGTTGTATGAATTTTATCCATAGTGGATGCTGTCGAACTCCGTGACTGTTCCTTTATGGGGCTGTAGAAAAATATCCGCTACCAGTCACAATAAAAGGTTGTTTATTCGTCCCACGACCGGTTTCGGGCTTGTGCCCATCTTCAGGTGTTTATACATTCATGTACATGTTTGCCGGCCGGTGTGGCCGTGCGGTCTAGGCGCTTCAGTCTGGAACCGCGTGACCGCTCCGGTCGCAGGTTCGAATCCTGACTCGGGCATGGATGTGTGTGATGTCCTTAGGTTAGTTAGGTTTAAGTAGTTCTAAGTTCTAGGGGACTAATGACCACAGATGTTAAGGCCCATAGTGCTCAGAGCCATTTGAACCATTTGAACCATGTACATGTTTGTACTGTTGGAGATCAACACATGTAAACATAGTGTGCACATCATAATAGTGTAATATGGAGCTATACCTGATATATGGACGTGAAAATGACCATAAGTGTGTAACTAAGTGACCAAACTATCACCACAGCATAACTGTAATAATGGTGCTTCATCTTTTTTGATCTCCAGCAGTACCAACATGTACATGAATGTATAAACACCTGAAGATGGGCGCAATCCCGAAACCGGTCGTGTGACGAATAAACAACCTTTTATTGTGACTGGTAGTGGATATTTTTCTACAACCCCATACAGTTGTACATCAATCTTGCTCCATCACCTTTATGTTTGTCCGTCAGGATACGAAAGTGTCAAACAGCGAAAACTATCGTTATGGTGTATCTATCGAAGCGACCACACAGTCTGCTATAATCAAGGAAGTCATTTTATGTCCCCTAACTGTCTGATATGAACAGAATGCAACCTAATAAGTGTAGAGGAGGAATCAATCTGCAGTCAGTAAAGCAGGAATCACTCTACAATCAGTAAGACTTGTTGCCTATAAATTTACTGCGTATTCTATTTTGCGCGCAAACTGCCTGTCGACTGACCAGTTTACATTCCAGGAGTGTAGTAGCCTGGTGTAGTTTACTCAATAATTTACCCTTTCCATTAAATTCTTTTGATTTGTAGACCGTGTCGTAAATTGATGTAGCGAAGTATAGGTCACTACTGCAAGTGGCGTTCATTCACGTGTTGAAATCAGTTGCAATACATGGAAATGCAATGCCTCAGTATAAATATAGTGGGGGTCAGTGAAGTGAAATCGAAGGAAGATGAGGATTCCTGGTCAGGCGAATACAGGGTAACATCAACAGTAACAGAAAATGGTATAATGGAAGTGGATTCGGTATGTATAGGAAAGCAGAGCACAGAGGGAATTATTGCGAACAGTTTAGTGACAGGGGTTTTCTAATCAGAATTCACAGCAAACCAGGCCCAACAGCAATCGTTCAGCTATACATGCCGACGTCACTAGCAGAGGATAAAGAGATAGAGAAAGTATGTCAGGCTATTGAAAGACTAATTCAATATTTAAAAGAAGATGATAATAATCATGGGGAATTGGAACGCAGTAGTTGGAGAAGGAAAAGAGGAAAGAATTGCGGGAGAATTTGGGCTTGCTGGTTGGTGTGAGAGAGGAGAAAGACATGTTCTGTATGAAATTTCAGCTAGTAGTAACGAATACCCTGTTTAAAAATGAGAGGAGGAGATATACTTGGGAAAGGCGTGGAGATGTGGAAGATTCCAGCTCGTTTGTGTGAAGGAAAGACATAGATCCCGAAATCAGATATTCGATTGCAAGGTGTACCCAGCAGCAGATATAGATTCGAATCACAATTTATAATAATGGAGACAAGGCTGAAGTTTAAGAGACGCACCCGAAGAATTAATGTGTAAAAAGTGGGATACTGAAGTAGTATGGAATGATGAGATTTGTCTGATGTTCTCTAGGGAAACAGATTTTGGAATAATGAATACCGCAGTAAGCAATTCGGTTGAAGAGGAATCGACATCTCTAAAAAGGGCAATCACAAAAGTTGGACAAAAACAGGTACAAGGAAGTAATTGCGAAGGAATATTGGATAACTGGAGAAGTACTTCAGTTGATCGATGAAAGAGGGGAGTACAAAAATAACAGCCCAGAAGGATCTTACGGAAGCTCACTCGGACCGTGAAACCCCCCAACTTATATTCACTTTCTCCTTCATATCGGAACACCAGTCAATGTAGAACGCAGAAACAGACGAACGAACGTCTGGAGCTTTCCGGAACTGTATACCTTGCATGTAAATAGGTTAGTACGCACTTAGAACTTTTGAAGAAACCGGATACAATGGCTACTTACAACCTTGTCGATCGTTCGCTGCTTTGTCATATTCTGTGCGCCTTGTGGGCCGGTTTATAACTACAAACCTTCCAGGTTACGCAGTAATGCTCCCATCACAACTCCTCAAACGTCACAGTACTGGCGAACGTCTTGAATAGCACTTTTTGGAAGATTATATGGCATGTCTTCAAATAATGAAATGTTGTTGCGCATCAACAATCACATGATGACTTGTAGGCCGTGTTCCTAAAACGATTACTTCAGCTATAGCTTACCTGCGCTGACCCCGTCTCCCCGATCTATTCCATTCGGTCAGTCATCCTTTGGTGTTAAGTGTCGTTCATTCATACGTTTCTAGTGGTCGCCAAAGTGCAGCGCGGTACATTTCGTAGCTAATCAGGTAAGATCTCTACATATGGCCTTATGAAGTACTGGTAGTCGAAGCTGAAATTAATGTAGTGGATTTAAACGGGCATTTGTGGTGTTGAGCCCGTACGAAGGTGAGTGGTGCGTTGATGCGCGGTAGCAGTGGCGGTGGCAAGTATACTATTTGACACTGGTACTAATAGTCTCATTCTACTACGTCTCTCGTGGCGTGTGCTTCGGGGCGCACGGGGAAATTCTAATGTTAATTCAGTTATGATGAGGGTACTTAGCTACTGTAGGGTTCACTATGGGTGGCCTAAAGCAAATAGAAGTAGTGCGTCAAGAAGTGAAAGTGATAATTTTCCGAGCGTTCAAGAGTTTTTAGGGAGAATGAGAAGCAGAAATAATGGCCAGAGTAGCCAGCGACTGCTGAGTGTGACGTGGGACAGGGAGGGACACCGCAAAGTATTGTCTCTTCCCCCTCTCCGCTTAGAACGAACCATGCAGTCGTCTTCCTAGTTGCACACAAAATACAGGAGCTGCTAGAGACAAGTGTAAAGGAGAAAGGAAATACAGGTTAGTCGTTTTAAGCTTCTGCTACCTGAGACGGCCTCCACGAAAAAACAAGTAAAGATATGCGGAAGAGAAATAACGAATAAACCATTGAAAGAAACGTATCTGAATTTCCACATGAGAGGGTAACATTTGTTAATTGCGTGCCATTACGTTCCTGGTTACCATCGTTGCTCACTGTGATGACCAGGTACATCCACTACAGTCTCGAACCGTACTAAAGATTGTTCGCAGCACTTTTCGAGCGGTGGACCACGTAATGTTCAGCTGTCGTGACACTGTTCGTGCACTGCTGGAAAATCGCACACTGCTTTCAGAATTTTCAGCCATGGCAACAGTAACTTCTCCGACTATTTGTGGCGCAGTTGGCTGTCGGCCTGTCCGGGAGCAATCCCCAAATCGCCATTTAATTCGGACTTTCGAATGATGTTCTTCAACCACGGTGCGAAAAGAACACCTCTCCGTATTCCTTTAATGCGTCGATGCTCGCAAAGTGCAGCGGCACTATTGCCGTTTTTTGATAAAATGGCTTTAAGAGTAATGCCCTGCTCACTTTGTCCAGACCCATGTTGTATGTGTGCAACTGAAATGCTCACTGATCCTTGCGTTTCAACACTACGTGGCGGTATCGTTATCGGCACCCAACGGCAAGTAATGACACAAACACAACTACCAACGCAAATACTGCAGCGCCTAGTCTGATAATCGTTCCTATAAAGTTAGGTATCCATACGGAACATAGTTTTCTGTCTACACTAGCTCAGGCAGCGAAAGTTTATGTCCATCATTTGAAAACAGAGCAAAGTGACTGTGAGACGAAAACTGATTACAGACTCACGGAAGGGTACAATATGAGGACGTTAACAAAGGACAGGGTTGCTAAGAGATGTCTATCCAGAACTATGTCTCGGGAGTTAATTAATGGCCCGAAAGTGGCAGCCGGCATGCAGTGTCACGGTGTTAACAGATTACGTGGAACCGGTTTTTGGTGGCGGCAAGAAACAACGAGCTGTACGGGATCCTGCTGACGAGGCAGCGGTCTCACTACGAGTCGGCTGGACGCCATCTGCAGACACGGAAGGTCCTTCTCAGCGACAGTAGGGTCCTGTCCGTCGCCAAGGCCGGCGCACCGGAAGTCTTTGGTCTGGAGCCGCCGCTGGAGACGGATGCGTGATTGATGCGAGCCACGCCCGCCGCTAGCGGGCAAAAACTGGAGGCTGGAGGCGGCAGTCCCAAACGGGGCTCACCCCTGCCTTCTGCACGGGACTCCGCTATAAATAGCCTCTCCTGCACGCGATGCGGGTTGTTCGGCCCGAGGGAATAGGCGTTGACGGACCCGAAGACTCGCAAACTGTGCTTTTACATTGGGGATAGTGCCGTCCTGCCGCATGGTTATCTGGAAGCAGAGCTATCCATACTAATATCTCCTCATGATGGAAGCTATGGTAGGTCGCCCATCAGAGACGAACCTCTTCATCCATTGTCTGCAAGACGGACTTTGAGAACAAGCACAAGCATTAACACACGTGCGACGCACTAAGCGTGGATTAGATAAATTGTAGCAGCACTGTTTTCCTTTTCACTCTTCAGCGGTAAATTTTTGAAGAAGGCTGAAATTGTGCTGTCATGTTGCGAAGATTATGCTCATCTTTTAACTCGGACGATATCTATTACAAGAGAGGAATAAAAACTTTTAAACTGTGGTGTTGCAGGTAGTCGTGAAGACTACATGAAGACCGAGTGTATAATGAAAAGATGCTGAACCGAACTGGGAGGGATAAGGAATGGGTTGACAGAACACATCCTAGGGCACCAAAGAATAAATTAGCGTTAAAAGTCTCAACAACCTACACTTCCTATGAAAGACCAATGTACCCACCTTGCTATGAAATGTTAATTATTATTTAAGATTATGTTAGTTAGAGTTAACTCGCAAAATTTCCATATTTAGGCTAGTCGCAATAGTGTCTTTTGACATTTCTCCACATATACTAAATGCACCACTTAGACTTTGGGGTAGCAGATACATTTTGATACAGCAGTCACGTATTTTCGAGCAAGATCTTTGAGGGAAAACTTGGGTAATGAACGTAGACGAAATGATAGGGAAGCTGAATTTCTTGTACCACGGTCTGAAACTACATAATGCTGTAAAGCCCCACGTATAATACGAGGGCCTTACGATGGAGATATAATTCGCACACTTTTTCACGAAAAATGTAGTCGCTGAGGCACAACTTCGATCACAGCGGAACTGAAGGAAGTAGAAGTGACCTGTGCACAAATACTGCGTTGGAGACAATTTCTCAAATTCATACTCCCTGCATCTGTAATTCGATGCCTTGACATAAAAATTCTTACTGCAGAGCTGAATGGCATCACAGAAGAGGTTTCGGGCCGCTGCATCTCACGTGTCCATTAATGATCCGAGAGAGAATATCAATGGTAATCTCAGACTTCTCGCAGATGATGCAGTTATCTATAACGAATAAATGTCTGGAAAAAAGGTTGTACATATACTTAGTCAGATCGTAATAAGATTTAAGTCTTTCTTTAAATTTTCAATAACGTATGAATGTGCACTTCATGAAAAACAAATGTAAATGTCCCCGGCACGAATCCGCCCGGTGGATTAGTGTTGAGGTCCGGTGTGCCGGCCAGTCTGTGGATGGTTTTTAAGGCGGTTTTCCATCTGCCTCGGCGAATGCGGGCTGGTTCCCCTTATTCCGCCTCAGTTACACTATGTCGGCGATTGCTCTACAAACACTTTCTCCACGTACCCGTACGCCATCAGTAGTCTATATACCACGCAAACATTGGGGGTTACAGTCGTCTGGTGTGAGACATTCCCAGAGGTTCCACTGGGGTCCGAACCGCACAATAACCCTGGGTTTGGTGTGGCGCGGCGTTGGGGTGAGCGGACTGCTATAGCCTGTTGTGGGGTTGTGTCCCACTGTGGGGCTACGACGGGGACTAAGCCTCTTCGTCGTTTCTAGATCCCCAGTTCAATACAATACAATACAATACAATACAATAGGTAAAGCAGTCAGCAGACTTCTACTCATTGGTAGGATATTGGGAAATGAAAGTTCAAATGGTTCAAATGGCTCTAAGCACTATGGGACTTAACATCTGAGGTCATCAGTCCCATAGACTTAGAACTACTTAAACCTAACGACATCACACACATCCATGCCCGAGGCAGGATTCGAACCTGCGACCGTAGCAGCAGCGCGGTTCCAGACTGAAGCGCCTAGGACCGGTCGACCACAGCGGCCGGCCAAATGAAAGTCTAGATTGACGGTTGCTTACAAAAATCTGGTCTGACCCGCCAAATAAGACTTGCATGTATTGAGCGTATACGGATAAGGGTTGTACGAATTGTCACATGTTTGTTTGTCTGAGAGGAGAGTGGTATGGAGACGTTGAATAACCTGAGCTGGCAAGCGCCAGATACCTCTGCAAAGTCGTGTTTACAAGATTTCAAGAAATCAATGTAGAATAATGAACACAGGAATGTACTACAAACCCCCCCCCCCCCCCCATTTATCACTTGATTAGGGAAGTGAGAGGACAACGTCAGACTAAGAGGCGTATTCATTCTTCCCACGCTCCATACGAGAATAGAACGGGAATGAACCGTAATACGTGGTACAATCGGAAGTCACCTCACAGGAGTTTGCAGAGTATATACGTGGATTTTTTAGCTATTATTGTAGCTGTAGTAGTGTTACACGTAAATAGTCCACGTGTATCACAATTAGTCTCGTGTGACACGCTTATGGAATTATGTTGATCATTTCATCTGTGCCGCATTTTCATTGGCCAGCGGTGTTGTCGATGGTCGCATGTGGTGGGCTGCATGACCAGAGCCAAGTCCACCTGTGGGGCGGTGTGCAGGTTAGGAACGGCGGGGACAGCAGTGTTTGTGTGTGTGTGTGTGTGTGTGTGTGTGTGTGTGCGCGTGTGTGTGTGTGCGTGCGTGCGGGGGCGAGGCGGCGGGTTCCCACGGCCGGCCGTGACCTCTGGGCAGCGCCTCGCCACAGTACAGCACGGCGCAGCGCGTCTCTGCTGGTCACAGGCAGTCGCTGCACGCCTGTGTCCCAGGCACGCGGGGGCGGCGGCGGCTGCAGCGCTCAGCTGTGCCTGCACTGTCTCACGCCGCCTGCTACACTCCGCGTGATCAGATTTGCAAACACTGCTTGCTTAATCGCTACGCTGTTGGCAGGTGGTACATGCGGCTATATTTGTGGCGGCTGTTCCTCAGTACGTGTCGAATGTTACTGGCTAAGCGATTTGAATAAGGGGCAATCTCAGACATTTTGCAGACCTTACAGTTCTGTACCAGAGAACTTTTCGTAATGCCCAGTGAGGTAATTGGTACAAAGAACCGCTACTGTCTGGGAACGTGATCGTAGAATAATCACTGGAAACAGTCAAATCCATTAAATATCTGGGAGCAGGCGAAAGGGAGTACAGACGTCTAAAAAATGAGATTGACGAGAAGTGCAAAATGGCGCTAGATATCGCCACAGGAGAAGTAAAGAGACTTTTGGAGAAAATAGAAGCAGCTGTACAAATATCAGTGGGTCAGATGGTAAACCACTCCTAAGGAAAGAGGGGAAAGTTGAAAGGTAGAAGAAGGGTGTGAATGAGGGACAAATACTAAACGACAATACTCGTATTATAGAAACGAAAAACGATGTAGATGAAGATTAAGTATAAGATGTAATAATGCGAGAAGAATTTGACAGAGGACTGAAAAAGCTACGCCGAAACAAGGTCCCTGGAGTAGACGACATTCCGTTAGAACTACTGATAGCCTTTGGAGAGCCAGCCATGACAAAACGCTTCCATCTGGTGTGCAAGATGTGTAAGACAAGCGAAATACCCTCGTACTTGAAGAGGAATATAATATTTCGAATTTCAAAGAAAGCAGCTGCTGACAGCCGTGAATATTACCGAAGTATCAATTTAATAAGGCATGGTTGCAAAATACTAATACGAATTCCTTACTGATAGAAGCTTGGGGTAGATTGGGGGTTGCCACAGGATAGAGTAACATGCAGTACTGCATCAGACCAGTTTTCGGACTGAAGACCGTGCGTACGGATCGATTTGAAGGGAACGATCACATAAAATTGATCGTAAGAATGGCAGATCAGATTTGACTGTCATCGGAAGAATCCGCAAGAGTCGTGGTCCACTCAAGGAAAACTCACGGAAAAGGTGGCTTTCAAAATCCTCATTCAAGTGCTGCATGAGTATTGCTTCTGACGTCTGGGACCCTACCAGGTAGGAACGATAAAGGAAACAGAGATGATTCAACGAAGAGCAGCTCTTTCAGTCGCGGATTCGCGTAGTAAACACGAAAGCATTGAAGAGATACTCATCGAGTCTAACGGCAGACTCCAAAAGAGAAGTGTTGTGCATCACGATGTCGTTAATGATCCGAAAGGATCCCGTCCGAATACCCACATGTTTTTCCCATTAAATATATCTCGCGAAAATCGCCCTGAAAGTGAAAAGTGGAGAGATTCGAGCTCACTCATCGTTCTGGAAGTATTACGGTAAATTAGGTTCAAATGGTTCAAATGGCCCTAAGCACTATGGGACTTAACATCTGCAACAGCATCCTCAGACGAAAACTTTTTGATCGCCCGTTATACATTTATACAGTATGTTCTGCAACGTACCTCAGCTATATGTGAGATGGATGCTAATTTGTACTTAGATGAGGCACCGACCATAGACAGAGAAGAACAGCACGAATGGGGATATATTTTCATTCGCAAGAGAATATCAAAGAACTGCTGCTAAATCCGGACGGGCAGAGAGTTGCACAAGGCGGCTTAAAACATGTGGCCCTCAGTTACGTGGTTAATAATTAACTGAAATTTGGTATTGTCACTTGTTGTAATGAGAAATGAAACTTTACTTTTACGCTAGGTCTGCTTGATCTAAATAAGGCAAGCAAATTAGAAATGAAACCTTGCATTTACGCTACCTGCTTGATTTAAATAAGACAAATAATATGTAACTCAGAGGAATGCAGAGAATAATTGTTCTATACTTCATTACTGAAATGGTCTGAAGAAAACTTCAACACGTGATACCATTAAAAGCACTCTCTGTCGCATACCGTACGGCTGTGAATGCATTACGCAAATCTTAAAAAGCCTAAACCCAGGCATTTACAGCGCTGAGATTTGGTCCGTGACATATGCTCAGAGGACTTAGTTCTAACAGCTGTAATATAGCTAAAAATATGTCGTTCCGAGACTATGCGCAGGAGATGCTCTAGGTAATTTTAGAATTCGATTCCGAGAGAACTAAGTTGGAAATAGTTGAAATGGGACACTTTTCTACCCGTCCAGTGTGTTTCATCTGCAACTACTCTTGAAAATTTGAAATTCCTGGATTGGCATTGGCTTCTGTTGAAGGGTACAACAAATTCCATCATTCTGCCCCGCCTACGGTTTTAAAAAATACTTGTACAGTGCACGAAAGGAGGTATGCAATGCCATTCTGAACCCGTGATATGGAAATCACAGAAAATATGTTTTTATTTTTCTCATTCCATCCCTCTTAACATCGACTTTACCTCAAACCAATGAAAATAAAACGTTATGGAGCTTACATCATGCAATCATTCAGCAGCTGCAACATGACAGAGGATGTTGTACAATTCACAGTTCTAATTAGGGCGACGGTTCATCTCCTATGCTTTCATGCTGCCGACACACCACGTCCTAGGTCATAAACGAGGATGGTTCCCTCAGCACAATGTTTAGGCCATATGCGTGTGTGACGCACGACGTTCCTTGCTGCCTGCTCCTGCTTATGTGACTGACCCGAAAAGTGGGTTGCGCGCGTTGACCTTTGCCTGTGTTAATCCGATGGCGGCGGCAATGAAACAGGCATTTGCTTTACGATTCGTCCTAACGACTCTCCATATGGTGAACATGTGAGCTCGTTCTCCCTTTGATCGTCGTGTCCTCTCCGTGTGGAGTAGCAGATTACAGAAAAAGCAACTGATTTGGCGGGTATTCAAACAAGTCATCGGCCGTACCAAAAGCTTCTTACGCTGCTGTGTGTTCACACTTGCACTGCCACTCTCATTCCAATCAGTACATTTCAGTTCTAAATCTACTTATCGGCCAGCTGGTGAAATAGGGTCTTCACGACAAAACAGTAATCGCTACGTCTGGTGGTATAAGAGTGCATTCTGCATTGAAGTTGGGAATTTGTGCATATAAATATAAAAATGTACGGGTGTATTTCTATAAAAACACGAATCGTTGACACGGTGTCATGAAAAAGAAGCGTTTTATTCGTCGTATGAACAACATTTGCTACTGCTGCGACAGCAGATTGGATAACAGTTAGCTGCATGATAGAGAGACCGTAATTTATTTCAGTTAAATTTTAACAGAAAAACACTCGTGTTGCTGAAGTTACGTCATAGTTTTTATCTGTAACTACATTGCAGTTATTTCGTGCGTGGAAGTCCGTTGTTTCTTGTTATCCTTTACTGTACTTGGAAATTAAAACAAGCGATCTGTGGAATGAAGAATTACCATACTTAAAAATGTAATTATTTACGCCGATAAACTAAAAGTCCAGACTAAGAGGAAATAAATTGAGGTATATATTGGAATACACAAGGAAAAGGAAGTGAATTATTTCTCATGACAACTAAGCTATGTACTCTAATGTATTATTTCCTAGCCGTAGTTGTGAAACAAAGTAAAGGTTGTCACCGGATTGTCGAAGGCTGAACGAGGAGGTCGGCGTAACCTTTCAAAGGAACCATCCCGGCATTTGCCTGAATCGATTTAGGTTCAAATAGTTCAAATGGCTCTGAGCACTACGGGACTCTACATATGAGGTCATCAGTCCCCTAGAACTCAGAACTACTTAAACCTAACTAACCTAAGGACATCACACACATCCATCCATCCCCGAGGCAGGATTCGAACCTGCGACCGTAGCGGTCGCGCGGTTCCAGACTGAAGCCCCTAGAACCACTCGACCACACCGGCCGGCATCGATTTAGGGAAATCACGGAAAACCTAAACCAGTATGGCCGGACGCGGGTTTGAACCGTCGTCCTCCCGAACGAGAATCCAGTGTGCTAGCAACTGCGCAATCTTGCTCGTTTTTTTTTTTCAAAACTTTTATGCAGCCTTGTTAGACTTTATCAATTATCGCAATCTCATCTTCACGATAGCATAGTTGCATGTGTGTAACACAACAGTATTGTGAAGCTCTTTGTTTGATTTGGTAAAGTGACAGCGACCGCTTTAATGACAAATGTATCAACAGTGCCAATCGAATGCAAATAAACGTATTTCATTTTTGTGTGTGAAAAAGAGATAAAGATGAAAAAGTTATTTCCGGCGCAGTGTATCCTGATCGGGATTCCAGTTGCGTTTCTCTCGAAAGCCGCAGTGGAAGCTGCTGGAACATTCCATTTTGTGAACAGGTCTGCCACGGCAGGTTAACCGCTGCAGTTTGCCACGGTGGACTCTGCTGTTCACTTCCGCGATGAGCTAAAATGAGCAGTATTGCGGGTAGTGGCTACAGTGAAGGCCCGACTCCTCCCCTGCGTACGTGTAGCTAAATAAGGCGTCTGCTAGTTGTGTGCAGTCCAGCAGGCGGTACGTAGTCGGGGACTGCAATCACCGACAGCAGATGTCACTGCTGATGTTTAGTCTGCAAACAAAAGCGGCTGGCCAGGAGTCTGTTTACGGGACCGGCGGCGGATGCTTTATTGCGAACAGGCCATCTTCCCGAAACCGTGACCCGCGAGACGTCACCCTGGAATGATCTAACGGCACGGGGGCTGCGTGGGAGTGGGGATGGCTGAGCAAATATTTTGCTACAAGGAACCGGCGGCCCCCGAGTACGTCGAAATTCCTAGTGCTGAAGTGCCAACAAACATTGGCGAAAGCGACAGCGCAGAGAGAGAGAGAGAGAGAGAGAGAGAGAGAGAGGGGGGGGGGGGGCGAAAAAAAGTCTTAAGTGGGAAATATGGCCCGCTGACGGTGCGTACGTAGGCATTTTATGAGAAAATGTGTGATGTAATGGGAAATGCTACTGCTACTGGCGCGTCTGTCAAGAACACAAATAACGGCGAGTTGCCAAATGCGCAACATGGTGTCTTCCAGCAGTTCAGCGGTTTATTTATTGTAATCATCACGTGATAACTTACTGGGATTTTCCCTCAAAACATGTGCCACATCTTCCAGTCAGTCACGCCTCTCGACTCTTTTGACAGTGTGACACATTCGTTGAGATGTTCAAACAAGCTAAGGTCGGATCCCAGTGACGCCTCCCTCGCCTCGCCTTTCCATGCTCTCCCTAAATCACTTGCGACGCATTCGACAGCGGTTTCTTAAACTAGGCCACGGCTGATCACCCTCACTCTGCCATGGTCTTGTCTCTGATGAAGTTGATGCTGTGATGGTCCAGTTACATACGTCTTTTTATTCCCTCCTTGAGTACTCAATTCTGCTGGGTAATGTCAAAACGGCAACAAGTGGCCAAAAATGTGTTGCATGTCTACTGGAAAACGGCAACCGAGGCACTCAAGTTCCGGGGAATGAAGTACCCACGAGAATTGTGTGAGTGTGTTGGAGGCGCCGAACAGTGACCTAAGAACAAGTGGCTTGACATCAAGACTCAAGACGAATGTGACACTGGGAAACAGACAGTCGCTGCAATGAATTCATTCTGGACTCATCCTTTATAGTTCGGCCAGGCCAGGGCTATTGTAGTTAATATTAACATTTTTAAAAGCTGTAAGGAAGTTCAATACTACGAGATGCAGTGCCTTTGATTCTACTGGGAGGATACATTATGTTTCTAAATCAACTATCGATAGTTTATTTTACAACGTTAACTAATATGGAAGTGTACTTGTTTTATTTCGAAATAGTTTTGCCGCGTTTTCGGTTTTTAAATCGTGCGCTAAGCTGAAATTATTTAATCCGTCGATTAACGTTTTGGGTGTAAATATTTTGTTAGGGGCGCAACATTCTGTTGCAGTCAGATGATAAATCTAGGCCCCCGTTATGACTTTTATACCGTTAATAGTAAAGTTTCCAGGTGATTTTTCATTAGGCCCCTTAATGCGGTGGTCCAAGCGGAGCCAAATTATAAGTACTAACCTATATGTTTGCTGAACTTTTGCACTCGGATTTGGAGTTATCCAATAATCTTTAAATAAGTTCCTCCCCCGTTTAAGGAAGGCAACCGCCGTAATGCAGCCGGAACGTCGAACTCTGTGTGAGCTATATGACGAGAAAGTAGTTCAGAACATATTCCACTGTGACACCGTGGCGTTACTAGCGAAGGGAGGAAAACTGCTGTTCAACGTCCCGTCGTCATCAAGCTCATTAGCGGAAAAACACAGGCTCGGAATGTTTCAAGGATGGTGAAGGAAATCGGTCGTGCCCTTTCAAGGGAACCATCCCGGCATTTTCCTGAAGAAATTGGGGAGAATCACGGAAAACCTAAATATGGAATACCGAATGGGAATCCAGTGTGGTAACCATTGCGCCATATCGTTTCCAGCGAAAGGTAGCGTCAGCTCTCTTTAAAGGTCCAGACGTGCGTCATTACTCATTGCACTCACTGTGTTACAGCATGATTTGAGGCATTGATTTTGGACCAGCTGTTCTTGCTACTGGAGGAATAGTTAGTCGCTAGTTTTGGTTTTATCTTTTACACCGCGTGCTAGTTCAACAGGTTATTAGATGGTCATATGGAAAGAAAGAATCAGAAATAAATGACCTCAGCTGTTATAGAGGGGTTCATTGCTTCGAAGCAGAAACGGGACGGCAATTCATGGAGTGGCGCCATACCATCTCTCCTCCATCGAAAAACTACAAAGTTGCACCCTCTGCTGGTAAAATCACGGCGACGGTCTCTTGGGAGTCTGAACGGTTTATTCTGTTCGTTGTCTTCCATTAAGGTGCAACGATCAACTCTGAAGTGTATTGTGCTAACCTCAGGAAATCGAAGAAATGACTTCACCCTGTTCATCGCCACAAAAATGCTAGCGAACTTATCCTTCTCCATAGCAACGCAAGGTCTCTCACAAGTCTGCGCCCCCCGAGAAGAGCTCGCAAAACTCCATTGCACTGTTCTTTCTCATCCATCCTACAGCCCGGATCACGCACCTTCCGACGTCCGTCTGTTAGCACTCCGCGGGAAGCAGTACATGGAGATCATGGGGAGGTTGCTGATGCAGCAAGACGTCGCCTCCGACGTCGCCTCCGATGTCGGCCAGTGGAGTGGTACCATGCAGATATACTGGACCTCCAAACAAGCCAGCGTGAGGGCGTCGCATTAAACTGAGATTGAAAAATAGGCTACTGTGATCAAAACAGTGGGGAATAAAATGGTGAACTGGAATCCTGAATAAAACCAATCTTCTTTTAGGAAAAAAAAAGTGTTGCAGTATTTACTGGACGCTCCTCGAACGAGAGTGTCCGCACGTTCCAACATTGCTCTTCGAAGGAAGAAAAAACGTTGTGCCATTAGGACGCTTCTTGTGAACAGCTGCGTAGCCACGGCCTTCTAGGGTGAGAGGCGGACGCGGCTGGGTCAGCGCGGCGCGGTCGCTGCCCCGCTCCACCCTGTGACGGGAGTTGCGATCTCGCGCTGCAGCTGATGGCGATCGGGACGCCCCGCCCTGCCGCCTCGTTAGCAATTACACGTCACCCGCGTGCCGCCTGCTAATTGGCCGCCGCCGCCCCCTGCCGTGTCTCCTGGCGCCGGGCCAGCGCGACGCCTCGCCGCAGTTTCTCGGAAAGTGGCACTTCCAGGCGTCTCTGCTCGCAAGCGCGCCATAATGCGGTTCAGTCCTCCTACCGTCCGTGGAGCGCACTGTAGGATATCCCCTTTCAAGGCGATCACGTCATGTAAACATAACAAGCCAATATACTTCCCACCCTTCTAACGTACAGGGTGAGTCAAGTAAGCTGTTGAGGAACGCTAAACAGAAAGTATATTTCTCTTTTAAACATAAACGTAAGCAGCGACTGCTGCCTACAAGGCAGCACGAGGAGCGATCTATGATCATGAGACATATGGTGAGCAAGTCGCCAATTCCTCACGCCGTTATTGCCAATAGAAAGACTCCTAATAATGCCGCAGCTTCTTTACTCAAGCAGCTCCTCATTTGTCGTCACGAGACTGAGTGGGACCCGTGTCAGAACCCCCTCAGAAAAAAATGAGGAGGTACCAGGAATCGATTCTGGGTTCTTCCACGCCGAAGACAGCGACGCTAATGCCCATTTTTTTATCTACCTGTTTTTCCGTAATTTTTCAGCAGTATTACGTGCAGATGTCGGAAGGCACTTCTCAAACACTATCAATGAAAACTTCACTCATTCCGTTTTATTACAGAGCGGGACCAGCTCTTTGACCGGACCCGTTGAGCCATCATTTGTGTATGCAGGCGGTTAATATTTCGTCTTTTAACCACCTGGATTCAATACTCGTCGTTACAGACACAGTATCGAACTAAAACTATCAACACGTTGCTCGTGAGTAGTATCGCAAGAGAAGTATCGTACTCGCTAAAAGTATAAAAAGAAAACTGTCGATACCTTTGCCAAAAAGATTAGAGAAGATATTCTCTATTGTCCCAGTCGTTCCATCCGTTAAAATCAATCTATAAAGAGATAGTCAATTTTTACAAGTTTCATGTTGAGTAATAAGGTCGTTAATCAAGCAATTAATTTCACTGTGGTTTATAACTAATATTAAAAAATTGCCAAGTTTCACTTGCGGTAGCCGCCATTCTGCCTGCTGATGCATTAATTCTTGCGCTTGAACTGTTTTAAACAATAATTCAAGACTTTTCGCCGGCAGCGTTGACCGAGCGGTTCTAGGTGCTTCAGTCCGGAACCTCGCGGCTGCTACTCTCGCAGATTCAAATCCTGCCTCGGGCATGGCTGTGTGTGATGCCCTTAGGTTAGTTAGGTTTAAGTAGTTCTAAGTTCTAGGGGACTGATGACCTCAGATGTTAACTCCCATAGTGCTTAGAGCCATTTAAACAACGACTTTTCTTTGGTGACTGTCTCTGGCTGTTAAATATTTTGAAAAAAGCATATTTGCACCATGAGCTATACAACTACACATTTATTCCTCTCGGTTTTTACAGGAGAAGAACAGTATGCATCAATGCATCATTTTCTCCTAGGAAGATGGTTGTTATAACCGATACAGCTAGAGAATAAATATACAGTTATGGTGCTTGTGGCGCAAATATGTTTTTTTCAAAATGGTACAAAAGTAAACAAGAAAGTCAAATTGTAAACAACGGGGGACTCCAAGTGAAGGAACTGTGAACGAGCTGTTGCCAAGGCTGGCGAAGCGTTGCAAGTACTTTCGCGCTCGTTCTCAATCGCACACACAGGCGCAGATCGTGCGTTGAGGAGCTGAAAGTCTTGAAAGCGAGTCACGCGACCAAATTTTTGGGTAAATGATGAAATTCTAATAAGTCTTGTTTAACCAGTGTGTAAGCCATTAGTAGGAACATTCGATACGATACTCTCTTCTTCTGATTCGTTCACTGGACAGAACTGAAAAAGAATTTCTATCTACCTTACGTTCGCTGCTCTCGAAAATTTTTATGACAGACTTACAGCAGCAGTTGTTAGGGGGCAGAACCATATCTTCCAGTCGTTTTAACAGCAATATGGCGAGCGACCGAGAACTTTCGCATACGATACCTACCTCAGGCACATTTCACTACATGTTCGCAATAACCGGGTCCATCTTTTGCCTTTGTCGAGAACTGTTTTATGTTTCCGACAACCCTCACATTTCCGGAAATGTTCAAGAAATAAAAACTATGTTTCCATTATATACGCAAAAGGTCGTTTATTGTACTGCGTGGTCAATGGTCGTAGCGTCTTTTAGTAATCATCCAATGGAACAACTGTTACTTTTTAAATTGACCTATACACGTATCTTCAAGATACACTTCACTTTTTGCAGAGAGACACAAATCTTCCACAGTCACACTTCTTTATTTATCATTTATGTTGACATAACTAGTTTCAAGCGTGCAACCTCATTATCAATTGCTGCATGAAGAGATGAGCATTTGATTACGGCCGGCTGTGGTGGCCGTGCGGTCCTAGGCGCTCCAGTCCGGAGCCGCGCTGCTGCTACGGTCGCAGGTTCGAATCCTGCCTCGGGCATGGGTGTGTGTGATGTCCTTAGGTTAGTTAGGTTTAAGTAGTTCTAAGTTCACCTAGAACCGCACGGCCACACCGGCCGGCGATCCGAACTCAACTATTATGATATAGAACGAGTTAGTGTACACTTTAGTTGCGTTAAAATCGTGGTACGTAATGAGTACAGCGTCGACCAGGCTAGGAAGTGAATCGTACATACAGTATGGAAACTGACCGTCAGATACGCTGACTCTACTGCATTTTACACTGAGGGTATTCTACCTGCTGCAGCGAAGACTGTTGCTTATACCTACAGCTCTTGCTGCGATCCCTAGACTGCAATCGCTGTGTCCAGTGACCCCACAGGTTTTATATCCGGTTGCAACGATTCGTCGTTAATGAGTCTATAGTGTCAGTGATGGTGCAACTACGCAACTGGCTTCACCTGACGCAGGTGTCTGACGGCATTTCCGGGCCATGAGGAGCCCAGCTGTTCAGAAAGAGTGGTTTCCCTTGCTGACGCACCTGGACGAGCTGGAAATGTTGCCGAGGTTGCGTCGTACTGTTTCAGCAGAGCTTCTGAAAAGCCCGGAATCTTGAGAAAACTTCAGGGCCTCATTCGAGGACAGTTTCTTTTTCTTGGTACCAGTTGCGTGTGAAGTTAGTAGTTGGCGGAAACGCTTGATATGCACGACATAGACCGTGAGGTGGCGGCAATACGCCGAGCAGTACGGCAAACCGCTAATCGGTGAGAACGGTTCAACGCATTATGGCTGAAGTATAGGGTGGCTCCGGAGATATTTATTTCGTGGTCATTCTATTAAAGCAACATATTTGTAAAACCCCGTCGTACACGCAGTGGTTCCTGCATAACCTCCTAGGAATCAGCTCAGGTTGATTAAGATGGCGGACAAGGGACGGTTGACTGCTCAACAGAGGGCCAGATTAGTGAATTTACACGCCGAAACAAAGAGTGTTGTTATTACACAGTTAGGTTCCCGTCAACATTTTAACACAATGCAGGTTCCCGCTAAAAGCACACCCTTTATGCTGCGTCGGCACGGGAAAATAATGGAATGTTAGAACCAAAGCTGCTAAGTGTGTCTCAAATCACTTTAAAAGGATGGAGCTGTGAGTGTGGCGACGCAACTCAGTCCCGGAGAGTCAACCAGGAGAGTAGCAGCCGAGTTTGGAATATCGCACCGCTCTGTTCAGAGTATTCTTCATTCAGGCCTTCGTTTATTTCCATACAAAGTCACAGTGTTCCATACTCTCTCGAACAGCAGAAAGAAGGCTGGCGTAATTTTGCTGCTTGGATAATCCAGACCGAAGGGGAAGGATTTAGGCGGAGCATCTGCTTCTCTGACGAGGAGTGCATCCGTGTTAATGGTGTGACCAATAAACGAAGTGTGACGTTTAGGGCTATTGTACGTCGAGTAACCTTTCACGAAAGGGACAATTACGGTGAAAAAGTGTCTGTTTGGGCTGCTATATAAATCCACGGATGAATTGGACCTTTCGTTTTTGATGAAACGACCTGCTTTGACGGCCATAGGCATGTTGCGGAACGAGTTCCCTCCTTAACTTTATCCCACTCGACTTCCAACGCACACGCTGTGTGGTATATATAGGATGGAGCCCGCCCACACACTGTCAATGTTGTTCTCGACTTTATGAGTGATATGTTTGGTGAAAGAGTGCTATCTCACCGCTTCAGTGTGATGAAATTTGGCCACCTCGCAGCCACGACACCAACCTTTGCAACTATTTTCTGTGAGGACACTGAAAAGAAGCAGTCTTCAATGATCATCATCGAGATCTAAGGGAACTCAGAGCGCACCTTATGGAAGGCTGAAGATCCGTGCCAGCGAATAGTGCGGAATATGTGTTCGTCTTGAACAGCTAAGGCGGAAAATACTGGCCACTTTGCGTACGCTCTCCGTTGAATCAATTATCCATGAGTTTGTGATTCTATCTTTATGTAGTATGTAGCGCTATGTGTCATACTATTCAGATAATTATAAGTACAGATGGTTCAACATCTACTGCGGTGCCCTATATCTGGAAATCTCGTGCTACAGTCTAGAATTCTAAACGTTGCATCAGTTGTTGTCATTAAATATAATTGTTGTTCATAATCATAGTCCCGACGAGTATTTGTGACGCCTGGTGAGGTGACGGAGATCGTGGAACCGTCCAGGGCTGAACAGGAAGCTTATGCAGGCGGCCGAGGAACTTCGACACGCACCGTTGCCCGCCGCCTGCGTCTAACGGTGAATCTCTCGCCTATTGTCCACCGTCTTCACAGAGGTAATCTCTTCTGACCACAGCTTCCTGAAATTCCAGCGCATTAGGAATGCCGTGCTTAGTGCCCACAATTGACAACTTCGCCAGTGTCCTATTAACGGTTCGAATAGCTCAGAAGGTCTCTGAGGCACTTTAAGAGGGGCCATTTTATAAGCGACTTCAAAAAGTAAATTACACGTTTTTGGTAGGCGGTCGCGTAAGTTACGCATTATTATGCCAGGCCAAGTAACTTTTACTGAATACCAACAATACTTGTCAGAGTGACACAGATACGTTGCACTACTTTTCAACATAGTCCCCAAATCTCTGTACCAACGGCCGAAACGCTATGCCAGTCGCTCAATGTTCCACGACGATAGAAACCCGTTGCTGGGTCACGGAACAATTAGAGAACAAAAGTGAGAACGTCTTCGTCGTTGGAAAAGCTGCAATAGCTGTTCCTTGACTGCCTAGACGTTGTCGTCTGTGGTCATTGTACGGCATTTCTTCCCAATTAGCGTCACCCACTTCTACGCGACCTTCGTCAAATTGTTAGCATCATTTCACAACTGGTAGAGCCGACATTCCACTTGATCCATACAGCGCCAAAATTTCCTGGTGAATCTGTGTGCCGTTTAGATATTTTGCCTGGAAGAATCGTACTGTAGCGCTTACTTCAACTTGGAGTAGGTTTCCAGTAGCCGCAACATTTCACTCGCGCAGACTGTGGTGCACCTGTTAACCGCACCGCGGCAGAACTGTATCTGCGGAAACCCCAGAACACTCTCTTTCCATAAAGCTTGAACGACATACCGCGAGTGTTCGAAACGTCAACTGAAACTTTTTTTATATTTTTCACGACGGTTTTCGAAGGGTTATACCTCTTTTTCCCATGCGCATTTATGTCAGTTGATAGCCACCTTACACTGTGGTGCTAGTTTGAAATTATTCGCGGAGTAGAGAAGACGGTAGAGGCGTTGTAACCGCGGCCTCTGCTCTTGCCGGGGCCGCCTCTTCCATCTTGGCAGCCTCCGGGCACGGGGCGGTGACTCAGAGACTGGGGTGGCACGCCGTATCGACCACGGAGCAGAGAGCCAGACCGCACACTACTGTAGACCCGTCCCGTACGGCAGCCCTCGGCGCGACGAGCACGCAGGGCGTCCTCTCGCCGCTGGGACAAAGTGTGCTTCCGTATGTGAAAGCCCTCCTCTGCTCGCTCTCTTTGAACGGGCTCGGCAAACGAGCACGCGAGGGGACGTGAAGACGTAACTGCACGCTCCGATTCTCTTATTTGGATCTTAACGGTAGGGGCTGCTGTTCCACGACTAATCATCTCGCGGGGGTGCAGTCTCCTTCAGAGATGCGCGGCACGGAAGTAAACATTGTGGTAGCTTTTTTGTCTAGAGGAAGACACAGAGTGCTGTGCTTAAGCAACGTAGGAAGCGGTCGCTCGTTGCTCAGCTCCAGTCACGAATTTCTGTTCTCATAGTAAGATCTGTACGTTGTAAACCACGAGAGTAACTTGAAAATTTCGGGAATTGACCGCTAGGTGTCAGCTCCAGCGCAACGACGTTCCCGTGTAGAACTGTAAAACTACCGTACACTGTCATAAGGAAGTGTAAATTACACCACTGGCCATTAAAATTGCTACACCACGAAGATGACTTGCTACAGACGCGAAATTTATCCGACAGGAAGAAGATGCTGTGATATGCAAATGATTAGCTTTTCACAGCATTCACACAAGGTTGGCGCCGGTGGCGACACCTACAATGTGCTAACATGAGGAAAGTTTCCAACCGATTTCTCATACACAAACAGCAGTTGACCGGCGTTGCCTGGTGAAACGTTGTTGTGATGCCTCGTGTAAGGAAGACAAATGTGTACCATCACGTTTCCCACTTTGATAAAGGTCGGATTGTAGCCTATCGCGATTGCGGTTTATCGTATCGCGACAATGCTGCTCGCGTTGGTCGAGATCCAATGACTGTTAGCAGAATATGGAATCGGTGGGTTCAGGAGGGTAACACGTAACGCTGTGCTGGATCCCAACGGCCTCGTATCACTAGCAGTCGAGATGACAGGCATCTTATCCGCACGGTTGTAAAGGATCGTGCAGCCACGTATCGATCCCTGAGCCAACAGATGGGGAAGTTTGCAGGACAACCGTCTGCACGAACAGTTCGACGACGTTTGCAGCAGCTTGGACTATCAGCTCGGAGACCGTGGCTGCGGTTACCCTTGACGCTGCATCACAGACAGCAGCGCCTGCGATGGTGTAGCCAACGACGAACCTGGCTGCACGAATGGCAAAACATATTTTCGGATGAATCCAGGTTCTGTTTACAGCATTATGATGGTCACATCCGTGTTTGGCGACATCGCGGTGAACGCACATTGGAAGCGTGTATTCGTCATCGCCATACTGGCGTATCACCCGGCGTGATGATATGGGGAGCCATTGGTTACACGTCTCGGTCACCTCTTGCTCGCATTGACGGCACTTTGAACAGCGGACGTTACATTTCAGATTTGTTACGACCCGTGGCTCTACCCTTCATTCGATCCCTGCGAAACCCTACATTTCAGCAGGATAATGCACGACCGCATGTTGTAGGTCCTGTACGGGCCTTCCTGGATACAGAAAATGTTCGACTGTTGCCCTGGCCAGCACATTCTCCAGATCTCTCACCAACTGAAAACGTCTGGTTAATGGTGGCCGAGCAACTGGCTCGTCACAATACGCCAGTCACTACTCTTGATGAACTGTGGTATCGTGTTGAAGCTGCTTGGGCAGCTGTACATGTACACGCCATCCGAGCTCTGTTTGACTCAATGCCCAGGCGTATCGTGGCCGTTATTATGGCCAGAGGTGGTTGTTCTGGGTACTGATTTCTCAAGATCTATGCACCCAAATTGCGTGAAAATGTAATCACATGTCAGTTCTAGTATAATATATTTGTCGAATGAACACCCGTTTTTCATCTGCATTTCTTCTTTGTATAGCAATTTTAATGGCCAGTGTTGTTAATGTAAATTGAAGGTGGACGGAGGAGAAAGGAAAGGAAGGAGAAGGAATTACTGATGTCGGCTGCATCGGGACATTACGCTGAATATGCGGCGGCGAGAGAAAATGTGTGCCGACCGGGATTCCTACCCAGGATCTCCTGGTTACTAGGCAGGTGCGTCAGTCATTTCGCCACCCGGGACACAGTGTTATCTCAACTGCACGGACTATCTCAGCTCACCTCGCACTCCCATCAAGCGCCACTTATCCGCAGCCCCTATATCCTCCAAATTCGCTCTTTCGAGATTCTCACAGGAGGTCGGATGCATTTGTGCATCTGCACTGAAGAAGATGGATCCACTGCCCAAAAGAACAGACACACCGCATTCAAGTAAGCGTAAATTACTGAAGTTTTCCTAGTGTATTTGGTCAGTTGAGGTATTATCCGCGTAAACTGTACATTATGTTTGTTGCACATCTATCGGGAGTTACCGCAAGTGTCGTTGCCACGGAAAAACTACATGAACTAAGATACAAGTTGTTCCCATACCCTCCTAATTCGCCTTATTTAGCACCTACGGACTTCCGTCTCTTCCTCAACCTCAAAATTTTCCTCGGTGGATTGATATTGTCTTCAAACGAAGATCTGGCAGCCTAAGTTGACGGGAATATTGCAGGCCTGGAGGAATCTAATTTTGTAGTGCGATCAGGGCACTGAAACATAGTTGGACCAAGTGCATTAGTGTTCAGGAATACTACATTGAAAAATAAAAATGTTTTACGGGGATAAGTTGTTTCTTTCTATTCCGTTACTGTAAATCTTCCAGCTACGCTCTACTGCACTTCTCGTACTTTATTAACGATCATTTCGTCATCTGGGAAGCATGCTCTCCTTAATGCTCACAGATTTATAGCAACTTAAATGCATTACGAACCTACAGGACCTCCTATTGAAGGACCCACTAGAGAGCACAGAGAGGATCAAATGATCAAATGTACACTGATCTCGTCCAGTATAGTGACTGGATATTCCCCCCATTTAAACGAATACACCCACTGACTTTCCAGATAAACTTCACAAACACGACTCACATGCGAAAATATCATAAATCGAGATTGAACGATTCTCTAACAGGGGCTCTGTACGGAGTTCTTTTTTCCCTTATATTAAGGTGACGTTTTTAGACAGGTGATCCTGTCGCAAGAAGTTAAGTGACAGATTCGCTGTGAGTAAAGACACAGACACGGACACGTCGATAGCAGGACAATGCCGTGCTGGAGAAGAGTAGGCGGGGTCTCCCATGAAAAGTACCTTGTATTCTTGAAAATCCATTTTACGAGGAGGTATTTGACTTTTAGATAGCAGACCTACGTTGAATGAAACTTCGAGGCGAGGTGAAATTATCTAGTTGATGTTTTGGCACAAGATCACCTGTGAATAAGTTTCAACAAGCTGCTGACATATTACTATCTATAAGTTGTGTTAAACGGAAAACGATTGCATCTTTTCGACAAAAATTCGCAGAGGACGATAGCTCGTCATCGGAATAACAGATAAATTTGCACCATTCTTAAGATAGACGAGACAATACTCGGTTTTAAGTTCTCTTACCCGATGACTGGCTGAATCCGAAATTCGTTTCAGCAGATTTACTCTAACGTCAAATTAGCGGTGGAAAGCGCGCTCAACAAGCAGAAAATGACATTCGGCCTAAAGCCGCTTGTGCATGGATGTTTTCATTTATTACAACAGCGGAGCCATCTATCTACCTATTTCGTCTCTCGCCTACTGTGTCAGTTGACTGCTACACCGACATCAGTTTAAAACTTATATGGATACAGTTCTGGCAACACCAGCCATGACCTTCTACTTCTGTGCGGATGCACACATATTACGCGAACTCTTACGGGACTTGGTAAGAATGTCTTCCACGAGTAATGAGTGTGTTGGGGTGGGACACTACGAATGTAGTGTGTGGACATACGAGGTGAGAATGTGAGTCTCTCGGGAGGCGTGCGCGAGATAGTCCCTGCAGTCGCGCTCTCCTCTGTGCCCTCGGAGGCTCAGATGTATAAAGCGTCTGCCATGTAAGCTGGAGATCTCGGGTTCGAGTCCCGGTCGAGGCACACATTTTCACCTGTCCCCGCTGAAGGTATTAATGTAATTCTAATTCAGTTTAAAACGTCGGTATAGCCGACATATTCGTCTCGAGAGAAAGAGCAGCTATATTGATATTTAACACAATTCTCAATTATTGTTCAGTCTCTGTTTCACATTTTTAATCATATGACATGTTTCGAACACGCTGGAACAACTTCCGATTTAAAACAAAGTGAAACTAAATGTGTACCTTCTAATATCATACACTGAGTAGAAAAAATAATTATATATACCTGAATAATTTTATTATTTTATCCTGTTTAAATTTTACACGGCCATTGTTCTACACTACTATATTTTAACAAGAATTTTTACACAATTATACTTTTGCACAATTTTAGCAAAACTCCTCTTGGTAAAGAAGTAACACCCCCATCACTCCCTCTCTCTCCTCTCCCAATGACTCCCTCTCTATTTTTCGCTTTCTCTCCCCTGTCTTTTTCCCCTTTCTCCCTCCCCTGTACACCACCTCCAACAGATACCCATTTAAAACATCCATTGCAGTTGCAAAACACAGTACTCTGAAATGAGTTCCTGAAAAGACAAGACAAGTTGCCGACCGAACTACTTAGGGAAAGTCGACATGTATGTACAAGTGTTTTTCTACTTATTGTAAATAATTACATGGTGCATATTTAGCTTTACTTTGTTTCAAATCTGAAGATGATACAGGGTGATGGAAGCATGTCGCAATATCAAAAATGTACAACTGAGACTGAAAGACAAACGAGAGTTATTTTAAATTTAAAACGTCATTAGAAGTGCGTGTGCTCAATACACCGGTCTCCAAGCCGACAGTTTGTTTTTCGAATTCATTTCCATCAAGTGGCACGTTTGAACTCGCGATGGTGTGTGGATCACAGGTTCTCCCAAGAAGCAAAGTCCTGTGCGACAGGGGAAGTCATACTCTGTAGGCCAGTGAACCAGTCAAGCTTGCAGTAAGACTTTGCCCCAGTCGTCTCCCAACGTCATACGAATTCCGCCAGACAGCGTCCACCGCTACACAGACAGCGCTTCTCAGAAGGTGCTGCGAGACTATGACGGCAAATTCCTCGTACAAGGACGTGCGTTACTCCGGCACCACCCGACGGCCATTTCTGAATGAAGATGACGCAAATCCACAGGACGGCGCTATGCAGCAACAGCCGGGAAACACCGGCGTGGGCTCTCCGAGACGACGGGCAGCGGCGATGTTGTTTATAGAGCGATTCCCAGTCTCCTCCCGGCGCAACTCTCTTGCAACATACCGGTGGCGTTAAAATATTCACCGCGAGCGTGGCAGCCCTAGCGCCACGAATTTACTAGACAATTAAAGCGACTAGCGAGTCTTTGGCCGGGCAAATAAAAAGATGAGACGCGTGTGAGTCAGCACCTGTGGGAGAAGAGACGGCGCGATGCTGCGCCGCGAACGTGCGCGCGATATTGGCCACGTCTCGGGACGACAAAAATGTTAAGCTGCTCGCGGAATAATAGGCAGACCACAGAATGGGACGGCGCATCGCTGTCCATTTTCTGGCGGCGTGGAGGACGCGTTACAAATTTCCGCAGTCATCGCTCCAGTGCGGCGAGCATTGTCCCGGTCAGCAGTGCACGGCTCGGCCCGTAGCCGCAGATTGATTCCTTTGTTGCGCCGGCGCCAGCTGTAATACATCCCTTCTTTAGATAACGGCAGTCGCGGGCTGCGAGCAGCGAGGCAGGGAGGCGGGGTCCAGATCCCATTGTGAGGTACCGAGCCAAAGGCTTCTGGTGTAGATCATTAGGAATATCACGTTTCCCCGGCTGGCCAGGCGCACAAAGCTCTTCTGGGAAGAACGGAACAATAGGGAAGGGCGCTACGGCGCATGCCGGGAATCTTAAAAAAATAATCACGCCAAACTGGGGGTGGCACGGCTCAGCTTCCTGTCAGTCCCCCTACCGACCCGTCTGGAGGACGTCTGACGGGATACACCTGTCACTTCAGCGTCCAAGCCACGAGACTGAGACACCACAAAGGACCGCGAAAGAGCGAGCCTATTTAGTAGTACACCATCATCCATTATTATCATCATCATCATCATCAGCTATTTTACGGACACTGCTCGATAAAGGCCTTTTCCATGTGTAACAATTTCCAGCTATACGCATGTACTCCTACAAGTTTCCTAGCGTCACCTACACGCCTTCCCGTTAGGTCGTGGCCTTGGTATTTTCTTGTCAGCTGGAATCCAGCAGAGAGCTCTCTAGGTCCACCTACCACCCATTCGCATGGCTACATGTCTAATCCATTTGCATTTGTTTATCTACATCTACATCTACATCCATACTCCGCAAGCCACCTGACGGTGTGTGGCGGAGGGTACCTCGAGTACCTCTATCGGTTCTCCCTTCTATTCCAGTCTCGTATTGTTCGTGGAAAGAAGGATTGTCGGTATGCCTCTGCATGGGCTCCAATCTCTCTGATTTTATCCTCATGGTCTCTTCGCGAGATATACGTAGGAGGGAGCAATATACTGCTTGACTCTTCGGTGAAGGTATGTTCTCGAAACTTTGACAAAAGCCGGTACCGAGCTACTGAGCGTCTCTCCTGCAGAGTCTTCCACTGGAGTTTATCTATCATTTCCGCAACGCTTTCGCGATTACTAAATGATCCTGTAACGAAGCGCGCTGCTCTCCGTTGGATCTTCTCTATCTCTTCTATCAACCTTATCTGGTACGGATCCCACACTGCTGAGCAGTATTCAAGCAATGGGCGAACAAGCGTACTGTAACCTACTTCCTTTGTTTTCGGATTGTATTTCCATAGGATTCTTCCAATGAATCTCAGTCTGGCATCTGCTTTACCGACGATCAACTCTATATGATCATTCCATTTTAAATCACTCCTAATGCGTACTCCCAGATAATTCATGGAATTAACTGCTTCCAGTTGCTGACCTGCTATACTGTAGCTAAATTATAAGGGATCTTTCTTTCTATGTATTCGCAGCACATTACACTTGTCTACATTGAAATTCAATTGCCATTGACTGCACCATGCGTCAATTCGCTGCAGATCCTCCTGCATTTCAGTACAATTTTATCTGTTCCTCCGATTAATTCCCAAGATGCTTCACTCTACCGTTCGCTGGAAGGAAGGAAGATCAGAACTTTATGTCCCATCGACATCGAGGTCATTAGAGATAGAGCACATGCTCGGATTGTTTCAAGGACGGGGGAGCAAATCACTCGTGTCCCTCCAAACAAAGCATCCCGGCATTTTCCTGAACTGATTTAGGGAAATCATGGGAAACCTGAATCTGGATGTCCGGATACTGATTTGAACCGTGGTCCTCGCGAATTCGAGTCCATTGTGTAACCACTGCTCCGTCTCCCTCTGTATTGCTCGCTGGGTAAACATCAGTTTTCGTTTGCGAAGTCCATATATGACTGCCTTGAGTCGTAACTGATAATACTCTGACAGTAAATTTTCCTTTTCAGACACACCGGTAGCTTAATTTTGGAAACTCTATTTAGTTTACCAAAATCAACCAGTACCATGAAACTAACTTTTGTTGTCAACATACATCTCTAACAAACGCGAAACATGGTCTTAATTTATGACCCCAACAGTTTAACAGGCAAGACCAAAACCATATCAGAAACCGACTCATATTGGTCTCTAATCCTCCCTGCAATAAGTAAAGTTGTTAAACACTCAGGACTTGGTATGGCCGCCTCCATGCTTTACTAGGTATGCTTTTATATGACTCGTGGATCTATTCACCTGTCCGCAGCTCGTGGTCGTGCGGTAGCGTTCTTGCTTCCCGCGCCCGGGTTCCCGGGTTCGATTCCCGGCGGGGTCAGGGATTTTCTCTGCCTCGTGATGACTGGGTGTTGTGTAATGTCCTTAGGTTAGTTAGGTTTAAGTAGTTCTAAGTTCTAGGGGACTGATGACCATAGATGTTAAGTCCCATAGTGCTCAGAGCCATTAGAACCTATTCACCTGCTAAATTTTCAGTAGGACGGTAGATAGTTTTTCAAGCTAAGTCGTCTTACTTGTTAGAAACAAGATCACTATGGCCAAACCGTACATCTATACTACGTCTTTGAATTACTGCTGCAAAACTAAAATTAAAGTCGTCCATTTAGCTTTAAGTAATCTTAAGGGCACAGCAACACAAGGACACAGAAACACGTAACTGATGCAAATTGGCCGAAATCGAAAGTACTGAGATAAAGGTAAAAACAAGGGCAACTTTGATAGAAGCAAGGCTCGTTTGATGCGACTCGCTGCGACTTCCTTTTCCGTGTCAACTTCTTCGCCTCAGCGAGGAAACTACACCAAATGTTCTCCAGTATTTGTTGGATGTGTTCCAATCTCTATCTTCCGCTACAGTTTTTTCCCTCCACGGTCCCCTCTAGCATCATGGAAACTGTTATCTGATGTTTCAACAACGACTCATGACCTGCCTGTCATTGTAACTGCTGGCTCGTAATTTTCATTTGTATTGGAATGGAGCCTGCAGAATAGTGCCTACCTTACCCTCCCAACATCATAGAGGGCGCTTGGTGGGGACCAGTTTCCCACCAACGGCAGGCCTTTCCTTGTATGAAAGTGTTCCAACAGGACAGCGGCTCCCAGACCAAGGGCGAAGCGGCGGTCTCAGTCCTACGCAGAACACTTGCCCTCCAACTGCTGGCTGGAGTACTGGTCTTAGCGAGGCGTGGCAGCTGACTCACGGAGCAGGGAATTTTGTGCGGTCGAGAGCCGGCAGCCGCGGCGAGGTGACGCAAGAGCAGCCTCTGCTGCCCGAGCCTACCCAATATCTGCATCCAGGGTGCAATACCAAATTTTTCACCTACCTGAAACCTGCCGATAGAACCAGTTGCTGTGTACTTTACGAGGTCATATAAAAGTAAAAAATGTAACGTACAGGATGTCCAGGAGGAATGGTCAATACTCGGGGAAGTAAGAGTAACGATCATTCGAAGCAAAAAATGTCAAATGGACATGGACTCTAAAAATCTTACCTTAAGACCCACGAGCACTTATATATCTTCGACTCTGCGAAACAAATCTCTTCTACTGCAAGCGATTTTCAGTTGTGAGCGAAGATGAACAAGTGCTCATAGCTCTTAAGGTAAACGTTTTAGAGCCCATGTTGACTAGACGTTTTCTCTTCGGATGATCGGTACTGTCACACCCCTGAATATTGACCATTTCTCCTGGGTCATCCTGCTTAACATACTGCTACTAAAGTGAAAAAAATTATGTAAATTTATTTACAAAAAGCACGTAACTTATAACACATTTGGAATCCAGGATTATTTGATCCTCTAACTGTTTGCTTTTTACTAATTTTCACACAAACCTCATACAAAAATCGTAAAATGGCAGTCAGTTTTCTTTTTTGGCATAGATACAGTAACCACTCATTATCACCTCATAAAGTTAATTGTTATTGCTGAGAAACTAATAACAGTTGTGAACATCAACATATGAATGGTGTGGCAGATTTTTTTGCACGTTAACTGACCTAGTAGTTAAACAAACGGCAAATATGACACTTTCGTGAAGCGGATTGTTCGTTGTGGTAAAATGTTTACAGTATGAAACAGACAATGCTTACTGTTTGATCCTTGAGGGAAATAGTGTCGAAAACGTTCGCCTACGCACTGTTATTCTGAATATTAGCTAATGAGGTAGCGCGTTGGTTAACACATTGTCATTGCATTCGATGTGCTGGGATTCAAACAACCGCTTGGCTGTCAAAATTCACGTTTTCTGCAGTTATCCTAAATAATTCAAAGCTGATGCTTGAGCAGGTGATGTCGGAGCTGTACATCTCCGTCCAGCTGAGCTTGCGCCCTTTCTGTAGTTACGGTGCTGTCAAAATAATGTTATATTTTAGCCTTTCTTCTTCTCCTGAGTACCCACGCCGAACGAAGGAGAAAAGCCGCACTCCTTACTTAGCCAGCTACTCTGCAGTTGTTGTTTGATGTGAAAGAGATTTAATGCAATTCAGTACTGTAGAACCGGAGCGAGCGTTCTATTTTAAAAAACAATCAGAACTGGGATATTGTTTTGAAATTTACACTTTAAAAAGTCATCTAGCGTCCATTGTAGTCACTTAAAATCAGCCTCGATCATCGCAAGATGACTATTTGACGTATTATTTTCAATGAGTCATAAGAGACGAAACTAGTAAACTGTCATAAACGCAACAAACGCGATCGAGAAAGTAACAAAAGAAAAATATTTGGATTCTCAATAGCTGATTTTAGGACTTCGTCCCACTTCATACCTACTCGAAATGTAGACGGAGGTGACAAAAGTCATTGGACAGCGATATGTACATATACATACGACGGTAGTATCGCATACACAAGTTGCAAAAGGGCAGCGCATCGGCGGAGTAGTCATTTTTAGTCAGGTGATTCATGTGAAACGGTTTCCGACGTGATTATGGCTGCACGACGGGTACTAACAGACTTAGAATGCCAAATGGGAACTGACACACTCTAAACGTGAAACAGTCGTTGGAGCTAGACGTATGAGGTATTCTATTCTGGAAATCGTTAAGGAACTGAATATTGCGTGATCCACAGAGTCAAGAATGTGTCGATGATACGAAATTTCATGCATTACTCGTCACCACGGACAATGCAGTGGCCGATGACCTTCACTTGACGACCGAGAGCAGCGCCGTTTTCGTAGCGTTGTCAGTGCTAACAGACAAGCACAACTGCGTGAAATAACCGCATAAATGAATGTGGAGCGCACGACGAACTTATGCGTTAGGACAGTACTGCGAAATTTGGCATCAATGGGCTGTGGCAGCAGATAACCGACTCGAATGCCTTTTCTAACAGCACAACATCGCCTGCAACACTTCTCCTGGGCTTGTGACCATATTGGTTGGACCCTAGACGACTGGAAAACCGTACCATTTTCAGTAGTGAGCGAGGTGGTGCAGTGGTCAGTGCACTGGACTCGCATTCGGGAGGACGACGGTTCAAACCCGCGCCCGGCCATCCTGATTTGTTTTTCGTGATTTCGCTAAATCGCTTCAGGCAAATGCCGGGATGGTTCCTTTGGAAAGGGCACGGCCGACTTTCTTCCCTAATCCGATGGGACCGATAACATTGCTGTTTGGTCCCCTCCCCCAAATCAATCAACCAACCAAACAATCGATTTGAGTTGGTAAGAGCTGATGATAATGCTCGATTGTGGTGCAGAACCCTCAAAGGCATGGACCCAAGTTGTCAACAAGGCACTTCGCAAGCTGATGGTCGCTCCATAATGATATCGGTTGTGTTTACAAGGAACTGCCCGGGTCCTCTCGTACAACTGACCCTATTATTGGCCAGAAGTGGTTATGTTCAGCTGCTTGGAGACCATTTGCAGCCATTCATGGACTTCATGTTCTGAAACAAAGACGGAATTTTTGTGGACGAGAACGCGCCATGTCATCGGGACACAAATATTCGCGATTGATTTGAGTAACATTCTGGATAATTCGAGTAAATGATTTCGCCTCGCCGAGCGCCCGACATAAATCCCGTCGAACGTTTATGGGACACAATCGAGGGGTTAGTTCGTGTACGAAATACTGCAACGCCAACAATTTCGCAATTATGGACGCCTGTAGAAGTAGCAAGGTTCAAAAAATGGCTCTGAGCACTATGGGACTTAACATCTGAGGTCATCAGTCCCCTAGTCAATCCTAAGGGCCCGGGTTCGATTCCCGGCTGGGTAGGAGATTTTGTCCTCTCAGGAACTGGGTGTTGTGTTGTCCAAATCATCATCATTTCATCCCCATCGACGCGCAAGTCGCCGAAGTGGCGTCAAATTGAAAGACTTGCACGAGGCGAGCGGTCTGCCCGACGGGGAGCCCTCGTCACACGCCATTATTATCAGTCCCCTACTTAAACCTAACTAACCTAAAGACATCACACACATCCATGCCCGAGGCAGGATTCGAACGTGAGACCGTAGCAGTCGCTCGTTTCCGGATTAAAGTGCTTAGAACCCCTCGGCTACCACTGCCAGCAGAAACAGCAAGGCTCCATATTTCTGGAGAGGACTTCCAACGACTTGTTGAATCCATGCCACGTCAAGTTGCTGCACTACTCCGGGCAAAAGGAGGGCCGACACGATATTAGAAGGCGTCCCATGACTTTTGTCATCTGACTGTAAGGTGTAGACAGGCGTAAACCAATGTCAGTCAATCGAAATTTCAATGCAGTTTCATTCATAATAGGTTGGACGTTTTCTCCTAGCCAGTGTCATTGACTTGCACTCATGTAAACTGGATATGAGCTTCACGTCCTTGGCCGGCCGAAGTGATCCAACGGTTCTAGGCACTACAGTTTGGAACTGCTCGACCGCTACGGTCGCAGGTTCGAATCTTGCCTCGGGCATGGATGTGTGTGGTGTCCTTAGGTTAATTAGGTTTAAGTAGTTCTAAGTTCTAGGGGTCTGATGCCCTGAGAAGTCCCATAGTGCTCAGAGCCATTTTTTTTTTCACGTCCTTGTCGCGGTACCGAAGACGATGGAGTTCTGCGCACAGCGTCTTTCTCTAGCACCGTAACGTTAACGAGACAGTGCACATGACAGCGACAGCACAATTAACAGTAGCCACGGAGCAGCAATGGACGAGCAGTCGTCAGCGGGAATTGTCCTGTCACCGAAGAGGTCTCTGCGCGTGATATCAACCTGTGACGGCGACTCATCAATCACATTTTACTTGACGCGTCACGCTTCGTGGGACTGCCGCAGGCCATCTGCTAGCTGCAGCGTTATATTAGGCGGCGGTGACAGATGCGCGGACGTAATGGGCGCCGCAGCGGCGAGCGTGACTGCGCTTATAGCTGTGAGCGCCACGTCACTGTATCCACCCCCTGGGGGTAGCCACGCCCACGGCGAGGGTGCGGCCGGCGGCAGCGCCGTTGTCCTCTGGTGGGATAAGGGCGCAGATGTTGGGGTAGGCCCGCGCGCCGCGGACATCTGGCGGCGAGACGCGGCCCGCGGCACGTACGACCCGAAATACCCCGCCGGAGGACGTGCCGCCCACCCCAAACATACTCCCCGCCGCTGCACGGCTTACTCGCTTTGACTGACACAGAGCACCGGAAACCCACGCACACACTTTTTGTCCGTTGACTTAAGAATCACGTGCGAGCACTGTCTAGAGCGTCTTACTTCTTACAATAACAAGGAAAAAATATAACTGCAGTTGCATCCAGTGAACTGTTAATTCGGCTGTAGCTAAATCCCGATCTAAGACGCTGGCACACACTTCTTAAGCAAATTACCCATTACGTCTTCCACAGAAAAAGGGCGTCCTTGTCCCGAAATAAGGGCTTACAATGTACTTCGCGCTACGTTGGTAGAAAGTGAGCACTGTATTCTGTCCCTTTTTTTTAACTGGACACACTTGTCAGTAAGAGGCGATTCACGATCCTTACATCTGAGTTAGTTTTAGAGTGCTGATCGCTTCTTATTGCACAAAATTACCAATTTCAGACATTGTCACGGACCTTCAGATCGTGTGCACAGTTACATATTTGTGATATGGTCAGTATGGGGGCTGCACTGTACGGTAACAGAAGAAAACTTCACAACCGAAGATCGCTAAAAAAAATCCTTTTATTGGATGATAGGATTCCACAGAGCTATGTTGTAATATTTTAAAGCGTAATGTCCGATGATGACAGCATAGATCTTTCGAAGCCGGTCATCTAGTAAAATGCTTTTTTATCGAGCTTGGCTTGTGACGTTTTCTTCAGTTACCAATATTCACAGCTACACAGTACCCTATCTCATAGACTAATAGACTAAAAGTTTCGCTGTTCCCCAGACGCCGATTGCATCCTTGTGCTGCTACAGTGGCAGGTTCGAATCCTGCCTCGAGCATGGAAGCGTGTGATATCCTTAGGTTAGTTAGGTTTAAGTAGTTCTAAGTCTACGGGACTGATGACCTCAGATGTTAAGTCCCATAGTGCTTAGAGCCATTTGAACCACCCTCGTGGAGGATTAACGAACGCTGCTTTTGTACATTAGTCAACTTGAAGTATGGGGGTTTAATGCCACACACGCCTTGTCCCACACCCCTCCCTTCCCTCCTATCTAACCTCCCACCCCTGCTCCATTAGGTTATTAACTACTGATGATTGTAGCGAAATAATGGAAAGAGCGGACATGTACGACGATATATATATATATATATATATTGTTTATGAATGTGAAGAGCGAACAAAAAAAAAATGGCTCTGAGCACTATGGGACAACTCCTGAGGTCATCAGTCCCCTAGAACTCAGAGCTACTTAAACATAACTAACCTAAGGACATCACACACATCCATGCCCGAGGCAGGATTCGTACCTGCGACCGTAGTGGTCGCGCGGTTCCAGACTGTTGCGCCTAGAACCGCTCGGCCACCCCGGCGGGCAGAGCGAACACAGGCGACAGTGTTTCAAGTTGGTAATTATTAAATAATAAAGGGACTGAGAAAAGATGTGTTTTTTCTATGTATGCTGTCGTTTGTTGCTCTACTGTACACAGTGCTGTAAAATGGGTTCATATTCTTCTGCATTTAGCATTTTCTTATGCGCTGTAACGGGACAACATTCTAAACCAGAGAAACGTCGCCATGTCGTAACATAACCAGCTCCATATTTCACTGTTGCCACTATGCATGCCCGGCCGCGGTGGTCTAGCGGTTCTGGCGCTGCAGTCCGGCACCCCGGGACTGCTGCGGTCGCAGGTTCGAATCCTGCCTCGGGCATGGGTGTGTGTGGTGTCCTTAGGTTAGTTAGGTTTAAGTAGTTCTAAGTTCTAGGGGACTTATGACCTAAGATGTTGAGTCCCATAGTGCTCAGAGCCATTTGAACCATTTTTGAACCACTATGCATGAAGGCAGGTGTCGCTCTCCAGGCATTCGGCAAATTAAAATCCTTCCATCGGATTGCCACAGGGTACAACGTGATTCATCAATACAGATCACTCGTTTCCAGTATTCTGCTGCCCAGTGGCTTCGCTCTTTACCCTACCTCAAGCTTCACATATCATTGGTTACAGAAACGTGTGATTTTTAACTGCCTATGGACAGTTATTGTTCTATCTGGAATGCTGGAAGCACTTTTGAGCTCACAAGTGATTCACTCAACTGGTCTCATGAGACGTTTTACAACCACCTTCCGCAGCGCTCTACGGTCCTTGTCCGTCAGTGTATGAGGTCTGCTGGCTCTTAGTTTAGCTGTGGTTGTTCGTTCGTGTTTCCGCTTCACAATCTCATCATCGATTTGGTCATGTTTAGAAGGTTTGAAATGCAACCGATGGATTTGCTACTGTGGTGACATCCACTGGCTAGTCCACGATCGAAGTTACTGAGCTCTCCTGGTCGAACCACTCTGCTGTCACTGCTTCTCTGCTAACAACACGGTACTGCCCGCTTCCCTTTATAGCGCCGTGTGCGCCTCTCGTGACATCTAGTGGTAATTTCGGAATTACATAGATGTGTCCGCACGCTTGTGATCAGATAACGTACTTTGATTTTACAGTGTCTTGGAACTACGGAGTTCATAATGTAGTCTCGAATGGCTTTGAGTTCTCTGTAGAGTGATAATTGCAGCCATGAAATGTCCACTGCACAGAGAAATGTGTAGTGGTCTGAGTTTCCTAAACAGACTGAAACGCAGGGATCGTAACAGGCTGTGATACAGCGTTTAGAAAAGTAGGAGATACTAGCAAATTATCAGAAGTGGTCTTACTACTTCAGCGTTGTTCCCCGTATTTAAAAGATACAGTTTCCAACCTTGATCCAGTACACAGTTTTTATCTGCGAGATAGATCAGCGTTAGCTCTGTCCCTGTATACTTGGTATTGACATTTTTGTGGAGCTAACTGCGGCATCTAGTTGAGAACATCATCGGGAGCCTGAGCTAGGAAATCCGGAGTCGCTAACGGAGAATTCGCACGCAAAGTTTGGCAACGCCGTTGCTCATTCCCCACGGCGAGAGCTTTGAGGGATGACGGGGCGAACAGAAGATCCACGGCCACCCCCTCCCCTCCCCCCTCCTGCGCTGTCTGAACTGCAGCCTCCACAGGCCGAAATATGTGCTGTGTTTTGCCGGCGGCAAGCTGTTTCAAGAGGTAGTCAGTCTGCTAGAACGTTCTGACTAAAACACCCTAAGAAGTTTTGGTCTTTAGTGAAGCCAGTAAGCGGACAGAATTCACCTGTTCGATCTCTCAGTGACCATACCGGCACAGAATCGGAAGATGACGGAGTGAAGTCTGAAATACTGAATTCGATCTCGCTAAATTGCGAAATACGGTTCCTCCTTTCAGTCACTGCACAAACTGGCACGAAATGGCAGATACTGAAATAATCGATCACGAATACAAAAACAATTAAAACTGTTTAATAGTGAGACCGGTAATTGGACCGGTTGAGATACCTGTAAGATTCTGCAGAGATTACGTGAAAGAACATACTTCCCTTCTAGCTGTAATTTATCACAGATAATTATACACATGTACCGCTGAGAATCTGTTGTAGAATTATTGATCATGTTTTCTGGTCACATATAATGAAATTTTTTGGTGAACTGCCTCCTGTACATAAATTAACATGTTTTCTGCAAATAGAGATATTGTGGAACTTACTTTTCTATTTTCGTCCATGGTCTGACTCTCGCACCGTAGACGCCGCTGTCCAGGTCGATACTGGTCGCTTGACTTCAGGAAGACTTTTGATACAGATTCGCACTGTCGTTTAGTGAACGAAATACTAGCTTTCCGAGTATGAGGTCAGGTTTGTGTCTGGTTCCAGGAAAGCCTCGCAGAAATACCAGAACACTAGCGAACTGAAGAAGACCTGATCCAATGAAGAGCGCCGACTTTTCGCTACGGGATTGTTAGTCTGCACAAGAGCATTACGGTCATGCTCTACAAGCTCCAACGGCAGACGCTAAAAGAGTCATTGTGCATCACCAAGGCGTTTACTATTAATACTCTAAGACAATATGTTCCGGGAAGAGTCTGGCAACATATTACTTTCTCCAGCATACGACTTGCGAAATAACAGTGAGAAAATCCGAGGAATTAGGACTAATATGGAGCTTTATCGACTATCTTTCTTCCCAAGCGCCATTTGTAAATGCCAGGGAAGGGGGCAAATATCCTTCGCCACACACCATTAGGTGTCTTACGAAGAGTAGATATATTGACGCTGTTGCTACATGAAGTATACTAAGCTGCAGAAAATAACCTAACTACTGTAGCACCAATTCTTTACTAAACGCCAACGTCGTGTACCGACGTAACGGAGACAGTAAAACTGCTAACCTGTATCTGTCTGTCTGCAAAGTATCACGTGAATATGTGTCTGGCAGGAAAAAGGCTTCCTGAAAATACACTGAATTCAGAAGCTAAATAGGCGTTTAGAAATGTACTTCCTATCTTTCGAGATACTACTCCTCTCTTTTTGTTTATTATTTGCTTGTCTGATTCCATTATACTGTCATTTCGCACAGCGCTCAAGGAAGCCGCATAGTCTTTTGAGACGTTTCACATGCTGAGTTTCTTGCCTCCTACGTGCTGTTATGTGATGCATCAAACCACTGCCAAGACCGATTCGTCTCTTTTCGGCTGATCTGTTGTCAGAAAGCAGAACAGTTCGGGTAAATTTCATGAAGCGAGGAACGATGAGCATTATTAAGTGCACCGCTGCTTCGTACTTAAACATAACCCGAACAAGAAACGCGGAACTATAGTCACAATTGCTAAATTTCTTCCAATCGGATAAGTAAGTTCACATAAAAATAAAGTGACACCACGTAACATAATCTTTATTTACACTTAGAATGCCTGAGCCGTAGAGCTTCTGACCGACGCTCGAATGGGCCCTGAATGTTTTACTCGCGTCCATCTTAGATCTACCGTTGGTATCTTGCAAATTTAGTTTTGTAGCGTGCATTTATACTACCTTCGTCATTGTCGAGCGAAAGTAACAGGACATTATTTAAAAATAAAAGGGCATCTTGTCTTAGAGAGAATGCGATTTGTTTCATAAGGCGATCTTTATATCTGTTTAAATCACAAGCTATAACTTGCCTCCATGACCTGCTTAGTCACCATAAAGTCTTAAGTGAAGAAGTAGTTCGTTAAAGTACTCTATACCTTCGACAGCATACCATTATTGTTATGGATCAGGAGTATTTGTAGATATATATGTGATACTAGTGCTGGCGCTAATGATTTAATTTCTTTTTGCGCATGATCTACCGCCGCTATTATAACCCTGCAGACTGACAGCAAATTGATCTACAGTCTCGTGGCCACCGTTGTGGTGGACTTGGCTAATGGAGGTTAGTTACCTCACCAACGTACATTTCTAGGAAACAATATTAATAAAACGCGGTTAATCCATAGTCTAGATCCGTTGATAGAACCATGTTCAGTCTTGGAAATACTCAGTTAAAAGAACAAATAAACTGATTTCTAGGGTAAATATCTATTCGGATTTCTGACTGACTGGAGCTAGCACACTGAGGACATAAGCATCGCTGAAAATTCTTTGCCTGTCCGAGTGAGAAGCGCGCATGTAGCTAAAGCGAAAGTGCAACAGAAGGGAAGACGGCTCATAATCTTTGGAACAAACGGGGCCACACCATTTTCCTTGCTTTCCGTCCTAGCAAACATAGAGCGCCCCCCCCCCCCCCCCCCCAATTTAGGCGACGACAGTTATCCACAAGAGGCATACACAAAAAATCTGAACTCAAGACTCCCTATATGCCAAGACCCGGCCCCTACAAACAGTTTTAAATCTGGATCACATTTATGCAAAATCGGCGAAGAACTGCAAGGCTATGATTTAAATACGGTCTGGAAAAAACTATGGGTTGTATATAAGTGGAAATTTGGTGGATGAGCCCAGTAATAAGATGGAAGGGTTCAAAGTCGGAAGGAAATCGTGGATAACTTTGAATCGTGTCACTACCAATGTTGGTAGACGAAAGCTACTGATGAACAAATGCGGCCTATCAGGTAGTCGTGAATGTGATTGCAGAGAAATAAAATCAGCGGACCATTCTGCTGTGTGTACTGCATGTCTATGAAGGTGAATTAAAGTACATATACAAATTCTCTGACTATGCCGTAGAGTTGCTAAAGAATATTTGTAATACAGTATATAATTATAAGAACGTTTGTAAGAGTGTCGTAATTCAGTACAGAGGTATAAGAATGTTTTAGTCAATAGATTAAGAAAAGTATTTAGTGCGAAGATTGCGTTATAAATGCCAAACTAGTAAATAAAAGAACGTGATCGAGTAAAGTCACATATAAATGAATGCTCCTGAGCATGGTTCGCCGTTATTTTCTGTGTTATTTCTTGGTGCAATCAAAGCGCAACGCCGTATTGCGACAAGCTGACAGTGCGGCTTGAGACAACGTTTGCCTGTCGCCGGCCAGATGCTGAGTGTGGAGCGGAATCCCCCGTGCGACGCACGCTGGCGCGCGCGGCGCGCATCTGCCTTTCCGAGAAGCGGCCACCTCAGCCTCACCTCTGCTCACAGCTCACTGAAGATTCCTCACCGCTGAGGTCACGCGCGCCGACTGCGCGCTCTAACCGCACTTCGACTGTCTGGTCTATTACAGGACGCGGGAACAATGGCGCTGCACAAAATGCTTTCCCGAGACGCAACAGTCGATGACACCTTCAGTGTCTGACAGGTAAGTACTGCTTCCGTATATGCAGGCCACACAAAAGCACCCATCGGAGTGTTTCAAGTGCGACGCGAACGGGATATTATTTTCGTAACATTCCTCGGTACTTTTCTCACATTACGTGTGGTAAAAAATTGCTTTACTGCATCATTCCCATTCTTTTCAAAACTAATACGGACTTTGGGAAAAATCATTGCTCCAAGGACAATTTCTAAGTTTGATTTCAATATCACAATGTGGTAGGCATGTTCTACTGGAAGAAAAAAAGTAACATGAATTTACTGACTCATAAGACAATGGGTTTGCTTTCGGGAGGGACTAGGTTCGGAACATAACGATGGTTTCGCTAAGTCACCAATAAGCGAATGCTAGAGTGATTTCTTAGAAAAGGGCACGGCCCATTTCCCGTCCGATCCTCGTCCGTTTCCAAGTTGTTCTCCATGTCTAATGGCCTCGTCCTTGAAGAAATTAGAGCTCATAGCTAGATATTGACAACCCACCACGATAAACACGCGCAGTAGCATGCCGCACCCGAGATTCGGGGAGACGTGCCGGTCCCGAATCGAGTCCACCCGACGGATTAACAACAAGCTCGATGTGCCGACAAGCCTGGATGTGGTTTCAGGCGGTTTCCCACATCCGACTGGGTGAACAGCGGGCAGGTACTCAGATTCCGCCTCAGCGTTTGACGCGTGCAGAAGGGGTACACAGATTTCGTCTCGGTGGGGAACGGGGGCAATGGGTAGCTATCGAAAGGTCATCCGGCAAGCATCTACCAGTAAAATTGCCAGATCCAGTAATTAACATACCAACGCGTGTACACGGAGACAGACATGTACCGACAATTATTCTTCCCGCGCGCCATTCGCTACTGGTACGGGTAGGGGGAGAAAACATAGAGGTACTCGCCGCTACACAATGTAAGGTGGTTTGCGGAATATAGATGGAGATGAAGATAACACTCTTTCTTGATTAATCTCTCGTCTACAACGTGATCATTAGAAATGGAGCCGGACAAGTACAGCTGAAGGTATGGACGGTGGCATTCACCTAAGTGATTTAGGTAAATTGGAGGAAGCGTGAATCAGAACGCCGACTGGGATTAGAACCCCGCTACGAGTACAGTGACGTAATCATCGCGTGATCTCGCTCGGCCCTATTTTCACCAGCTGTGATTAGGATCTCAGGAAACCAGTGGTATGATGTCTGAGTACTCTATGCAACTTAAGAAAGATACCAAATCAGTTTTCCTATGTGCATCTGCAACAAGGTATGTGACAAACATGACGTAATGATCCAATGTTTCATTCGCATTCGTCAGCAACTGTGTTTGAATCGTTCTTTACACAAAAGGAGGATTAGGATTTAACGAGCTGTCCACAAGAGGTAATTAGAGACGGAATACAGCTCACATTTCAGAATAGAAAAGGGCATGCTCTTAAAGAGGAACCAAGCATATATTCGCTGGCCACGGTGGCCGAGCGTTTCTAGGCGCTTCAGTCCGGAACCGCGAGACTGCTACGGTCGCAGGTTCGAATCCTGCCTCGGGCATGGATGTGAATGATGTCCTTAGGTTAGTTAGGTTTAAGTAGTTCTAAGTTCTAGGGGACTGATGACCTCAGATGTTAAGTCCCATAGTGCTCACAGCCATTTGAACCAAGCATATAGTCAGCTTAAGCGGTCTGGGAAACACGTTAACCAATACTTTTGGACGGGGATGTGAAGCGCTGTCCTAACGTACATGAGCTCGCTCAGTCTCACAACAGAAGATTATATTGGAAGCTGATCTTCCTTCCCTTCGAGAAGACCATGGTTAATTCTCTCCCCACTGCTTTAGTTTGTGATTTTTTTTTGTCCAAACTACAATCAATTTTAATACGACGAGGAGGAACCTGCGACTGTTTGCTGATGATACTACCGTGTACGGCAAAGAGTTGTCGTTTAGTGAATGTAAGAGGCTGCAGGATGATTTTGTCAGAATTTCTATTTCGTGTGATGACTGACAGCTTGTTTTAAATGTTAAAAATCTAAGTTAATGCGGGCGAGTAGGAAAAAACAAATGTTTCAAATGGCTCTGAGCACTATAGGACTTAACATCTTAGGTCATCAGTCCCCTAGAACTTAGAACTACTTAAACCTAACTAACCTAAGGACATCACACACATCCATGCCTGAGGCAGGATTCGAACCTGCGACCGTAGCGGTCCCGCGGTTCCGGACTGCAGTGCCTAGAACCGCGAGGCCACCGCGGCCGGCGGGAAAAAACAATCCTATAATATTCGAATGCAGTACTAGGGGTGTGACGCTTGACACAATCAAGTCGATTAGATAGCCAGGCGTATCGCTGCAAAGCGACATGAAATTAAAAGAGCACATGAGGTCGGTTGTACGGAAGGTGAATGGTTGACTGCGGTTTGCTGGGAGAATTATAGCAAAGGAGACCTCGTGGAGAACATTTGCGCGGCCGACTCATCAGTACTGCTCGAGTGTTTGGGATCCCCAGCAGGTCCTATTAAACGAATAAAATGCTTAAAAATGTTGCTAATTTGTTACTGCGAACGATCCTACTGCCACCAACAAGAATCTCGCGCAAAGACCGTAAACAAAAGAGCAATTAGGGCTTTGCGAGTGTAGCCCCCTTTGCGAGTGTAGCAAGAAAATAGTTGACTAACAGTGGGTAAGGTGCCCTCCGCAATGCACCGTGCAATAACTCGCGGGGTACGTGTATGGTTTTAGAATTTGCTCTCTGTTCACAGTCTTAAAAAAGGAGAAAGGGTGACTTTCTAGATTAGTCGTCATGCTTACCTCGCTTCTGTCGCTTCATGTTGTAGCACAGTCGCAGAAAATACAGGCATAGCGATGTAAACGGGAAACGTGTGTTAGGGGAGTCTGGTGTGCAGGGTCTGTACCCAGAGGCAGCGTCGCATTTTGGATCTCGAATCTCTCCAGAATCGAGTCTGCAGAAGGCGAGCTTCTCGCCTCCCGCGTGGTCTGCCAGAACCACCCCAGCGCCTGCGGGGGCGCTCTTTTCTCGCGCCCGGGGGACCACCCACACTCAGCCGCCCCCTTCCCGCGACACATGCTGCTGTGGGCAGAGTGCTTATCTTGCTCCCATGTCTGTCATCGTGTCTCCCACGTAAACTAAGAAGGGACGCTTTCAGTCGGCAAACGAAAAGCCGCTGACTTCGACTTTACTTGGAACAACGAAACTGCGCGCTGGACCGAGTAGGAAAACTCAACTGCCTATGTGATTGTGCATTTGGTTTACGAGAGTGGACTTACCACCTACTTTCGAAGTTGTAGTGCGATTCCTTCGATTAACCCTTTCTACCCTCAAAACGATTTCTGGCGTCCCTTCAAGAAGATAAAAACTCCCTACGGCTAGTTTGAACTCTGATCCATCTGAATAGGCCTTTGTTATGCTGTCTGCACAACAGCTTATACATACAGAAAAGGGGCTGTTAATAACGATTGATCTGTTACATAATGATAGACCCTTACAACAAAATTCAAAATAACTGTCTTGGATTAAATTCGCAATATACAGAAGAAGCTCGAAGTTACGGGGTTGTTCCATTGTATTAAGGAAGCAACATCAAAAAAATATTGTAGTTACATGTATGATAGGTGGACTAATGAACTATTATTGGAGCGTTGTGGATTCTATTCATATAGAAATTTGGAGCTATACTCTGCAGCTTCTGTACTATATAATCGTACATGCCGCTTTATTCGCGGGTTTCGCGTTGCTCTGCAAATTACGGAAGTTTTTATTATTTTTTTAGTTGAAAAAGTCTTTAAAATTGATGTGGTGTCGCCATTCGTGCTGCCATTGACACCACAAACAGTAAAGTACGGTCAGTAAGAAGGACATGTAGATGATGTGTAGTGATGATTACCTATATCCACATGTTCACCCGGTATTATGGAAGCGCGTGAAGATGGTGTAACGTAACATTGTAATCGATTGCAAATAACTGCAGAAAAATATAGTAGCAGCCGTCGTCCCAAGACGTAGCGAAAGAGAGATCTACGGAGTCTAAAATCGCGCCTCTAAACGAGTGAGAAAGTTAAAGCCGAAAATCCAAAATACTTGATGATACGGGCCATCACCGGCTATCTTGAAAATAATAAGAAGGTAGCGATCAAAACGAATAATTTCTTTTTGGGAATTGTTTATGATTGCACCACAAAATAAACTATTTTTAAAATACGTTAAAATAACATTTTAGTAGACAATAATTGGTGTATTATGATAATATGTTGGTAAATTTTAAATAAGTTACAATTACGACATAAGCGATAACGAGATGTTGTGGTTTTCAGCCTGAAGATTAGTTTGATGCAGTTGAAGCTTATGTATAATTAACTAAATGCTGTATGTTCTGTTGCACATGTTCATGACCTTGTATAAAGTGTGTAACATTTACGGTATAACATACTCCTGTCGTGATGTAAGTCACTAACGCACGCATGTGTGGTGGCGCTCGACTCGGTGGAAGGGGGACCTGGAGGTGGGGGTGATTAAGCCGGTTAGATTCTTCGCCGTGGATGAGATTTTCACTGACAGGCTGACTGGCAAGGGGAGCAGATGTGGTGGTGTAAAGTTCGTGAATACCAGTCCTTGCGCCTGTTGGCGATGATTCGCCCGTCGGAAAGATGCTAAGCTCCGCGGCTCTCTTCGTGCTATGCGAGAGAAGTAGGCTGTGCGCTGGCACCGGTTTCAGCCTCTCCCTCCTCTCATCATCATCGCCATCATACAACACAAATAACACACTTCATTATACACCCATTCATTTCAATACCTACACTCTACAAGTACACATCCGACACAACCCTCGCATATTCGCAAGGAAAGCGGCTAATGTGCATGGGGAAGAACGCCATAGATCCGCACCGTGGGAGATCCCAGCCAACAATACGATGCGACATTTACTGTATACGAGAAGGGCATGAAAAAATATACCTATGACTTTCAGCCTCGACTCGGGCAAGGAAGATCTTGTCTGTAACCCCTGCAGCCAGTGTACAGTGTTGTACTGCGGCATCTAACTGCGAGGCGATCAGATGGCAACGTGTACATCCGTCACAAAGCCAGACATCCTCCTCTCATCGCAATTCGTTTCATTAGGAGTTCGCCCGAATCTCCCTTCCCCGGCGGCCAAAATCTCCACCCCCTTCGGCTCGGAGAAGACTCACTTGCGTACCAGTGTCATTTGCCAACACGGTATTACTGGTGATTAATCGCTGCCGTGAACCACAGAAACACGTCCAGCTGAGGGCCGGGTGTCACGTGCGGGAAGTCGCGCCCTGCCCTGGGTGGGTGGCGATGACCGGCGGGACTGGTGGGGAATGCACCGGCGAGCAAACACTCGGCACTGGGACGGACGGGCGGACAAGCGCATGGGGACGAAACGAGTTTGGTGGGACGGCGAGCTCTGCCGCGCCCGCGCTGCTCAGCTTCCCACGCCCCCTCCCCCACCCCTCCCCCTGCGACGGCTTGTTTAGGCGCGGGGATTCCCTAGCCATTTGGAGAGCTGACCGGCGCTGCTCTTCGGGCTTCGAGTCGTCCGCAAACACTGTGGAAGTGACGCTACGCTGGAGAGAGGCGCGAGTGGGGGCTCAGTGGGTTACAACCGCGCGAAACAAGGAGAAGGCCTCAGAACGAGGGGTAAGGCATTCGTCTGAAGGCTTCTCACCTACGAAAATACAAATATATGTGTTTTCGGGGTCTTTGATGTAGGCTAAAGTGACCGTCAGTTGGAAGTTCCGTTTTAACACCACAGAAGTTGATTGGGCGTTATCTAGTATGCCATTGCCTTCCTCCAACCTTTGGAATAACTTTCTCAATTACACATTGGACTAAGAAAATTGGTGCGGGTCGGGATTTTCCATATCAACAAATATTGCCATGGGATGGGTAAGGAAATTAAGTGATAAGTAACAGACAAAAATCCTAGGATCGGCTAGCGATCAAAGCCCAGTTCTTTGGATCTGTAGTCTGGCATTTAACGACTGAGCCACCGAAGCACAAACAATAATGAGCGACGAATTTACATTGATTTTTCAAATGCTGTGGCGGTATTGGAAACTAGCCTCTAATACGTCAGAAGGGCATCCCTGCGCAGTCGTGTTGGAAGAAAACAATTCCAAATGAGCTGTTGTATGTTTCGTGGCAGTTAGGTTCTAAATTCTAAAATTTTAGCCTTACTAGTTATTGGCTTGGCCCTACCCACTTCATCTTCTCTTTAAGAATCATTAAATGGTGCCACTGGAGTAGCATGTCATCAATGTACCGTTTTCAGCAGCATTACTTCTTGTTTTGGAAACCGGAACCACTCCTTTTCTATGTAGTTTTGCGGTTTTTCTCCCTTTTATTTCTTCCAATAAGAAAGGGGTACTCGCAGGGCATTGTTACTTGAACTATTCGTCTGCGTAATCGTAAAGGCTTTCCTTCCATGCTCCAGTGGCCTTGTGGCAGTGGCAACACCAGCTGCCGTCAGATCACCGAAGTTAAGCGCTGTTGGGCTTGGCTAGTACTTGGATGGGTGATCATTCAGGTCTTCCGAGCTCTGTTGGCAAACGGGGTGCAATGTCCTTGTGAGGGCAATTGAGGAGCTACATGATTGAGAAGTAGCCGCTTCCGTCACGAAAGCTGACAACGACGGGAGAGTGGTGTGCTGATCACAAGCCTCTCCATATCCGCATCCTGTGACTCCCTAGTCTGAGGTTGACACGGCGGTCGGCCGGTACCTTGGGCCTTCCTAGGCCTGTTCGTACGGGGTTCTCCTTCTATGCACACAGTGGATCCTCTCATTCGGAAGGTATATGCATTGTGTCGTAAATGTATGTGTCCCAATTTTGTGGCTGTTGGCGCACATGGTGCTTAGCGTCATGTTCTTTATTACGATTAGTTAGAGAACGGTGCGAAAATGAATCACCAGCTTAACGTCCCCGTTCGACGGACATGTCACCGTCCATGTCAGACGCCCTCAATAAATGAGACACTACGGAGCGATTGGCATTTAACACAGGCCAATAGTACAAAATCTGATGATCAGGGACTGTAAAACCACTACATCTCTCGTTTCCGGCCAAATACCATCGTTGAAAGTTCCTTCAGCCACCAGGATTCGAACCGGCTACCTCCGGATACGTTAACGACCTCGGCTACGTAGGCCTGTCATATCAAAACTCGGGGGTCGAATCCGGGTCACAGAAAATTGATCTCAGTGGAAATAATGGAAAACAATCATTTGAGTGAGTCAGAAGAACCGTCACCTGCTGGGACACTGAAACAAAACCTGGTTCAGGGTGGAATCCGTCATGTAGGATCATGTCATTACAGGGGAACCGTTTTTGTATGGAAAAAGACAGCTCGAACTATCACACGTCCAGTATGCTTTTTAATGAAATTGCGAGGGGAATTTAGACCACGAGACTCCACTTTTCTTAAAGAAGTGCCCGTTATCAGTAACAAATTACTAGTGAAAATACCTGCTCAGGCAATAGCACAGGACTTCTCTGTCAGTTACTTTTGTCCTTGGAGCTACGCTCAAGACTATGCTTTCCGAATTTAGCTGCTCAGCTAAAGGTTTATTTCATGTAAAATCGGCTGAAGTCATATTTGCATACATTGTTCAGCCATTCACTGTAAAATTCGCTTCGTGCAATTTATGCTGGAAGTCTTACTTCTTATTTAAAGTGTCGCGTTCGATAACTTTCGCGCCGGTATGCTGCTGCGTTTTCGCGCCCTACTTGTGGCGACGTACCAACAACACGATGATGGCGTTCCGATGTATATCCAAGTTGCTGTAGAGAGCACCCACGAGTGAGGAAGGCCTCCAGTACGTCGCCCACCACAGCAGGTATGTCCCTCAAGCAGCAGCGCGAGCCGTTGACTGTGAGCAAGGCGCTCCCTTGATCCACAGAGGCGTGTATGAAGGTAATGAATCAAACAAATGGAGACATATTTTAACAGTAATTAAGGCCCCCTTTGAAACTCTTATGCGCCTCTTTCATTCTTAAAAACAAGCGTACTCAATGATACAAAATACTGTTTTTTTTTTTTTATCTTTGAGGGTACAGTTTTTCTGAGCCTTCGTTTTATAAAATAACTGCATGTATCGTGGACATACTGTTATTTACATTGTTTTGGGTATTAAAAGCATATATTGTAACATTTATCACTACTTATGCATGCTGTTTCTCTGGTATTCCTAAATACTAGTCAAAATTCCCATTTTTATGACCCCTTTAAACACTGGAGTATCTGAACAAACTTGGTTCTCAAACGCTATTGAGCAATCAAGCTGAAATACTGGAATCCGAAAACGTTTCACTAAAGAGTGAGCATTGAGAGGTTAGGCTGCTATAGTCCTTTGTGTGGGGTAAATGGCGGCTCTCTTGTAAAACTATCTCATATATTAATGAAACTACAGTGAGTTTATTATGTGGACTTACAGTTACTTCTCGAAATCAGGCTTGTTTCGGCCAGTCAGCGATTCAGACTGCCAAAGCAGGTTCTCCGGCTGCAGACGACACGCTGCACATGGAACAAATAAACACAAATTAGAAAATGGGGCAGTGTAAAGGAACTAATTCAACAAACGATGAGCAGTTAAAATAATGTGAATGATCATGTATGCAACACTCTTCTCATTATGTAGAAAAATCTACTGTGCCCCTGACTGTACAAGAATGTTGAGTTATTATTACCGATACCAGTACAACATCATACACAAATTGGTAGTATTCCATGTTATGTTTACTAGGCTACACGCGCGGAAGTATAAACAGGCGAGGTGTGATATCATCAGATAAAAATGCCAATACAACAATATTTCACACGATTCACATAGATGTCAGTGTACTGGTTTTCTATCTCGACGGTTATTGTATATTGTTCCGTTTATCAGAAATGCATATTCATGTTAAATGTTTTTGTGTTATCATTGTTTGTCTGATCATGAGGTCATACCTCGAATTGTGTTGCGATTTTAAAGTAATTTAAATAAGCTAACAAAGAATTAGTGACTAGTAGCTGCCTCTGAAAAACGTCATTACAAAATTTAAATTTTCGCTTTGCTGTTAAGACGTCATGGTATTACCAAAGCGCCACTCATATTACATTAATAATATTTCACTGGACAGCCCTTACAAAACAGCTGCAGTAAGACAAAAATGCATCACATTTATCGGCAGCTACACGTCAGCAACGTCTTACACAGCATCATGTGTAACTGAAGTCTCGAAATTTGGATTATAAGCACAGTACAGTGGTATATTAGTCCTACCTGAATGGTTTTCTGATGACGAGCTGATGATCGAAACGCGTACTTGCAGATTAAAAATATAGCAGTTAAATGAACATAGCATTATTGGATGCAAACCCAACCCTAATCAGATAATATTCTACAAACAGAAGATTCATAATTTATTGCGCCACTTTAGCGAGGAATAAAGGGGAGTAACGGAAATTTTAGTCTGCCTGTTATCGATACCACTAATCTACTTTTTGCCCAAACATGTTTCGGCGCTTTCTCCACCATCGTCAATGGATATTTTTATTCAGATTTTATTCCCTGTAAAGTTATGCTTCCATTATCGTACAATTTGCAACAATTTTTCTCGTGATTTTCGTGATACACATGTTTCTGCCTTGCAGAAGTAGTCACAGAAATACGAAACACGTTTCTAATGAACAACAGTTCCAAGATTAAGTATAGAACTTCACAAAACATAGTTTCCGTTCCTGCTGCTTGCTGAATTGCTGTTGATCTTTCAATGATCGTTAGCCTCTAGAAATGTTTGGTAGATCCTTCTTTACGTTTTCATGGAGCTTGCCACCTGCAACGAAATTGTGTTTGACGAGATATCAAATCACCTGATCTTTAAACGTTAATATCTTTCGCAGCAAGAGCACAAAGATTGTGTTTAGTAAACTTACCAGTGTAGCTTACTGGAAGTATGTACGGTGTTTTGCACTGATTTCTGCAAGAGAAGAACCCCCAAAGAACTGTGGATCGCTACGTCGTAATGTAAAGAAGGCCCTACAGAAAATAACGTTCTATTGAATGAGATCTGTATAAAAGTAATTAATACAAATGCACGGAAACGTGTTTGGGCAGTAAAAAGATTAGTCATTGCCATAATAGGCGTACCTGAATTCCGATCATTTAGCTTGAAAACACCGTTGCTGTTATAGCTTTACAAACAAAAACTGATGATAAAGGGGACTATTTTGTATTACGTCTGATTCACTTGCTGCGGGATTTATTTTAGTTGAATATTCGCGTTTGAAGCGTGCCTCGATTTCCTCAGCCAGTTTGTCCTTGTGGGTTCTCCATCCGCTTGGACGCCACAAAAGTGGGCGAAGGCGACGAAACCGGAGGCTGGACGCGTTGCACAAGCGCATTGCAGAAACCGCTGCTTCTGCCGGGATTACTATTCCGCGCACGGAACAACCGCGCCGAATCCGTTTATCCGAGCGACGATTAAGACCGATTATGTGCCGGCACCTTATGCATTCTCGACCCGATTGCGGAATTTAATTTCTGCCACCGCCGGCTCACAGGCCATTCGTATGCAGGGCAACGATCCTCTCTGCCATTCCGAAAACCGAGCTCAGTGGCTCAGCTCAAGCCAACGGCGCAAAATTTGACAGAACCTTTATTTTACGATGCGACGGAGGCTTCAGCGTAATGTGAGGTAATAATGTTCGAGCATACCATTCAACACACTCACAGCAAGCTAATATGAAGTAATGATGGCCTATATTCACAGGTGTTATCACTTGCATTTCGTAACGAAGAGTTGTAGAATACGTTTGTTATGCACAAAACAGTTTTATTTCTCACGCACTTCACACAGAATTTTCCATCTATGTGTTATTTCAGCAAATGTTGTGTAGCGTATCAATCTAATTTCAGATACGCCACTTAACGAGAAAGTAAATTATGTGTCTGGACTAGTAGTGTACTTGCAACGTCATACTTTAAATCTCTGTCACCACATATACGTTTAGTTGCTGACGTCGATGTCGTAGAGGAAGACGAAAATTAGCGCTATAGATTTTTTCAGTTTGAGAGTACTCAAGGGCGATCTGTTTTAATTGTTAAAAATCATTCAAGAGCCAAAATGGCATAATTTTTTATTGGTTCAAATGGTTCTGAGCACTATGGGAGTTAACATCTGAGGTCATCACTCCTGTAGAACTCAGAACTACTTAAACCTAACTAACCTAAGGACATCACACACATCCATGCCCGAGGCAGGATTCGAACCTGCGACCGTAGGAGTCGCGCGGTTCCGGACTGAGCGCCTAGAACCGCTTTATTTCTTTATTTTTTTTTTCGCGGCAAGTGCTCTGCCATCTTTTTTTTCTTTTTTTTTTTGATAAAGAAAGAAAAATTTTTCACTCAAGGGAGGACTTGAACCAAAGACCTCTTTTTTTGTTTTTTATTTTTTTATATTTTTTTTGTTAGTAACAATAATGTTTTATTTATTCATTTAATTTTAATGTCCCAAAAGAAAAATCATATATAAAAAAGAAGGGAAAGAAATATAGGGCTGAAGTGACATCCTCGTCACTTCACTGGGAGTACATCCTATCCCTCGAAAGAACGTAAACCTGGGACTCCCCACCGCTTAGGGGGGTTGTGAAACATGCTGCCTAGAAAGTTCGCAAAATGCGTTTTATATTTAGAGCGGCGTCGGATGATTTCGTGTTGTTATAGTAGATAATGCCAATAGTCCATGCCCGATATCAAGGTCCGCGAGAGCACGTAGTGCGATGCGTGTCCTCCAATCCATCGGATTGCCGAAGTTTTTTGTGAGGGGAAAAATACAGCGTCAGGGAAAAATAAAGCGTCCGTCGAGATCGTTGATTCGTCGGTGCGTCGGAGGAGGGCCATGATGCTTTGCGTCAGCCGCCAGACATACTTTGCCTCACCGCACTGCAGGGAATGTTCGTCGGTGTCCTGCATGCCACATATAAGGCAGAGCGGGGAATCTACCATGCGAATGTCGTACAATCGTTGGCGGTTGACTGTCTTGCGGTTGATTAGTGTATACCATGACGATCGCGCTGCTGTGGTGAGGCGAGGTGTATGGACAGGTCGCCAAATCTGTCGCCAGTTTCGTGTTGGGTATTTGAGTTCGACGACATTGCTGCCATGATGACGCCGCAAGTATCGATATATCTCACGGGTAGTGGGAATTCTTGTGGAAGGTATCTGTAGCTGAACATAACTAAAATCAACAAAAAATCGCGCGACGTGAGTAAAAGAGGGCGAGATTGTGCCTACCGCCACCGGTGGTTCAAAGGACGTGGGAAGAAGCACATCCAGGATGGCCGACGTGATGACGTGTTGCCGTTGGTTCCAAGTACGTATCGTCGCTCGCAGGTATAGAGCTAGAGCCTTGTTCCGCACATCCGTGAGGTTAAGTCCTCCAGAATGGTGTGGGAGAGTTAAAGTCTTGTATTTGATTTTAAACAACATTCCTTGGGTGACATAGTATCCAAAGGCCGCCATTAATCTGTCAGCAATACCATGTGGCATTGGCAGTACCTGTGCAGGTGCGGCAGTCGCGAGGCAAGGTGAACATTAGTGTAGTCCACCCTTTGGAGGAGGTCGTGCGTTCGGAGTGAATTGTTGCGTATGTGCAGTCGGACGTTCTGGAGGAGTCGTCGATAGCTCACCGCCGCTGATTGCCGTAGCGATCGGGTGAACAATACACCTAAGCATCGCAAGATGTCCACCGTCGTAAACGGACTGCGCAGAGCGTCCAGCCCTCGACCGATGTGCATGATATTGGTTTTATTCATGCTTACCCTGCTTCCCGCAGCTACTCCGTACGTAGTAAGAAGGGTAACCACCTGACTTACTTCGTTCTCCGACCGGACGAGTATCATCAAGTCGTCGGCATATGCACGACACGTGAAGGAGCTCGCACGGAGTCGGACGCCTGTTAGAGTCCGTCTAAGAGTCTGCATCAATGGTTCGAGCGCTATTGTAAACAGTATCATCGACAAGGGACATCCTTGCCTAACTGAGCTGTAAACAGGAATCGTTCCTACCTCCCTGCCATTGACTCTCACCGTCGAAGAAGCGCCGCGAAGGAGGCGTATGAGGACGGTAATAAAATCCTGTGGTATCGCCATGCATCGCATGGTCGAGTCAAGGAAATCATGGTTGATCCTGTCAAAGGCACGATCAAAATCTACCGATACGAACGCCGCTCGCATGCGACAAGCTTCCGTCAGGGAAATTGCGTCACGGTATTCGCCGAGGATAGAATGTATGTTGCTCCGAATCCCTAGACAAGCCTGGTCTGGTGGTATTGTCTTGGATATTACAGTCTTGAGCCTTGCCGCCAACATTCGCGCAAAGATCTTATAATCAGTATTGAGCATCGTGAGCGGTCTAAATTGATGGGCGCTGACACTCGCTGTCGATTTAGGTATTGGTATAAGTAGTCCCGCTATGAACTGCGACGGAACGTCCGTGTCAGGGCTCAATAACTCATTATACATCAATACCAACTGGGAGATCATTAAATCCGCAAATGCGCGGTAAAATTCGAGTGTCAACCCATCTGGTCCAGGGGATTTATGCACCGCACCCTTCGCGAGTGCGCCCCGTATGTCATCTTCCGTTAGGGGTTCCAATAGCGCCTCTGCATCCGCACCATTCACCTCCGATTGCTCTGTCGCAAAATTTCTTCTCCTGTCCGATCGTCCGTCGGCGTCTCAGTGAAAAGGAGGCGGTAATGCTCCAGAAACTCAGCAGCAATGTCCTGTTGTGACGTCAAGGGTCGACCATCGTCATCATGGAGGACTGTGATTAGGGATCGGCGATTACGCGCATGTCCCTTGGACACATGATGCATGCCAATACGTTCTCCATCGACGATGTCCAAGCACCGAGCACGGATCGAAAGTCCCTCCAGTCGACGTCTCGTGATCGATAAAATGCAGGCCTGAATGCGATGGACTTCCGCTTGAAGCTCGGGCGATGGGGCCCTGGAGGACAGGTCGCGGAGCACCATGTATTAATAATCAAGTGTATCTCGGAGCCATTTCGCTTTTTCCTTGCCATACGTGATGACGGCTCTTCGTATCGCCGGTTTTGCACAATGCAGCCACCACGAAAGAACCGTACGGTGCATCGGCAGACGGCGAGTGCAAGTCTGCCATGTTTCTTCGATCCGCTGGCGACATTCGAGATCCATCAATAAGGATGAATTAAGTTTCCAGGAACTACGACTCCGCCAAACCCTCTGCCGTGGGAGGGTTAACGTGCATAAATATGCAAGGTGATCCGTAAAAGCTGTGGGCCAACGTTCAGCAGCCAACACGTGATCTCTTAATCCGTCAGAAACATAAATCCGATCCAGCCTGCTCGCCGAGTGGCTAGTAAAATACGTGTAGCCCTCTCGCTGCCCATGGATCTTTTCCCACGTGTCCATAAGGGCCATGTCCCGGCAGATCGTGTTCAATGCGTGGCAGGAGCTGAAATTAGGAGTTTGATCCTTCGGTGTGAGTACACCCCCTACCAAGATGTGGTCATACCTCCCATGGAATAGGGGGGCAATCTCCTCCGAGTAGAATCGTGCACGCGCCTGTCGATTGTCAGATCCGGAGGGTGCATAGATATTGACGATACGAATGCCGTTCACGGTCATAGCCAAACCCCGAGCCGAAGGAAGGTAATCGAGGTCACACATCGGAATCCCTTCCCGGACTAATATCGCTGTGCCTCGTCCTCCATCTGGAGTCGGCGCTAGGTAAGTGTTGTATCCATGCACGTCGGGAAAAGCAGCATTCCAGGTTTCCTGCATCAGCAGAATATCAACGTCAGTGGGGTAAATCATGTCCCGGAGAAGTTGCATCTTTGCAAGCGAACGTGCGGTGTTAATGTTCACTGTGCCCATCTTATATGCTTGGTTCATTGTCGTTGTCATGCTCGTGTCATGTCATTGAGAACTCCAAGGGCTTTAGTCCACTATTCGTGCTCAGAGGGGTGCCCTCCAACGGGCTGCCCTCCTTTGTTGTCGTTCCGTGGTGTGCATCCTGTAGGTGAGTGGTCATCATTAGGGGGTGGCAATTCCTGTATGTCTTCGACTGGTTCCGCCCAGTCGCAGTGGTCATCCATCCGAGAAACGTCCTCTGATGTATTTCGACGTGGCTGCTGGGACAATGGTATCCCTGACTCCTTCGTCGGCAGCGCTGGGTCAGTCGGTGTCAATGAAGAGGGACCATCTGAAAGGCAGGACATCCGGTCACCATCTGACGGAATCCTGTCAGCGTCCTCTAAAGGCACGTGTTCTGTGTCAAACAGTTCTTCGGCTAGGATATCTTCCGCGTCCCCTAGGCTAGGGAGGGACGTGTCACCCGAGCTATGGCGACGCTTTTTGCGACGCTTCGGCGATCGCTGTTTGCGTGCCCTGCCCTCTGCTGCCTCACTGTGTTCGTCGATCGTTCGTTGGTCCGTTGCCGGCGCCACTGTCTCGACCTCTACTTCCACGCCGCGTGCTTCATGTGAGTTTTCGGAAGGTTCCTCCCTCAACTGACGTGACGTGGGTGTAGGGACATTCTCCGAGTCACCTCCATGCTTCCGTAACTCGGTCTGCTCTTGCATAAACACGTCCTTGTCACGCTCCGAACTGGCCAACACCTCCAGGCGAGCCACCGACACGTACGTCATCGGCAGTTGCGTAGGAACTTCTCGCAGTGACGCTTCTCCACGTGGCAGTTGCACGACGCGGCGTTGTATGCATTCCGAGCGGATATGTACTTCTCCACCACAGCCAGAACAGGTGCGTGGCTGGCCATCGTAGATCACAATAGCTCGACATCCGCCAATTATAAAAAATAAGACGGGATATGTTTAGTAAAGGACGATCCGCACCTGTCGCACGCCGTTTAGCACAGGATAGGTACTAAAACTTGCCCAGCGTTCAGGCGTATGACTAAGTACCGTTCCATATGGTCACAGCGATTCAGTAACCATAGATTCTGGCACCTCAAACGGCAATTCAAAGATCCGAATGACCCTCACACCCAGTCCTGAAGGAGCTATTGTTACATCGCTGATATGGCCATCAGAGTGTCGAAATATAATCTTCTTTGAGCAGCGGAGAGAGTTCTTTCACACGCAGCTTCATCGGTCATCTTTACGTACATTGTACTGCTTACAATGGACAGGTGTATTCCAAATTATGTCTGCAGCAGGTAAACGAACTTCTTCCCTCAAAAAACGCTCTATTTCGAAAGCTTTGGGTCTGACAAATTCGTTGTCGAACGTAAATTGGAGCGTAGTCTTCCGAAAATTGTGCGCCATGACGATCGAGTCAGACAACAACACGCGCGAGTACCGGCGGTGTAAACACTTCCTCGTCCACGCGCGCCCGCGGCCGGGACAGCAGGTCCATGCCGCGCCACCGCCTAAAGCAGACTGAATTGGTTCAAATGGTTCTGAGCACTATGGGAGTTAACATCTGAGGTCATCAGTCCTGTGGAACTCAGAACTACTTAAACCTAACTAACCTAAGGACATCACACACAGCCATGCCCGAGGCAGGATTCGAACCTGCGATCGTAGCAGTCGCGCGGTTCCGGACTGAGCGCCTAGAACCGCTCGTCCGCCGAGGCCGACGCGTACTTATTGGCTGTGTCGGTTGAGAACGTACTTAACGAAATGATACACCGGTTAAGACGCTGAACTCTTATTTCGGAGGAATATCCTACTTTTGTCACTTCTGTGGTTTTCTTAAATCACTCCGGGGGAATGCCCAATGGTTCTAGACGTACGGCCACTGAGCTACTGGTACGTCTCCACGACGCTGTCCGTGAAACATTAAGCCTCACGCAGAGTACATCTCACAGTGCGAAAGAGTGATTGTATTTTTTTAAAAAAGAAACAAGGACAGGAGTGGAACTTTATTAATTTCTGTAATAATCAGTCAAATCACAATTTGAACATCGCTACAATTACCTGAGCCTTTAGCCCAGACACATACTGATTCATATTCACCAACTTTACGGCGATTATAGTCCTCAGAACAAGAGGCATTGAAGAGATAAAATAGGAAGTTCCCATATCCCTCTTAAACACTTCAGCAGTATGGTATGTACGATAGGCAATAATGTCTCTATCGTAAAAAACTTCAAGTCCTTCAACTTTAGACACTTGGTCTCCTGGGTAACGAACAATAGCTACAGTCACCCATCCATTGCCAGCTCTGCTCTGATCATTATTTTGTAGAGTGAAATTTAACACTCCTCCACAAAACACAGAAGGGCCATCCAAAAAAACTTACGCATTAGTGCTATTGACTTTCATATTAATCTTATCAACAGCTTTATAAACTGTCTGTCGTGTGCGCCTCCTCCTCCCACAGGAAGTTGTGGTTTTGATAACGCAGCTGCACGAGCAATGTTTTTCACAAGGCGTCAGTCGCCGAGCAGCCGCACGAGCAACACCACGTATACACAGAGATGCCGCGCTACTACATGAGGAGGAGGAGCACACGACAGGCAGTTTATAAAGCTATTGATAACATTAATATGAAAGTCAATAGCACTAATGCGCAGGTGTTTTTGGATGGCCCTTCTGTGTTTTGTGGAGGAGTGTTAAATTTCACTCTACAAAATAATGATCAGAGCATAGCTGGCAATGGATGGGTGACTGTAGCTATTATTCGTTACCCAGGAGACAAAGTGTCTAAAGTTGAAGGACTTGAAGTTTTTTACGATAGAGACATTATTGCCTATCGTACATACCATACTGCTGAAGTGTTTAATAGGGATATGGGAACTTCCTACTTTATCTCTACAATGCCGTTGTCTGCTGATGTATGCTTCCCGTGATTTTCAGGAAATTACGAGTGCGCCACGCCCCTGGAGTTGAGGAGGTGTCAAGTGGAGAAATCTTGGACGACAAAGGACCTCGCCTTTGTGGATCTGACGGCGGAGAATTTCGCCAATTGCTTTTCACGGTGCTGAGGCTAGCGGGAACTCGGGAACGAGACACAAAAAAAGGTGCTTTCCGAGGAAACCGCGAGGCGCTGCCATCTGGTGGTGACGCCTGACAAAAGAGGTCTAGCAAGGGTGCGGGCCAGGCCGGTCTGCGTGGGCGGAGGGCTGGTGCAGCCCTTTGTCTGGCGGGGCGAGACACCGAGTGGAACAAAGGGCGGGCGCGCGCCCAGATACGGTCTGGCCTGGGCGTGGTGGCCGCCAGCGGGGATGACCGACTGTCTGAGCCCGGGGACACACGGTAAACACTGCTCTTTGTCCGCCGGCCGGGGAAGCACTGCGCGCCGGCTGCCGGCTGCTGGCGCACGATTTACTGCCCGCCACCGATGCGGAGGTCTAGACGTGCCAGCCGCCGGGCTGCGCGTCCGAGGGGAGGATGGCTGGATTTCATCCTTGTCAACGACGAGGTAATTATAGGGGTAGTCGTAAAATCTTTAACTATCGTCTCGAGAAAATGAAGTCACGTAATCAAATTTTTTGCGTTTACGCAAGTATATGTCTGCAGAGGAGAATAGAAGCTTTCGAAATGTGGTGCTACAGAAGAATGCTGAAGATAAGATGGGTAGATCACGTAACTAATGAGGAGGTATTGAATAGGATTGGGGAGAAGTTTGTGGCACAACTTGGCTAGAAGAAGGGATCGGTTGGTAGGACATGTTTTGAGGCATCAAGGGATCACAAATTTAGCATTGGAGGGCACCGTGGAGGGTAAAAATCGTAGAGGGAGACCAAGAGATGAATACACTAAGCAGATTTAGAAGGATGTAGGCTGCAGTAGGTACTGGGCGATGAAGAAGCTTACACAGCATAGAGTAGCATGGAGAGCTGCATCAAACCAGTCTCAGGACTGAAGACCACAACAACAACAACATGTCTGCAGTCCTGGAACACATTTAAGCCCTCACGCTACACTACCGCAGCACGCCGTTACATGAGACAAAATAAAACGGCGCAGATGGGCTTCGCCATTTTGCCGTTTGAGATTATGGATGTATGTACACTGATCGGAAAAAAATGGCAAAACCACGAGCGAGTTGTGCGACATAAGCGAAAGTTGGTAGGCGTCTTTCAACACCTGAAAGATGATGTCTATTCAAATTTTACGTCAGTCGCAAAAGAGCGTTAGCTACCGTTGAGATTTGACGTTGTGAGTTGATGTTACTCAAGAATGTTTTTAAGGCGACTAAGACGCCATTATCGACGACCTCACTAAGTTCGAACGATAACGTGCAATAGGGCTACAAGAACCTGGATGTTCTTTCTGGTTTCTTAGTGTTGCGATTTTTATGTTTTTCGCCAGTGTATAAGCGATAGATGATGCAACTGATTTACTAGTCTTTTAAATTCATTTTGTAGACTCCGGAAACGCCTTCGACTACACTTTAAAAAAATCTAATGGAGAAATACCGAGTCATCCACTAGGGTAAAATTACAAAAATGGTTCAAATGGCTCTGAGCACTGTGGGACTTAACATCTGTGGTCATCAGTCCCCTAGAACTTAGAACTACTTAAACCTAACTAACCTAAGGACATCACACACATCCATGCCCGAGGCAGGATTCGAACCTGCGACCGTAGCGGTCGCGCGGTTCCAGAGTGAAGCTCCTACAACCGCACAGCCACATCGGCCGGCGGTAAAATTACAGAACCGTTCCCAATTAAGTCTGGAGGTCATCAAGGAATCCTTGACAGTTAAGTCTGCATTTCACCAAGAAAGTGTTTTACCTCTGACTATCTTTTTACTGGAGCTGGATGAAGTGATGGGGATTGCAGAAGAAGAAGAAGAAGAAGAAGAAGAAGAAATTGATGCAATGGGGGACTAACTGAGCGATTGGAAGATATTGATTTTGTCGACGACGTCCGAGCCCTCTCGCAGAACCGTGTTGACACTGCAAGAAAACTGCAGGTTCTTCAACATGAAGCCAAGATTTTTGGGTTGAAAGTGAATCACGCAAATCGATCGAAAGTGAATGGGACCTTGAACCAAATATTTCCATTATAAGGGGCAAGAGAGATTTCCATAAAATCTAAACTGCCGCCCGCGGTGGTCTAGCGGTTCTAGGCGCTCAGTCCGGAACCGCGCGACCGCTACGGTCGCAGGTTCGAATCCTGCCTCGGGTATGGATGTGTGTGATGTTCTTAGGTTCGTTAGGTTTAAGTAGTTCTAAGTTCTAGGGGACTGATGACAACAGATGTTAAGTCCCATAGTGCTCAGAGCCGAAAATCTAAACTATGAATGTTTAGAACAACGGTGAAAGCAGTGCTGCTATACCCCTACAATCACGAAAAGTTTGCAAGTCTTCCTCAATAGATTTGTCAGGAAAATTCTTAAAATCTTTTGGGTAAACGTGATACCTAACGAAGACCTTTGTAATCGACCGAGAGAATAACTTATCACTGTCCACATCGAGAAGGAAGTGAAGCTGGATCGGACACACCCTCCGAAAATGCCAGGATGCTGGAACTTAAGGGTGAAAGGAAACGAAGAGAGCCAAAGACATCATAGAGGAGGGCAGTGCACGAACAGTCCAAGAACGAGACGAAGACGTTCGCGGAGTTGAAGACCCTCGCCCGAGATCGAGTGCACTGGCGGAACATCGTCGAAGCTCTATGCTCTCCACAAGAGTAACAGGAAGCGTCTTGATAGTAATTATGAACTTCACGTTAAGGAATTTCCCTTGAACATAACATAATGCTATCCGTGTCACGAAGATCGGTTGACATTCACTGGCTGCCCGTATATAAAACACGCATTAGAAAACTATTGGTGATTTCGGGATGCCGTTCGTTAAATGCATCGGAGCTGTGCAGCACAGTTTACAGGAAAAAATATTCACTAAAATACTTGATACACCCACTTATCCCTCCCTAATGGAGATCGAACCTGGCTCCTCCAATAGTCGCTAAACAATGGAGGTGGTCGTTTATTGGGCGCATAAACAGAAAATAGTGAAGTTCCTAGTCTGAACGTAGCTTCGCCTGAGCTTCGTAAGCAGTTGACGAGAGGAGGTCAGGTAACGCCGTGCGGCATATGCGGAAATTGGCAGCGGGAGGCTTGACGCGGGCCATTAGCGCTGCATAATCCACTTGTCACGGATCGCTTCCGCGATCCGGGCGGCGCGCTGTCGCTTTACGTCAGCAGTCAGCGCTCTGCAGCATATAAACGCTTTGGCGGAACTGTTGTATGGGAGGAGGGATGGCATGACCTCTTCCCCCCTGACCGAAACAACACTCACTGTATTTATATGTTTACGTATACAGATCCGCAAAAGTCCAGCCATGAGAAATTACCAAAACAGCGTGCAAATGGTGGACCTCGATGCTGACGAGGGGTTCTAGAATCTTACAAGTAGAACGCTGAGTAAGAAAGAACAGGAATGGAAAAACCTTCCACTAAGAAAAAAATAACCATCTGACTTTCCCAAATATTGGCAGAAACGATTGAAGGAAAAAATATATCCGACAATACATACGCTCGCGTAACCCTAGCCTGCAGATGTGTGTTCACATTCGTAGTGTTAAGTGAATTGCTGATAATGCAGAATGCACGTCTCTATTTTATATCGTGCAATGTATGACTTTGTCGAACTTGTCAGAATTGGTTGCAAGGCAAGTAAATTTCAATTTTTGGCACCAATGATTTTCAAATCACGCAATTCTGTATATTTCAGTTGCTGGGAACTTACGTTAATACGATGTACTAAGCACCGATCTAAACAAATTGTTATAATACGAGGGTTGTCCAGAAAGTAATGCACGACATTTATTTTCTTCAACTATTATTTATTGAACATAATCAGAATTACACACAAGAAAGAATGGTGTTTTATTTACACATCCTATTTTTTCACGTTTATTTTCAGCTGAGAAAAAAAAATGCGGTTCATTACTTTCTGGGCAACCCTAATATTATATTTTATTCTTATTTGAAAATCATTCAGAAGACAATAAGCTATTAGTGCGCACAAGCGTACGCTTAAGAATCGCATCATCTGACATGAGATAGGAAAGATACTCTTACACTTCGACGAAAAGTAATTTCACTACTAAAAAAGCGTGTGCTGCACAAGGGGGAGGGGGAGGGGAAGAAATTGGCTGTGGCCTTTGTCAACAAATCATACGAGCTTTCGTTTAAAGTGATTTTGGCAGACCTCGGGAAACCTGAATTATGATTACCGAAAGGTGGCCTGAATACCGCTCGCTTCTCCCAGGTATGAAAGGAAGAAGAAGGAAGATTAGGTATGCACATCCCGTCGACGGAGAGGTCACTAGAGACGGATCCCGTGTATGTCCAGAGACTTAATTACTGCGCCGTCTCGCCGGTGCTACCGTCACAACGAGTGTTATGTGACGTGTTTTATCAGACGAAAGCAACATTACTTTTATAAAATACTTTATGAATTTAAGAAACACAGATATGATTTGACGTTGTCATCCTAATTACTGGAACCTACGTTCACTCTTAAATTCTCAAACAGATCAGAAACAAAACTTAAGGACGTATATCATCCAGACTGTCACCATTACGCAGACGGGCAATAACCTCAACTGTCGTAGCAGTTTCTTCATTTTGCCTGTGCCGTGGACTCCTGATTGGAGTGAAAGTGTAAAGAACACTACTTTGGTTGCCTAGTGACAACAAAACAACGGCGGAGGACGAGCGAAAAGTGCTACTGAACATTGATACCGTGTCTAACTTTATGACCATCTGAAATTAAATTAGCTTTGGAGTAAAACATTTTAACGTTGCAAAGGTCTGCAGAGGTAATCTGAGCCCGCTGCTTGTCTTGTACGTATTATATCAAGTCAGGCTTAATTAAAAAAAACGGCTATGAATTAGATCTTTGACAAAATCTAGACTTACGAGTTTGCACAAAATAGGTTTTGCTGCTATTTATTCACTTTTCTGCAGTTTCGTCGCTATGGTAAAACTGTGTATTAAAAAATTGCATCTTAACGTTGTAGCAGTTGTGGCTTATCGATAAAAGCCAGATAGGGGGAAGTATGCAGTGGTTGAGGCACCGAACTTGAGGGAGAAACGAGATTTAAGTCGCCGTCTGATCTTCCAAATTTAGGCTTTCGGTTGTTTCACTTAATGAAAAAGTCGGTAAGTTTCCTCTGAAAAGGAAAAGTTCGATTTCCTTCCTCATACCTGTTCCGTGCGAACATTTGCTTCGTCACTAATGACCTTGCTGTCAACAGAATGTTTCTATCTTAGAGAGAGGTGCAGCGTAAGATCCCGCACAAGAAGAGTTTTGTGTCTCTCAATCTTTAATTTTGTTTTGGTTCTTTTTAAGACATGTATTTAATTCCGTGGAAAACGTGAAGGTTTGTTAGAAACAGAAATAAAAAATTAAACCCATGATGCCCTTTATACCGAAAATGTGTTGTGCGGCGGTAAAAAAGATAAAATGCTTAAAGCTACGTATACACATTATAGACTTAGTAATATCTGCATGTCTAAAATATTGTTGTACAATCCCGGTTACACATTTGACAACAGATTTCAAGAGCTAAATAATACCGCATAGTTCCATATTTTTTAATATATGCACTATCTAATCATAAGTATTCAGACATCCTTATGTAACGCGGAATAGAACACTAGTGGCGACGAGAAGCGGCCTCGCTAGTTTAAAAGGAGGTGGGAAGTATTGTGTTGTCAACAGAGAAGCAGTAACAGCAGAGTGGTTCGGTCAGGACAGCTCCATGACTTCGAAAGTGTGCGAGTCATTGCTTGTCATCTAAGTAACAAAGGCATGAGGGGTATTTCAACACTTCTAAAGCCGTCCAAGTCGACTGTGGAGACGAAACGCGCAGGAGCGACCACAGCAAAACCCAGACGAGGTAAAGCTCATGTGCTGTCGAGCTTTGCTGAGGGTGGTTGCAAAAAATCGCACGAAATCAGCGGAATGAATCTCTTGTGACCAGAATGAGATTTTCACTCTGCAGCGGAATGTGCGCTGATATGAAACTTCCTGGCAGATTAAAACTGTGTGCCGGACCGAGACTCGAACTCAGGACGTTTGCCTTTCGTGGGCAAGTGCTCTACCAACTGAGCTACCCAAGCACGACTCACGCCGCGTCCTCACAGCTTTACTTCCGCCAGTACCTCGTCTCCTACCTTCCAAACTTTACAGAAGCTCTCCTGCGAATCATGCAGGACTAGCACTCTTGAAAGAAAGGCCACTGCGGAGACATGGCTTAGCCACAGCCTGGGGGATGTTTCCAGACTGAGATTTTCACTCTGCTAGGAAGTTTCATATCAGCGCACACTCCGCTGCATGTCTCCGCAATATCCTTTATTTCAGGAGTGCTAGTTCTGCATGGTTCGCAGGAGAGCTTCTGTAAAGTTTGGAAGGTAGGAGACGAGGTACTGGCGGAAGTAAAGCTGTGAGGACGGGGCGTGAGTCGTGCTTGGGTAGCTCAGTTGGTAGAGCACTTGCCCACGAAAGGCAAACGTCCCGAGTTCGAGTCTCGATCCGGCACACAGTTTTAATCTGCCAGGAAGTTTCAATCTCTTGTGAGTTCCAAATTGCTACTAGCAGTGCTGCTAGCGCTAAGACTGGGCGTAGGTAGTTAGAATGGTGTACAGTAGTCGAACAGTTACTCGTAAACCACACATTTCCGTAGCCTACTCTAAGTTACACTTGAGGTGTTGTAGAGAGCAAAGCCACTAGACAGTATATGAAAGGAAACTGGTGATTTGGACTGATGTATCTTGTGGTTAATGTTCCGTCTCCTCATTGCGCTTAGGAAAATGGAAAATGCGGAAGGGTAGGAACGTATTTCACGATATTGTGTGTTGCGTACGCTACAGAAAGATTTAGGAGACGATGGTCGCTTGTGTCAGCATGACAACGCAGCCTGTCATAAAGCAGTATCTGTGAGGTAATGGTTTGAGGAGAATAACATTTGTAATGCGTGGAGTCCCAGCCTGAACCAAATGGAACATCTATGGGATGTGTCAACACGTCGCATTCGCTCCACACCCCAGCGTCCAACATGACCACCTTCTCTGGCTTCGGCTATTGAAGAGGAATGAGCTGCCATTCCTCCACAGATGTTCCGACACATCACTGAGTCTCCAACAGAGTTCAAACTACTGTAAAAGCGAAAAGTTGACGCACCTCATATTAATGTCCACTAATAGCTGCCCGGATACCTTTGAACCGATAGTGTACAAAGTGTTCTTTAAAAGTTCCCACTGTTGACAGTCTTCTGCAAAGAGCCATGCTTTCACTTGTCACGTGTGGAATATTTAACTAGCTGGTAGTCAGGAAGTGGACGTTAGGCAGCCAGCGTAACGTCGGCGTCGAGTTACTCAGGCGGTCTCCTTCAGCTCTCTATTATGCTTCTAGTGGCCCACCGGAAATACGGACACAAGGGGAACGACGGAATATAATAAAAGCGGCGCGTATATTTGGCTTTATAAGCGGCCAAAACTGTTTGATGAGCTAACAGGCCAGTAAATGTTTGCAGTGACGACATAACGCGCACACAAACGCATGTGGGGACTTAAATAAACGCCCACGCAGCCGCACATGAAGTGCGTGCGTATCGACTGGGCAGAGCGCAGGCGCAGACGAGACGGCCGCTGGCTACGCGCCGTGCGCTGCCCACAAGTTAATCAGCACAGGCCGCAGCCATTAATGGTGTTCCTCCCTCAGCACTGTCAGTAACGTCACCCACCCAAATCATGGGTCCTATCACAAGCAGTGCCGTAACAGACTCATTTCAAATGGCTAGTACAGTCAACACTTAGAAAACAATCACGTCACTTAAACTCCTGTAACGTGACAGCTCTTTTCAGCTTGTATATACTAGACGTGTCATCAACACTTTTCAGTGTCAGTTGGTCTGGTGGTTGATTCGTTCGTGTAAAGAGACCTTCTAACGGACATGATGAATACTGGCAACCACTTCATGTGAGCCGGACAGCTACTATTTATTCAGCTCGGGAATAGAAAAAATGCATTCGTTTTGACTGAACCAGCTATAAAGATGAATGTAGCACAGTATGCAGTTGAAATACTTACAGATTAACCCGAAGTCTTGACACAAAAAGCGTCAAAAAGATTGTGACGATTTGAGGTTATTGATTTTAAATATGGTACAACCCCAGCAACCAACTTAGTACAGCATGGCATTCACAGTATTACAGCTGCGTACTAGACAAATAGCCCTTACGAAAACAAAACAGGTCCAGAACAATTGATTCACGTAAAAAATTTCAGCTGCTGCTCCATCCCACACCGTAGCAATGCAGATGTAACCAAAATGGTCCTTTCGTGAGGAGTCACCTTTACTTACGCGATCTTTCCGACGTTATTTATCAGCAGTTTGAACTTAACAGATGTCAGAACACGAGAGCGGCCGGCCGGTGTAGCCGACCGGTTCTAGGAGCTTCAGTCTGGAACCGCGCGATCGCTACGGTCGCTGGTTCGAATCCTGCCTCGGGTGTGGATGTGTGTGATGTCCTTAGGTTAGTTAGGTTTAAGTAGTTCTAAGTTCTAGGGGACTGATGACCTCAGCTGTTAAGTCCCATAGAACTCAGAGCCACTTGAACCATTTGAACACGAGAACGAAAACTACTTTCTCCATTATGATGTTCAAATGGTTCAAATGGCTCTGAGCACTATGGGACTCAACTGCTGAGGTCATTAGTCCCCTAGAACTTAGAACTAGTTAAACATAACTAACCTAAGGACATCACAAACATCCATGCCCGAGGCAGGATTCGAATCTGCGACCGTAGCGGTCTTGCGGTTCCAGACTGCAGCGCCTTTAGCCTCACGGCCACTTCGGCCGGCTACATTCTTTATTCACGCCAATATTTTGCGTACCATGTTTGAACACAAAACATGTTTTCTAAACAAGAAGCTAATTTGACGACACGAAACGACAGGATGAGCCAATTGTTTACAGAGTTACTCAGAAGCCTCGTTTCTTCCCCACGAAGCTGACGTAAGACAGAAACACACGCCCTTTACCTTCGCGACTGAAATACCCGAGAATGGCAGTGATTATTTTAGAGCGCTTGTTGGTGTTTCATGCGCCTCTGTGTCTATTTGTTGTTGTTTGAGCAGTGTGTGTCGCCGAGCCATTTCTCAGCCAGCCACGGCCGTATTCAGTGCCCGGAGCTGACGCAGAATCTGGCCTCGGACAAGGCCGTGCGTGAGACTCTTTTAATTAACTCACTATTCACGCTCTGCTGGTGAACAATTGTGGTTCTAGGCGAGGAGATGTCAGAGATGCGCTGTCTGCGGAAATCCGTCTGCTTCGCAGCTGCTTCACCGTGGAATACTATTCAAACGCGAAAAATACCAGTCGACAGTGACTTTTATATGCAGGCCTGCGGTCTGTTTTGAAGGTATTGGTTCGATGACTTCTTGATCAGCATGGACACTGTTCATTAATTTTTAACTCTGGTCTAAAGAGGCCATCCTTATAGGAGCTCTTGAATGAAATGGCGATCGTGCCATCAGTATTCTTATAACTTACGCGCAATTTTTGCGTGTTCCACCGGAAAAAGGGCAACCCTGTAAATAGGTATGAAGCACAGCTGTTGTGACGGAAAAATTATGAGCTAGATCAAATTACTATCGGTATATTATGTATTTCATAGCACTTTTTTGTGGACACGTTGCATATAATACATGCCTGATGTGATATAAAACTGTAACGCAGAAATGAGATACATGTGATGTTGGAGATATGCTGTGTGTTGGAATTGTAAAATGAGACTGACTGTTGCAGTTACTTCCTAAATTTTGACTTTCATAGTGGTTCCGATAGGTCTTTATCGAAAATTACTTTTTAACCGTTATGTTTAAAATTTGACTAACTATCTATTGTCGCACTGAACAACCATGACATGAGTTTTTTTTGTTACGTTACTGTTGATACGAAATTCACTGCCCTAACACACTCCATGTAATCGGTAATCCCCTTTGCCGTTTCCGTTACTGAGCGTTAGATACTAATATGATGTCTTTTCAGTTAACGATCAATGAAACAACTTCAAAAATGCTTTAACGGATAACGATGATGGGTGAAGGTACACGACATTGGCATGAGTGAAAGGAGGGGCAGTGAGGAATACAGAGACGGTCGGGGAATCGATCTCTCTCCGTGTGTGAAGCGCTTCTGCTAACCATAAACTGACGGGGGACTGAACTATTAATATCGTTGTTCCGGAGTTGACAATAGCGCGTTGACATATGCGCGGGCTGCAGCGAGCGTTTGAAAGGGCTCTGCTGCGCTGCATTGTGTATTCTTTACTGCCTTCGTAACTGCACGCCTTCGTCATCACGAAATGAATTCACACATACCGTTGTTTCAAACACTCCGCCTCGTGCAATGTGAGTTCTTTGTTACGTTTGCAGTGATGCTCCGAGAGAAGAACAAAACTGTTGAAATTAAACAACGGTTTAAACTAGAATGAATTTTCACTCTCAGCGAAGAGTGTGCACTAATTTGAAACTTACTGGCAGATTAATATTGTAGGGCGGTCAAGAGTCGTGGGTGGATAGGTCAGTTGGTTGAGCACCTACCCGTGAAAGACAAAGATTCCAGGTTCGAATTCCAGTCTGACACGCAGTTTCAGTTATGTAAACTGTTGTCAGAATGAACACTGCATAATGGAATGTAATTTTAATAGTAATTTACAGAATTCTCAACGAAAATAATGTAACGATTCTTGTGGATCTGTATTTCCACCTGCCGTGACCATCCGAGGCTTCTGGGTACTTATTTTGGATACTAACTTTGTCGTTTGCTTTTAGATGTTTCTACATCTTTGTGACGGTCATGTTCCATATTATTTACAGTATCTCAATATAAAACTATCTGTGTCGAACTCTCGTGTGTCAATTAATATTGTGCCAAAAAGATGAATTAAAAACATTGAAACCTAAGATGGGCCGAAGTTGTTTCCTACCTTGATGATTTTCATGTGTCCTCTTTCGCAGATTATTCAGAGAGCAAGAATAAAGGGAAGTATACTCGTAATAAACATTTTCATTGTCCTGGAATATCTAGGATTCACGTTTATCGCTACAACGATGCAAAAGCAGCGTGCCTGAAGAAGTGAACGAAAATATCCCGTTTGAGCAAATGTCGGCATCGTGACAAAATGAAACTGTATGCCGATTTACAATTTGAGCACTGCAAAGGAGCTACACTCGCCGTTTGCCGCAACAGCACTATGTAAAATCTCTTGCACATGCTGCCAAGTTCAAAAATGGCTACTTGGGGACCATTTTCAGTCGTTCATGGACTTCATGTACTCAAATAACCATGGACGTTTTATGGATAACAATGCGATATGTCACTTGGCCGCAATTATTCACGATTGATTTGAAGAACATTCCATACGATTCGAGCGAATGATCTGGCCACCCATCATACACTTACGGGGCATAATCGAGAGGTCAGTTCGTGCACAAAATCCTGCACCGGCAGCACTTTCGGAGTTGTGGACGGCTGTAGAGGCAGCGTGGCTCTGTATTTTTGCGGGAGACTACCAACGATTTATTGAGTTACTGCACTGCGCCGGGCTAGAGGAGGTCCTCCACGATATTAGGAGGTATCTCGTGACTTCTGTCACCTCAGTAGAATTGTGCAGTTATAATTTTGCATTTAAATCTTCCTTAGACCCCCTTAAAATAATGATCGGTTGTTCATCACTTCTGTTAAAATTACGATAAAATTTTGGTCGCTCTGGTTGCAGAAGTGGCGGCAGCTGCGGTGGGAGAGAAATTGGAACCGTTGGGATCTGCCAGCGCAGTGCCAAAGGACCAACTGCGAAAGTGAGGTTCGCTTCTGCCGAGTGCATTAATCTGGTATCGTCACTCAGTTCTGGAAGCAGGCGCGCCTGCAGCGTTTTGACGCGGCCGGCTGGCTGTCGCTCGCCGTCAGAGACGGACGCCCGCCCGCACGCCGTAGCTCAGGGGCTGCGGCGGCAGATAACGCGATTATAGGCTGCTGGGCCGCCCCTAATGAGAGCTTCAAAGTGGCGCCGCCCGTCGCAGCCACGTGCACCTTGCTTAATTGAACTACAGCCCGGGCATTACATTCACACCCTCCCACTTCCATTACCTCCAGTGATGCGACACATATTACGTAACAGGTGGCAACCTCGTCCACGTGTTGCGTTCACGAGTGCGCATACAGTCAAAATCACTTTTGTGAAACACACGAATCCAAACTCTTCATACTGTGTAATTCTTAAGACTTTTGCAGCGATCGGTTAACATCTTGAGGTGTCGGGTATTCTGCCGGATATCAGCGTTGTTCTTGCACTATATTTCGACAACGTGACTCGTTATGTTCATCCATGCTACCTGTGACTTTTCATCGAGTGGAATATAACTGGAGCGTAGGAATAAATAATGGACCTACTCCACCAGACGAAAAAAGGAAGGAGGAAGATTGGGTTTAACGTCCCGTCGAAATCGGGGTCATTGGAGCACAAGCTCGTATCGTGATGGGGAAATCGGCCGTGGCCTTTCAAAAGAACCATTGCGTTAGTTGCCTACAGCGATCTAGGAAATCACAGAAAACCCAAATGTGAATGGTAGGACGCGGGTTTGAACCGTCGTTCTTCCGAATGTGAGTGCAATGTACTAACCACTGCGCCACCTCCTATGGTCCACTCGAGGAACAGTCATAGAGAGTACCTGCTGAAGGTAACGTATCACTTCGAAATATTGTGCAACAATTACGCTGATATCCGGCAGAATACAAGAGACTCAACACATCAACACATCAACAAACCAATTTACTGAACACAAACGTTGCAACGCATGTATGTAAGGCAAGCATCGGAGTTACAAAACACATGTTGTAAAACTTTAAGCATATCGCCTCTAATCTTCGATCTGTACGACGAGAAAGCAATGATGGATATAAAATTAAAGGTTACAATTCGGATTAAAATTCTGAGTGATGGAATATCGGTATTAAGATACGCTGATGACATTGATGTCCCTCAGTCAAAGTGAGGTGGAACTGTAGGATCTGGAGTGAACAGCCTAATGAGCACGCAATCTATATGGAGAATAAACCGAAGCCTCGGGCATGGATGTGTGTGATTTCCTTACGTTAGTTAGGTTTAATTAGTTCTAAGTTTTAGGCGACTGATGACCCTAGAAATTAAGTCGCATAGTTCTCAGAGCCTTTTGAACTAATAAACCGAAGGAGGAAATGAAGAATATTAGCAACGAGAGATTAGCAATAGAACGAACATGAAAATGGAGGACGATGAAGTAGATGACGGTATTCTGCTACCTCGGAAGTGCGATAAATGGCGGACGAAGCAAAGAGGACATAAAAAGCTGACTAGCCAGGCAACGAGGGAATTCCTGGGCAAAATAAATTTACTAATATCAAACATCGGCATTAATTCGTGGAACAGATCTCTGAGGATGAGTGTCTGGATCACAGCATTGTGTAGAAATAAATAACAGACAACGGGAAAACCGGAAAAAAGAGAAGCGAGTGATTTGAAATGTGGCGCTGTAGGAGACTGTTGAAAATTAGATGGCCTGACGAGAAATGACGAGGTCCTGGGCACAATAGGCAAGGAGGGTAACAAGTGGAAAACATTGACAAGAAGAATGGATAGTTTGACAAGACATGTGTTAAGACATCAAGTAATAACGTCTGTGGTATTAGAGGGATCCGCAAAGGGAAAACTGCAGGAGAAGACAGAGATTGGAGTATATGCAACAAATAATTGATTACCTTGGGTGCAACTGCTAGTCTGAGATGAAGAGGTAGGCAAAACATAGGAATTCGTGGCGGACTATATCACGCCAGTGAGAAAACTGATGGCGTTAGAACATCCAGACGAAATTTAAGACAGACTTCACTCCAGTTAAAACTTCCGGGCAGAGACGCCTTGGTCGATTTGTAAAAAACTGTTCACGGACTTTCGTCCGCACCTGTGGCGAAACATCAGAGAAAAATCGTCACTCTCTGTATATTTCTCCCGCAGATTGGGACGAAACAACAGTGACTAGTTTTGTGTATCGGCCAAGGCCTATCATCTCTATCTCCTACAGCTTAGCATTGTTCTCCGCCGGCCAGTGTGGCTAAGCGGTTCTAGGCGCTTCAGTCTGGAACCGCGCGACCGCAACGATCGCAGGTTCGAATCCTGCCTCGGGCATGGATGTGTGTGATGTCTTTAGGTTAGTTAGGTTTAAGTAGTTCTAAGTTCTAAGGGACTGATGACCTGAGATGTTAAGTCCCATAGTGCTCAGAGCCATTTGAAACCTCTCGGTGTTGTCTCACGAAATGTGGAAACTGTGACACTGTCGCTGTTGATCTTCCATCAGACGGGGCTTTAAACACGGCAGTATTATCCAAGAACAGTTGGCTAAGTACTGCAACCGGCTTCACGCTTTCGTTTTCTTTCATCCCATAGTAATTCATAACAACACGAAAAGAGTCGCAGTAATTCGTACAGTACAGTTACACATCCGAGAGGTCGGACAAGCAAGACCTCGTAGAGGTCCCCAACAGGAATCTTTGAACCAGCGTACGAGTCGTAAGACAAGCAACAATTGTGCTACAATGCTGCTCGGCTTGGTAACCCCTCAGGGAGAAAGTGCCCGTGGTTCCACAACTAGCACACAAGTCTGAGTATTCCTGCATCTCCTATACGAACATCGGTGACGCGGTAGCACAGCCGCGCATTAAGCCGCCCGCGGAGCTGTTGGCCGTACTTACGAGTCCACGGGGAGCGCGAGTGTTTGGGCGCCGCTGCCGCCACTGCCGGCGTAGCAGACAGCGCGCGGTCCAGCACGGCACGGCACGCGTTATTGATCTGTCGGCTCCGTATCGCCTCGCCTCCCGCGGCTCCGTAGTTATGGAAACCGGCCGTGCCCCCGCTCCCGCCGGCTTTGTCTCCAGAACAGCCACTTCGCCGAGTAACAACGCTTTTGTCTCTGGCCGACGAGATTTCCGGTGTTGGCCCCACCCTCTCTTTCTTGACATCTGTCACCCTTCCGGCTCGCCTCAACTAATCTCGTACAGGCATCTGTACTTTCCGACAATTCCTCTATGGCACTATAAGGATACAAAGGTTAAGCACTCGATGAACTTCGCAGCTGCAGCAAATTCCGATAAGTGGTGTAGAGAAAAGCACGAAACTTTAGGGGTGATTGATGTCGCCCTGTTCACCCGCCGTGCCTGAAAATGTCACTCTATTCCGCTGGGTACGATTCTGTTGGAAACTAAGCCCTCTCGTATAGTCAGCATCCCTCCCCACCACCCATCCTAAACTCCCCACCACCCCTCGCCGTTTACAAATGTCAGCCGAATACTGATTCCTTTAACCGTCCTTCCGACTTGTAGGGGTTGCAAGGGCATTAACTTCCCTGCTAAATGTCAAGTACAGGCCGTAAAATACACTTATTAAGAGTTAACGTTCAGCCGTGACGTACAGCTCAGGACTATACAACATCGTTTAAAACGTTCTGAACCAAAACGAAACTAATTACATTTTACGCTTCTCTAAATGCACATCTGAGCAATCTCAATTGCGTTTTGTCACGGTGCAGGAAATCTAGATTTTAAGAAGTATTTGCTCGGGTAAACAGTTTATTTGTCTCTGTTGATTGTTTGGCGAAACGCCTGTCAAGTAGCCTGCAAGTGTTACCTTTTTATCCGTTTTTCATATTACACGTGAACCTACGCCTGTAAGAGTTTCAACTATCAAGTGTCGTTGCGATTTGGAGTCGCCGTCAGCTTTCGTGTTCTCCCACAACAGCATGAACAGATTAATTAATCAGGAAGGCATATCCACTGAGACAGAAGTTCATAGAAAATGAGTATAGCGATTTGGAAAATGCTCATTTGTACCATCAGCTGTACAATTTTGTGCTTATACACAGTCCATATAAACACGTTGTGCCTTCGCATAATCACAGTGATGCCCATGTAGTGATAACCTCACACTTAAAATTGAAACCGGTGGAGAGTAAACAAACTTTGTGCAGCTGATAGCACAAATATGCCTTTTCCAAATTATTTGATTGCTGCGGACGATCACCTATGTAAGACTCTATGGGTATAATGACTTCGGCGATAACGAGTTCTTTTTTTGGTTCGATCATCGAAAGATACAGTCAGCAAAACTGAACGGAAGTCAGTTAGTAATGGAAATGCGCAATTAGCTACTACACGAAAATAATTTTGCCCTTCTCTTCTACTGAGAGACAGTATATTAGCACATCAAATGTTTTTTATTTCAGTCTTTGATCACGATATGAATTCTTTAGACGATGACCGGTTTCAGTCAGTAGTGACCATCCTCAGATCTATAATATACAAATATATACACCTATACCTTCTTCTCGTATTTCTGCTAGTGCTTCCACTGTTGTTAAAATAATTCAGTCAACGAAGGAAAATTACGAGAAACAGTTCGTGTGGTCGCAAAATTTTGTGCAGTGGTAGGAGGGATTGCCATGAACAATATACTAAAAACTCCGACCGGCGGTTTGAGGTGCGGGTGGGGAGAGAAGGGGCAGGGAGGGACAGTCCTTGAAAAGTCACATTTTCATGTTTTTCTTGAATATTTTCTGAGAGTGTAGCAAGGTGGATGGAGAGTAGATATACGAAAGGAGATAGGTCGCCGGATTGTGGTTATCCATTTCCCTCCTTTCGAAGAGCGAGCAGGTGATTGACCACACTATATACTTCACTATGCCATAAGAACCACTAGAGAGTGTTCCACGTAGCTATACTCGCACTCCGTAGGGAGTGTTTACACTACATCGAATACAGATATGAGTTGATGATTTAAACAATCAAAAACTGCACGAATTACTTATTTTTTCGTGCTTAGCACAACGCGTTTCAAGAATTTATTCTAATTTTCATGTGTATTTGCTTACATAAACTCTTTTTGTGACATTATCGCCGGCCGGAGTGGCCGAGCGGTTATAGGCGCTTCAGTCTGGAACCGCGCGACCGCTACGGTCGCAGGTTCAATTCCTGCCTCGGGCATGGATGTGTGTGATGTCCTTAGGTTAGTTAGGTTTAAGTAGTTCTAAGTTCTAGGGGACTGATGACCTCAGATGTTAAGTCCCATAGTGCTCAGAGCCATTTGAACCGTTTTTGTGACATTAGCATGTGTTTTTTTCTTCCTGCCTTGCATTGTAGTTGTCTTTTTGAGGTTGCACTGCAATAGGAAAATCTTGGAATGTTTTTATATGCTAATGTCAGAGATGGAGATGGTTTGTTATCTCTGACACTAACATATAAAAACACTCCAAAGTTCTTTTTGTCCGATTTTCCGATTGCAGTATAACCTGAAAAAGACAACTGCAATAGAAGAGAAAATGTTTATGTAAACAAATGTACTTGAAAATGAGTTCTCGGAACGCGTTAAGCATGACAAAATAAGTAACTGGTGCAGTTTTGCATTATTTAAATCATTAATGAAACAACTACGGCCTTTCCCGACTATGATGAAGGAAATTCAGATAATGAATGAAGCGCATATGGACAGAATCTACGTAAATCTCTGTTCTATGCTGTAAGAAGGAAATTGATTCTTAGTCATCCTGTACAGCAGGTGTAGCGTTCTTACGGGAAAAGGTAGTATTGCTTAATGCGTCACTGCCGGCGGGAGTGGCCGAGCGGTTCTAGGAGCTACAGTCTGGAACCGCGCGACCGCTACGGTCGCAGGTTCGAATCCTGTCTCGGGCATGGATGTGTGTGATGTCCGTAGGTTAGTTAGGCTTAAGTAGTTCTAAGATCTAGGGGACTGATGAGCTCAGAAGTTAAGTCACATAGTGATCAGAGCCATTTTAATGCAACACTAAACAAGATGCTAAAACAAGTTTCTGCCCAGACCACAGAGTGGTCCACATAGACGGAAACTAGTCTTTTATACAGCAGCATATGGCGGATATACACATACCTTTCATCATAAACTATTTTTGTTGTCACGCTCTTAAGGTATAAATAGGAAGCAGCACGACACTGCAGTGGCAACAGAGGAGCTGCAGCATGAATGGAACGTTGTACGCTACGCTTGCGAGGGGCTAACAGGAGAAGGTGAATGATAGGCTCCAGTTGTCAGAGCGTATGCAAATGAGTCTTTGTGAGCGCCTTAGCGGCGGCGGCAGACGTGTTGGCCACGCCCTAGCGCCCCCGCAGTCTGGAGTGACCGCGCGGAGCGGCTCGCCCGCAGCGGGCGTGACGGCCGCGTATGCTAATGGCGCGGCCACCAGAAGGACGGCGGACTCGCTTAGTCTCGCCTCGGCCTATTGAAACAAATTGCGGAGGCCGCCAGAGTTGCAAGGACGCACCAGCGCAAGAATCATCGGGTGCAAGAGCGTGCGACGTACGTACCTACTGGAAACAAGGAGGCAGAGCCTGGCCGGGCCGGTAGCGCGCTGCGGGCTGCTCTGCTCGACTGCTGCTTTCGCTGCTGGCTGCTGGTTCCAGCGGCGTCGGTAGGCAGTGCAAGTTTCACGCAATGCGGAGGCGGCGGGCGTACCTTTAGCGACGCTCACAGGGGAAAGTGCTTTCGCTCTCGCAACCGCCAACCGCTTATATTTTGCTTCCTCCTAGTGGCACACTTCTGTCTGCCTCTTACCGGTCGCCGATGGTACCCCACAAAAGACAGAATTGTCTTCAATCTTTAATTGGTGCGCACGCCAACAACAAATCTGTTATTAGCGGTATATGTTGGAAAGCGATAGCACGGAACGGATTACGAGAACAGCGTAATACAAACGTATGTTTTTCGAAGTGGTTTCACAGTTTCAACTATTTGTGCAAGTTCAGAAATAACGCCGGCCGGAGTGGCCGTGCGGTTCTAGGCGCTACAGTCTGGAGCCGAGCGAGTGCTACGGTCGCAGGTTCGAATCCTGCCTCGAGCATGGATGTGTGTGATGTCCTTAGGTTAGTTAGGTGTAATTAGTTCTAAGTTGTATGCCACTGATGACCTAAGAAGTTAAGTCGCATAGTGCTCAGAGCCATTTCAACCAAGCCATCAGAAATAAGAACCGTGCAGAGACAGTATATTAGCACATCAAATGTTTTTTATTTCAGTCTTTGATCACGATATGAATTCTTTAGACGATGACCGGTTTCAGTCAGTAGTGACCATCCTCAGATCTATAATATACAAATATATACACCTAGTGAGCAGTGTGTCTTTCAACATAATACAGCAATACTTATCACAATATACTATCATACAACCAGGGAGATGTACAGAAAATACGGTAAAACGTAACTTTTTTACACCATGTCCTAAAGTGATAAGGCCATAATGGCATCGTCAAAACATATAAACATAACCAGCATAGCATCGTCATATAGATCTAAAATAAGGTGTAGAATGGGCCGCATCGTCCACACAGTCATTATTGCAACTGGCTACTGAAGTACAGTAGCTACCAGATATCTGTTTGCCTACATCATCCCTAGATGTCGCTACTGTCAGCTTAGCTGCAGTCATCATTTACGCAAAAAACACAATCTGATAAATACATATTATGTAAAACATATACAGCAGACTTTTAAAATTGATAACTATCATAGAAACTAAATTGTGATACATTAAAAGACGAATACAGTTACCCATATAAAATTATTAAAAGGAAATATATAATAGAATAGTACTGATCCTTTTTAAGGTGAAGGAACACCTTATTTTAGGTGTATGACGATGCTATGCTGATTATATTTATATGTTTTGACGATGCCATTATGGGCTTATCACTTTAGGACATGGTGCAAAAAACATACGTTTTACCGTATTTTCTGTACATCTCCCTGGTTGTATGGTAGTATATTGTGATACGTATTGCTCGATTATGTTGAAAGACACACTGCTCACTAAGTGTATGTATTTGTATATTACAGATCTGAGGATGGTCATTACGGACTGAAACCGGCCATCGTCTAAAGAATTCATATTCTAATCAAAGACTGGAATTAAAAACATTTTTCAGTATTGGATCACTGTTTGTATAAGCGACCATGTCGCGACGACATCGTTCGTCATGTTTTATTGTTTGTTTGCCTTTACTACCCATGTTCAAAATTGTTGGTACCCACTTCAGATAATTATGCGACAGCTGTAGACATACGCATTATTGGTGATCGGAGCTATTACGCACGTTATTGAATAATGCGGGTACTGGCTTCCATTACAATTCAGAAAGTTGTGTCTGGAAATTAAGTGTAAACTGACAATACGTTTGTGTGGGAGTTGCCCTGAGAATGGCTTTTACTATCGAGTCATAATGTATGCAATTTCCTTCTGAAACGACCTGTATACGCTAAAGGACAATGTCTGGAGATAATCCTTTTATTTCAGAATTTTTCGACACTTTTACTCATTTTAACCACATTTGTCTTCCCAGACTTCACGCTTCGCGCTAAAGGCTTCGGTGCCGTGGTCCAAAACAATTCTGCCACTCAGTCATATTAACAACCTCATCCTAAAAAAACTTTATACTGTACAAATGAGAAAACTCCTCAATATCGGCCACATTGGAACGGAAGATGTCAGGTCAGGTACTGTACCTATATTTTAAATAACCACTTTTTTTAAGGCTATTATGCACTAGGCAGCAGCAACAGCTCGTGGCTTGAAGTACCGCCGCTGCTGTGAAAAACGCAGGTGTTTTCGAACGGTGTTAAGGCACTGCGGTATCTGCATTCAAATAAATGAAATAAATCTGTGATAATGTTTCCTTCCACTAGTCAAATAAGAGCCAAACCCCGGGCAGTGCAGAGACGTTTCTCAGCAGTTGTGACTGCCAACACTCCTGTCCGAAATTTCGGAACTCATGGTGCTACACAACGCTAACAATATTTTGAACAAGAATTTACAGTAAACCGTATGTAAAATTTTCAGTTATTCTACTGCTAATTCCGAAGAATGTAGGTGGATAGAAAAAGGGGGGCTTAGATAATCTCCATTTGCGCCGTGTGTGATTCTACTGATTAGTGTGAGGTGTGTTCAAAAGATTTCCACGTTTCTTAAAAAATTACATAACTGAGTTACTGAAGAACCATTGCTTTCACAAAATAAACCGAACTCTTTTCGACACTTCGTGGTGCAATTGTTTCAGGCTTAACTCCCTTACGATTTTTTTTCGATAAACCCAACGTAATAACCGACGAGCGATAAAAAGGACGCCGCCATGGCCACAGTCAGAAGAGACCTGTATTTCATGTTATGTTTTCGCTTTTTAACATCGATAGGACAGTCATTAGAGCATGAGCCGAATTCGTGGAGAAAATGGTTCAAATGGCTCTGAGCACTATGGGACTTAACTGCTGTGGTCATCGGTCCCCTAGAACTTAGAACCACTTAAACCTAACTAACCTTAGGACTTCACACACATCCATGTTCGAGGCAGGAGTCGAACCTGCGACCATAGCGGTCGCGAGGTTCCAGACTGTAGCGCCTAGATCCGCTCGGCCACTTCGGCCGGCTAATTCGAGGTAAATTGGATAGGAAAATAAGGTGCGGATTCACATTAAGGTGAAAGACGATAATTTTCTGTCAGAGAAGACAAGGTTTGTAGCCCGCTACCCACAGGTACGAGGCCAATCACTGTACCTACTTGTGCTGTGCTGAAGATGATGTAACGTATTTCGGACTTCGGGTCTGGATAGTGGCACTAACATGGTTCCAAAAATGAACACATAATTACCAATTTGTCATGCGTTTCGTATGAAAATTAGAAGAAAATGTCACTTTTTATTTACTTATTTGTATGAATCTTGCCTAGTTGCTTTAAATTCAACATTCTGTGATCTACTTCAACAAAATTTTCACACGTATGTGTCCGCATTTCGAACGTTCTTGCAGGCATTAAACACACGGCCCGTCACTCTGATGAAGACAAGTAGGAATCATGTCGCAATCGTCGGGCAATATCTCAACGGTGCGATCAGTTTTTACTGAAAATGACAAAGCCTATGTTATCTAGTTCTGTCACTATGAGTCTCAGCTTATCACCGTCTTGCATTAGGAATCCATAGTCCAGAGTGGAGACTGGTGTACTCCGCTGCCGACTGAACTTACTCGATTTAAAAGAGCTATTAAATATCCATTTATTGCCGTCTCTTTTAATAAACGAGCCTTTGATTTTGGTGTGCTGCGGCTGTGTTCCCGGCTGCTCGCCTTCCCCGCCGGACAGGAAGGAGCCAGACGGGTGGGGCTGGGCGGCAGTAGGAGTCAGCTGTGCGGCACAGACGACATGCGTCGGCGTGCGTGAGCGTGTGCGTGTGTAAGGCACGCGCAGGCACGCAGCTCCCTACGCGACGATATGTCCCGGCCCGTTCACACGCTGACTGCGGGGCCTGCGCCCAGACTTCGACAGCCCCAGCGCACTCTCTGTCTGCTGCCTACGGGCGACAATTGTGAACGGCCACTAGTCAACACGTAAACATTACCTCCTCTCTGTTGCTACCCTTGGGAAAACAAACTCAACTGGGAGCAGAAATGGTTCACATGGCTCTGAGGACTATGGGACTTAACATCTATGGTCATCAGTCCCCTAGAACTTAGAACTACTTAAACCTAACTAACCTAAGGACAGCACACAACACCCAATCATCACGAGGCAGAGAAAATCCCTGACCCCGCCGGGAATCGAACCCGGGAACCCGGGCGCGGGAAGCGAGAACGCTACCGCACGACCACGAGCTGCGGACTGGGAGCAGAAACTTAGACGGAAAAGAACGATAATGCCTTTAAAGAACATCACAATTGTAAAGATAATCTGCTGCTACTATAAAAAATGGCTCTGAGCACTATGGGACTTAACATCTTAGGTCATCAGTCCCCTAGAACTTAGAACTACTTAAACCTACCTAACCTAAGGACATCACACACATCCATGCCCAAGGCAGGATTCGAACCTGCGACCGTAGCAGTCCCGCGGTTCCGGACTCCAGCGCTAGAACCACACGACCACCGCGGCCGGCATGCTGCTACTATAAATTTTATTGTTTAATGCAAGTTTCTAACATACAGATCACCATCAGGTGCATAAAAAGTCAATATACTGAACATAATACAGTCATATCAGTAATAATCTGGAATTCATTTGCCGGCCGGAGTGCCCGAGCAGTTCTAGGCGATTCAGTCTGGAACCGCGCCACCACTACGGTCGCAGGTTCGAATCCTACCCCGGGCATGGATGTGTGTGATGTCTTTAGGTTAGTTAGGTTTAAGTAGTTCTAAGTTCTAGCGGACTGATGACTTCGCCGCGCGGGATTAGCCGTGCAGTCTTAGGCGCTGCAGTCATGGACTGTGCGGCTGGTCCCGGCGGAGGTTCGAGCCCTCACTTGGGGAAGGGTGTGTGTGTTTGTCCTTAGGATAATTTAGGTTAAGTAGTGTGTAAACTTAGGGACTGATGGTATTAGCAGTTAAGTCCCATAAGATTTCACACACATTTGAACATTTGACTGATGACTTCAGAAGTTAAGTCCCATAGTGCTCAGAGCCATTTGAACCAGTTTTGTAATTCATTTGATACCAAGTAGTTGTAACTAAAGTGCCGATACTGACGGAAGTCCAGTGTGACTTGTAATTATAGTATGGCAGCGAAACTTGGATAGATATTCTAATGCGTTAATGCGGAACCGATTTACTCTGGAAAACATTAGTTTCAGTTTCAGCCATAAGGTGTAAATCTAGCGCTGTACAGCATCTCGTCGACGGGTCTCGTGCTCGTATTGAACAAACTGTATGAGCTACGGTTGAAAATAAAATCAACATTATGCATTTTTCGCTTTTTTTATGCCTACGCCTCGTTTCTAATCGATTAACATGGAAAAATGTCTATACGTCTTTCCTGCAATCACAGCTCCAGATTTGCACCTGGTGGTCAAAATTGGAACTATTTCGTTCCAGCGTAAATCGGCTCACCGTTAAGTATAATCCAAACTGCACCTCTGTCAGTAGCCGCACTTAACTCGGTACTTTCATACACATACCCAATGACCGAAAATTTTATGACACCGTAGCTGTAATGACGATGGTGCATGTAGAAACATGTTTGCCGTTTGACCGCTGTAGCAATGATTTCCTATTAAAGAATATTATTGTAAAGATACGTTTTATTATTGACATCACAGTATTACCTGTGTTAAGCAGACTGACTTTATTTTTCTGGAACTGATGATGGTTTGTGTGATCGAAATTGGAATTCAATAAAACGTGTTTTGAAACAGTAACTTGTTCTCGATCGTGGTGTTCTTTAAATATCTACAAGCGGTGCGGGAGATTACGTAAGACATTAAATGCAGCACTGCTTTTACGTAAGACATTAAATGCAGCACTGCTTCAGGGAATTTTTTTTTACCACAGTTCTCATAAGTAGTTCGGGAAATAGTCTCTATTTATCTCAAATTCTTGACCACTGGAAACAACTGGAGAATTATGTCGCAAGCATATCGGGAAGGTAAAATCACCTACTTTTTTTATTCGTAACTACTGTGATGTATGACTTTCACAGTGCCGGCCGCGGTGGTCTCGCGGTTCTAGGCGCGCAGTCCGGAACCGCGCGACTGCTACGGTCGCAGGTTCGAATCCTGCCTCGGGCATGGATGTGTGTGATGTCCTTAGGTTCGTTAGGTTTAAGTAGTTCTAAGTTCTAGGGGACTGATGACCACAGCTGTTAAGTCCCATAGTGCTCAGAGCCATTTGAACCATTTTTCACTTTCACAGTGACTGTAAATAAAATCGTCACGATTCGTGAACTATTCTACACGCCCTGTCCAGTCTTATCTCAGTTCAGTGAGGTATGTTTCCTGACAGTTCGACAGCTACCATGGATCACGTGAATGTTATGCTGATCAACTGAAAAGGTGACGTAATACTTCGAACACTGGGTATACTCTCGCGAAGAGTGGTGTTGTTCAAATTTGCACCCGACTCCGTTTCCCTACATCTGCTTCTGGAGAGGACACTGCTGTGGTACGTCGTCATTTTCCGGTTAGTGCTTCTGTCGTTGAGTTTGATTAATTTTTTACAATTTTTTTCAAAATATTCTTTTAAGGGACTCAAGTTTCCCCACCGGCCATCCAGGAGCGGTGTTATGATGTGGGGCTGTTTTTTCGTGGTTAGGGAGTGGTCCCACTAAATGCGCTTAAGAAAACGCTGTAAGGAGTGTGTCAGAACTCACCATTTCACTGAAAACAATATATCCAACTTAACGCTGTTCTTTTCATTGTGTAAGCACTCAGATATCGATAGTAACAATCTGAAGGTGAAACATGGAAGAGTGATTCTAAGCATTGTTGCGAGAGAAGGTCTGTCTGCGAGACTGGAAGTACTTGTGTCGGTCGAGAGCTCGGAGACAGAACACGTGTTACACTGCTCTCACGTCGGTGATGTCAGATTTTACCACACTCAAGGCCTGATTTTATTTAAATAGCCAGGAGAGATGTATAAGCCTTAACTACGCTTGAAGATGGAATTCAAGGTGAAATTCGCAAGCATTGCGAAAAAGCAATTGCAGGGTTAGGTTCGTGATTGTTAGCCCAAGTTTGCAATAATCCCATGTTTTGCTTGTCAGTTAAAGAAGCCTTCTTATGCTCCAAATATTTATAACTGTTCTCCACATGTAATTTATAAATAAATGTTGTGGTTGTTTAATGTTAATGTAGCTGTGAAACTGAAATAATTTGTTTCTAATTAATAAATAAATGTTGTGGTTGTTTAATGTTAATGTAACTGTGAAACTGAAATAATTTGTTTATCTGGCAGTCAGACATTATTGATACCTATGTCATTGTCATTGTTAATACTTGTTCATGATTATTCCTGAAGATTTTAAACAGAGTCAATTTATGAAATCCCTTCTTACAATTTATTTAGTAGTTAACAGGACCCAAGCAAACTCCTTTTTGAAACTTCCTGGCAGATTAAAACTGTGTGCCCGACCGAGACTCGAACTCGGGACCTTTGCCTTTCGCGGGCAAGGTTCGCAGGAGAGCTTCTGTAAAGTTTGGAAGGTAGGAGACGAGGTACTGGCAGAAGTAAAGCTGTGAGTACCGGGCGTGAGTCGTGCTTCGGTAGCTCAGATGGTAGAGCACTTGCCCGCGAAAGGCAAAGGTCCCGAGTTCGAGTCTCGGTCGGGCACACAGTTTTAATCTGCCAGGAAGTTTCATATCAGCGCACACTCCGCTGCAGAGTGAAAATCTCATTCTGGAAACTCCTTTTTATTAAATTCATTCTTAGTAACAATAAGCTTTAGTCGCTGCTGCTGCTGCATGCTACTTCTTGTTTCTGTAAACCACATGGAAACAGGCAGTCATCTAAGGAGGTGAGTGCGAAACTTCGGGTCAAAACAGACACTGACACACCACATGTCGTGTACTCTAATCCAGTAAATTCCCTTGCACAAGTCAGATTCTGTATCACATGTAAAATCTTATACAAAAACGCAGTCAGATAGCTTATCCGAATGTTAGTTTTAAGTTTTTCGTGTAACGATCTGTTGAGGGCTTGAAGAACAGTGAACTGACACTCATAAAAAACGCACACAGTGTTATGCAGGTTAGATTCCGTTTACTGATAGCTCAGGTTTCTTATCGAGTCCATTTTCACAGACGAACATAGGCAATATTGGTTGTAGCTACGTTAGATGTTGGCTGCGTATACGTTAAAACGCTAATTGTGGATATGAACACACTTCACAGCATCGTGTGCTGCACTCAGCAGAGGAACAGTTCGAAGACGACGATCGAATGGAATAACAATGCACTCTGTCATGAAGCAGCCGGCCGCTGTGGCCGAGAGGTTCTAGGCGCTTCTATCCGGAACAGCGCTGCTGCTACGGTCCCAGGTTCGAATCCTGCCTCGGGAATGGTGTCTGTGATGTCCTTAGGTTAGTTAGGTTTAAATAGTTCTAAGTCTAGGGGACTGATGACTTCAGATGTTAAGTCCCATAGTGTCTAGAGCCATTTCAACCATTTGTCATGAAGAACATTTTATGCAATGTTTTATGGACAATAGCTCCCAAAACGGACTGGCTTGCACAGAGTCTCGAAATGAATCCATTGGAACGTCAACTCTGCTCCAGACGCCATCATCTACATCACTATTATCTCAGGTTTCGACGCTTGAGGAAGAATGGGCTGATATTCCTCCAGAGACATGCAGACACTTCAGCACAGTTCAAGCCGGCATAAAAGTGAAGAACTGTGGACACACCCCATGTTAATCTCCACTAATAGGATTCTGCATACCTATGATCAGATAGTTTAAGTCAGGGATGTAAGTTGAATTCACGCATTGATCAAGTCACTGGTTTAAATCTCACACTGACACTTCTACATCTACATCTACATCCATACTCCGCAAGCCACCTGACGGTGTGTGGCGGAGGGTACTTTGGGTACCTCTATCGGTTCTCCCTTCTATTCCGGCCTCGTATTGTTCGTGGAAGGAAAGATTGTCGGTATGCATCTGTGTGGGCTCTAATTTCTCTGATTTTATCCTCATGGTCTCTTTGCGAGATAAACGTAGGAGGGAGCAATATACTGCTTGACTCCTCGGTGAAGGTATGTTCTCGAAACTTCAACAAAAGTCGGTACCGAGCTACTGAGCGTCTCTATTGCATAGTCTTCCACTGGAGTTTATCTATCATCTCCGTAACGCTTTTGCGATTACTAAATGATCCTGTAATGAAGCGCGCTGCTCTCCGTTGGATTTTCTCTATATCTTCTTTCAACCCTATCTGGTACGGATCCCACACCGGTGAGCAGTATTCAAGAAGTGGGCGAACAAGTGTACTGAAGCTACTTCCTTTGTTTTCGGACTGCGTTTCCTTAGGATTCTTCCAATGAATCTCAGTCTGGCATCTGCTTTACCGACGATTAATTTTATATGGTCATTCCATTTTAAATCATTCCTAATGACTACTCCCAGATAATTTATGGAATTAACTGCTTCCAGCTGCTGACCTGTTATATTGTAGCTAAATGTTAAAGGATCTTTCTTTCTATGTATTCGCAGCACATTAAACTTGTCTACATTGAGATTCAATTGCCATTCCTTGCACCATGCGTCAAAAAAATGTTCAAATGTGTGTGAAATCTTATGGGACTTACCTGCTAAGGTCATCAGTCCCTAAGCTTACACACTACTTAACCTAAAGTATCCTAAGGACAAACGCACACCCATGCCTGAGGGAAGATTCGAACCTCCGCCGGGGCCAGTAGCACAGGCCATGACTGCAGCGCCTTAGACCTCTCGGCTGCACCATGCGTCAATTAGTTGCAGATCCTCCTGCATTTCAGTACAATTTTCCATTGTTACAACCTCACGATATAGTACAGCATCATCCGCAAACTGCGTCAGTGAACTTCCGACGTTATCAAAAATGGTTCAAATGGCTCTGAGCACTATGGGACTTAACAGCTGAGGTCATCAGTCCCCTAGAACTTAGAACTACTTAAACCTAATTAACCTAAGGACATCACACACATCTATGCCCGAGGCAGGATTCGAACCTGCGACCGTAGTGGTCACGCGGTTCCAAACTGAAGCGCTTAGAACCGCACGGCCACACTGGCCGGCCCGATGTTATCCACAAGGTCATTTATATGTATTGTGAATAGCAACGGTCCTACGACACTCCCCTGCGGCACACCTGAAATCACTCTTACCTTTCTCCATTGAGAATGACTTTCTGATTCACGTTTTCAGTAGTTTTCCTAGATCACTTCTGGCGAATATCTGGCTTCTTTGTTTGACAAGGGTATGTCCGATTTCCTTATCTGTGCTTGTCCGATGACCTCTACATCTACGCGTCCTTGAAAATTTTTCTTTCCTTTCTGGCTTTGCAAACGAGTCTAGAGGGAAGGTTTCAACTACGTGGAAACCAGTTTAGCCGAGTGAATCGGCTGCTGATAACAAAGTTGTGCCTGCACAGTTGCCTTAATTTGTGCGGTACGCGAGGAAACCGGTTGTCTCATCGGCTGATCGGCTATTTATGTGTAGGATGGTGTGTTTTGCCTTTCCGGTAGGGGAGCGCGCCTTTGTGGCCGTGCCCGCCGCTAGGTGCACACGCGGCCGCTACAATGCGGAAGGCCTGCGCCGCGGATGGCCGGTTTGCGGGCAGTTTCCTTAGCAGGCAGCCAGGCAGGCAGGCGCTCGGGCCTCGGTTCTCGGGCATCGCGCTTGTCGCCAGCTGCGCCGCGTCACAGCCGCCGGCCTCCTCCGTATTTGTATGCACCTCGCACACACGAGCTAATTGCGTAACGGTGCCGCGGAAGATCTCGATCTGACGACAACTCGCCTAGAACGCTAATTAACGACGCTCGCCTGTCCCCGGCAGGTGCCGTGGCATTGCCTTTCTGCGGTCCCACTGCAAGCAGTGGTTTCCTACTCGGATCGGATCGCTCGTAAATTAAACACGGTTGTGTGCTACGTGCTTTAGCACCTACGAGCTGGCCGTGGCAGTGGACGCTAGGCCAAGGACACATCGAAATAAGCGCACGCTTCCTGTCGATATCTAAATTGTTACTTACGTTCAAGCAGGCACCGAAGAGCTCAGGTGAAGATATTTTTCTTTTTATCTCACTGGTTAAGGTGTTGTAATGGCTAAGACGGTACACTCGTATTTGTAAAAACAGATGATCAAATGGTCATTCTAATTTAATAAATAAAAAACACCGTCTTGATGATTTTTTAATATGACCTGTTTTGACCTGTCTAATAGATGACCTTCAGATCTGGTTATGAAACTTTCCCCATTACATACTCTATACTTTTTTCTACGTAGTACTGAGTTACATGTTTACCGCCACTGGCAAATTACACCTTGCAGCTCTGTTTATGTAACTTCATGTTGTTTAGACGTTATCTATCGTATCGTTGTCGATACCATTTACCAGCTGCATTGTCGGCATTACCCGGGACGTTCAGTATCTGCCACACAAACTGATTGGCTCTGTGGCTTCTTGGTACTCATAGCCACAGCAAACCGCATGCGAAATTTCAATCGCTTTACATCGAAGGGCGTGTTTAAATTACTGGGTGTCAATGAAATGAGAGGATTGAGTACATATCCACCTACGACATACTCCGTGATGTGGTGGCCTCTACTACGTTGGGTGATATGTGGTACGCGGCCAGCCCTGTTCCGTTCTACACGTAACAACGAAAACTAACCAGTGACTAAGAGTTTGCGATCATGTTTCTGTCAAATTTTCGAGCTTTCGATTGCACTGCGATCTAGTAACATCTGAAGGTGCTATCCCCTAGACGGGTATAGTAGTTGTAATTTATTCTCGCGATTGGAATTACAGCCGTTCTACGATATATTTCTTTTTTGAGGTATTTAATGTTTCATTAATTTTCACCATTGTTTCATCTGAATGTAGAAATTTAAAGTAAATCGGCGTAGAGCCTGTAGCAAAACGGCCAAGAACTTTGAAGTATCTCGGCAACTACTTTTAGAAATGTTTGATAACAACACACACACACACACACACACACACACACACACACACACACACACACACACACACATATATATATATATATATATATATATATATATATATATATATATATATATATATATATATCCTTTGTCGACACACACATACACATTTCCTATTCGACGCAAATATTCATTAGAAGATTTATAGAAATTTGAAGTAAATCGGCCAACAAGTATTAGAGAGTTTCATTTTTATATATTTTTATATGCATGTAGTAACATACATACATGTTTCAGATCAGGTTACCAAATCTTACGTAGACAGTCATCTTCCACTTGTCTTGAAGGTAAAGTGTGCAAAATTTTATCAAGATTGGAATTACATTCCTGTAATTTTTATATCGTTGCACCTTAGTCTTTGCATAAAATTATCGTATTGCTTCCTTTTCCCAACTTAGAACTGCAGACGATCTTCTAATCAGATCGTCCATCCTGTTTTAGCTTTCCCGTAGTTACCATAAATCGCTTCAGGCAAATGCCGGGATGGTTTTTTGGAAGGCCGCGGCCGACTTCCTTCCCAATCCTTCCGTAATCCGACGGGACCGATGACGTCGCTGTTTGGTCCCCTCCCCCGAATCAACCAAGCAACCAACCAAGCGTCAACCTCGCTTTTCAGTTTTTCGGGATTTAATTGACCTACTGTGATGCAAGCGAAGCCATTGTTTTAGTGATTTTTCATGTTACTGATTACATAAGAAATAACACGAGGTGCCCATTAAAATAGAGCGAACGTAAATCTGTGTTGAAAATAATATTTGCCTACGTTTTAGAATGTATTACAATATTTGTTTTGAGGAGCCCCCACCTTATATACGTACCCGTGAAAGTGGGTAGTTGTCCCAGGGATATTTGCACTGAAATGCTTAACTAGGCCACCCTGTGTAGCATCTTTGCTCTTGACAGGAGATGAAGTGGCATGGCCTCTCTACTCTGTCTTCCAACAGAGCAGCAGAGCGATGGACAGTTTTCTTGCAAGTAGTCTGGACTTCCCCGCCTAGACTCATTTGCGTCTTAATGAGGTTCGAAACGAGCTTCACCCAGTGCGAGCTTTTATTTTTTCCCATTTAGTTTAAGACCGCAACTTGTTCGTTATGCATTCCAGTGGAGAGCGCTTCCCTCCAAATGGGCCGGCAGCAGACGGGACAGCCGATGACTGGCGAGGGTGGGACCCGGGCAACGGGAAGCGCGCCGGCGCACAGCCAGCCTAGCAATTAGTGGGGCCCGTCTGCGTCTACTGGCCGGGCAGCCGCCGCTACACGGCAGGACTCCGGGAAACAGAGCGTCTGCGTCCGTGTGTCGAGTGCTGCGGGCGGGATATGGGCCCCAGGCGTCGCGTAAACGCGATGCGGCGCAGTTACTGATACAACGCGAGGCCCGCCGCTCCGACTGCAAAAACCAGCACTATGCGGTTAAGAGTAAAGTGTGGTGGAGTAAAAAAGTTACATATGCTTTCGTGTTTGTTCTCCCCTGTCTTATCAAACAGGAACAAAGCGCTTATCTTTATTTGTTAACTGGTTATGGGCAGCCTTTATTCAACTCTTAAATACATAGGTACTATCTGAAAGGGAAGAGGACAGAGAGAGATGAGAGAGAGAGAGAGAGAGAGAGAGAACGAAAATGTGAAGAAGAAGAAAAAATACGAAACTTCCTGGCAGATTAAAACTGTGTGCCGGACCGAGACTCGAACTCGAGACCTTTGCCTTTCGCGGGCAAGTGCTCTACCAACTGAGCTACCCAAGCACGGCTCACGCCCCTTCCTCACAGCTTTACTTCTGCCAGTACCTCGTCTCCTACCTTCCAAACTTTACAGAAGCTCTTCTGCGAACCTTGCAGAACTAGCAGTCCTGAAAGAAAGGATATTGCGGAGACATGGCTTAGCCACTGCCTGGGGGATGTTTCCAGTACTGGCAGAAGTAAAGCTGTGAGAAGGGGGCGTGAGTCATGCTTGGGTAGCTCAGTTGATAGAGCACTTGCCCGCGAAAGGCAAAGGTCCCGAGTTCGAGTATCGGTCCGGCACACAGTTTTAATCTGCCAGGAAGTTTCATATCAGTACTGGAAACATCCCCCAGGCTGTGGCTAAGTCATGTCCCCGCAATATCCTTTCTTTCAGGTGTGCTAGTTCTCCAAGGTTCAAATGGCTCTGAGCACTATGCGACTTAACTTCTGAGGTTATCAGTCCCCCAGAACTTAGAACTACTTAAAATTAACTAACCGAAGGACATCACACACATCCATGCCGGAGAAAGGATTCGAACCTGCGACCGTAGCGGTCGCTCGGCTCCAGACTGTAGCGCCTAGAACCGCACGGCGTTCTGCAAGATTCGCAGAAGAGCTTCTGTAAAGTTTGGAAGGTAGGAGACGAGGTAATGGCAGAAGTAAAGCTGTGAGGACGGGGCGTGAGTCGTGCTTGGGTAGCTCAGTTGGTACAGCACTTGCCTGCGAAAGACAAAGGTCCCGAGTTCGAGTCTCGGTCCGGCACACAGTTTTAATCTGCCAGGAAGTTTCATATCAGTACTGGAAACATCCCCCAGGCTGTGGCTAAGTCATGTCCCCGCAATATCCTTTCTTTCAGGTGTGCTAGTTCTCCAAGGTTCAAATGGCTCTGAGCACTATGCGACTTAACTTCTGAGGTTATCAGTCCCCCAGAACTTAGAACTACTTAAAATTAACTAACCGAAGGACATCACACACATCCATGCCGGAGGAAGGATTCGAACCTGCGACCGTAGCGGTCGCTCGGCTCCAGACTGTAGCGCCTAGAACCGCACGGCGTTCTGCAAGATTCGCAGAAGAGCTTCTGTAAAGTTTGGAAGGTAGGAGACGAGGTAATGGCAGAAGTAAAGCTGTGAGGACGAGGCGTGAGTCGTGCTTGGGTAGCTCAGTTGGTACAGCACTTGCCTGCGAAAGACAAAGGTCCCGAGTTCGAGTCTCGGTCCGGCACACAGTTTTAATCTGCCAGGAAGTTTCATAACAGTGCACACTCCGTTGCAGAGTGAAAATCTCATTCAAGAAAAAATACGTCACTTCTGCCGTAAAGGATTTGTCTGGAAATAAATGGTTGTAGCTCCTCATAATCGCCGGCCGCGGTGGTCTAGCGGTTCTAGGCGCTCAGTCAGGAACCGCGCGACTGCTACGGACCGCAGGTTCGAATCCTGCCTCGGGCATGGATGTGTGTGATGTCCTTAGGTTAGTTAGGTTTAAGTAGTTCTAAGTTCTAGGGGACTTATGACCACAGATGTTGAGTCCCATAGTGCTCAGAGCCATTTGAACCGTTTTTCCTCATTATCTGCATTGAGACGTATATTTATTCTTCGTTATTTCTTGAGGGTGAATAATTTCGAACACCTGTATCTGTTTTCACACCATCCGTATCGTAAGTGTGATAAATAAAGGCGACAGCCTATGTAGAAAAACTGCCTCTACAGTGATGATCAAAGCGGCACAGTGGGCAAACAGTAAGCTCACCATAGGACGGACATAGAGTTCTCTCATGTCCGTCCTATGTGGTGTATTTACTGTTGTTGAGTCGGCCAGAGTGCCGCTATGATCATCACAACCCTACAAACCTTTCTCCCTAGAACTAAGGTCTTTGTTAAAACCATTTGGTCAAATTGAAATAGAAATTTTAGCCCTCTTCATGTTTCACATTCACCAGTATCGCTGGTGGAAATCGCTTTCCCGTGCTTCCGCATAATAAACTTTACCTGCAGTCTGTATGTTCAAAAATGTTCAAATGTGTGTGAATTCCTAAGGGACGAAACTGCTGAGGTCATCGGTCCCTAGACTTACACATTACTTAAACTAACTTACGAACATCCATGCCCGAGGGAGGACTCGAACCTCCGGCGGGAGGGGCCGCGCAATCCGTGACATGGCGCCTCAAACCGCGCGGCCACTCAGCGCGGTGCAGTCTGTATGTATGAATCCGAATAGCGTTGCAACGAATAGTTCTTTTGGGCAAATTAAGTTTTATTAATAACTGTAAGTGACGTATACTAAACGGCAAGAATATAGTTTCAACTGAGACTGGAACAAGGAAACTTTACATTTTAACCCCTACTTTACCGTCAGTTACAGCCTCTTAAATTAGGCAGTCTTCCGGAGAAACTAAATTCTGGTCCTCTGCTTTGATTGATCGGCTTTCTATCTCTTTCCCCTCCTCGCTCCTCTTTTCTGCAGATTTAGTATGTGCTCCTGTTGGTATAAAGTAAAACTGAGCCATTTGGTTTACGAAATCCTTGCGTTAGCCCTTCACATTGGCCCTTTTGTGCCCGTAATTAGCAAAAGCACTCTAAGTCAGTGCTCAGCAATTTTTTGTGCGTAGGCGCGCTCTCCGCGAGGCGGGGACCAGTTAAGTATTCGCCTCCGTCTGAGAAGTTGTGTTCCGCGTTGCGTTAACAGCTCCCCGATGTGCCGTTTCCGCCGCCGTGCTGCTAACTGCCATTACGGGCTCGCCTTATTCGCACACCCGGACGCTAACTGCCTCTGGAGTCGCGACCTGACCCGCTTATATTCACCCACCGTGCATCTGCCGACCGCCACCGCGACGGATTTACCGACATTTTTTTTTTTTCCACCAGAAGGCGTTGGGCCGAGCACTAGCGCATCCTGTCGTAGCGCCAGAGGGGGAAACAAAGGGAGTCGCCGGGGCTTATCTCGCTTTCACAGGACATTAAGCCTGTTGTCTTGTCTCAGAAGTGGCCGCGAGAATTACTACACTGTCCGAAAGGCACCACATATCTTCAGCAGGTATCCAATTGCTGCGCACGGGTGATCCGGGAAAGCTGCTTCATAAGCTTCGGCGGGAAGATTTTCTGCTGCGTTTCATGAACTATCTGCACTTTCGTTTTTGCAATGTATAGATGGATTGAAGCCTGCTCATCATGTTTTCCTGTGACACTGAGTATCAATGGAAGAAATCGGTTTGTGTACTCAGCTTATCAAATGAATACTTTCGCGAATGGAGGCTCCAAGCAAACCCAAGTAAAACAGAGGTAACAGCGTTCCATAATAAAGAGGCGCACAGGAAGCTTAACTTGTTATTTAACACGGGTCTAAGTTTTCTGTAACTATGTTCCTAAATATCTAGGTGTCACTGTCGTTTACGCAGCACTAAACGAACCTGTCAAATAAACTTGACTCAAGAGTAAGCCGGAAACAGCTGGGGAGTAACTGCAGATACGCTATTCAATGGCCGCCCGCTGTGGCCGAGCGGTTCTAAGGGCCTCAGTCTGGAACTGCACGACCACTACGGTCACAGGTTCGAATCCTGCCTCGGGCATGGCTGTGTGGGATGTCCTTAGGTTAGTTAGGTTTAAGTAGTTCTAAGTTCTAGGGGACTGATGACCTCAGATGTTAAGTCCCATAGTGCTCAGAGCCATTTGAACCAATTGTGCGGTGGTTCGGTTTCAACGAAAAATTGAAATATGGTAATATAACAATGGCCGACCTGATTGCAGGAAAGTGATTATCACCTCCAGTACGACCATGTTTGTTGATGCTCAAACAAACCTGCGGGAAGATGGCCGTAGTAATTCACAGATAACGTTTTTTCGTGTATCGATCTCCTATATTTAGTTAACAAAATTTTCTGATGTTACTTTCTCTTTAAATACGGTATTTCATTGCGGATTCGACGTGTGAACATTTTATATCGTCACGAGTCTCATTATTTAGTATGTTTAAGATTTTTTAAAATTCTTCACCTTTTTGGGTGCATATTGGAGCAACGGTAGTCGTACAAACAACGCCTAGTTAAGTTGTATCCAGAAGTAAAAATAATCTTTGCCTGTTGAGGATAGTTTATGAATTCTTATTGTTGCGTTGTGCTCGCGCTGGGCCCTTCGTCGGTCGGCTGCATTCTTCAGATGCGGAAGCGTTTAGCTGTGTGAGTGTGTCGATATGACTGGTATGAAATTGCACCCATATCGAGATTATGTTCAGTGTGAAGAAATTCATTATGTGCTGTGGCAAAGGGGACTTTTCTAAATCAATGTAATTCGAACTGGGTTTTTGCAGAAGGATCAATTCCAATAATAAATTTGTGATCCGCAGTTAACTGTTGTCAGTTAAATCGTTTATAATCGATTTCGTAATACGCTACTGAAGGAACCGTATGATTGCCCAATTGGAGAAACGGACGTGGAGAGGAATAATGTACAATGTCGCTATTTCTTCGTGGCATTGTTACAAACGTTAAGGAAATATCTCAGTGGAGTTATTGTTGTCGAAGTGTACATGATTCAAAACAAAATTGGTATCGTGTGCCCCATTAGACTGAACCCGCACTGTCGGGGGATTATTTTTATTTATTTTTTAATCCGTGAGTGAATTCCGGAAGCGGCCTCGTGCGGGGATTGCTGCTAATGACGGCGACTCATCGATCGGGCTGGTCTGTTGGCTGCGGTCTGAATTTTAGCCGACCAGCTGGCCCGTACCCTGCTATAATTACCACTGGGGGGAAATCACCGGCGAATGCTGCAGGGGTTTGACGGGGAAGCAGGAGCCGCGGTCGTCAGCTCGTTCGCGCCACAGCAGCGGCTGCCCGCTGTCATCACTCACGCCCTCTTCCTAACTGCTGGCTAGCTTTGCTCTCCTTAGCTTACCTAGTCCGATCGAAAGGAGATGAATTTCATTATGACCAATAACACGTTCGTACACTCAAACCTGGCTACTCATCTATAATTCTTTCCAAAGATGACCTTAATGCCACACCGAGAGTCCGCCATGGTGGTGGCATTTTCACTATAATGCACTGTATAGTGACTACCGATTTCGGCGGTGGTCATCTTCAGATCTGTTACAGCAAAAGTAAAAGGAAAACTATGATTAAGGACTGAGTCACAGCCGGGCAGAGTGGCCGTGCGGTTCTAGGCGCTACAGTCTGGAACCGCGCGACCGCTACGATCGCAGGTTCGAATCCTGCCTCGGGCATGGATGTGTGTGATGTCCTTAGGTTAGTTAGGTTTAAGTAGTTCTAAGTTCTAGGGGACTGATGACCACAGCAGTTAAGTCCCATAGTGCTCAGACCCATTTGAACCATTTTGAACTGAATCACAACCAAAATAATGAACTGCAATTCTCGTTTGTGTAGCCTCTACGAGTAATGTATGTTATGTCATGTTAACCGGGGACCTAGAAACGACGGAGAGGTTCCGTCCCCGCCGCAGCCACAGTGGTCCGCAACCGCACGACGACTACCGCAGTCCACTTCACCCCACCGCAGTCCACTTCACCCCTCCGCCGCCCCACACCGAAACCAGGGTTATTGTGCGGTTTGGCCCCCGGTGGACCCCCCCAGGGAACGTCTCACACCAGACGAGTGTAACCCCTATGTTTGCGTGGTAGAGTAATGGTGGTGTACGCGTACGTGGAGAACTTGTTTGCGCGGCAATCGCCGACATAGTGTAGATGAGGCGGAATAAGGGGAACCAGCCCGCATTTGCCGAGGCAGATGGAAAACCGCCTAAAAGCCATCCACAGACTGGCCGGCTCACCGGACCTCGACACAAATCCGCGCGGGGACTTCGTCTGATTCTTGATTCCCAAAAGCTAAGACGGAGCATCCGATCGCCCCAATTTGGTAACTTTTTTATTTCTTTCCTACTTTTGAGTGAGGTTAACAGGCAAAGTATTTGATTGGAAATGCAAGTCGCATTTTTACTTGGAAGAATGTAAACGCCACACACTGCATTTCATTGTACCATGTTCGATTTCGAGGCTTTCAGTCTCATTGTTAGACGGTCCTTACTCACACCGGATATACAGCAAACAGATGAAACACGTAACAGAATTGCATTCCATATTATGTATGTACTAACATACTTGCACTGTTCTTCCGTTAGTGTGACCGATTAACGGCCCTTACATTGATATCAAGCATATAGACCTTCACAAATTACAAATTGTGCAGTAACTGACAACCAAGTGTGTAAAGTGACGCTATCTAAAAAATGGCTCTGAGCACTATAGGGCTTAACATCTATGGTCATCAGTCCCCTAGAACTTAGAACTACTTAAACCTAACTAACCTAAGGACGTCACACAACACCCAGTCATCACGAGGCAGAGAAAATCCCTGACCCCAGACGCTATCTACCTTACGTATTTGAGAATAACCGGATGGTGTTGGCACTTTGTTTACCTCTTAGTTTAACAAAAATTGCCAACACCATTATGTCACACTTAAATACATAACTTAAACAACTTTACCTGTATGTACGGGGCTTTTCAGTTACTACATGTATTTGAAATTTATATGTTCTTGATATTAAACTCAAAGTTGTCAGAGATCAATAAATTTGTTGGCACATACCGTACACAACATTTAATGTAACTGTATTGCTTTTTTCACTGGTTTATCATGTCTGAGTTGTGACAAGTATGTCCCGTCATGCTGCTAGCGTCCTCGAAATCTACCACAGTATAAAAAGGAGAAAAGCAGTCTGAGGCATTTTCTTCCCCAAATAAATCGTACGACTGCGTTCGCCCTGGCCTCACGAACGATGGAAAACTTAAATCTCACATATTTCATCTACGTCCACTCAGTTTGCTCGTAGAGCGCAGAACGTAGCTGTTTATTTGACGAGAAAGTGCCTGAAGCCAGCCGGTAGGTCAGCCACCTTCTGCGCAGTCGCCTTTAGGAAGCTGCGGCGCTGTACCAAGCCGTTGCTCCCTGTTCGCGGCGGGTCCTACTTGCTCGACCAGACATCACCATTACAAGCGACACAATCGGCATTCGTTAAGGCGTCTACAAATTAGGAGGAGGCAAAAGGAGGTCGCTGGCGGACCGGCAACTGAACAGCCTGCTCCCTGCAACCGAAGCTTGCTCGTGAAATATTTACATCATTGGTATTTACAAACCAGCGGTGCGTACTGAATGTGTAATGTGGGAAAGAGGGGAAAAAAGGGAGTGAAGAGCGCCCGCCTGCTTAAAACAACACGCGCGTATGCGGTACAGAGCCATGTGGAACAATGGCTTGTTTAAACATCGGATCGCTGAATTATCAGAAAAGCACTGCACGAAAGCGGAGCGGGCAGTATAAACATTTTTCTCTTTCGGCTCCAGTCACACATCGCGAGGTTTCGCCTTTCTTTCTATTTCCTTTAGCACGGTACAGAATAGGACAGAGTCTACTCTTTTGGATCACCAGTCATCAGTCCTCTGAGTAGCATCTTACACACACACACACTCTCTCTCTCTCTCAAATGCACCCATCCACCTCCCCCCCCCCCCCTTACTACACACACACACACACACACACACACACACACACACAAGCTTTCAAATGCACCCATCCACCTTCCCCCCCCCCCCCCCCCCCTCCCGCGCCTACACACACACACACACACACACACACACACACACACACACACACACACAGACCGACACACACGTATACAGGGGATGTTGCACTGCTATAAGTATTCTAAATTTAACTTACGCATCCGATGTAGTCGAACTGCCGAGGACTGAAAGAGTAGCATTCGTCTTAGTACGTGGAATGTGAACAACTGCTTCACACTACGGGCAACATTTATTTCAGAAGCAGCAGCTATGTTTATAACGTTTTTTTTTGTTTTGTTTTACTTTGCACCTGGTCCCATGTTTAGAGAGGTGGTAGTATACACCAAAACAAGGAAAATTTTCCAGTAAATAAGAGCTCTACAATGAATAACTTAAAGTGCTTTGAGCACTAGTTCATTTCCGCTTCTGTGAAACACATCTTTCTATTGCAAGCTCTTTGCTGGCGTGAACGACCTACAGGATGCACTGAAGAGGTAAGTGAACAAACCGCAACCCGGCAAAAAAATGGCTCTGAGCCCTATGGGACTTAACTTCCGCGGTCATCAGTCCCCTGAAACTTAGAACTACTTAAACCTAACTAACCTAAAGACATCACACTCGTCCATGCCTGATTTAGGATTCGAACCTACGACCGTAGCGGTCGCGCAATTCCAGACTGAAGCGCCTAGAACCGCTCGGCCATCCCGGCCGGCGCAACCCGGCAAGAAATGTCACTGAGAAATACGTGTGAAGTGCTCCGACATTCACGAAAAATGTAATGGAATTTACTGCCAATTTAAAGGAAGCGAATGCAATTTCAGTATAAGTTTTATGGAATTAATTCTTGAAGTCGTCTTTTATTCAATATTGCATTTTTGAATTGCGTCACTGTTCTTGTCGTGGTCAAAATGAGAAAATATTATTGCGTTAATTTGAACCAGCAGAGCTTCTACTGTAAACTACTTGCTGTTCCATATGACCCTGCGTTTGTCAGTCATCGCTAAGGAAGGTGATCAATGGTGTGGAACGTTCATAGTAAGGCCTGCTTGTGTCTCACTTCTCAGGAAACTACGAACACTGAAATATTCCATGTGGTCTCGGATGCGCTGGCAGGTATTGATGATGTATTCGTGTAGTGTTTGTGCATCAATAATATGGATTGCACTAAATTTTTCAAGTGTTCCTACAACCATAAATTCAAGGTATTAAGATAGGGGGTACGAGTTGTAATGGACCGCCCCAACCAATCCATTGCCCATTAACGCTACGGTCGCAGGTTCGAATCCTGCCTCGGGCATGGATGTGTGTGATGTCCTTAGGTTAGTTAGGTTTAAGTAGTTCTAAGTTCTAGGGGACTGATGACCACAGATGTTAAGTCCCATAGTGCTGAGAGCCATTTGAACCCATTGCCCATTAAATGTCTGTGCGAGGTGTTCTCGGACGTTTCGTGGAAAATGGACGCTATCATTTATGAAGCACATCTAGCATGCTGTATGCATGAGAAATAAGAGGAATGTGTCCTCATTTGTTTACTGCGTTCTGTAAGTCGCTCATAATAGCAAAGAATTTGCATTAGAACACATGTGTTTCACAGTAGCGAAGATGAACAATAGCTCCTAGCTCGTCAGTTACATGTTTTAGAGCCCATGTCTACTAGACTATTTTGTCTTTTTTTGGTCCATACTACCGCCTCTCAGAATATGGAATACTTGTTGTTAGTATAGAGCGCTAACAGTAACAGACTAAGCAGATTAGCAGAAAGTTTTTGTGTCAGTTCCTGTAACCTGCTTTCCGGGAAGGTTGTATGGTCGGTAACAAGTTAATATTTGTGCTTAAGCTGCAGACCGCCAGTTAACTGTTTGAGTCGTTTCTTAGACAGCCACTTGTAATACACTTTAGTGTCTTAGCTTCTGATTCACGAGCTCTTTACTTTACTCATTTTTAAGGGATTCATATAACTTCTTTTCCGTAGACCAGCAGCCTATCTTCACGTAGGTCCAAATGGTGGATCTATATGTGCTGTAAGAGTTGCTCTGCTAGATGAGGCTGCGTAATCTGGGTCGACAGAATTCTTCTCTGTAATATGACACCGGGCGTAACAGGACGCGGCGAGGAAGCGGAAATCCTTTCGTTGCGTGTCGGCCCGACGACAGTAGTTGTAAGTTCTTTCTTGCCGTTAAGCCCGCCGGAGAATTGGAGGCGCTGTGAGCCCGAGCCGGCTCACAATGGAGGCGGCAGTCGATTTGGCGTTTTTCCGGCGCATTCCGTGACTGCGCTTCTTCTTCCTCCCGTTTCGCGCAGGCGGTTCCGTTGGCCGCGGCGAACACCTGCAGGCAGGCGGGAGAGCGAAACCGCAGCCGACCGGAGAGGAGGCAGCAGCCATGTGTTGCTTCGCCTCGCTGGCTGGAGGCTGCAGTCGCCGGCCTAAGACACGTTCCTCCAGCCTCGCATCTACAAATCAGCGCTCTAGATGGTTATGTCGACTCCAACCGAAGAAGCATTCGCACTTTGTAAGCGTTGTTTACGTCGGGTCTCAAAAAAAAAAAAAAAAAAAAAAAAAAAAAAATGGTTCAAATGGCTCTGAGCACTACGGGACTTAACTTCTGAGATCATCAGTCCCCTACAACTTAGAACTACTTAAACCTAACTAACCTTAGGACATCACCGTCTGGAACCGCGCAGCCGCTACGATCGCAGGTTCGAATCCTGCCTCGGGCATGGATGTGTGTGATGTCCTAAGGTCAGTTAGCTTTAAGTAGTTCTAAGTTCTAGGGAACTGATGACCTCAGAAGTTAAACCCCATAGTGCTAAGAGCCATTTGAACCATTTTTTAAGGGCAGCTGAATTACCCTGTATAGTATGGGGTCAACAAAAATTTTTTTTTTGTTTCGAGGGAGAAAGTTGGTGATCGAAATTTCGTGAAAAGATCTCGATGTAATGAAAAACGCTACTTTTAATGATTGTCGTCCCAAATCGAGTATTATATCCATGACACTCTCTCCCCTATTGGTCTACAATACAAAACGTGCTGGCCTTCTTTGAATTTTTTCGCCGCCTTCTGTCGGATTTCATGCCGCGCAGCTGACAATAAATCACAGTCCTTAGTTCGCCTACCCTACAATATTTTCTATATAAAGGCTCCAATTTAAGTTGTTCGTAATTGTGATTTCTAAGCATTTACTTGAATCTACAACCTAGGGATTGGTGTTTTTTTACCGTGCAACTGAAATTTAACTAACTTTTTGTTTTGTTTAGAATCAACTGCCACTTTCGTACCTTGCAGATATCTTGTCTAAATTATTTTACAATTCTTTCTGATCTTCTGATTTCACTAAACGCTTATTGTCTCAAAACAGTTTAAGAGGGTAGCTCGATTTGTTTCCTAAATAGGTTAAGAACAGCAGAGGGCCTAAAACACTTTCTTGGGCAAGCTCAGGTATCATTTCGGTTTCAGTAGATGACTTCCCGTCAATTATTACGAACGGTGACACACCTGTACTTTTCACCCACCATTGCTGGATATTTAACTGCTGTTTCACTTTCACGATAGACACATTCATTTGTACAGTCACTGTCCTCCTGCTTAACTCAGTGATAGCGGGCTTGCCTTCTATGAAACGGGCCTGGGTTCGACTCCCGGCCGGGCTGGAGATTTTCTCCGTCCGTGGAGTGGGTGTTGTGTTGCCCTTATCATCAGCGGCACGCAAGTCGCCCAGTGTGGCGTCACCTGAAGTAAGACTTGTAACTCGGCGGCCCAGTTCCCTCGGAGGGGGCCTCCCGGCCATCAGTGCCACACGATCATTGCATTTAATTTTTTTATACATTCGCTTGTGTGACAGATAGTTTATTTGTTACTATATGTATTGCCAGTCACTTCGAACTTAAGTTCATCGTCAGGAAAACATTCGGGGACAGTAACGGAGAAAAAGTAATTCTGGTGTGTTATGTACCCTTCGCACACACCGCAACAGAAAATTTTGAAGTACAGACGTGCATAAGCATGGACAGACTCGTATCAATCTAAATACTCACCTGACGATGAGCTGGGACTCGTAATGCCTAGTGACAAATGCATCTGTGAAACATACATGACATAAATGTATGTACGTTTTGATGCTGCAATAGGTTTGCGAAATCTAGTCTCATACTACAGTAAAGGACAATCTAACATCGCAATAAATGTGTCATTCCTGCGTGCTGACGTGCGAGGCTGCACTGAGATGGAATGTCATAGACGTCCCACGAACCGACTTCATGCAACACTTCTACCCCATTATTAGGTAAGGAACTCGTTCCTTTTGGCATTTTGAACAGCATCAACACAGATAGTTGATCCTGTGAAAAATTGGTGGAAAATATTCAGCGATCAACGGGCAGGATCACAATTCGAGAGAAGAAGGGTTCAGATTTTCGTCTGGCAATCCGGACTAATGTTTTCCGTGTACCTCAAAAACATTTGAGACGAATCTGGAGGACTCGGACGGTATTCTTTCTCGACCGTGTTCACGCGATCTACTGACCTCGTCCCTGACGAGGCGAATACCACGATCGTCCTTCCTTCGCAACAGACCATCTCCGCAGCAAGGCAGCCCTGTGTCTTGTTGCAGCCAGGAACGTGATCGCCGTCACCGATTGCGAGAGCTGAAGCCACTCAGTGAAAGCGCAATGGAGACGCCGGAGGGCTGCCGGCGCGTAATCGCGTTCTGGGAGAGGAGACCGCAGCGCGCCAGACTTGCAAATGCGGCGGCGGTGCCTGGAATCACATTAGCGCCCCGACTGACGACTGACGAGCAGCCTGAAGCCCCGCTCGCTGCCTGTCTTATGCAAGGCCCTTCACACCTGCGTGACTACTGCGCCCTGCGTCCATTCGAACTTGCTTACTCAATTCAAGCCTGGGCCTCCCTACACAGTCACCCCCTCACACCACATCTCGACACCCTAACCCTGACCCTAAACCACCACACATTTATGTCATGTAAATTCCATAACTATATTCAGTTTGTCAGTAGGTGTTACTGTTCTCAGCTCATTTTAGAGAAGTACAACACAAAGGAATTATCCGTCTTTCGCCCGGAATCTCATTCACTGGAGTAAAATTGCCTTCAGTGATGAGTTGGGCTTCGAGCTGAGCCCCCGTGACCACCGAAGACCTGTCTGAAGACATCCCAGGCAGCCATGGAGTACCAACCTGACTGTCGCCCGTCGACAACCAGAAATGACAGTCTGGGGTGCCATTCTGTTTCACAGCAAGACCCCTGTGGTTGTCAGCTGCGGCACCCATACATCAAAGCCGTGCGTCGACGATATTCTACGTTCCCTTTTGTTGCCCGTCATGGCAGACTGTCCTGGGCTTACATGTCAGCAAGATAATGCCCGCTTGGCCAGCAAGGTCTCCAGATCTCTCCCCGACTGGAAAAGTTTGGAGTATTATTGCCAGGGCTCTCCAACTACATTGGGATTTTTGACGATCTAATGTACCAATTATACGGAATTTGGGGCAATTATCCCTCAGGAGAATGGCCAACAACTCTATCTATCATTGCCCAACCGAATAAGTGCTTGCATAAAGGCCAGAGGTGTATCAAAGCGTTATTGAATTGCTCAATTTGTGAAGCTCTTTCTCTTGAGTAAATCATCCAGTTTTTCTGAAACTGTACTCATTTGTTTGTCTGCGCATGTTCATTAAATCTACCAGTTTCCATACCATTCAAATAATTCTTTCGTGGTGGTACGTTCATACGTTTCTTTACTATGCTTATCTACTCCTTATACTTCAAAATTTTCCGTGTGGTGTATGGCGGAGGGTACTTAACACACCAGAATCATTTTCTCTCTTTTACATTTCTTCAGTGGTCTCCTGATCATGAGCTTGGATTCGAAATGTCAATAAATAGAGTATATTAATAAAGAATATACATATATACACACACACACACATATATATATATATATATATATATATATATATATATATATATATATATATATATATATATATATATACGAGGAAAGTTTGTGTATATAATTTGTTACCGCTACGCCAGATAAGTCGTTCAACAGTAGGTATTTAGTGCTACCCGTGAGAAGCCAGAGTAGGTCGCTAGTAATATATAAATTTGTGTTTGTCCCGTGACTATTAATGGTATCTTGAACCACAATTACCGACGAAAACGAATATAAAAAATACTAATGTCCAAAGGGAATTTGAATGTGACGTTGTAAACGCAATACACAAAACTATTTCTTAAAAAATCTTGCCATTCGAACGAAAATCTCAGTTAGGTATTTCTTTACTCATAATGGAAACTGTTCCATAGGTCCGAGTGCCATTTATTCTTGGTGGTGTACTCAACACGCACTGAAACTATTTGTAGTCACTATTGTCGTCATGCAACAGTTCTTTGCTCAGGCCGCTCTTACAGACGCGACTTACAGAGCAATGGACTGTTGGCTGCTCCATGTATCCCGATTCACGTCGAAACAGTCAGATCTAAACCGTCGAGTGCCAAGAGGAGCAGTCACACCAAGTCGAAAAAGTCCAAATGCACAAAATTTCTCGATGGCTCTGTACGTGTCCTTTCAACGCCTTCCTTCAAGTCTAGGGGCTTACCCTCGAAGAAAGCGAAGTGTTCTCTCTAATCATGTCGTTGCTGAAAATACGCTATTACACTCATGCCTCTGTAGTGTACGTATATCTCGCCGATATAATGAAGGCTTAAAATGACAGTAGAATGGTATTGGCAATCTACGAGTAAAGTTTGTGGTTACGGATAAACAAAACGAGGGCAAAAGTGATAATGAGTAGCAAAGATGATGAGTGCGAAGTGGCAAACATCTAAATTAATGAGGACACAGTAGAAGAAGTGAAAATAATTCTTGTATCTAGGAGTAAGATTACGCAAAATGGATGACATGAGAAAGCTAAAACAATAAAAGGAGTATAGTGCTACAATGCGGGATTGATAGAGAAAGTTAACGCCAGGAGCTCAGTCTTATACAGAAATGAAATGTGGACGATGAAGAAGACAGAGGAAGCACTTGAAATATGGCGCTGGAAAAGTACATTAAAAAGTGGAAAGGTACTAGAAACGAAAGGTGAGCTTAGATGTCTAAGGAGAGCCCGTACCATATGAAGTGATCATTTTCTGGGCACGTAATAAATCATTCAAGGATATTTATCTTCACAGTGTGGAAAAACTTTACAGGAATCTAAAGAATGCTGAGTGTAGGAGATGAGCGGTTATGAAGAGATTAGTAATGGGTAGAAACAAATGGATCGGGGCATCAAACTAGTCCAAGAACACATCGTTCAATATGGGAACTCGAAACAATGAAATCGTGTTTGGGACGAGGCGGATTCAAGTCTTCGAATGATAATCCTAATTTAGCTTGCTCTAAATCACACGAACAATGCTGGGTTCATTCTTGTGTAGACCGTGGCCTTTCTGTTCCGTCGAAGTTATTCTTTTGAGCTATCACCCTTACTCTAGTGACCTCGACGCCGACGAGTTTTTAAGCTTAAGCCTTCCTTTGCAATACCCTTTATGGGGGACAGTTTCATCGTAAGTACCTAGCCTTTACACCGATTATCCTCTTAACATGAGTCTGCTAAAAAGATATCACTGTCCACGATTTATTACCAAAGCTGCCTTTCGCTGTGCCTTCTGATCTCGATTATCATCACTGCCGTTTTCGTGTTGCACTTTGCTTCTGCTAACATGTAATATCAGCGTTCTGAGGATTCACCTCAGTTTTTCGACACAGAGCGCGCACACGCTATCGCACAAGGTACAGCACGCGAAAGCTGTGCTCATTGCAAGTGAGCAGTAAAGCACGGACCTTGCAGCGATCGTGGTTTGGAGGAGGAGTCGGACAGACTATCGACCTGCTCCGTCGACCGTGACGCGTCGGCAGCCAGTGAAAGTCGCGGCTGAACTTGACCGCCACTCTCAGCCTCTGGACCTCACGAGTTCTGCGAGCCGTGCCGCCGACCGACGAGTCGGCACCGCAGTCAGTCGAGAGAGTAGTGTACGCCGGCGTCAGAAGTCATCTGTTACATAGCTGTACTGGTAACTGTATAATCCGAAAATACCCATGTCCTTCGCTCCAGGACCCAAACACATTGTGTAAGGCAACGATACAACATTCCTCTCTTCCATAATTTTTACTCTCTGGTACTCTCTCTCATTTGACAGGTCAGATACATGAGATCATCTCAGCACGTGCTTCAGCTACCTCTTCCGTCTTCTGGGACGAGTCTAAGTAAACATATCCTGCCTGCAGAGGGCATTATAATGTATTGGTATTTGTCAAAAACGTTCTGCATTATTGTAAAAAAGAGCCGCCATGTGCATTGTTGCTACAGAAGAATGCAGGTGGGTAGATCACGTAACTAATGAGGAGGTACTGAATAGGATTGGGGAGAAGAGAAGTTTGTGGCACAACTTGACTAGAAGAAGGGATCGGTTGGTAGGACATGTTTTGAGGCATCGAGGGATCACAAATTTAGCATTGAAGGGCACCGTGGAGGGTAAAAATCGTAGAGGGAGACCAAGAGATGAATACACTAAGCAGATTCAGAAGGATGTAGGTTGCAGTAGGTACTGGGAGATGAAGAAGCTTGCACAGGATAGAGTAGCATGGAGAGCTGCATCAAACCAGTCTCAGGACTGAAGACTACAACAACAACAACAACAACAACATGTGCATTGTTGCTTTTAAAATTCGTTGTGGTGCCCAAATAACGCTAATGAGAATCTGATAAATATACTGAAACAGAATTTTGAATCAGTTCTGTGTGTGTGGCATGTTCACCTCCGTCCACCAATAGCGATTTCAAAACCAACATTAAAATATGCAAAATTCTTGTAGAATAACCGTATGTGGAGTAATATACATACATGAAAATTCCTCTGAAGCAGACTGGTTGCTCAGTACGTCCTCATACAAACGCCTGAGATATTTTTACGCCAGATTTTAAACACTGTCCTCCAATATAATTAATCGCTCATACGTGAAGACGTACGCCGAAGGCCGCGCGGGATTAGCCGAGCGGTCTGGGGCGCTGCAGTCATGAACTGTGCGGCAGGTCCCAGTGGCGGTTCGAGTCCTCCCTCGGGCATGGGTGTGTGTGTGTCCTTTGGATAATTTAGGATAAGTAGTGTGTAAGCTTTGGGACTGATGACCTTAGCAGTTATGTCCCATAAGATTTCACACACATTTGAACATTTTTGAACGTACGCCGAACTCAAGTCTTCACAGGTGACACCAACCGCATGCAAGCCATCAAAAAGCTTCCCTATGCTTTAGCTTATAATAAGGGAGATTAGGGCACATTTTGAAGCATATAGATAGTGATTTTTTCTTTGCTCAGTACGCGAAGGGAACAGAACAGTAATCACTTTTGCCGGTACGAAGTACACTCCGGTACGCACTGTACAAGCGCTTACGGATTATATATAAATTGCCTCATTTTTGGAGGCAAAATACATTCCTTCTGGAAGCTCAGAATCCTCTACGAAGATTTCAGCTTCACTGCATTTATGCTTCAGTCGCTTACAAGGGCATTTTCGTTAGCACCTACGAAGCTGTTTCATTGTGAACACCAAGAACTTATGAGCAGTGGCCGTCCTTATGGATGCACTTCGTACATCTTGTTAAGAAACCAACTGCTTGAAATTTCCGGTACATCTTGTTAAGAAACTAACTGCTACCAAATTTCCCACAAAGGACAATAAGGGGAAACAACAGAACACGTGATGGAGTTGGAATGTGGATGCGGAAGCAGCATAAATGAAGTAATTGTCATGATTCCCACTGCGACTGTGTGATACTGAAAAGCTTAGCATCCTGCATACCGTGGGCGGGCAAGCTTAATATAGATGGTACCACACAATTTGTAAATTTTTAAAGAACTACCAGGATAAACTACTGCTTTAATAAAAACTTGTTATTGTAAACTATTGTACATCTCACAGATCATTTACCACGCCCATAAAAAATCATGCAAAAGTACCCAACGTAAATTATACTGTGGCTCCAAGCACTAACATTTAACCTAAGTGGGACTTTGTAATCACATCCACTGATTTTCTGTCAGTGTCTAGGGTATAAGACAACTATTCACATTAAATTATAGTATTGTTGTCATATCATCGAAACAGGTAGTCAGCAAAACTTTGTTATTCAAGTAGCAGCATATCCTGCAGATCATGACGTTCGGCTACCAGATCCGAACGGTGCATGATGAGCAGTTATCGACTAGACTGGATATTACCTTATAAAGATTGACAGTTTGCATTACAATTCGACATCAGCAATTTTTACGTTTGCACACAGATTTAAAAAAAGAGGCACCGCTGTATATACATATACGAGAGTAAACAACCACAGGGAGATGCTTCAAAGCGGTGTCGTTTGCAACAGAAATCAGCAAAACACACAGATACACGTTTCTATAGGGTTTGTAGCAAAGTGATGCTGTTTAGCTTATGGAATCTCTGTGACGAAGCTGTGCTTCGAAATGTACGTTAGCGAGTAAAATATTCCGGACGAAATGTTCCGGAACTACAGAGGTACTGAATAGAACAGGGGAAAAAAGAAAGTATGGCACAACTTGTCTGAAAGAAGTGATCGGTTGGTAGGGCACATCGTTAGGAATCAAGGAATTGTACGTTTGGTAATGGAGGCAATGTGTGTGTGGGGGAGGGAGGTTGGGATAAAAGCTGAAGAGGGAGACCAAGGCTTGAATGCAATAAGCAAGTTCAAATGGTTATCGATTGCACTAGTAATCCAGAGATGAAGAAATCTACTCAGAATAGACCAGCATGGAGTACTGCATCAAATTAGTTTTCGGACTGAAGACCACAACAACGACAACAACAACGGCGAAACAGTGATTTTCTATCTCACTAACCACCCGCACTGAAACATCATTTCGTTGCAGTTGACACCGTACGTTATCAGAGACTAACAGTTTTGAGTACGAAACTACTACCTGCGTTTTGTAGACACTGACGATGTTTCTAGCTTTACAATACTCAACATTATGTACATAAATATCCTTTACAACACAGCCAAATACCAATACAACAAAAGAACAACAAGGTCGCAAATGGCAGCTGTGAAAGCCAATTTTCCTCTCGAGAAGTACATACTTTTTTTACGTACTTTTGACCGATTTTCATATTCAGATATGATTATCATGACCTTTAATTTCTGTGATATTTATGTTAGTGAGCATAGGGGCTCGTAAAAAATATTACATACTAATTGGAACAAAACGTTTTCAAAAATGCAAAGGAAGCGACGGAAAAAACTGTAGGTGGTCGAAGTAAGAATGGATTTGAGAATAGATTGTCCGGCCCATACTTCCACCACAACTGTTCTAGCTTTCTGTTTGTGGCCAATATTTCAAACATGCAGTGAAACATTGACCACCCAGAAATAAATACGTTGATTTAACTTTTCTTAAATCCTTTATTAATCCTCATAGCATAAAGAAATGCTCGAACGGTACATAAATTAATGTGAATCATCATCAGAACTGTAAATATAACCGAAGTACTAGGACGGAATACCAAACACATAACTCCAATTTTAACAGAGCATAGCACCTCCAGTTCCATCCGTCTTAAACCTAAATCCTTTCTTTCAAAACATCCGTTGCAGTTACAACTAAGGTTATCTGCTCTTCGTTTATCGAGTCAATATCTGGAACCTGTGGCCAAACAGACTTCATTCCTAGTTTCCGGAGATATTTGGCATTATATTTTACACATGAACCATGGCCTGAACCACAACAGTTTGTTATTTGAGCAAGATATGACTGACATTTGTTTTTCTAAAATGTAGGCACACTATCAATTACAAATGAGTGTTCATGTATATACCGACGGTTAATGCTTGTACTTCTTAGTTCCACACTGTCATTGCCGTCAGCACTGCTTAATAAATTGTATATCTGTAATCCTGGATCAAAGTAATCACGAAGCAGAGAAGTCATGCACATACATATGAACAAATAACTAATCATTGGTCTCTTTTGAGAATTAATCGAGTAACGTAAAGGACATAGCTGAGAACACCGGCGTATTTGGCACAACCAGATTTTAACAGTTTATCGCATACAATTATAAATCACGAAATGTTCGCCAGCTGTTGCGCAAAGAAATCGGCACTACGTGGTCCCATCTAGCATATATTGATGGAACTTTACCACCAAACAGAATATACTAAATACCCAACTAAGAGCCAGCAGAGAGCTTTAAAGCGTTTTGTGTGTAAGTGGTCAAAGTAACCAAGGCTGTCAAAGTATACTCGGTTTACGCTATGTATAGCATTGCCGCAGACGCAGTCAAGCTAAGCGCCACGAAAAAACTATGAAGACAGCCGGAGATTCGATCCCAAACCGTTGGATTTGTAATGTGTCGCTTATTCGCGCAGCTACTCCGCGGGGAAAATAAATACCTGGAAGAGAACGTAAAATGTTTGCGTCAGGACTGAGAAGGGGAAGTGTTTTAGAGCAGAGCGCTCGAGCAGTTGGCGCGGTGAATCACTCGGCCGAAGAAGACGGCCCTCCTGCGCGCTGACCGCCAGAGTGAAGTTCACTGCCTCCTCCTCCTCCTCCGCCTCCGCCTCCTCCACCTCCTGCTGCTGCTGAGCAGCGGCCACTGCTTGCGCCGGCAGCGGGCGTTACTGGCTGCGAAGCCCAGGCCCGTACGCTGCACGATTAACTTTCACTAAACCGTGTTGCACGCTCAAACGGATCTATGGTTACTATTACGTGCGACGAGGTAAGCGGACAAGCTGCCGAGTCAAAAGACAAACATCGTGCTTCGGGAAGCATCGCTAGAAATATTAATAAGATGCCTAGAATACTGACGGTTAGACGAATAGATCCAGAGACTAATGAAGTACTGAGTCGAATTGGGTAAAAAAATAAACTCGATAAAAATTTCGCAAACTGGTGCTTATACAGACTTTCGGAATGTTGAACACTGAAGATTGCTTGGAGTTACGTTTAGTTGTAGAGTCTTGTCAGGCGTCGCTATGTTGAAAACGTGTAAGTCGGTCGCTTTTCCCACTAGAGTCGTACTAATCTTAGTTACCAAACTTCAAACTTTTCAAAACAGAGTATTATGTCGAGAATCAGGAATAACAGGGTAGTTTATGAGGTTATGAAACAGTGCCACACAATGTAAAGGATGAAGTTTCAAAGATTAAAATGGATAAGGCATAAAGCTGGAAATGCAGAAATTAATAACCCGACTTCAATCTAAAGTTTGCCCTATACGACCACTAGGAAGGATTATAACACCAGCTCCCGCTAAAATAACTACAGATCTATCAACTCACTGACAAGATTACGCCCGCGATACTGGGGACAAATCGTTGGGGCAAAGGTTAGTCCTGCGATCATTGTGCAAGTAACCACTGCAATGAGTGTGATGTGAGGAAGAAATAGAAAATTGGCGTCTAGTAGAAACGAAAAAGAAATTGAAAACTGACCTCTAGTAGAAACGAAAAAGAAATTGAAACATTTATTGCAAGCACTCACTAATTGGGGCAGTCAAAATTTACCGCTACCTCCAACGTGAAGGTTAGTATGAACACCACAGAACTTCACTAAGTACGGTACTATTGGAAGTGGTACACTCCGACTAACGTAGTTGTAGGCAGACCCACACTTTAACTTGGACTCTGAATAACTGTGCACCAAACTTTGCCAGAGGTGAAAGAGGTGATAATTGACAAGTAAAAAATCCTAGGACTGCTCAGAGATCGCATGCGCGTAACCACTGAGGAATAATACACAAAGAAGCATTGGATGTGCATCCGTTTAAGGGCAAAATAGCACACGACAGGAAAAATATAAAATACTTTTTGGAAAAGGAAAAAACCCGGTCGAATTGTTTTATTGTTAACGGCGTATATGGTATCGGGAGTCGGACCAAGTCACCTGCCGTTAGGGGCCAGTTCTCTGCCAGTCGATAGTTTGGAGCTGCTTACCGTGGAGTAAGCGCAGCTGTTAACCACCAAAGGGTAGTTAATCACAACACCACTGACCAAATTAGCGGAGAGACTAGAAGAGCAGCACAGGCGGCAAATGGATCGGAAGGCAGCCGGGCAACGCTGGACTCACCTTGAGGGCAGAGGCAGCAGACCGGTGACCCGTCCGTCGATGGTGCAGCTGCGTCGCGTCGCCTGCGTCCTTGTGGTCCCGCCGCGCGGAGGGGACTGTGTTGCAGCGCGGCGCGGCCCGCGCGTTTTAAACGCCGCCGCCTTCGGGGTGGGGAGGCGCGCCACGCCATTGGCTGAAGGGCAGTGCCGCGCCAAGGCGCCCGCCGTCCGCCCCCGCTGGTCGCCGGCGACCCGTCCTCCACCACCACCGGCGGCGGCGGCGGCGGCGGCGGCGTCTGCAGCGTCGCGGCCGCGATGGCCAGGGTACACACACACGCCGCGGCCGACCGCTGCACCGGCGCCGGAGGACGTTCACTCCTCGCGGAGCGCCAAGTCGCTACCGCTGCCGGACTCCTGCGAACGCCGCCAAAGAGCGGAGGTTGCTCTCGCTTCCAGCAGGGCGGTGGCCCCGGCCGCTTGCCGCGCGGAGAGCCGTTCCCGAGGCGATGTGCGACCTGCCCGGTCTGCCCAGTGGAAAGTTGTGGTCCCCCTCGAGACCGGTGCTAAATGCATTTACGGTACCAAGTGTGGCCCACAACGCGCTGCCGCAGCATCGCTTGGGATATTTTGTGTGACGTGGTCAATCCAGAGGGAGTGCAAAGCTCTACGGATGGATTTACAGAGGTTGATCACCATTTGTTTGTTGAGTGTTTTGATGTCCAGCGGACTGCTAGACAGTTACCCCAGACATGTTCGTGATTGTACTACCGTGATAACGCTTGAGGACCATGTCTTACACGTGCAGTTTTATATGAGCCATTTAGAGTGGTTTGTTGAAAGTCTCGAAATTTAAAAACAGTGGTTCTGTTTGTATGAAATAACGTTTGCCATTCATGACTTTCTCTTTACTTTCCGTAAGACTTCTTTCGAGAAGTATTCCCCGTTATCCAGGGCGTTTCCATTGTACTGTGACATGTTGAGGCGCGATTTTTACTATTTGTGAGCTGCTGCATTATTCTGGTAACTTGCGCGTGTATACATTGCACTGCCGGCCGTAGTGGACGAGCGGTTCTAGGCGGTACAGTCTGGAACCGCGCGACCGCTACGGTCGCAGGTTCGAATCCTGCCTCGGGCATGGGTGTGTGTGATGTCCTTACGTTTGTTAGTTTTAAGTGGTTCTAAGTTCTAGGGGACTGATAACCTCAGCAGTTAAGTCCCATAGTGCTCAGAGCCATTTGAACCACTTTTTTTTTTTTTTTTTACATTGCACTAAAGTCACCAGAATAATGTAGCAGCCTACATTTCGCAAATATAACGCCGAGAAATGTCAAGAAACGCCCTCGACATTGAGAATTACATCCGGAAACGCGTCGTGCGGAAAGTAAAGAGAAATTGCGACTGATAGCAGCCAAGTTATTATACAATAAACCAAGCACTTGTAGAATGTGGGTCAAAAAAGTTTTTGTTGAAACTATCTAGATCGCAAAAATGACTAGTATCTTTGACCGTATCCAACTACTAAACAATTATCATCATCAACATTATCATCATCAAGAAGAAGAGAAAAGGCAGCAAGAATTTGCATTCTGTATTTTCTCTTCTTAGCAACTGAAACCAGTCAACCTTATTACTAATTCTTGCTGTCAAGACGATCTCAATACAGACATCTGTGGGTATTCGATATCGTGCTCCGTATACAATGTCTAGTTTCATTGAGTCGTGGTCACTATTATAAGGATCTGTTTCCCTCTTTAGCGTTGACGATGCAGATGAATGCCTTGAAACACAGATTCTGGAAGCGTAGTACCCAGTCCACCTGTAATTATGATTCCGGCAGCGTGAGTTTACTTAAACGGTGTTACATTATGAATGACTGGGTATACTCATATTCTTCAATTATTGAGGATGTAAGACGGTACATGGTGGATGGCTGCATAATCTGTCGCGATCACGACGGGCTATATTTTGAAATGTGTGCTGCACTGTATGATAACAAGGTCGTTTTTCTTTTAAAGTTTTTATCGTCGGTTCTTGAACATCTCAAATATTGTGGCGAAGATAGCAAAGCGAGAGAGCATTTAGCGCCATTCTCAACACACTTTCCACATTAGACACATATGCACTAATTCGCAGTTATTTTCAGCGAAATTTAATCAAAAAGATAAATGGGTAAGGAACTGAACGTATTGGCATCTAAGGAAGCATTGGGGATAAAGGGGCTCCTTATACCAAAACACTTAGCAAAACGTGATAAACTTCTGAAAGTGAGTAACTAGAGTTGAGGGAGGCTCTTTCATTAACCCATTGCCGAATAAAGGTTTCTCTCTCTCTCTCTCTCTCTTTTTTTTTTTTTTTTTTTTTTTTTTTTTTTTTTTTTTTAAGGAATCTCTTATCCTGGGAGATGGGCTATCACACTATAAAGAAAGATATTTTTCGTCCGCATCTCGTGGTCGTGCGGTAGCGTTCTCGCTTCCCACGCCCGGGTTCCCGGGTTCGATTCCCGGCAGGGTCAGGGATTTTCTCCGCCTCGTGATGGCTGGGTGTTGTGTGATGTCCTTAGGTTGGTTAGGTTTAAGTAGTTCTAAGTTCTAGGGGACTGATGACCATAGATGTTAAGTCCCATAGTGCTCAGAGCCATTTGAACCATTTTTGAGGTATTTTTCATTCGATTGATTTTCTCGCTATCCGAAGTGACGGACCAGGTCACGTACAATACAGCGAAAGATCTCCTTCTTTCTCTCTCTCTCTCTCTCTCTCTCTCTCTCTCTCTCTCTCTCTGTGTGTGTGTGTGTGTGTGTGTGTGTGTGTGTGTGTAAGTAACATAAAATTATAACAAACATTTCGGCTCTTCCTCGATACTAAAACTTTCGGTCTGTCATTGTTGCAATTCCTTGTGTGTCCCTAAAAAGCAGTTAAGAGTAGATACATCGTATCTGAAAATTTATGCCAACTCATCGAATAGTTCAAAGTTGGCGAAAAGTTACTGACGATGTGACTTCGTTTGCATAAAAATAAAGAAAAACGAAGAGAAGTTATAAGTATATTAGTGTCGTGAACATTTTTGTAGCCTTATGTCAGGTGGGTGACCTCGCGTTGCCGCGTCTGTGTGTAGATTTTGACGCCTGGAGGCTTCGGGTGGATGATTGCTGGCCATCAGTGTGATATAATGATTTGTTTGTTGAATGAGGCTTTTAATTAACCTTGTTGTGCAGGCGGAACTGGAGGACAGTCGCCTGCCGATCGTCGTCCAGCGGCCTCTTTAGGGCTTATGGGAGCGGCTAGAGCTCGACGCAGCGGTCTTTCGTCGGCTAATGCGCCTTTTCAAGCACTAAGCCCTTACGCCCACTTCATATATGCCCTAAGTTGTCTCCACGTGACCTACCACCTAAATTGCGGAAAGAAACTAAAGCGACCCCATCGTGTGCAAGTCAGTCACGCTGACTCTTGAGTTTTGAAGGTCGCTGTGGCTTTTAAGTACGCCTGACTTGGTCAGAATAGGAGAAAGCGATCGGAAGAAGATGGCCTAATAGATAATTATAAAACTTTTTAAACTTTCCGTAAAACTTTTCAAAATTTTTCTATCGGTTGTCTCAGTCGTATTTAACATAAAAAGTTTTCACAAAGTGATGACCAGTTTCGGTAGCTTAAGTAACATCTTCAGATTGGTTCAAATGGCTCTGAGCACTATGGGACTTAACATCTGAGGTCATCAGTCCCCTAGAATTTCGAATTACTTAAATCTAACTAACCTAAGGACATAACACACATCCATACCCGAGGCAGGATTCGAACCTGCGACCGTAGCGGTCGCTCGGTTCCGGACTGAAGCGCCTAGAACTGCTCGGCCACAGCGGCCGGCTCCATCTTCACATCACAAGTAGTATTACAAATGTAAATTGTCAGTGTGTAACATCATCGTGTCGTCCACAGCATTCTTATTTCAAATCTTCAGGAACAGTAAAACGTCTGTGTAATTGTTTTCATTACAATCAGTGACTGCAAACAGAGATTTACCATGCTGTACTTGGTGTCAATTATTAATCTTTTACTTTTGACTTCCAGTACAGCTTACATTGCAAATCTCCGTCTGCAGGTACTGACTGTAACGAAAATAATTACATAGACGTTTCAGTGTACGAGGGCTGTTTGGAAAGTAAGTTCCGATAGATCGCGAAATGAGAACGACAGTGGAAACCCGATGAAGCTCTTCACATATGTGTTGAAGAGTGTCTCTAGTATGCCTGTCGATCGCGTCACGTTGCTCTTTTCAGTTCTGAGAACACAGTGAAAACGTCAAACTGACTAAAATAATAGTGTCTCCCGCCAAATATGAGTGCCCGCTGCGAGTTCTCGCCCGATATCGTGTATCCCTACGTAACGTGCCTTTCATGCATTTCTTTCTTCGTGATAATTGTTCAAATGTGTGTGAAATCTTATGGGTCATAACTGCTAAGGTCATCAGTCCCTAAGCTTACACACTACTTAACCTAAATTATCCTAAGGACAAACACACACACCCATGCCCGAGGGAGGACTCGAACCTCCGCCGGGACCAGCCGCACAGTCCATGACTGCAGCGTCTCAGACCGCTCGGCTAATCCCGCGCGGCTTCGTGACAATTCTCGGCCACACACTGCAGGGGCAATGAGGATGCCCCTACAGCATTTTACGTTGGAAAGTGTTTGATCATACACCATAAAGCCCGGACATGTCTCCCTGCCAAGCGGTTCTAGGCGCTTCAGTCTGGAACCGCGCGACCGCTACGGTCGCAGGTTCGAATCTTGCCTCGGGCATGGATGTGTGTGATGTCCTTAGGTTGGTTAGGTTTAACTAGTTCTAAGTTCTAGGGGACTGATGACCTCAGATGTTAAGTCCCATAGTGCTCAGAGCCATTTGAACCATCACTCCCTCTTATGTTCATCTCTCTTCACATGAACCGCTAGCTATGAAGTAAAAATTTTGGCACAGGAAATGAACTGCAGACCAGCATAGAGAAGTGGCGGAAAGCATAGGCGGCTGGCTTTTATGGAAGGTATTGAAAAGTTGATAGAATGCTACGAGAAATGTCAAACTCGGAGCGGCGACTATGTGGAGAAGTAGCTGGAGGGTGTAGCAAACTGTTGCAAACAAAACAGTTTTGATTTTCGCTGTGGTTTCCACTTCGCGACCGATCGGACCTTACTTTCCGAATAGTCCTTGTATAAAATTTTTACGACTCTATATGGGCCTCTTTCTTTTTTCTTTTTTTTTAAATACAATTTAAAATAAGAATTTTATGAACGATGCAACGTTACTGTACCCTGCTAGTTGCATTTACCGTGTGATCAAAGAGTCAGTATAAATTTGAAAACTTAATAAACCACGGAATAATGTAGATGGAGAGGTAAAAATTGACACGCATGCTTGGAATGACATGGGGTTTTATTAGAAAAAAAAAAACCCACCCCATATTGCTAGACGCGCGAAAGATCTCTTGCGCGCGTCGTTTGGTGATGATCGTGTGCTCAGCCGCCACTTTCGTCACGCTTGGCCTCCCAGGTCCCCAGACCTCAGTCCGTGCGATTATTGGGTTTGGGGTTACCTGAAGTCGCAAGTGTATCGTGATCGACCGACACCTCTAGGAATCCTGAAAGACAACATCTGACGCCAATGCCTCACCATAAGTCCGGACATGCTTTACAGTGCTGTTCACAACATTATTCCTCGACTACAGCTATTGTTGAGGAATGATGGTGGGCATATTGAGCATATTGTGTAAAGAACATCATCTTTGCTTTGTCCTACTTTGTTACGCTAATTATTGCTATTCTCTTGAGATGAAGCGCCATCTGTCGGACATTTTTTTGGTTCTAATAAAACCCCATGTCATTCCAAGCATGTATGTCAAATTGTACCTCTCTATCTACATTATCCCCCCCATGAACCATGGACCTTGCCGTTGGTGGGGAGGCTTGTGCGCCTGAGCGATACAGATAGCCGTACCGTAGGTGCAACCACAACGGAGGGGTTTCTGTTGAGAGGCCAGACAAACGTGTGGTTCCTGAAGAGGGGCAGCAGCCTTTTCAGTAGTTGCAGGGGCAACAGTCTGGATGATTGACTGACCTGGCCTTGTAACAATAACCAAAACGACCTTGCTAGGCTGGTACTGCGAACGGCTGAATGCAAGGGGAAACTACAGCCGTAATTTTTCCCGAGGGCATGCAGCTTTACTGTATGATTAAATGATGATGGCGTCCTCTTGGGTAAAATATTCCGGAGGTAAAATGGTCCCCCATTCGGATCTCCGGGCGGGGACTACTCAAGAGGATGTCGTTATCAGGATTTTCTTTTACAGAAGAATGCTGAAGATTAGATGGGTAGATCACATAACTAATGAGGAAGTATTGAATAGGATTGGGGAGAAGAGAAGTTTGTGGCACAACTTGACCAGAAGAAGGGATCGGTTGGTAGGACATGTTCTGAGGCATCAAGAGATCACCAATTTAGTATTGGAGGGCAGCGTGGAGGGTAAAAATCGTAGAGGGAGACCAAGAGATGAATACACTAAGCAGATTCAGAAGGATGTAGGTTGCAGTAGGTACTGGGAGATGAAGAAGCTTGCACAGGATAGAGTAGCATGGAGAGCTGCATCAAACCAGTCTCAGGACTGATGACCACAACAACAACATCTACATTATTCCGTGATTTATTCAGTTTTCAAATTTATGCTGACTTTTTGATCACACGGTATAATACCACGTGTGATCTGAAGATGGTAGTCAAAGCTACCGAAAGTAGTTACCACTTTGTAAAAGATTTTAATGTTAAATGAGACAATGCATCGAGACTTTTCGAAAATTTTAAAAAAATTTATAGAAAGTTTCTAAAAATTTTATAATTTAGTATTTGAGTACTACATTGTTTCGTTACAAGGAAATAACGAAGAAATTTGTCCTTCAAAAGATGGTTCGTTGTCAGGCTCTCTCGAACGCCATTTGAACCGGCGCAATCTCGTGCCACCGATGTCGACGGCAGACGGCTGGTGTCGGTACGGTGGAGCGGTGTAGGAGGTAGTGCACACGCGCTCTGTGGACAGCCAAGGGCGAATGCAGCGCGATCGTGTCCGGTCAGCGAGGCAGCAAGCAGCCAGCGGCCGGTACGGTACAGTTCTGCAGGCGCCAACGGCGCGGCGGCCCAGGGGGCGCGGGTTGTGCGGGTAGCCGCCAGCGTTCTCACGGCCCCTGCCGCCGGAGCCGCGCGTGGCCGCTGGCAGGCGCACAAGCGCCACGCCACGCACTCGTACCGTACAACGAGCAGGCGCCGATCCAGGGATCAGTTCTGGGGCGGGGCTACAAGTTTTTTAATCATCTCCATCTTCTCCCACCCCAGCATTGCTCGTTGCCTCACTCACTTTTGACGTGTCAGACGTGCCGTATATGGCTACAATTTCAATAACAATAAAATACAGGGTGTATCAAAAAGGATCATCCAATTTGGCACGTCTATATTGCTGAAACTAATGAACATATACAACGAATTTTACATCTATCTATATTTACATTTATACTCCGCAAGTCATCCAACGGTGTGTGGCAGAGGGCATTTTACGTGCCACTGTCGTTACCTCCCTTTCCTGTTCCACTCGCGTATGGTTCGCGGGAAGAACGACTGCCGGAAAGCCTCTGTGTGCGCTCGAATCTCTCTGATTTTACATTCGTGATCTCCTCGGGAGGTATAAGTAGGGGGAAGCAATATATTCGATACCTCATCCAGAAACGCACCCTCTCGGAACCTGGACAGCAAGCTACAACGCGATGCAGAGCGCCTCTCTTGAAGAGTCTGCCACTTGAGTTTGCTAAACATCTCCGCAACGCTATCACGCTTACTAAATAACCCTGTGACGAAACGAGCCGCTCTTCTTTGGATCTTCTCTATCTCCTCTGTCAACCCGACCCGGTACGGATCCCACACTGATGAGCAATACTCAAGTGTAGGCCGAACGAGTGTTTCGTAAGCCACCTCCTTTGTTGATGGACTACATTTTCTAAGGACTCTCCCAATGAATCTCAACCTGGCACCCGCCTTATCAACAATTAATTTTATATGATTATTCCACTTCAAATCGTTCCGTACGCATACTCCCAGATATTTTACAGAAGTAACTGCTACCAGTTTTTGTTCCGCTATCATATAATTATACAATAAAGGATCCTTCTTTCTATGTATTCGTAATACATTACATTTGTCTATGTTAAAGGTCAGTTGCCACTCCCTGCACCAAGTGCCTATCCGCTGCAGATCTTCCTGCATTACGCTGAAATTTTCTAATGGTTCAACTTCTCTGTATACTACAGCACCATCCGCGAAAAGCCGCATGGAACTTCCGACACTATCTACTAGGTCATTTATATATATTGTGAAAAGCAATGGTCCCATAACACTCCCCTGTGGTACGCCAGAGGTTACTTTAACGTCTGTAGACGTCTCTCCATTGAGAACAACATGCTTGTTTAGTTTTTTAATGAACGGGGAACTGAAAAAGTTTCTCACACCTTTTCATAAGTGTTCAGCATGCCGCTCTTGAGATTTGCAACATTTCAATGCGGTATTCAAATTGTTCACACGCTGCAGCGAGCATCTCCTGAGTTACAACTTCCACGGCTGCCGCTATGCTATTTCTCAGTTCATTCATTGTTGCTGATAGCGGAGGCACATAAACAGAGTCTTTTATAAATAATCACATATTGTCAGGTCCGGCTACCTCGGAGGCCAGTAACGTAAGGCTGAGTCATTTGGTCCAGTGCGACCCATCCATCGTTCGGTAATCCTTTGATTTAAAAATTCTCGCCTTTCCCGATGCCAGTGTGGCGGTGCCCCACCCTGTTCGTAAATGAAGTTGCTCGAATCTGTCTCCAACTGTGACAAAAGAACGTTCTGAAGCATATCGACATATATGCTTCCTGTAACAGTGTTCTCGGTAGAGAAAAATTTACCATACACCTTTTCCTCTGAAACTGCACGAAACACATTACATTTTGGAGAGCCCCTCTCACGTTGTACAATTTCATGTGGTATTCTCACATCATTACGGCTTACCGTTCCATTTAAATCGAATGTTGCCCCGTCACTAAACACTAGGCGTAGGCTGGCCGCTATGACCGAGCGGTTCTAGGCGCTTCAGTCCGGAACCGCGCGGCTGCTACGGTTGCAGGTTCGAATCTTGCCTCGGGAATGGATGTGTGTGATGTCCTTAGGTTAGTTAGGTTTAAGTAGTTCTAAGTCCTAGGGGACTGATGACCTCAGATGTGGTCCCATAGTGCTCAGAACCATTTGAACCATTTGAACTAAGCGTGGAAGAAGACTGTCATCCTCCGTCTTGCCCAAAACAAAATTAGAGAACTCCTCACTTTGTTATTTGTCACCTTCAAGAAGAGCTTGCAGTAGCCGAATGTTATATGGCTTCACGTGTAGGCGTCGACGCGACACACGCCAGAGGGACATTTGCGGCATGTTGAGCTGTCGAGCTGCACGGCGAACGGGTTTCAGCGGACTCCTTGTGAAACTATCGCGAATGCGTTCGTCGTCTTTGTCAGACACTCGGGGACGTCCCGGCGATTTGCCTTTACACAGACAACCTGTTTCTCGGCATTGTCCATGCTATCGTCTAATGCTCTGTGCTGTAGGAGGATTCACACCATACCTAGTACCTAAGTCACGCTGAACAATTATTACCGACCCGCACTGCACACAACGTAGAACAAAAAACGCTTTCTGTTGTCCCGACACCATTTTTTATTAGAACTGAAGTGGAAATACACTGCAGCTACCTAGCGGGAACCATGAAAACTCGAGAGTTTGCTCTTTCCAACAGAATGCTGTTCATGCACGTTTCTCAAATAACACAATAGTTACGACTGTTTTTTAAAAATCAGATGGTTCGTTTTGATACACCGTGTATATAAAAAATTTTTTAACACCGGGTGTTTCGAAATGAATTTTAAGATTTTGAAGTATTTATTACAGTCAACTTACAATTATAAATAATACATTTAAATGAAAGAGCAACTCGGACAGTTTTTAAGTGAAAGCACCATTCGTCACACGGCACACAGCACATCACAGGCGAGTTCTTCCCAAACCTTGAACAGTGTGTCTGAAGTAATTGTTGCAACAACTGCTTTAGTCGTGTTTGTTAAGTCGGGTAGATCAGCTGGTAGCGGAGGTACATACGCAAGATCCTTTATTAATACCCAAAAGTAAAATTGCATGGCGTCAGGTCGGGTGAACTTGAGAGTACATGCAAACAAGTTCTGCCATCCGGCCCCTTGTGGACAATGCAACAATCAGGTACAACGTCATTTAACCAATTGTATACTGAATTATGTTAGCGCGCTGGCACACCATCATGCTGTCAAAGAAAGATCAGCCTCGTCCAGTTGAGGAAAGAGCCTAGTTGCGGTGCGTCGATATGAAAGCACCAGTTGCACTTGCTTCACTTAGAGAAGATAGGGCCGTAAACTTTACGACGGGATGCGACACAAAAAAAAAACATTCACTATGACAGAGTCTCATTGTAATTGTACCATATCGTGGAGGTTTACTGACTCTCTGAGGACATATATGTGTCCACGTTTCTACCTAAGTGAAGCGTCGATTCGTCACTGAAGACGAACGATCTAGAAAATCTTCATCGTCACGCAGTAACACTTGTTTTCCAAAGTTGGCACGTATCACTCGATTTGTGCCATGTGCCGAATGGTGGTCACACTGAATACTCGTAAGAAAAACTGTTTGACTTGCTCTTTCATTCGATGTATTGTTTACAATTGAAAGTTGACTGTAATAAATGCTACAAAGCTTTAAAAACCGGAAATTCGTATAACAACAACAACAATAATAATAGTAATAATAACATATGTGGAATATTTTAATGTATTAATAATAACTTACATCTTCATACATACTCCGCAATCCACCATTTCATGCATGGTGGAGGGGACATTGTAGCATTACCAGTCGTTTCCTTTCATGTTCCACTCACAACAAGAGCGAGGGAAAATCGAATAAGCCTCCGTAGGTGAACTAATTTGTCTTATCTTTGTGGTCCTTAAGCGAGACGTACGTTGGCAGTAGTAGAATCGTTTTGCAGACAACTTCAAACCTCCAGGGATGCCCATTTGAATTCACGAGGAATCTCCGTAATACTCGCGTGTTGATCGAACCTAGCAGTAACGAATGTAGCAGTCCGCCTCTGAATTGCATTGACTTCTTCGTTTAATACGACCTGATGACGACACCAAACACTCGTGCGTTACTGGAGAATGGATCGCAGTAGTGTTGTATACACAATCTCCTTTGCAGTGGAACCATGGCGACACTTTGCCGTACACCCAACATCATCAGCAAACCCGCAGACTGCTGCTTACCCCGTCCTCCAGACCATTTATGTGTACAGAGAATAAGAGCACTCGTATCACCTTTCCCAAAGGTACTCCTACCGACATCTCGTCTCTGATGAATAACTGTCGTCGAGGAAAGGTACTGCGCTATGTTACTTGATAAGTCTTCAAGCCACTCACAGATCTGAGAATCTATTCCGTACCCTCGTACCTTTGTTAATAGTGTGCAGCGGGGCACCATGTCAAACGCTTTCCGGAAGCCTAAAACTATTTACCATCAGTAAATAGTACATAACAGCACATTGATTTAGCATTGAATGAATAGGAACAGCAGTTCAGAAAAATTAGAAACAAACAGCTTGAAATTTAAGAAGTACATGTGTCACGCAGTTATTTTAAGAGCTGTTATAGAAACAAACTTCCACAATATAAAACGAAGTGTCTAGTCACAGTTATAAGTATTTCATCGAGCTTAAAACTGCGAAAATTTTTACGAGTTCATCACAGTCAGTCTCCATACGGGTTTGATGTGCCTTGTCACGAATTCCTCATCTGTGAAAACTACTTTATCTCAGAGCAGTATTTGCATCCAACGTCCTCATTTGTTGGATATTTCCCAATCCCGACAGTCTTCGCCCTCTACAGCTCCCTCTAGTACCATGGCCGTTATTCCTTGACATCTTCAAACATGCCGTATCATTTAGTCCCTTGTTCTTGACAATGCTTCCGAATGTTTCTCTCTTTGCGTATTCTGCGGAGAATCTCCTCATTTCTTAACTTATCAGTCCACCTAATTTTCATTATCCTTTTGTAACACTACACTTTTAACCCTTCGATTCTCTTCTTTTCCGGTTTTCACTTCCAAACGTATATTCTCAGATATTTCTTCCTCAAATTAAGGCCGATGTTTGATACTATAATAGGCTTATTTCGGCCAGGAACGTGTCCTTTGCCTGTCCTAGTTTAGTTTTTGCGGTCTAAGGCGCTGCAGTCATGGGCTGTGAGGCTGGTCCCGGGGGAGGTTCGAGACCTCCCTCGGGCATGGGTGTGTGTGTTTGTCTTTGGGATAATTTAGATTAAGTAGTGTGTACGATTAGGGACTGATGACCTTAGCAGTTAAGTCCCATAAGATTTCACACAAATTTGAACATTTTTGAGTTCAGTTTTTAAATCCTCATTGCTTCGTCCATTCTGTATTATCTCCTTCATTTCGTCGTCACCAATTTTGATGGTTAGTTTCTCACTAATCTCACTTCTGTCACTCGTCATTACATTCGTCTTCTTTCGGTTTACTCTGTGTGTATTCTCATTCTATTCAACACGTCTTGTAATTCTTCCTCGCTTTCACTGACGATGGCAATGCCACAAGCGAATCTTATCACTCTTATCCTTTCACCCCAAACTTTAACTCCACTCTTCAACCGTTTCTGCTTCCGTCTTTCCTTCGCAAGTCTTTCAGAGTTCTGTTAAACTAATATTGGATCCCATATGTCTTCCATATCAACTCCCCTTTCTTCCTACTTCGCGTGATCGGACAGTTCCTCTCTCTCTTGAGGCGTTCAACGTTTTCCTTTTGTATATCCGTTCATGGTATGATGTCTTTTTTAAATTTCTGCGAAGGTCGTTTTGAATTTTCTGGTGGCCATTTATTTCGATTTCTTCGCATTTTTTATGCAGGCATTTCACCTTGTCTTTCATGCACTTTCTGTATATTCATTTCTAATTGACTTAAACTTTTGTTTTGAAAAAAATGTACGACAAAGAGGAGTATTGCGTTCATTTATTTTTATTTTACTCCCCGTTCCGGTCATGAACCGTCATCACGGTATCTGGAACAAAGTAAAGAAAGGAATCAAATGCAGAGACACCAAAAGACACACATCCTTTTTGTATAAGTGGCAGAACATACAGTGACACGAGAGAATGAAATATATTACTCACATATCAAACAAACTGAAACTTATTCACTGGAAAAAATACACACCTTGTACGTCTAGCAAATCGTAAACTCATAAATATGAAACAGAGGCTCTTTTAATAGCAAGAATGTAGCTGGACGTATGTAGTCAGCACACAAACAGCCCAGATACAAGAGATGAGTAACCAAAGTACTCACAGCCACAAAGATGAGGCAAAGTAGTTGACGTAATCGATATAAACATTACCATATGACAATACAGTTATCAAATGAGAACATTTTCTTCATATAATTGCTAACAAGGCGTGAAACTTGAGCACCTGATGAAAAAAGAAAAGTCAAATACAACAAAAATAATAACAGTTTAAGCACTTTAATTTCAGTATTTGATATGGAAAAACTACTATCAAAGTCACCAAATTAAATTGACAATATTCTCGGTATCACTATAACGTCAAGGAGGCCGTTTCCAGGAAAAAATACGCGTAATGTATATTGAGTCAATAATAAGAGTAGGTTATTACAACGAAACACAATGTAGATAAGTGTTACTTATTAGCAAACTGAGGAGGTCATTAAAAAACCATAAATAAAGTCAATAAAATCCTAAAGCTTATCGTAAATACAAAAACGTAAGCAATTACCATGTGAACTACATTATCATTGATACTTTTTTTTATCCACATTCGACGCACACACTAACAACAAATTTTGTTTTCTGTAATAGATGGATCGTGAAAACAGGCAAAATCTGTAACCAGACGGCAAAAAAATAATTGGCAGGTTTGGTGTAAATTTCTGTAAGTGCCTTTTCTTCAAAAGCGATAGAAGACATTGGGGTCGATATGGAAGAGATAGGGGATGCAGTATTACAGCCAGGATTTAAATGAGCTTTGGAAGAAATCAAATAAGGCAGAAGGGATAGGTAACATTACATCGGAAATTCTAAAATCAATGAGGGAAGTGGCAAGCAAACCACTGTCCATCTTGGTGTGTAGAATGTATGTGTCTGGCTATACACCATCTGATTTTCGGAAAAGAAAAAAAATATTCCACACAAATCCGAAGGCTGCAAGAGCTAACAAACGCGAGAATTATCGCACTATTAGATTAACAGCTCATGCGTCCAAGTTGCTGATAAGAATAATACACAGAAAGATACAAAATTGAGGATGTTTTGGATGACGATCATTTGGGCTTTATGAAAGATAAAGGCACGAGGGCCAGTCCTGGCTTTGCGCTTTATAATGGAAGCAAGACTGAAGAGAAATCAAGATATGTTCATAGAATTTGTCAACTTGGAAAAGCGTTCTACAATGTAAAATGGTCCAAGATGTTCGAAACCGTGAGAAAAATATGAGAAACCTATGGGGAAAGACGGATAAAGAAATGAAGAGGGACGACATGTTTGGAACCCCAAGAGCGAAGTGCTCGGATTAAGAAGGATATGAGAGAGGGATGCAGCATATCGCTCCTGCTGTCCACTCTACGCATCGGAGAAGCAGCAATGAAAATAAAAGAAAGGTTCAAGAATGGGATTAAAATTCTACGCGGAAGGATATCGATAACAGGATTCGCTGATGACACTGCTATCTTTAGTAAAGGAACAAGAAGAATTACTGGATCTGTTGAATGGAATGATCACGCTAAGGAGTACAAAATATGAGCTGAGAGTAAATCAGAAAATGACAAAACTAATGAGGAGTTTCAGAAACGATAATAGCGAGAAACTTAACATAAAAATGGAGGATCACAAAGCAGACGAATTTATGGAATTCTGCTACCTTGGACACATTAAAAACCATAAACTTAAACCTAAGTAACCTAAGGACGTCACACACATCCATGCTCGAGGCAGGATTCGAATCTGCGACCGTAGCAGTCACGCGGTTCCGGACTGAAGCGCCTAGAACCGCTCGGCCACCGCGGCCGGCTAATGGAGTTCACTGAGACCACCAAAGCGAAGCTTTTACTGATTTTTAACGGGCGTCCGTATGTATTGGGCTACACAGACAAACAAGAAGTGACTGGCGTTGTGTAAATTTTAAAAACAATAAATGGAAAGGAATGTTATCCACAAAAATAAAACAGTTTTAGGAGAAGGTTTCTATTCCAGATGAAGAAGCAAATGAAGTGCGAAAACATTTTGGCAGTGTGAAGAAGTGGATAAAGAAACTGACGCTATAGTTTCATCAGTTTATGTTAAAGAAATAGGGCAGCTCTTCAATCGAGACTACGACTTAGTAACATAATTACCATCACACAGATGTGCGAAACAATCGTTACACAGCATTCGGCGAAAATATATGGGCCTACATAGGATCCCACGTATTATGGAGGAATATTCTTCCATTAACATTTTCTGATGAATGATGATAACAATTTTTACTTGGATATGATAACAGGGGACCGAATGACAGAATACTGGTGTTTACCAGCGAAAATATAAAATCACGTTTATCAAACTGCGAATCATTCTTTGTGGATGGAACTTTCAAGAGTTCGACCAAACAGTTTGTACGGTTGTTTATACTCCACGCTGACATTAATATTTCCTGTGAGGAAACAAAAACCATTCCAGTTGTTAACAATTTGCTGCCAAATAAGACGTGAGAAACATATCAACTTTTTTTAAGCTATTAAAACTAATGTGCCTGATTGGAACCCTGCATCTCTGATGATGGACTTCGAAACTGCCATCGTCCAAGCAGGTAACAGTTTGTTTCCTGGAACAGAGGTTACTGGTTGCATTTATTATTTTAATCAATGTTGTGGAAACAAGATCAATGATGCGGCCTCATTCCAGTCTACAAGGAAAACGAGGAAATAAGCTGTCACGTAAGAATGTGTTCTGCTCTAGCACTTCTTCCACTGGAAATGTTGGATGATGGTTGGCAGTGTTTTTAGGACAGCACGCCTGAAAACCGTAAGCTTCAGGACTTTTATGACTATTTAGTGGACCAGTGGCTTGGAAACGAACACATCCAAGAGAGATATGGAATTGCATTGGACGGCGCCATTTCTTTAATAACGTCTCAGAAGGGCAGAACCAAAGAGTAAATACAGTAATATCAAAAGCTCATCCGAGCGTTTACTCATTAGTGAAATTCTTCGAGGAGATCCCGAGTAAAATGGACACCAGTTTGACCGGCTACTTTTAAACTTTGATGGTAAAAGAAGACTGTCGAAACGATAGAAACAAAAAATTGACATGAGTGTTTGGCGTCATTGGCCCGAAGGCCCCTTGCGGGGCAGGTCCGGCCGCTGTGGTGCAGGTCATATTACAGTCGACGCTACACTGGGCGACTTGCGCGCCGGATGGGGATGAAATGATGATGAAAACAACACCCAGTCCATGAGCGGAGGAAATCCTCGACCCAGCCGGGAATCGAACCTGGGCCAGTAGGACGGCAATCCATCACGCTGACCACTTTTTCTTTGTTTTTCTCATTTTGTTCGATATAGTTCGCTGCGTTTGGTCTGGGCGGACGTCACAAGACACCCGTTCAAGTTGATCGTTGATTCCTTGATTCAGTTTTTTTTATTACAGAGAGCACGCAGCCCTCTGACCGAACACGCTGAGCTCTGTGCCGGCACTGTTAATGTCATGTAACTCGGATAAGGATTTGCAGAGTCTAACTGCGAATGCTACAGGTTTATTACAGTGAATTTAATCCCTCACTGACAAATGATGGAAATGAAATGAGCTTTTGGCGTCATTGGCCGGGAGGCCCCTTACAGGGCAGGTCCGGCCGCCTTGGCGCAGGTATCATTACATTCGACGCCACATTGGGCGACCTGTGCGCCAGATGGGGATGAAATGATGATGAAGACAACACAACACCCAGACCCTGAGCAGAGAAAATCCGGCACTCACCTATCGGGGCGGACGAAACGATTGAAAAGGCTTTAAAGAAACTTCGATCCGATGAGACATTAAAATCATTTCTAGCTTGCGTAGCCTATGCACACAAATAACGATGACGACCAAACCGCCAGATTCACTGAACAATTAGTAACTATTGAAAAGTAGTTTAATGTAATCATTGGGAATCTCGTAAATATTGTAAATAAAATTACTTGGGGGACGAAAACAGACTACCTTCTCGGGGTGTTCCCTGGAAACGACACAAAGTGGTCTAAATATCTTTTGAAATTTGTAAAATATTGTCTAATGAAGACTGACAAGACTATCTTATAGGCAAAGCCTTTTCTAGGGAATATTTGCAGCATTCGCCTTGAGTGGTTCTTAGAATCAAAATCTGTTTGGGTAGGCACGGAGTACAAAATACACTCCTGGAAATGGAAAAAAGAACACATTGACACCGGTGTGTCAGACCCACCATACTTGCTCCGGACACTGCGAGAGGGCTGTACAAGCAATGATCACACGCACGGCACAGCGGACACACCAGGAACCGCGGTGTTGGCCGTCGAATGGCGCTAGCTGCGCAGCATTTGTGCACCGCCGCCGTCAGTGTCAGCCAGTTTGCCGTGGCATACGGAGCTTCATCGCAGTCTTTAACACTGGTAGCATGCCGCGACAGCGTGGACGTGAACCGTATGTGCAGTTGACGGACTTTGAGCGAGGGCGTATAGTGGGCATGCGGGAGGCCGGGTGGACGTACCGCCGAATTGCTCAACACGTGGGGCGTGAGGTCTCCACAGTACATCGATGTTGTCGCCAGTGGTCGGCGGAAGGTGCACGTGCCCGTCGACCTGGGACCGGACCGCAGCGACGCACGGATGCACGCCAAGACCGTAGGATCCTACGCAGTGCCGTAGGGGACCGCACCGCCACTTCCCAGCAAATTAGGGACACTGTTGCTCCTGGGGTATCGGCGAGGACCATTCGCAACCGTCTCCATGAAGCTGGGCTACGGTCCCGCACACCGTTAGGCCGTCTTCCGCTCACGCCCCAACATCGTGCAGCCCGCCTCCAGTGGTGTCGCGACAGGCATGAATGGAGGGACGAATGGAGACGTGTCGTCTTCAGCGATGAGAGTCGCTTCTGCCTTGGTGCCAATGATGGTCGTATGCGTTTTTGGCGCCGTGCAGGTGAGCGCCACAATCAGGACTGCATACGACCGAGGCACACAGGGCCAACACCCGGCATCATGGTGTGGGGAGCGATCTCCTACACTGGCCGTACACCACTGGTGATCGTCGAGGGGACACTGAATAGTGCACGGTACATCCAAACCGTCATCGAACCCATCGTTCTACCATTCCTAGACCGGCAAGGGAACTTGCTGTTCCAACAGGACAATGCACGTCCGCATGTATCCCGTGCCACCCAACGTGCTCTAGAAGGTGTAAGTCAACTACCCTGGCCAGCAAGATCTCCGGATCTGTCCCCCATTGAGCGTGTTTGGGACTGGATGAAGCGTCGTCTCACGCGGTCTGCACGTCCAGCACGAACGCTGGTCCAACTGAGGCGGCAGGTGGAAATGGCATGGCAAGCCGTTCCACAGGACTACATCCAGCATCTCTACGATCGTCTCCATGGGAGAATAGCAGCCTGCATTGCTGCGAAAGGTGGATATACACTGTACTAGTGCCGACATTGTGCATGCTCTGTTGCCTGTGTCTATGTGCCTGTGGTTCTGTCAGTGTGATCGTGTGATGTATCTGACCCCAGGAATGTGTCAATAAAGTTTCCCCTTCCTGGGACAATGAATTCATGGTGTTCTTATTTCAATTTCCAGGAGTGTATTTGCAGTGCAAACGCAGGCAAATGGAATACAAATAAATCCATACGTTCTCCCTGTGTTAGAAAATGAACAAGCCAGCATGAAACTAGTAGAAACAAAACAAAAAATTCTCACAAAGAAGTAACCCGTCGCAGTTTTGCAGTCTTTCAACACGTGTTAAAGCTAATTTCTGGTAATACATGACTACAACTGGCCCGCTGAGGGTGCGGCTAGACGAGCAAGTGCGCTCACGCCTGCTCGCCGCCTGGGTTGTGAGCGTTCGCGGTGAAGTGGTACGGTCAGTCGATGCTACGTAGCGCGGCACGGCGAATGGTAGTGTAGGAGAATTGTAAACAATGCTTTCAGAGTAATGGTCATAATTAGGTTCGGCGTAACTTCGGACACGAACATACAGTTTATATAGCACGGTGCTTAAGGAGAGATTCCACCCAGAAATTTTGCTTTCCTTCTACTTTGCCGACAGCAAACAAATTTTAAAATCGTGTCTATTATATGAAGATGTAGCAGTATCCAAGTTTTAAAGTCCATAGCTTCATTGGTTTTCGAGTTTTGAATTTATAATGTGGTTTTAACGCTATTCTTGAAAATCAACTTTTGGTACTCATACCACAATTTTCATAGCCGGATTTTATAGGTACATTCACAAGACATAGATCAACGGTTCTGTGCATTCATTTTATGAGAAATACATTTTCGTTAAGATTAATGCATAGAAGTATGTACAGACATCAAGACTACTTCATGCAAAAATTTTATTCAGATTGGTTAATGTTTATTATAAAAAAGTTGGCACTCAGCTTAGAAAAACAAACTTGTGGTAAAATGGATTTTAACATTTTATCGAAAAATGAATGTTGCTACAAGACATATACCCATTAAATTTCATCGGCACCTTAACATTTTCCCTTCCTGCTTATATGAATTTTCTTATTGTAATTTCAAGATTAGGGTAGCCTTTTTCTTGAATTTTCTCAATACAAATCTACTCACAGGCTTCTTAAGGAGATGCAATGGTAGGGATATCCGATTGTAGGCCGATGCCTAAATCCTTGGAGCTTGTTGACTGTACTGAACACTACTTCAGTGTATTCCCTAAATTTATTTTACGCAGACAACGAGTAAAGTAAGTGGTTTGCAGTGACTGACTGCCAACTGTTTCGCTTCAGTGTTCCTGGAAATCTTGCAACTTGTGTTTCCCAGTTTGAGTTTATCCCAAGGTTGGAGTAAAGATGGTTCTTTTTGGCGGTAATAGACATCAAAAATTATCTTCGGTGTGAAGCAGCCGCTTACGCAACCAGCATTTCAAACATTTCTTAGACATACTTGCAATTTGAATAGAGCCAAACCGTTTTGGGATCTAAGAGTAAATAATCCAAGGATGTGAAATACCTGTTAAGCTAAACGAAGCTTTATGATGGTTGGGTTAGGAACTTCAAAGCGGTCAGACACATCAACATCTACGTATGCTGAGTCTATATGTTTATTGTCTGCGATGGTGATACCTTTAGTGTTCTATTAATGTGCTTCAAAACCTTGAATACGCCGAAAAATTTACAACAATATTACATTGTCCATAGCCTAAGTTAGTTTAAGTAGTGGGTACGTCTAGGGACTGATGACCTCAGCAGTTTAGTCCTTTAGATTATGGACATTTGGAAGGTGATCAGTGAAAAGTCGAAGAGCAGAAATTATAAACGAAAAGAGTATAGAACTCAACTTTTAAGCAATATGGCTGACGAAAGTGAACGTCATACAGGATCAGAGAAACAAGCGGTTCCCAACAAATGTTTCCCAAAATTTTCACTATGAAAATACATTTTTGTATTCAGAAGGAACTCTCAACGAATGAATCTACAGTTAGATCATGGTACCACACTGCTTTTCAGGTTGCAAAGGATTGCACGGTTTCACTGATTTTCGGGTTATGTTAACAATATGAAAACTATGCTACAGCTAGAATTTATACACCTACAGCGTGACGTTTGCTTGATTAGTTTCATAGCAAAATTAGTCTCGTACACTCCTGTTTACACAAAGGAAATTTTCGTGACTTGACAAGGCTGCAGCTACGATTGTGTCAATGTTTGACTTGCATATACATGCAGCTTTCTTATGCGATGAAATGAACGAAATCCAGCCATAAAAGCTCACTGGCAGACTTCAGCTTAAGAGCTTGTCTCTGAATTAGCATTACTCGAAAAATGGTAACAGTCACTGACCTTTTGGTAAAAAGCAAAATAAGCATTATTCATGGACTTACTGTGTTTTTATATTTAACGTTTAAATAAAATTGTAACGCGATAACATTTGTCAATCTACGTTTCGTCCTGAACAGCAGTCTTCTTAAGGCTACAACAACCATAAGAAATATCATCTTTCTTAAAACTTCCTGGCAGATTAAAACTGTGTGCCGGACCGAGACTCAAACTCGGGACCTTTGCCTTTCGCGAGCAAGTGCTCTACAAAGTGAGCTACCCAAGCCCGTGGTAGAGCACTTGCCCGCGAAAGGCAAAGGTCCCGAGTTCGAGTCTCGGTCCGGCACACAGTTTTAATCTGCCAGGAAGTTTCATACCAGCGCACACTCCGCTGCAGAGTGAAAATCTCATTCTGAAATCATCAAGGTATTAATAAGAGACTTTGAATTTCATTGTTATTTTTCATTAATAAGTCTGAAAAATAAATTTGCCACGAAACGTGTTAATGAGTTTTCCTGAAGCGATACATGGTTGTTCATTTCTGTAGTGTGAGCGCGAGCCAGCTTGCACCAGCAGCCTGGCTTCTCTGCTAGACTTCTTAGCGTCCCTGTACCTGTGAGAGGCTGGTTAGTCCGGCAATAGCCCCAGGCTCCATGCAAGTGTCACTCCATGCAAACATCACTACGTGCAAGTTTTCCAACCGCAAGTGTTCCAATCCCCAAACCAGTCAGAAGACTGACGACTGAAAAAAAAAATCGATATAAGGGGTTGTCGTGGAAATCCTTCTTTGTGGTAAAGCTGCTCAATAAAACGTGCAGACTAATCGTGTCGGGTCGCTATACAGTGCCAGACGTGCGCTGCCCGGTTTTACTGCAGCTGCATCGCTCTCCTTCCTGTGTTTACGCTCGTTTCAAACAAACTCTGACTGCAGTCCAGACGGTATACATTACAAGTCATTCGCGCCTGTAGCTACCGGGAAAGACAATGTAGCCAGCTACTAAGCTTCTTCTCCAGATTCACTCACACTGACTGGAGCATGGGGTTGATGTTATAGTCAGTCCAGACCTCTAAAGTCTGTGGAGGAGTCTCGATTTTAATACTGGATTTCGAATTATATATCGTACAGCATTCTGGCAAGACAATAGCCGACTGTTCTGCAGTCGCACCGAACACGTGGCTAAACGGGCTTCCGGGTGTGACGGTTTTCCTGTCCAAGTTATCCACTGAGTCAGCGCTTTTACACGTGCAAACATTCTTTATAGGAAATCTATTGAGGTACTGCGTATTTGGACGTTCGCAATGTGGAGAGGAAACCGCAGCGTTCTCTTCAATAATCACTTTTTCCTGAAAGCGTGACATGCGCTTGGTAGTCTTTACAGTTCTGTTAAACTGTACAGCCGTTTATAACGTTGTCTCTCCAGTTTGTCAATACACGGAAGATGCGAAACAAAGGGTTTTTACTTTTTGGCGATTATTAGCCTGTATATTTCTATATACAGGGTGGTCTATTGATAGTGACCGGGCCAAATATTTCACGAAATAATCATCTAATAAAAAAACTACAAAGAACGAAGCTCATTTAGCTTGAAGGGGGAAACCAGATGGCGCACTGGTTGGCCCGCTAGATGGCGCTGCCCTAGGTCAAACGGATATCAACTGCATTTTTTAAAATTCGTGTTGTACGTAAATAAATATGAATTTTTCAGTTGGACCACTTTTTTCGCTTTGTGACAGATGGCGCTGTAATAGTCGTAAACGTGTAAGTACATGGTATCACGCAACATTACGCCAGTGCGGGCGGCATTTGCTTCGTGATACATTACCCGTGTTAAAATGGACCGTTTACCAATTGCGGAAAAAGTCGATATCGTGTCGTTGTATGGCTATTGTGATCAAAATGCCCAACGGGTGTGTGCTGTGTACGCTGATATGATCCAAGTGTCCGGACCGTTTGCCGGATAGTTACGTTATTTAAGGAAACAGGAAGTGTTCAGAGACATGTGAAACGTCAACCACGACCTGCAACAAATGATGATGCCCAAGTAGGTGTTTTAGCTGCTGTCGCGGCTAATCCACACATCAGTAGCAGACAAACTGCGCGAGAATCGCGAATCTCAAAAACGTCGGTGTTGAGAATGCTACATCAACATCGACTGCAAAAAAATGGTTCAAATGGCTCTGAGCACTATGGGACTCAACTGCTGTGGTCATCAGTCCCCTAGAACTTAGAACTACTTAAACCTAACTAACCTAAGGACATCACACACATCCATGCCCGAGGCAGGATTCGAACCTGCGACCGCAGCAGTCGCACGGTTCCGGACTGCGCGCCTAGAACCACGAGACCACCGCGGCCGGCCATCATCGACTGCACCCGTACCATATGTGTATGCACCAGGAATTGCATGGCGACGACTTTGAACGTCGTGTACAGTTCTGCCACTGGGCACAAGAGAAATTACGGGACGATTTTTTGCACGCGTTCGATTTAGCGACGAAGCGTCATTCGCCAACAGCGGTAACGTAAACCGGCATAATATGCATTATTGGGCAACGGAAAGTCCACGATGGCTGCGACAAGTGGAACATCAGCGACCTTCGCGGCTTCATGTATGGTGCGGCATTATGGGAGGAAGGATAATTGGCCCCCATTTCATCTATGGCAATCTAAATGGTGCAATGTATGCTGATTTCCTACGTAATGTTCTACCGATGTTACTACAAGCTGTTTCAGTGCATGACAGAATGGCGATGTACTTCCAACACGATGGATGTCCGGCACATAGCTCGCGTGCGGTTGAAGCGGTACTGAATAGCATATTTCATGACAGGTCGATTGGTCATCTAAGCGCCATACCATGGCCCGCACGTTCACCGGATCTGACGTCCCCGGATTTCTTTCTGTGGGGAAAGTTGAAGGATATTTGCTATCGTGATCCATCGACAACGCCTGACAACATGCGTCAGCGCGTTGTCAATGCATGTGCGAACATTGCGGAAGGCGAACTACTCGTTGTTGACAGGAATGTCGTTACACGTATTGCCAAATGCATTGGGGTTGACGGACATCATTTAGAGCATTTATTGCATTAATGTGGTATTTACAGGTAATCACACTGTAACAGCATGCCTTCTCAGAAATGATAGGTTCACAAAGGTACATGTATCACATTGGAACAACCGAAATAAAATGTTCAAACGTACCTACGTTCTGTATTTTAATTTAAAAAACCCACCTGTTACCAACTGTTCATCTAAAGTTGTGAGCCATATGTCTGTGACTATTACAGCGCCATCTATCACAAAGCGAAAAAAGTGGTACAACTAAAACATTCATATTTCTCTACGTACCACACGAATATGTTGAAAGGTCTCTGTTGGATTCCTTTCATGTTTGATTTCTTAAATCTGTTGTCATTTACGGCATAAATTCCTCTTCTAAATTTACTGTGGCGTTTCTGACTATCTGGGAGGAGACTGAGTAGTGGAACGTGTTACTTTTACACACAAACATGTCACACAGTCTCATACGGAACCTACATCAGCTTTCTTTTATATACTGTATATGATATGATACTGTCATCCCCCTTCCCTTCTGTGTGAGAGGATGAATGAGCAAATGTATTTCTAGTTGCATGCTTGAGGGTAGCAGACAAGCCTGTCTGCTACAGAACAGTAGGACCAACGTCGGAACAGGTACCTACGCTTTCTAAAAACAGAGAGGTTTCTATCCTTAGTATGGTCCTGTCCGTCTCTTGTCATGTTGGTATAGGAAGCTGCCCCTCTGGCCACTTCCGTTTGTATTTGTCAGCCACCCTCAGAAAGGGACCAGGCAGTCTGTCCGTGGCGATCGTCTGAAGTGGTAAGATCTCCGGCTAAGCGCGTGTCTGCTAAGTCCGTAGGACAATGGGTTTCTTAAGTTCAGCCTAACTGAAAATTTAATCACCTTTATTTCAGGTTTAGCTCTAAAATATCTAACGTTACCTTAAATTGCAGCGCAGTGTAATTCTCGTGTGAAGTTCAGAATATATTCCGGTAGTTGCTTTGTCACTACTTTGTGAGTAAAGTGGAACCACGTGTTGATCAGTAACTCTAACTAAGTTCATCAATCTTAAATGCGAATGTGCGTGAGATTATAACGTCTCGTCTTGACAATATTTTTCAATATAGCAACTTTTCTTTATGTTCAACCCACGTGGGGTGTACTTTGTGAGACCACTACCACGTGCTTATATAATTGTTTGACCCATCAGGTTAATAGTAAGACGTTAGTAACCAGTTGGAGGTTTTTGTTTTGTAAATTGCTTTTCGATCTAATTTATTTTAATTATCAAAATTATTGTGGAGTTATACGCTTTGTGTAAACCAAGTTGACCACGTGAAGCATGTGGTGTAATCATCAAAGTAGCCCTCAGCTAGTCTTTTTGGGAATATTTCACAAAGAGTTAGTATGAATTTAGTATACCAGTGTGTGGTAATTACATGACGTACAGGATTGTGCTGCGAACGTAATTTCTTTGGTGAAAATTGAATCGGTTGGTTGTGGTTAATTTCCTCTTGCATATGTTTCAACATTCTTCGTGTGTTATTTTATGAATGCAGTGTTGTATGCAGTCTCCCAATCTTGGCTCCATATTTGATGTGTTCCGTAAGATTACAATCTCACATTTTCACAATCCTAAATAAGGCACCAGCTTAGTTACGACTCGAGTTTAATATGCTGAAATTTCAATGATCAATGTTAAAATAAATTTCCAAATATAAACTGATTTATTTCTTTTTATTTAAATTCTCTTTTTTATATATATATCACCGGTTGTCGTATGACTATTAAAAGATTATAATTAATGTTAGTCTGGTTGGGAATTTGGTAAGCTAGACTGGATACCTGGTGAAACAGTTGCGCAGTAATGCAAGGTTAACTTCCCCAGACAGCTCACAGCTTTTAACCCGCTTTTATTGGCTATCAGCACCGATTTCATAGCAATTAAAGCAACAACGTTACAATGTAATAAGAAATGGGGGTTCATATTTTAAAAAACGCAGTTGACATCAGTTTGACGTATGGCAGCGCCATCTAGCGGGCCAACCATAGTTCCATCTGGTTTCCCCCTTCAAGCTAGTCGAGTTTCGTTTTTTGTAGTTTTTTCGTTTGACGCTTAATTCGTGAGATATTTGGCCCGATCACGACCAATGGACCACCCCGTATATAATCACTATAGGTCTGCACTTCTTTGAATCTTCACTATCTCTTCAGTTAATATACCTTGGAAAGGATATCAGATCTCCCGACGATTCTGTGAGTGAAAGCCTTTTTGTCCTTTAAATCACTTTCTTTGTTCTTTCCTCCCAATTAGAATTATGTGTTCTACTCTGAATTGATTCGGAAAGATGCCATTTTATATCTGACGATTGTGTTTCACTGCAGAATCTTTCTACACGAGGGCGTATCGAAGCAATATTGGCTCTTTTCTCCTACTCATGTGTATGATACGAGTATTATTTGTTTATACTGAAGGTCAGCTGGCAGTTTTGAACAAAGCCTTGATCGTCTGTAACAGAGCCGATTCCGTAACACATTGTTGCTGTGCCCCCTACGCATCTGGTGATGATTCCCCCTCTGTAAATGACATACTGAACTCTGTCCGGTAAACACACTCAGCTTTTTGATGCCAGTGTTTTCACAAGCCACATTGATTTTACATGGGAGATATTCGATGTAGTAGAAGTGCTTTTTTTTGTTTTTTGTTGTTTAGCGAAGATTAGATAGATTCTAACAACTGTTCCGTCAGGTTCAGTCACCTCCCCTTTGCTCCTGTATTATTGTTTGTTGCTTTAGAATTCTCTGATCAAAGGAAAGTAGGAAAATTAGAATCTACGGTTCCATCGACAGCACCGTCATTGAAACGCTATCTGGTCAAAACTATCCGGATACCCCCACGTAATGTGGAATTGAGTACTAGATATTAGCCGGCCGTGGTGGCCGAGCGGTTCTAGGTGCTACAGTCTGAAACCGCGCGACCGCTACGGTCGCAGGTTCGAATCCTGCCTCGGGCATGGATGTGTGTGATGTCCTTCGGTTAGTTAGGTTTAGGGAGTTCTGAGTTCTGGGGAACTGATGACCTCAGAAGTTAAGTCCCATAGTGCTCAGAGCCACTGGAACCATTTACTAGATATTACGAGAGGCTAACCTACCAGTATAAAGGAACGCGAGGAGGATTGTGCTGCCAGCAGAGAAGCATTAATGACATAATGCGTTGTTCAGGACAAATCTGTGACATCGAACCTGAGCTACTCATTGAATGCCACCTGAGTGACAAATCCGTAAGGGATATCTCAATCATTCTAAAGCTGTCAAGGTCGACTTTTGGGGATGTGTTTATGTAGTGGAAAGGCGAATGCACAACCATAGATAACCATAGACGAAGTAGACCTCATTTACTGATGGACAGCGAGCATCGAGTAATGCAGTGGAAGGGATCACTTGTGAGGTCTGGAGTACTACTAGCAGTCCAGCAAGCACAATGACTGTGCGAAGGGAGTTGAAAATAATGGAGTGCAATGGTTGGTCAGCTATTCGTAAGCTACACATTTCTGTAGTCAGTATTAAGCGACGTTGGGGTAAAGAGCAACACGAATGGACAGTGGCTGGAAACGGGTGATGAATCACATCATATGCCGTGGCAGTCCCATGGGAAGGTTCGGGTTTGGCGAATGCCTGGCGAACGTTATCTACCATCAGTGAAGTACAGAGAAGGTAGTGTTATGAAATTGGAGCGGCAGTGTGGTCCCAGTATTGTGCTTAAGAAAACGCTAAATGCTGAAGGATATGAAAACTTGTTGCAATACTGTGTACTGACTGTAGTAGTGGAACGTTTCGAAGACGATGAGTGATTTCATCAGCATGAAAATGCACGCTGTCATAAAGCAGTATATGTGTGGCTATAGTTTGTGGACAATAACATTCCTGAAACTGACTGGCCTCTCCAGAGTCCCAACCCCAAACCAATTAACCTTCTTTGGGTTGAGTTAGAACGTGAACCAAACTCCAGACTCCCGCGTTCAGCATCTCTGGTTTCGGCTTTTGAGGAAGGATGGGCTGCCCTCCATCCACAGGCATCGAGACACCTCATTGAAAGGGTCTTCAGAACAGTTCAAGCTGTCATAAAGGGATAGTGTCGATACATCGCACATTAATGTTGACTAATTAGTGTCCAGATTCTTTTGATCAGAGAGTATATGAGAAGCTTACTGGCAGATTAAAAGTAGTGCCGAACCGGAACTTTTGGCTTTCACAGCAAGCGCTCTACCGACTGATGTACCGAAGCACGACTCATACCCTGTCCTCACAGTTTTGCCAGTACCTCATTTTCTACCGCCACCGCCCTCACCCCCCCCCCCCCCCCCCCTAACGCCCTGAAAGTTTCGCCGGAGAACTCTGTGAGGACGGGCCGTGATTCGTTCGTGGGTAGAGCACTTACCCGCGAAAGGCAAAGGTGCTGTCCAGCATGCAGTAATCCGCCAGGACGTTTCATACAAGCACACACTCCGCTGCAGAGTGAAAAATTCATTTTAGATAGTGTATGTGTTCCCTGCTGAAGACGTGGTATGTTCAGTGATACGGATGATGTCTCCTGCTTAACACTATGTCCCATCATAAAGTAACATCAGTAACTGTTGCTATATAGCAATATATGTGGCCAATAAAATCCTTGTTTGAGTGTTCTCTATCTCGTAGATCAGACTTAAAGTCTAGATGAAAGTATTCAGCCATAATCACAATCTATATAAATATGACTTTAAAAATGCTGATAGGCTGCTATAATGAAGGAGATACAAGTGGTAGTAAATCTTTCATTGTGCTGACGCATTTCGGGCAAAGTCCATGGTCGGCATTTCAGCTTGCTGAAAGCAAGTAGAGCAACTAAACGAATGCATATACATGCCACTTCTTACAAAAGTAGTTAAAGTGGACGCATATGAGGTCCATACAAAACTGACGAACAATCCTTGTTGTCGAATACAGTAAGTGACGTAGATCAATAACGTGACGTGAGACTGGTTCACTACGGAGCCGTAATGAGAGTACAGAGTACATAAGCTGAGAGCCCTCTACATCGTATGATGCGTCATAAGTTTAAGAAATAGAATCAGTAAAATAGTTTTCATGTTATTTTATTTTTCAATAAAATTATGAAAATGCAAACATATACAAAGGGCCACCTGAAACTTTGTAGTTTCTCTTGAAATAAATACGCCACAGTTGTCAGAGAAAAGCTTACCATACTCCTTCTACAAGACCTCACGACTGACTATAGCTTTGAGTGCACAAAATCTATAGCTAACTTATAAGGAATTTCACAATATTTAGATTGCGGCCTTAATACAAAGCAGTTTACAACAAAGCAGTTGAAGGTTAATATACAATAAGAAGCCCTTTTTTATCCATTATTACATCTTGAAAGAAATCGAAAAATCATTTACGATGTCTTGCTACCTGCACATTTATCAAAAGATTCATGTCCTCCTGATAGCTCATGTAAATTTCAGTCTCCTCGAAAATATCTATGATCGTGCCTTTATTATAACACTGCACAACAGACAAGACATCGTTAATGCTTGTTAAGCAATGCTTGAATTCTCTCAGATGGTCCCCTACTGCACTACCATTTCTAGCATATCCATGCTCATGATACCTGACCTGAACATCTCTTCCAGTCTATCCAGTGTAATGTTTCGCACACGAGCCCCAATTGATCTTGTAGACTCCTGCCTGTTGATCTTATTAATCGATGGCTCCAAGCTGTGTCACAGTATTTCGTGCAATTTTGTATTTGTCCGGAAACCTACTGCAACGTTGACTTTACCGTATGCATTAGCAATTTTATCTGACATAGGACCGTAGTAAGAGAGAGATACATACTGTTTCGTCATCGGGTCTCCACTAACCCCACATTTCCTTTCAACGTTCTTCAAAACCACACTCGCGATTTTTCTTATTTCTGCTTCAATGAAACAATTTGCTATACGTACTTTAATAATCACATTTGTCTCCGTCTCAATAATCTCCTTCGTGGCGCCTAATTTTGCTACACGATAAAACATGTAATTAAGAAGTTCGCGCTTTTGTGTCGGTGGATGACATGAATTCTTTACAATGATCAAGTCAATGGCTGTCGGCTTACGATAAATATCAGTCTTCAATATCTGTTCAACCCTAATGATTTGCTAGTCCAGGAAATTAACGTTACCCTCCACTTCTATTTCCATCGTAAATTCCACATTTTTATGCAGTACATTAAGGGTACTTATAAGCTCATGAACATCAGCCTCATCACCTTTGACGACCAGAAAGACGTCTTCAACGTATCTACGATACAATTTTATCTCGTTTGAAATGTTAGAGTAAGTAGTGAAGAATTTATTTTCCAGGTGATTAACAAAAATTTCTAAAAGTATTCCTGATAAACTTGATCCCATAGCAAGGCCTTCCTTCTGGTAGTAAATTTTCTGATTGATAGGAAAGTAATTAAATGACAGAGAAATTTTAACCATTTCCCCAACAGTTCAGTAACATACACGAAGTCCATTTCTCCAAACCACATAAAATTATTGTAAACAGTTTGTAACGTTTCATAAATTGGAACTGTCGTGTACAGAATCTTTATGTCAAATGAAAGGTTATTGCTGTTTGGGAAGGGAGGTTCAGTAAGGTGATGTTGTTCTTGTTGTCTCTGGTATGAAGACTGTTTTGATGTCGCTCTCCACTCTATTCCGTGTACGGCCTTCATCTCTGCGTAACTGCTACAGCTTGCATCAAATTAAAGCGCTTACCGAACTCAAGTTTTGGTCCCCTATATAGTCTGTATCCCCAACGCTTCCTTCCATTACATGTGAAATGTACACCGAGACATATGAAACATAATATTCCTTTCATGTTCCTCAGCTGTCTCTCCTCAATTGGTAGTAATCTTATTTTCATGATTTGTGCGACAGTCTTAATATAAGAAACATTAAAATAACTGTGTTTGAATCTGTGTGTTGGAAATGTGATCATGTCCACTTTTGTTCTCAAATTGCTTTTACTGGAGATAGCTGATCTTTATATTTGTACACATCGTTTGGTATAACAAGGGCTTATTTCTCACCAATAGAAGCGCTCGTTAGATAGGTAGTGAGATAGAGAAGAGACCATGTCGAGACAAACAATAAGAAAAAGAAAGTAGACGATGTAAAGAAAATTCTAAAATACATAACTGACGAAAAGAAACCGTTTTATAACGTATCTGCCAATGGGCAGCGAAGATCGGACAAGATAAAGATGAAGCACACCGACAATTGTCTGCTTTGTTGTATTTCGATTGTGGTTATATTCTGAGTACGTCATGAATAAACCTATATAGGTTATAACACACTATTTTATTGCTACAGTGAACAGAATAATATAAACTTGCATATCACAATCCTTCCGCCGAAAACAGAACGCTAGTTGCCTCATCAACATTATTAGGTTCGAAAAAAAGAGTCAGCTCTCGTATATTCAGTTTGGATTTCTGACCACACACTGTGGCTAAAGTAGGTTGTAATTGTGTATATTGTTTCATTCTGTGGCCGATTGTTATATAGCAGCTGCGCGACACCATGCTTAAACTCGTTGTACAGTGAAACAATTTTTGTGTCTCCTGGAAAATATATTTTGTGAGGCATGACACCTTTTCCAACTTACCGATTCATTTCCATGTAGAGAGATGCTTGATTGTTCAGTTCGAATGTAAGGTTCCTAATGAGAGACATTCCGACAAGTCATTGACCCCGGCTGGTAGCTACTCGAAAACTCCTCAAAACTAATGTACACTCCTGGAAATTGAAATAAGAACACCGTGAATTCATTGTCCCAGGAAGGGAAAACTTTATTGACACATTCCTGGGGTCAGATAACATCACATGATCACACTGACAGAACCACAGGCACATAGACACAGGCAACAGAGCATGCACAATGTCGGCACTAGTACAGTGTATATCCACCTTTCGCAGCAATGCAGGCTCCTATTCTCCCATGGAGACGATCGTAGAGATGCTGGATGTAGTCCTGTGGAACGGCTTGCCATGCCATTTCCACCTGGCGCCTCAGTTGGACCAGCGTTCGTGCTGGACGTGCAGACCGCGTGAGACGACGCTTCATCCAGTCCCAAACATGCTCAATGGGGGACAGATCCGGAGATCTTGCTGGCCAGGGTAGTTGACTTACACCTTCTAGAGCACGTTGGGTGGCACGGGATACATGCGGACGTGCATTGTCCTGTTGGAACAGCAAGTTCCCTTGCCGGTCTAGGAATGGTAGAACGATGGGTTCGATGACGGTTTGGATGTACCGTGCACTATTCAGTGTCCCCTCGACGATCACCAGTGGTGTACGGCCAGTGTAGGAGATCGCTCCCCACACCATGATGCCGGGTGTTGGCCCTGTGTGCCTCGGTCGTATGCAGTCCTGATTGTGGCGCTCACCTGCACGGCGCCAAACACGCATACGACCATCATTGGCACCAAGGCAGAAGCGACTCTCATCGCTGAAGACGACACGTCTCCATTCGTCCCTCCATTCACGCCTGTCGCGACACCACTGGAGGCGGGCTGCACGATGTTGGGGCGTGAGCGGAAGACGGCCTAACGGTGTGCGGGACCGTAGCCCAGCTTCATGGAGACGGTTGCGAATGGTCCTCGCCGATACCCCAGGAGCAACAGTGTCCCTAATTTGCTGGGAAGTGGCGGTGCGGTCCCCTACGGCACTGCGTAGGATCCTACGGTCTTGGCGTGCATCCGTGCGTCGCCGCGGCCCGGTCCCAGGTCGACGGGCACGTGCACCTTCCGCCGACCACTGGCGACAACATCGATGTACTGTGGAGACCTCACGCCCCACGTGTTGAGCAATTCGGCGGTATGTCCACCCGGCCTCCCGCATGCCCACTATACGCCCTCGCTCAAAGTCCGTCAACTGCACATACGGTTCACGTCCACGCTGTCGCGGCATGCTACCAGTGTTAAAGACTGCGATGGAGCTCCGTATGCCACGGCAAACTGGCTGACACTGACGGCAGCGGTGCACAAATGCTGCGCAGCTAGCGCCATTCGACGGCCAACACCGCGGTTCCTGGTGTGTCCGCTGTGCCGTGCGTGTGATCATTGCTTGTACAGCGCTCTCGCAGTGTCCGGAGCAAGTATGGTGGGTCTGACACACCGGTGTCAATGTGTTCTTTTTTCCATTTCCAGGAGTGTATGTACCTAAGTGAGGCATACCGGAATAATCGGAAACAGTTTTCAAATTTAATAAACCAAGAGACGAGTTGATCGAAGATATGTGCGAGTTTGTAGTGTTAAAAGAAACACGATACATGGTGATGTGAATAAATATCCAATTCCTGTTGTAGGAGTAAGCTGCCTGTAGACCTGGCTAACTTCAGCTCTAATTGATCATCAGTGTTTGTTCCCAGTAGTGAGAACCATACCGGCCTGCTGACGGAGTGCTTGTTCTCTCGGAACAGGTCGTCAGATGTCCGTCCTGTTAGGTGCCTGAAATTCGCAGAAGCATCTGAACAGCCGTCCTCTTCACCCACAGCAAGCTTTCGGAGAACACCTCAGCGTGCTTTTGTCGTTGATGATTTGATGTGAATACCAAGTCAGGGAGTTAATCTCTCCTCCTATTCTGACTCGCACTAACGTCCGGTTGTGTTACTAGGATGCAAAATTAAAAGAAGTAAAGATGTTCATGTGCACATGACTTTTTTTTGGGCAAGGGGAAAGAGAATGGCAGATATAAATCTAAATATATGGTCTAAAATTCTGTGCGAAAAGAATATGACCAGTACAGCTTTGGTGGTCGAAAAGTGACCGAATGACGTGGGTCGCTGGTCAGATAAGAACACCGGACAGATACTTCGTCAGCCAGCAGGAGGCGTGACACTAATACCGTGTAACACCCAGTTTAGACTTGATAATGGCCTCAATACGGCGAGCAAGAGGGTTCCCACGATTCTTCAGATGTTCTGTACCTAGCTGAAGTTACTGTTAATCAGACGCCGTGTAACTACCAATCCGCGCGGGCGTTCACCCGCTTTACCACATAGTCCCAGACAATTTTTATGGGCATCAGGTAGGGTGATAAGGGGGACAGCCGAGGTACCATGTAGTGCGTGAGTGATCGACAAACAGAGAACGTAACAGCACTACTGTCGTCTTGGAAAAAAGGTGTACCCACTGCATATTCATCACGGACATGTAGAACAAAGGGCAACACTTGGTCATCGATAATACTGAAATAAACAATCTATTTCATGTTCCCGGTAACCTTAATGAGTGGCCGTAGGTTGAAGAAGAACATCAGAGAATCTCCTAAGAGTCTCACTGTGCGATTGAAAAGAAATGACCAGAAAAAATGGGTGTAAGGAGTGCTCTTGTGCTCTTGGGACACGGCAATGCTCGTCTCCATACGTGTCGGACAACCACGGCTGTCATCGCTGACGTAGGGTTCCCGGTAAAGTCACAAACAAAATATTTTCCTGACTTGCCCCTTTCTGATTATTGCCTGCTCGGTACTGTGAAGAAACCTCTGCGAGCACACCATTTTGTAGACGCGCTGGAACAGTGAGCAACTGTCCTGCCGTGGGTGTGGCAGAGTCCGGAAAATACGGTATCGCAGTGCCTCGGTTGTCAAGAAGAACGGTTCGATGTTCCTTCCGACACGCATGCGTGTGTGAAGGAGCATTGCACCGTTATTGCCAACAACACGGGCTCTGTATTTATCCGCCGAGAGCATGCAATGACTTTCAATTAAAATGTCCTCCCCCGTACGGGAATTGCATAATGTGCGTATGAGTACAGTTCGTGACGCAGGAACGACAAGATACGAAAGCTTAGGTCTGACCGAGAGTTCGTGCTCGGATAGCCAAACGGTTAAGGCAACCGCCCACGTAAAGCGAAAAAAGCCGGGTTCGAGTTCCAGTCCGACACAGACCTTCACTGCAGTGATTCCCTTATACAACTGATGGTTGTCCATATTCATAACAGCGAACACATTCCATGTGTTTCATAACGACTGAAGTCGCCACAGTGCCTGTTCCGTCGGACAAGCATGAGTATCCGGAGGAACATCCAATCGTTCTTAGCAACAAACAGCCGATACCAGGCAGCGACTTTCAAATAAAATGTCGTCTCCTGTACGGGATTTAAGTAATATACACTATTGGCCATTGAAATTGCTACACCACGAAGATGACATGCTACAGACGCGAAATTTAACCGACAGGAAGAAGATGCTGTGATATTCAAATGATTAGCTTTTCAGAGCATTCACGCAAGGTTGGCGCCGGTGGCGACACCTACAACGTACTGACATCAAGGAGAGTTTCCAACCGATTTCTCGTACACAAACAGCAGTTGACCGGCGTTGTCTGGTGAAACGTTGTTGTGATGCCTCATGTAAGGAGGAGAAATGCATACCATCACGTTTCCGACTTTGATAAAGGTCGCATTGTAGCCTATAGCAATTGCGGTTTATCGTATCGCGACATTGCTGCTCGCGTTGGTGGAGATCCAATGGCTGTTAGCAGAATATGGAATCGGTGGGTTCAGGAGGGTAATACGGAACGGCGTGCTGGATCCCAACGGCCTCGTATCACTAGCAATCGAGATGACAGGCATCTTATCCGCATGGCTGTAACGGATCGTGCAGCCAGGTCTCGATCCCTGAGTCAATAGATTGGGACGTTTGCAAAACAACAACCATCTGTACGAACAGTTCGACGACGTTTGCAGCAGCATGGACTATCAACTCGGACACCATGGCTGCTGTTACCCTTGACGCTGCATCACAGGCAGGAGCGCCTGCGATGGTGCACTCAACGACGAACCCGGGTTCACGAATGGCAAAACGTCGTTTTTCCGGATGAATCCAGGTTCTGTTTACAGCATCATAATGGTCACATCCGTGTTTGGCGACATCGCGGTTAACTCACATTGGAAGCGTGTATTCATCATTGCCATACTGGCGTATCACCCGGCGTGATGGTATGGGGTGCCACTGGTTACACGTCTCGGTCATCTCTTGTTCGCATTGACGGCACATTGAACAGTGGACGTTAGATTTCAGATGTGTTACGACCCGTGGCTGTACCCTTCATTCGGTCCCTGCGAAACCCTACATTTGAGCAGGATAATGCACGACCGCATGTTGCAAGTCCTGTACGGGCCTTTCTGGGTACAGAAAATGTTCGACTGTTGCCCTGGCCAGCACATTCTCCAGATCTCTCACCAACTGAAAACGTCTGGTCAATGGTGGCCTAGCAACTGGCTCGTCACAATACGCCAGTCACTACTCTTGATGAACTGTGGCTCCGTGTTGAAGCTGCATGGGCCGCTGTACCTGTACACGCCATCCAAGCTCTGTTTGACTCAATGCCCAGGCGTATCAAGGCCGTTATTACGGCCAGAGATGGTTGTTCTGGGTAGTGATTTCTCAGGATCGATGCACCCAAATTGCATGAAAATGTAATCACATGGCAGTTCTAGTGTAACATATTTGTCGAATGAATATCCGTTTATCATCCGCATTTCTTCTTGGTGTAGCAATTTTAATGGCCAGTAGTGTTTGTACGAGTACAGGCTGTGACGTAGGAACGACAATATATGGAAGTTTACAACTGGGCGTGAGTCGTGCACGGATAGCTAAACCTTAAACGCTTCGGCTATCAGTGCACGACCGCGACCGCTCGCGTAATGCGAGAAATGTGGGTTCGAGTACCCAGGGGACCCACAGAAGCTACCACTCCAGTGCGCAAGTGTGTGCAGATTCATGGAGATTGTGTTGAAAAGTGCTCGTATATGCCGAGACAAAGATATTTTTAGCGACTGTAAAAAAATAATAAATTAAAATAAATAAATAAATAAAATAAAGGATGAATAAGTATGGAAAGCCGCTCGTTTGTAGTTAAAGTACAGGCAACTCCACAACAGACGAGTAATGTATTTCGTTAATTGTTTGCGATTACTACCGTCGAAAATATGTCGTCTCCTTCTAACTAATATGCCAACGGGGAGTAGTAAACAGGGCAGAGAGTCATAAGTTCTTCGGCGTGCGTATTAAGGAAAACTTAAACTGGAAAAGCCACATGCTGGACCTACTAAAACTGTTAGCGTCGGCCGTTTTCGTCGTAAGAATAACTGACAACTTTTTGGATACAGAAATCAGTAAATTAACATATTTTGCATATATTCATTCACTGATGTCTTACGAGATAATATTCTCGCGTAACTTCTCGCTTAGGCAAAAAGTATTCGCTGCGCAAAAGAAAGTTATTAGAATTGTATATGGAATTCACATACGTACATCTTGCAGCCTCACAGTACATTTATTCGCTTATGAAATATGTTATCAAGAATCCATCGGAGTTTGAGTCTGTCAGTGATATTCACAGATACAACACGAGAAGGAAGAATGATTTGCGGTACTCTTTTACGAATCTACGAGTAACTTTAGTACAAAAAAGAGTGAAATACGCAGCTATAAAACTGTTTGACAGTCTGCCCATGGAATGATTGCAGAATTGTTTTCAAATGTAGATTAAAGATGTTTCTCCTTAACAACTCTTTGTATACCACAGGGGAATTCTTGAGCAGAGATAATTAGTGGTCAAAAATCTGTAAATGGTCAGCATGTTCCTACATTATTATTATTATTTGTCTTAAGGTTGTGTATTTGTGTTGTCACGTTACACATCATAATATTTATTGTGAATTTGATCTATGGAACAAGGAACTAACTAACTGGTTCTTCACTCTTTATCTTTTAGTATTTATGGTGTGCTGTCTAGAGAGCCGAAGTAGACAATGCTAAATTTTACAAGAAAACTTTATCGCAGGAAAGACTTGAGTCATTGCTCGTCTACAAAAATGGCGAAATTATAACATAAACGCAAAGTTATTTATTTTTTTGCCAATTTTCTATTTAGTTTTATTGTTATTTTTACTGCAACAAATACGAATTATTTCACTTATAACAAGTTCTAGTATTAGCTATTACAAGCGCTAAGTATCTAACAAGAGTTCACTGTATTGCTGTAGTTCCTCACGCTTTGTGCCGGCCGTTCTAGGCGCTTCAGTCTGGAACCGCGCGACTGCTATGGTCGCAGGTTCGAATCCTGCCTCGGCATGGATGTGTGTGATGTCCTTAGGTTAGTTAGGTTTAAATAATTCTAAGTTCTAGGGGACTGATGACCTCGCCGGCCGGGGTGGCCGAGCGGTTCTAGGCGCTACAGTCTGGAACCGCGCAACCGCTACGGTCGCAGGTTCGACTCCTGCCTCGGGCATGAATGTGTGTGGTGTCATTAGGTTAGTTAGGTTTAATTAGTTCTAAGTTCTAGGGGACTAATGACCTCAGAAGTTAAGTCCCATAGTGCTCAGAGCCATTTGAACCATTTGACTGATGACCTCAGATGTTGAGTCCCATAGTGCTCAGAGCCATTTGAACCTCACGCTTTGTGCAGCTAATTCCCTCACGCCTGACCTTACTACATTCTCAATATTACTCATCAGTACGCAGGTACTACTTTTTAAACTGATAACCGATACTTTGCAACACGCCCAGATACAGCAAGGCAGTTCTTGAAATACCGCTGTCGTCCGATATGTGGTTTACCTGAAGCGATGCATGCTCTTATTCAGATACAACTGTTACTCAAGTGATTCTGTTTCCTAGGATGCTTATCTCTCCACATACTTATCCTATATCACAAGTAGCACTGTATCTGTAGTAGCAAACTAGAAAATCTCTCACTGAGTAGTGTTATCCGCAGTTCGGATCGCACTTCCTAGACTCTTACTTCATCTTGTAACTTTACTCTTCACACATATCGTTGTCCATTAAGAAAACCTGATAAACGTAAATTTATCCACGTTATATGGAACAGGGTGAGAGGTTTGCGACTTTCTTACGAAATTTATGAGCAATGCGTTTTTATGTTTTTATGTTTCGTTCACAATGTTTCGTCTGGCAAGAAGCGTTTCGGCAACGTGGTGTTTTTGTTATTGTTGGGTGCGCCGTGAGGTTGGGTGCAGAAATTCCGTTGGGTTCCGCCTAAAAATTTACAGTGAGTTATTGTGTGGTTTAATATAAATGAGATGCACTTTAACTGCTTAACGTCTGCTAAAAATACACATATCAATGAGGGACATAGAGCTCTAAATAAAATAAAAAATATTCTTTACACTTAGAGTATTCTTTACAATGGATTAAAGTGGGTGTCTGGAAGACAATTACATACGTATTTATATATATCCATTGTAAAGAATACCCTGTGTACTTGTAAACGATGTTTTTTATTTTGTTTAGAGCTGTATGTGCCAAACTGATGCATGTATTCTTAGCAGACGTAATTTAAGGCTGTTTCATATAAAATAAGACGTATTAAAGCAGAAAATGTTATTGATAATAAATGTAATAGCAGAATAATGTGTGATTAGTAGATGGGCACCTGATAATGACAGCATGTTGCCAGAACGCGTCGTGCTAAACTGAATATTGGTATTAAAACTGACTGAAGCAGACAAATGTATTGTTTATTGAAAGCTGAAAACGTTTTCTATTATGTTCATTACTTCACCGCTATTATTTCTTGTAGACTGGTTCATTAAGTCGATACTATCATTAGTCGAGGCATGGAGTCGAAACGGTGCGCTGTTCAAAAGTGTAATTAACCAGGAGTTAGCCAAAACTTAACGTCACGATTTGAGTTGTGCAGGCATCAAGAAACCGCGAACACGCGAAAGTTTACAAGTTGTAAACAGGACAAGGGGCCGTAAGTCAGCAAAAACTCGAGACAAGCGATCTTGTCTGGATGAAAGAGCATTATACTGTTAAACGGTTTCGATTTAAAGAGGTAAGCAACTGGACAGACTGCAACAAAAGGAAGCTGGGCATGACGCCAAGTGGCGCATGAATAGGCAGTCTGTGCCGGCCGCTTGCTGAGGCAACTTGTAACGGCCAGAGAGAGGCGTCGGCAACGGGAAGGGGCCAGCCTGCTGCTCATCACGTGTTTGCGTGAGCGCCCACGCAGCGGCAGCCTCTACCCGTAAACACCTGTTGGCGCTCTGCAGGTACCGCTACAGTCCCAGTTCCCAGCTCTGCAGTGTCACACAGTCCACAGGCTCACTCCTGTGCTCCTAATTGCTACACGAATTACCACTCTTCAGTTTAGTGACCTTTATCATGCGATTAATTATTTTTACAATTCTAAACTTTCGTAGGGATATACCGATACCACAGCCTTCCTAGCCCTCTATCCTACTCTCCGAAAATCCCAACGGTCCTTTCAGTTCCATCTCAACAATTCACCTGCTGGAACAACAAGTGGTTCCTTGAGATAATCCTAGGTAATTACTTTAGGGCGAACCATTCGCACCTTCTGTCTTCATGACTTTCCCTAACCATTTATGACAGTTCCATCCAATCAAATCATGTATTAAAGCATTTCTTCCTAACATTCAATCGTAAGCTAACGTCGGAAAAAACTGGAAATTTGTGGTAAGGTCTTATGGGACCAAACTACTAAGGTCATTGCCGGCCGTTGTGGCCGAGCTGTTCTAGGCGGTTCAGTCTGGAACCGCGCGACCGCTACGGTCGCAAGTTCGAATCCTTGTGCCAACTGATCTTGTACTTCCCGGATTTCTCTTTAGTGTTGCGTATTAATTTGATTCTGATTTTGTTTGAATTTCTTAATTTGTTCATACTCTTCTGTGTCAGTGAAGGCTACAGGTCTTGTGTCATTCAGATCATCATCTACCTTTGTAGATAAGTTAGTGAACTGATCTGAAAGTTCGGCTACTTTATCTGATAGTGAAATTATTTCCTCTGTGTGCTTTTCTGAACCAAGTTTCAGAGTGTCCATTTGTGTTGAAATCGTATCTACTGTGTCCTTTAAGTTTTCCTGAGCTTTTTCCAGTTGCGTAACCGAATCGGTAGATGCAACTGAGTCAATTTTAGCTTGAAAGGTCTCATGATTTTCATGAACTACAGTTTGCAGTTCTTTTATGGCTGCTTCGTGATTCTGTAATGCATTTTCATGCCGCGAAAAAATAGGTTGAAAATGCTCACAAATTTGTGCTTTTACGTCATTACAGACTTTTTGACATTTCGATTCAATGTTATGTAACTCAGTAGTTAAATCTTCACGTGTTTGTTCAAGCGTGGTGTCTAACTTCCGAAGATTTTGTTCCATTGTGTCTAACTTTTGAAGCTTTTGCTGTGTTTGTCTCTGGTGTTGTTCCATTGTGTCTAACTTTTGAAGATTTGAACGAAGGTGCTGTGATATACAAATGATTAACTTTTTAGAGCATTCACAGAACGTTGGCGCCGGTGGCGACACCTACAACGTGCTGACACGAGGAAAGTTTCCAACCGATTTCTCATACACAAACAGCAGTTGACCGGCGTTGCCTGGTGAAACGTTGTTGTGATGCCTCGTGTAAGAAGGAGAAATGCGTACCATCACGTTTCCGACTTTGATAAAGGTCGGATTGTAGCCTATTGCGATTGCGGTTTATCGTATCGCGACATTTCTGCTCACGTTGGTGGAGATCCAATGACTGTTAGCATTATATGGAATCGGTGGATTCAGGAGGGTAATACGGAACGCCGTGCTGTGTCCCAACGGACTCGTATCACTATCAGTCGAGATAACCGGCATCTTATCCGCATGGCTGTAACGGATCGTGCAGCCACGTCTCGATTACTGAGTCAATAGATGGGGACGTTTGCAAGACAAGAACCGTCTGCACGAACAGTTCGACGACGTTTGCAGCATGGACTATCAGCCCCGACACCATGGCTGCGGTTACTCTTGATGCTGAATCACAGACAGGAGCGCCTGCGATGGTGTACTCAACGACGAGCCTGTGTGCACGAATGGCAAAACGTCATTTTTTCGGATGCATCCAGGTTCTGTTTGCAGTATCCGTGTTTGGCGACAATGCGGTGAACGCACAAATGAAGCGTGTATTCGTCATCGCCGTACGGGCTCATCATCCGGCGTGATGGTATGTTGTGCCATTGGTAACACGTCTCGGTCATCTCTTGTTCGCATTGACGGCACTGTGAACAGTGGACGTTAGATTTCAGATGTGTTACGACCCGTGGCTCTATCCTTCATTCGATCCCTGCGAAACCCTATATTTCAGCAGGATAATGCCCGACCGCATGTCGCAGGTCCTATACGGCCCTTTCTGGATACAGAAAATGTTCGACTGCTGCCATGGCCAGCACATTCTCCAGATCTCTCAGGAATTGAAAACGTCTGGTCAATGGCGACCGAGCAACTGGCTCGTTACAATACACCAGTCACTACTCTTGATGAACTGTGGTATCGTGTTGAAACTGCATGGGCCGCTGTACCTGTACACGCCATCCAAGCTCTGTTTGACTTAATGCCCAGGCGTATCAAGGCCGTTATTACAGCCAGAGGTGGTTGTTCTGGGTAGTGATTTCTCAAGATCTATGCACCCAAATTGCGTGAAAATGAAATCACATGTGAGTTGTAGTATAAAATATTTGTCGAATGAATACCCGTTTATCATCTGCATTTCTTCTTGGTGTAGCAATTTAAAGGCCAGCGAAAATTTCACAAATTATTTGAAAATGAACATTTTCTGGAGAGTCAGATTTAATTTTAGTAGTAACAGAAGTACAGTAGTATGAACACGTAACTTTCAATTTGTACTATACTTCCCTTAGTCGCGAAATTTTAACGTGGAAACGCTTTCGTCTCAGTGTGGTGTGGTGCTGGGCGTGTCGCTACATGTGTGCTGGAGTTGGGGGAGGGCGCAGCGGACGGCGGCGCGTCCTTGCCCTTGTGGTGGTGTGGCGTGGCGAGCCGCGATCGCTAGCGGGAGCGCTCTTTCCCCGCGTCTCTGCTGCCGCCTCGTCTTCTTTCGCCACGAGGGCAGGCAGCGTCGAGTAACGCGACTAACGGCACCGCCGCTGGTCACAACCTGCCGCCATGACACCAATTTTACTTTCGACACGTGCTGCCCGCAACAGGTGCTGAGCGGAACACAGAACACTGTACTTGCCTTGTTGTGCACCGTTCTGCAGTTTGTTACGAGAGCCGGCTTATTAGACTCAGTACCATAATGGCCTCCTCGATCCTGGAGGTCCTACGAGGTTGCTGGAAGCCGCTTCCTTCATCGTTCTGTTGTACTAGTGAGACTTCAGTATGTTTAGCTATAGAGCACAACAGAATACAAGCTCGAGAACGAAGTGCTGGGATTAGGGAGGGTGTAACACAGGGTTGCAGCCTTTCGCCCCTGCTGTTCAATTTATACATCGAAGAACCAATGACGGAAATGAAAGGAAGGTCTAAGAATAGGATTAAAATGTGGGATGAAAGGATATAAATGATATTTCTATCCTCTGTGAAAGTGAAGAAGGCCTCTTGAATGGAATGAACAGCATAATGAGTACAGAATTGACAGTAAAGCCGAACAAAAACGAAAGTAATGAGGAGTAGCAGAAATGAAATTGCTGTTTCGTCAAAACAGCGATAAATATCTGAATTGGGAACCACGAAGTAAACGAAGTTAGGGAAATCTGTTACCTTGGAAGCAAAATAATGTGATGGATGAAGCAAGGAGGACATAAAAAGCGGATCAGCTAAGCAAAGAGGGTATTCCTGGTCAAGAGAAGCCTGCTAGTATCAAACATCAGCCTTAATCTAAGGAAGAAATTTCTGAGTAGGTACATTTGGACCACAGCGTTGTGTGGTCGTGAACCGTGGACTGTGGGAACAACGATATAGAAGACCGTTTCTAATGACACCGATGTCAATGGGACGTTAAGTGCTATTCTTTTTTTTTTCTTCCTTCGAAAAAGAAAAAATCGAAGGATCTGAGAATTAGTGTTATAGAAAGATTGTGAAAGTGAGGTCTCACGCAATTCTCCACAGAATAGGTGGAACACGTCTTAAGACATCATGGGATAACTTCCATCATACTAGAGGGAGCTGTAAAGGATAAAAACTGTAGGGGAAGACAGTTTGAATACATGCAACAAATAATTGATGACGTAATTTGTGTTACTCTGAGATGTAGAGGTCGGCACAAAAGAACAATTCTTGGTGGACCGCATCAAACTAATCAGAAGACTCATAATTCAGAAAACAATGTGGTTGAAACAGGTGCCAGAGACAGCCGATTCACGGGAAGTTGTTATGAATGTCTTGTCTGAAAACTACGTCGAGTAGACAAAGAACCAGCTCTTTGCGGTAACGTTTAAAACCCTCTAGCAACTAACAGACCCGGACTTTTCGATCAGTTAACGTAGATGAAAGCATCAGTAATCAGTAGGCTGTTGTAGCATCAGTGACTACAGATGTTAGAAAGGATGTTAATAAAGGCGGGAAAATACTTTTGATTAGTCAGAGTGCCTCGAATGCAGAGTAACCAACGTCAACCATTCAGCACTGATGACGAAGTTCTGGAGCACAAATGGATCAAATTCAAAACTGAACTGATTGTCGAATCTCGCCTGATATCTGTGTCTACCGAGGAAGGTTTCGAGGAGTGAGGAACACCCACAGTGGTTTAATACCCGTTTTGGAAAGTTAGTACAAAAGCAAAGAGAAAAATCAACAGCCGTAAATAACATTTGGAATGTGATATGATGATAACTAGACCCTACATTACGTCGGATCCCCCTTCAGGTGATAGAGTAAGAAAGTATATTCATTTTCCGCCTCCCCCCCCCCCGCCCACACACACTAAACACACTTACACAGGACAGAGAATGAAAAGTATATATACAAATTCGGCCATTTACGCATGAAGCGTGTCAGTGCGACACACGACCTTGGTATTGCATATTCGACTAAGTAATGAGCATTACTCTCTTACACGCTTAAATAGATATTCAAACGTGCACCAGATCTTCATACTTTTCTGTTGGTCCAGAAATAAATTAAACGTAACTATCCTGTACGGCATACGGAGCATTGTGGAGAAGGTTCCGCATTTGTAGTCTTGATTTGTTATTTAATAAGCACCAGTTCCCGTTTTATTTTTCACCAGTTCCCGTTTTATTTTCCTTTAATTGCTTCCAACGGTTTCGGTTCCCAAAGCCATATTCCAGTGGCTATAACTATCGCTGAGAGAGTATACTGACACAGCCTCTCATGGCGATAAACATGTAGGATGTGGCCAATTGATAAATAAAGAAATAGTCACTGGAAAATGTCCTTTGGAACTGAACCCATTTGCGCCAATTAACAGCAAAATAAAGATGCAAATGGTGTATTTATTTGATTGCTCCATGACTGTAAAGGAAACGCTGCTTCCAGTTCTGCGGCATGTCCAATTCCAGCGTTATACAGAGACACAAAACTAAATTGAGAAACTAAGAGATACGGAAAGAATGACACAAATGCTCTCTCCTAAAAAAAAAGGGAAAGGGCAAAAAGAAAAAAAATGCACACTGGTACAAAATTTGAAGACTTAGCGGTACCTGAGAAATACTTTATTTTCTTTCTCGGTCTGAACGAAATTCCTTGGTTTCTGATATTCGTGAACGGCAATTTTTGATCTGCTTAACCGTTATTTTGCTGTTGTTTCACAGTTTCTGCATAATAAGATATTTCATAGTGACTGGTTATCGCTTGAAAGGATGTTCTAGTGAGAAGAACGTATCGAAAATTTTTACAAGTAGTGGGCTAATTTACTTATATGGATATGGTGTCTGTTCTTTCGGACATGTCCGGTCATAGTGGGCTAATGCTGTACGATTGGAGGGATCGAATGGTATATTACTAGCAAACATTACCGGTTGATGTTCGCAGTCCCACAGAGGTGTTTCAACGTATTTCCGCTGGGATATGAAGCTACTGTTATTTTATCGCTACCCCATCCCAACAGCACCATTCATCCGGTACGCAGTACCCGCAAGAATGCGGTCTCGTGAATGTCTTTCTTTAGTCCCAAGCTCGATTAAGGCGGACGCACCTGAGACTGCGGTGAGCATAGGATTAAGTGGCTTGAATGTTTTTGGTGGAGCCATTCCGGCTGCTTCCGACGAAGAATGCCCGAAGCCGCAGTAATCGAATTGTACAGCGCGGCGGCAGCGGCCAACCAGCCGTTCTGCGGTTCTACCCGTACCACACACGGAGCGCAGCTGCGGTTTTACCCGCGTGGGATGCTAGCGGAAGCTACGACTCAGATAAGGCTCCGCGGCCTGCGTCCGGCAAGGCGTGTTCTCTCCCGAATCACATAACGTTCCTGAAATCAGCTTTTTTATGTGGAATCAGTGTTTCGGGTAAGCAATATCGTCTCCAGTACCGTGAAGATACGTTCCTGTAGTTATTCTAAGCATACCACACTTCTTATGGGCATCCATTATCTGCTTAAGATTACAGTATATAAAATTGATCGTTTATTTTGCTGTCTACGTTGTATTTTTTTTTTTTTGACATGAGCATTTTCGATCCAAAATTGACCATCCTAAGATCTACGTAGTTGCATAAGCAACTCGTCGAATTTGTACGAAAGATCGGTTTTCTAATATGCAGTTCCATGCCTATGCAACTTCACACATCTGAAGATGATCAACTCCGATCGAACTAGTCATTACATAAAAATAGACGCGCAACTGAGACGGGAGAATAAACAATAAATTTTAAATATAAGTGCAATTATGGAACCTCTCGCGACGAATATGTCGGCAACAGTGAGTGATTACGGTACTCTCTCCAAAGGAGTTACCAGGAAAGATAACCACCGGGGAAGCTTATCAAACATGGACGCTGGTTTACAGTAATACATTGGCACTCCAGCAGTGACTCCTCAACCCGTCCTGGCCCGCACTGACTGCTAACGCCATGCGGCAGTGCTGCTTGTGTACTGGTTATTCTTCCTGTCTTACTGTTCCTGTTAATAGACAAATGGTTCAAATGGCTCTATGCACTATGGGACTTAACTTTTGAGGTAATCAGTCCCCTAGAACCTAGCACTACTTAAACCTAACTAACCTAAGGACATCACACACATCCATGCCCGAGGCAGGATTCGAACCTGCCACCGTAGCGGTCGCGCGGTTCCAGACTGTAGCGCCCAGAACCGTTCGGCCACACCGGCCGGCTCTTAATAGATGTTGATGAAACCATTATCGCACTAGCGTAATTAGGGACCGCTCTATCGAATAGACAGGTAAAATTCAGCTTTAAAAATAATTTCCTTTGTTTTAACTGTCTAGCTCGCAAACAAGATACAACAATATATCTGATAACCAGTTTCGGTTGTTCAAACAACCATCCTCAGATCAAATATGGTATAGACGTTATGTCATTGTATACAGTAAGGGTAGGCCGCATCGTCTGCATATCTAGGTACAATCTCAAATAAGGGGCAACTTCAGTAAAGTGCTAGCTATCTCGTTTCCTAGCCTGCACTTAACTGAAGTTGCCTCTTGTATGAGAATGTACCAACATACGCACACGACATGGGCTAACCTTGATATATACGTTCAATAAGATCTTCATCCTTATTGATCTGAGGATGGTTGTGTGAACAACAGGAACCAGTTATCAGTTTTTATGATAGACTGGTAGCGATCCTGATTTAGGTTTTCCGTGGCTTCCCTACATCGCTTCAAGCAAATACCGGGATGGCCGGCCGGGGTGGCCGAGCGGTTCTAGGCGCTACAGTCTGGAACCACGCGACCGCTACGGTCGCAGGTTCGAATCCTGCCTCGGGCGTGGATGTGTATGATGCCCTTAGGTTAGTTAGGTTTAAGTAGTTCTAAGTTCTAGGGGACTGATGACCTCACCAGTTAAGTCCCATAGCGCTCAGAGCCATTTGAACCATTTGAAATACTGGGATGGTTCCTTTGAAAGGGCACCGCCGCCTTCCTGCCCCATCCTTCTCTAATCCTATGGCACCGATGACCTCGTTGTTTGGTCCCACCCCCCGAATCAACCAACTGGTTGCGATCTACATCTACATCTACATGCATACTCTGCAAATCACATTCAATTGCCTGGCAGAGGGTTCATCGAACAACCTTCACAATTCTCTATTGTTCCAATCTCGTATAGGCGTGGGAAGAATGAACACCTATACCTTTCTGTATGATCTCTGATTTCCCGTATTTTATCGCGGTGATCGTTCCTCCCTACATCTACATCTATACTCCGCGAGCCACCTTACGGTGTGTGGCGGAGGGTACTTATTGTACCACTATCTGATCCCCCCTTCCCTGTTCCATTCACGAATTGTGCGTGGGAAGAACGACTGCTTGTAAGTCTCCGTATTTGCTCTAACTTCTCGGATCTTTTCGTTGTGATCATTACGCGAGATATATGTGGGCGGTAGTAATATGTTGCCCATCTCTTCCCGGAATGTGCTCTCTCGTAATTTCGATAATAAACCTCTCCGTATTGTGTAACGCCTTTCTTGAAGTGTCCGCCACCGGAGCTTGTTCAGCATCTCCGTAACGCTCTCGCGCAGACTAAATGTCCCCATGACGAATCGCGCTGCTTTTCGCTGGATCATGTCTATCTCTTCTATTAATCCAACCTGGTAAGGGCCCCATACTGATGAGCAATACTCAAGAATCGGACGAACAAGCGTTTTGTAAGCTACTTCTTTCGTCGATGAGTCACATTTTCTTAGAATTCTTCCTATGAATCTCAACCTGGCGCCTGCTTTTCCCACTATTTGTTTTATGTGATCATTCCACTTCAGATCGCTCCGGATAGTAACTCCTAAGTATTTTACGGTCGTTACCGCTTCCAATGATTTACCACCTATGGCATAATCGTACTGGAATGGATTTCTGCCCCTATGTATGCGCATTATATTACATTTATCTACGTTTAGGGAAAGCTGCCAGCTGTCGCACCATGCATTAATCCTCTGCAGGTCCTCCTGGAGTACGCACGAGTCTTCTGATGTTGCTACTTTCTTGTAGACAACCGTGTCATCTGCAAATAGCCTCACGGAGCTACCGATGTTGTCAACTAAGTCATTTATGTATATTGTAAACAATAAAGGTCCTATCACGCTTCCCTGCGGTACTCCCGAAATTACCTCTACATCTGCAGATTTTGAACCGTTAAAAATGACATGTTGTGTTCTTTCTTCTAGGAAATCCTGAATCCAATCACAAACCTGGTCCGATATTCCGTAAGCTCGTATTTTTTTCACTAAACGTAAGTGCGGAACCGTATCAAATGCCTTCCTGAAGTCCAGGAATACGGCATCAATCTGCTCGCCAGTGTCTACGGCACTGTGAATTTCTTGGGCAAATAGGGCGAGCTGAGTTTCACATGATCTCTGTTTGCGGAATCCATGTTGGTTATGATGAAGGAGATTTGTATTATCTAAGAACGTCATAATACGAGAACACAAAACATGTTCCATTATTCTACAACAGATTGACGTAAGCGAAATAGGCCTATAATTATTCGCATCTGATTTATGACCCTTCTTGAAAATGGGAACGACCTGCGCTTTCTTCCAGTCGCTAGGTACTTTACGTTCTTCCAGCGATCTACGATAAATTGCTGATAGAAAGGGGGCAAGTTCATTAGCATAATCACTGTAGAATCTTAAGGGTATCTCGTCTGGTCCGGATGCTTTTCCGCTACTAAGTGATAGCAGTTGTTTTTCAATTCCGATATCGTTTATTTCAATATTTTCCATTTTGGCGTCCGTGCGACGGCTGAAGTCAGGGACCGTGTTACGATTTTCCGCAGTGAAACAGTTTCGGAACACTGAATTCAGTATTTCTGCCTTTCTTCGGTCGTCCTCTGTTTCAGTGCCATCGTGGTCAACGAGTGACTGAATAGGGGATTTAGATCCGCTTACCGATTTTACATATGACCAAAACTTTTTAGGGTTCTTGTTTAGATTGTTTGCCAATGTTTTATGTTCGAATTCGTTGAATGCTTCTCTCATTGCTCTCTTTACGCTCTTTTTCGCTTCGTTCAGCTTTTCCTTATCAGCTATGATTCGACTACTCTTAAACCTATGATGAAGCTTTCTTTGTTTCCGTAGTACCTTTCGTACATGATTGTTATACCACGGTGGATCTTTCCCCTCGCTTTGGACCTTAGTCGGTACGAACTTATCTAAGGCGTACTGGACGATGTTCCTGAATTTTTTCCATTTTTGTTCCACATCCTCTTCCTCAGAAATGAACGTTTGATGGTGGTCACTCAGATATTCTGCGATTTGTGCCCTATCACTCTTGTTAAGCAAATATATTTTCCTTCCTTTCTTGGTATTTCTTATTACACTTGTAGTCATTGATGCAACCACTGACTTATGATCACTGATACCCTCTTCTACATTCACGGAGTCGAAAAGTTCCGGTCTATTTGTTGCTATGAGGTCTAAAACGTTAACTTCACGAGTTGGTTCTCTAACTATCTGCTCGAAGTAATTCTCGGACAAGGCAGTCAGGATAATGTCACAAGAGTCTCTGTCCCTGGCTCCAGTTCTGATTGTGTGACTCTCCCATTCTATACCTGGTAGATTGAAGTCTCCCCCTATTACAATAGTATGATCACGAAACTTCTTCACGACGTTCTGCAGGTTCTCTCTGAGGCGCTCAACTACTACGGTTGCTGATGCAGGTGGTCTATAGAAGCATCCGACTATCATATCTGACCCACCTTTGATACTTAACTTAACCCAGATTATTTCACATTCGCATTCGCTAATAACTTCACTGGATATTATTGAATTCTTTACTGCTATAAATACTCCTCCACCATTGGCGTTTATCCTATCCTTGCGGTATATATTCCATTCTGTGTCTAGGATTTCGTTACTGTTCACTTCCGGTTTTAACCAACTTTCCGTTCCTAATACTATATGCGCACTATTTCCTTCAATAAGAGATACTAATTCAGGAACCTTGCCCTGGATACTCCTGCAGTTTACCAATATTACGTTAACTTTTCCTGTTTTTGGTCTCTGAGGACGGACGTTCTTTATCAACGATGATAATGTCCTCTCTGGTAAGCCGTCAGGTATTTTATCGTTTCGCCCAAGGGGGGTCCCTCTAACCTAAAAAACCCCCGTGTGCACACCACACGTACTCTGCTACCCTAGTAGCTGCTTCCGGTGTGTAGTGCACGCCTGACCTGTCTAGGGGGGCCCTACAGTTCTCCACCCAATAACGGAGGTCGATGAATTTGCAACCATTATAGTCGCAGAGTCGTCTGAGCCTCTGGTTTAGACCCTCCACACGGCTCCAAACCAGAGGACCGCGATCGACTCTGGGCACTATGCTGCAGATATTAAGCTCAGCTTGCACTCCGCGTGCGATGCTGATTGTCTTCACCAAATCAGCCAGCCGCCGGAAGGAACCAAGGATGGCCTCAGAACCCAAGCGGCAGGCTATGCAGTTCGGTGTCAACAAAACATTTTCGCATTCGGAGGAGAAGGTTGGTGATTAGAATTTTGTGAGAAGATTCCGTCGCAACGAAAAACGCCTTTCTTTTAATGATTTCCAGCCCAAGCCCTGTATCGTATCTGTGACACTCTCTCCCATATTTCACGATAATACAAAACGTGCTGCCTTTCTTTGAACTTTTTTGATGTACTCCGTCAGTCCTACTTGGTAAGGATCCCACACCGGGCAGCAGTATGCTAAAAGGGGACGGACAAGCGTAGTGTAGACAGTCTCCTTAGTAGGTCTGTTACATTTTCTGAGTGTCCTGCCATTAAAACGCAGTCTTTGGTTAGCCTTCCCGACAACATTTTCTATGTGTTCCTTCCAATTTAAGTTGTTCGTAATTGTAATACCTAGATATTTAGCTGAATTTACGGCTTTTAGATTAGACTGATTTATTGTGTAACCGAAGTTTAACGAATTCCTTTTAGCATTCATGTGGATGACCTCACACTTTTCGTTATTTAGGATCATATGCCACTTTTCGCACCATTCAGATATCTTTTCTAAATCGTTTTGCAGTTTGTTTTGATCTTATGATGATTGTATTAGTCGATAAACGACAGCGTCATCTGCAAACAATCGAAGACGGCTGCTCAGATTGTCTCCAAAATCATTTATATAGATAAGGAACAGCAGAGGGCCTATAACACTACCTTGAGGAACGCCAGAAATAACTTCTGTTTTGCTCGATGACTTTCCGTCAATTACTACGAACTGTGACCTCTCTCACAGGAAATCACAAATCCAGTCACATAACTGAGACGATATTCCATAGCCACGCAATTTCACTACGAGCCCCTTGTGTGGTACAGTGTCAAAAGCCTTCCGGAAATCCAGAAATACGAAATCAATTTGAAATCCCTTATCAATAGCACTCAACACTTCATGTGAATAAAGAGGTAGTTTGTTTCACAGGAACGATGCTTTCTAAACCCATTTTGTATCATTAAAAAAAAAAAAAACTATGTGTTTACCAGGCGCTGAAGTACGCAACGCTATAGACCTTTACACATTACACTGCCGTCTTCGTTCGTTGTACGTAATACTTGTGATGCTATCTTGCAGTGGCAGATCAAATAAATGCAGCTGTGTATAGAGACACTTGTGCACTTGGTTACATTTTGATGTACAGACTTTTCGATCACCTTATTATTTAAGGGTTCTTGTTGTGGTCTTCAGTCCAGAGACTGGTTTGATGCAGCTCTCCATGCTGCTCTATCCTGTGCAAGCTTCTTCATCTCCCAGTACCTACTGCAACATAGATCCTTCTGAGTTTGTTTAGTGTATTCATCTGTTGATCTCCCTTTACGATTTTTTCACTCCACGCTGCCCTCCAATACTAAATTGGTGATCCCTTGATGAATATGTCCTACCAACCGATCCCTTCTTCTAGTCAAGTTGTGCCACAAACTCCTCCCCAATCCTATTCAGTACCTCCTCATTCGTTATGTGATCTACCCATCTAATCTTCAGCATTCTTCTGTAGCACCACATTTAGAAAGCTTCTATTCTCTTCTTGTCCAAACTATTTATCGTCCATGTTTCACTTCCATACATGGCTACACTCCATACATATACTTTCAGAAACGACTTCCTGACACTTAAATCTATACTCGATATTAGCAAAGTTCTCTTCTTCAGAAACGCTTTCCTTGCCATTGCCAGTCTACATTTTATATCCTCTCTACTTCGACCATCATCAGTTATTTTGCTCTCCAAATAGCAAAACTCCTTTACTACTTTAAGTGTCTCATTTCCTAGTCTAATTCCCACAGCATCGCCCGACTTAATTCGACTGCATTCTATTATTCTCGTTTTACTTTTGTTGATGTTCATCTTATATCCTCCCTTCAAGACACTGTCCATTCCGTTCAACTGCTCTTCCAAGACCTTTGCTGTGTCTGACAGAATTACAATGTCATCGGCGAACCTCAAAGTTTTTATTTCTTCTCCCTCGATTTTAATATCTACTCCGAATTTTTCTTTTGTTTCCTTTACTGCTTGCTCAATATACAGATTGAATAACATCGGGGAGAGACTACAACCCTGACTCACTCCCTTCCCAACCACTGCTTCCCTTTCATGTCCCTCGACTCTTATAACTGCCATCTGGTTTCTATACAAATTGTAAATAGCCTTTCGCTCCCTGTATTTTACCCCTGCCACCTTCAGAATTTGAAAGAGAGTATTGCAGTCAACATTGTCAAAAGCTTTCTCTAAGTCTACAAATGCTAGAAACGTAGGTTTGCCTTTCCTTAATCTATTTTCTAAGATAAGTCGTAGGGTCAGTATTGCCTCACGCGTTCCAATATTTCTACGGAATCCAAACTCATCTTTCCCGAGGTCGGCTTCTTCCAGTTTTTCCATTCGTCTGTAAAGAACTCGCGTTAATATTTTGTAGTCGTGGCTTATTAAACTGATAGTTCGGTAATTTTCACAGCTGTCTACACCTGCTTTCTTTGGGATTGGAATTATTATATTATTAGCCGTCCATGGTGGCCGAGCGGTTCTAGGCGCTTCAGTCTGGAAACGCGCGACCGCTACCGTCGCAGGTTCGAATCCTGCCTCGGGCGTGGATGTGTGTGATGTCCTTAGGTTAGTTAGGTTTAAGTAGTTCTAAGTTCTAGGGGACTGATGACCTCAGCTGTTAAGTCCCATAGTGCTCAGAGCCATTTGAACCATTTATTATATTATTCTTGAAGTCTGAGGGTATTTCGCCTGTCTCATACATCCTGGTTACTAGATGGTAGAGTTCTGTTAGACCTCCCAAGGCTGTTAGTAGTTCTAATGGAATGTAGCCTACTCCAGGGGCCCTGTTTCGACTTAGGTCTTTCAGTGCTCTGTCAAACTCTTCACGCAGTGTGTCCGCAGCTCGTGGTCGTGCGGTAGCGTTCTCGCTTCCCACGCCCGGGTTCCCGGGTTCGATTCCCGGAGGGGTCAGGGATTTTCTCTGCCTCTTGATGACTGGGTGTTGTGTGATGTCCTTAGGTTAGTTAGGCTTAAGTAGTTCTAGGAGACTGATGACCTCAGCTCTTAAGTCGCATAGTGCTCAGAGCCATTTGAACCATTTATTATATTATTCTTGAATTCTGAGGGTATTTCGCCTGTCTCATACATCCTGCTCACTAGATGGTAGAGTTCTGTTAGGCCTCCCAAGGCTGTTAGTAGTTCTAATGGAATGTAGCCTACTCCCGGGGCCTTGTTTCGACATAGGTCTTTCAGTGCTCTGTCAAACTCTTCACGCCGTATCATATCTCCCATTTAAGGGTATTAAGAAAAATTGCAATAGCGACCAGCCCCGGTTTCCCGTATTTATACTCGATTCAGATAATAATGTTTTGTATAATTGTGTCGTTTCTTACTGGAGCCTGTCGTCAGACCAGGGAGCTGCTAAAGCCGTGACCTGACTTTGGGGAACAGTTAGTCTGTGCTGAAGCGACGTGTGTAGGTAAGCAGATCCGTGCGCCACTTTCTGGGGACTTCCCCCGGCGGGAGCGGGCGCACAATGGCGCTGCCCGCTTCTTGCCGGGCCAGGGATCACACTGCTCCGGCGGCGGCGACAGTATTTCCTCGTCAGCGTCCAGAAGGCCGCGCTCCGTGCCGTGCTGCCTCCCAGAAGACGACGCGCAGGCGCGCTGCACTGTCTGCGTGGCGTGGCGTTGCGTTGCGTGGCCGCGCATAGCTGCCCGCTGTCGCAGCCGCGGGGTCTGCCGCCTGCTGCAGCTGCGCCGGCGGCAGTCGGTTCCGCATTGCATTGCAGGAGGAGGGCTCTGCAGTCTGCAGCCGACCAGTGCACGCCGCTTTGTTTTTTACTCGCGAGAACCTACCGGAGGCGGAATCCCTGTCCTAGCAGAAAAGAAAGCTATTAGAAAGAACCTCTACAAGTCTTTGTCATCCGCTGAAAATCCAGTCTTCGTACCACCGTGAAATCCGGGAATTGTGGTCCCATTTCACGTTCTGCAATAAATCAGTGAGCAAATGGGAAACTTGAAACGTTCCTCTCCTCCGTCTTCGAAGCTTACTAGCCGAGTCTCACGCGAGGCCGTGTCCACGATCCAGACACTCTTAAGCCGGCCTTAAGCCGTCGGTGCACGCACCGTGTATTCGAACGTTGAGTTTCTGACGTCATACCGCGGAAAAAGCATGTTGGCGAATCTTTCCGAAGAATTCGGTTCGTGAGCCGTGTTCCGGCCCGGGTGCTAGCTGGCTGGTTCAAATGGCTCTGAGCACTATGGGACTTAGCTTCTGAGGTCATCAGTCCCCTAGGACTTAGAACTACTTAAACCTACCTAACCCAAGGACATCACACACATCCATACCCGAGGCAGGATTCGAACCTGCGACCGTAGCGGTCGCGCGTTTCCAGACTGAAGCGCGTAGAACCGCTCGGCCACTCCGGCCGGCCGCCCGAGTGCTCACAGCGCTCAGTCGACAGCCACATTTACCCCACCGCCACGTCTCTCTGAGCGTGACGTGGGGGAAGAGGAGGAAACCACAAACGCTCCTCATTTAAATGGCAGTACAGCCGAACTACATGCGACTTGGTTTTATATTTCACGTTTCTCAACCACAAAGATGACAAACAAAACAAATTTGCAGGATCATTGAGTTGTTTTTGGGGCAGCGAAGACATAATTTTTATTTGATACAAAATCCGGCGTGCAGGCAGATGCCGATAATTTCAGATTTTCTCTTTTATCTTGCTACATAATCGTGACTTACTTAATTTCAAAATCGAAAAGACGTCTGTCACACACATTTCTTTCTTTCTTTCTGGAGGCCATAGTCCCGCTCCATCGCGGGATCAGCCTTGTTGCTACTGATTTGGCAGTGTTAGTTACAGAGGGTGGCCGGATGCCCTCCCTGCCGCCACCCCGAACCCCACAGCACGGAATAAGTGTACCCCAGCTATCTGCGTCTGGTGCACGTCATGGAATAGCGCGAACGTGTTTCAAATGTCGGCACGGCGTGTAACTAAGGCGGAACGTGGGGAGCAGCTCGGTAGTCACCTAGCGGGATGAGGAAAACCGCCTAAAATCTACACCCAGGCGGGCCGGCATACCGGCCCTCGTCGTTAATCCGCCGGGCGGATTCGATCCGGGGCCGGCGCGCCTACCCGAGTCGAGGAAGCAGCGCATTAACACTCTCGGCTACCCTGGTGGGTGCCTATCACACACACACACACACACACACACACACACACACATGTTGCTCGAAATATCGTAGCCCTTTTGCAACCTCGTTTTGGAGACGTGAAAACTACCTGAGGAAAGCAATGTAGATGTCTTGGACAGTTTTAACCGTAAAAGGATTTGTCTTTAAAACGGGAACTACTTCGCAGATCAGTCAGTTACATCCACACATGCACAGAGGAGCTTTCAACTGAAAGGGCAAACGGTCTCGAAAATCGTTCGGAAATAGGTGCAAGGTTATCAGTGTCCTCAAAACGTTTAGGAAACTTTTCTTGTAATTCTTTCAAGGCTACAATAAATTCTTCAGACCTCGCGTTTCCTCTAACGGCAGCGAGCATAGGGAAGTCGGCTGTATTTGAAAGAATGTGTACCTTCTACAATGCAGTTTACTTCTTAAAGGCATCCCCATCAAATCTGAAAGAAGTCGTTTCTCCCTTGCAAGCATGCGGTCAAGTCCACTTAAAATGCGAGGTCTGCAATCCAGTTCGGATGTTCTAATTTTCTTTGTAAAAAAAATGTAAATTTGTGGTAAGATCTTACGCTATGGACAACACACACACACACACACACACACACACACACACACACACGCACACACACACACCCATGCCCGAGGGAGGAATCGAACCTCCGACGGGGACAGCCGCGCAGACCGTGACAAGATGCCCCAGACCATGTGGCTACCCCGCGCGGCTCCAATTTTCTCTCCTGTACTCCTTTTTATTTCATAAAATAGCGGATATTAAATCGAAAAATCGTTCCAGGCATGCCCTTTGACTAAACCAATGTGCTTTGCAGTACTATATAAGGCCTGCATACTCTTCGTTCAGTTCCATCGATAACTGTTGCCCATGACAGTGGAATAATGCGAGCGACTTAAGAAATTTTGCTATTCGTACCACTGATTTCTTCACGTGCTCCATGGCTGCAGATTTGGCACAAAGTGATTTTTACTGTGCAGAACGATGAATCTCGTCCGTCGATCGTTGCAATTTTTTGCTCTTTCATTCTCAACTAAATCTTTAAATTCTTTCAGCATGGTACTATAATTCGCAGCGAATTTGAAGTACTGCCATTTCCACTCGTTTTTAAAGGCTTGTGACGATAGATCGCCAGAGTGCCTCCTTTTGTAGTAACAGCCATTGGTCCTATGAGACTCTTTCGTATCGCTAGCAAATAGCGAAGGGAAAATGGTGCTGACGCGACGGCTCTGCCGAACTGAAGAGAATCGTGCCAACCGAAGAATGCGACACCGCGGTGACTAAATGAAATGTTGCACTGTGCCAGGTGCTTCTGGGAAGGACTGAGCAAAGCCGGGACAGGCAGGTTCAAAATGGTTCAAATGGCTCTGAGCACTATGGGACTTAACATCTGAGGTCATCAGTCCCCTAGGACTTAGAACTATTTAAACCTAACTAACCTAAGGACGTCACACACATCCATGCCCGAGGCAGGATTCGAACCTGCAGTCGTAGCGGTGGCGCGGTTCCAGACTGTAGCGCCTCGAACCGCTCGGCCACCCCGGCCGGCGGACAGGCAGGGCCGTGGTCCGCCCTCGGTCAGCGCACGCTGCACGCGTCAAGTTTACCACGCCCTGGTCGGTCCTGCTGTAGCAGTTCAGTTATTCTGAACTTAAGTTTGAACGTAGTCTAATGAGATGGATGAACGCCACCTACATCAACTCTTCAGTACAGAGTCGCGAGACGCCATTTTCTCTTTCAATTGAAGCTCCATACGTTTATATGCCATTTCTAAGCCCAGCAAACCGCGGATATCTCGAAAACCCTTAGGATGTGTTGAAATAAACCGACGCGAAACGTCATTTTTTTTTTTTTGCTAACCTACGCGTTTTCAATTCCAGTTACAAAATGATCTAGAGAGAATTTCTGTATGGTGCGAAATGTGACAATTGGCACTAAACAAAGAAAAGTGTGAGGTCATCCACATGGGTACTAAAAGAAATCCGATAAATTTTGGGTATACGATTAATCGCACAAATCTAAGGACTGTCAGTTCAACTAAGTACTTAGGAATTACAATTACGAGCAACTTAAATTGGAAAGACCACATAAATAATATTGTGGGGAAGGCGAAACAAAGACTGCGCTTTGTTGGCAGAACACTTAGAAGACGCGACAAATCCACTAAAGAGACAGCCTACATTACATTTGTCCGTCCTCTGCTGGAATATTGCTGCGCGGTGTGGAATCCTCACCAGATAGGATTGACGGAGGACATCGAAAAAGTGCAAAGAAGGGCAGGTCGTTTCGTGTTATCGCGCAATAGGGGTGAGAGTGTCACTGATATGATACGCGAGTTGGGATGGCAGTCACTGAAACAAAGGCGATTTTCTTTGCGGCGTGATCTATTTACGAAATTTCAATCACCAACTTTCTCTTCCGTATGCGAAAATATTTTGTTGACACCCACCTACGTAGGGAGAAATGATCATCATAATAAAATAAGAGAAATCAGAGCTCGAACGGAAAGATTTAGGTGTTCCTTTTTCACACACGCCCTTCGAGAGTGGAACGGTTGAGAAATAGTACGAAAATGGCTCGATGAACCCTCTGTCACGCACTTAAGTGTGAATTGCGGAGTAACCATGTAGATGTAGATGTAGATGTTTCTTGTTAGTTGGATAGAAGAGTGTTCTATAACATTCGATGTTACACAAATATAAGTGTGCTCTTTCCGAGAAGTGAGCTTGTTCGATTGGCATTATCTGCAAGGCATCTTGCACTACTTGCAGTAAAATATTTTGCACCTTCTTGTTTCAGGTTTTGTATTTCACATGTTGTAAAGATTCTGCTGCTGAATGGAAACAATGATGACACGTGAATGACGTCAAGAGACAAGCAGCTTGGACCCTAGCAAGCAGATCTTCATTCTTTTCTACGGGGATTTCGTACACCAACGCCTTGACCTAACCCAAGAGGAAAAAGTCCAGAGGTGTTGTAACCATTCTATAAAAAAAGTCTGTACATGATAAACTGAATGAATTGATTTCAAAAACTTTCTCCTCGTGTAACGTGTATTTTAGTTATCGTGTCTGACTGCTGTGCAATATTGACTGTTGGTTGACCTTGAGTTGCGCATGTCGGAAGTATTGTGAAATAAAACTTTAAACTTCATGAAATGTACTATTTGAAACAAAGAAAATGAATCCACTTAAATACCAAAAGAAATTAGTAGTGTTCGCAATGAAAACTATGTAACTAAAACTCAGTATTGGAGTACATTATGAACGTTGGGTGATACGAAGTAAAAGGACTGACTTGGAATATCTACAATAATAAATTACTGCTCTACGCGGAATAAGATAACTGTTTGAAATTACCCTTCTCCTCACTTGCAGAGTATTTACTTAAATCAAGTCCTCTCCTAACAGCCACTATTACTGTCATTCCAGTTTTCTTGTTCGTCATCCTTTCTTTTTCTGACAATACTAAACATGATTTAAGTTGTTCTAAACTAGTCTATATTATTTTTAATCCACTTTGTTCTATTATTACTGTTATTATTGCCATTTATCCTTACTTTCGTTACTGTCAACTATTATTATTATTATTATTATTATTATCATTATTATTACTATTATTATGCTTATTATCATGTCTAAGATTGTTATCATTTTAATGAATGTTTTAGTAATATATCTGTATGTGTTGTTCCTGGACAGATGTAAGACAGGGCCTTAAGGCCCTAATCTGGTCAGGCTAAATAAGCAAATAAATAAAATAAATAAAAACACTATTCACTGGAAATTAATCTGCTTGCTAGCACGACACTTAACAATCCCGACTACATACTGTTTGCTGAAGAATGCAAGGTGAGATCTGTCCTGAAATAAAAATGACTCACTTCTTGCTCAGCATGTTGTTTTTGTGTTTGGAACACCGACGTTCTCGAAGCAAATAAAAATCAACAGATGCTGCTGCTAAAGGAAAATAAACTACTCACCACTAATTTCTTTCTTCTTGCTTGTCACAATCTGTGACTTCGTGTGGCGTACGATGCAATGCACACAGATATGATATTAAAAACCTTTCTAAGATTCACGGAGATGGATTTCACTTTAAAGAAAATCGTTCTTGAGAAATCGAACTCTGATTATTGACAAAAAGACTTTACAACATAAGAAGACACTAACAATTGCGAAACTCTCATTACAAAAGTTACAGACATCTCAACGAATTGCGTAATTTGTGGCATAATGAAAACAAAGGAACAGTAATCATAAAAGTTATTAGTTATCCGAGGAACAAATATTTTCGCAATTAATAGCTCTGCAAACAAACATTTCATTCTTGCGCATGTCTTCGTTACCTTTAAAATTCCTCCACAATCTTCTACATCAATGTATAGAACGAGAAAGTATCATAACGAGTTTTCATATCCGTAATGAAGTATTCCAGATAGTTTCTCATTCACTGAGAACTCAACTGCAGGCTACTATGCCTCAAATAAGAAAGTCCAAGCGCCGCCGCAACAACAGACAAAACTAAACACGGGGTCAAGGACCTTATTTACTATTAATGCAGTGCTGTCATTCATCTGTCCCAGCACGGTAAAGGTGAACTATTTACAGTAGCGGAAAACATGTGAGAACCTTACACTGTGAGACCTGACGACCGCGCTAGCCATGTTACAAGAGCTCCTCCTCCAATCCAACGATGAGGGCACGTGTTGTTCAGGTACCTGTGGACATTAACGTCGAAGTGAACTGGTCCACCGTCGTGTTATAGCCACATCCTTTCCCAGGGGCACAGTCTTCAAGAACTGTGGCCGCACATCTCGTAGGAACACCAGGTAACGTGGGCCAGTCTAACGTGGAGGTAGCAAATAAAGTGCTGTTAGGTGATGTTGGACAACGCCCGTCCATACATTGACAGAGACAGTGGCCACCGATGTGGATGTCGTGGGGATTGTCCTCACTCCAGACATGGCTGATGGGGCTGTTGAAAACAACAATATAGGGGAATGTGGCCTCATCCGTGAAAAATACAAACTGTATAAAGTTCAACATTACAAGTCTGGGGTGAATAATATATTGACAGATGTGAATGTGGAGCTCAGAATACGTTAGTCCCAATGTTTGCACACTCTCCTTATGGTAGGGCGTAAGGGGTCTAAAATTTCGCACCTTACAAGCACTCATCTACGTATTTCGCCATGATTTACTGTTACGAACTTATACGATTCTGGGCTTCGCCTCCACGTAGGGAGTCGTCATTGAGTACGCACCGTCCGGTGATTGAGAGCACTTCTTCTGCCTATACTCAAGTTGAGATTATCTGAACTCCGTCCTTGTGGCTGGGAGTTGATGATTCTTGTCTCTAGAACACAGAGAGGAGAAGACAGCATTAGATTACACTAGTCAGAGTGTAACGCCGGGAATGCATTGTCTGAGGATGTTCGTGTAACCTAAACAGACTCAGAAGAGGACCGCCTTCTGCCGTCCATGTGTTTGAAAGAGTTTATTTTGTGGCTGGAGTTCTTCCATCGTCCCACACGTGTACGAGAACCATCACTCCAATGCACTGGACGCAGTACAAACGATGATATTGCTAATTGTTTCGGCTTATTAGGGCTATAAGACTAAACACCTGTGATCACATAAGTTTTATTTCCACTGTGGTTGCATACCACTGTAGGTCATCTTAAAGTTAGGAAATACAAACATTTGTAGTATAAAGGGGTTTTTAATCTACAATAAATGTATAAGCAAAAACAACATTTATCATTTAGTAGTTACTAGTTCCCTTAATCAGTCATTTATGTTTATGTTGTAATTTATATGTTAAAGAGAAAGAAGGAGAAAATAATATCACAACTAAGAGATACTAAGATCTGCTTCAGGGGGTAGTCAGACAGGGCCAAATCTTGATTTTAGCGTTCAGTATTTTCCGTTGCGCACAATCATTTTACACTCGCCTGGAGTAGCATCTCGGATATGATTCTTCCGAACGCCGACCAACCATATTTTAGTCTTTTGTTGTCCAGCGAGGGAATACCTATCCCTGTTAATCAGGAATTCATACAATGGCACGCTTCTCAGAGTAAAAATCCTTGGAAATAACCCAGCCTGCGCGATTTCCGAAGTAACGCTTCCTTGTTCCTCTCTGCTGCGTCCAAGGTTTTCAGAGTTTCCGGTTATTCTTCCGGCCTAGCTACAAAACCGGCCAGCTGCCACTCTATTGTTTTTCAGCGCTCAGGTGCCCCGACCGTCCGTCTAGGGCTACTTCCCCTGTTAAGCAGGACCAACACACCTGTACGGTCTTTTCCACCTAGGGCCTGAGTTACGCCTGCCGCCTGCCATTTTATTTCCACTGGCGTTCCAACCTCTACCAGTATACGCAATCATTCATTAAACTGTTTTGATAATAAAGACACTCCATCACCTTTCATGCAATAAGCGTTAACAACTATTTACAAGGTGTACGTGACAATGTCAGTCTTCTTTAAATATTCATGTATACGACGTACAACCTGTCAAATGATACCTAATTCCGGTCGCAAATCACGGCGAAGTATGTAGATGAGTGCTTGCAAGATGCGAAATTATAGCCACCTTACAAGGGGTGATATATCTGTTCCACCAGTACTCTCCACACTATCCTTTGAAATGTACGTTTCATGGGCAAGTTGGCGGGTGTTTATTGCTGGCTGATCGGTCCCACGATCTAAAACAATCTCTTCAAAGTCTAGTGTTCGAACCTTGGCCGGCTCTCTGCGGCCTGAACGACCCCGTACCTCGTAGATTGGTATCCACACAGATAGGGTGACTCCTGTTGGGAAAGCGTTCTCTGTACATTCGTGTTGCTTTAAGGGCACTACATCCCTCCGCATCGTATCTTAAATGCATGTCTGCCAACTTTCGTGACGAGTAGCTTTTCATCTCTGACTACGCATCGTACACCTTAACACACCTCACTATGCTGTGTGGTGCAGTGGACAACTAAATAAACAAATATAGTGTGACTAGGGCCTCCCTTCGGGGAAACCGTTCGCCTGGTGCAAGTCTTTCGAGTTGACGCCACTTGGGCGACTTGCGCGTCGATGGGGATGAAATGATGATGGTTAGGACAACACCACACCCAGTCCCTGAGCTGAGAAAATCTCCTACCCAGCCGGAAATCGAACCCGGGCCCTTAGGACTGACATTCTGTCGCGCTGACCACTCAGCTACCGGTGGCGGACAGTGGACAATTGAACCAGAGATAATGGTGTCCATGCGGCACAGGTTAATGTGCCGGTCTGATGCACGCAATCGTCACATGACACACGTGCTATGAGTTGTGTACAGAATGTCTGTTTGGTGGTCAGAGGTGTAAGGTGCTTAGCATCCGCTGTCTGTTCCAGTGTACGAATACAATAGACACACGGGACCTTTGGGTGAGTGGGACAAAACTGCGTGCACCGTTGCAATTCTGCTGTCGTCGCTTTCTAAAAATTACTTTGAGTTACGATGTTGTTATGCGGTGTATGCTGTGTATTTCCATAACACAATAAATATGCATTTCAGAACGCTGGTTCCTTATCTCAATATAATCGATCCTGGACTCACTGTCACCTGTTTCAGTTTGACCTAAACGGTTTGAGAAACCCTTTATTATGTGCACCATACAGGGTGGTCAGAAAATGTGTGAAATGCTTGTAGGGATGTTACAGGGCAGGTTGTACTGAGACATAAATGTTAAGAAAGATATTCGACACGTTGCTCCGTTTCCGAGTTATTTAGCGTAGAATTTAGCCAATCGGGGCGTCGCGCTGTCGCATTCAAGCGGCCTGCCAGCGGCGGTGTTGCCCAACGAGTGCTTTGTCTCGTTAGCTGAAACTTGAATTTACGCGCGCGACGATCCGATTGGCTGACTTCAATGCTGAATAACTCGGAAACGGCGCAACGTATCGAATTTCTTTCTTAACATTTATGTCTCAGTACAACCTGCCCTGTAACATCCCTACAAGCCTGTCACACATTTTCTGACCACCCTGTATTTACAGAAACATAAATGATAATGGTTTGTAAATACAAACGGGCCGGCCGCAGTGGCCGAGCGGTTCTAGGCACTACAGTCTGGAACCGCGCGACCGTTACAGTCGCAGGTTCGAATCCTGCCTCGGGCATGGATGTGTGTGATGTCCTTAGGTGAGTTAGGTTTAAGTAGTTCTAAGTTCTAGGGGACTGATGACCTCAGTAGTTAAGTCCCATAGTGCTAAAAAAAAAATAAAAAAAAAGATACAAACGAAACGAGAACGGTATCTAGCTCTCCAAACTGCAGTACGCTTAAGACGGAAAAACTGAAATTAAGTAATTACCGATGCTGTAGAGATTCGCTACGAATGTTTCAGAGAATCTTCTGCGAACATTTGTTCTTTGGAACTGTGATGGATGATTTAGTAACAAAATCGGATGATCATTTCTGCTCAACAAACCCTCTACAGGGCGTAAAGAGATCACGCAGAAGTAAAATAAAACGAACATACAATTTTGAACAAAACACACCACCGCCTTATAACCGAGAATTCTTCTGTATTTCCTAAGAGAACATAAGCAAGTGCACATTGTTGTGACGGTAGACATTGCCTGAGTTAAATATGCGGTTACAAGATACAAAGGAGGGTCGGGATTCTAGGCTCATACCACTCTGACCAAAGATAACTGTACAGTGAAATTAATTTGTATGGATGACGACTTGCTAATCGTCAGAAATGGGTAAGCATAGTAACAAGAGAAGTAAAAGAATGAAAAAAGAAACTTCCTGGCAGATTAAAACTGTGTGCCCGACCGAGACTCGAACTCGGGACCTTTGCCTTTCGCGGGCAAGTGCTCTTAATCTGCCAGGAAGTTTAATATCAGCGCACACCCTGCTGCAGAGTTAAAATCTCATTCTGGAATAAAAAAAGAGTTATTCGATAGGTGGGATTTTCGAACTGAGCGAGGAAATGTGGTAATGTAAAATGGTTCAAATGGCTCTGAGCACTATGGGACTAACATTTGAGCTCATCAGTCCCTTAGAACTTAGAACTACTTAAACCTAACTAACCTAAGGACATCACACACATCCATGCCCGAGGCAGGATTCGAACCTGTGGTAATGTAGTTAAATTTCCTGAATTACAGTACTTGTGGATGCTGGTGAAAATAATATTGGTTGTTAGTAAAGGAAAGAGAACGAAAAATCTTGAGTGACATTTAATTTTTAGCTTGATTTTATTTTTTTATAATAACTATCACTCTAGCGAAATTGTCAGAGACAAGTAATTGCAAGAAAGAAAATAATGCACGCCATTTCCACACTGATACACAGTTATTCAAAGGATAGAAGAGGAAATGGACGAATCTGGAGATGTGTCGTAAAAGGTGACTAGCCGCTTGCTAGTCATCAAAGCTGGTTAAGATACAGTTACAGAAGAAGTGAAAGGATACTTAAACCTAGAAAGTAGTAGAAATAGGAAAACTACATACACGAAGCGAATAACTTTTTTTTCAGTAAACGTCCATTATTGTTAGATACCTTGCACGTGTTGGGAAGTCGTCGACTTGACTCTTATATATTCAATACACACACGCACACACACACACACACACACACACACACACACACACACACACACACACACACACGCACACGCACACGAGCACCAGGCCTTTAAATTTTCGTCTGGGATACATTCTAGCAGAAATAAATTTAAAAAAGCTCCAATCCCTCTGGTCCGATCAAAGTTTTGTGAAACTTTCCTTTTATTGTAAGGCAATTGCAGAAATTTTTAATTCATTCTCAAATATTTCCAAGCGAGAACTCTCTGCAGCATCCCCAGTTCGTTGTAATTTTACTGCAGGAAAAAACATTCAAACTCAAGCGTCAACCGCTACAAATGGCTAAAGCTGAAACAGCTTTCCTGCCGTTCAGGGTAGCGAATGAAAGATATATAATAGAATCAATCATTGACACAGTACTGAAGGTCGTTAATATTTGTTAGTCTGTATCATAACAGAGTATGAATGTGAAACACGTGCTGCGAGAAGCAAGAGGAAGACACTAGAAAGTAGAGAAATACGAGTCTACAGAGGAATGTTGAAAATTAAATGGTCAGATTATGCGTTTAATAAAGAGCTGTTAGGAGAACATGTGGGTTAAGAAGTCTAAGTAAAATATTTAGCGTCAGCAGTAACATGCTAGTGGTGTCAGACGGAATTTAAATCAGTGTAACGCGTAGTATTACGGATGAAAGCTGTTAGGATTGTTTTGTTTCACAAGAGTGCCTCTTTGCGTGTCTATTTTTGGCCCTTTTAGCACTCGTTGCACTGGTACAATTTTTTTGATACTGGTACATAGCTCCACACTCACGTGCACACACGCACCCGCATACACACACACACACACACACACACACACACACACACACACACACACGTGCAGTAATCAAGACAAAATGGTTTTACTCTAATTACGCCGAGTCAGCAGGACTTATCTAGTACTGGTATGACACAGTGCGGGATGAAGATTGTCTGCTGAGCGCCGTGGCTATCAGGCAGCCGTATTAAACAAGTGGTGCTGTGCTCCTGTCCTTCAGGTCCATAGCCAGCATTACGGAGTCAGCGTGGCGTCCGTGTGAGGCGGGCAGACAATGGACATGAGGCTGCACATCTGATCGGTCCATCTTAACAGCCGGCTTCCCGCTAGCGTGCCGGGCGGGCGCCTGCATCTGATGGGAACGGTTCCCAGCCGCGGCGAGAACGCCAGGAAGTGTCTGCGGTCGAAGCCCGACAGTAAATCCACATCGGCCCGACGTGACGCGCCGCTGCGTCTTACGGCCCGTCTCGGTCTGCACGCCTACGCGCAGTCCAGAGTGCACAGGGCACCACCTGTCGCTCGCCTGAAACGCGGGGCATCCAGTTTCTTCAATCTAAAACAGTAGGTCATTACATATTTTCCAGAAATTCGCCAAACAGCCGTGCAAATTGAGAGGTTATTTTATTTTATTTTAGTTACCAGTTTCGGCAATTCAGTAAGTCGTTTTCAGGCCCCTGCGTAATAAAAAGAATATACATGTAGTGTTTACCAAGGTGTACCACAGCAAGCTTTATATCAAGTGACGGGTAAAAATAAAAATACTTAAAAACTACACTCCTGGAAATTGAAATAAGAACACCGTGAATTCATTGTCCCAGGAAGGGAAAACTTTATTGACACATTCCTGGGGTCAGATACATCACATGATCACACTGACAGAACCACAGGCACATAGACACAGGCAACAGAGCATGCACAATGTCGGCACTAGTACAGTGTATATCCACCTTTCGCAGCAATGCAGGCTGCTATTCTCCCATGGAGACGATCGTAGAGATGCTGGATGTAGTCCTGTGGAACGGCTTGCCATGCCATTTCCACCTGGCGCCTCAGTTGGACCAGCGTTCGTGCTGGACGTGCAGACCGCGTGAGACGACGCTTCATCCAGTCCCAAACATGCTCAATGGGGGACAGATCCGGAGATCTTGCTGGCCAGGGTAGTTGACTTACACCTTCTAGAGCACGTTGGGTGGCACGGGATACATGCGGACGTGCATTGTCCTGTTGGAACAGCAAGTTCCCTTGCCGGTCTAGGAATGGTAGAACGATGGGTTCGATGACGGTTTGGATGTACCGTGCACTATTCAGTGTCCCCTCGACGATCACCAGTGGTGTACGGCCAGTGTAGGAGATCGCTCCCCACACCATGATGCCGGGTGTTGGCCCTGTGTGCCTCGGTCGTATGCAGTCCTGATTGTGGCGCTCACCTGCACGGCGCCAAACACGCATACGACCATCATTGGCACCAAGGCAGAAGCGACTCTCATCGCTGAAGACGACACGTCTCCATTCGTCCCTCCATTCACGCCTGTCGCGACACCACTGGAGGCGGGCTGCACGATGTTGGGGCGTGAGCGGAAGACGGCCTAACGGTGTGCGGGACCGTAGCCCAGCTTCATGGAGACGGTTGCGAATGGTCCTCGCCGATACCCCAGGAGCAACAGTGTCCCTAATTTGCTGGGAAGTGGCGGTGCGGTCCCCTACGGCACTGCGTAGGATCCTACGGTCTTGGCGTGCATCCGTGCGTCGCTGCGGTCCGGTCCCAGGTCGACGGGCACGTGCACCTTCCGCCGACCACTGGCGACAACATCGATGTACTGTGGAGACCTCACGCCCCACGTGTTGAGCAATTCGGCGGTACGTCCACCCGGCCTCCCGCATGCCCACTATACGCCCTCGCTCAAAGTCCGTCAACTGCACATACGGTTCACGTCCACGCTGCCGCGGCATGCTACCAGTGTTAAAGACTTTTTTTTTTTTTTTTCACTTGCTGCTCTTTATTTATTGACCCACCTTCTAATTGCTTATGGTGGGTCGTATTAAGCCTCTTAGCCACTGTGACTGGACTCGGTCCCAGGAGTGGTTATGTGAGTTGCCTCCCCTGTTCCCGATCCCACTCACACTGTTGCCCAAGTCTTGCCACGTGGAGGCGGGCTTTTACGTTATTTGTTCGTTTTTGTTCGTTGTGCAGCTTTTAGATACATTACAAATAGTATAAATAATACGGAAATGGAAAACAATTTCATTTTGAATTTAAGAAGTAGTAAACAGAAAGATAGGAAAGAAAAGGATAGAGAAATTACCACCACCTATGTGTGGGTTGCGGTCAGGGTCTTGGAATGACCTTCAAGACGCTGGCCGCCACTCACAGTTCACATATGTACTTGTATACTTCATTAGCTTATTACTACGTACATAGTGCAAAATTAAATATTAACTAGTCTAGATGTGATGGAGTGATTTTATTGAATTTGTTTAGGTCTGTGTTTGTGTCATTATGTGTGGTTGTGGGTGTGTATGTGTGCTTGTCAGACAAGTTCTCGCTTGATGAGTGATTGGCACCTCCCGGCTATATGGCAACTCAGCCTGGACGGTGGTTTTCCCCGATCTACATTGTGTATCTGTCGGGTTGGGCCCAGCTAAGGGGAACCACAATTAAGATCCTTCCATCCAGGCCCAGTGTTGCCTCTCGTCGGGAGGCGTAGGTTCGTATGGTAGGTGCCTATCTTGGAGTTAACCCTTGCTTACAGGTGTCATGTCACCTTTGACTGCATATCCTCTTGTGTGTGTTCTTGTATATATGTGCTATGTGCGTGTGTGTGTATGTGTGTACATGTGCATGTAAGACCAGTTCCCGCCTCCTGGTTACGCGGCAACTCAGCCTGGACGGTGGTTTTCCCCGATCTACGTTAAGTATCCGTCGGGTTGGGCCCAGCTAAGGGGAACCACAATTAAGATCCTTCCATCCAGGCCCAGTGTTGCCTCTCGTCGGGAGGCGTAGGTTCGTATGGTAGGTGCCTATCTTGGAGTTAACCCTTGTTTACAGGTGTCATGTCACCTTTGACTGCATATCCTCTTGTGTGTGTTCTTGTATATATGTGCTATGTGCGTGTGTGTGTGTATGTGTGTACATGTGCATGTAAGACCAGTTCCCGCCTCCTGGTTACGCGGCAACTCAGCCTGGACGGTGGTTTTCCCCGATCTACGTTAAGTATCCGTCGGGTTGGGCCCAGCTAAGGGGAACCACAATTAAGATCCTTCCATCCAGGCTGGGTGTTGCTTCTCGCCAGGATGCGTAGGTCCCTGGGGTAAGTGCCTGGCTTTTGACTATTACTCATTTGTGATTTTGTGTGCATGTGTGTGTTCTTTAGTGTTGGATGTTGTTCGGGTACCTAGACTACTCATACGCAGGTTGCCACAATGGGTCGTCGGCATGGCTTATCTCAACATCTGTGGCTTCGCCCGAGGTGTTTGTACTGCTATCCATCTCATGGGCACTCTGTGGTCTGCGTCCCCGGCCTTGCCTTCTGAATGGTCTATTGTTTAGATATTCGGTATACAGGGACCTGGATATTTCGTCAGTTAGTGTATTAAGTTTGTCGCATAGGTCTGGGTCTCGTAGAATGGTGTATATTTCATCTTGGGTATTCTGCCGGGTAATGTGTAGTGTGTGTCTAATGTTTGTGCGTTGCCCGCAGAATAGGACAGTGTGTTCTGGGGAGCCTTCTTCCCCACATGTGCATCGGGTAGTCTGCTGCAGACTCATGCGGCTCAGGTGCGTGGGATAAGGGCCGTGGCCTGTCAGAAAATGTACCATACCGCGGCTAGGATCGATATGCTTCAGTCTTAATCGTTCTTTGATGTCAGGGAAGAAGCTATAGACTCGTCGGCCCTTATCGCTGTTAGCCCACTCGCTCTGCCAGGTATCCACTCGCCATGCTTTGAGTTGACGTGATGTAGCATATGGTACACCAGTGATCTGCCGAACCTGGTCTAGTTTCCCCATCTTTAGCCAGTACCTTGCCGCACGGTATCTTATGGTTACGTCTATTGGGAAGATTCCCATCACGACGCAAAGTGCGTCGACTGAGGTTGTGTTGAAGGCCCCTGTTAGTCGAAGCAGAATGCTTCTTTGCCCCCGCCGTACGGCGGTTCTGTTAGTGGATAGGCTGAGTCTATGGGCCCACGTGCTGGCAGCAAAACATAGTACCGACTCGAAGAGAGCGCAATGATATGTTCGTATGACTGACAGTGGTAGTCTGTATTGTTTCGAGTTTAGCCTTGCCAGTTTGTGCAGTATTTTTTCTGCTTTGTCCGTGGATATTCGTATGTGTTCGTGGAAGTTCAACCGTTCGTCTATGTAGACTCCAAGGTAGCGTGTTACTTTTGATCTTTTAATGTTTGTGTCCCCGATTTTGACTGCTGGGTTCCTATGCAGGATGCCCTTTAGTAGTGTGTAAGTTGTTTTATTTTCTGCTACCTTGAGCTTGTTGTCTGTGCACCATTGTGTAATTGTTTTGAGTGTATCATTGGCTCTGTCTTCTAGCTGGGCACGGTTGTTTGCTGACACTGCCACAAGCAGGTCGTCAGCGTAAGCGACAACTCCATCTGTCGCATTGTGCTCCTCAAGTAATTCTAGGAGCGGTTCTAACATTATGTCCCAGAAGATGGGGCCGCAGATCGATCCTTGTGGACAACCTTTGGTAATGCGTTTGATTACTTTCTTGTCGTCCATGTGCCAAGCGACTGTTCTGTCCCTGCAGTAGTCTACAAGACTGTTGTACAGGGATTCCGGTACCTGCAGGTGTCTGAGCCTCTTGAAGAGGGCCGGCCACCATAGATTGTCAAATGCACCCGAGATGTCAATCATAATGGCTAGTGTGTACTTTGTAAGTGTGTTGTGTACAATTTGAAGTGCTTTGTTGATTGCATCGTCAACAGACTTTCCTTCCCGAAAGCCATATTGGTGTGGTGTCAGTCCCCGAAGTGTGCGATGTGTTTGTAATCTTTTGCAAAGGAGTTTTTCTTGTGTTTTAGCGAGTGTATTGATGAGGCATATGGGTCTGTATGATTTGGGTTCTGAGGGGTCTTTGTCTGGTGCTTTTTTGATTATGACCGCCCTAGAGGCTTTCCACACTGCAGGCACACGGCCTAGCCTTAATGCGTCGTTCAGCAGTGTTGTGAGGTATGGGGTGATCTGCGGTGCTATCTGTTTTAGTACCTCAGAGTTGATACCATCTGGTCCAGGCGCTTTCTTATTTTTAAGTTCTGAGATCGCTATCGCCACCTCTTCCTGCGCAAACGGACAGGTGACGGTTGGTGTGGTGTAGGCTGTGGTAAATTCTCGTCTCAGTGCTGCTTGTTCAGGTGTGTCTGTGGTGGCGATGTCGTCAGGAAGGAGTTTGCCTAGCAGGTACTCCGCTGTGCCTCTCCATCCTTTAGTCATCACCCCGTCATCCTGTCGTAGCGTTCCCAGAACCAGTGGGCTCTTGATTTTTTCGGTCACGATCTTGTAAGGTTCCCCCCATATGTTAAGTTGTGTTTGTCTTGCTACGTAGTCGTTCCATTGGTCTTTTCTAGTCTTATTTAGTTCTTGTTTGTATCTGTCCTTGGCAAGCCGGTATTCATGTAGTCTTACTTGTCTTTCTCTGTCTGAGATTGCCCTTTGGTAGAGTCTGCGTCTACGTCTGGTGTCCTGCTTGAGTTGTGTTAGGTGTGCTGTCCAAGGGCTGGTCTGCTGTTTTGTTTTGCGTGATGTGGGGATGCAGGTGTTTTGTATGTGTGTAATGATTTCTGTTAACTTGTGTGCTCTGTAGTCAACACTGCCTCTGATGTTCTGCAGTGATTGTTCCTGTATCTTGTGTCTTACTGTGTCCCAGTCTGTCCTATGAAAGAGCAGTCTTCTGGGTTGTGTTGCAGTGTTGTTGATTGCTGTCTTCTGTAGAGTTAGTGTGATAACATTATGGTCACTCGTGGTAATGTGGTCGTGTACCGTCCAGTCTAGTATGTAGGTAGTCGCGGCGTTATTTGCAAGGGTGATGTCTATGTTGGATGAGGAGCCGTCATGCCCTGTGAATGTAGGATGGTGTCCTTCCTCGTTGATGACGTTCAGTCCATTTTCATGTATTACGTCATTGATTATTCGTCCTCTGTCATCTGTTCTGTTGGAGTGCCATAGAGTGGATTTTGCATTAATATCTGCACAGATTAATAATTTTTTATTGCCGGCGTATTGTGCAATTTTTCTGATAGCATTTGCATAGGGATTAATGCAATGGCTGTATTGAGCATAAATCGATGCAACGACCCATGTATCGCCCCTGTACGTAATCTCCACTGTAGCAACGTGTTCTGTGCATAATTCCGTTATTTTAACTGGGTGAATGTCTGTGTTGAGGATTATGACTGACGCCTTGCAGTCTGCCTTACCCGATATTGATATCGCGTGGGTGGGGATATTGGTGATATGGCCTTGTTTCGTATATGGCTCCTGTATGCACAGGATATCGCAGTTTAGCTCATTCAGGACCTGTGGAAGTTCCAGACTGACGTGTGTGCTTCTCATGGCGTTCAGTTGAGCAACCCTCGGATCGAATGCTTCGCGTGAACGTAGCACTTACTTCCTGTTTGACTGAAATCGAAGTAGGTCCTTCCATAGGCCCTAACGTGATCTTTGTATAATTTTTCGAGATCAAATTTTTCTTCTCTGCGAGCGCAAACCTGCAGGAGTAGGTCTAGCAGACTATCTGAGTCCGTGGGGATGTTCTCTGTTTTCAGGATTATTCTGTCCGTCTGCTCCGTTGTACGAAAGCAGACTGAGTTGCCATGGGGGTGGTATAGCCTAATGATCATTCTTTGCGCTGTTTCGAAGAGCTCCCTTTTTTCTAATCTACTTAATTTTAAGTTTAAATCTATGTGTTAAAGACTGCGATGGGGCTCCGTATGCCACGGCAAACTGGCTGACACTGACGGCGGCGGTGCACAAATGCTGCGCAGCTAGCGCCATTCGACGGCCAACACCCAGTTCCTGGTGTGTCCGCTGTGCCGTGCGTGTGATCATTGCTTGTACAGCCCTCTCGCAGTGTCCGGAGCAAGTATGGTGGGTCTGACACACCGGTGTCAATGTGTTCTTTTTTCCATTTCGAGGAGTGTAGATAATGCAACTAGCAACGCTGAGACAAATTCCTGTGTACGTACAGCACACCGAAATAGAATATGCGTGCGTACTGGTTAGCACTGAAACCATTTTAACATTACAGATTTACAAGAGAACATGCAAAAATAAAAAATAAAAACGAAAATATACAATATACAATCAGAAGCTCACCCGAACAAGTCTTGTCAATTTTTTTACGCGTAAGCTACACTGAGGAGCTAAAGAAACTGGTACACCTGCCTAATATCGTATAGGGTACGAGCGAGCACCTAGAAGTGCCGCAACACGACGTGGCATGGACTCGACTAATGTCTGAAGTCGTGCTGGGGGGAACTGATACTATGAATCCTGCAGGACTGTCCATAAATCGGTAATAGTACGAGGGGGTGGACATCTCTGAACAGCAAGTTGCAAGGCATCCCAGATACGCTCAGTAATGGTCGTGTATGGGGAACTTGGTGGCTATCGGAAGTGTTTAAACTCAGAAGAGTGTTCCTGAAACCACTCTGTAGCAATTCTGGACGTGTGGGGTGTCGCACCGTCCTGCTGGAATTGGCCAAATCCGACGGAATGCTCAATGGACATGAATGGATGCAAGTGATCAGACAGGATGCTTACGTACTCGTCACCGATCACAGTTGTATCTAGACGTATCAGGGGTTCCATATCACTTCAACTGCACACGCCCCACACCATTACCGAGCCTCCACCAGCCTGAACAGTCCCCTGGTGGCATGCAGGGTCCATGGATTCGTGAGGTTGTCTCTAAGCCTATACATGTCCGTCCGCTTGATACAATCTGAAAAGAGAGTCGTCCGAACAGGCAACATGTTTCCAGTCATCAACAGTCCAATAACGGTTTTGACGGGCCCAGGCGAGGCGTAAAGCTTTGTTTCGTGCACTCATCAAGGGTACGCGATTCGGGCTTCGGCTCCGAAAGCCCATGTCGATGATATTTCGTTGAATGGTTCGCACGCAGGCACTTGTTGATGGCCAACATTGAAATCTGCAGCAATTTGGGGAAGGGTTGCACTTCTGTCATGTTGAACGATTCTCTTCTGTCGTCCCTGATCCCGTTCTTACAGGATCTTTTTCCGGCCCCAGCTGTGTAGGAAAATTGATGTTTTACCGGCTTCCTGACACTCACAGTACACTCGTGAGATGGTCGTATGGGAAAATCTCCATCGCTACCTCGGAGATGCTGTGTCTCATCACTCGTGCGCCGACTATAAGACCACGATCAAACTCTCTTAAATCTCGATAACCTGCCATTGTAGCAGCAGTAACCGATCTAACAACTGCGCGAGACACTTGTCTTATACAGGAGTTGTCGGCCGCATCGCCGTATTCTGCCTGTTTACATATCTCTGTATCTGAATACGCATGCTTTTATACCAGTTTCTTCGGCGCCTCAGGGTATAAGGGATTTCGCAAATCACAACAGGCATACATTTTCAGGAAAGCTCTGTGCGTTTCTTCATTTGTTTCTCCATAGTTACAAATGTGTTTGTTCTAATAATCAATTTTAATGAAAAATAGTAAATAGTCACTAACTATAACTTCATGCAAATACACGTGTTTTTTTTAAAATTATATTATCTCTCAAATGTCATCTAAACTGGCCGGCCGCTGTGACCGAGCGGTTCTAGGCTCTTCAGTCCGGAACCGCGCTGCTGCTACTGTCGCAGATTCGAATCCTGCCTCGGGCATGGATATGTGAGATGTCCTTAGGTTAGTTAGGTTTAAATAGTTCTACGTCTCGGGGACTGATGACCTCAGATGTTAAGTCCCATAGTGCTTAGAGCCATTGGAACCATTTTTGTCATATAAATTAAATAATATGACTACTGATGCAAAAAATGTAGATTAAAAATTAAGCTTGAGGAGGAGTCGAACCGTCGCTTCATAAATGTTCTTTCGAACGCTAACCGCTAGGCCACCACGAACTCTTAACGTCAGGCACCTACGCACAATACATGAGTTACACAACAGTCGCGTAAAACTTCTCTTGCGATTTTCTCGGAATTTCCAGAGTAGTGCACCTCACTACTTGCACTCTGTGTTGTTTTAATGGCCTACTAAAGGTGTACAAAGTTTGAAGTTAATCTCAGGTCCCAACGTCATGGCCTCCCTTGTCAGTAATTTCTTCCCCAAATACAGGCCTATGTTTGATACTAGTTGATTTCTCTTGGCCTGGAAATCCCTTTCTGCCAGTGCTAGTCTGCTTTTTATTTTCTCTTTGCTCTGTGCATTAAGGGTTATTATGCTGCCTGTGGTGCAGAATTCCTTAACTTCGTCTGCTCCGTGTTCCCCAATTCTGATGTTCAGTTTCTCGCTGTTTTCGTTTCCGATACTTCTCATTACTTTCGTCTTCCTTCGATATACTCTCAGTCCTATTTCTGTACTGACTAGACATTTCATTCCACTCAACAGATCCTGTAATTCTTCTTCACGTTCTCAGAGGACAGCAATGCCATCAGCGAATCATATCATTGATATCGTTTCATCTGTGCAATTCCCAACATAGATTATACGATACAATAACTTCTGATTAACTTTGATGTGGATATTAAGTGATTTTGTATCATTGTAAACCTGGCACAGTCGACGGCGCGTTGCTTAGTAATCTGGAACTGCGGATTTTTTTACATACAATTCTTGATTCCCTATGAATAATTTATTGGCATGTGTTATTCGTCCTGCAACTATTTCTCAACGCCCTTGTACAGCAGCATGACATAATCATTCCAGCACCCAGATTCTTGAAAGCAGGTTCTCCGTGCGCTTAAGATGTTTCATTGAGTTCCATAAATGCAGATGTACTCAGCAGCAAATCTCGTGAATCATGTGATATATTAGGTATCAGAGCTGTAGTAACAATGCTTGTGTAAATCAGTGGCTGCACTTGATTTTATACGCAGCTGTGGAGCCTTCAATTTCAGGTGAGAAGGCTGAGACGGGAGATGTACATTAGATTAGTTCAGCAGGCAGAAAATGACGCACTACGTCCGTCAAAAGATAATTTAGCCGCCACTGAGAATTTGTTGGACAGCTACAACCATTCAATAACCGGGAAGATGTGTTAGAACGTGTGGATTGTTTATTTGACTTCACGTGTAAACTGTCTTTTTCAATGATATGATGCAGTTCTGCAGCCTCATTGCCGTAATTTACAGTTAGACAAGTGCCTTCCTAGTACGTGAATAATCGTTTGGACTAATTATCGACCTTTGACTATAAATTGTACTACCACTACATAAACCGATTATCAGATAAAATACTGAGTTAGCAAATACCGTGCTGTAGAAAGAGTGATCTGTTTCCACGAAAGAAAAGAAAGAAAATACAATTCTGTATATTTAAGCAGATGTGGTTCATAATCTTCCGTAAGTACCACACTCCAGAACTTACAACAAGCGTTAAATAAGCTTTTTAAGATAGCATGACGATTACATCATGTGAGGAAATTCATCTCGTTACTCAAAACAAACATCTGTGATTTCGCATATTTTTATCGATATCATCGAGAATTATGAAGACTAATATCCATAAAATAAGAATAAACATTGTTGATCTTCCAGGAATCACGGAACATCTAACTTCATTGCGTTACTTGAAGAAAGACGTATCTGCTCACTAATTTCTTCAGTCACGGAGGGTGTGCCGGAAGGCACGTAGAGTGAACATTGGTGCCTCATGAAGGCACACTTTTTGGCATCAGCTTGTTGATTGCTTGATATTTATGCAAATGAATGGACATGGAGCTGCAACACACCACCGACAACATTCAAAGTCAAAAACTAGAGATATAAAATTTCCCACAATGTGGCACTCGATTTTTCTTTGAGCTACGGAGGAGGGGATGAGGAAGGCATTAACTGTTTATAATACATGAGTACTTTTCTTGTCCAAGTATCACGACGGTGAATACCTGTTTCAGCCCCATAATAATACTTACGTATAATTTTCCTAAATATCTTTAAGCTCGTTTGAAACCTTGATCACCACTGCTCGCAAGGCGATCTTAGAGCATTCGCAGCACCACTGGAAACGGACTTCCCGGCTCATTGACTTTTTGCTGACGATAATGCGAAATGTACTTGTGGATCAATGCGTGTCTTGAACAACAACACTAATTCTAATCCGACATTACGCTAAAATTTTGGTCCTAGGTTTGGACACCTTGCCTTTGAAGGTTCTGTGCGAGAAGCACAAAGAAATAAGCTTGCTAATTGTAGAACGTAAACTATATTTCGAAATGATGATGTCCAAGTTTTGGAAATATTATGGAATATATAATTATGGAAATGCGAAGTGGTTGTAGGAAAGCAGGTCCCTTTACTCTAAGTTAATTGTTAGGAAGGAAATACAATTTTAAGAAAGATATTCTCTGACAGTGTTGACAGAAGAAAATTATGAGACACAATGGAGACAAGAAGTGCCCCTCGCTTTTTGTGATGGTAAAGGAGAACACAGAACCATACATGTAGATAGAAGCTTGCACATCACCAACAACGAAAACTAGCATAGAGATACTGTAAAAATGAATATCAAGGCATGTCGAGAATACCAGCAGAAAACACTAAACTCAATCGTTTAAATTTAAATATTGAATTATTTGCAAATAAGCTGATTTCATTATTATATTTACGGACAAATACGTCACCATAACCAGACAAGGAACGAATTTCTGAAGAAAGATTTTTACGAACTGCTGAAGATGGAAAGCCATACAATTTCGCCACCTCTGTATTAGTAAGGAAAAGTGATAATTTTTGTAGAATCCTCGCTTACCAATGGGCAATCGGCACTAAAAATTAGGGAAAACAAAATCCTGGCTGCAGCTGCGGAAGTGAGGATTTTTGATGACAGTTCTAGAAAAAAGAAAGGGAGAGAAAGAGAGAGAGAGATCAGGACATGCTGCGACTCCTGACTTCTACTGCTTAGACGAAAAGATGAAAAGATCATAGTAGATTATAAAGACAAACCATCAGTGAAAGAAATTAAAGGATGCTGTTTTATCATCTGGCAGAAATAATAAATTTTCGCAGTTGCTGATGATTCAGAACTCTCCTACTGTACGTGGAGCATGTACTGCTTCCGTAGTATTTGACGAGGTTTGATTTCCAGTCGGGAACAGTTTTAACTAGTCACACACAATAAGCCTGCAATGTATTATTTTACTGTCGACACATATTCGTCATTCGAAACAGACTGTTTTCAATGTTTTCAAGAACTCGTGAGAATGACTGCTTGCAGTCAAATCATGTACGAAAAAGCTGAGCTCTGCAACGACGCCACGTCAATTATTGCATCATCATCGTATGGATAACAACAGACAAATTCCTTTTGTGCAATTAGGAATGTTCTGAAACCACAGAAACTCATAAAAAGTTCTCTGTGCGTAGTTCGGGTCTGCACCGTAGATTTTTTCGTAAAAAAAAATCGTAATAAAATCATAACAAGTGTTTCGTGTTAACATGTAGTTTAACGATTGACAACAAGACGATACTTGGTGGTCGCGACACATTCTCATCTGGCGCTATCACGTTGTCTTCTACGTCTGTATTATTACTGTTTTCTATATTATTTTCCAGTGACGCTGCACGTGATGTATAGACGTCTGGACTACCGCTGGCCACTGTATGCACAATGGGCCAATTACATAATCGCTTTGCGCTGTTTTTTCATTTCCTTTTCGACGCGCCGTAGCTCTCGCAGCCTGGCACTAGACTTAACAAGCTTTCTGGATTCCTTCCGACACGAGGTTTCCTCTGACTTGCGTTTACAACAATTCCGAGTGTATTTTCGATTCATATGAGATGACGACTTTCAGTATTTTGTAATTTTCAGTTTAACACCGATTTTCACTTATATTACGGTGAATATTTTTATTGCCTCACTTTGGGTCTTGGTAGCGCTTCGCAATCTATTCACAATGACACCCGAACCAATGCCTTAGCTCAACGCATTTCCACGCTACTCTGATTTGCTACTTTACTCAAAGCTAACTCGTAGCAAATCCCCCCCCCCCATGTGCCTATACTTTTATGATGACGTCACATATGAAATAAATACTATGCGACAAACACATATAGACATCATCTATCCATTGTGGGCTCAACCGTCATTTAGCCTTGTTATTGTGGTCTTCAGTCCTGAGGCTGGTTTGATGCAGCTCTCCACGCTACTCTATCCTGTGCAAACTTCTTCATCTCCCAGTACCTACTGCAACCTACATCCTTCTGAAGAAGTTTCGTGATCATACTATTGTAATAGGGGGAGACTTCAATCTACCAGGTATAGAATGGGATAGTCACACAATCAGAACTGGAGCCAGGGACAGAGACTCTTGTGACATTATCCTGACTGCCTTGTCCGAGAATTACTTCGAGCAGATAGGTAGAGAACCAACTCGTGAAGCTAACGTTTTAGATCTCATAGCAACAAATAGACCGGAACTTTTCGACTCCGTGAATGTAGAAGAGGGTATCAGTGATCATAAGTCAGTGGTTGCATCAATGACTACAAGTGTAATAAGAAATGCCAAGAAAGGAAGGAAAATATATTTGCTTAACAAGAGTGATAGGGCACAAATCGCAGAATATCTGAGTGACCACCATCAAACGTTCATGAGCTAGAGGATGTGGAACAAAAATGGAAAAAATTCAGAAACATCGTCCAGTACGCCTTAGATAAGTTCGTACCGACTAAGGTCCAAAGCGAGGGGAAAGATCCACCGTGGTATAACAATCATGTACGAAAGGTACTACGGAAACAAAGAAAGCTTCATCATAGGTTTAAGAGTAGTCGAATCATAGCTGATAAGGAAAAGCTGAACGAAGCGAAAAAGAGCGTAAAGAGAGCAATGAGAGAAGCATTCAACGAATTCGAACATAAAACATTGGCAAACAATCTAAACAAGAACCCTAAAAAGTTTTGGTCATATGTAAAATCGGTAAGCGGATCTAAATCCCCTATTCAGTCACTCGTTGACCACGATGGCACCGAAACAGAGGACGACCGAAGAAAGGCAGAAATACTGAATTCAGTGTTCCGAAACTGTTTCACTGCGGAAAATCGTAACACGGTCCCTGACTTCAGCCGTCGCACGGACGCCAAAATGGAAAATATTGAAATAAACGATATCGGAATTGAAAAACAACTGCTATCACTTAGTAGCGGAAAAAGCATCCGGACCAGACGAGATACCCTTAAGATTCTACAGTGATTATGCTAAAGAACTTGCCCCCTTTCTATCAGCAATTTATCGTAGATCGCTGGAAGAACGTAAAGTACCTAGCGACTGGAAGAAAGCGCAGGTCGTTCCCATTTTCAAGAAGGGTCATAAATCAGATGCGAATAATTATAGGCCTATTTCGCTTACGTCAATCTGTTGTAGAATAATGGAACATGTTTTGTGTTCTCGTATTATGACGTTCTTAGATAATACAAATCTCCTTCATCATAACCAACATGGATTCCGCAAGCAGAGATCATGTGAAACTCAGCTCGCCCTATTTGCCCAAGAAATTCACAGTGCCGTAGACACTGGCGAGCAGATTGATGCCGTATTCCTGGACTTCAGGAAGGCATTTGATACGGTTCCGCACTTACGTTTAGTGAAAAAAATACGAGCTTACGGAATATTGGACCAGGTTTGTGATTGGATTCAGGATTTCCTAGAAGAAAGAACAGAACATGTCATTCTTAACGGTTCAAAATCTGCAGATGTAGAGGTAATTTCGGGAGTACCGCAGGGAAGCGTGATAGGACCTTTATTGTTTACAATATACATAAATGACTTAGTTGACAACACCGGTAGCTCCGTGAGGCTATTTGCAGATGACACGGTTGTCTACAAGAAAGTAGCAACATCAGAAGACTCGTACGTACTCCAGGAGGACCTGCAGAGGATTAATGCATGGTGCGACAGCTGGCAGCTTTCCCTAAACGTAGATAAATGTAATATAATGCGCATACATAGGGGCAGAAATCCATTCCAGTACGATTATGCCATAGGTGGTAAATCATTGGAAGCGGTAACGACCGTAAAATACTTAGGAGTTACTATCCGGAGCGATCTGAAGTGGAATGATCACATAAAACAAATAGTGGGAAAAGCAGGCGCCAGGTTGAGATTCATAGGAAGAATTCTAACAAAATGTGACTCATCGACGAAAGAAGTAGCTTACAAAACGCTTGTTCGTCCGATTCTTGAGTATTGCTCATCAGTATGGGACCCTTACCAGGTTGGATTAATAGAAGAGATAGACATGATTCAGCGAAAAGCAGCGCGATTCGTCATGGGGACATTTAGTCAGCGCGAGAGCGTTACGGAGATGCTGAACAAGCTCCAGTGGCGGACACTTCAAGAAAGGCGTTACGCAATACGGAGAGGTTTATTATCGAAATTACGAGAGAGCACATTCCGGGAAGAGATGGGCAACATATTACTACCGCCCACATATATCTCGCGTAATGATCACAACGAAAAGATCCGAGAAATTGGAGCAAATACGGAGACTTACAAGCAGTTGTTCTTCCCACGCACAATTCGTGAATGGAACAGGGAAGGGGGGATCAGATAGTGGTACAATAAGTACCCTCTGCCACACACCGTAAGGTGGCTCGCGGAGTATAGATGTAGATGTAGATGTAGAATCTGTTTAGTGTATTCATCTCTTGGTCTCCCTCTACGATTTTTACCCTCCACACTGCCCTCCAATACTAAATTTGTGATCCCTTGATGCCTCAGAACATGTCCTACCAACCGATCCCTTCTTCTAGCCAAGTTGTACCACAAACTCCTCCCCAATCCTATTCAGTACCTCCTCATTCGTTATGTGATCTATCCATCTAATCTTCAGCATTCTTCTGTAGCACCACATTTCGAAAGCTTCTATTCTCTTCTTGTCCAAACTATTTATCGTCCATGTTTCACTTCCATACATGGCTACACTCCATACATATACTTTCAGAAACGACTTCCTGACACTTAAATCTATACTCGATGTTAACAAATTTCTCTTCTTCAGAAACGATTTCCTTGCCATTGCCAGTCCACATTTTATATCCTCTCCACTTCGACCATCACAAGTTATTTTGCTCCCCAAATAGCAAAACTCCTTTACTGCTTTAAGAGTCTCATTTCCTAATCTAATTCCCTCAGCATCACCCGACTTAATTCGACTACATTCCATTACTCTCGTTTTGCTTATGTTGATGTTCATCTTATATCCTCCTTTCAAGACGCTGTCCATTCCGTTCAACTGTTCATCCAAGTCCTTTGCTGTATCTGACAGAATTACAATGTCATCAGCGAACCTCAAAGTTTTTATTTCTTCTCCCTGGATTTTAATACCTACTCAGAATTTTTCTTTTGTTTCCTTTACTGTTTGCTCAATATACAGATTGAATAACATCGGGGAGAGGCTACAACCCTGTCTCATTCCCTTCCCAACCCCTGCTTCCGTCTCATGTCCCTCGACTCTTATAACTGCCATCTGATTTCTGTACAAATTGTAAATAGCCTTTCGCTCCCTGTATTTTACTCTTGCCACCTTCAGAATTTGAAAGAGAGTATTACAGTCAACATTGTCAAAAGCTTTCTCTAAGTCCACAAATGCTAGAAACGTAGGTTTGCCTTTCCTTAATCTAGCTACTAGAATAAGCCGTAGGGTCAGGATTGCCTCACGTGTCCTCATATTTCTACGGAATCCAAACTGATCTTCCCCCAGGTCGGCTTCTACCAGTTTTTCCATTCGTCTGTAAAGAATTCGCGTTAGTATTTTGCAGCCGTGACTTATCAAAGTGATAGTTCGGTGATTTTCACATCTGTCAACGCCTGCTTTCTTTGGGATTGGAATTATTATATTCTTCTTGAAGTCTGAGGGTATTTCGCCTGTCTCATACATTTTGCTCACCAGATGGTAGAGTTTTGTCAGGACTGGCTCTCCCAAGGCCGTCAGTGGTTCTAATGGAATGTTGTCTACTCCCGGGGCCTTGTTTCGACTCAGGTCTTTCAGTGCTCTGTCAAACTCTTCACGCAGTATCATATTTCCCATTTCATCTTCATCTACATCCTCTTCCATTTCCATAATATTGTCCTCAAGTACATCGCCCTTGTATAGACCGTCTATATACTCTTTCCACCTTTCTGCTTTCCCTTCTTTGCTTAGAACTGGGTTTCCATCTGAGCTCTTGATATTCATACAAGTGGTTCTCTTTTCTCCAAAGGTCTCTTTAATTTTCCTGTAGGCGGTATCTATCTTACCTCTAGTGAGATAAGCCTCTATATCCTTACATTTGTCCTCTAGCCATGCCTGCTTAGCCATTTTGCACTTCCTGTCGATCTCATTTTTGAGACGTTTGTATTCCTTTTTGCCTGCTTCATTTACTGCATTTTTATATTTTCTCCTTTCGTCAATTAAATTCAATATTTCTTCTGTCACCCAAGGATTTCTATTAGCCCTCATCTTTTTACCTACTTGATCCTGTGCTGCCTTCACTACTTCATCCCTCAGAGCTACCCATTCTTCTTCTACTGTATTTCTTTCCCCCAGTCTTGTCAACTGTTCCCTTATGTTCTCCCTGAAACTCTGTACAACCTCTGGTTTAGTAAGTTTATCCAGGTCCCATCTCCTTACATTTAGTCTTGGTTTGTTCAAAAATGGTTCAAATGGCTCTGAGCACTATGGGACTTAACTTCTGAGGTCATCAGTCCCCAAGAACTTAGAACTACGTAAACCTAACTAACCTAAGGACATCACACACATCCATGACCGAGGCAGGATTCGAACCTGCGACCGTAGCAGTCACGCGGTTCCAGGCTGTAGCGCCTAGAACCGTTCGGCCATCCCGGCCGGCCCCTGGTTTGTCTCGTAGGTTTTAGCTATTCAAGTTTATGGTGTTGTGTCACAAAAGAAAGTTCGACCGCCGTCCGGAGTGGCCGAGCGGTTCTAGGCGCTACAGTCTGGAACAGCGCGACCGCTACGGTTGCAGGTTCGAATCCTGCCTTGGGCATGGCTGTGTGTGATGTCCTTAGGTTAGTTAGGTTTAAGTAGTTTTAAGTTCTAGGGGACTGATGACCTCAGAAGTTAAGTCCCATAGCGCTCAGAGCCATTATTTTTGAAAGTTCGACCGACGAGCAAATGGATGGTTTCACGTCAATACACCGCAAACTCTAACATGTAAATCTGGGTCCAAATGGCCTATTAGTAGCATTGCATTGTCAATATCAGAAAGAGACAGCAGTCGGCTCACAACGGAAGCGTAAACACGACTGTGATTTCATTTGCTTTGTAATCGGATCGCGTGTAGCCGAAGCACGGGGAACTCTTATCACACACAGCTAATACATTTAGGTGGCAAAAGTCATGGGATACCTCGTAGTATAGTGTCGGACCTTCTTTCCGTCGGCGTAGTGCAGCAGCCCGACGTGGCATGGACTCAACAAGTCGTTGGAAGTCCCCTGCTGAAATACTGAGCCCTGCTGCCTGTATAGCCGTCCATAACTGCGAAAGTATTACCGGTGCAGGACCCTGTGCATGAATTGATCTCTCGATTACGTCCCACTTTTGTTCGATGGGATTCATGTTGAGCGATCTGGGTGGCCAAATTATTCTCTCGAATCGTCCAGATTGTTCTTCAACCGCATCTGGCGGTGTCTGAACTTTGGTTCGCTCCGATGGCATTAGTGGCTGTTTCCCACTTTGTACCAGCCTGGAAGCAATGGTGGTTGGACTCCGGCAATCACTGTGTGCAATGTCTACCTCCCTCCCGGTTGCCCACTTGCTTACATTGAACTCTCCACCTTAATACAACAACTCCTGTCCCTGTTTCTCCTCCTCGGGGACTTCAGTGCATCCCATCAATTGTGGGGGAGTGCCACTTAAATGGATAAGGGTCTCGTAATTGACCAACTTATTACAGACTTCGATTTGTGTCTCCTCAATAACGGTTCCCCTACCCACTGAAGTGCTGTTCATGGCAGCTTGACCGCTATCGATCTCACAATCTCCTCCCCTGATTTCTTGGCTTTCCTACATTGGTCATCCCATGATGGTCTTTGTGACAGGGTACCCTGTGTCCGCAGCAGACAGGCTCCCTTGTTGGGCATTCCTTTATATACATCTTCTGTACATTTTGACACCTCTCTCTTGACTTGCATTGACGCAGTCATGCAAGGCAACTCTGCCACTATTCTTCATCATGCTGCTGGCACTGCTGTCCCCCTATCCACAGGTCCATCTCATTGTCGACTGGTACCGAAGTGGACCAAGTATGTAGCAGTCGCTGTCCAGGATTGCTGATGGGCACTGCAGCAATTTAAACGACACACTTCACAGACCAGCCTCCTCACTTTTAAGTGTCTCCATGCTAAGGCTCGTTACCTTATTGAGCAGAGTAAGAAGGAATGCTGGGAGCAGCGTGTTTCCTCCCTGGGGATGTATGCCTCTTCATTGCAGGTTTGATCCAAGCTCCTGGGCTGCCAGTGACAGTCAACTGTCCTGGGTCTTAACCTCTAAGGTGCTCTGTTCACTGATCCATTGGTCCTTGCAGAACACCTCACAACACACTTTGCAACAGCATCAGTGCCCTCTTTCTATCCTGCTATCTCTTTCTGAGAGAAATGCTGAGTTGAACAGCCCCCTCTTTTTTTCAACCTGCACCATGCTGAACAGTTCAATGAACCCTTTACTGATGGGGAATTCTTGCAGGCTCTTATCTCTTTGCATGACATGGCCCCAGGCCTGGATTCCATCCACAACCAGATGATCCAACACTTGGACATAATCCAAAGGCAACAACTCCCCAGGATTTTCAACTATATTTGGCTCACAGGTGCTTTCCTGTTGCAGTGGCAAGACAGTATAGTTATGCCCGTCCATAAGCCCGGGAAGAACCCAATGTCTCTTGACTGTTACCAACTGAGTAGCCTGACGAATGCACTTTGTAAACTGCCTGGGAGGATGATTAGTTTCAGATTATGATAGGTACTCGAATCTTGAAGTCTTTTGTCTCTGTATCGGTGTGGCTTTGGGGCAGGATGATCTCAAACTGACCATTTACTCAGAGTGAAAACAGCAATCCAACAGCCTTTTACTCACTGCTAGCATCTTGTTGCGGTCTTTTTGACCTACATAAGGCATACAACATTGGTTGACGCCATGACATTTTAGTCACCCTCCTTGACTGGGGCTCCTGTGGCCCCATCCGATTTTTATCTATGAGTTTTTATCTCACCGGCTCTTCCAGATTTGAGTTGGTTCTTCATTCAGCACCCCTTGCATTCAGAGAAACGGGTTCGCACAGGGTTCTGTATTAAGTGTCACACTCTTCCACATTGCCATTAACGGGCTTGCAACCTCTGTTGGGCCTGTCGTTACCCCGGTGTTGTACATCAACGATTTTTGCATCTGCTGCAGCTTCCACTTGCCGGCATTTGCTGAGTGCCGGCTCCAAGGCGCCATCTGATCGGCCTCTGTGTGTGTCATCTCCCATGGCTTCCAGTTTTCTCCCCCCAAAATGTGTGTTATGCATTTTTGTCATCGGCCCACGGTACACACCGATCCTGAACTTTTAGGCAACCAGCTCTTCAATGTTGTAGCGGTCCGGTTACATGACGTCGTTGATTGAGATCATGGAGTCCATGAATGGCTGCAAATTGTCTCCAGGAAGACAAACTATTTCCTGTCAATGATGGGTTCGTTACATCTAAACACGATGCACGTCGGTATGGAGCCACCAACAGTTTGCACAGTGCCCTGTTGATAACTTGGGTTCATGACTTCGTGGAGTCTGCGCCACGTTCGAACACTACCATCGGCTCTACCCAACTGAAATCGGCCACGGTTTTCCAGTTAGTCTATGGTACAACCGATATGGTCGTGAGTCCAGGAGAGGCGCTGAAGGCGATATCGTGCTGTTAGCAAAAGGCACTCGAGTCACTCGTCTGCTACTGCAGCCCGTTAACGCCAAATTTCGCCTCTCTTTCCTAACGGATACTTCCTTTTATGTCTCATAGTGATTTTTGCGGTTATTTCACGCACTGTTGTTTATCTGTTAGCACCAACAACCCTATGCAAACGCCGCTGCTCTCGGTCGTTAAGTGAAGGCCGTCGGTCACTGCACTGTTCGTGGTGAGAGGTAATACCTGAAATCTGGTATTCTCTTCACACTCTAGATACTGTGGATCTCGGAATACTGAATTTCTTAACGGTTTCCAAAATGGAATGTCCCAAGCGCCTTGTTCCATCTAAATTCTGCGTTCAGAGTCTGTTGTTTCCATTTGTGCCGCCATAATCGCGTCGGAAACCTTTTCACGCGAATGACCAGAATACAAATGGCAGATCTGTCAGCGCCTGTTATACCTGGTGTACCCGATACTACCGCCAGCCCATAAGTTTGGTCACCTAAGTTTACTACTCCGATGCTTGAAGAAATCTTGACCATAGTTTGAGGCGATTGCTCATCTTTCCTCTTCCTGTTTCTCCTAGGTTATGCTAAACTATTGGACACTAGTGCATTTCCTCTATTAATTTAAAATTTGAACTTGATGCGTCGTCTTGTTTTTGCTCTCCTCTGTCTTAATGAAACTATGGTGAATTGTGTTGAATAAAAAAGATTCTGTTTGGCTTCTCCCTGTCGTGCCGGAATGCGGGACTGAGTCATCGTTGTGAGGTGACGCCAGTTGTCCGCACGATTGCAAGATGGTGACCTCGGCGCTGGTTGGAGGAAGCATCAGACGCTACTCCACGCTTTGCCTCCTGAGGCAGCAGCTAATCTGCGTACTCTAGATTTCGAAAAGCAGAGTAGCGAGAACACTCCGTGTGCATCACGCGTACTTCCCAGGGAAGCACCTCATCTCACCTTACCTCACTTCATTGGAAATCACCGGGCGAGGTGGCGCAGTCGCTAGCCCACTGGACTTGCATTCGGGAGGGCGATGGATCAAACCCGCATCTGGACATCCTCATTTAGGTTTTCTATGATTTCCTAAATCGCTTCAGGCAAATGCCGGGATGGTCCCTTTGAAAGGGCACGGCCGATTTTCTTCGCCATCCTTTCCTAATCCGAGATTATGCCCCGTCTCTAATGACCTTGTTGTCGACGGGACGTTAAACACTAATCTCATCCACGTCCTCCTCCTTTCATTGGAAATTACGGGGAAGTTAACTCGTACGCAACGCAGGGGACGTATAGCGCACTGGAAAGAAACAAAGAACATTTTCGTTCAGTATTTCGCAGGGACATGTAATTTTCTTTTCGTGAGATAAACGGTTCAGTTTTTTGCAGCGTAGGCGTAAGGGGAGATGTGAGATCTTGTTCAAGAAACGAGTCATACGTTCGCGATTATAGATATCGCAGTAAGCATTGAACATAATGATCTATAGGGATTTGAAGCGTGCTATCACAAAACACAGATCTACAGTTCTACTACTGGATTTTTTTTTCGAACTGCAGATCATCTTCAACAAACGCTTCTTTTACTTAAATCCACAACACATTTCATAGCAGTAGATGTAGTTCAGACCCTTGCTTTTGGAACTACTTTTACCGTTTGCAATCGAAAGCCACCAGAAAAATACTTTACACAACACTAGCTGTTCATGAATCATTAAGGACTATTTTATTCATTATTTTACAGGAAAATATATTTAGGAAAAACAAGATCATGTTATTTACTGATCATTCACGGGACGTAACGTAAGCGACGTGCAATATCGGCACTTCATTAAAAGCGACTGTTACAACATAAGTTAACAAATTTTGATCGATCAGAAATATTTCTTTCTCGGCTAAGGAAACGTATTTCATCGAAAGTTTTTTTTTTCTCCCTTCTGTGATATAAAAAATATTTGAATGTTACTCATCTACAGGCTTCAGAAATGTAGGTGTCTAGTTGTATGACGAGAAATTCGTGACAATAGATATATAGCTGTATTTGAATCTTTCTGAAACAATCGATTACAGTTAATAGATATGATCATCTTCAGTTTACCTGTATTACTGAAAGATGAAAAATCTCGATGAAATATACTGTATCCTGTGTTTAAATGTTCAATCAGAAGTTAGTGATTTTGTGTATATGACAACTTACATACTTCCTATTTTTAGTACAGCCCAAACTCTTTCTTGTATATTTAGATACATTTGACGCATAGCATGCATGTTTTGCGATTTTCTGCCTCTCGTTACGTCAGATAAGGTGAAAATAACGCTAAGAATTGAGAGAAATCTGTTGTTTTTAGAAAGGGTCTAGCACAACCGACTGATTATGAAATTACTGAAGTAGTTAAAACCTGTCCATCATCACCTACACAAAATGCTGCTTATCTAAATAACATGTTTGTTCGAGTACCGTTTTTGGAGGTCAGCTACATAAATATAATCATTTAAAGCCATATTAACCATTAATCAACCGTGACTGCTTCGAACATACGAAATATTTTCAAATACCGCTACCCATCACAAAATTTGTTGACCACTAAACTATTTATTTAGCGACGCATTTCGAGGCGATACCTCGGCAGCATTACACGAAAATTTGACATAAGTCTATACATATATTAAAGTTTCTTTACATGACTGCTGTGATCATTTTTGTTCTTGTGGCATGGAAGTCTTTTTGTGATGTGCTGAGATATCACTATTTCCATGACTCTCTTGGACGTCTTCACCATTATTCACTAAGGTAACTTTAAAAGACGGTGTGTTATCGTGTTTTAAAGTTGCCTTTGTAGATTGTGAACAATGATGAAGACCTCCAAGAGAGCTATGGAAATAGCTGTACATCAGCATATCACAAGAGGACTGCCATGATGTGTTATCGTGATTTAAAGTTATAAAAAATGGCTCTAAGCACTGGGGGACTTAACATCTGAGGTCATCAGTCCTCTAGACTTAGAACTACTTAAACGTAAGTAACCTAAGGACATCACACAAATCCATGCTCCAGGCAGATTTCGAACCTGCGACCGTAGCAGCCGCGTGGTTCCGGACTGAAGCGCCTAGAACCACTCTACCACAGCGGCCGGCGATTTAAAGTTACCGTTGTGGAGTTTGTGAACAATGGAGAAGAATCCAAGAGAGCTATGGAAATAGCGATACCTCAGCACATTACAAGAAGACTGCCACGTCACAAGAACAAAGATGAGCACAGCAGCCATGTTAAGAAACTTTAATATATGCACACAGCTATGTTAAACGTTTTTGTAATGTCACTATAGCCTGATGATAAGGTATGACCTTGCAACATGTCGCTAAATAAATAATTTAGTGGTCAACAAATTTTATGACTGGTAGTGGATTTGAAAACCGGTTCGTACATAAATACATGTAGTTATAACAAAGCATATGACGTAATATCTCGAGGAAGAAAAATGAGTAATATAACAGAATACGTGGACAACGTTCGAAATGTGAGTGCAAGCGCAACTATCACCCTATGCTGGTATGAAGCAGAAAAAATTAAAATCATTAAGAAATAAAGTAAAATAGATTTAGCTAAAAATCTACATAGAAAGCATCAAACAAGATGGGTTAGAGGTTCGAACAATACCACCACTTGCAAAGTAGGTCAGAAATCAGATTAATAATGTTGCTCACGCAGCAAACGTTCGCTTTATCGGGCAACAACAAAGTTATTGACTGTGTATGGTATCGTCAGAATGGAAATAATGAAGTCACTGAAAAAAGTTATTGCCCGCATCTCGTGGTCGTGCGGTAGCGTTCTCGCTTCCCACGCCCGGGTTCCCGGGTTCGATTCCCGGCGGGGTCAGGGATTTTCTCTGCCTCGTGATGGCTGGGTGTTGTGTGCTGTCCTTAGGTTAGTTAGGTTTAAGTAGTTCTAAGTTCTAGGGGACTGATGACCATAGATGTTAAGTCCCATAGTGCTCAGAGCCATTTTTGAAAAAAGTTATTAATTTTGGCACTTATCTTGAATGGATTCCCACGTAGATTTCGTCGAAGTTGTTATGGATCATCTTGTTGATTCTAGGGTGATTCCACTTTGACTGCTAGAAGGTCCAGATCTGTATTTTAGCAATATTTGAAGACCTAACAAATGCGTTTTTCAGGAAATTCTTAATGATCAAACAATCCCAGATCAGAACAATGGTATGGTAGAAATAATTTTTGACTTGGTGTTCACGATCCATATTTTTACTAAACTTCTTGTAAATTCACATATACTTCTTCTTAATTGTCACATCATCAAGAAAACAGTTTTGTACCAATCTTCATATATTTAATTTCCACTTTAACCAAACACAAGACTTGACTGTTCTTTTACAAAGCGAAATAACAACTTAACTTCTGCAAAGTGAAACAAAGACTGCTCTGTCCGCATTCGCGCCAAAAAGGTTACAAGTAAGTCAAAGATTATGACAGTCTCACAGAAATGAATACACACAAGAACCATATCACTGTAATATATCGATACATTGGAGTACCTATACGTTAATAAAACCAAATGTGATTATTGTCACAAAAATATGTCTGTTACTTCGCAGAAAAGTAGTACGATATTACTGGTATCGAGAACTGGGGTTGGAGTGCCGTAATGGTCACGTAAGTAAAGAACTATTACAAGGTCAAGGGAATCAGTTGTATTCTGGAGGAGCAACAGCCAAATTACAGTCTGGCCGTTCCGTAAATGGATTAAAGCGACTGAAGGAATGGTTACTTCGCAGTAGTTGACGGGACAATAAACTCTATTCTTCCGTTTTTCTTTCATCGAAACTAAAGACGGACTTCTATATATCTACAATAATATTCATGTAAAGCCCAATATGTCTAATATGCATACCCAACAAGGTATTTTCCTCGAACGAATCCGGAGCGTAATTTTTGTAAGGAAAAAACAATTTCTTCAATTGAGTGGAACCATCACAACCTTCGGTCTGCCTTCCAAACTGCTGCTGTCTCACGCTTGACGGGTTGTTAATAACTCACACTCTTTATTATCTTGTCGTCTGATGCAAGGAACGAGTAGAATGCGAGGAGTCAGTCGGGACGCTGTGTGTGGGCGAAGCAATGGCGAAGGGGGGGGGGGAGGGGGAGGCGGTGAGTAGTAGTATTACAGAATGAATGAGCCGCCACCTGTGTTGGACACATCTCTTAGTTCCGTGAACAGCCGCACGACGTTCGCTAACGTAGCAGGTGAGTGGAGGTCAGCGGGCGGCGATAAAGGACAAGCAATCGGTCCGACGAAACAGCAGTACCGGCTAGCTGCTTGCGTCACTACCATTGACTAGAAGATGTAACTAACGGACAATGACGTCTGATAATGAGTCAATCGGTTGAAACCACCTCACCGCATAGCGTACGTCAGCGTCGGTTTTTCGTACTCGATTACCAAATGTCCTTCTTTCTGTTTAGTAGTTCTACCTCTTCTATTGACTAACTTTATTCTTAGTTCACTAGCAATGTTAAAGTGAAAATAGGAGACAGATTTAATACTGATTGCTAAGAATGGAATCACTGATGGAAAATTCCGTTATTGGAATATAAATACAGAGAACAGTTTTAACGTACATTAAGTAATATTTTCGGTTCTACAGAGTCCGCATGATACTTTTTTGGGTAATGCAAATAATAGGACAATATTCTATTCAAAAAGTCCACATCTGTACACTCCTCTTCTGCAAGACGTCTGGTGATTTCGATGCACGGCTTAGACAGTAACCTGAAATTCTGTGCTGAAGTAACACAAGAAATGCTGCATATCTACACTCCTGGAAATGGAAAAAAGAACACATTGACACCGGTGTGTCAGACCCACCATACTTGCTCCGGACACTGCGAGAGGGCTTTACAAGCAATGACCACACGCACGGCACAGTGGACACACCAGGAACCGCGGTGTTGGCCGTCGAATGGCGCTAGCTGCGCAGCATTTGTGCACCGCCGCCGTCAGTGTCAGCCAGTTTGCCGTGGCATACGGAGCTCCATCGCAGTCTTTAACACTGGTAGCATGCCGCGACAGCGTGGACGTGAACCGTATGTGCAGTTGACGGACTTTGAGCGAGGGCGTATAGTGGGCATGCGGGAGGCCGGGTGGACGTACCGCCGAATTGCTCAACACGTGGGGCGTGAGGTCTCCACAGTACATCGATGTTGCCGCCAGTGGTCGGCGGAAGGTGCACGTGCCCGTCGACCTGGGACCGGACCGCAGCGACGCACGGATGCACGCCAAGACCGTAGGATCCTACGCAGTGCCGTAGGGGACCACACCGCCACTTCCCAGCAAATTAGGGACACTGTTGCTCCTGGGGTATCGGCGAGGACCATTCGCAACCGTCTCCATGAAGCTGGGCTACGGTCCCGCACACCGTTAGGCCGTCTTCCGCTCACGCCCCAACATCGTGCAGCCCGCCTCCAGTGGTGTCGCGACAGGCGTGAATGGAGGGACGAATGGAGACGTGTCGTCTTCAGCGATGAGAGTCGCTTCTGCCTTGGTGCCAATGATGGTCGTATGCGTGTTTGGCGCCGTGCAGGTGAGCGCCACAATCAGGACTGCATACGACCGAGGCACACAGGGCCAACACCCGGCATCATGGTGTGGGGAGCGATCTCCTACACTGGCCGTACACCACTGGTGATCGTCGAGGGGACACTGAATAGTGCACGGTACATCCAAACCGTCATCGAACCCATCGTTCTACCATTCCTAGACCGGCAAGGGAACTTGCTGTTCCAACAGGACAATGCACGTCCGCATGTATCCCGTGCCACCCAACGTGCTCTAGAAGGTGTAAGTCAACTACCCTGGCCAGCAAGATCTCCGGATCTGTCCCCCATTGAGCATGTTTGGGACTGGATGGAGCGTCGTCTCACGCGGTCTGCACGTCCAGCACGAACGCTGGTCCAACTGAGGCGCCAGGTGGAAATGGCATGGCAAGCCGTTCTACAGGACTACATCCAGCATCTCTACGATCGTCTCCATGGGAGAATAGCAGCCTGCATTGCTGCGAAAGGTGGATATACACTGTACTAGTGCCGACATTGTGCATGCTCTGTTGCCTGTGTCTATGTGCCTGTGGTTCTGTCAGTGTGATCATGTGATGTATCTGACCCCAGGAATGTGTCAATAAAGTTTCCCCTTCCTGGGACAATGAATTCACGGTGTTCTTATTTCAATTTCCAGGAGTGTATTTTGTTCTGGTTTTGCGGGTCTAAGCCTGGCGCCTGAGTCACGATCTTGTTTCCGATGTTCTTATTTTTCGTTGTTATAGAACTATGTTGTATAAACTGCGTAGTTACAGAGTGCGTTTAACTTCTCCTCTACACTCAAATGGCACTTTTCTTAGTCTATGGCTTATAAATCTAACGTTTGTTGTATGTTTTCATCGATACATTTTCTAGAGCCTTCCACAGGTATTCCAGTTTAACTTGTAGCTTGTAAAGCCTGAAGAATCGGAACCATAGGGGAAAAAAGAAAAGACCCTTAACGTGGAAAAGAAATTGCATTGCTTTTCTAGCTTCCCTTTAAGCTTCCCTGCTGTTGTGCTATAGACAGTTTGAGATTTGTTCTTTTACCTATTTTTCGTTGGAAAATACGTGAAGCTTGATATATTAAACATGATCTAATGTTTTTCTATGTGTTCTTATGTTTCTTGTTACGACGCTGTCTTCTATGAAAGCGGTTGCATTCTTTTGCATGTTACGATTATGTAACAACTAATAAGCAATTCTTATTATCTGAAGTTTAAGTCTGTATTATAGGCATAGCCTCGTGTTATTGTGATTTCCCTAAATCACTCCAAGCAAATGCCGGGATGGTACCTCTGAAAGGGCACGGCCGACTTCCTTCCCCATCCTTCCCTAATCCGATGAGACCGATGACCACGCTGTCTGGTCTCCTTCCCCAAACCAACCAACCAACCTCTTGTTATTATTAGTTTCCATCGATGGCTACGTAAAAAAAAAGTCTTTTTACTTAAAATGATAAATGCGTAAGTACCTGCGTTCTGTGCTGTAAGTTTCCGGAGATTCTGGTCTGTTGCAGAGTTTTTTTTATGAACAATAAAACACTGAAGGCAATTTGAAACACTGTTGTAGTATTCTTAGTTCACCGCAATGGGCTAAATATATTATACTGATTGAGAACTGCTAAGGAACAACTGACACTTGCTAAGGAACAACTGCCAATAGCCATGGGACAAGCAACAATTAGTACGAAACTTCTGACCAGTGATAGTAAAAGGAAATGTAGAGGGCAGTACGTGTTATCAGCAGCGACGCCTGTGCATGAACGATCTGTATGCATTCGACAGTCCGTACAGTACATTGTTTGACGAAGGTTGTTGTAGAACCGATTAGTGCGACATTTTGTATAGTGTGGCAAGATGTCTGCAAGGCATTATTTGAACGTATACGGCAGTTGGACGGCTCGAAGCTGGTCAAAATGTCACTACTGTGGCCACAGTAATGGGTACGTTCAAACGAGTCCTCTCCTGATTAGAATAGCTCGCTGAAGATGGAAATGCTTTACAAAGCATGCCATTAGTAGTGGACGGACCACCACATCGCAAGGGGATCGATACGTAGCCCTATTGGCGAAAAGGAACATACATAGCACTTCTAGGCAAATCACTGCAGACCTTGCAACCGATAACGATACACGTGTCTCTGACAGAACCACCGTGGCGATTAAATAAGGCTGGTTGGTATTCTCGGAAGCCTGTTAAATGCATCCCATTTCAAGCACATCATCGTTGAGAAAGAGTTCGTTATTGCAGGGTACATGTTGGTTGGGGTCAGCAAATATGGTCCAAAGTGATGTTCTCTGCTACGGTCGCAGGTTCGAATTCTACCTCGGGCATGGATGTGTGTGATATCCTTAGGTTAGTTAGGTTTAAGTAGTTCTAAGTTCTAGGGGACTGATGACCACAGATGTTAAGTCCCATAGTGCTCAGAGCCATTTGAACCATTTTAATGTTCTCCGACGAATCTTGCTTCACCGTGTCAAGTGGTTCTGGCCACCTGTTAGTGTGGAGAGATGGTTCACGAACGTCACAATGATCGAACACCGCTGAATGTCCTTGCGCGATGTACAGTTACAGCACAGCGGGGAATTTACACTGGATGATGCACGTCTGTTTGGAGTGCCGTAGGTTCCGAAATTCTGTTAGTGGACAGCAATTTCCACTCGCACAGGACTGCTGAGGTGTCCGACACGGTGGAAAGTTAAGATACTGAACGTATGGAATGGCCTGTACATGGAATGGCCTGTATACTCCCCGGACCTAAAGGCTATAGTGCATGCCTAGGATGCTCTTGGCAGATCTATTCCTCAGTGAATACTCTCTCCCCGAACCGTACAAGAACTTAAAACTGCATTGCCGGAGGAGTGGGGCAATATCCGCCAAGGACCTCTCAACAGTTCAGTAGTCAGCACGAATGACAGATGCAAAATGTACATTAGTGCCCGAGGAGTGCATATTCCGTACTGAGGGTTCAACTTTATTTTGGAAGTCTGAACTGTGTCAAAAAAGAAGGTTATTTAAGTCTGACATCAGGCTTTCCCATCTGTACCATCTCTATTACGTATTTCTGTGTTTCATGTCGTCCATCATTGCGATTATTCATGTCCAACAGTGTCTCTGCTCCTCAGCAATGATCAGGCAGTGTAAGATCCATTGGTAGCTGTTTAGATGATCAACTATGATCAACTGCTTCGACTTCTCAGTCAGATCTTACGAAGAATTAACACAGTCCTTAAAATGACAAAAAAATATCTTGTATTGCCGGACGGAGGCTGCTCAACCTACATGTTTCCACATTACCGATTATGTGAGTGAAATAAGAAATTTACATAGAACATAATTATTTTAAAGAACTTATCCATTCGGACTATACAGTGCAAAGTATTGATGAGATATACTTGCGGAAGTGGCACCGCGCTCACGGCTGACCACTGACGTCATTGACGGTGGGCGAACAGGTCTCACCTGCTGAAAGCGAGTTGTGCCACGCACGGAAGAAGATTCCTGACCCGCGAGGGCACGCAGGTCAACGTGAGCGGATTGCGTTAGTACTGCTTTCCATAAGGAGGAGTGAGGATGAGGGAAAAGGGGGGGGGGGGGAGGAGGCACGATAGAGTTTATCGGTCAGATAACCTCGAGGTCGTCATAGGTGTAACAGTTATTCGCGTACAAAAGGCCAGAAATCATCGCCTATGACCTAATGAAGGAACCAGAACGGCATTTTACAGAAATGTTGCAGGGAAATGGTATGAAACTTGTATGAAGTTCACAAACGTGATCTGAAGTCCGCTCAATTATAAGACAAGTTGTATGAAGTTACCAAAGAGCTACCATTCTCGACAGTACTTTTGAGCACAAGTAGCGGAAACTATAATGCAAATTTATAGGATATGTCCTCGACTATGCTAAAGTGATCTTACTATATCTATCAAGGAACAAGATATCACTTGTGAAATCGAATGTTATAAAAGGTTAATTGGTTTAGAAGCTCATCTTGGTTCTATTTATACAAATTTTTGCTTATTTATTCCTGTTGTCTTATCGATCCTATGTTGCTGGTAATAGTATTTTTTTTTTATTTAATCACATGTACACACACGTAATGAAGCAGCTTGTTTTGCTTTTCTGTAGATGTGATATGGCGACAACACACATCAGAATGAGACAGAAAGGATAACTCCTGTAACTTATATAACTGTTCGCAGTCACGATAACATATGGTTCTTCCATGTGTAGCATGTCTTACATTCGCAGTTCCGAGTCATGCCCCGATGAATCTGTCTTTCATCGTTCTCCTTCTGATAAAGACGGCGTGAACAGTACATCATCAGGAAGTCAAGTAGAACAGAACCAAAAAGTGAAACTGATCTTCAAGCGTTGAATAAATTCTGGCAAGCGTCGCACCTCATCTCGAACTGCCAACACCGAATAAAAAGAATTTTAAAATACTGGATGTGTCTGTTCTACCATCCACCAAGGACATTTATCTATAAAACTACGTATTTGTGTACAATCGATGTTTGAAGGTTACCGAGCAATAATATTATAAAATCAGAAGTCAGTGATGAAAAAATACCGTTCAACAGGAAATTATGACCAGCACATGCACAACAGTCGTGAGTGACACATTATGTGGCAAAAAGTTAAACATTTGCTTGATAAAATATATGTTAACGCAAGAAGTACTAACAAAATCCTGATTTCCAAAGTAGAAGTTGCTGTTTGGAATTTTAAATCCCGAAACCGGTCGTTGTTTGAATGAATAATTAGTGTCACTGAAGAGAATTTTTTAAATTAATTATCATGCTACTCAACTGCGGATGTCCTACACACCAAATCTTGCGCAGCAAGTTGCGTTCTCGTCGGACGTTCTTCCTTTATTCGTCATCTAGGCGCAGATGAGAAGTTTGAATGAAGAAGTTACAACACGCGGATTGGAAGAGTTCGTGACAAAGATCGTTATGAGGTGGTTAGCCAGAATTTTGATATTGGTCTACTGCAGAGCGGACTCACAGAATACGTAATATGTCCGTGTTGCCCTTGTCACATGTGTATGCTCTTTCATTCTGTTAAATTTTCTTCCGCATCCTTGTGATGCTTATACGGCCTGCCGCGGATAAAAGTAGGCCGTGTAAGTACAAAGGAAATGCACTGAAATTACAGAGACAAAGAACTGAAGTGGACTTACACTTATTTACAATGAGAAAAACAGTGAAAAATAAATTTACAGAAGATGTTGAAAGTGGCACCCTGTAACATCAGTACGTAGCTGTGCACGTCTAGGCGCATGCAGATACACCCAGTGTAAAATTCGGATATCGATGGCGACAACTTTAAGACTGATACTGACTTTCAATTCCTGTATTGTGTGTGAATTTTTTTCATAGACCTTGATCTTTAAGTGTCCGCACAGGAAAAAAATCACATGCTGTTAGATACGGCGAACGTGGTGGCCATAAAGGTTTGCTGACAGTTCGTTCCTCAATAAAGACATCATGGACACGTTCCAGGGATGCCTAAGACGTATGGCATATCGTCCCATCTTGCTGAAAGAAGCGGTATTGGATTTCATGTTCAGTGAGTTGAGCACAAACGTATCAAAACCGCGTTGACATTAGTATCAAAAAATGTCGGTCCAATGACGGGCGTTCCTGTTATGCCGAAGCTAACTCCGAGTTTTTCATTGTGGGTTGGTTGCTGACCGACAATGTTAGGGTCCTCCGTTGCACTGCACCTCGTGTTCTAGGTATCCACGTGACCGGGGAGATGAAACAGTTCTTCATCACTTATGATGCAATCAAAAGGGTCTAACAAATCATAGTTGATGTTATTCAAAAGCCACGTGCTGTAATCTACACTTTTCTGGCTGTCACCCCCCCCCCCCCCCCCCCCCCCGCCGTAATTGCTGCACAACCGCCACACGTTATGGCTTCTAACTAAGACTTTTCAATATCCGCTGCCAACTCCTACTTACAGGGGCCTGTTGGGCCAGTTTACGTGTTGACTTCTGTGGGCTCTGAATAATTCTTCGGCGAATGTCTGCAATGACTTCTGATGTGCAAACTGGAGGAATTTTTTGTCGTTTCGCATTTTGCACAGATACGTAGGTGTGCCATTTTTTATACACACTCTGCGTTACTCTCTTCCTGCTGGTAGTCCTCTATCCAGATAGTTGACCCCGAAAGTTTTGAGTTTTCTTAATCGAAGGTCTTTTCACTCATGTTTCCACAATTTCAATTCTTTCTTCTATCGTGAAAGTCATTTTGCAGACGGCAAAGAGAAGCGTCTAACTTCTCTGATGAAACAAATTGAAATGTTGATGGAGAAATGCTAACAATTGGTTATTGCACAAAACTGTCCGTTGTTGTAGCTGTTTATTTCAGAAGTCGAAAGTTTGCATTGGCATTCAAAGGGAAGGCGGGATGCTTATGACTGCGTCACCCTGTATGACGATCTCTTCGACGGGACATTAAACGCTAACATTTCTTTCTTCCTTACATAGCTTCTAGAACTGCTGATATTTCTAAAAATATCAGGAAACCGATACATCGATATTCAGAAAAATGCCACTGTCGGATTTCGATATATCGGGAAAAGGTATCGATATGATGGAGTGCATAGTAGAATATTAAAGTACTGTGTTGCACATGTTAGCCTTGTATTTAGTCATATTTGTAATTTTTCCTATAGAAATGGTCAGTTTCCTGAACCATTAAAGTACCTAGTAGTAAAGCCGCTTTACAAAAAGGGAGAAAGGGATAATGTAGATAATTTATACCTATTTCTATGCCATCAGTGTTTCCTAAAGTTACTGAAAAGGCTGTGTATGTAAGTGTAATGTTGATTCATTAATTTGTTCTGAAAACGGTGCTAATATTGAAGACAATAAAAGCAGGTTAAAAGCTGTGGGCTATCTGGGGAAGTTAACCTTGCATTACTGAGCAACTGTTTCACCAGGTATCCAGTCTAGCTTACCAAATTCCCAACTAGACTAACATTAATTATAATCTTTTAATAGTCATCTTACGACAACCAGTGATTATATATATATATATATATATATATATATATATATATATATATATATATATAGAGAGAGAGAGAGAGAGAGAGAGAGAATTCAAATAAAAAGAAATAAATCAGTTTATATTTGGTCATTTATTTTAACATTGATCATTGTTCCGTTAAAATTTCAGCATATTAAACTTGATTCATAACTAAACTGGTGCCTCATTTAGGATTGTGAAAATGTGAGTTTGTAATGTTAGGGAACACATCAAATATGGAGCCAAGATTGCGAGACTGCATACAACACTGCATTCAAAAAATAACACACGAAGAACGTTGAAACATATGCAAGAGGAAATTAACCACAACCGACCGATTCAATTTTCGCCCAAAGAAGTTACAGTCGTAGCACAATCCTGTCCGTTATGAAATTACCGCACACTGGTATATTAAATTCATACTAACTCTCTGTGAAATCTTACCGAAAAAAATAGCTGAGCGCTACTTTGATGATTACACCACATGCTTCACATGGTCAACTTGGTTTACACAAAGAGTGTAACTCCACAATAATTTTGATAATTAAAATAAATTACATCGAAATGCAATTTACAAAAGAAAAACCTCGAACTGGTTACTATCGTCTTACTATTAACATGACGGGTCAAACAATTGTATAAGCACATGGTACTGGTCCCACAAAGTACAACCCACGTGGGTTAAACATAAAGAAAAGTTGCTATATCGAAAATTATTGTCAAGACGAGACGTTATAATCTCACACACATTCGCATGTAAGATTGATGATCTTAGAGTTACGGATCCTCAACACGTGGTTCCACTTCACTCACAAAGTAGTGACAAAGCTACTACTGGAAGATATTCTGAACTGCACACTCGAATTACACTGCATTGCAATTTATGATAACATATTTTAGATCTAAACCTGAAATAAAGGTGATTAAATTTTCAGTTAGGCTGAACTTAAGAAATCTATTGTCCTACGGACATAGCAGAGACGCGCTTAGCTGGAGATCTTACCACTTCAGACGCTCGCCCCGGCCAGACTGGCATCGGCCTCTACCGAGGGTGCTTCACAGATACAAACGGAAGTGACCAGAGAGGCAGCTTCCTATACCAAAATGACAAGGAACGGACAGGACCGTACTAAGAATAGAAACCTCTTTGAGAGAGGCAGCTTCCTATACCAACATGACAAGGAACAGACAGGACCACACTAAGAATAAAAAACCTCTTTGCTTTTAGAAAGCGTAGCTACCTGTTCCGACGTTAGTCCTACTGTTCTCTAGCAGACAGGCTTGTCTGCTACCATCGAGCATACAACTAGAAACACGTTTGCTCATTCATCCTTTCACACAGAAGGGAAAGGGGATGACAGCATCTTATCATATACGGTATATAAAAGAAAGCGGATATAGTTTCCGTATGAGACTGTGTGACACGAATTACATATAAACTGCGTTTTAAAGTGTAGTAGTGCGACAGATCGTTCTTGTTTACGTGTAAAAGTAACACGTTCCACTGCTCAGTCTCCTCCCAGATAGAAACACCACAGTAAATTTAGAAGTGGAATATATGCCATAAATCACAACAGTTTTAAGAAATTAACATGAAAGGAATCCAACAGAGACTATTCATAAGGATAACTGATCATTTTATATCACACGATTTGCTATCAAATGTACAGTTCGGCATTAGAAGTCATTTAACAACTGAAAATGCTATATTCTCTTTTCTCTGTGAGGTACTGGATGGGTTGAACAAAAGGTTTCGAAAGCTAGGCACATTTTTTTGATATAACTAGGGCTTTTGATTGTGTTGATCACAAAAATTGCTCCAGAAGTTGGACCATTAGGAATACGGGGAGCAGCACACAATTGGTTCACCTCTTACTTTAGCAACAGACAGCTAAAGGTCATTATTCACAATGCTGAGAATGGCTGTGATGTGGGGTCTGAGTGAGGTACGGTCAAGTATGGGGTGCCCCAGGGATCAGTGTTGAGGCCACTCCGGTTCCTTGTTTATATAAATGATATACCCTCTTGTATTACGAGTAACTCTAAAATATTTCAGTTTGCTGATGACACTAGCTTGGTAGTAAAGGATGTTGTGTGCAACATTGTCTCGAGTTCAAATAGTGGTTTTCATGACCTAAGTCGAGAACACTTAATGTCGACTTCCCTGTTTTTTTCATTTCTGCCAAGGCCTGCGATGTAGCAGTTGTAGTGTTAAAACCATGGAGGTAGAATAAGGGGAGATGGCGCTACAGACTTACGCTGTACGTTATTTTGAAGCCAGTGGGCCGGACCTGGCACCATCTTAGATCCCCCAAAACTTTAGCAGACGAGTGTTTACCATTGCTTCTTGTTTGTTATTTCTGTCGTGTGCACCCGATATTTGTTTTATGTAGTAAATGTTACACTGTTTTAGTGAACAACAGAGCATAAGGAACGCAACTTCGAATGTTTTTCTGGTGTTAAAAGCGTATTAGATACAGTACTCTAATACGACACGAAAATATGACGATTCTGGCCTCAGTACTGTAATTCCTTTTTGTTTGTACACTTCGAATAACCGAGAAGAGACGTATATGCTACGAAAATCGTGCTTTCGTAATCCATTTCTATTAACTTTTATTGTGTTTGTGTCGATAATTGACAAAGCCAGAATTCCAAAAGCAATGATTGATAGTATTCGTTGCATTTTCAAGTCAAATGCAAATTTTAAATATTCAAGTTTGCAAGAAACTTACCTTATTTCCTTTGGTGTCCCATAGATGTATGCAGGGATGATATAAACAAGCCAGCTGTCATGTCAACAAAGTGAAAGATTCTTTAAATTACGAAGGAAAAGAACTGAATTTAAGATTGTCAGGCCGATTATAGTTTACACATCTGCTTTGTTTTTAAATTGTACCTATCAAATGACATTCAGTGTGGCAAAATAACAGCAATTTACAGGGTAACACGACAGCACAGTGATTAATGTAATGATCTAAATAGCCTGGACTGAGATAGGAGGCTTTGCTTTAACAAATATGTAACCCTTTAAGTACTTATAGTTTAACCACTGTAACAGGTGTTCCACACATTTTACTGAAGATTTAATTAACTACATGCAGTTAAATTACTGTTATATTAAATTATTGCATTTTAAAACATTACTCCCCATTTCCAGGATATTTCTTGCCAGGACTTTTCAGTTACTTGGGAATAACCAAACAATAAAAACCAAGTGCATTGCTCACCTGCAGAGAGCTCTTCGCGTTGAATTGATAGGAAAGCTAAAGTCAAATCACAGAAATAAAACCATAATGTAAAACTTTACAGTGCATCAGAATTTCAAGTATATATAAGAAAACAGCGCTTAAATAAGTCCACTTACGAATGAAATGTGATTTGTTTAAACTTTAGACTACAATCAGAACGATTAGTACACCCGCTAGCGACCCAAGCCAGCATTTTTTTATCGAAACGCTTCACGACTACACGGAATAAAAGCACCAGAAGCGAATGTTTTGAGGTAGCTAACATGGCGGATCTTCACTTGGGTCGGCTTCAAATTTGTGACGTCATGACAACTCCTCTTATTTTTACCTCCATGGTCAAAACTGCGTGGTGAAGTTAAACGTTGCCGTTTCTGTCGATACCGCCGTGTGACGATTACGTCAACATTTCCCCTCATACGTCTCCTCCCACCGCAAAGACCAATCCTGCCATTCAGATTTTTGTTCATCATATTCAGAAACTGTTTTTGCAGAATGCCGGTGTGAAGAAATAGCACACTAGTTACGTTAAAAATTGTTTTTAACGCAACTGGTGTGCTGCTCTTCACATCGGAAATTTTATCATTCCATTCACACGAGCACCCCCCCCCCCCCCCCCCCAGTGCAACCTGACGTCTTCCTTTTGTTACCCATAGTTGCTTCACAACGTCAAAGAGAAAGAGTGGACGTGATGAAAGCTCAAAACGCAGTAAGGCTCCTTCACACAGCGTAAGTTGGGACCGATGATCTCGCTGTTTGGTCCCCTCCCCCAAATCAACCAACTAACAGTGAAAGTAGAATTATGTTCTACTACAATTTCAAAAGAACAATTCAAATTATTAACCGAAAATTACGAAAAAATATAATATAAAATAAAAATATCGTCAGTCGATATTGCCTGTTTGATATCGATACATCGCGGAAATTTATACCGCCGGTATTTATCGGTATATTTTGGAAAAAATATCGATATATCCATATTTTTTGAACAGCCCTAACAGCTTTCACAACTAACGCAAGAAACCGTTCGCTTATCTTGCAATAGACACTAACAGTGTTCATAAATATCGTATGCTAAATGCAAATGAAGTACGATCCTCCTTTCCGTCAAATGTTTCCAAACACAACTTATAGATTCACCAACAGCAATGTATATTGATGTTTTGTTCAGTTTGGTTATGTGCTGGTTCCAAGAATCATAACTGCAATCTCTCGCCATGATGCGAGACTAATCAGTTGTACAAGTACAGAATAGTCTCTCAGTGAAACATGTGGCCACATGATAGTCATTCTCATGATTGTCTTCAGTTACTTTTTTTCTTCATTCACATACAATAATTTACATTTAAGTGTGTTCAAACATCCTCTTTCCTCCTCACTCTGAAACAAATATAAACGCAATACTACTGCATAATCAGGAATTCTTCGGTGGAGTAGAAGGTACTGTCAAGCAGATATTATTTCAATTTGTGTCTGAAGTTATTTTATTATCTGTTACACTTTTAACATCACTGGGTAGGGTGTCAAGGATATTTACGGGTGAATGCTTCACTACTACACTAAGACTGGTTTAAGGATATGTAAATCGTCTCTCCTTATAGAATTATATTTATGGATGTTAATATTCTGTTCGAGCTGTAAACAATTTTTGACAACAGAGTTACAAGAAAGTAAACACATTGGGAAGATATTTTCGGTGTGTCAAACTGTTTAAAATATATAATTGTTATTGTGAGAGTAAACTCGGTAGAATCAGTCATACTGTGTGGTTATTACTAGACTGATTCAAAAGAGTCGTAGTGCAATAAAGAGGCGAAAAGACACGGAAACACAGAGTGGTTCTACGCATCATCATAATTATCATTACAAAACAATTATATTTTCAGTCGCAATCACAAACTGGTCTTACAAATGTTAACGGTTTCATTATTTATCTCATTATCAGACGCCAGCTGTATCATGAACCTTAATTCCTCTGAGGACGCTGTCTGCCCTAATACTCCGCAGATAGCATACAGCTGCTGGCTGGTTGTTCGGGTATGTGACTGAAAATCATACACGACAATCGTTGAGGCTCCGCCATCATACGCATAATTTAAACATTATGATCGTTATCATCCATTCGACAGTTACTGCAGGGTAAAAGTCTCCACACTTTTTCACGCAATTTGGTTTTCACTTCTATCCATCCCTGCTCCTGCCTGCTTGATGTCGATAACCACTAACTATTTAGTTTTCATCTTGGAATCCAGCCAGCCAATTCCTTGGTATGCCTACGGTCCATTTGCATGCCTACAGTTCTATCTTCATTTCATTTTAATTATATTTTAATTATAGTCTTTCCACTCAAATTTGTTTCCTCATCCATGAAATTAATTTTAATGTCTGATAAATAGGATCCGCCTGCCTAAGCACGAGAAATTATAGTCTGGCTAAGGTCAGAATATATTATTCGGAGTTCACTGTAACTTGATTCATCTCTTACTTTGGGATACACTGTACTTCCTATTAGGTATTGGGACAAGAGCAGGTAAAGCACTGGCGTCAGCTGATGATTCTCATAACGCACCACATCTAATTAATTGAATTCTTCTAGTACAACGTTACGTTGTAAGTCTACATCGGAGCGCTTGTATTTCATTGTCGAAGAAATGCTCAGACTGCTTTCTCATTCATTTCATCAGCATCTCTTTAATCCCATCGCCGACTCAAAAACTCTTTTCATTCATGTACTCCAACTTTGTAATAAAAAGCGGAAGTTACTTGAGGCGGACTTTGAAGGCGCAAAGATTTCTCAATTGAGGGAGATTTCCTGCCTCGAGGTTTCAAAAAACAGTCTTTTGCATATTTTGACTCCTTATAGTCTTAAGAATATGCGATAAAAATGATTTTGCCGGGAAATTATTTTTTATGCCTGAAAATTACGTTTCAGTGGGAGCACGCGTACACCCATTCTCGCCACTCTCGGCGCTTGGGCCGTTCGCGACGCCGATCAGTTTCTTCTGGTCTGTAAAGCTATTGTAGCTTTCTAGGTCGAAGGAAATATTGATACTTGCCCACCAGATGTCTCAGGCAAGAGCTTTCGACATAAGCGAGATGAAAAAAGCAGTCACGGTGACTCTTCACCGCAGAAATCCTACAAATGACAATCCGCAGTACGATTACTATTCTGGAAGCAAGCTGAGATGAACTGGATACTTTTGATCATATGCCATCACTGAGGAGTAAAGTTATTGAAGCTATAGCTGACTTGCGCAAACATCAGACTGACGCCAATTTGATGGGCAGATGTCTTGGAGCCTATACACAGGACAACAATGAAACATTGAATTTATTAATTCGGACTTCTGTTCCAAAACACACACTTTCGAGTGTAGAAGTCATTCAGATAGCTAACAATAGGGCGTGCATCATTTTAACGATGGATTTAAGGGTATCCTGCGCAACATTGAAGTCATGGGAGTCGTTATCGGTACAACGGCTTGCTCATTCGCCACGAAAAGGGACGAGAAACGCCTGAAGCGTTCGGACCGGTGCTCGTTCCAGAGCATCATCAAGATTAGAATTGCGCATTAGAAAGTGAGCTCTCCGATAAAGAGGAAGATTTACTGCATGGCCCACGAATAGCTGAAAAATTTGAAAGTCATATACACAAAAATCGAACACAAAACTTTAAATGCGTGCTTCTCGAGACATTTTTTGTTACACTGGTTCGCACGTAAAATTTTGAATTTAATAAAATAGGCACTTGTAATTTAGGGTTGAACCTTTACATTTAAAGCCAGCAAAATAGGTCGCTTTTCAGTACCTACGTTTCCAGGTCGACGCCATTTTGAAAAGCAGTTCAGGAAAATTGGTTTCCGAGGTTCACGTCATAGAAAATTTAATTCTGATAATGTAGATATGTTTAATATTGATTGTAGACCTATACTTCACCCTCAACTGTGCGAACCGTGCAGTTGCGCAATCCGCGCAGAGCTACACTATGTGATCAAAAGTATCCGGACATCCCAAAAAACATACGTTTTTCATATTAGGTGCATTGTGCTGCCACCTACTGCCAGATACTCCATATCAGTGACCTCAATAGTCATTAGACATCGAGAGAGAGCAGAATGGGCCGCACCGCGGAACTCACGGACTTCGAACGTGGTCAGCTGATTGGGAGTCTCTCGTGTCATACGTCTGTACGCGAGATTTCCACACTCCTGAACATTCCTAGGTTCACTGCTTCCGATGTGATAGTGAACAGGAAACGTGAATGGACACGTACAACACAAAAGCGTACAGGCCGACCTCGTCTGTTGACTGGCAGAGACTGCCGACAGTTGAAGAGGGCCGTAATGTGTAATAGGCAGACATCTATTCAGACAGGTTATACGTACGTAAGTGTCCTGTCTGATCACGTGCATCCATTATGTCCATTGTACATTGAGATGGACTTGGGAAATTACAACAGGACAGTGTGACACCCCTTTACATGGCCCCGCAGGCGTTAGCCTATGCTTTGAATACGTGGAAGTTGTGGGGAGGGGGGAGTACGGGCAGGCACCGTTTCTCTAATAAAAGCCATTTTTGCCTTTAAAATTTTAAAACTTTATTAACTTGATTTTAAAATAGTAAGTGAACATTCTATATAATGAACAACAAGATCGTCAATATAGATTGTTAATGAAAGTTCCTGAGGTATTATACGAACAGCTCTCAGAATCAATTTACAACTCTTGAAACTCAAAATCCCTTTTTAAGAAAAGGAAAAAAAATACAAATTGCATAATGCAAGGTTAAATAAAAGATTCTAACGCCACATGGCAATGCCCAAATTTTCGTAGATATCACCTATGATCTCTAAAGGCAATAAAATATTGACCACAAGTTTTTTAATTAAAACAACTTAAATTCAGTAAAATCTTATTACTATGAACGTACACTCAAACCCCGTAGGATCTTGGGAGGGCCGCTTCAAGCCACAGAATGACCTTCCAAGCTAAATTATGAAAATACTATCGGCGATTTCGCCGCGATGCGCACCGTATCACAAGATATTTTCCTTCCTTTTAAACACATTAAACCATAAACCTCCCTACATATGATGCATACTATACCCGACGAATTATGACAAATAATTAGGCATAGATATTATAATTAACCAGGTATGTAATCTTTTCTTTCAAAATAAATAAAAAAATCACACACTAATCAACTCTTAATCTCAGCAATTACATCTGTTAAAAAATATACAATACATATCTTTTGATTTCATCGTGGTCATGCACTGTTGTGCACGATGCTCTCCTTCAGGATCAGATACGGAACGGGAAAGATTTTCTACGATGTACAGAACGTTAACACGGCGCAACCCATTTACACAAATTGCGTACTGGGATTATACGTCGATGTGGATGCGGCTCGCAAATCTTAAAATGGGCGAGGGAGTAGATGCAATGAGCGGTGAGGTGGGATAGACAAGAAACAAATTATCAACTATTGCAAGGCAACCTCAGCAAATCAGTAAGAAAATATTTGGGACTTTAAACTCTTGAGATGGCCACACCAAGCCACAGAATGACGTCCCAAGCTAAATTATGAAAATACTATCGGCGATTTCACCACGGCAAGTAGAGCCGCAAAATACCGTAAGGAGTGAACTGCTATTAACACGATTCATAAGCGTCCGACTGAAAAGCTCCACAGTCAATCTTCTCCTTACTACAAATGCTTAACGGTACCTCCAAAGTTCACTAGTGGACACTACCAGAGTGTCAATTACTCGTTGTAATAGTAGATAACGGAGTTTAACACGTTGGGGCCGACTTAGGTTTCTTAATAAGACAAGCAATGATTCGGTTCTTCACTTGGTTCCATCTTCGATCCAAAACAGTAGTTTACTTTAAAGCAGCTAAATAGATGACAATGCAGGTATCAACGCTCTCCTCCCAAGCAGCGCTCTGACTGGAGACTGCAGTTCCGAAGCAAAGCTTACACCACTCACAAGTGTGATATTCGCGCCACCAACGTGCACCTTTTTAGAATTCTTACGTTCACCACATACACCACACTTGCCGTAATTCTTCGTCGGAATCCAAAGGCAGAACCAAGAAATCACTTCTCAGCCCTTGAGTGATCAAACGATGATCACCATCGGGACAACACCGGCCCTCCACACTGGGATCTTCGAGTCCAGGGCGTTCCGTCTCCAACCGACTGCTTTTGCGGGGCCTACCGAACAAGCGGCCTTGCCCTCCGACACCGACGTCACTCCTCACGCACCGTCTAGAGCTAACTCACAGTGAGCCCCTTCTTCCTCCTTCTGTCCGCCTCGCGGCGCGCGGGAAGCCAACTCGCCCAAGATATGTGGCGACCAGAGACTCCAATCTGATCTCGATATTGACATCGCGGCGAGTACTAACAAGGCGGGTGGTTTGAAAGAACAAAAAAATTTAAATAGCGAGCCGTACCGGCTCACCCCACACGTTCAGAATTGCTACAGAGTGGCTCTAGGAACACTCTTCTGAATTTTAACACCACCAAACTACCCAGACATGAACAGCATATTTAGGGTGCCTTGCAACATGTTGTTCGACGACATCTCTACCCCCCCCCCCCCCCCCGTATTCTTACGGAGTTACGGACAGCCCTGCAGGATTTATGGTGTCATTTCCCTTCAGCACTACTTCAGACATTAGCCGAGTCTACGCCACGTCGTGTTGCGGCGCTACTGTGTGCTTGCGGGGGCACTACACGTTGTACCAGCCACTTTGGGTCATCAGTGTGTTTCCGCAATTAAAGAAAATTTGAAAAATACTATTGGCGAGTCATGCACTTACGTTAGGGGCTCGCGCAATGGGCAGGGACGCATGATAAATAAAAGTCAACGAACATAACATTCAACACCAAGTTAGGTATTTTTTTGTGGCACATGTATGTTTTTTCTATATAAATGAAAACTAGAGGTACAATTAGTGACGGAAGACTTGATTTCACTGTTTTAAAGCTCATACAATCTGAAATATCGGACTGTAAAGGACGGCAACGGTGCCGCGGGTTCTGCCGTAATGCACAGGGCGTGGGTTGCCTGCACTGTCCTGCAGCCTGCTGCCAGGTGCTCAAACAACGGCCAGCAATGCACAATCTTTAAAAGTAATCAGACACAAAGGTACCTATTATTTAAATGGCACAAGCATGTTTTTACTGCAAAAACGAAAACCAGAGATACAATTTAATGATATTGACCTGGTCTATGCGTAACGTCTTTGATTAATAATAAAAATGTTCACGGTCTTTGATTTGAATCCCACCACTGCTTAAATTTTGATTAATGATTAGCACTGGCGGCCGAAGACTTCCGGCATAAGGAGTCACCCTCATTCTGCCAACGGCATTGTCAAAGAGGGCGGAGGAGCGGACAGAGGTTCAGGGCACTCTCTTGCCCTAGAGGTGGGAAACTGCCCCTAAAGGTGGAAGAATGAGCAATGATCAACTGCATGAGGATGCAGAAGGCAATGGAAATTACCGCATTAAAGAGATGTAATGTGTATCCCCAGGGCATATGGCCTGTAATTGAAAAAGTGTAATCATGATCTCTCCATTGACAAAAGATTCCGGATCTCCGGGAGGGGACTGCCAAAAGATTGAATAATCAACGAAAGGATAACGTTCTAGGAGTCGGGGCGTGGAATGTCAGAAGCTTGAACGTGGTAGGGAAACTAGAAAATCTGAGAAGGGGAATGCAAAGGGTCAATCTAGGTATGGTAGATGACAGTGAACTGACCTGGAATAAGACAATGATTTCTGGTCAGATGAGTATAGGATAATATCAACACCTGCAGAAAATAGTATAACGGGAGTAGGATTCGTTATGAATAGGAAGGTAGGGCAGAGAGTGTGTTATTGTCAACAGTTCAGTGAAAGGATTGTTCTTATTAGAATCGACAGCAAACTAAAACCGACAACGATAGTTCAGGTATACAAGCCAACATCGCAAGCTGAAGGTGAAGAGACAGAGCAAGTATATGAGGATATTGAAAGGGTAATAGAATACATAAAGGCAGAGAAAAATCTAATAGTTGTGGGGGACTGGAATACAGTTGTAGGGGAAGAATATGGGCTTGGCACAAGGAATGAGAGAGGAGAAAGACTAATTGATTTCTGTAATAAATATCAGTTAGTAATAGCGATTACTCTGTTCAAGAATCACAAGAGGAAGGTATACTTTGAAAAGGTCGGGTGATAAAGGAAGATTTCAGTTAGATTACAACGTGGCCAGACAGAGATTCTGAAATCAGATACAGGATTGTAAGGCGTACCCAGGAGCAGATACAGACTCAGAATATAGTAGTGATTAATAGTAGGCTGGAGTTTAAGGCATTAGTCAAGAAGATTCAGTACGCAGGTAAGTGGGATACGGACGAGATACGCTTGAAGTTCTCTAAGGCTGTAGACACAGCTTTAAGAAATAGCTCAGTAGGCAGTACATTCTAAGAGCAATGGACGTGTCTAAACAGGCCTCACAGATGTTGGAAAGAGAAACATAGGTACAAACCTAGGTACTGCAAAGAAATCATGGATAACAAAAGAAATAATTCAACTGATCGATGAAAGGAGGAAGTACAAAAATGTTCGGGGAAACTCAGGAATACAGAAACTCAAGTCACTGAGGAGTGAAATAAATAGGAATTATAGGGAAGCTAAAACGAAATGGCTGCGTGAAAAATGTGAAGAAATCAAACAATGAGATGATTGTGGGAAGCAAACACTCAGCATACAGGAAAGTCAAAACAACCTTTGGTGACATTAAAAGAAGGGTTATAAAATTAAGAGTGCAACGGGAATTCCCTTTTAACTACAGAGGAGAGAGCGGATAGGCGGAAAGAGTAGACCGAAAACCTCTATGAGGGGGACGATCTTACTGAAATGATAGAAGAAGAAACAGGAGCCGATTAAAGAGATAGGGGATCCAGCAGTAGAGTCAGAATTTAAAAGAGCTTTGGAGGACTTAAGGTCAAATAAGGTGGAAGGGACCAGTAACATTCCATCAGAATTTCTAAAATCTTTGGGGAAAGTGGCAACAAAACGACTAGTCACTTAGTGTGTAGACTGTACTTTATGAGTCTGGCGATATACCATCTGACTTTTGGAACAATACCATACACACAATTCCGAAGACTGCAAGAGCTGACAAGTGCGAGGATTATCGCACAATCAGCTTAATAGCTCAGGCATTCAACTTACTGACAAGAATAATATACCCATGAATGGAAAAGAAAATTGAGGACGTATTAATTGTCGATCAGTTTGGTTTTAGAAAAGGTAATTCTGACGCTGCAGTTTTAATGGAAGCAAGACTAAAGAAAAATCAAAAAAAGTTCATAGGATTTGTCGACCTGGAAAAAGTGTTAAGACAGTGTAAAATAGTGCAAGATGTTCGAAATTCTGATAAATATAGAGGTAAGCTGTAAGTAGAGACGGGTAATATACAATATATACAAGGGCCAAGAGGGAATAATAAGAGTGGACCACCAAAAACGAAGCGCTCGGATTAAAAAGAGTGCAAGACAGGGAAGTACTCTCTCTCCCCTACTGTTGAATATCTACATCGAAGAAGCAATGATGGGAATAAAAGAAACGTTCAGAAGTGGAATAAAAATTCAACGTGAAAGAATATCAATGATACTCTTCGTTGGCGACATTGCTATCCTGAATGAAAGTGAAGAAGAATTGCATGATCTGCTGAAAGGAATGAACAATCTAATGAGTACAGTATATGAATTGAGAGTAAATCGAAGAAAGACGAAAGGAATGAGAAGAAGCAAAAATGAGAATAGTGAGGAACTTAACATCAGATTGATAGTCACGAAGTAGATGAAGTTAAGGAATTCTGCTACATACGTAGCAAAATAACCAGTGACGGACGGAACAAAGAGAACATCAAAAGCAGACCAGCAATGGCAAAAAAGGCATTCCTGGCCAAGCGAAGTCTGCTAGCATCAAACATAGGCCTTAATTTGAGGAAGAAATTTCTGAGCATGTACGTCTGGAGTACATAATTGTATTGTAACGCTCTTTAAAAAAGAATGAAATAATAAACTTCACAACTACGTTGAATGAATGTCTAGACCATGGAACGGGTACTGAACGCGAATTATCGTCTAGCGTTTGGAACTGCAAGTGGTGTGCTTACTCTGTGTTATTGTTTGCAAAACTTTACACGAATTGATTGGGCAATGCAACTTCCAAAAGCAGGGTTGCCAAGTGAACGTTCTTTAAAAAATGAAATTTACGATTACGTTGAATGAATGACTGAACCGTGGAATGGGGACTGAACTCGAATTATCGTGTAGCAAGCTGTAACTGCAAATGTTGTGCTTACTCTCTGTTATTGTTAGCAAAACTTTACATGAACTGATTGGGCAATGCAACTCCCAATACCAATAAAGAAATACAGCCACTGCAAAATACATTCTGCCCCTTAGGCACTGATTCATCTGTCTCTGTTCAAATCTGATAACTTCGGGCCCTGTGCACATAACAAATAAATTAAATTGTATTGCCTCTAGAGCAGCAACGATGGAACGCGATATATTCTGGTCTCTCATAAAAATATATGGATGTTAGCTACAGGCTGAGCAATGTGCAATGTTGGCCATAATACTTGAAATGCTCATGAAATTCTTTTGGCTGATAAACGAGAACATTTAAGTAAGCTTCTTTAAAAAATACTTGACCTAGACAAGGAGGCGGTAGTGATTATAGTGAATTACTAACACTGAGCTTTTTTAGCAAAGTTGTATTGCAAGTTAACTTTGTCTTTCAAAAACATCTGACAATTGAAGTTACATTATTCACAATTGATCCACAATCAATGAGATTTAAACAGCAAGTATTATCTAACTTAACAATTCAACCTAAATGCAGATCATCAAATTACATATAGCTATGTTAACAAATCTTAGAAGCATTACAAAAGTGAAATATCAAAACAGTTTACATACATTCTGGGGCTACTCAACAATTACAAATTATCGGCCATCTCATCTACGCTAATGCGCTGGCAAAAACAGAAATCATAATTATTTAACATCTTTACCTTGCTTACATGAAGAGTTCTGCCTCCAATTTCAACAATATTGACATACCTAAATTAGTCTAACACTTGGTGGTTTCACACAGCACACTACAAGAACTGCCTACTCCATCGTCTTTCCCTTACAGCCAGCTACCTACCACCGTGCGTCAAGCGCTCTCTTACTCCAACACTAGCAGTATCTCTGGGTCTGCGGTCTTACTCAGTCAGCGATATAAAGCCTATCAAAGACATAGATCGTTTATAAAATCATATTCAGGTGTGTACCCCTGTACACTTCTTTTAGTATGGTAGTGAAACATCGAACATCGACTGCGAGAAAACCGGAACAGAAGATAATCGAGGCATCTGAGATGTGGTGCTACAGACAAATGTTGAAAATTAGCTGGACTGATAAAGTAAGGAATGAGGAAGTTCTGTGCAGAATCTGAGAGGAAAGGAATATGTGGAAAACACTGATAAGGAGAAGGGACAGAATGACAGGACTTCTGGTAAGACATCAGGGAATGATTTCCATGGTACTAGAGGGAGATGTAGAGGGCGAAAACTGTAGTGGAAGACAGAGATTGGAATACATCCAGCAAATAATTGAGGCCGTAGGTTGGAAGTTCTACTCTGAGATGAAGAGGTTGGCACAGGAGAGGAATTTGTGGCCGTCCGCATCAAACCAGTCAGAAGACTGATGACACATAAAAGAAAAGAGGCCACAGAAACTTCAATTTTGCGCATAGCATCCAGCACGGATATACAATCCCAAATAACTGGTAACGTCACGTCCTATAATTTGTGTCATCTCAACAGCTTTTCAAAGTGCCCATCGTTTGCATTAGTATGCTTGTGAAGACCGTGGACAAGCGAGTGTTGCACAGATTGTAGTGTTTCCACAGATACTGCCGCAAGCGCAGCGGTAATATGTTGCTGCATATCCTTTGGTGCCGTTTGGGCTTCATGGTACACACAGTCTTTCGCTGCGCCCCAGAGAAAGTAGTCTTAACAGCGTCACGGTCTGGCCAGCTCACCGGACTTCTCGTCCTAGCCACCCGTTTGGAAATATTGCATCCACAACGCCCCTGGAAACACGTGTGTAGTATCGCTGCATCCATGATGCTGGAACCATATTAATGGACGCTTTTCCAATCCCACGTCCTCCTTGAGAAGGGTAGAATGTAATGCAGAAGTGTTGCATATCGCCGCCGTTGTCGTTTATGAGCAACCGCTCGAAGCCAGTGGGAATTTTGCGCAGACCAGTAATGGATGTTTCGCAGATTCACATGACCAACTTACATTTTTATAGGTGAAGATAGTGAAGAAATTTATTATACATGGTGCATCATAATTAGTGATATAAACGTGTACGGTTGAAAGTACACGATACTAATAGCAAAACAGTCTCAGGGAACAGAGACTCTAAAACGCTTACGTTAAGAGGTATGAGCACTTATTCAGTAGGAAGATGTGCTTCAAGGCAGCGTAGACGAAAAAGTGCTTACAGTTCTTAAGATATGCGCCTTAGAGCCCAGGTTTAACTGATTTTTTTTTCTTTTTTTGGTCCGTACCACCTCCTCCCGAAATGCGGAAAGCAAAGAGCTAGCAGTAGAAGAGATATGTTGCACAGTATCTAAGCTGAAGAGCCCACGTTTACTGAGACTATTTGCTTCTAGTATTTGCTACTGGCAGGATATATCGTAATTAATGTCGAAACGCGTGCAATTGTACTTTCAACTGCACGCGTTTAAGACATTAATAACGATACATCCTGTATGAAAACTGATAATAACTTTGTAGATCAAATGGAAGTAATCAAATAAATGTAAAATAAAAGAAAAGGTATTGGTCTGGATGAAATTAATCATATACTGAGGAATCATTTCAGAATTTTGATTTCTACATTTTTAGGATTCCGTAACTCAGTCGGTAAAAACGGAATCGTTATAAGATCAGTTTGTCCATCTGAGCGTCTCTCCGATTATTAGGAACCTTTCTCTCAGGAACAGGAAGACGTATCAAGGTAAAATTTATGTCCATATTAAGAAGTATGGTGCCCTTGTGATGTAAGCAATTTAAGCCTCTAAGTCAACGCCTTCAAAAGACAAGACCATTTACGTCACATATTTTGATAGTCGCACACCCACCCATCAAACCTGAAGAGTCTTCCCGTTGATCTAAAATCATGAAATTTGGCAAGAAGTAAGGTGTCACAATACGACTCAGGAAAAAAAACTCAAAGTTGTTAATTTGTAATTATATTACACAAAAAATTTTTTTTATGATTTGTTATCCGACTGTCTGTCTGTCTGTTAAGACCCCTTCTTCTCAGGAAGGGGTTGACGTATCAAGGTCAAATTTGTGTCACATATTAAGAGATTTGGTGCCTCTCTGTAAGAAATTTAAGCTTCTACGTCAATACAGTCGAAAGACACGGTCGCTTATGTCACATTTTGATATCTTGGCAATATAGATATCATTAAGAGGCAAAAATTGTCGAAATTCTCCGTCATGGATGAACTGTCTATATATACCGATAGTTTATAATTAAACTTTCCTTATTTAACACGTATGACACGGAAACTAATTATCGTAAGAGTACCAAACTTGGTAGTGTTAATGTCAAGGACATATAATGCAGGGTCAATTCAATTGAAACACTTTTAGTATGCTATTACGGTACATCATACCATTACATACCGGTACCATTACTGCTACGAAAGAGACTCAATGTGGCGCCCATCAGCGTCCAGAAGTGTTTGAAAGCGCAGGATTGCATTCTGCGCGGTAGAACGAAGCATGTCCGTAGGTATACTGGCTACCTCTCTTGATATGCTTTGCTTCAGATCAGCACATGTGTAAATTTTCGCCTGGTAAACCATGTCGTTCAGGTATTCCCACAACTAGAAATCACAGGGGGTGAAATCAGGTGATCATGACGACCAAGCTTCTGCAAACGATCGGCTGATAAATCGATCGTTTTCAAATGTGTTTTGGAGATGCAGGTGAACTTCACGAGCGATGTGCGGTGGGGCCTCATCTTGCATGAAAACTGTTGAGTTCAATGCGTCTCTCCTTCTCTCTCCTATAGTGCGGGTATGGCATGCTGGTGAGGCATACCTCAGTAACGCTGGCCAATCACACTGCACGTCCTTGCTCCTTGAGCGCCTGCCTGTTCAATAGAGAATGAGCCAATGATGAACGTAGCAGTGAAGCCATACCATACGGTGACACGTTCACCATAAGAGGAACTTCATGCGCAGTGACTGGAGGTGAAGATGTCTACACTCGACAATTCTGTCTGTTCACCTCACCCGTCAAAAATGAGCTTCGTCTGACCACGGGATGGCCCAGGGACAGTCCTCGTCAACTTCGATCCTTGCGAGAAAGTGGAGAGCGGAGTCAACACGTCGTTGTCCGTTCTGTGGTGCAAGCTGCTGTACGGTATGGATCTCGTGCGGATAGCATTTGAGAACTTTTCGAAGCACCTTCCGTGCAGTAGACCGCGGGATGTTCACCAGTCGTGACACAGCACGGGAACTGCCTGTCGATCGGGAATTGCGTGTAGCGTTCTCTGCCATAGCAACAGCGATTTCATCAATCACCTGTGGTCCAACAAGTCGTCGGCCTCTTCCCAGAGCGACGCCCAGTTCTCCAGTTGATTCGAACTTCTCCATCATGCTCCGCACAGCAAAAAAATGGTTCAAATGGCTCTGAGCACTATGGGACTTAACATCTGAGGTCATCAGTCCCCTAGACTTAGAACTACTTAAACCTAACTAACCTAAGGACATCACACACACCCTTGTCCGAGGCAGTATTCGAACCTGCGACCGTAGCAGCAGCACGGTTCCGGACTGAAGCGCCTAGAACCGCTTGGCCACAACGGCCGGCTCCGCACAGCAGGTGGAGAAAGAGGACCCTTCTGTAATCCTTTCAGCCGGCGATATTCTCGAAGTACAGCTGCTGCATTATTGTTGTTTCGATAATAGAGCTTCACCAATAACGCCCTGCACCTTTTGTCCAAGCTCATGTTGACACGTCAACAAGTGCATTGCAACTGGTCAGGTGTGTGAGACTATGAATCACGATGACTGGTCACGACACCTCGTGGCCATAATTGGAACTCGACGGTGACGCTGTGAAGCAAGGAAGTCATACTGATCATACTCTGGACATTAATGTTACCAAGTTCAGTACTCGTACGTTAATTATTTTCCGTGTTATAACGTGTTCATCTACATCTACATACATACTTCGCAATCCACCATACGGTGCGTGGCGGAGGGTACCTCGTACCATAACTAGCATCTTCTCTCCCTGTTCCACTCCCAAACAGAACGAGGGAAAAATGACCGCCTAATGCCTCTGTACGAGCCCTAATCTCTCTTATCTTTGTGGTTTTTCCGCGAAGTGTAAGTTGGCGGCAGTAAAATTGTACTGCAGTCACCCTCAAATGCTGGTTCTCTAAATTTTCTCAGTAGCGATTCACGAAAAGAACGCCTCCTTTCCTCTAGAGACTCCCACCCGAGTTCCTGAAGCATTTCCGTAACACTCGCGTGATGATCAAACCTACCAGTAACAAATCCAGCAGCCCGCCTCTGAATTGCTTCTATGTCCTCCCTCAATCCGACCTGATAGGGATCCCAAACGCTCGAGCAGTACTCAAGAATAGGTCGTATTAGTGTTTTATAAGCGGTCTCCTTTACAGATGAACCACATCTTCCCAAATTCAACTAATGAACCGAAGGCGACTATCCGCCTTGTCCTACTTCATTTCGCTCTGCAATGTTACGCCCAAATATTTAATCGACGTGACTGTGTCAAGCGCTACACTACTAATGGAGTATTCAAACATTACAGGATTCTTCTTCCTATTCATCTGCATTAATTTACATTTGTCTATATTTAGAGTTAGCTGCCATTCTTTACACCAATCACAAATCCTGTCCAAGCCATCTTGTATCCTCCTACAGTCACTCAACGACACCTTCGTGTACACCACAGCATCATCAGCAAACAGCCGTATATTGCTAACCACCCTATCCAAAAGATCATTTATATAGATAGAAAACAACAGCGGACCCACCATACTTCCCTGGGGCACTCCAGATGATACCCTCACCTCCGATGAACTCTCATCATCGAGGAGGGAAACTTTAATTATAGCCGCCCAGTGTAATTAGGTTTGTATGGAATCTTCGGTGCGCAAGTCCTACTCGCGCTTATACTGATTTTTTAAAATATGTGTTGGATGAACTGTTCCATATCTGAAGAATGGAGCACAACAAAGTTATATCTATAATTAACAAAGAACAAATAAAAGGAATGCTATGGTAATATTAAGACAATAAAAGACAAATTATTCAGAAATGAGGGGAATTTGGCTTAGAAATGCACTTAGCATTTATCGATTACGAGAAAGCCTATGATAGGGTAAAAGATGCCTTTTGTGAAAAGTTTTAGAGGTAAGAGATTTTTCTAAAAAAGAGTCCGTGTGTAAATACGAAAATAGTTGTAAGTTTCATGTCCGAAGTCCGCCCCGATAGCTGAGTGGTCAGCGCGGCGGTATGTCACGTCAAGGGGCCCGGGTTCGATTCCCAGTTGGGTCGGAGATTTTCTCCGCTGAGGGTCTGGGTGTTGTGTTGTCCTCATTATCATTTACTCATCTTCAGGCAACAGGAAACCACCACTGGAATCACTTCCCTAGATGCTCATGCGGTGGACCTCTCTCATGTGGCTTCCCCCACGACAAGACCTGCCGTAAGGCAGAACACGAAGTTTGCAGGATCGAAAATGTACGATGACATTTTAATAAACCAAAGTGATCGACGAGGGTGTCGTCCCTCACTCATTTTACGTAATTTATATACTGAAGACCTAGTTATAAAACTTAAAGATCAAGTACAGTTCGACATTAAAATAGTATCTAGGACATCATTAACTACTCTGTTATATGCTGTTGACCCGAAGGAAGCAGAATGTAAATTAGAAAAGCGGTATACAGATTGAGTCAAAACGCAAAACAATTTAACTATATCTTTAAATAAGATGGCTTTCAAATGGAAGAACCCAGCCAAACCGAAAAATAATAATAAATGAGAAAATTTTAGAACACGTATCCTACATGGATTACCTACGACATGTTATTAATTTTAACTATGACAAAGACATTGAGAAGAATGTTAATGAATTTCAAACTATTTGCAGAACCACTGGAAGAACTATGGGAGGAAAGACATTAAAGCAAACACAAATGAAATTTTGCAAAGCTATGGCTGTACCTACTTTTTTATATGCTTCCGAAATAAGGAGAGTAAAAAGAAAAAGCCGTATACAGACAAGAGTGATGAAGATCCTGATATGTTGTAATAAAATTGGGAAAGGATCAATAAGATGAGATTTAAAAATCTTTTCAGTTAATCACAAGATAAAAGAGAATGAAATGAAATGTTGACGGAATAACAGAAAATAATTTAAAAAAAACAGTAAATTATCGACCCACTGGAAATAGAGAACTAGGAAGATCTCGTAAGAGGTGGATGATAGAGCACGGAAGAAGTCTACGACAGCTAATTTCTATGACACCTAATCCTTGGAATCAAATGTTGTTGATGATGATGATGATGGAAGCTGAACAAAAGTAATTGTAGCAGGCGCCGTAAGAAATTGTGAATCCACATAGAACACCTTTTCAGCCGGTAGGCCATACGTGTTGCTAAGGAACGAAAAAACATATCAATATTATTTACCGTTTATTAAAACACTAATCACCATTTCCTCGTATTTCGTTCACGTGAACGACCGTTTTTTAGAGGCAGTGGTGAGGAACGAAAAATAATATTGCTAAGTGATTCAGATTTGCAAGGAAAAGTTGGCATTGTGCTGGTTTGTTGACAAGAAACCGATGTATAGAGCAAATAAAAAGAAACTGTGTTTGTATCGTTGTTGCTGCTTTTATGTTGTCGCGTGCACACGTTAACCAGAAATTGTGTATAGGAAGTGGAATATGACGCGTTTCAGAAATCTAAAAGCATAGCATCAGCCAATGTACAACAATAATAGATTGCCGTGCTCTGCTATCAATTTTGAATGCTATTTTTGGTTTCATCGCAAGCAAAGATATAAGCAACTGGTGTTTGTACGAAAATAGCAGATGCTTTGTCTTCTAGGAAAGAAAGTGGGACCAGCTACGTTCGCGCCTTCACAGCAGTACCATAAACACGACGCGTCTGGGTTCGCATAATAGTGACATGACCCTTTCCGCAAACACTGGGAGCTTGTTTGTCTCTTTACAGTGTACAGTAGCCTCGCAAGAATTTTGCGCTATAAAAGGTCTCAGTGTTTGGCTAAACGCCCTAGGCGTCAAACACGCAAACTTGGGGCGTAAGAAGTAATTCATTACCACTACTCCTATTACGTAAGTGGAAGAATGAAAACGTATATAGCACTTCGGTGTTGCTCTGGGAAGCCAGTGTAGCGCAACAGTGTGGAAAAAAAGTAATCAAACTTTTAGTTGAACTGCGCTTAGAATATCCAGTGTGTGTGTGTGTGTGTGTGTGTGTGTGTGTGTGTTTGCCTGTGTTTTGGATTTTAGGAGGAACAACCCAAGAGTAAATCACCCCATGGTCTTCGAACAAAACTCTGGGGTTTCACGCATCATGCAACCACAGCTATATAACAAAAAAATCAAACTTTCAGGACCTACAGTCATACTACGTATACTTGTATGAAAGTTATTTGCAAATACGAGAGTCAGAAGGAAATACAGTATATGGGGATGCCAGTACAAAGTTGAATGGTAGCTCGCTCATATCAGCCGTAAGCACAATGGCGTGCAAAACTTAACGGCGAAAGGAACTTTAGCATGACATGATACGTTCTTCCAAGTAACATAGCTCGATAAACGAACCACACACAGAAAGAAGTTTTACGGTATGACACAGAAGGTGACTGAAGGAAATACACAAACCGACGAATAGAAATGACACTCATATTCAAAAACAAAATTATACAGCGATATATGATGGTCCCCTAGACATTACAAAACGCGGGGCATGCCTCTTAATAACGTGTGAAGTCACCACGGACAGCAATATCTGTCCCACGCTGCTCCCATGCTGGCCAAAAGCTTGGTAAAAACTTCTTTTTGTAGCGTGTTCCATTCCTCTACCAGCGGAGTTGACAGCTGATGGGTGGTCTTAGATGCAGGCGGATGTACTGTTTTAATATGTCTCTCCAATGCACACGTGCTCTGTGAGATTTAAGTCGGGGGAACGGACAGGTCAGTTCAGTCGCCATATATCTTTTCTGCACTGTTAGATGCCGTCACCCATTTCCATCCTTAAAAATAACACAGGTGGAGGAAGAAGTACAGTGTAACAATAACGCTGGCCAGTGAAATTTGGAGACCGGTACACTCATGCAACATTATGCCACCACACACCGGAACACATGGAACGTCAAAACTGTCATGTTCGACAACGCTCCTGGGTGCATACCGGTTCCCACCACTCGCCATATGAGATACGTCGTTATTTAATACTCAGACCATATCTGCTCTCAGTCGAGAAGAGCACGCGACCCCATTCATTGTCGGTCCAGTCCCTATGCTCTTGACACTACCGCAAACGGTGCCGCTGATGTGCTGGTGTTAACGGAACATAAAGTAATGGTTATCGAACGGAGACCACTCCCACGCAGCCTCCTTACGACTGTGGAGTCTGACAATGCGTGCCCTTCAGTCCTATTAAATGTGGTTGTAATCGCACCCACTATTTGACGTTTCTCCTTCGATGTTGCACAAGGTAGCAGCCGTCTGCTACTGTAGCTAACCATGATGTGGCACAGAAATTTCCATGGCCCAGCGCATGCTATCGGATTTTTATATGTCTGCCAGCCGGCCGCTGTGGCGAGCGGTTCTAGGCGTTTCAGTCCGGAACCGCGCGACCGCTACGGTCGCAGGTTCGAATCCTGCCATGGGCATGGATGTGCGTGATGTCCTTAGGTTAGTTAGATTTAAGTAGTTCTAAGTTCTAGGGGACTGATCACCTTAGATGTTAAGTCTCTTAGTGCTCAGAGCCATTTGAACCATTTTAAGGATGTTTAATATTTCTTGCCGAGTAAATATCACATATTCTTCATCCGAACCTATGTGTAAAATAGTACATTAGCATTAGCAACTAATTAAGCACAGACATAGAGTCAAACATCGGAAGCTTGTTGCACGGCAAACACAGTTCTGAACCCTGCCGCGTAGCCCGCAACGTCGAGCGCGGCGTGGCACCATATTGTGATACGGTATGTGGGACGAATGTAGTCGAATTAAGTCGGGTGATGTTGAGGGTATTACATTAGGAAATGAGACACTTAAAGTAGTAAAGGAGTTCTGCTATTTGGTGAGCAAAATAACCGATGATGGTCGAAGTAGAGAGGATATTAAATGTAGACTGGCAATGGCAAGGAAAGCGTTTCTGAAGAAGAGAAATTTGTTAACATCGAGTATAGATTTAAGTGTCAGGAAGTCATTTCTGAAAGTATTTGTATGGAGTGTAGCCATGTATGGAAGTGAAACATGGACGGTAAATAGTTTGGACAAGAAGAGAATAGAAGCTTTCGAAATGTGGTGCTACAGAAGAATGCTGAAGATTAGATGGGTAGATCACATAACTAATGAGGAAGTATTGAATAGGATTGGGGAGAAGAGAAGTTTGTGGCACAACTTGACCAGAAGAAGGGATCGGTTGGTAGAACATGTTCTGAGGCATCAAGGGATCACCAGTTTAGTATTGGAGGGCAGCGTGGAGGGTAAAAATCGTAGGGGGAGACCAAGAGATGAATACACTAAGCAGATTCAGAAGGATGTAGGTTGCAGTAGGTACTGGGAGATGAAGAAGCTTGCACAGGATAGAGTAGCATGGAGAGCTGCATCAAACCAGTCTCAGGACTGAAGACCACAACAACAACAACAATATGGGACGCACGGGTTCGAGGAAACATTCATTATAGAAGAGAATAGTTAGGTTTAGACAGCTGATTTTTGTCGATTCCATCAGATAACTGATCAATCTATAGTCTGGGAGTTCTAACTCTGCGGTATGTTGCTGTATATGATATTTTTGCTCCCATTGAAAATGCAAGCTCGGCAAATCATTGTCATTTTGTACAAACATTGAAAAAGGTATAATATAAATAGGATACCCATGAGATTTAGACTACATTAATGTATGAATATGTCCCACGTACCTGTAACAATCGTTTCCATCTTTTAGTATTGATTTTCTTCGCTTCACATCGTAAATATCCACTCGTTAACTGAGCGTAAATTTTCCTATTTGTCACAGCGATGTGTGTGCTCTCGACGAAGGTCGCCTTTGAACTGACGTAATTCGGCAGGTATCGAAAATAGGGACCTAACATTTTGGGTTGAGAAGCACCAATGCTTCCATTACCCAACTCACATTTCCAAATTCCCATAGTCGAAAATTCATTTTTCGGGGTTGTGGTTACGTTTTGGGAATTCGGCCCCACTGTACCCAATGTGAATCGCCTGGTGTTGCGGATCGGCGAGAGGTGTCTGGTTCTTGGTGCGACAGATGTCCCTAATAACCAGTACGGTTCCTCATCAGATATCTACCCACCTGCTCCTCTTTGTGGCTACATAGTTCACTACTTGTTTGCTGATGGCGAGAAAAATATGCCGTTGCGCAGTTGTTCGCTATCCCAAATACGGACAAGTTTTCTCCAGTTATCTTTGTAGTGTCTTCCTTAATCCGTTCCAGATCGGGGGTGTTCCTGCCATGAGGAGTTGATCCCCACCTCTTCCACTCTTAGAACCGATATATTCTCTGGTCATCGGAAAGTTCTTCTCCAAAAAACTATGCATTGAGAGTCTTACTGAGTCTAGCGTTTTGCTGCGCCCTCCTCGTGCTTTCCTCGGTGGTATTAATACTAATTTAGAAAAAATAATTACAAAAATAAAAAAAATAAAAAATAAGAAAAAAGAAATAAATAAACGATTGACGTTCATCGTACCTCTATTCCATGTTCCCTACACTTCTTTTCGTTCCTGGGAGAGTTGGAACGTGACATGGTGGCCAGGTTTCGGGTTGTGATCCACGCCCACTTTGCCCCAGCCCTTCCTTTGGGCGCCTGGAAGGCCTTTCTGCCGATGGCCTTGTCAAAGAGGGCGGAGGAGCAGACAGAGGTTCAGGGCACTCTCTTGCCCTTGGGGTGGGAAACTGCCGCTAAAAGCGGAAGAGTCAGCAATGGTCAAAGGCATGAGGATATGGAAGGCAATGGAAACCACTGCGTTAAAGACACGTAATGTGTATCCAGAGGACATGTGTCCTGTAATTGAAAAAGTGTCGTGATGATCTCTCCTTTACCAAAAGATTCCGGAATAGTCCCCCACTCGTATCTCCGAGAGGGGATTGCCAAAAGATTGAATAATCAACGAAAGGATAACAATCTACGAGTTGGGGAGTGGAATGACAGAAGTCTGAACGTGGTAGGGACGCTGGAATATCTAGAAAGGGAAATGCAAAGGCTCAGTCTAGATATAGTGGGGGTCGGTGAAGTGACATGGAAAGAAGGCAAGGATATCTGGTCAGATGAGTATAGGATAATATCAACAGCAGCAGAGGATGGTATAACGGGAGTAGGATTCGTTATGTATAGGAAGGTACGGCTGGGAATGGTTGCTGTGAAGCGTTCAGTGATAGGGTTGTTCTCATTCTAATCGACAGCATATCAGTACCACAACGATAGTTGTCGTTAACTGAACCTGAAGAGACAGAGGAAGTATACGAGGATATTGAGATAGTATTTCAGCACGTGAAGGGAAATGAAAATCTAATAGTCACGGGGGACTGCAATGTGGCTATAGGGGAAGGATTAGAAGAAAATTTACAGCAGAATATGGACTTACTACCAGGAACGAGAGAGGAAAAACGCTCAGTTCTGCAAAATATTTCAGCTAGTAACAGTGAATACTTTGTTCACGAAAAATCACGACACGTTCATAGGATTTGTCGACGTGGAAACATCATTCGACAGTGTCAAATGGCGGAAGATACTCGAAATTCTGATGAAAAGAGGGGTAATCTATAAGGAGAGACGGTTAATATACAACATGTACAAGAGGGAAGAGGGAATACTAAGAGTGGAAGACAAAGAACGAAGTGTTCGGTTTATGAAGAGTGTAAAACAGGGATGTGATCCGTCGCCCCTATTGTAACAACATATACATCGAAGAAGCAATGATGGAAACAAAAGAAAGGTTCATTAGTGGAATTAAAATCCAAGGTGAAAGGATATCAATAATAAGATTCGTTCATGACACTGCTATGCTCTGTGAAAGTGAAGAACACTTAGAGGATCAGCTGAATGGAAACGAATAGCCTAATGAATGCAGAATATAGATTGACAATAAATCGAAGAAAGACGAAAGCAATGAGAGGTAGCAAAACTGAATAGAGCGAGAAACTTAACATCATTGCTGGTGACATCTTGGGTTGTCGGGTGTTCTGCCGGATATCAGCGTCGTACTTGCACGATATTTCGGTCACGTAGCTCGTAACCTTCATCAGGTCGCACCTGATGAAGGTTACGAGCTACGTGACCGAAATATCGTGCAAGTACGACGCTGATATCCGGCAGAACACCCTACAACCCAAGATGTCATTAGATCGCCGGGAAAGCCTGAAGAGTTACATCATTGTTGGTGATCATGAAGTAGATGAAGTTAAGGAATTCGGCTACCTAGACAGCAACATAACCAATGACGAATGGAGAAAGGACATCAAAAGCAGGCTAGCCCTCACAAAAACGCATTCCTGACCAAGGGAAATCTACTAGTATCACACATAGGCCTCAATTTGAGGAAGAAATTCCTGGAATTGTACGTTTGTAGCACAGAATTGTTTGGTGGTGAGACATGGACTGTGGGAAAATCGGAACAGAAGAGAATCGAAGCATTTGAGATGTAATGCTACAGACGAATGTCGAAAATCAGGAGGACTGATAAGGAATGAGAGGGTTCTGAAGAGAATCAAAGAGGAAAGCAGTATATGGAAAACACTGACAAGAAGAAGGGACAGGATGATAGGATATCTGTTAAGATATCAGGGGATAACTCTCATGGTACTAGATGAACGGATAGAAGGTAAAAGGGAATAACTTACACCCTACTGGACGGAGCTGCAGATAGTGAAAACTGTAGGAGAAGACAGAGATTGGAACACATCCAGCAAATAATTGAGGACGTAGGTTGCAAGTGCTACTCTGAGCTGAAGAGGTTGGCACAGGAGAGGAATTCACACTGGGCCGCATCAAACCAGTCAGAAGACAACTGGCTCAAGAAATCCTTTGCATTTGTTCAAGCTTTGGACTGTCTGTGAACGTAGGGCATTTCCTCCACTTTTAGCACGCACGCATCGTCAGTACTGTTTGATGAGACACATGCCACCGCAGCAGACATGCGGGAAAGAGTGGGACTACGTCTCTACCTTTGTATTCTTCTGTTAATCCCAGTTATGTCTTCCGCAGACATTGGTATATGTGAAAATTGTAATCGGAAATGGATGTTCCGGGGAACACTGTTTTCAAAGCTTTAACTGTAGCCATTTCAGATTGTAGTACTGCAGTTTCCGGTGACCATTCATGCATCTTATTTTTCAATCCAGAAAAAAAGTCTGATATGTGAGTTTTAACTTTTGTCTGACAGCAAAGCAAATAAAATATCTCCGCCTCCTTTTCTGTGCTTCCGACGTCAACGAGTATGGTGTACAGTTTGAATAGTTTCAAACAACTCTCCCATGTCCCACCCATAAGAACAGCTCCATTTTCACAAAGGATTTTCTCCGGTTCTTAACAGTCGAAAACCAGGATTTTTTTGTCAGAAACAGACCCATCGTCAATTTTCAAAAAAATCATTACCTTTAGTTAATTTCAAAACGCCTTCACTCAGCTGAACCTCCGAACTAGTGCCAAGATTCTGGGTCGTCCCAGTAGCTTCCTTTCTTGCTTTATACGTTGCAGTCTTGGAGTTCTCATAATTTGGAATATTTGTGACTAAGTCCTAATTTTTATCTTTCATATCTTGAAATCCCTCTTCAATAACTTCGAAAACAGTAGTCTTTCCTTCGTGAACTCTTTTCCTGCAGTAATGTATTCGTTTCTCAATCTGAACATCTGCTTCGTCAGATGAGCAACAATGTTGTTGTCCAACCATGGTTTTGTCATTTGCAATTTTTAAACGGTCTCGATACTTACTCCGTTCGGAATCCATGTACAACCACTTCGTGTACTGATCATTTTATCTGTGCACACGCTAGCCACGGTCATCCTTGAGAAGTCACGGCTTTCCTGTCATTGTTGGTCGCAAAACCCACAGTGCAAAATTGCTTGGATGGAAGTGCCACGGTACCTACGGCAATTACAGAAAGTCGGAAACAGCACGGACGGAAAGGCCACGTAGCCATGTAGGCTTTGCGTCTGCTTCATTGTGGTGACATCTTTTTAGACATATTGGAGGACCAGATTTGCTGATTACATTTGTTTTTATCTAGATATGATATAGACGAATCGAGTGAAGGTATTATCTGGAGTTGATACTGTACACTCTAGGGAAAAAAAGAAAAACGACGCTACAGGAAGGGGTTATCCGAATGGGATAATTTATGCAGGCGAAAAGAGTGTCACAAATTGAGGAAGTCAATAACACGTTGGTCTACCTCTGGCCCTTATGGAAGCAGTTACTCGACTTGCCATTGGTTGACAGAGTTGTTAGATGTCCTCCTGAGGGATATCGTGCCAAATTCTGTCCAATGTGCTCGTCAGATCGTCAAAACTCCAAGCTGGTAGCAGGTTCCTGCCTATTATGCTCCAAGCGTTGGGGAGGCGCATTACTGGCCAAGGTAGGGTTTGCAAAGCACAAAGACAAACAGTAGAAACTCGTGCGTCTGCGGGAGGGCATATCTTACTGAAATCTTTCAAATGGCTCTGAGCACAATGGGACAGTCCCCTAGAACTTAGAACTACTTAAACCTAACTAACCTAAGGACATCACACACAGCCATGCCCGAGGCAGGATTCGAACCTGCGACCGTAGCGGTCTTGCGGTTCCAGACTGACGCGCCTAGAACCGCTCGGCCACAACGGCCGGCTATCTTGCTGAAATATAAGCCCTGAATATCAATGAGGGCAACAAAATTGAGTACAGAATATCGTCTAGCTACCGCTGTGATCTGACGGTGCTGTGGACGACAGCCAAAGGGTACTGCTATGAAATGAAGTAGCATCCTAGACCATCACTCCTGGTTGTTTTGCTGTACAGCGGGTGACAGTCAGGTTAGTATCCCACCACTGTGCAGACACGTCTTCCTGGTCATCGGGGCCTGTAATCTCACTGCCGGGGGTAGAATTATCTTCAGTGACGAGTACCGTTTGGATCTGAGTCCAGATGACGAGCGATGACGTGCCGGGAATCGCCCCGGAAGTGGGGAGATACCAGTCTGACCGTCATCCGCCAAATGGTCCGACAACTAGGAGTGTTCGGTGTGGGTTTCCATTTCATAAGCTTGCTAGGGGCCTTCAGTCAACATATGCTGAGAAGAGAGCATTAGTGTACTACGTGACGCTGTATCCTGACTAATACATTCACAGCACTCCGATTTGCCTTAGATCGGTCTTGATTTAACCTCTTTATACTCTCAAACGGAAGTTTAAGTAGCAACTTAAAATCTTCTACATTGAAGGAAATGCATATGAAACTACTGAGAGGAGTACTAAGTCATTATTTAAAGGATGAGTGGATGAGTAAGCCTAGACTTGTAGTTTCCTGCATTTTGAGTTTGAAACGTGCTTAAGAAGTAGCTGACAAGCGTACAAGTTAGAATATAACATGGAGAGTGGGCAGTGCTCGAATACAGAACGAACGACATCGACGGAGACCTCATCAATATCGATATCGTTAGTGACGGAGTATTATCTTGGTTCTGTGTTCGTCAAACATGTTTGCTCCGCAGCCAATACTGGCATTGTAGGGCAGCACTTTGTGCCGCATGTATACCTAGTACCGATCGTTGAAAGTCTGTGCCATTCGGAACACTTCGTGTCGAGTGTTCTCATTGCTGCCGCCTTCAGCGACCCCAAAGCTTTAACACTATAATTGCCTGACGAAGAGTTGTTGTCTGCGGCACGGCGTTATTAAGTCATTAATGAAATTGTCAATACGAGACACGATCACAAATGTTAACTAAAATTTTTGAACGTCATTTTTCTACTACTAATGCGTTCTGCATTTGGAGACGACGTGTCTGTAATGCACGTTCACGAATCCATATTACTTTGATGCCAAAATTTGTTCTGTAGCAGCTGATCGGTACGAGTCGCGCAAGCCTGTGAGTCGTCGGTACTGGAAAACAAGCAATGAAATAAAACATTTCCCTCTCGCAACCTTTAACCTGGCACTTATACCATTGGCCCGGAGGTAAGCGGCCAGCTTCGTTTAGCTCACGGCCAATTTCACGAATGTCAATTAAAATCAAGCAAATCTTAGGATATTACTGTCTCTTTATACATTCTCGTCTGTTACCCTTACGAAGCTCTGAACGTTAGTTGTTATTGTATTCAGCTTTTAGCTGCTAGATCCACTCCATTGTAAAAGGGCGTCTTGGCACTAACACGGAAAACATTTCGCTGACAATAGAAACTCTCTAACATCCCCCCTCCCCCTCAGATTTTGTCGTAAGATGGCCCAGTGGAAAGACCATCAAAAAGTCATCAAAAGCAGAACGCAGATCAGGAATGAAAACAGGAAGAAGGTATACTGAACTGTGAAACAAGAAGCAAAATAGAAACCGCGGTGGGCTCAAGCTCAAGATGTGCAGCGGCGAACATATTTAACTAGCCCCGGCCTCGTAATGATGTGGTTACGTTGTTAGGCTGCGAAGTGGGAGATCCGTGATCTAATCTCGCTCATGCCCCGAGTTTTATTTTCACAAAATTATGAACTGTCCGTCCGGTTATTGACATGTCTGTTCGCCGTATTCAGATTGGTGTCTGTGTCGTGGTGTAACGTGCGTTTGCAACACAGAGGTGTGAGAATGGAACCTCCAGACGTACGTACTTCCTATTTGTTCTACGCAAGTGCCACGTATTAAAACTCTTGCGTTGCGCTTTGGAAGTTTTGACTTTTGAATTCCATTTTTGTAACATAGTACAAACCTGCTTTCAGTGAAAGATCGTTGCGGCATCCCGTCTGCTCTCACTATCCATCACATTTACTTGCTGCAGTAATATATTCTTATCACATAACATATTATTTATGGATCGTATGTTGAAAACAATAGACTGGCTGGGTGAGATTAAGATACGTGAACACAAAATAAGCAGTCTTGCATATGCGGATGACTTAGTTGTGATGGCAGATTCGATTGAAAGTTTGCAAAGCAGTATTTCAGAGCTAGATGAGAAATGTAAGGAATATGGTATGAAGATTAGCATCTCCAAAAAGAAAGTAATGTCAGTGGGAAAGAGATACAAACGGATTGAGTGCCAAATAGGAGGAACAAAGTTAGAACAGGTGCACGGTTTCAAGAACTTAGGATGCATATTCTCACAGGATGGCAACGTAGTGAAAGAACTGGAAGCGAGGTGTAGCAAAGCTAATGCAGTGAGCGCTCAGCTATGATCTACTCTCTTCTGCAAGAAGGAAGTCAGTACCAAGACTAAGTTATCTGTGCACCGTTCAATCTTTCGACCAACTTTGTCGTATGGGAGCGAAAGCTGGGTGGATTCAGGTTACCTTATCAATAAGGTTGAGGTTACGGATATGAAAGTAGCTAGGATGATTGCAGGGAACAGAGGGGAACAATGGCAGGAGGGTGTCCACAATGAGGAAATCAAAGAAAAACAGTCAGGGCGAACAGGCTTAGATGGTGGGGTCATGTTACACGCATTGGAGAAGCAAGGTTACCCAAGAGACTCATGGGTTCAGTAGTGGAGAGTAGGAGGAGTAGGGGTAGACAAGGAGAAGGTACCTGGATTCGGTTAAGAATGATTTTGAAGTAACAGGCTTAACTTCAGAAGAGGCACCAATGTTAGCACTGAATCGGGGATCATGGAGGAATTTTATAAGGGGAACTATGCTCCAGACTGAACGCTGAAAGGCATAATCAGTTTTAAATGATGATGATGATGATGATGACATAACATATTCTGTAAGTAATGTGTAGTATGACAACTGTAAAGACTACAGAAGGAGAAAAGACATGGCAACGACCGGACGGAAAGTGCCATGGAGATAAATTAGGGATCTCCCCCTTCACAGTCCAACACCGTGACAACCACGGCGCCGTTGCTATGCAACTATCCTCGATACTGCACATCTTGAGCTTGGACCGTTCACTGCTTCTATCTTGCTTCTTTTTTCGCAGTTCAGTAGAACTTCCTGTTTCTATGTTTGATCTGTGTTCAGTTTTTAACGGGGTGTCCATTAGGCTATCTTACAACTAAACCTGAGGGGGATGCGATGGGGAGTTCCCTTATGAGAAAGCAGAAACACCCCTCCTCATTTCTCTCTGTCGACTATGCACCTTGCCACAGTTCGCGCGGCTCCCCCCGTCGGAGTTTCTAGTCATCTCTCGGGCATGAGTGAGTGTGTTGGTTCAAATGGTTCAAATGGCTCTGAGTACTATGGGACTCAACTGCTGAGGTCATTAGTCCCCTTGAACTTAGAACTAGTTAAACCTAACTAACCTAAGGACATCACAAACATCCATGCCCGAGGCAGGATTCGAACCCGCGACCGTAGCGGTCTTGCGGTTCCAGACTGCAGCGCCTTTAACCGCACGGCCACTTCGGCCGGCCAGTGTGTGTGTTGTCCTTAGCGTAAGTTAGCTGAAGTTGGATTAAGTAATGTGTAAGCCTAGGGACCGATGACCTCAGCAGTTTGGTCGCATAGGAACTTACCACAAATTTCCCACATTCCAACTATGCACTGTGACTTCATTTAATAATTCTCGGGTAGCACTTCGCGCGTGGCAGTTAGTTAACTGGCAAAGACTGCGAGGACGTTCTATTAATAGGAGGGTCTCTGTGAAATGGCTGTTGCAGTGACGCGCGACGATGTGCCGTAAGCGGGTGCGGCGGTGCAACAAACACAGCCGGAGCAGCCAGTTCCCAAAACACATTCGCTGGCTGCGCAAGGCGCGGTGCGGGACAATGCAAGGCCGCGCTCCGCAAAAACCCGTCTGCCCTTATCGTTTTTATCTGGCTCCGCGCTCCGCGGAAGCTGACCGACTTCTACTTATGTCAGAGGATATAAGGTGAGCCCGTCGATTCTTTGCTCCTGTTCTCCTGCTCCTTAAGAGTATTGTGACTTTTTGTCGTTAGAAACATCGGAAGTCTGTTGAACATTCTCGGTGGTCTGGGTCGGGTGTTTGTAATTAAATGTGTGAGACATTTCCTGTAGGTCTTTGTAGCACACCTGGTATGCCTACCAGGATGAAACATAGAAACTTAATGGCTCGTGCTATTACTTACTTATGTGTAATTTATTTCCTATATCTGTTGTGACCGTAGAGAATTTAAATTTTTTTTCTTGCTTTTGTGACCATAATAAGAGTCCAGACTCCATAGGCAAACAGCCAGTCGACATTAAGAAATAGTCCACCAGGACGTAGGGACAAGATAAGCAGCGGAGGCTGCTAAGTATGGCTTCTTGATCAAATAACTTAGTGTTTGACTTCCTGCCAGAGGAAGCAGCATGAACCAAACTTGTGCAATGGAAGACGCAAACACCAAAGCGATAATACAGCAAGAGAGAGTGTCAGTCATGTGCGGAAAAGACTCGTGTGGAACCAAATTAAGTTGTGTGCAGCTAGAAACGAAAGTGTCGTGTGGAACCGAAGGCATTCTTGCGCAAGCCTACCAATTAGAAACGAGAGTGCGGTGTGGAACCATAGGCATTCTTGTGTAATCTGATCACTTAGAAATGAAAGGGTCGTTTGAAACAAATTAACTCGTGTGCACCCAAGTACATGAGAAACGAAATAAAACGCCTGTCAGCGGAACAGCTAGAAGCAGAGATTCAGATGCAGACTCAGAGCCAGTGCCGGCAGTTTGGAGATTCCGCAGTGAGACGCCAGCGGGGCCGAGTAGGCCCATAGCAGCCGATACAGCTGATAAAAAAAACTTCAACTACGAGAAAACGGTGATGGACACTCAGGAACTGCAGGTCAAGTAGGATTTTTAGAGTTTCATTGGAATAGTGTTGAACAGAGGCTATCAGTCTTTGTCTCAATTACTTAGAGAGATTTCAGTGCTAACCAAGAACAAGTGATTGCTTTGTACTTGTTGCTTATATGTACCGGCAATTAGCTTTGAAGTAACAAGTCCGAGTAAATAGACTGAATCTTATTAAGGGGTTTATGGTCCAACACCTCACATATGTGAGAATAAACTTGATAGAAACTAACCAATCTTTTCTGCCCATTGCAATTCTGTAACGTATTTTCAGGAAACTTATTTGCTTCAAACCAAGGAGATTCTCTCCCTCTCATCTCCGATATAAAGTTTGACAGCAATTTATAACTAATCCATTGTCGTTAACGTCCCGATTGCGCTACGCAGTTCGCACTTACTTCATTCTGGTATAGTGAGGCTGTGCCGGGACGCGACATATCGTGTATATTCCCATTCAGATATCACTGGTTGGCGTAGCGTTTCTCGAGGCGTAACATCCAAAGGTACACGAAATTAGGCAGAGTATATCGGATCTGAAATGGAAAGAATACATATTTCGTTGCTTCTCCAATTTCTAATTCTTTTTATTTAGTTGGACTGTGATTGATTTCATTTAAGTGAATGACGAAATATTACCGATCTCGCACATTTTCAAAAGACCAGTCTTTCGAGTGGTTTGGTACCATCTTCTGTATCTTGTATTCTTTTAATTAATTCGTACTTAAGGAATTCGACATCATCAATAAATCGTTTTGCACATTAGTTTTTGTCCGCCCCTGCGTATTCAGTTATTCTTTCCCCCAGTATGCAGCAACACACCCCTTCTTCTGGTGAGGATTTTCTATGTTCATTCCTCTCCTAGTATTTCCAGCACTTCTTCACGCTGTAATGTATAAGTTATTAACATCCGTTTGCAGTCCACCTCTCATGTGGTTCCAGTGCCTTTCACAGAAAGCTCTGCTCCACACGTACGGTTTCAAAAGCTTCATCATTTCCTCGACATTACACGATTTCAGTAGATCTGTTGTTCTGAAGAAAGCTTTCTTCTTGTGCCTCTGTCTGCTATGTTGTGCAATGCTCTCAGACAGAAGGACTCTTTCACTCATTCTACTGCTTCTTTCTTTTTCCTGGCCTTTATTTCCTAATTCACGTGGTCGCCATGTTAATACGGATTTGGCAATGCACTTCCCGACACCCCAAGTAGCTCCCCCCCTCCACCATCCCCCAAATCATCTTGCCTGCCCCTTCCTCCCTCACGGGACGGAAATTCTGCACCCCCATCCATTTGTGCCTAGTGTTATCTGTGCGAAAGTGTGAGAACCTACTTTAAGATGTACAGCAACAAGCCACTTGGCTTACAGCGATGTAATCCGCAGTCACGGAGCTTAACAACCAGCAAAATGGATAAATTAGTTAACGTGAGAATCGTGTAAACGAGATGGGAAGTAGGTACCAGCCGGGTATTCACTTAGTGGGAGAAACCGCCCAAAAAAATATCCAGGCTGGCTTGCATACCGGCCATCGGCATTAATACATCGAGCGGATCAGATCTGGGACTAGCACTCCTCCCCATTCCCGAAAGCGGTGTGCTAACGTGTGCGGCTGTTAGGGCAGGTCTCATTTTTTCCACTGCTTCTTGTCAACTTTAATGGTTAAAGGATCACTCGTCTTTTTTTCTATTCACCACCTTCTTCTAACTTGATTATATTCAACCAATATTCTGTTCACGAAAATTATCGAATTTATTTAACAGGTTTCTGAATCTATCAGGTTTACGATGAGGAGGATTATTTAGCTTTTGGTTGTTAGCATTGGTGTCTGTGTCTCTTAAATGAGAGTAATGAGCTATTTTTTAAACGTTTTTCTTTTCTGTTCAGCTTGAACAATCCCCTGCTGACATGCAGGGTCCATGGATTCATGAGGTTGTCTCCGTACTCGTACAAGTCCATCCGCTCGATACAATTTCAAACGAGACTCGTCCTATTAGGCAACATGTTTCCAGTCACCAACAGTCCATTGTCGGTGTTGAAGGGATTGGGCGAGGCTTAAAGCTTTGTGTCGTGGAGTCATCAAAGGTACACGAGTCGGTCTTCGGCTCCGAAAGCACATATAGATGATGTTTCGTTGAATGTTTCGCGCGCTCACATTTGTTGACGGCCCAGCACTGAAATCGTCAGCAATTTGCGGAAGGGTTGCTCTTTTGTCGCATTGAACGAATATCTTCAATCGTCGTTTGTCCCGTTCTTGCAGGATCTTTTTCCGGTCACAGCTATGTCGCAGACTTGATGTTTTACCAGATTCCTGATACTCACGGTACACTCGTGAAATGATCGTACGGGAAAATCCACACTTCATCATTATCTCGAAAATGCTGTGTCCCATCGTTCGTGCGATGCGCCGGCCTTAACACCGCGTTCAAACTCACTTGTATCTTGATAACCTGCCATTGTAGCAGCAGTAACCGATGTAACAGCTGCGCCAGAAACTTGTTGTCCTTATACAGGCATCGCCGACCGCAGCGCCGTATTCTGCCTGTTTACATATCCCAGTATTTGAATAGGCATGCCTATACCAGTTTCTTTGGCGCTTTATTGTATGTAGAAAGTCTTGGCATACTAAAGACTGTGCAGTACGGTAAAACTCGTTACTCGACTATCTGCCGTAATAGAAACACGTGCCACACTTCTCAGTAAAGGATCAAAGCAAGCTTCGTGTTTTTCAGAAACTACAAACTTATAAAATTATTTTCCAGTTTCACATCAAAGTTCGACAAGAATTCCGGCAACAGTGTTAAAACATGTAATGTTAATAAAATGCTTCTGTCACTAATTTAGCGCGAGTAGTGGACGTACTAATTGTTGTAAAATATTAATGCATTTGACTCCAAGATGTATTTCCTTACTTCTATCAGTTTTGTTTGTGTCTTTCTGATACTTTAAATAAACGTATGTTCATATTCCCAATCAAGCTTCGCGGATCCCTGCGTAAAATATGGCATTCGTTTCTGTTGCAAGGCTGCACAAATTCATTCTGCAGTCGATTTAACTGAGGCCTTGTTTCTTTTTTCACTAAAATCGCTTTCCTGAAACAGGCTTAGCTAATCTCGTATTCCATCTGCACGCAATGGAAATGATGATCCGTTTGTAACTATCTAGATGTCAACAGGCGTTATAATATGAAGTTCTTCCCATTGACTGAGCGTACGAATCCTTTTTCATATGTACTTTACAATTAGTCAAAGCAAATAGCTACCGCTGTACGATTTCAAACAGCAAAACGAAAAGTGTCATCAGCTAAGGAAATATATACAGTAAGCAGAAGAAGCTGGGATTTTTCTCCCACAGCTTGCGTACATCCGCAGTGTATACCTAACGGATACTTAGTCACCGCTTACTGAGATTGCTGAACGTTGCTTTTCTAGGAAAGACGCTGCTTACTACTGAAAGCTGTTCAAACAAAACGACCTTCGTCGCGCATATGGCAGAAGCTTATGTGCTTAGTTGCTAGAAAGTGAGTCCAAGAGCATTTCTCTGGCAAGTGTTCGTAATACATTACTCCAGCTCACCAAAATACAACCATGACCTTTCCAAGTAGGAATTTCTGCTGCGCAGATGTCCCTCAATAGAATCACTAGCAGCGGAATGTAACTTGTAATATTATTACAATGTGAAGCAGTAACCGTTGGATAAATGGTCAAGCACAGATTGACGTAGAATGAAGCAGACAGATCAACAAAGCGTACGTCAAATACTATCCTCTGTGAGGGTTATCAATAGCATTTAATTAGCTATAAAGAAGTTTTATAAGATGAGTCAAATCAGTTTCAGATTATTTTTATGTCAAATATGTTGGATTGTGAAATTTCTACGGAAACAGCTGATACTTTTCTGTCTCTAATTCCAAAGAGGGGCTTGAAGCAGAAACTAGCAAGAATATCGGGTATGGATGTCTTGTCATATTCTGTACCCAGAAGGTGATCATGGAGTTACAAATATTGATCGTACTTTTTGGTTGCACTCTTCTCGATTATTACGAAAAAAGTTGCATATTTTTGTGGCTATCGATGTCAAAGTAACCACCATATTACAAAAACAAACAATTTTCCGTACATATTATTAAAACAAATAGTTGTCCAACCAGCTGAGCAAATACCATCTGTTCCCGGCCATGTGGCCGAGCGGTTCTAGGCGCTTCAGTCTGGAACCTCGCGACCGCTACGGTCACAGATTCGAATCCTGCCTCGGGCATGGATGTGTGTGATGTCCTTAGGTTAGTTAGGTTTAAGTAGTTCTAAGTTCTAGGCGACTGATGACCTCAGCAGTTAAGTCCCATAGTACTCAGAGCCACATTAAGTCCCATAGTGCTCAGAGCCATTTGAGCCAACCAAATACCATCTGTTGAGCACCTGGAATTTCTATATGAGCAGGCGAAGAGAGTTGTTGGCTGAAAATGTGAAAGGACAGTTCAGTGCTGCCTAGCACTTCGTCGAAATTTCGTTCTCATTGGACAATAATGAAATGATCTTCTTCTGCAGTTATTCGATTTGTTTCACATGTCCACCTCTGTAGCCCTTTATCTCTCGGTTTCACACAGGGCACTCTTTCAGCGAAGTTTAGTCTCACCGAACAGAATGATTAGAAATTATTGGACAATGAGGTTATATTTTTCATTAACTTTGAAGTTCCCTACATGATACTACGGTATGTTGATGATTTTCACTTATGGACCGTCTGACAGCAACTGTCAGACAAAAGTTGAAGATGTCCCTACATGATGTTTCCACCGCCATGGGTGCAAGATAGAGGTAATTTCTGGAAGCCGACGCAACAGGACGGAGCTATACAAATTGGTCACAAATTGATGTTTATACATATATCGACGGAAAATGCAAAATTGTAAACTTTGGCTACCGATCGGTGAGTGTCTGACGCTGCAGCACAATTTCACCGCGCATCTGGCAAGGATACTAAACAGGGGACTTGTCGATACCAGGTCATAAAATCTTACCGAATTTCATTCCGTGTAAGCAGTTGGACAGTAACTATGTCTCGCAGATGGACGCTTGATGATATACGCAGATGACAGAATTTGAGACAGGATGTGTAGTTCGACTGGAAGAAGCAGGTTGGAATAATCACCGAACCGCTCGACGTTTGAATAGAAGCGATGCCACTATTCAACGTTGTTGGCGGGAATGGTTGAACCGCGGCCGAATACAGCGTCGAGAAGGAAGCGATCGACAACAGATTATGAGGACTGGGGAATCTCAGAAGACACTCAGAGCCCCAGATCCGTCATTTTCATCGATCCGTCAGACACATGGTGCTTCAGTGACCTCAAAGACCATTAATAGACGGAGCGCAGAAAGGAGCTGAGTTCACGGCGCTCCTGTACCGGCTACCATTGACCTCTGTACATCAACAACCCCATCTACAGTTGCGTCGGGCACATTCGGCCTGCAATCTCATTGACTGGAGTAGAACTGTTTTCAGTGATGAGTCCGCCTGCGAACTATGCCCCGATGACTAGATAAGGCGGTTTTGGAGACGCCCCGGCCAGCGGTGCGATACCAAGTTGAGTGTCGCCCGCCATACGCTCCAACAACCAGGAGTGACGGTCTGGAGTGTCATTGCATTTCATAGCCGGTTGTCATCTGCGGCACTCTCTCCGCACAGCGGTACGTCGACGACATTCTATGACCCGTTATGTAGCCCTTCATGGCAAGCCATCCTGTCCTTATATTTCAGCAAGATACTGTACGTTCGCACGTGTCGAGAGTTCTACTGCATGTCTTCGTGCTTACCAGCCCTACATCGGCCAGTAAGCTCGCCGGATCTCTCTTTGATTGAGAACGTTTCGAGCATTATTAGCAGCTTAGGATGTGACTATTTAACGCGCCAAACGGAGTGAATTTAGCACGAGCCGAATGTTCGAAAATTAAATCAAATCAAATGGCTCTGGGCACTATGGGACTTAACATCTGAGGTCATCAGTCCCCTAGAACGTAGAACTACTTAAACCTAACTAACCTAAGGACTCCACACACAGCCACGCCGTAGCGGTCGCGTGGTTCTAGACTGAAGCGCCTAGAACCGCTCGGCCACAACGGCCGGCCACGAAAATTATTCTGATACCTCTGACGTTGGAATACATGGACCGATTCTGTTGTTGCTAAGATTCTAGGTTAGGCAACTACCAGAGGTGGTAGTATGGTTCAAAACAAGGAAAAAAATGTAGTGAACAAGGGCCCTAAAATGCAACCTTAAGAGCTGCTTGTTCATCTTCGATACTGTAAACACGTCTATTTTACTCCAAGCTCTTTGGTTTCCATATTTTTGGCGGCGGTAGCATAGACCAAAACAAGAAAAAAAAGTCCACTAAATGTGTCCTCTAAAATGGATACCTTAAGAGCTATGGACACTTGTTCAATAGAAGATATGTGTATCGCAGTAACAAACATTAGCAAGTGCTTATAGCGCTTATGGTATGCATTTTACAGCCCATGTTTACTAGCCTTTTTTCTTTGTTTTAGTCCATGCTGTCACCTCTGATAGTCGCTTGCTACATAGTCTTAGCAACAATAGTACAATAAGAGACATCAGAACGCTTATCAATTATAACTTTTCTACTCGAGCGATTCCGAGCCAGATTTCCTTACTTCAAGTTTATACATTTACGCTGCTCCATCATCTCTGCAAGTTTTTGAGATCATCACGGAGTCACCCTGTATAATTGGTGTAGCGGGTAACGTCGGGAGCTGTAAGAAATTTTGTGTAGACGGTGGTGTTATCTGTAGGGAGGCTGTAAGACTAGAAGACCGTAGCGAAATACAGAATCACCTGCTGAGGATCGATGATTAGCAGAGACTTGCAGTTGACCCCGAATGTAAGTAAATGTAAGATATTGTGCGTAAACAGGTGAGGAGATCTATTATGGTTCGATTACGCTATAGATGAAAAATCGCGGGAAACAATACCAGCTGTGGAATACCTAGCAGTAAGCATCCAGGGCGTTCCGAAGTAAAATGACCACATAAAAGAATCTGTAGGAAAACCAGACGCCAGGCTGAGAATCACTGGAAGAAACCTCTGGAAACCTAATTCATCCAAGCAAGAAGTGGCATACAAAACACTTTTTCGACTGATTGCTGAGTGCTGTTGGACTAGGATGCATATTAAGCGGGATTGACAGGAAAGATGCAACGAAGAGCGGGACACATCGCCACGGGATGTTTTAGTGAGCAATAGAGCATTTCGGGGATGCTCGGTCACAATCAGAGAGGACTTGCGTACCACGGAGTTCTGTTGAAATTTCGAGAGCTTACGTTCGGGCAACAGATTACTTCCTCCCACGTGTCTCGCGCAATGACGAATAGAAAAAATCAGAGAAATTGGGGCTGATACGGAATCCGTCGGCACTCGTTCTTTCCACTCACCATTCGCGAATGGAACAGGGAAGGGGGAGGAGGAAAAGTGATAGTAAGATGCCATGCGGAGTATGGATAAGGGTGTATAAAGCTTGATGTTTTCGCACCGACTTACATCTACTCGATATGAGGGCCGCGTGTGTTGCTGTAGAATTCCGGGAGAAACTAAGGTCCTCGCTAGGCCGTCTCTAGCAGGTTGGATGAATGTTCTCGGTCGCAGTAATAATGTGCCTTCTCGGTATGCGGAACGTCACTGTAAGTAATGCGATGAAGATTTCCTGCATTACCCTGCAGGAAGGAAGTACGCATTGAGCGGTCCAGCGAGCGTGTTGGCTTCGTTCAGAAGGTGTTATCTACGAACGATATGTGTGTAGTTCATAGGTATAGTAGGCGTAGATTTAGGCACTGCCAGACGTCCTTTACGACTTACTGGATTACTAGCGTACTGCCGCAGTCCTTTAGGCCCCGAAAATGTATCAAACAAGCATAGTTCGTTAACGGCAAGCTTTGCTATTGGACTGCCACGCTCGAGCTATCCGGTGATTGGAATTTTCGGAGACTGATATCCGTGCCTACTTACGTTTCGAAGGAAATGAAAAGCAACTCCTCACTCATAATACGTATTCCGACAGACCATCCTCTTTGGCAACGACCCCAAAATTTCTTTCAGAGTGTTTGTCTCATTACAAGATCATCAGGATGCAATTTTCATACTATTTACAGTTCTTGCGGGATTTACGCCGACCGTTTCGGTAGAATCGTTCTCATTGTTACCCCCGGTAATTGCGACGGTAGGGTGTTTCTTTGTAATGATTTTTGTGAATATCGCTGGAAATTTTCACGCATTGTCTACCGTATCTTGACTTGGCCTCTCAGCGTGTCGTTTTCAAAATGGCTCTGAACACTATGGGACTTAACATCTGAGGTCATCAGTTCCCTAGAACTTAGAACTACTTAAGCCTAACTAACCTAAGGACATGACACACATCCATGCCACAGGCAGGATTAGAACCTGCAACCGTAGCGGTCGCGCGATTCCAGATTGAAGCGCCTAGAACCGCTCGGCCACTGCAGCCGGCATGTCGTTTTCCTTTGTGACTAACACATCCTCTGTCGAGAAGCTATATAGTCACAGGATTGACGCCGATGTTCCTTCGAGCACAGGTCTCTGTAGCCGAGACAGCTAACGCTCGCCTGTGCAGCGACGCTTGACTACAGGTAACTGTTTCGAATCCTGGCGGTCCAAGAAATTTTCACCGCCAGTATTTAGCCAGAAAGGGAAGGAGAGATGTTGGCATAAGATTTAGAATCACTAGACTTTACGACAATGTCCTCTATTACATTTCAAATTTCTCCATAGTGTCTCATGGAGTGGTCATTGTGTTCCGTTCGCCGGATGGAGACGATAAGTTCTGCGACCTCCCTACTGCAATTCGAGAGAAGCTGGAACTGGATTTGATCCTCTCTATTCTCTGACCATAACACAACACAGACATGCCACCACATTATATGCACACCCATAACAGTTACCTAGGCTCAACACGTACGCTTATGAAACAACTGTCAAAATCTGTACGGAAGGAGAACATTGTAGACGGAGGAGGGAGACATTACCGATTAAATGGCTGCACTCCCTGGAGTCTCCCAGCCAACGATGCCATACGACTTTTCTGTTTTCTATCTTTACGACGTAGGTCACATTCCATCGTAGCCTGTAAGCTACCTCCGCTAACTGATTAAGAGATAAACATTTCAATGACTAGCAATAAATTTGCTGTTTCTTCTTGCATCGCATTGGAATCGTTATGCCCGCAGCTTACATCAATTTCAGGAAATGATTCACAACCCTAAACATTGTAGTCGGTTGTAATTATTAATAAACGAGGTTTAGGCTCGATTTTACGAAATCCTGCCATTACATCACGTGCGTGCGCACCATATACAGGATGTTCAAAAAGTCTCTACGCAGTGCCGTATGATTGTTAGCCGCGCGTGCCGTATAATTGTTCGCCCGCCTGGGTCACTTCCTTTCAAGTGGACTCTCTCAACATTCCACTGTTTCGTTTATCTCAGCCAGCGTCAGTAGTATCGTTGGTGTGTGTCGTTAGGTGTTGACGTGAACGTTTTGTTCCTTTGTTCGTTTGTTTCGTTTTTGTCACTGTTAAAATGCTAACCATTGAAGAACGTGTGTTTTTAGTCGAGCAAGTGTTCAAAGCTGGCGGTAAATACACAGTTTCAGTTCGTCAAACATTTAATTCAGTTTCCCCAGAGACAACATTCCCACATCGCGATACTGTGCGAGATCTGATTAATAAGTTTCGAAGTACGCGTTCAGTGATAGATGCGCCGAGAAGTGGTCGTCCTAGCGTATTGTCTGAGGACAAACTACTCGAGATTTCCGATAGAAAGTCCATGATTCCGAACAAGTCAGTAAGTAAACTCGCCCACGAAATCGATGTTAATGTCGGAATGGCCGACTCAGCTGTAAGGAAAAAATTAGAACTTTTCCCACACAAAGTGACAGTTGTGTAAGAACTGAAAAATACTGATCATTTGCAAGAGAGTGCATTATTGTCAATTGTTAAAAAATTTTGTTCAACAAAATGGAAGGGATATTCTTAATAAAACGTTTTTAACTGATGAGACGTGGTTTCATTTATCCGGGTACATGAACTCGCAAAATTCTCGTATGTGGAATACTGCAAATCCATTGTGTATTCATGAGGAACCACTGCATTCTGTGAAAATAGGAGTTTGGATTACAGTTTCTAGACGTCAGATTTTCAATGAAACAATAAACGCACAACGATACTGCAGTGATATTATGTATCCATTCATAGGAGAACTTGTGTTACGTGAAATACTAAACGGTTATTTTCAACAAGATGGTGCAGCCACGCATACAGCTCGCGTTTCAGTGTCACTGCTTGCTGATGTTTTGGTGATCGCATACTTTCACAGGGATTTTGGCCTCCACGATCGCCTCACCTAACACCACCTGACTTTTTCTTCTGGGGTGCAGCGAAAGCAACTGTCTATAAAAACCGTCCAAAATCCGTCGATGAATTGAAAACTGCAATATCCACTTTCACTGCTTCTGTCACAGAAGAAATGTGTTTGGAAACATGATTAAACGAACTGAATTGTGTATTCAACAAAAGGGGGGACACTGTCAACATTTAATGTGAAAATCTGGAAGTAAAAATGAATTTTCAATAAATTAATAACTTGTATTTCACTGAGTTTCATTTAGGTATATTCACTGAGGCATACGGCACGCGCGGTTAACAATCATACGGCACTGCTGAGAGATTTTGAGCACCCCGTATATTGTTCAGAAGTTCATGAGGTGTATGAATACCGCCAGATCAACACTGGAGGTAGAACGTTCCTTACCGTGACGTCAGGCTAAGCTAGGAATTGGTCGAACAACATAGTTTTTAGCGCTCCTGAGTGACTATCCTGAAACGAATCGTCTGATATCCCTCTGTTTTTTTATTTTATTTTGTTCTATGCTGGTACCTGCTGCATTATTTCCCTGGCGTTCCTCCCATTTTATTTTAGACGCATCTGTATATCGTAAGGACGACTTTTGTAGCCAGGGCGAGTAAGGTGAGTAATTAGTTCCATTCTATTAGAGATCGCTGCAGCACAGTGTCGAGCATTTAAAACTATTCAAAGATATTTCTTTGGTTTAGTCAGCAAGTTTCGTGGCGATAATTCCACGCGCTTCTCTGTAGCGAAATATTTTGTGGTTTCTCTGCGTATGACATAAAAAAGTCTAAAATTCATTTGCATGTATTAAAAAATATATATCATGACAGTTAATTACCAGTTAATTACCACGCTGCTGGCTAAACGTCATATTTTCGATTCCGAAATCACGTTAATTGCCTAGGTTATGTAATCCCGTATTCAGACATTTGCCATAATGGAATCCAGTCGGGAATAGTGGCCAGTCGCTTGTTTTGGCAGGTGGGAGGGGTGCGGGAGGGCAAAGCGGCCAAGAGGCCACTTATCCCGACATATATTTTGTAACATATTTACTCTGTTTCAAGACAACGCAACTCATAATGAGGCAAGAGTACGTCATAAGTGTAATAAGGCATTAGTGCGTTAACAACTTGGTGAAAAGAGACTTTCTCTTATTACAGATGTTTGTTCAGAACCCATCGAATTACTTACGAAAATCACTACAACAATCAAGGGATTCTCAAGCTACTCAATAGGCGTTGGATGCTGTAGGAAGAGAGAAGATGCCATTTGTTTCGAGTAGCTAGTATGTGAAGAAACGCCTTTAAATGAAGAGTTCTTAAAAAAAAAAGGAATATGAAAGAAGAAGGATGTGACGCTAGTTAAAAGAAGAAGATTATTGGGTAGAAGTGAATTTCACGAAGAGCAAGAGCAAGAACCCTTTAACCATATTTCTGAAAAGAAAGGAAGATATTATGGTATGTCAATTAACTCTTACACCACTTGACATTTCAGCTTATTGAGCAAAATGATCTACCACACCCATTCAACAAAAAGAGAAAACTATGGCAGGCAAGGACTGGATAATATAATTGAGGAAAACAATTCTAAATATAAGCCCTGAAAAACTAGATTCCACTTCAGCTGAGTCTTTTTTTCTTTTTCCTATTATCTGTCTGTGGACACTTTGCCCTACCTACCGCACAAAGTGGCCAGTTCGCAGACTTTCACTTAAGTTCAGTTTTTTTAATGCAAAAGGAGGATTTGAATAATAATACAACAGTTTTATAGCTACACAATGTAATATATACAAGGTGTACAACTTTGCTTTCATCGTTTTTTCCTCAACACTTGAGGCTTTAATGGAACAAATTGGTTACACATGTATCATTCAAGGTATTTTCCGTCGCTGGCCACAAGCTTCTCCCATCTTTCAGGCAGTGTACGAATCACGCGTTGAAAAATTCGTTCATCTATTGAAGTGATCCACGAATGGAACCAATTTGTGACTTCTTCATGAGATCGGAAGTGTTGGTCAGCCAGGCCATGCGCCATTGATCTAAACAGGTGTTAGTCAGAGGGAGCAATGGCTGGAAAATACGGCGGATGGTGTAGGACTTCCCATTTTAACGTTTCCGAGTACATTTTGACCTCTTTTGAAACATGGGGTCGAGTGTTGTCGCGCTACAAAATCACTTTATCGTGCCTCTCGCTGTATTGTTGCCGTTTGTCTCTTAATGTTCTGCTCAGACGCATGAATTGCGTTCGATAACGAATACCTGTGATTGTTTCACTTGATTTTAACACCTCATAGTACACGACGCCGAGCTGGCCCCACCAAATGCAGAGCATGATCTTAGAGCCGCGAATATTCGGTTTGACTGTCGACGTGGAAGCATGGCCCATGATTTTTTGGGTTTAGGGTTATCGTAATGAACCCATTTTTTGTCCCCGGTCAGAATGCAATGCAGAAATCCCTTCCGTTTTTTCCTCTGAAGCAACTGTTCAGAAACACACAAACGCAGTTCAACATCTCTTGGTTTCTGCTCACACGGGACCCAAGTTCCTTCTTTCTGAATCACGGCCATAGCCTTGAGACGTTTTGAAATGGCTTGCTGTGTCACTCCCACTAATGGTGCCAATTCTTCTTCAGTTTGACGCGAGTCTTCACCCAGAAATGTCTCCAGTTCTGCATCTTCGAAAACATTCTCTCTTCCACCACTAATCCGGTCTACAACGTTAAAATCACCGTTCTTAAAGCGTTGAAACCACTCACGAGACGTTCTTTCACTAATAGCGTCCTTACCATACGTACTTGAGAGCATTCGATGTGACTCAGCCGCTGTTTTCTTCATATTGAAACAAACCAATAACACCTCCCGCAAATGACGAGAATTAGGCTCGTAAACTGACATTTTTCAATCAAGAACAACTTTATGATGCAGACACAAATCGACTAATCTTTGAAAACTGGTGTAGGTACGCGTATTCAAATACAGAGATACGTTAACAGGCAGAATGCGAAGCTGCAGTCGGGAACACCTATGTGAGACAAGAAGTATCTGGCGCAGTTGTTAGATCGGTTACTGCTGCTACAATGGCCAGTTGTAAAGACTTAAGTGACTTGGAACGTGGTGTTACAGTCGTTGCTCGAACTATGGGACACAGCATCTCCGGGGTAGCGATGAAGTGGAGATTTTCTCGTACTACCATTTCACGAGTGGTGACTATCAGGAATCCGGTAAAACAACAAATCTCCGACGTTGATGCGGCCGGAAAAAGATCCTGCAAGAACGGGACCAACGACGGTTGAAGAGAATCCTTCAACGTGACAGAAGTGAAACCCTTTCGCAAATTGCTAGGCCATCAACAAGTGTCAGCGTGCGAACCATCATCGATATGGGCTTTCGGAACCAAAGGCTCACTCGTGTACCCTTGATGGCTGCACGACAGAAAGCCTTAGGCCTCGCCTAGGCCCGTCAACACCGACATTTGACTGTTGATGACTGGAAACATGTTGCCTGGTCGGACAAGTCTCGTTTCAAATTGTATTGAGCGGATGGATGTGTAGTGGTATGGAGACAACCTCATGAATCCATGGACCCTGCATGTCAGCATGGGACGTTCAAGCTGGTGGAGACTCTGTAATGGTGTGGGGCGTGTGCAGTTGGAGTGATATGGGACCCAAGATACGTCTAGGTACGACTCTAATAGGTGACGCGTATGTAAGCATCCTATCTGATCACTTGCTTCCATTCATGTCCATTGCGCATTCCCACGGATTTGGGCAACTCGAGCAGGACGATGCGACAGCCCACACGTCCAGAATTGCTACAGAGTGGCTTCAGGACACTCTTCTGGGTTTAAACACTTCCGCTGGCCACCGAACTCCCCAGACACGAATATTACTGGGCATATATGGGATGCCTTGCAACGTGCTGTTCAGAATAGATCTCTATCCTCTCGTACTCTCACGGATTGATGGACAGTCCTGCAGGATTGATGGTGTCAATTTCCCTCCAGCCCTAGATGCATGCCACGTTGTGTTGCGGTATTTCTGTGGGCTCGCGGGGGCCTTACACGATTTGTATATATATATATATATATATATATTTCATATGCTTATTTATGGTATATTGTAAGGGAAAACAACATTTTCCTTAGGGTGGCCGCTTCACTCAACTTTCCCCTAACTACGACAACGACATAGATTATTTTTTTCCAATCATAGTGTTACGAGAGAAAATAATTCAGCGGGGATTATATTTCGGATTAATTTGCGTCGTAGTTCGTTTCGTGGTATCTTTCCGAATGTGCTTCCCTTTTTTTGCGACACGCGCGGCACAAGGCCGGCCTACAAATGCTTGCCAGCTCCTGCCCAGAGGCCTGGAACCCGATACTCTCCAGCAGCGGTCTGTGGCCGCGCCCGCCAGGAAGTGGTGTGTGGCAGGGGGTTGATTTAGCGCCGTCGGAGTGGCGCCGGCGAGCCGCCGCCAACACAGCCGCACCCGCAGCCACAGTTCCGCCCCTCCTCAACCCCTGCCGCGAAACACACTCCCCCAAAGAGGATTAGCGACTTTTTCCCCGGGATCTCGGCGCAGCGGGCGCGTCGGCGCTCGTGACGGAAAGCTGCACAACGCCGAAAGAGGGACGACGTGGCTTACCGAAAGCCTAAAAGCGGAAAACCGCGGCGCCCGAGGCTTTGCGCCTGCCTTTGAATACAGCTAAGATGGATAGAAAGCCACTGGGCTTCGCAGATACATCTCTCTCTGAAGGAGACGAACAACCGTCTGAGAATCTGACAGCGAACTGACAAAATTTTAATGCCCACCCAGACGTCGTTAAAAACAACGCATTAACTGTGCTTCGCGGGCTACATGTACTTACAGTTATCATGTAGACCAAAATACGATTTTATTTTAATCGTTCGTATACAAGTGTAGCGAGTCGTCAGATATCTTAGACTGTACATTGAACGGAAACACACTATCGTATGAACTGAGAAATACAACAAACAAAGAAAAGGAAGCAAGTTACTGGCCGTGATAGTCTGCCGCCATATGTTGTGTGACACCTGACCACTCTTACGGATGCCCGCCATTTTGATACATCCTTTTACGCCCGGCGGGCATATTTATTTTTCAAGAAATTTCTTGCACTTTTCTCATTATCACTGTTTTGAGAGTGGCCTGCAAGAGCTCTGCTTATAAAGCTCCATGGTTTAGTGTCGACCTGATAATTAAGTATCGATAATCATTACTTCCCTTTCACCAATAACCTTTCAACTGGATGGCAGCTTTCCATTTGGAACTATTAGAAACTAATTTCTTCATAATTAGAGACTCCTGCATTATTTATAGCTTTTTATAAATACCAGTTCTTTCTAGAACATTTACAAGGAACTGGTATTATCGTTGTACGTAATCAATACTTGTATCTTCTTCTCTCTGTTTTCCTAAGTGATCTTTCTTCACCCGTCTTTTGCAGAACTTCCTGGTTGATGATTTTATCCGTTCACTTGATCTTTATTAGGCGTCTCCAGCACCATACCTCAAATGCTCCAAGAGATTTCATTTCATTTTTACCTATTGTGCATATTTCGTAGAATAAACTGCTTTTAACCACCTTTTTCTTCACGTTGGTAGTTATATTGTCTTTTTATTCGTGAGCATTGCATTTGCTTCTAGATTGTTTGTTGTATGTTTCTTTCTGCTTCTTCCATCTTCAGTTATGTTATTTGCTAAATATTTTTATGGTCTTTGTTGTTTTATTTTATTTCCTACAATTCTGATATTTATTTCTTTTGGCTGGTTGTCTTTTTTGGGTTTACTTCCATTTTGTACTAGTAGCTTAGTACTGTGTCCATAACTTTCCACATTGTCTGGAGACTTCCTTCATCTCCAGCTATCCCAGCTATGTCACCCGCAAACTTGTAATCTGTTTATTCTGATACCTGTACAGCAATCTTTGCACTCGTTTATTACATGTTCTATGTAGATGTTGAATAAGGATGGGGACATACTGCCTCGCTGACTAACTCTGTAAGTATTTTACCTGCTCTGCGTGCTTTTTTATCTATAATATCACTGTTTGTTCTTTGCATAGTTCTTTAATTATCCGTTTGTGTATATAGTCTTGGTTAATCACTTCTAATATTCCCATTAGTTAGTTCCAGTTAATACTGTCAAATGCCTTCTCGAGGTCTAAGAAAATTGTGTAAATTTTTCTATTGACTCTTAACACTTTCTACTGTTGTACTATGAAGTCTTGGGATAGCTTCTCTTGCGTCTCTGCCTTCTCGGAAGCCAAATTGTTCTTCAGCTGAATTGCCTTAAGTTTTGTTCTTAAATCGTCTGTGTGTTATTTACATTAATATTTTCCAATACTCATAATCCCATTGTCTTCACGTATAGCTGCATTGTTCTGCTGTTCTGTGTTGTTGAAAAAGCTGTTAGGCCTCTTCCCATTGACGCAACAGAAAAAATAAGGCTTGAAACATGTCTCACATTTACGAGAACTCCGCCTCAGGAGTGTAATATTTCCTCCGTGGAAATGGCAGCACTACGCAACGTGGGATTGTCGGTTTCCTTGTGTTGTTTGTTACCAGATGTTCTCTGAACTAATTTACTTTTCTTGTACACTGCCCATTCACTGGTCAGCATGCGAGCCGTTCTCGCCCTGTTAGCAGACGCCCGACTATATTAAAAACAACTTAGAATTTTGTATTTGTGGGAATCCACAGCCTCCAGATGCTTGATAAACGTAAACATGGTCTGTAATAGACTTTAATGCGATTAGCTAATTTCGACTAAGTGTCATTGTCAAGCACATTTGTAACATCTGTATTTCGTGTCGTTTTCAAATCACTCTTGGTTACAAGTATATAGTAGTCATAAATCGTCATTTCACGAAAAGATCCAAACTACGGTTACAGTTTTCTGTGTACAACTGGGTCAGTCACCATGTGTTTTTACATAAAGCAAAGTTCAGAATACGATCTTAAAAGGTGTCACACTAGTGCGGATGCTTTCGTAAAATGACGGAATATAGCTACTTTTTACTCATAATTAAGAGCGATTTGTAAAATACATGAAACACAGGTGTTACAAACGTCCTTGACAATGGCACTTGGTCGAAATTAGCTAATCGCAAGATTAAATAAGTATCGCATTACAGCCCACTATGGACCATGTTGACGTATATTAATAAGCAAATTCCTTTTGCACAAAGGGTCACCTGCAAAAGAATGAAAGTAAGCTCGACTGGCTTTTATATTCAAATTCTAAAGTGAAGCTGCCCCATAGATGATATCACGGTAGTCGTGCGGTAATGTACATTAAAATATTATTTACCAGTAAACAAAAAGTATATTTATTAAGAGTACATCATCGTCACCTTAGCAGCAAGCTAAGAGAAGATCCTTACCTTACATGGTAGTCCTTCGAACAGTTATTTGGAAACGCCACTGCACTGTTGCCTTATGAGATCTATGACCAGAATATTTACAGCCTTTTGAGTGAACCATTGCACCAGAAGTTTGATAAAAAACCGTATGTGGAGAGTAGAAAGAAAAACATCATCTTTGTTGAATTCTTTCTCTCTTCCACAAAAAGTGGTGAAAAGGTGAGCACCTCACAGCTCTTTTCCGCCAAGGTTGTACAGTCTTCCAAAAATTTACGAAGAACCTCTATCATTACGTCCTACTGTGAGCAATATTGGCACCCATGTATGAAATAGGTAGACACTTGGTTTGTTATTGAGACTTTTTATGGAAAAATGCTTGCAGTATATTTGCAATTGTGTTGACTTTACTAACAGGCTGAGAGTACTACGACTACATTAATTGGAATGTTTAGTAAAGCTCGGCGTCGTTTCACTCTTTACTAGGGTACCTCTCATGTATACATTGTCACTCATCTTCATTACATTCTTAAATTCAAAATCGGTAAACAGCGGTATCTCATTTTGCCTTTTCCTCATCTTACGTTTTATTTGACAGTCTATATTTTGAACAAATTGGCCGCATTGCAATGGGTAGTCCTCTATCTCCTTTGGTAGTAAACATTGTAGTAGTAGACTTTAGGGAGAGGGCACTCATTTCGTCAGAACTTACACAAAAAATTTTCTTTTAATTTGTAGATGACACTAGGACACTAGTAGTGGGACAAAGAAGGCACGAGCACGTTTACTTAGTGCGGGTTACCTACATCAGGAGCAGGTATGTACTCAGGGGCAAATCGATTGTTCTACCTTGATTAACAGCCTATCAGGCTATTAACCTATTGTTCTCCTTTGATTGGCAGGTCCTCAACCTGTTGTTCTGCTAAAAGAATCCTTCCTTTTGATTGACAGGTCCTTAGCCTATTGTTTCCCCTCTCGATAACCCTCCCCTCACCCCCTCCCCATCGCTGCTACAGGTTCACTTTCAGGTCTGAGTTATTTGAATAGCCCCCTCTCACTCTCATCACTCCACTAGCTACCTCCACTAGCTTTTGTAGGAGCTTTCATGACCTGTTTATGAAAACTGCACAGAATAACGCTGAATGGACTACTCCTGATGCTCCTACCATGGCACCCCATCCATCACATGTTACCCTTCCCAGAAATCGTTAAGTTCTACTTTCAACAAACATCTCTGCAATTCAAACGTTCTCATTGCCATGTAGAGGTTCCTATGTCCCAGCACAACGGATGTCTTGCGAATGAATGGAGCTCTTACTGAATTCTGCTGACGAGACAGTCGGTGGCAAAACTATTTTGTACTGATCGCCATATTGTACCGACAGTTATACCCTGCAAAGGTGGCCTACAGATCGTCAAATACGGAAAGACTCTTGTTTAGTTACACTACTCTGCCACTGAGGACGGAAGCTTGAATATTTCAGTATGAAGCCGATCTCCACGTACCATATCAATGTAGTAAACATAAAATTCCTATCCTGCACCATACAAAATCTCCCCTTTTGCGTCAAGCTTTTGTATCGAGCGCCAGACACTAGTACATGTACCGCGAAGATAGACAGCAAAAGCAGATACACTGTATATACTCCTCGCAGCACAGACATTTTCCGCGAGATCGGGCAGTTATCCACTGCAGGCGACAGTCACAAGTTATTCGCTCCCGACGCGTGACCGGGGTGCCCTCAGCGGACCAAAGAAACTCTCCAAACTGTTGTACAAAGTTGGGGTCACTTCCCTGCGGCACAAAGGCGTTACTGTTTCTGGCCCCAACCTGCTTGCTTGCTTGCTTTCTACACCCATATCCAGACTATGGGATTCCAAGAACATAAGTAATTTCACAATAGAAATCCTTGGGTAACAGAAGAAATATTGAATTTAATTGATGAAAGGAGAAAATATAAAAATGCAGTAAATGAAGCAGGCAAAAACGAATACAAACGCCTCAAAAATGAGATCGACAGGAAGTGCAAAATGGCTAAGCAGGGATGGCTAGAGGACAAATGTAAGGATGTAGAGGCTTGTCTCAGTACGGGTAAGATAGATAGTGCCTACAGGAAAATGAAAGAGACCTTTGGAGAGAAGAGAACCACTTGTATGAATATCAAGAGCTCAGATGGCAACCCAGTTCTAAGCAAAGAAGGGAAGGCAGAAAGGTGGAAGGAGTATATAGAGGGTCTATACAAGGGCGATGTACTTGAGGACAATATTATGGAAATGGAAAAGGATGTAGATGAAGATGAAATGGGAGATACGATACTACGTGAAGAGTTTGACAGAGCACTGAAAGACCTGAGTCGAAACAAGGCCCCCGGAGTAGACAATATTCCATTGGAACTACTGGCGGCCTTGGGAGAGCCAGTCCTGACAAAACTATACCATCTGGTGAGCAAGATGTATGAAACAGGCGAAATACCCTCAGACTTCAAGAAGAATATAATAATTCCAATCCCAAAGAAAGCAGGTGTTGACAGATGTCAAAATTACCGAACTATCAGTTTAATAAGTCACAGCTGCAAAATACTAACGCGAATTCTTTACAGACGATTGGAAAAACTGGTAGAAGCGGACCTCGGGGAAGATCAGTTTGGATTCCGTAGAAATGTTGGAACACGTGAGGCAGTACTAACCTTACGACTTATCTTAGATGAAAGATTAAGAAAAGGCAAACCTACGTTTCTAGCATTTGTAGACTTAGAGAAAGCTTTTGACAATGTTAACTGGAACACTCTCTTTCAAATTCTGAAGGTGGCAGGTATAAAATACAGGGAGCGAAAGGCTATTTACAATTTGTACAGAAATCAGATGGCAGTTATAAGAGTCGAGGGGCATGAAAGGGAAGCAGTGGTTGGGAAAGGAGTGAGACAGGGTTGCAGCCTCTCCCCTATGTTATTCAATCTGTATATTGAGCAAGCAGTAAAGGAAACAAAAGAAAAATTCGGAGTAGGTATTAAAATTCATGGAGAAGAAGTAAAAACTTTGAGGTTCGCCGATGACATTGTAATTCTGTCAGAGACAGCAAAGGACTTGGAAGAGCAGTTGAACGGAATGGACAGTGTCTTGAAAGGAGGATACAAGATGAACATCAACAAAAGCAAAACGAGGATAATGGAATGTAGTCAAATTAAATCGGGTGATGCTGAGGGAATTAGATTAGGAAATGAGGCACTTAAAGTAGTAAAGGAGTTTTGCTATTTAGGGAGTAAAATAACTGATGATTGTCGAAGTAGAGAGGATATAAAATGTAGACTGGCAATGGCAAGGAAAGCGTTTCTGAAGAAGAGAAATTTGTTAACATCGAGTATAGATTTAAGTGTCAGGAAGTCGTTTCTGAAAGCATTTGTATGGAGTGTAGCCATGTATGGAAGTGAAACATGGACGATAACTAGTTTGGACAAGAAGAGAATAGAAGCTTTTGAAATGTGGTGCTACAGAAGAATGCTGAAGATAAGTTGGGTAGATCACGTAACTAATGAGGAGGTATTGAATAGGATTGGGGAGAAGAGAAGTTTGTGGGACAACTTGACTAGAAGAAGGGATCGGTTGGTAGGACATGTTTTGAGGCATCAAGGGATCACAAATTTAGCATTGGAGGGCAGCATGGAGGGTAAAAATCGTAGAGGGAGACCAAGAGATGAATACACTAAGCAGATTCAGAAGGATGTAGGTTGCAGTAGGTACTGGGAGATGAAGAAGCTTGCACAGGATAGAGTAGCATGGAGAGCAGCATCAAACCAGTCTCAGGACTGAAGACCACAACAACAACAAGTAATTTCACGTGGTTTGCCAGAATATTATTCAATTTACATGATGCTTCTCGATGTCAAGTACAGAGCAATATCGCTTGCATAGCAGTATCGCTTGCACATTGTAATTCCGAAGATATAGACTGGAAATTATTTCTCTAGAAACCCTAAACTTTAGCGAGGTGGAGTGTGCTGTAAACTACTGAGTAACTACAAATGCATCCTGTCTCCAAAGATCTTGACGTGAAAATTGGAAAAAATTAAGAAAACTGGTATTTCCACTCGCGAATACCGATGTCGGGGATGTAACAGATTCCGAATCATCCCTAAAATTTACAAAATCAACTAAGTTGTTTCTCATATCTAGAGAACAAGCAAACGTGTCTTCCACCTGTCTTTCACCTGCTAGATACACACATCACAGTCGATGTACTCTCAGCTAAATAAAGCTGCGAAATGTGCAGAACCAGTCAACTGGACAATTTACATTGGAGGGAATAACAGTCCAGCGCAAACACAAGTCTGTATTGAATATTCTCAAATTTCCATGCGATCACTAAAGCTGTCCAACACATACTAAGTATTAATTCCCTATTCGGTCATCTAGAGGACGGCACGGTTAAGTCAGGTACATGCCTGTATCCCAACAGACCTTTTCATTCAGACAGCTCCTGCCATTAGTGGGAAACATGAATCATTGCCCCCACATGCCGCCGCTGCCGCCCGCGACGCACCCCAGACAGAATCGTCTTAGGAAACCGGCCACATATATATTTGATCGCTATACTTACAATTAAATATTATGATTGCAGTCTCAATTGGATGATATTTGACAATGAGCCAAGTGTCAGAAATACACCCTACTGATGAGTGTGGCCCCAGAAATAGAAATATCTGTACCATTCTTATGACTTGACACACTTTTATCTTTGCTGTCACAGTACTCCACGTCAAAACCATACCTTCCTTACGACTGGACACAGTCATTTCCTTTGCACATGTTGGAACACACACACATACTTTATAAGACTGATGCTCATGGCGAACTTATCATGCTCCCCCTACTACTAAGTATAGCACTTCGTCAATAACCGATTGCCAGCGAGATGAAATAACAATGAAATGAACATCCTTAGCTGCGTACAGGCGTTGACATACGTCAACGGGGACAGATGAAAATGTGTGCCCCGACCGGGACTCGAACCCGGGATCTCCCGCTTACATGGCAGACACTCTATCCATCTGAGGCACCGAGGACACACAGGGTAGCGCGACTGCAGGGATTTATCTCTGGCACGCCTTCCGCGAAACCCACATTCTCAACGTATTGTCCCGCACTACATTCTTAGTGCCCCCGCCCATTATACTCATTACTCGCGGCTCGTTGCCGATTCCCGTAAGAGTTCGGGCACTGTTTGTGCATTCGCACAGAAGAAGATGGTCAAGTGGCCGTTGAGCCTTAACTAGTATGTCAACGCCTGTAAACAGCTAAGGGTGTTAATTTAATTGTAATTTCATTCCAACGAGCTACTTGGTCACCGATGGTATCTGTTCTTTCGGACATGTCCGAAAGAACAGATACCAGCTGGCTGGAGTGGCCGTGCGGTTCTAGGCGCTACAGTCTGGAGTAGAGCGACCGCTACGGTCGCAGGTTCGAATCCTGCCTCATGAATGGATGTGTGTGATGTCCTTAGGTTAGTTAGGTTTAATTAGTTCTAAGTTCTAGGCGACTGATAACCTCAGAAGTTAAGTCGCGTAGTGCTCAGAGCCATTTGAACCATGTTAGTAGATATGAAATAATCTTGACTGAAAATGAAATAATATTGACTGAAAATCAGTGATGGGTGGACATGTCTCACAATTTTTTCCTGTGAGTGGTAGCACTGTGTCTTAGAGAGAGATGTCTAGTCGTCTTACAAACCGCTAGATGTTAAAAAACACTATCTCAACGACCATATTACTATCACATTCGGTCTTGGTTCTACAGGAGCACACAAGTACCCATGTTGAAAGCTATACTGGCATTATAAATGAAGTGGGCTTTCCAGACAAATTCCATGACAGAATATTGATGGTGATCGCCACAGTGTATATAATCAGACCAATGGCGCGGTTACACGTCGCCGACGATGCAACCTCGTGATAAAATCATAGTACTTAAATAGTGATTCGGCTAAGGAACACGGTATGAAACCGGTATTTGCAACTCCCTCACGCCACTGCAAGATATTTCTCCAGTATTTGTAACATATTCCGTCTCAATGCCATGTCAGACGTTCTGCGATATATCCACTGGGTTTTAGGCAAAGGTTGATTGAGAAGGATCACAAACAGTAGATTGTTTGCTGATTAAGGTCATAAAAAGTGTACACAGGCTTTTCAGATCTGTAGTGTTACACTATCCAGTAGAAATGCTGTCTGGGATTTGGAATCAAGTCTTTCCATTTACCCACATACCTGCACTGGATGCTATAGAGAAGTCCTTTAATGATTATAGCCACCAGTGAATCATATTTCTGGCGCTCTCATATCTCGAAACGGTTCACCTTTCTCGAACCTATCTGCTACAGTAAAGTACAGCATGGTTTTAGGTAGTCCCTATGTACCTTGCAACTACCCCTCAGACTCTGTGTTACCGTCCCTGCAGCTTTGTAAATGTGATCGTTTCAGTTTAAGTCGGAACTGAGTAGAAGTCGGAGAAGGCTATATCTACCATCTTCTGCAATCCGTGTAGAAACAGAGTGACCTGAGTTAATGCAAAAGGACAGTATTTTGGCCATTCGATGGAAATGGGAAGATGTTGTCGTAGCTCCGCCAACTGTGCACTATTTGTAAGGTCAGCGCTAAGCGAAGGCTGCTCCTACAACACAACGTAGTATAAAAGACAGTGTGGGAACTGGGAGAAGGACTAGGATTTTGCTACTGCATTGTGGTGCTTCTCCAAACTACATACAGGTACTACAGTCTGAAGCAGATTAGCGTCCGTCAGGGCCTATTCACATCTATCACCCCAACATTCCATCACCGTTACTCCGTACCATTCAACAGAAAAAATTACAAACTATGAAAGCTCCACTAACTTCATCCAACAGAGAACTCAGTAAGATTTTTACCACACCTGTCTCCTCCCATGTATCGAAAACAAATACAGCATGCATGCCGGCAGCAAGCATACATGACAATCCTATTAGATACACAGGTATTGATACACTGCACAGACCAGTTAAGGTTTTATCTTCTGAACTGTAGGAGGATGACCGTATCCCACCAACTATACTGTAAGTCACAAGAGATGGCCCCCTGTGACCCTGCGTCATTATTTGAAGCATTGTTTTTTTCTGCTGTAATACGCTTTGTAGACTGCCATACATTTTGTTTTTTTCCACCAGGAGTATGAGATCTGTGTCAGGATCTAAACTGTCATTAACACAGTATGATTCATTGCTTCTCACAGAAAACTGGACATTGCACAGTGTAAATTATGTTGTTGCTGCTTCTACCATAGCAAACCACACACACAGGATGATTTTAAATAAAAGACAGCCACTAAAGAAGGTACCTGGAACAGTTTGGCGGCGTTTTGGATCGTTTACAAATTGCTGTTCAGAGGTGATTGGCGACCCCTAAATTTAAGCCCATCTGTCACAGTGACAGATGTCAGTCAATTATTATGCGGTAACCAACAGCATACCAGTGGACAGAGGGATGGAAAAGACACCGTCTATGTACTGTAATAATGTGCATCACAGTTGATTGTGCAAACAATTTCAGCAATTTTACAGTAGTTTCAACACCGACCTATGATGCGACAACATGTTTCCCAATTTCAGCATCATCGCTAAACTTCCCCTTCTCTACTTTGTATCATTGCGAATGTAGATAGATGACTGTGAAGTACGTCCATTCATCGTTAATTTTCAAACATATACATCGTCAATGCATAACAGAAAACACTCTACATATTTATAGCAACTCGAGCATAGTGCATAACTTATGATCTATCTCTATGTGGATGGGAGTCACAGAGCATTTTCGCTGTCTTAGGATAAAATTAGAAGCTGAAAGACTCCCTGGCTTTGTCTTTGATAAACCCGCATGCAGCACCATTACTATTTTAATCTGCAGCTGATCCGTAGTAGACTGCTACATCCTGCATCTGATGAATGAATGGAGCTTGCCGAGTCCTCACCCATCCAAATGCACAAGATTTCTCCAGATGCACCCATGTCAAGGAGGTGAGGACTCTTTATCAGTGTACAGCAGTAGATTTCAAAGTGTTGTGATGTAATACCAGACGGTTCAGAAGAACAAGAAATGGGTGGTTTTTCTGCAGACGAATGGAGTTCGAAGTATTTTACATAAATCAACTGCGCTATCAATTTTAAAGTATTATTCTAGTCTCTGGGATCAGTCTCAGGAGGGCATTGCTAAGAGAGAACATAAAGACACACACACTCCAAAGGCTACACTGCTCTGCACTTAAAACAGGCTATAATTTTAGCTCATTTCAGTTGACGACCTATTAATCATGCGGAATGCAGTGCTGTTAATATTCTAGTGTAAGAAAAATATTTCCAATGCATGACATACATCTATCTTGCAGGTTTCTCTATGATAAACTGTGGTAACGAACTGTAAAATAAAAAACTACTTCCTTTAAATATCGATTCTGTATGATACTTGCACAACATAGCTTTCCAGAGATGTATAGCGTCTACTGTTCACATCCAATCATGGTTCGGAAGTTATGCTATGCCCGCATTAGTCCTATGATCGTTAGTAATGGAGAATACCTCTTACAAGGAAACAGATAAACGCATAGCAGCGACTTCTGACATTTGAAATTACACGTCATGCCCCCACTAACTCTGTAAATAGCACATATGTCAAGAAGATGTATACATGAGGTTTGCAATGTCTCACAAACACCTACCGCTAACTGAGAATCATCTTAGTTATGAAACTGAAGTCACTATTTTATACCCAAGATGCAAGAGGGAAATGGAGTCCATCGCATAAATCTTCGTTCATCTAGAGGAATGTGTCGAAACGGGAAGGTCACATTTCATCACACGTGAGGTGAAACTCCTCTGATGACCGAGAGATTTGCCGTTAACGATCGCAAGTAGACAGTGCTCTAAGTCACATACAGAACGCGTGGTTGTATACAAGTCGAATGCAAGCTATGTCATGCAACTGATACATCCTGACAGAACAGCGGAAAAAATGGTCAAATGATGTGCAGCAACATCTCCCTCTCTAGAATGAATCATCAGTTTGCCACTAAATCATACCTTGTTACAGCTCCATCTCAATCGATCGCTCTGTCCATTCTCTGTCATCCTTTAACGCAGATGCATGTAAGTTTAGAGGCAGATGATTCCGTGTTTTCCTGAAAAGCGTCAATCACAGTTGTCAACTCGCGTTTATCACTGTTACCTCAATAGGCATACGGTGGAATACTGCCTCTACAGAAAAAAGTGACCATTTCCCTGGTTCCCTTCGCTTCCATGTCGTTTTCTCGAATTCCAGTTTCTGTCACATATTTGTTCCCATGTAAAAATTATTCTGCGCCAACCAGAAGACACGCAAGTACTTCTTCAATTTCCCCGCATTTTGGTGTATATTCTCTCAATTTATACGTATTTTTCATCATTTTTCTCTATTCTATCGATTTTATGTCAGTTCTACCCTTGCGATCATGACATAACCTCTCGTTCCATGTTCTAAAATTGCTTGTAGATGTAGTACAGCTGCCATCACCTAGTGAAAATGCACTATTTTTCTAATTGGGAGGCATGGTATAGCACTGTACTCGACTGCATCAAGTCGCCTCCACCCCACATATTCCACATTTACAGGGCGTTTGCTCTGTTATCTGTGTATACGCATGTGTCGCGGATGACTCTCAGGACCTGCAGTAGACCCGAGTTAGTGGTCGAGTGTGGATCCACCACGTGTTATATCTGGAGCTTTCTTTGGATACAGATCAATAATATGCCTCCTCTGGGATAGGGTTTGAAGGTGGATCTACCATGCACAATGTACAGAGTGATGTTGGGATGCAGATGCGCAATACACCACATCTGAGTTAGCACTCGAGTGTGAACCTGCTGTGCACTATATGTCCAGATCGATGTTCAGAGGCAGATCCACCACGCGTCACATCAGGGATAGGGCTCGCAGGAGGAACAGCCATGCATTACATCTGATGATGTGTTCTGTGTTCCAAGTTGGGTCCACCAGTGCGAGGACCGTGTCCTCTGTGCAGTGGATTAATACTTGTATATTTAACAGGATCGCCACAAGTTCTCAGTGCTGGCATGCATGCTGTATTTGTTTTCGATATATGGGAGGAGAGAGATGTGGTAAAAATCTTATCAAGTTCTCTATCAGGTGAAGTTAGTGGAGCTTCCATAGTTCATAATTCATTCTCTGTTGAGTGGTACAGAATAACAGTGATAGAATGTTAGGGTGATAGATGTGAATGGGTACCTGTATGCAGTTTGGAGAAGTACCGCAATTCAGTAGCAATATCCTCGTCCTTCTCCCAGTTCCCATGCTGTCGTGTATACTACGTTGTGTTGCAGGAGCAGCCTTCGTTTAGCGCTGACCTTACACATAGTGCACAGTTGGCGGAGCTACGACATGTTCCCATTTCCATCGAATGGCCAAAACACAGTCCTGTTGCATTAACTCAGGTCACCCTGTTTCTACACGGGTTGCGGAAGGTGGTAGATATAGCCTTCTCCGACTTCTACTCAGTTCCGACTTAAACTAGAACGATCACATGCGGAAAGCTGCAGGGACGGTAACGCAGAATCTGAGGGGTAGTCGCAAGGTACATAGGGACTACCTAAAACCATGCTGTAGTTTACTGTAGCAGATAGGTTCGAGAAAGGTGAACCGTTTCGAGATATGAGAGCGCCAGAAATATGATTCACTAGTGGCTATAATCAATAAATGACTTCGCCATAGGATCCAATGCAGGTATGTGGTTAAAAGGAAAGACTTGATTCCAAATCCCAGACAACATTTCTACTGGATAGCGTATCACTACAGACCTGAAAAGCCTGTGTACATCAACCTTTGCCTATAACCCAGTGGATATATCGAAGAACCTCTCACATGGCATTGAGACAGAATGTGTTACAAATACTGGAGAAATATCTAGCGGTGGCGTGAGGGAGTTGCAAATACCGATTTCATACCATGTTTCTTAGCTGAATCACTTTCTAAAATCGATGAATTTGTCCAGCAAACATGTGCTCTAAAATGCATACCTTAAGACCTATGAGCACGTGCTTATCTTCGCTACTTGGAAACACAACTCTTCTAATGTACAATTGCTCATAAATTTTAAGGCAGGCATTTTAGAGCCAATGTTTACTGGACATTTTTTTTCTTGTTTTGGTCCATACTACTACTTCCCAAAATTTGGAAAGCAAAGAGCTTGCAGTAGAAGAGATTTGCTTCACAGTATCGAAGATGCAAAATTACTCGTAGCTGTTTAGGAACGCACTTTCGACCCTATGTTTACTGAGACTTTTTTGCTTCTAGTATCGTGTAATTTCAACTGCATGCGTTTACGCCAATAACTATGATACACCGTGTATAACATCGGCTGGCTATTAGGAGTTACTTTTGTGTGTGTGTGTGTGTGTGTGTGTGTGTGTGTGTGTATGTGTTGTTATTTAAGATTAGCACGGGATTGGCGGTGATTTAGTATCAGACAAGTAATAGTTTATTGAAGTTTTCAGTCATAAACTGTCTATTGTTTAATATCTCTGTTAACTGGATTCCAAATTACCTTTGGTGTGGCTTGTAGAGGCGTGCAGTGCGGATAGTTTCCGCTACAGCTTTCTCGAGCTGAAGAACATTACACATTTCCAAACAGGTCATGCGTGTGAACCGGACTGTAGAAGAAGAAAATCCACAAGGCGAGTGGTACTGTTTCTTGTAGGACCAACAATTAGCGGGGCAGTTGCATAGCGTGTACATAGATCGGGTCCAGGAATTTTCGTAATCTATTTCACTTTCTTTTTTATCTTCTTCAGTCGAGTTATCTTCATTAGTAATTCGTCTTTTAGCAAAATATAAGCATTTAATTGAGCCTGTAGTCGCCTCTTATTTAAAAAGAGTTCTGCTACTCCGTTTTGCTCTTAATCTATCGACACACTTGATGCGGTGGGCTGTGATCGTGAAGATAAACAGAACCACGCTAGCAGTAGAAGATGAACTGGACGCTGTAGGTACAGCCAGGGCAGGCAGCAGTGTAGTGTGCGCTCGCTCCCAAACCTCACAGCTGGTATCGCGGTTTCACCTTCTCACATCTTCGCTAACACCACCTGCGCGCTCTATTCGAAGACAGATATTTTCGTTAGTTGCTACATGAACTGTGAGCTATAATTCTTCTTGGCTGAATATTCTGAGCGGTATAGCGCTTAAAATTGTTTTACGCTATATGAAAAATGTACAAAAAAAAAAAATTGATACAGGCCGGTCTGATTTACACTTGCATTAATTTATCAACAATCGTCTACTGTAGTTTGAGAAAATATGTACGGATGCCATCTCACTAAGAATGGAACCCCAGCCGTCTCTTCACACACTGCCAACATTGAAAGACGTTCTGTTCTCAAACAGTTATCAGCTAAGTATGCTTGGTGCTAGCGGAATGAAGCGCTGCTGATATGCTCGTGGTCTCGCTCAGTTGTATATGGCTGCCAGGTACCCTCGTGAGTTAGCCGTGTGACAGGAGACTTTTCCTTCACTTACTTCTTAATGGGCTCTATTCTTTTGAGGAATTGTGTGCTTCGCCTCGGGATTCGATGAGTACGTGTAAAGTGTTTTTTCTAGTTGATAGAGGAAGAGGGAAAAGGTGGAACTGGATTCCTGGTACTCGACTATCTTCCTTGAATAACAGTCGAGATTAATGTTTCGTTTCAAAGAACCAAGAACTACTGGATTGGTGCATAAGTTCGTAGCGTTTTCCTATAATTTTATTAAACACAACAGATTCAGACTTTAATCATCAATAAAATATTCTCATTCACTTTTTACGACAGTCTGCCAACACTGGTGTAACTTTTCGATACTGTAACTGTAGAAATCACATAGTTTTGAGGCGAAGGCCTCGTCGAGAGACTTTAGGAGGACGTTTCCATCCTAAAAGGAAGTTCCTTGAAGGTTCTCCGATAAAGGGCGAATGAGGTCAAAATCTGAGGGCGCAAGAGCAGATGAATAAGATAGATGCGGAATGACTTCCCAACCCAACTCCTGATTAATGTTTTCTGTCAGTCTAGCAGAATAGAGGTGGGAGTTATTGTGGACTACCATCACTTCACGCAGTCTTCCTGGTCGTTGTTCTGGGACTGCGTTTGCAAGACGCCTCAGTTGTTGACAATAAACGTCACCAGTGGTAGTTACGTACACCAACGGCCTTGCCGCAGTGGTGACATCCGTTCCCGTAAGATCACCGAAGTTGAGCGCAGTCGGGCCGGATTAGCACTTGGATGGATGACCACCAGGATTGCCGAGTGCTGTTGGCAAGCGGGGTGCACTCAGCCCTTGTAAGGCGAACTGAGGAGCTACTTGATTGAGAAGTAGGGGCTCCGGTCTTCGTAACTGGCATACGGCCGGGAGAGCGCTGTGCTGACATGTCCCTCCATATCAGAAAACCAGTGACGCCTGTGGGCTGAGGAAGACACGGCGGCCGGTCGGTACCATTGCCTTCATGGCCTGATCGGGCGGAGTTTAGGTTTTTTAGTGATAGTTACACTTCGGGGAAGCAATTCGTAGTACATTACACCGTTGCTGTTCTACCAGATTCATAACATTATTTTTTGCCTCTATTTTCAATATATAAAGTAAACAGCCAATCGGTTGCAAACATTTAATGTAAAACTCTTAACCAAGTTTCAATACCACCAGAGGCATCTTCTTAAGATGGAAATCACCTTTTTTTTTTTCTTTATTGAGTTTCCATTCCCCCCGAAGGGGGCGGGCTGGCAGCAGCTTAGTATGTCGCTCTTCAGCCTACAGACTTTGTTTTAAAAAAATGAAGATAATAAAGAATAAAAACAGGCGATAAAATGGGAGACTTAAATGGTAACATGGCGAAAAAAATCGTGGAACTTAAAACATAGAACAAAGGAATGATGATGCTAATAAAATACATACGAAGCAGACAAGTAAAATAATAGACAGACAATTAAAAAAGCATGGCGACAGTCTGGTTTCTGTTCGCAAAAGACATAAAATTCACACCCAGCGACAGCATGGTTTCTGTTGACAACATTTTGGAAAGACGAACAACACGGAACATTCACTTGAAACACTGCACTAAAAAGTTGACAAATATGACAGACCACAGCCGAGAGAAGGTGGGGGGAAACGGGACAGATGATGGGAAGAAGGGGTGAAGGAGAGGAAAAACGAAGGGGCGGGGGGGGGGGGGGGGGGGGGGAAATCACCTACTAAGTTGAAGCATGTTATAAAATAAACGTCTAAAGTACTTTGAAAAGGAGAACATGGGCTAAAACATACACATACGTTACATCGTTACATGACATTAAAATTGTTTACATACATGATGCTAACGAGCTCGAGTGAAATAGCAAAAAAAAAAAAAAAAAAAACTGACATAAAGACCTGCACAAAAATTGTTACGACAGGTACAGATTGTTAAAAGACAGACGTTAGACTGAAAGTTTGGCAGCTAGTTACGAATCCAGGTAAACATGGTATAGGGCGCGCTACTTGTTGGGCGCTAATAGCGTGATCAACACTCAAATGTATGAAATACGTAACAGTAATACATCAGTATGACACATGATTAGATGTTTTAAACAAAGTAATTGTGTGTGGTATAAAAAAAGAGGATGATTTTAATTGAATCAACTATAAGTGCGTGGTGAAACATTGTAAATTAACTGAACAAACACTGTTATAAACCGTCTTATAACCCGAAACCTAGGTTGTACAGTAACATTAATAATAAAATTGTGAAACAAGGCAAGAAACAGTGTTTCTTTAGTTAAAAACAGGATGTGTAAAAGACACAAAATGAATAAATTAAGTTTTTCTGAAAATGACGACAGCCATTAGCAAAACTGTGTTGGGTGGTTGGTTGATTTGGGGGAGGGGACCTTACAGCGCGGTCATCGGTCCCATCGGATTAGGGAAGCACGGGGAAGCAAGTCGGCCGTGCCCTTTCAAAGGAATCATCCCGGAATTTTCCTGAAGCGATTTAGGGAATTTACGGAAAACGTAAATCAGGATAGCCGGATGCGTGTTTGAACCGTCTCCTACCGAATGCGAGTCCAGTGTGCTAACAACTGCGCCACCTCGCTCGGTGCAAAATTGATTAAAATGGTTAATGACAAATACGTGCTGAGAATAAAGAATATACTGTAGCAGGATTTTTATCAGGACGTTACAACAAGAAAAAAACAGAATGTAGTATGCAGGGCCTGCTGGCATTAAGTCAGTAAGCAAGTACACTCCCTTGGAAGGATGGGAGAAACAAGCGTTCCGAAATGGAAGTGAGCGGAAACACCAACCAAAGTATCATAATTTTGCTAGAAATGGCATAAAGACATTAAAGAAGCTTATTTTCGTAACTGTAGAGGTTCGTTTAAGACGAGGCCATCGTTACCGACCATATGTCTAAAGATCTCAAGTCTCCACCCTTTCTTCTCTCTATGTAGAATCGTCACTTCCTCTACTCGGACTACATCCCGATATTAATAAATACTCTGCGAAAGTTGAGTTATGAACTGTAGTCCCTTTCTTCCCTAGCAATTGTTCCTTGTATCTTACGTGAAAGGCTCTACCGCTTTGTCCGGGCAAATACTACAAATTATTTTGTAGACTCCTGAGCTACGTAAAGGGTCATCTGACGTTTTTAAATTATGGATTAATTTTTTTGTAAACTTTTATTTGTGGAGAAAACAATTTTCCAGCCATTTTTTTAACTAACAGACGCTGCATCTTATGCGATACAATATCTAAGTAACGTATTGAAATATATTTTCCTTATCAGTATCCTCATTCAGAAGGTTCCTAGAGTAGTGATTCCTTTATTGGTTTTCGCTTCGAAAACTATTTTACGCTAGTGAGAGTTCATAGTCATTATTAAAGGCCACATTTCAATTAAATTAATTTCTTTCTTTAGTTTAACTGTTGATAGTGGTGTGACTAAAGTGCAATGAGGAACTGATTGAAAGGGAGCTGTCTTATGTGACTGAGAACGTGTTGACTCCGAAGGCATAATCTGCACAGTATTCGTTGCCTTACGGAAGATATCAAAAGTTATTTTATCATCAGCTATGGCCAGATTTAGATCCAAATAATTTAGCTCTCGTTTTTCATTTTGTAACTCGAAAATGAAACTAATTTTGTCATGAAGATTAATAAATATTTAAAAGATGTTGTTAGACTCTTCACTAGTTGCACTGTACATAATCAAAATATCATCTGCGTACCTAGAGTAGGACTGAAAGCTTAATTCTGCAGTAGCATAACTTCTGGAAAACTTTTCTTCTAGTGAATTTATAAAAATGTCTGCTAGAAAGCCCACTAACCGATTGCCCATTACAAACCCATCTGTTTACTGAAACAGTTTTACATTAAATTCAAAATAGTTGTATTTAACTAATTGTATATTTAGTAATTGTATAAGGTCCGTAACTGTTCCTCTGTTATATCTTTTTTGAAGGAACGCATGTTTTTCTGCGCGATTACTACGTTGTTTGAACTGGTACATTAGTGAATAAGCTAGCAGTCTCAAACGATATTAATTATGCCTCTTGATTGCATTCCAAGTTTTAATTTTGTTCACCATGATCTGACTATTTGTTACGGATTTATTGTTTTGGAAGAAATACGATTTTTTAATCATTCCATGAAGGAACCTAGCTTTTGTGGATGCGTGCAAGTCTTTGTACGGGGATTTACTGCTTCGGTTGGGCGCAGTCATTTCTTCTTTCCCTTGCGTTAGCGTAAAGACATCATTACTCGTCAACAGTAACGATACAGTACAGGAACGGTCGGTGTTGTTCAAGAGATAATTGACGACAAACAAACAGTTCAAATGTCCACGAACGCTCAATTTCTTCCCGAACGTGGAGACTCATTATGCCAAAACGATCTTCTTAAAACGAGGAAAACATTTTCTTGCTGTGATCTGTCCAATGTTATTATTCCCATACATGGTGTAAACGTTTCTGGCTGCCTCCGCTGCTGTCACCCCGCTGATGAAAACGAACAGAAGAATAGGCCCATGTCGGAAATTTTCAGATTTCTCACATGACTCTCCATTTTCTAGCGTCCGCAGCTCCTCTCACTATTTCCAAATGACAGAACGACAATATGAAAACTCAAACAACAGCAGCGAACTACAAATAAAAAACGACAATCGATAAATAAACCCATAACAACCGGAATACCAAACATGCAAAACGAAAGCACTACAAACTTATGCACCAACCTACCGGTAACCACGTACTTAAGCTATATTTTAACTTCCTTGTGATTTTCCGGTTGTAACTACTCTTGTAATTGTTTAATTTAAACAACAATAAGAATTTCTAGCATTTTTGTTATGTAAGATTTTGTTGTTGGAATCACAGCAATTACCGACGTGTCTGCATATTCTTCCGAGGCTAGTCCCTTCTCATGATTTAGAAGTGTCTGAACATTACGTACATCAGATCAGTATTAGGTTTTGTGAATCACTAACTATAGATGAAATTCAGAGTTATCACTACGCTGCTCTGGCTCCACTCATAGGTCTACATCTTACAAAGTACCTACTTCAGCTTAGTAGCTGTGTTTATAAAAAGTACAACGTGTCTGCGACTGAGGTTGCTGGCCAGCTGTGTCAACAGCCGCCACCCGAATAAGTATGACTTCTGTTCTCAGGGTCAAGGTCTATATGCGATGATAGATGTTTGTGTCGCAGTAAACTGTTATCCTGGCCGAGTTTGCGTAGCTTCTGTCACGGGAAATGGAATTCATCAACAAAGCCCTCTTGTCGGATATTAATCATCTTCCTCTGAGTCGTCACTCACGCTCAGGCAATGCTCACCATTAGAAATTAAGATAAAAAAAAACAGCGAACTATTACTGGAGATAGTTACGGAACGTTTAAGACCAACAGAACGTAATTCAATTCCAGCTATTTGTACAGGAGCGTTTCGCCATGAAGTGGCTGCGTGCAGATGTGAACATTTTGTAGCAGTCTCTAACCTTGCGTTTTATCGATGACAATGACATTCATGGTTAATGAAGATTGCTCAGTTCCGTGGAGAGCTTCTGGGACAACGACAGTTTGATAGTGGCATGTTTTGGGTTTGTCGGAAAGAAATTTTTTTATAAATATTCCGGGTGATTATGTAGGTTTTACACAATTTTTCTGAATGAGTTTTACTGCTTGCTTTGTCAATACCACTTCCAGTCATGATACATACATTTTTTGTTACAAATATACGATATGACTATGTAAGTGTTGAGCAGATTTTCTGCACAAGTTTTATTGCTCACACTGCCAGCACCAGTGTTTCAGGTTATTCCACATAAGTACTTAAAGTGTTGAACCTTAGTGTTGCCATAGCTTGTAATGAGGGATCCCACGTCTCCCATAAAAAAATTTAAAGGCTTCTTTTGAAAGTAATCTCAGGAAAATTCTGTAGGGCTTATTTGGATTAAGTGGTAAGCCACGTAAATATTACTAGGTTAGCGGCAAAGGAAATGGGAATTTGTGGTAAATTCTATGGGACTAAACTGCTGAGGTCTTCGGTTCGTAGACTCCAACTTAAACTAACTTACGCCAAGGACAACACACACACCCAAGCACGAGGGAGGTCTCGAACCGCTGACGGGGGACAGCCGCGCGAACCGTGACAGGACGCCTCAAACCGCGCGGCTACCCGCGCGGCTAGCGGCAGAGGCAACACATTTGATATTGTTTATTTTACTTTTTGTTCGCATATTTATTCCAGCTATTTCTTTATGCCATATTGTGATGACCTTATCTAGCATCATATTGAAAAGGAGTGGAGATAACCTACCACCTTGCCTTGTATATTAAAAGATTTGGAGATTTCGTCCATGAATATTACATTAGAGACTGTATTTGTTAAACTCTGTTGGATTACGTTATTTGATATGTTATCCACCGCATATTCATGTAGTTCATTGCGCAGAGTGCTGCTATCAATCGAATATGCACTGAAGAGCCAAAGAAACTGGTAAACACTCCTAATATTGTGTAGGTCCCCCGTGAGCATGCAGAAATGCCACAACACGACGTGGTATGCATCGACTAATGTCTGAAGAAGTACTCGAGGGAACTGACGCCATAAAGCCTGCAGAGCCGTCGGTAAATCCGTAAGAGTACGAGGGGGGGGGGGGGGGGGGGGGTGGAGATCTCTTCTGAACAGCACGTTGCAAGGCATCCCAGGTATAGCCAACAATATGTCTGGGGAGTTTGGTGGCCAGAGGAAGTGTATGAACTCAGAAGAATGCTCTTGGAGCCACTCTGCAATTCTGGAATTGTGGGTTGTCGCATTGTCCTTCTGGAATTGCCCAAGTCCATCGGAATTTACAATGGACATGAATGGATGCAGGTCTGTTCTGCACAAGATCGTTTTTGCTAAAGGGCTACCTGCTAGTCACCTACCTTCCATTTCGTCTGCTAATTTAATTTGGTAAGCAGAGCACGAAAGAGTACCTTGTAGGCGCCTGACAGAAGAGAAGGCCCTCGATAATTCTTTGGGTCCATATTGTCATGTTTTTATACTGACAGGTTTCCAGTCAGCAGCAACAGCTTTGCTCTCTCATACGTTGGCAATAATGCGTACCTGCCACGTGTCTGCCTCACACCTTGAGCTTTTTAGGAATTACACCTTCTTTCCCAAGTACTATATTGCTTTTGAGGTGGATTGCTGTATGATGTTATGTATGTTGTCGTGTGTTAGTGCGACCGAGTTTTAGTTCAGGATGGATCTGTCATATTGCAATTTTTTTGTGGGAGCTGCACTGCAGTGTCGGGTCTGCTGGTGTGGCCGAGCGGTTCTAGGCGCTACAATCTGGAACCGCGCGACCGCTACGGTCGCAGGTTCGAATCCTGCCTCGGGCATGGATGTGTGTGATGTCCTTAGGTTAGTTAGGTTTAAGTAGTTCTAAGTTCTAGGGGACTGATGACCTCAGATATTAAGTCCCACAGTGCTCAGAGCCATTTGAACCAATTTTTTGCAGTGTCGTTTCTGAAAGTAATGCTTCTGGATGTCGCATTTAACTTTTATATTCGTCTTGAATGTTCCGTATGAACGACGGAAACAAATAATGGGTGGTATATAGTTTTCTAGTTCTTCCCTAAAAGTGCACCAAAAGATTTTGCCAATCATTGCCTATCATTATCAATTTTCTCCAAACTAATGAAGTCGTGCGTTCGTTTAATTCGTCTGTTTTCGATGTTATTTTCTGTATTTCTTAGACGTTTTTCATTTCCGTGTACTTTGGTGTCTATTCCAATTTTTCCGGGCTTAAAAACGGAATTCCATGACTCTACCACATACGGGGATACCATCTGTGTTCACATTTTCGTAGAGGTCTGCCGACTTTCCTTGCTCATTCTTGAAAGGTCTTGATAAGTGGTTCCCATACTTATCTCAGGGGATTCCATAGATTCCTCAGCACATTGGTTAAAGCACTGTGGATCGATGCATGGCATTTTATGTTTCTGATATCATTTGTGATTAGGTCTGAAGCGAATTTTAATTTATGAGAAATGGTGGGCGGACCCCGTGTAGGCCCTGAATACGTGCGAATTGATGATTTACGGAGAGAATTTTATAGTGATTTGGTGTTCAGTTATATGGTTGACTAGTGATTTCCATGTGTCCATTTTCGGTTGGGGTTTATTAAAGTGACTAGACATTAACTGAAGGGTAACCATTCTGCATGCATTTATTAGACGCTGTTCAACGGTCTTCATGTGCGAAAAATATGTGCTGAAAGAAAGGGGGACCTATTAGTGGCGGTCGAGTTTCTTGAAATGAAATTCAGGGAATTTTGTTTCTCATTGTGACAGTGATGTCGATACTGTATTTTTTGTTACTTCTCAGAAATAAGTGTGGGATGTTGCTGTACGCATTCAGCAGTTCCTTGGAAGTGAAGCATGGTGCTTGCATTTTTACCTAAATTTTTGTTTTTATGTTTTTTAATCCTAAACTTATAACTTTTTTGCAGTAGCTTTCCTGCCAGATGATACAGATGATGTTAAAGTATCATAAGTGCTATTTCTTCGAATAAAATGATTTGTAATCAGAATCTCTCATTTTTTCTGTTTTCTTACATTTTGTAACACAGCGAGTTCAGCGTTACCCAATTCCAGTCTGCATACTGCCTGCACTCGCCTCCGTCCGTGGCGCACTGTGTTTCGAATAGCTTTTCCGCCTGGGCGTCGTGGTATCCGAGACGACTATCGACCTCTAATAACAAGGAACGTGATTCATGGGAACACATAGGGGTAACCTGCTGCGGAGCTTCATGTTCAACTCTCTGTGCTGAACGATGTGCTCCAAAACACTTGTAACGGTATCAGTATTGCACCATATCGTCTTATCTGCTACCGATCGCCGCTTATCCAGCTACACAGAACGGGCAAGCCTCCAATGTCCGCGTTCTGTGATCAGGCATGGACTTTCCAACGTTTTTTCGCCTACTCGTAGATTCACAGTCCTTGAAGCACTTCTATGGATGGCAACGACAGTAGCACGCCAACAGCCTACCAGCTTCGCTGTTCCCGAGGTTCACGTCCCAGGTACCAGACCAAAACAGTCTGCTCTTTGTCAGTCTGTCACTGGATTTTTTCATTTGCGGCCCCTAGCGTCGTAAGTTTGATCCTCCACTCGTTCCTTTTTTTAATGCTTTACGTGCCTCAACGCTAACAAGCGGTATTCAGTCTCTCGGCGGACGGTGACCATAATATTTTGGCCCTTCAATGTACAAGGGACGTTTAATAGGTAATGTAATACTTTTTTATCTGAAAACAGGTTGCTTTTATTCTGGATTGCAATACACTAAATTACCCCCAGCCTTTTAGGTTAAAAACCCTGTTTTGCAACGCAATCACCGTTCAACGCGTTGGCCTCTATACCTGCATGGTACAATTCTACTGGTCGACGTCGGAGTCAACGTCTTGCTGCATGAATAACCTCCCGACCATCCACGTACCTTCCCGCGCAGGGCATCCTTCATTGGGCCAAACAGATGGAAGTCGATATCTGCGAGATACGGGCTATAGTGCGGATCAGGAAGAGCACTCAAATGAAGTTTTGTGAGTTCCTCTCGATTGCGCAGACTTGCGTGGGGCCTTGCGTTGTCAAGGTGATGGAGAAATTCGTTTGCATTTTTGTGCTGACGTACGTGCTGATCTAGGGTAGCGTCTTTGATTCATAATCAAAACGTCTTCGGTCCCGGGTTCGATCCCCGCCACTGCCTAAATTTTGATAAATAATCAGCATTGGCGGCCGAAGACTTCCGGCATAAGAAGTCAGCCTCATTCTGCCAACGGCCTTGTCAAAGAGGGCGGAGGAGCGGATAGAGGTTCAGGGCACTCTCTTGTCCTAGGGGTGGGAAATTGCTCCTAAAGTCGGAAGAATCAGCAATGGTCAACGACATTAGGATGCAGAAAGCAATGGAAACCACTGCATTAAAGACACGTAACGTGTATCCACAGGACATGTGGCCTGTAATTGAAGAAGTGTCATTGGCAAAAGATTCCGGAATAGTCCCTCATTCGGATCTCCGGGAGGGGACTGCCAAGGGGGAGGTTACCATGAGAAAAAGACTGAATAATCAACCAAAGGATAACGTTCTACGAGTCGGGGCGTGGAATGTCAGAAGCTTGAACGTGGTAGGGAAACTAGAAAATCCGAAAAGGGAAATGCAAAGGCTCAATCTAGATATAGTAGGGATCAGTGAAGTGGAAGGAAGACAAGGATTTCTGGTCAGATGAGTATCGGGTAATATCAACAGCAACAGAAAATGGTATAACAGGTGTAGTATTCGTTATGAATAGGAAGGTAGGGCAGAGGGTGTGTTACTGTGAACAGTTCAGTGACCGGGTTGTTTTAATCAGAATAGACAGCAGACCAACCCCGACAACGATAGTTCAGGTATAAATGCCGACGTCGCAAGCTGAAGATGAACAGATAGAGAAAGTGTATGAGGATATTGAAAGGGTAATGCAGTATGTAAGGGGGGACGAAAATCTAATAGTCATGGGCGACTGGAATGCAGTTGTAGGGGAAGGAGTAGAAGAAAAGGTTACAAGAGAATATGGGCTTGGGACAAGGAATGAAAGAGGAGAAAGACTGATTGAGTTCTGTAACAAGTTTCAGCTAGTAATAGCGAATACCCTGTTCAAGAATCACAAGAGGAGGAGGTATACTTGGAAAAGGCCGGGAGATACGGGAAGATTTCAATTAGATTACATCATGGTCAGACAGAGATTTCGAAATCAGATACTGGATTGTAAGGCGTACCCAGGACCAGATATAGACTCAGATCACAATATAGTAGTGATGAAGAGTAGGCTGAAGTTCAAGACATTAGTCAGGAAGAATCAATACGCAAAGAAGTGGGATACGGAAGTGCTAAGGAATGACGAGATACGTTTGAAGTTCTCTAACGCTATAGATACAGCAATGAGGAATAGCGCAGTAGGCAGTACAGTTGGAGAGGAATGGACATCTCTAAAAAGGGCAGAAGTTGGGAAGGAAAACGTAGGTACAAAGAAGGTAGCTGCGAAGAAACCATGGGTAACAGAAGAAATACTCCAGTTGATTGATGAAAGGAGGAAGTACAAACAAGTTCCGGGAAAATCAGGAATACAGAAATACAAGTCGCTGAGGAATGAAATAAATAGGAAGTGCAGGGAAGCTAACACAAAATGGCTGCAGGAAGAATGTGAAGACATCGAAAAAGATATGATTGTCGGAAGGACAGACTCAGCATACAGGAAAGTCAAAACAACCTTTGGTGACATTAAAAGCAACGGTGGTAACATTAAGAGTGCAACGGGAATTCCACTGTTAAATGCAGAGGAGAGAGCAGATAGGTGGAAAGAATACACTGAAAGCCGCTATGAGGGTGAAGATTTGTCTGATGTGATAGAAGAAGAAATAGGAGTCGATTTAGAAGAGATAGGGGATCCAGTATTAGAATCGGAATTTAAAAGAGCTTTGGAGGACTTACAATCAAATAAGGCAGAAGGGATAGATGACATTCCATCAGAATTTCTAAAATCATTGGGGGAAGTGGCAACAAAACGACTATTCACGTTGGTGTGTAGAATATATGAGTCTGGCGATATACCATCTGACTTTCGGAAAAGCATCATCCACACAATTCCGAAGACGGCAAGAGCTGACAAGTGCGAGAATTATCGCACAATCAGCTTAACAGCTCATGCATCGAAGCTGCTTACAAGAATAATATACAGAAGAATGGAAAAGAAAATTGAGAATGCGCTAGGTGACGATCAGTTTGGCTTTAGGAAAAGTAAAGGGACGAGAGAGGCAATTCTGACGTTACGGCTAATAATGGAAGCAAGGATAAAGAAAAATCAAGACACTTTCATAGGATTTGTCGACCTGGACAAAGCGTTCGACAATATAAAATGGTGCAAGCTGTTCGAGATTCTGAAAAAAGTAGGGGTAAGCTATAGGGAGAGACGGGTCATATAGAATATGTACAACAACCAAGAGGGAATAATAAGAGTGGACGATCAAGAACGAAGTGCTCGTATTAAGAAGGGTGTAAGACAAGGCTGTAGCCTTTCGCCCCTACTCTTCAATCTGTACATCGAGGAGCAATGATGGAAATAAAAGAAAGGTTCAGGAGTGGAATTAAAATACAAGGTGAAAGGATATCAATGATACGATTCGCTGATGACATTGCTATCCTGAGTGAAAGTGAAGAAGAACTAAATGATCTGCTGGACGGAATGAACAGTCTAATGAGTACACAGTATGGTTTGAGAGTAAATCGGAGAAAGACGAAGGTAATGAGAAGTAGTAGAAATGAGAACAGCGAGAAACTTAACATCAGGATTGATGGTCACGAAGTCAATGAAGTTAAGGAATTCTGCTACCTATGCAGTAAAATAACCAATGACGGACGGAGCAAGGAGGACATCAAAAGCAGACTCGCTATGGCAAAAAAGGCATTTCTGGCCAAGAGAAGTCTACTAATATCAAATTCCGGCCTTAATTTGAGGAAGACATTTCTGAGGATGTACGTCTGGAGTACAGCATTATATGGTAGTGAAACACGGACTGTGGGAAAACCGGAACAGAAGAGGATCGAAGCATTTGGGATGTGGTGCTATATACGAATGTTGAAAATTAGGTGGACTGATAAGGTAAGGAATGAGGAGGTTCTACGCAGAATCGGAGAGGAAAGGAATATGTGGAAAACACTGATAAGGAGAAGGGACAGGATGATAGGACATCTGCTAAGACATGAGGGAATGACTTCCATGGTACTAGGGAGAGCTGTAGAGGAAGACAGAGATTGGAATACGTCAAGCAAATAATTGAGGACGTAGGTTGCAAGTGCTACTCTGAGATGAAGAGGTTAGCACAGGAAAGGAATTCGCGGCGGGCCGCATCAAACCAGTCAGTAGACCGATGGAAAAAGAAAAGTGCTAAATTTCTTTCTTCAGTCTCCTGAGGGTAGGAGAACACATTTCAGAATTGACGGTTGCATCTCGAGGGATCAGAGGACAAGTGGCGTGGCGCCACTCCATGGGCGGCCGCAGTGTAGCCGACACGTTAGCTCAGCGTGTTCGGTCAGAGGGTTAGCAGCCCTCTGTAATAAAAAAAAATGAAAAACTGAGTGAATGGATAAATAACGAACATTAACAGGCGTCAGGGGACATCCACCATGAACAATTGCAACGAACTATAACGAACAGCCGGCCGGAGTGGCCTGCGGTTCTAGGCGCTACAGTCTGGATCCGAGCGACCGCTACGGTCGCAGGTTCGAATCCTGCCTCGGGCATGGATGTGTGTGATCTCCTTAGGTTAGTTAGGTTTAAGTATTTCTAAGTTCTAGGGGACTGATGACCTCAGAAGTTAAGTCCCATAGTGCTGAGAGGCATATGAACTATTTTTGAGGCACTCCATGGATTGCTGTTTTGTTTCCGGTTCGAAGCGATGAACCCATGTTTCATCACCTGTGACGATCTTCCAACAAAAATTTCCACAGTCAGCCTCGTAAAGTGCAGGCAATTCCCTGCAGATGATTGTTGCTCTTTACGGTCTTCTGTAAGGTCGCGCGGAACCCAGCGAACACACATCTTTGAGTACCCCAATTGTGGGACACGTGGGTCTCCACTACCAACAGAGACATCCAGTTGAGCAGCGGGATGTGTGAATGTGATCACCTCGTACGAGAGTGTCCGCACGTTCGAACGTTGGAGGAGTCACAGCTGCGTGCGGCCGGCTGGCACTCGGGAGATAGGAGAGGTTTCCGCGGTCTCGTTGCGATGATAAAAAACGCCTCGCCCTACGTCTCACCGTGCTTTTGTTCACCGCGATGTCTCCGTAGACATTCTGCAAGCGCCTATGAAAATCTGCGATGCTCTGGTTTTCTGCCAAAAGAAACTCAATCACACTCTCGACTGTTTAATTGTCGTTGTGTCAGCGATATCAATAATGTATCTTTTTTACTACTCAGAAATAAGTGAGATGATGCTGTGCACATACACAAATTCCTTGGGAGTGAAGTATGACGATTACGTTTTCACCTAAATTTTCATTTTTATATTTCCTAATCCTAAACTTATTACGTTTTTGCAGTAGTTTTCGGCCAGAAGATACAGATGATATGAAAGTATCATAATTTCTACTTCTTCGAATAAAATGATTTGGAATGTGAATCTCTGACTTTTTCTGTTTTCTTATATTTTGTCATATAGCATCGCTATGCTCTGATTTTCCATCAGAAGAAACTCTATGACAGCTCTCTACGCCGGCCGCGGTGGTCTAGCGGTTCAGACGCTCAGTCCGGAACCGCACGACTGCTACGGTCGCAGGTTCGAATCCTGCCTCGGGCATGGATGTGTGTGATGTCCTTAGGTTAGTTAGGTTTAAGTAGTTCTAAGTTCTAGGGGACTGATGACCACAGATGTTAAGTCCCATAGTGCTCAGAGCCATTTGAACCATTTTGAACAGCTCTCTACTTGGAACACACGTCCGTTACAGGCGCCGTTTGGAATGTTACGTTTAGCACCGTCATCTATTGCCACTCCATGAAACTATAGGGGCTGAAGAGGGACTGTTCCAAGATGTTCCATAACAAATTACGTTTTTCATTTTTTTTTTTTTTGACCGAAATTGGCCGAGAACTGCATTAATTATTGGACGCCCGTCGTAGCCGCTGCTCTTGCGGACACAAGTGTCGAAAGAAGGTTCCTCCATGTCTGCTGTGCATGACGGTGGAGCTGGCCAAAACGAAGAATTGGCGCTGCAGAATCCCTCTCGAAGAGGTGTGCAGGTGAGGGCGACAGGAGACGTCGAAGCATGACGGACGACTCGCCATCGATCACACGTGCGGCGTGTCGTCGCAGCCAGCGCGCCGTACGCGCCGCTCTGGCAGATCCCGACGCCGTGACAGCCATACATCAGCTCCCGCCGCCGCCGCCGCCGCCGCCCCGCCCTGCCGCTCATTCAGACGACCCTAGGCTGGAAACCCCGGGGAGGCTGAGAAGCCGTTTTTTGTTGTGCGTCTGCACCCCCGGTGGCGGCGGGGGACCCCACCCTCGGCCGGGGCTCCTCTTTCTTCTCCGGCGTCTGCTGCCCACACGCTGCGGGTGAGAGTCACCCCCGCCCGCGACGCAGAGCCCGCTCTATTCATTCATTCGTCTGGGCAAGACGTCCTCTCTAAACGCGGGGTGGCCTGATGCGCACATGACGATAATTATGAGGGCTGTTTTTCCCGCCCTGTGCGCTGCCACTTTGCCCGTAAAGCTCGCCGACTCGGTCCCCGCTGATGAGTTATTACAAAGCTTCCGGGGAGAGGCCTCGCCTCCCCTCCCCTCGAGCGCAGAAACAAAACAAAGCGACGCGTCTGCGCCGCCCTGCTCTCTAAAGCGATTCCTCCACGTCTTTACGGTCCAAAAGCAATTACATACATTAAATTTATCCTGAACGTCGCTAATAGCCCCTCATATATTAAAAGAGTGGCACTTACCTTTACCACACACATCGAAGAGGCAGACCTCGGAAGGTGAGTGAAAGAGCACGAGTTTTTTACTACATCTGAGTGAAATATGAAATCCCACTATCATTCGCATACTTGTAGACAACGGAAGCGGCAACTAAGTCACTGGGAACTGCAGTTCCTCTGAGAAAGAAAGACTTGCACCATAATACTGCCTGAGTGTGTTGAATCGACAACAAGAGTTTTGAAACTTCCTGGCAGATTAAAACTGTGTGTCGGACCGAGACTCGAACTCGGGACCATTGCCTTTCACGGGCAAGTGCTCTACCAACTGAGCTACCAAGCACGACTCACGCCCCGTCCTCACAGCTTTATTTCTGCCAGTAACTCGTCTCCTACCTTCCAATCTTTAGAGAAGCTGTCCTGTGAAAGTTTGGAAGGTAGGAGACGAGGTACTGGCAGAAGTAAAGCTGTGAGGCCGGGGCGTGAGTCGTGCTTGGGAAGCTCAGTTGGTAGAGCACTTGCCCGCGAAAGGCAAAGGTCCCGGGTTCGAGTCTCGGTCCAGCACACAGTTTTATTCTGCCAGGAAGTTTTATATCAGCGCACACTCCGCTGCAGAGTGATAATCTCATTCTGGATGGAACCCTGCCTGTTGGTGGACTGCAAAATTGCTATCGCCCAGTCAGCTAGAAGCTTGCTTCCTGAAACAGGGATTACAGGTTACAGTTATAAGTTTAATCGCCAACGGCCTTGCCACAGCGGTAACACCGATTGGAGCATACAAGCCCGCATCAGAAGAAGCGCCGGTCGACACGAGGCACTTTCCTTTCAGAATGCGACACATCAGGCTGCACTACGCCAACAAAAGTTACGTTCTGGACACAATGGCGAACCCCAGCCACAGAACAGCCAAGAGAATATACTGGGCCCTCAGGGGGAAGCCGGCAAAAAACAAAATTGAACACAAACTCCCGCAGTACAATTGGAAACAAATACGGGGAAACGTCTCGGAAAACGTGTTGCCTAAACATGCGAAGGAGACGTGGTACAAAATAGTTAACAGAACGGTACCAACCAACCAAAGACTGGCGGAGATAAAACTCGTCGCAAGTGACAAGTGCGACGTAAATGGCATGACCGACACCCTCAAGCACCGAGTCACCTGCGGGAATGCCACCAAAACATGGGAAGCGTGCCAGCAAATGGTGGCCCACATCAACAGAACGGCGCCGGGAACCATCACAGTGGAAGAAATCACCGCCCCAGACTACAACTCATTTCCACGACCCAAACGACTGGCGACTCTCTGGATCCTCGCCATGACGGCACACGCCATCGTAGCGCGGTGGCAGACCGACCAGCTGGCCTTCCTGATGGACCTCTGTGAGGAGAACAAGACGGCCCAGCAGCACGGGCGCCACCGCGAGAACTTCCTGCAGATTCCACTGGAGACAGCGATCGCCAGAGTCCTACCCAGCCTGTGACCCTCAGCACCGCCACCAGCCACCTCACCACACTCACCACAAGAAGAACGTGTGCAGTGATAGTGAACAAGTGCAACACAAAAGATAAAGTGCTTTCTCCTCTCGCCTCAAATAGTGAAGTATAGTAGTATAAAGTGTTTCTTCTTAGTGAAATCAATGATACAAAGTGCTTCTCACCAAACATCTGTCATGCTCGCGGCCAAATCAGTGTCAAAAGTATGCCCAGTAGTACTACCAGTGTTTTTTTTTTTTCGTTATTTTACTGTATTGTTTAGGTACTCATAATTTTTTCTTAAATGATTTCCTTTACTGTGTGCCCTATAAAGTTTATATTGTTTACTCACACTTTCCTCTCTGTTCTCTTATATAATATGACATAAATTTCTCTCTTCCTCAATTGATGTATAATCTGTAGTATATGTAAAAAAGTTTCTTACACTTCTGCTCCATTTATCATGCTGATGTTTCCCTCATACTTCCCCACCTAACAGTGCAAACTAGAGGAAGAGATCAAACCAGAATGTACAATGTGCCTGTGGCATCACAAGTGCATGACATACAGAAACATGAACTCAGAATCAATGTGTCGATGCTACATATAAATTATTATGCGTGTCCTGCAATGTTTTACCCCCCCCCCCCCCAAAAAAAAAAAGATGACAAATGGCCATGTAAAAGGGTTCAAGGAACAACAATAAGAGAAAAACGAAAAAGGAAAAAATTTAAAAACGAAAACCTATAAAATGACAGTAATATTAACCAACACTAGGAATATAATAGATTAATAGAATAAAATGTTTTTTAATGTATTGTTGTTAATATATTTAAATAAATATATATGTTTACAAAAAAAAAGCTTCCTGTCATATCACCGAAGTTAACCGTTGTCGGGCTTGGCTACCTCTTCGGTGGGTGACCGTCTGGGCTGCTGAGGGCTGTTGGCAAGCGGGCTGCACTCAGCCCTGGTGAGGCCAATTGAGGAGCTACTTGACTGAGGAGTAGCGGCTCCGGTCACGAAAACTAACGACGGCCGGGAGAGCAGTGTGTTGACCACGTCCCCCTCCATATCGGCGTCCAGTGACCATTATCAGCTGAGTATGATAAGACGATACGTCGATACCGTTGGGCCTACCTAGGATAGTTCGGGAGGAGTTAATAATTTTAATCAATGGTCATGGAAAGAGGTTTATTATTAATTATTTATTTGTAATTTCTGCTACCTGTCACTTTTATTATTTTTTGTTTTACGTTTAATCTAACATAATACAATTCTTTTCGAGCATGTTCTGTTCTTTATACATACATACATACATACAGAGTAATGTTAGTTAAAAATAAGCTGTCTTAAACTAGATTAACCTAGAACATTTTGGCCATTGTTTGTTACTGTAGTGGCTGGTGTGGCATTTGGGGGGAGTGGGGGGGAGGCGGGGGAGTGGGGCAGTGGATGGCCAGAAATCGATGTCATGTCGTCTGCTGGTTTTTTCTTGTGGTTGATTGTGTATGATATTCTTGGCCTGTATAGGAAGCAGATAGTTTTTCATCGCCTTGTAGCTTCACTTGCATCCCTGGTGTAATGGTGGAGCTGTTGATTAACATTACACTATTGCACTTCGTATTTTGTCACTGTTTTCCGGCGTAATTCACCGCACATGCAGACATTATGCACTTAACACTAGATGGCGGACTTGCTACAAGTCAGTATCGATTATCGAGGTTTTGTATCGATATTCTTGGTACTGACAGATTGGTAGTCGTTTATTTACTTTTTTCTATTTTGTGTAAAATTTCGAAGTTGTTGCGACCGTGTTCCTGCTTACAGGAAAGACGATGCTTGCCTCTGTATTCAGGAGTGCACGCCTGAAAACCAACAGCTTCTTCTGTGACTATTTTGGAGACCGGTGGCTCGATAGTGAGCGTATGACAAGAAATGTGTGTAGTTTATCGTATTTGGACTTGGACTCACGCATTCAAGTTATCGTGGAAGCCGCCATGCACTAACAACGTCTCTGAATGATAGAACCGAAGAATGAACGGATAACATTAAAAGTTCATCCAACATTCTCGCATTAGTATTCCCGATTTATTTTAAATTTCTGTGTGAAAAGAAGAAAGAATTCAGTAATTAAGACGGTCGGGACTATTACAAAGGCTTTAAAAAGACTCCAAATTGACGGCAACTTAAAATCGTTAATTACATGTGCGGCCCGTGCGCAGAAATTACGAAGGAAGAAGGAAACGTCACAGCCATTGGAAGTTATGGAAATATTGAGAAGAAATTTGATGCACATCACGTTGTTTCGCAGTTTTATGAATACCTGCAAATACGTTTTAGGACGAAAAGAGACCGCCTCCTCTTGATGTTCCCTGGAAAGGACGCAAAGTGCTCTAAACAAGTCTTGCAACTCGTAAAATATTTGCTAATTAAGGGCTAAAATACTGTGTCAAAGACCAGTCCTTTTCTAGCGAATCATTGCAGTTTCCCTTAGAGATACTGCGAATCAAAATCTGTGTGGGTGGTCACCGAATACAAAGCGGCCAGCAGAAATACTGGCAAATTACTTGCAACTACATCCATTCATTCTCCCTCCACAAACGCATTTTGTTTTAATGATAAAATGCATCAGTGGAGAATCCAGAGGGGGGGGGGAGGGACGAATGGGCTAGAGGTTCATTCTCCCCCCCCCCCCCCCCCCCCCCAGAACTACACCTGGATCATTTAACCTGAAGAGAAAAAGATTTTCTGCAACATAGCTTTCGTATTTAACTGTCACGAAAATTTTCTCACTCTTGTAGTTGGTATTATTAAGAAAATATCTTCGTTTACCCTAGAGAATTGGGAGGAGGCACGGTGATATAAAATTTCTACTAGCTCAGACGCGACCGCCCTTCCCCCAGACCTTAATCCTGGATTCGACTCTCAAGCACATATATTTAATATTATTTTATCCATCTTAGATATTAGATCCCCATGACGGCTGGAAAAACTTCGACCAAAGATTTCTTGCCATAATTTATTTTGACGCTAGCCTTATGAATATCATCGCTACATCCTCGTAGCAACAATTTATGCAAAACCGATGTTCTTGTAAATGTGCATTTGCAGCAGCCATTTGAAGATGGGAAAGCCAGCTTGAAACTTGTAAAGATAAAAGAATCATAAAGAGCGACTTCACAGTTATTTCAGCCTTTCAACACGTATTAAAACTAATTCCAAGTAACATCATTTTAAACAAAAAGACTTTTAGATGATCTGGCACTAATGAATTACTTTTTTCTTGGACGCAAAAACGTTCTTTTATTTTTCACCTCTGAAGACGCGTTTAGGTGCCAGATCTTAACTTCACCTCATAAATAAAGGTGTCCTATTCAGTGGTGTATGCACGCGGACTGCGCAACGTGTCTGCAGGTAATAGTGTCCAACTTGCCACAATACAACTCGGCGCAAGAACAGTGTTCATAAAAAAAGAGGTGCTTCTGTCATGTTTTCCGTAACGTGCGACCATTCATTCACATTAGCATAAACATGAACCACGATGTTTGTTTCAACCTTCTCGTTGGCAAGGTGTTGCCTTTACTACTACATCTTCGTGAAGAGAATTCTGTGGACACTCCCGTCTTCCAAGATGACAACAGCCGTGTTCAGAGAGTTGCAAGTGTGTTTTTCTTGTTCGACGAACTATCACGCACCCTTCGACATCTCGATTGGTCCGCTGAATCACCCCATCTTAACCACATATAAAGTATCTGATACTGTTTGGAACAGCAGGTAATACGTAATAAACCTCCCTGTAATTTAGTAGGTCTACGAAATCAAATTATCAATTTTTGGCTTGACCTGGATATGGCACACCTGAAGGAACTTGTGATTCTCTTCCGTCTCGAATTGAGGTCATCATCAATGTTAGAGGCAATGTTACACAAACTAACATAATGTATTCTGCGGATAATAAATATTTTATATGGTGTGCTTGTGTGGAAGAATGGCGGAAATGAGCACTCTATTATGAGAGCGAGATAGGAACTGTACAAAATTTTAAATCTGACGACCCTAAAACGAAGATGCCGAATATACAGGGTGACAATTATTGAACTATATGCAAAAAAGAAAAGTAGTTACAAACTACGGCGAGCACACATTTTATTCGACATGTAAACATCGCTCAAGATATTCGGATTTAAGCTCTGACATGTTCTATATGCCTGCCATCATTGGTGATGATGTGCCACAGTCGAATAGCGAAATTCTGGATGACCCGCTAAAGGTCGGAGATCGATGCTGTCGACGACCACCTAAATGGCTCTTTTCAGCTCAGCAATGGTTTTGTGGTTATTGCTGTACGTTGTCTTTAATATACCTCACAAGAAAGAGTCACATGTTTCAGATCCGGGGAATATGGCGGCCAATGGACGCCCCTGCCAGTGGCCTCCGAGTACCCCAGAGCCAGAATGCGGTCCCCAAAGTGCTCCTCCAAGACGTCAAACTCTCTCCTGCCGCGATGGGGTCGACCGCCATTTTGCATGAATCATATCTTGTCGAAATCAGGGTCACTTTGGACAATGGGGGTGAAATCATCTAGAACATTCACGTACCGTTCGGTACTCACCGTACCATCAAGGAATATAGCACAGATTATTCCTTGACTGGACCATGCACACCACACAGTCACCCGTTGAGGGAGAAGAGACTTCCCGATGGCGAAATGCAGATTCTCAATCCCCCAAATGCACCAGTTTTGCTTGTTGACGAATCCATCCAAATGAAAGTGGGCTTTGTCGCTAAACCAAACTATGCATGCGCCTATTAATTCCCATCACGCCCCGCATCCAATCGTGCAGTTTGAATATCCTAACGCAAACCCTTCAGGTGTTATGACGGTTTTATTTCATATAGTCCTGTAATTTTCACCCCGTAGTATGAAATACCATTTAGAAAATTACAACAGCCAGGTGTGACAAGCCTACATATTGCTCCATTAAGGACCGAGTCAACAAAACTAAAGGCAACTGACTGAGGCATCTTACCAGCAATTTTCTTACGCTCAATCTGTGAATGAAGAGGCAGAAATCTTATGCAATAAAGCGTCAGGGAGGCGTTTTTGACCGAGCCACTACCAAAACGTATTTATTTGTATACTGATGTCGGAATATTCCATTTTCAAGGTAACAATTATGTCATAAATATTTCGCCATGTTACATCATTGACCGTAGACAATGGGAATGAATACATCCACCCTTGAAATTGTCCATTTATCCCATAAATTAATGAAATGATAGTTTTATTGAAAATGCGGTCACAACACGCTGAAACCGCTATCTAAATAAATTAATTTTGATAGTTGCATAGTGAAAACCTTGTTTCTTATAAAGAGTGCTTAACAATTCCTATTACAGACTTCTACATGTACATCTTCACCCAGCAATCCATCTTACAGAGTATGACGACAGGTATTTCGTGTATCACTTCTACCTCACCCCTTTCTTGCTCCATTCGCTAGAGTTTCGCGGGAAGAAAGATTGTTGGTAAGCCTCCGTGTGAGATCGAATCCTTCTAATTTGACCTTTATGGTCTTTTCGCGTAGAACAGGTAGGAAGAAACGATATGTTGGTTGACTCTTCTAGGAACCTACACCACTGGGGTTGGTAGATCTTTTCTGTGACGCTTTAACGCTTACTAAATGTACCACTAAGAGGGAAACTGGCTGCTTTTCTTTCCTCTGACAATCCATCAGCTATGGAAACCAGACTGACGAGCAGTGTTCAAGTATTGGTCGGACGAGGTTTTTGTAAGCTACGTCCATTGCGGGGAATCCTGAGGATTCTTCCAGTGAAACTGTCTGACATCTGCCTTACCTGCGATTACTTTTATGTTTTTGCTCTTCCTTAACATGACTCTGTACGCTAACTCCTATATTTCTTACAGCTGCGACTGCTACCAGTGAATGTTCTACATCCATGTAATCATACAACGATCGGTCTTTCTACGTATTTCTGTGCAATACAGAAAGATGGAAGGAGTATGTAGAGAGCTATACAAGGGCGATGTACTTGAGAACAATATTATGGGAATGGAAGAGGACGTAGGTAAAGATGAAATGGGAAATTTGATACTGCATGAAGAGTTTGACAGAGCACTGAAAGACCTGAGTTGAAACAAGGCCCCGGGAGTAGACAACATTCCATTAGATCTACTGACAGCCTTGGAAGAGCCAGTCCTGACAAAACTCTATCATCTGGTGAGCAAGATGTATGAGACAGGCGGAATACCCTCAGACTTCAAGAAGAATATAATTCCAATCCCAAGGAAAGCAGGTGTTGACAGATGTGAAAATTACCGAACTATCAATTTAATAAGTCATGGTTGCAAAATACTAACGCGAATTCTTTATAGACGAATGGAAAAACTGGTAGAAGCCGACCTCGGGGAAGATCAGGTTGGATTCTTTAGAAGTATTGGAACACGTGAGGCAATACTGACCCTACGACTTATATTAGAAGACAGATTAAGGAAAGGCAAACCTACTTTTCTAGCATTTGTAGACTTAGAGAAAGCTTTAGACAATGTTGAATGGAACACTCTCTTTCAAATTCTGAAGGTGGCAGGGGTGAAATACAGGGAGCGAAAGGCTATTTACAATTTGTACAGAAACCAGATGGCAGTTATAAGAGTCGAGTTACATGAAAGGGAAGCAATGGTTGGGAAGGGAGTGAGACAGGGTTGTAGCCTCTCCCCGATGCTATTCAATCTGTATATTGAGCAAGCAGTAAAGGAAACAAAGGAAAAATTCGGAGTAGGTATTAAAATCCATGGAGAAGAAATAAGCCGGCCGCGGTGGCCGTACGGTTCTAGGCGCTCCAGTCCGGAGCCGCGCTGCTGCTACGGTCGTAGGTTCAAATCCTGCCTCGGGCATGGGTGTGTGTGATGTCCTTAGGTTAGTTAGGTTTAAGTAGTTCTAAGTTCTAGGGGACTGATGACCACAGCAGTTGAGTCCCATAGTGCTCAGAGCCATTTGAGAAGAAATAAAAACTTTGAGGTTCACCGATGACATTGGAATTATGTCAGAGACAGTAAAGGACTTGGAACAGCAGTTGAACGGAATGTACAGTGTCTTGAAAGGAGAATATAAGATGAACATCAACCAAAGCAAAACGAGGATAATGAAATGTAGTCGAATTAAGTCGGGTGATGCTGAGGGAGTTATATTAGGAAATGAGAGTCTTAAAGCAGTAAAGGAGTTTTGCTATTTGGGGAGCAAAGTAACTGATGATGGTCGAAGTGGAGAGGATATAAAATGTAGACTGGCAATGGCAAGGAAAGCATTTCTGAGGAAGAGAAATTTGTTAATATCTTTGAGTATAGATTTAAGTGTCAGGAAACGTTTCTGAAAGTACTTGTATGGAGTGTAGCCATGTATGGAAGTGAAACATGGACGATAAATAGTTTGGACAAGAAGCTTTCAAAATTTAGTGCTGCAGAAGAATGCTGAAGATTAGATGGGTACATCACGTAACTAATGAGGAGGTATTGAATAGAAATGAAGTGAAATTTGTGGCACAACTTGACTAGAAGAGACCACCGGTGGGTAGAGCATGTTCTGAGGCATCAAGGGATCACCAATTTAGTACTGGAGGGCAGCGTGGAGGGTAAAAATCGTAGAGGGAGACCAAGAGATGAATACACTAAGCAAATTCAGAAGGATGTAGGTTGCAGTAGGTACTGGGAGATGAAGAAGCTTGTATAGAATAGAGTAGAATGGAGAGCTGTATCAAACCAGTCTCTGGCCTGAAGACCACAACAACAACATGTGTGGAATTGTCGGGTCCGTCAGACCCATGCGACCGCTGCGGGGTCAACAACAGGCCCGCCATGTGAAGTAGCTCCCGTCTGTACAGCTCAGAGTACAGAGCTGTGTGCGTATAGTGAAACGAGAGATTTGGAAGTGATACAGTTTTCAAACTTATTTTACGTCAGACCGGTAGATTTCTCAGAACTTTATCTACTATGTCCCCTCTACAGACCCTAGAAGCCAATAATAGAAATTTTGGAAAACCCTTTATAATGAAGAACGCAGCCCCCGACACAGTACATTCCACTACAGTGTAAAAAGCCCTAACCGACCATACGTGAAGGATGTGGTAGACACCAACAAACTACAACGAGATTTAGATACTGATCCTAATTCTCCATCCTAATTTAGCTTTACTGTGGTTCCTCAGATCTTTTTTGACGAATGCAGAATGGTTCCCTCTCCAATCTTCTTCAACTGAAGTAATGTTCCATCTCTAGAGGCGTAACTGGGTGATATGACATATTGGTTAGCACACTACCACGAAAAGGGAGCAAGTCAGTCACCATGTTCCTTAGCGATGAAGGACTGATGCATTGCATTACAGCGAGGTATGAAAGACTAGTGATTCACAATATCACATTACACAATCTTCTTTGGGGAGAGTTGTTTTTCCCTCTACTAAGAGTGGTGATGCTTTCAAGTCAGGGGATCAGGTTAACTTACAAACCTACGGCAGGGCACATGATTTGTATTCATCTCCTGTAATGAGCACCTCTGTCTTCGTTATCTGTGTAGGGCTGTCATAGGCTTAAGTGGTGTCACCGGAGTGTAATTACCAGTTAAAGACGTAGTGTATGCAGATACCGACGCTGAGAGGTAATGCGGGGCTGTAACTCACAGTTATTTATTGCGTTAAGCATTGACCATTTTCAAGCATCGAGATGTATGTAACTGATCTTCAGACACATAGTCACACTTGCGGCACCTAATAAATTCTCTAAGGCCTGGGCAGAAAGTTCCTCACACGTAACTGAATAGCGAACAGCCGGGAAGTATAAGCAACATAGTTTGGTTAACTACATACTTTTCTTCATTTGTTGCAGTATCTACTTCTGCAACATTATTTTTACCTGGCTTACCAAGGCAGCACATCTGATGAAAGTGGTCGTTTCATACAAAGAACAGTTATAAAAGAAACAGAAATCATATCATGGCATTCCTTGAATGTTTATCCTCCATTAGCTACTTAGCTTTCAGACCGCCTCAGATGTTATTTTTAACAGTAGATTGACGAGTAAAACAAATGCAGGTGACCTAAAAATCGTATAAACGAGTAGAACGTGCGATTGTTTTTAACTTAATGATTTCTTGCCATAAACTGCCATCATTTTCTTAAACAGTAATTTATTAACACTCATTTCTCTAACATTATGTCGCAATATCTATGTTTCCTTTTTTTCCCTCGTCACCTCTTTACACAAGTGACTTAATGGTCATAGTGTCGAACCACACTTTAAGACAAAGAGAACTACGCACTACGAATGAATTACCGAATGCGACGGAAATCGGTAGGTGGGGTGCACATGTATAGACAAACAAATGAAATAATTTGAAAAAAAAATGGATAATTTTTTTTCAAGAGAAGGAGTTTCACAAACTGAACAAGTCGATAACGTGTCGGTCAGCCTCTGACTCCTATGCAAGCAGTTATTCGGCTTGGCATTCGTTGACAGAATTGTTGGATGCTCTCCTGAGGAGAAGCGTGCCAAATTCTGTCCAATTGGTGTGCTAGATCGTCATAATCCCGAGATGGTTGGAGGACCCTGGTCATAATGCTCCAGAATTTCTCAACTGGAGAGAGAACCGGCGACCTTGCTGGCGAACGTGGTGTTTGGCAAGCACGAAGACAAGCGGCAGAAACTCTCGCCGTGTGCAGGTGGGCGTTATCTTGCTGAAAAGTAAGCCCAGGTTGGCTTGCCATGAGAGGCAACAAAACAGGGCGTCGACTTACTGGTCTGTTGGAAGTGTGCTGCGGATGACAACCAAAAGAGTGTTGCTATGAAGAGAAATGATACGCCAGACCATCACTCATGGTTATCTGGCGATATTGTGGTCAAAAGTCAAATTGCTTTCTCAACGTTCATCAGAGCGTCTCCAGACACGTCTTCGGTCTGGAATCTCTGGAGTAATATTGTCTTCAGTGACGAATCCCACTTCGAATGGAGCCCGGATGACCAGCGAGGCGGAATGTACTGCAAAGCTTATGCCTAGCTAGGGTTCGTTGGAAACGTGATTCCTCAACAAAAGAAACGGTTTGCAAAACACTATCAGTGATAAAATCATGCTACATGGTTAGTTGTGACTGACCTGAGTAGCAGCTACACCAATATGAATTATCCAACGGATAATGTCGAAAGCCCCACGGGACTGCTAGGATCATATGAAGGGCTTATTTCAATAGTGGTACAAGTCAATTTTTGTTAATTCAGAGATACAGAGTCCTAAAGTTAAATGAGCGCTGAAAAATCTGCAGTTGAGATACCAGAAATATTCAAGCATATGGCTTCTTCTTAGAGATGAACCTTTCTTTCTGTTTGTTTGGACCATTAATGTCAGAAGCATTAGAGACAGAAAAGTGGAGGTAATGGACTTGTACCACTATTTAAATGAGCCCTTCATATGATGTAAATATTAACCAAATGAAAATGTAGCAGAAAACTCTGGGATTCCTTGGAAAAAAGATACCACATTACCTGCAAAAAGTTATTGGGTAAATTTAAAGGAAGGGTATTCACTGAACAGTGTGCTGCCATTATGTTACCAACATCCTATATCTGATGTAGCGATCGTAAGAGAGATTAGGATATGTATGCAGATATATTGACAATCATTTTTAATCGGTGTATACATGAGAGTGGAATAGGAAAGACAACAGCCACGGGCTTGTGAAGTATGGGATCAGATGTTGATGTGGACTGTTAGAGGATGATGCTTTTATCTATACGATATTCCAATACTAGGAGGCTTAGCAATTTGCATGAAGATCTGCAGAGGATCGACGACTGGTACAGACACTGGGTGTAAAAGTCTTTAAAGTACTGATCTAGTGCAGTTACCCTACCAAAGTAAACATTAACAGCAGTGTAATAACTAGCAGTATATGCAAGATCATCGTCTCGGGAAAATTTTATGGAGCGTACATAAAAATTTGTCTGTTGTAAGCAGTATATGACCTCTACATTTATTTAGTTCGTAATTGCCGTAAAGCGCATGTCAGAGAACAAATTATCAATTACACCTGTCTCACTGCCGCAAATATCATCTAAGGTCTGTGGCCTCTAATTACATGCTGCTGTCATAAAGTGTGCGACCTCTTGGATGGCGCACTGTGTCTTTTACCTTGTCTGGCTGGCGGACGGGTCATTCAAGCATCCGCTAGTAGCAAGGATATGGGAGAAGACTGCTTCTGTGGTACGGTACAGCGAGGTTGGTAGGTCCGCGGCCATGCTCAGCAATGTGTGTGGACAATTTGCGGCACTCCACCGTGGTGCGAAAGCTTCGGTGCAGGCAGAACCTATCTGACACATGGGTCGAGCGGAGGCCTTCGCAGTGTCGTATTTGTTTAGTTAAATAAACATTCCTGTACCATTCTGTCCCAGCGTGTGATAATCGTTAAACGTGATAAGTCTCATATTTGTGAAAATCTTTGTGCCTTAGGCTGACAATCTTGAAAAGTAGTCGAAAGTGTGGATTTGGAATACTGGGAAAAAAATCGAGAAGGAAGCGCAGTTTGATAGTGACACCATAGAGTGACGAACACTGTTTTTAACAACCTACTGGTCTAGTTCTGACAACTGTGTATGAAGCAATTTGCACCAGAAGGTTTCCCATCATTTTAAACTCATGGTAAGTGGATTTTAAAAAAATGCTATCTTTTTTACACGTTCACTGCTCTACACATCCCGTGGGGCGATTTATCTGAAATGCACTTTATATTTTAAAATGTTAAATAAATCGTACTTGTCTGTAGATATGTTCCTGCTTAGAGTGTTTTTGATTCCTGCCATTATTTACAATTCTACTATAAACTTATAGTGTCACATTCCTCTAAGTTAGCCTTATAGTGACGTCATGTTGTGTATGTCATTATTTTTAACAAATTTGATAATATTGAGCAGTGAGAGAGATGGATGAATTAATAATACATATAGAATGAGATTTTCACTCTGCAGCGGAGTGTGCGCTGATATGAAACTTCCTGGCAGATTAAAACTGTGTGCCGGACCGAGACTCGAACTCGGGACCTTTGCCTTTCGCGGGCAGGTGCTCTACCAACTGAGCTACCCAAGCGTGACTCACGCCCCCTTCTCACAGCTTTACTTCTGCCAGTACTGGAAACATCCCCCAGGCAGTGGCTAAGCCATGTCTCCGCAATATCCTTTCTTTCAGGATTGCTAGTTCTGCAAGGTTCGCAGAAGAGCTTCTGTAAAGTTTGGAAGGTAGGAGTCGAGACACTGGCAGAAGTAAAGCTGTGAGTACCGGGCGTGAGTCGTGCTTAGGTATCTCAGATGGTAGAGCACTTGCCCGCGAAAGGCAAAGGTCCCGAGTTCGAGTCTCGGTCCGGCACACAGTTTTAATCTGCCAGGAAGTTTAATAATACATACAGTCTTAGCCTTTTTATTCTGCCCAGGGTGGTGGCTGGTCACTGTTGATGCTTCATGATGTTGATAGACCAATGCACAGAACACGAGTGCTAAATCCATCTTCTGATGAGGACTACCACAGCCTGGCGTGTGTGTGTGTGTGTGTGTGTGTGTGTGTGTGTGTGTGGGAAGGTGGGAAGGGGGGAAGGGGAGGGGTTGATGGGGAGGTCACACCAATGTGGTAACTTCTTGCCATATAAGCGTGACCCAGTTCACCTAGAGTAGTGGGTGTAACTTGAAGGTGGCCATTTTGCCCATAAATCATAGTAATTAAGATAATTCTAAAAGCTTTTTTTTGTTTGAGTCGTCAGTCTGCTGACTAGTTTGATGCGGCCCCCCACGAATTCCTCTCCCATGCCAAACTCTTCATCTCAGAGTAGCCCTTGCAACATACGTCCTCAACTATTTAATGGATGTATTCCAATCTCTGTCTTCCTCTACAGTTTTTGCCTTCTACAGCTTCCTCTCCTACCTTGGAAGTCATTGCATGATGTCTTAATAGATGTCCTATCGTCCTGTCCTCTTTGTCAGTGTTTTCCACATATCCCTTTCATCTCCGATTCTGCGCAGAACATCCTTATTTTTTTACCTTATCAGTCTACCTAAATTTCAATATTCGTCTGTAGCACCACATCTCAGATGCTTTGATTCTCTTCTGTTCCAAGTTTTCCGACAATCCCTGTTTCACTACCACACACAATGGTGTGCTGCTGACGTAAATTTTCAGAAATTTCTTCCTCAAATTAAGACCTATGTTTGATAGTAATAGACTTCTCTTGGCCGGGATTGCAGTTTTGCCAGTGCTAGTCTATTTTATACGTCCGTTGATCCATCCATCATTGGTTATTTTGCTGCCTAGGTAGCAGAATTTCCACCAGTCCTGAAGTTAAGTTTCTCATTGTTGTCATGACTGCTATTTCTCATTACTTTCGTCTTTCTTCGATTTATTTCCAGTCCATATTCTGTACTCATTCTATTCATCAGTCATCAGTTTCTGTAATTATTCTTCACTTTTACTGAGGATAGCAATGTCATCAGCAAATCATTGATATCCTTTCACCTTGAAAGGTTGTTACAACCATGTTATTACAGTGGTTCATATATTTGGCTTATGTAGATACAACATAAGAGCACATTTATATGTTTGGCTTACATAAATAGTATACCTTAAGAGCACAAGTACGCTACACAGACTGGGAAGAGGGGGGGGGGGGGGGGAGGGAAGGTGCCCACGTGAAAAAAGTCCTAAATAAACATAAACAAATTACCGATAAGACCACATGTGAGCAGTTTTTTTTAAGACAGCAGTGGAGCCCTTGTCCCAGACAGTGGAATGGGTGACTTTGACACATGATAGATGGATGGGTGACCTTGACACGTTTCATGGTTTTAGGGAATGGGGGTGACCTTGGAAGTGACAAGTGATGTCTATTTACTCAAGGGTCCTAAATCAATTTGTCCGAATAACCTCTGTTGCACTTATTACGCTCGGGACTTGCAGATCCTTTACAGCACACAGAATTCATTTGCAGTTACCTTTGGCTCCCTCGTCAGGAATTATATCCTGAGACACCTTCATGTATTATGACTGAAATGTAGGTGCCACCACTTAAAGAAACATTGTCACACATTGTCGACAGTGAAATATTGTCAATACTTTTCTGTTAACTACAATCGGGCATGGCCAGTGTCCTCACACTTTTATTTATTGCGTAGTCGGTCTGATGGTCGAGCCTGCAACTTTTATTTCTGGTCTGTAATTGGCTGTTCCTGTCGAACATTTACATACTGAAGTGTCAAGGAGTTTTCGGACAGACCTGGAATTATCTCATAGTGCCATCTTTGGTACCATGAGAATACAAATTCTAGTACCAGATAAGACAAAGCTCTCGGGTCTCTGGCGGAGTGAGTGAGACGAAATGGCGAACCGTTTCGATGAATATCACTCCTATCATCTTCTGCCATAGATGCGAAGAGTAATGCCCAATGATTATCGGAATGACACTCATCGATACGTCTTGCCATATCGACACATTGACTTGACTGCAAACATAAGAGCTTGACATTAGTTCAACTCACCACGAAACACGTCGAAGTGGTGTCTGCTATCAGAGTCATTTCTGTACTTAATTATTTTGAAATACGTTTCGCTACAGCCGCTTATCAAGCCACATATTCTCTACTTACAAGTATTTGCCGATAAATCAACGCATTAATCGTTCGATATCTGCCGCAGACAGGAATTATAGAAAATCGACGTTCCCTCAGCTACGTCTTCATGTGTGGAAATAAGACGCTCATGCAGAATAATTTCAGCGCTTTACAGACGGTGCTCACGAGACTTTAGCGACTACAGAACACTGTAAACTTTTGACCAATGTAAACAAGCGATTTCACGATGAAAGAAAACATTGTCAGGTGTTTCTTCCTTCCTTGGACGGTTTTACGCGCTCTTGCAATTTGAGTCAGGCATTGTTCCCCATACCGGCTTTATGCCAGTTACCATGTATTTCAAAACTTCTTGTACCGAGGAGAGAAAAAATTTGGTCACGTAGCATATTTTTAGGACGTCGAGAGTCGCACCTCCATTTTAGTTCATCCAGTGTTATTTTTGAGACTGTGCTGAAAACTAATAGATTTTTTTCATCCCGTGACACAATGCAGCATTTTTTTAGTAGGATCGAGCGAGGGGACGTAGTAATTAAGACAATGGCCTCACATTCAGTACGACGATCCTTAAAATCCCAGTCCGATCATTCAGATTCAGGTGTACGTTCTGGGATGCTTTCTTTGAAAAGGAGACTATAGATTTCCTTCTCCTAAGCGAACCGGAGCCTAGTCACTAATGATCTCAACGTTAGCGGAATGTTAAATCAGAATCTTCCTTCCTCTTATTTTTTCCACGAAGGATAATTGTATATGCTAAGAACATAAATGCGTCATTTAAAGTGCCCTTGGAGAATGGTGTGAATTACATTTGCATGAACGTTAAGAGACACGTTAGGTGTCCTACGTTTTCTCTGGTAGTTCTGTAACAACGATATTCAGATAACGATGAAAAATGTCGTTTTGAGTATGTGACGGGCCATAATAAGAATTTGGGTTCAAGGAAATAGCAGCCAGATAGAGGTAACCTTCAACGGGAATAAATGATGTTGTGCTTTTCTACAAGGCTACTATAAATAATTAATTTGTTCCCATAGCTCTATATTTTACTAAATGTTATATGTACAAGGGTCATTCCAAAAGAAATGCACACTATTTTTGTAAAAATACAGTTTTCATTCTGCATGTGTGAAAGTTTTACAGTATGTAGATACATCCTTCCCGCTTGTTTTCAAACTTAGTTCAATCTGTTCCCGTGAGTGGCGCTGTCACAGCATGTCTTCAAGATGGCTGCTACACTTGACGTTCGTCAGAAGCAACGTGCTGTCATAGAATTCCTGTGCTGTTGAAACGAGACGGTGGGAAACATCCACAAGAGGTTGAAAAAGGTGTATGGAGATGCTGCTGTCGATCGCAGTACAGTTAGTTGGCGGGCAAGCAGGTTATGCGATGAAAGCGGGCACGGCAAAATTGAGGATTGTCCTCGCAGTGGCAGGCCTCATACTGCACACACTCCAGACAATCTGCAGACAGTTAACAAATTAGTGACTGCTGAGAGACACATCACAGTGAACGAATTGTCAAGCTACGTTTGGATAGGGGAAGGAAGTGTTTGTAGAATACTGAAAGTGTTGGCGCTAGAAAAGGTTTGTGGCACGTGGGTTCCCAGGATGTTGACAATGGCTCACAAAGAAACAAGAAAAACGGTATGCAGCGAACTTTTGGAACAGTACGAGAATGGTGGAGATGTATTTCTTGGAAGAATTGTGACAGGTGATGAAACATGGCTCCATCATTTTTCACTAGAGACGAAGAGGCAATCAATGGAGTGGCATCATGCAAATTCACCCAAGGGAGAAAAAAAATCAAAACTACACCTTCTGCTGGAAAAGTTATGGATACGGTGTTTTTCGATTCTGAAGGACTCTTGCTTGTGGACATCATGCCAAGTGGAACCACCATAAATTCTGATGCATATGTGATGACACTGAAGAAACTACAAGCTCGACTGAATCGTGTTCGACCACACCGGCAAAAGCAGGATGTTTTGTTGTTGCACAACATTGCACGGCAACATGTCAGTCATAACAAAAAACAATGGAAGCGATCACAAAACTCGGATGGACAGCACTGAAACACCTGCCTTACAGTCCTGACCTGGCTCCATGTGACTATCATCTCTTTGGGAAACTGAAAGACTCTCTTCGTGGAACAAGGTTTGAAGATGATGACTCCCTTGTGCACACTGCCAAGCAGTGGCTCCAACAGGTTGGTCCAGAATTTTACTGTGGGGGTATACAGGCGCTGGTTTCAAGATGGCGTGTGGTAGTTGAGAGGGATGGAAATTATGTGGATAAATGAAAATATTGTTCCTAAAGGATGTATCTACACACTGTAAAGCTTTCAAACATGTGGAATAAAAGATGAATTAAAAAAAATAGTGTGCATTTCTTTTGGAATGACCCTCGTACAATATGATTGATGCACGAATAGAACTGTAAACTTACCAAGTTTTCATGCTGCACGCTAAAAATGTTTAATGAATGGGTATCTTGTCAAACGAAGCATGTCCAAGAGGCGGTCACGTTCGTTCCATACTTAACGTAGCTTCATCCTGTCAGTTGACATCACAGCAGCACTGATGCGTTCTCTGAGCTGTTCCAGTGTTATTAGCAGTGGGGGTACGTAAACACCGCCCTTAATGTTCCCCAAAAGCAAAAAGCCACAAAGCGTTAGGTCAGGCAATCTGGGGCCAAGGAAACAGACCCATCTTCACGGCTACACCCAATACAGCGATGCGGAAGGTTGTCATTTAGGGAGCGATGAAGATCGATGCTCCAATGAGGGGGTGCTCCATGTTGTTGGAAGACGCTGAATCGGCAGTCTGCTGTGGAAACAACCAGAACTGCGACGTCTCAAAGTAAGGGGTATCCGCCACAGCCTTCTCACAGAAGAGACACGGCGTGCACAGAAAACATAACTTTCGGCGAATCTCGTTCATGCGTCACAATTTCAAGAGGATGTTCAGTTCCCCACACTCTCACATTGTGGTGATTAACCTTTCCAGATAACTGTAAGGGTGCTTCGTCGCTGAATATCAGCTTGAAAGCGAAACGTCAACACTCAAGTGCTTCCTACATTATGATGCAAAACTGAAGGCGTCGGCCATAATCTTCCGGTTTTAATTGTTGCACGAGCTGCAGACGGTATGGTTTGAAATCTTCCACACGGTTTGCTGCAACTTTCCAAATTAGTGGCTTGTGCTGACCGTTGATTTCTGTTGGATTGCGTACGAAACTTCTCTCGCGCTCTCCACTGCTGCATCTGGTAGACTTGGTCGAACGGTGTCCTTAAAATGGCGATCAACGCGTAATTCTCTGGTTACATGGCGGTTCATTTCATAAACATGTCGCATATTCCAAAGCACAGAAACTGTTTCCTAACTTTGTCACCATTTTGTCAAGAAAATACATTCGTCAAAATGCTGGTCAAAATGCGAACTCGCTGAGTTTATGGTTCTACTCCTGCATCAATCATATTTTAACATGTAATACTTTGGAAAATATAATAGCCCTGTATTACGCGAGATTGTTCTATTTTTCATTTACCATAATTTTACATGTAAATATTTTGTGGTGATGTAAACAGTGGTTCCCAATCACCCTGATACCATTCAGATATTAGCTAATGCTTTTCCTGCTGCCCCCATAGTCATCATCTAAGTAAACTTTACAACGAAAAATAAATGTCTTCCAACACTTATTTTAAAAATGATGAAAGATAATAATATTTTGTTTTGTAGCTGTTTTATTAAACCGCGAACTAATGAGACAATTGATACTGTTTATTTGAAACACCCTTTTGTTATTGAATGATGAAGTAATCCTCAGTGTAACGCTGCCCACATTCTGAGTGTAACGTTGCCCACTCCTCAGAAAAGACATTAAGAGCAGACATTTGTTACAAAATATCCTCCCTCTGAACCAGTCCCCTCCATAGTGACACTTGCTTCACTCTCACCCTGCAATTCCTCCCTCCCCCCCTTTCAAAATAAATCGAATTAATATGTATGCACTGTTCTTACTGTCGGTAAATCACCTGACTGTTGGACTTCTTGCTTCCGAAGTTCCAAAATTGGAGGACTTCAGGTCGCCAATGCCACTGATAATAATAATAATAATAATAATACTGTGTAGGTCCTTCAACAGTGTAGTAGCCATTGCCTGGTTAATGATACGATGTACTGTCACTTAGCTCGTTTATTGTTGCGTAGTGAAGTAGTGAATAATTACGCAATTTATGGTTTTCTTCTGGAAACTAGCTACGACTTAGACAAGTCATTTTCATGAGGTAATTCAAGCATATGTGATATATATGTCTCAGTTTTACTTAGATGTATGGTAGAAACTATAAGGAACGATGAAAAGGTTTCCGTCTGAGGGTATTGCTTCAGCGTATATGCAAACGTAGCGCGACTCCGATGCTGGCAAGGTAAGTTCCCGAAACTGGACACTGGGTGAGAAGGACCAGTGGCGTATTCCACTAATGCGCTGCTAGAGAGCAGCTCCCGCTGTTTTAGAGGAACCTGTTTTGTGAAGAAAGGTGGTGGTAAAGAGTTGTTGTAATTTCCATTTTAGTTCTGTAGAAAAATCACATTCGCTGTTCTGGTAAGCCGAAAAATTTTATTTTGTAGTTATTTAATTTTAGTATTAAGGCTTAGTTAGCACAATAGTAATGCAGTTTTTATACTGCGAGCTTGACAAATGTTTAGGGATGAAACCAACCAAAAACGGCTACCGACTTCGCTGCCTGCGAAAAGAAATCAGGGCGGTCCATTTCTCGCAGACAGTCGGGAGAGATGGACCAGTGCTATTTGGGAGAGATTAACGAAGTGTATTAATATGGGGAAGATGGACCGCAATCAAATTTTTCTTCAAGGCATGTGGAATAATCCCACTGAGTATGATCACAGTCCAGGACTATGCTTATTTCTTGGAAGATACGTCTCTGCCAACTAATGGAAAAGCAGAAACTCATACACAGGCCAACCGACCACTTCGAAGCTCATCAAAACCTAGTGATTCCAATCACATCAGAAAAGCAGTACAAGTCGTATTTCTTTACTGACACAACTTCGGACTCTACTCCTACTAAACCTAAAACTTCCAAGGTTTCCTCTTAAAACTGACTACTCCTAATACAAAAGTTTTGGAAGAAATATCGCCTGTTCCTTGTATTCATAAAACTATGAATCTTAACAGGAAGGCAGCAACTGTATCCAAAGTGGTAAACGCTGCTGAAAGTACTGAAACTGTAAACAAAAGGGCAGATAAGAAAAAAAGGAAACAGGAAAAAGATACAAAAAGGATCACCAAACGAAAATACCAGTAAAGAGAAAAACAGACCAAAAGACCCAAAAAAGAAAAATACTGCAAACTCTCACCTTGAAAATAGCAGATTATGAAAGTAACTTTGATGGAAGGAATGGAGAAGAATGTGTTGGGTGACGTGAACTCTATCACGAAATTAATAAAATTATTTTCGTTGTTTTTCCTGTCTACTGTGATACATGAATGTTGTTCAACTTTTTTTTTAAATGTAACTGCTGTGGTGAGGTAGATAGAGTAATGCTTGAACAAACCCAACAACTCATTAGAGAAGCTGATGTTCAGTCAAGATTTATGTCAAAATGATAAAACTATTTTGGATTAAAATATTTAATTTTATAATTCTCTATTCATTACAACACATTCCAAATAAAAACATGTAATTTTACTTGACTTTTTCTGCCTGTATAGCCATTTTTATACAGTCCTAGTACACTGATCCATCTCACCCATACACTTAAGGATGAGATGGCCCTCTCGTATACATATTCATTTTATCACATCTCTAGAATTTTAAGTGGCAATGTCTCAATGATATATTGTACTTACATTTATATGATACTCCATGCTGCAGAAGTTAAAATAAGTTAGAAAACACACAAATTTTACACGGAAGGAAAAAAAAAGTGGCCGAACTCTACCGGACTTATTTTATAAGCACTGATATGTAGGCAAGCGATTAGCGTGTCATTAGTGTCTTTCCAACGTGCGTGCGGTAGATGCGGAAAGGTGAACTACCAAATACGTTCAAAAAAGGACGTTCGTGCTGTTATTCTTTTCGTGGCTGCCGAAGGACAAACACTGGCAGACGTCCATCGAAGAATGAAGAATGTGTATGGGGCAACACGTTTGTCGCAAACTCGAAAACTGTGACTAGGGGTGCTGCTACTTCATGTTAACGTAAGTCTTCACATAGCAAATATCGTGACACAGAAGATATGCCAACTCAAGTGAGAGAGACTCGAGCAGCACACTGTAGTCCTGATCTCCCCCACGCGATTACCACGCCTTCGGAACCTTAACAAAGCCTTGAACGGTCAAAGATTCCTGTCAGACGAGGACGTACAGCGGGCACCTACGGTCTTCTTCACACAGCAGGCCACGGTGTTCTACCAAACGGGTACCTTCAGTCTGGTGCGGCGGCGGGATGATTGCCCCATCGCTTACGGCGATTTTGCCTGATCGGCAAACCGCTTCTGGACTGTACGGCTTCTAATGGAAACTTTTTGATCGCCTCTCATATAAAGTATGTTCGTTGTAGGTGAAATACGTGAGGAAGATGATGTTCATATATTCGTTTCACAAGCTGTAACCTCTATCACACTGTGTCACACTTTAACAATGCTAGTTTCGAGATGGAAGCTGTAATGATCTTTCAAAAATAATTTAGTTTCGTGACCGAAAGACAACTGAACTCTTTTTACCCTTCAGAAAATTTCATTTTACCCCTCAATGGGACAACTACCCCAAGCTTGGAGACCACTGTTGTAGGGGAATATTAACATGGGAGGAACGTCGGAAATGCCAGTATTGATGAGACGAAAGCAATTAGCGCGCGCGCTCCATGGAGGTTAATGGAGATGCTCTGCATCAAAGATGGCCGCTGTATGAATAACAGACAAGTACCAACAATATCATTAATGTTAAAAGTTTTAGTAATAATATTCTTTTGTGCTTTATGGTTCTTAGTTCAGAATGGTTGTTCGAAATGAGATCTGAATCGGCTGTGGAGCAGATGATTGAATCGGCTATGTAAAGTCACTTAAAACCAAAGAGGTATTTTATCCCTACAACTTTTAATCCTAAATGGTACAGATATCAGATTCTCTCCTTCAGCAAAGTAAAGAAAGATGAAAATCTTAATTGGACTGAGCACGTACGTGCAGTACGCAGGAAAGTATAAGCATCGCTCCATGTCCTGCAAAAATGTAAATGTTCTTCCCTCTTGATCTGCAAAAGAAACTTGTGCAAACATTCATACTTCCAGTTATTGATTAGAGCGATGTTGTCCTGCAAGGCAATTCTCAGGAAAGCTCACAGCTCCTGGAACTGGCTCTAAGTGCCTTTGTTCATTATATTTGCTATTTTCCATTATTTCATCATATTTCACCAACATGTGCACAGGTACCGTGGCTGCGTGCGGACAAGTACAGACATTTCTACGTCTTCTGTCTTCTCTACAGTTTTGTCTATGTACACTGTTTCCCTTATCTCTCCTTGACATTAACTCTCTAGTCTGGACAACATGGCAGAAACACATATTTCCATCAGACCAAAATCCATTCTGTTCCAGCCACTTACTCGAGTCCTTCTGAGTAGCAGGAACCCGACTTTGGAATAGCCTCCCCCATTACATTACAGAAGTGAATAATATCTCCAGCCTCAGAAGACTGATAATGTGCTAAAACAGTAATAATGATTATCATTGTCCCAGTACGCTCTCGTTACCCTTGTACATTCTTTTTCCAGATCTTCAGTTCCCATTATTCCTAGCTGGTGAAGCCTCCTGAAGTTTTCTTTCCCTAGAACTCGCTGTACCAGAAAGTATCTGTTTTGTACACTTATAAATTCCTTTTATACCTTCCTCTATCATTATTGTCATTATTATTAATATTATTATTTCTATTTTCACTATCATTAATGACAGCAAGAGCAGTATACAAATACCCCCAGTATTAACATTCTAAATTCTTAGTTTTATTTACTCACATTGTCACTTTAGACACTAAAATCATTTTAATATTGTTTGTCGTACTAAAACTGTTATTTCTTAGGTAACTCTGACGTAAAAAAAGACGCTGTATGTTGAAACCATGGTCCGATGTAAGCGAGGGAATGGACTCCAATCAGATCAGGTTAAATAAATAAATGAATTATAAATAAATAAAATTGTTGTCGGGCAGTAATATTATCATTTCAGTTGAGTACCATCGGCTGTCACCACATACCAGTTCCAAAAAGTAATGGTTTGTCGGAAAATCGAAATCTACAGAAATTACTAGTTGATTTCTGCGTCGCCATCGTGTCTGAAAATTTACGTGAATATTTAATTACGAAAAGGGAGTCGTCGGGTAGTATTTCTGATAGTTATCCAAACTGAATTAGCTATCCCGTGGCATAACCTTATATGAGAAAAAGCTCACTATTTTTTTATTTGCTTTGTTAGGATGATAGTCTCTGGGATGTAAGTACAGAGACAGACTCAATTACAAATTTTACGGGAGACGTGAGCTACTATCCTTGTTGTTGGATACTTTGAGTCACTGTGTGACTTTAGTAGAAGCGAACTCGATAAATATCCAGTCTGATAAATCATTTCCTTTTCAGAGGCACTGAGGGAATAAAAAAATTTCAGTAGTATTGAGGGACTAAAAAATAACAAGGAACAGCATTATTTTAACTTACAAAGTGCAGCTTCGAGTTTGCATGTTTACTGTAACTCAGTACTTGGAAAAGTAATGGTAATTAGATGCTTCTGGTAGGGTAAAAGTAGCCGCGGCAATACACTTTTCCTATAGGAAAGGTCAAAAGTAGTACCTCAGAACACAGCTCGAAGTAGCGGGTGTACACGTGAAAGAAAAATAAACGCCATTTGTGTTACAGCATTAAAATGTAGCTTGGAGGTTTCAGTCTTGTGCCTTGAATTGATAACGTACTGGAAGAACACGGAGAATAGCAAACAGGTAAAGAAATATGTTTTACGTACTTTACTTATACTGGCCACACAAACCGCAGCCGGTCCTTGGCCTCTCACAGTACAGCCTTCCACACCTTCCTGTCATCTGCATCTTCATCTCCCAGACCCAGTATCTGCATGTCTCCCGTGATATTATCCTCCCATCTCATTCTCGGCCGTCCCGGTGGTCTCTCTCCTCCAGCTTCTCCATCCATTACAGCCTTTATTACCATGTTCTCCCCTCTCCTCCTCACACATCCGTACCATCTTAGTCTCTCAAGGCAGTGTGTATAATTGTCTGAGTTCTCTGTTTTTCCTTATTTTCCACGGTTCATTTTCTTTCACTGGTCCATATAGTTTTCTCAGTACTTTATTTTCAAAAGTGATGAGTTTTTTCTCTGTTTTCTTTGTCAGGGTACATGTCTCACTTGCATAGCACACTATTGGCTTGATGATAGTCTGATATGTTCTTATTTTAGCCTGCCTAGATAGTAACTTCGATCTTATGATGTGCATAGCTCCTAGCTTTGAATTCTTGTTACTATCTCTTATTCTATAAAGTTTTGCTTGTTGATGTTGACACCGAGGTACGTGAATGTGTCTGTCTTCTGTATTGTTAGATTTCCGATGTTTAGATGGTTTGGTTCTAAATGAGCTCTTCTTCCTGCTACCATGAACTCTGTTTTACTTTCCTTAATACTTAGACCTGCTTTCTGAGCTTCTTCCATTAGCACAGTGCCCATTTTCTCCAGTACTTCCAAGTTCTTTCCTATCAGCTCCTGCACTTTCACATTTTACTCAGGGTGTTGTTGAGGGCCAAATTGAACGGGTTGGTGATATAATATCTCCCTGTCTCACTCCTGTTTTTGCTTCAAATGCTTCTGAGAACTCCCCTGTACTTTCACTCTACACTTCGATTCCATCACACACATTTTAGTCAGCTTTATCAGCTTTTCAGGTATCTCACACTCTGCCATTCTCCTCGACATTTCCTCTCTTACTATGCTGTCATATGCTTTGTTGAAATCTATAAACAGGCAAAAGGTATCATGATTGTGCTCCCAGTTCTTAACTTATATTTGTCTTAGAGTGAATATTTGGTCGATTGTTGATTTACCTTTTCTGAACCTGCTTGTACTGTGTTTAATATTTCCGCAACATATGGGTTTAGCCTGTTTAGTATAATTCTTGATGTGTTTTGCTTCCCATTAAAGAGAAAACTTTAAAATAGTGAATGTAACTATAAAATACAATCCAAAAATGAGAGTGACTTTAGTATAGCGATAGTCTATATAAACTTCTCTTTTATTATGAGATTAAGAAAACATGCAAGAAAGAAATAAAGAAAGAAATCAAATCCGAATTAAAACTAATTCAATGAAATTAGTTCGATAAAGTACAGGGAAAACAAGCAGCTTTATATCCTTGAAATCGACTTGAGAATCTCTTTAGCAAAAATAATCAAGTTTGGGTGAGTGGTCTCTGACTAGGGAAGTGCAATCGCAGAGAAACGAAGGAAAGATATTTATACTTATTTATTAGTAGTGAAAAAGATGATCTAACTGACTTTTTATTTACGAGACAAAGCTGGTAGTAATTATATTTTCAAAGACAGTGTAATCATATTTCTTAACCGCATCAGATTGTAAATGTACATAGTATAAAGAATAAATTTATTTTACAGGGTGTCCGAAAAGTCTTTCCCTGATTACATAAATTGGTAACTCAGGCTAGAAGTAAGATACAAATATGAAACTGGTGTCTAATTGTTTACAAACTATCAAAATTTTTTCACACATCAGTAAACTTCCACATGAGCACCCTTGGTAGCACGTAGCACATCTAGGCGATATTCAGTTTCCGTCCACACATTAGCCAACATCACTGGAGGGATCGATTCAACGACTGTGGTTATCAGTTGCCGCAGGGTTTCAAGATCAGGTACACGTGTTCCGTAGACCTCGTCCTTGACATAACCCCATAAAAAGAAGTCTAATGGGGTTATGTCAGGAGAGAGTGGAGGCCAAACCGTTGGCCCATCACGACCAATCCATCGCCCAGGAAATTTCATATCGAGATAGGCACGGACGTCCAAACCCCAATGAGGCGGTGCACCGTCTTGCTGAAACAAGACATCGGGGTGATAATGAAACAGCTGAGGAACAGCATACAGTTGCAAAATGTCCAGATACACTACAGATGTGATGGTAGCCTCAGCGAAGAAGAATGGCCCGATAATTCGATCGTGCAATAGCGCGCACCAAACATTCACCTTTGGACTGCCTCTGGTGACTCCATGACCTCACCAGGGGGTTGTGAACCCCAAATGCGCACATTATGGCGATTCGATACTCCACTGACAAAAAAGGTCGCTTCGTCGGAAAAGGCAATTCGTCTGAGATAACCATCATCGTCCTCAATACGTGATAGCATTTCGACCGCAAAGTCATATCGACGTGTAATGTAATTGGGCAACAATGGAAGTGAAAGTTTACTGATGTGTGAAAAAAACTTTGATAGTTTTTAAACAATTAGACACCAGTTTCATATTTGTATCTTATTTCTAGCCTGAGTTATCAATTTATGTAATCAGGGAAAGACTTTTCGGACTCCCTTTATAATTGTTTTGTACTCAGTAGTATAACAGTACTCAGTTGTATACAAGCTTATGCAAAGAAAATTAACATTAAGGACTGTAATTTTTCCTAGTGTGGTGCATATAATTTATATATCAAGGCAGAATTAAATGCATGAGCTAACATCTGGCTGTTTCGCTGAAACGAGCATATGCATAAGCACGATATTGCTGTGACGGTGTTATTCTGAATTGCGATGAAAGTTCCTTTGGACATGCATACATGTCCAAAGGAACAGGTATTGCGGCGACTATAGCCGTTATTAAATACATTAATTGCATTCGCAATTCCAGCTGCAGAATGGAATGACGATGGTGAAAATTTGTGTCGGAGCGGGACTCGAAGCCGGATTTCCCGCGTATAGCGAGCGGTCGCCTTACCATTTGGCTATCCGCGCACAACTCAAGGCCAGAATCAAATGACGATGGTGAAAATTTGTGTCGGAGCGGGACTCGAAGCCGGATTTCCCGCGTATAGCGAGCGGTCGCCTTACCATTTGGCTATCCGCGCACAACTCAAGGCCAGAATCAAACTTCCCTATGTCGTCAAACATGCGTTTACAACGTTTACCCGCACATCCATTATGTATAAAAGGAGACCTTCAAATGCACCCCCACTCCAACACTCAGCCTCACCAGTCAGGATTTCTAGTATGTTGTTCATGGCACTCCCTGTTACCACTATACAAAAATTTTCTACTGCGCGCATTATTTCCCACATCCGACCTTTTTTGGTCTTCACTGGCTGGCCTTATTACACCACCGCTTGGTCGAGCCTTACAGATTGTAAAATTGACATTGGTGTAAATTTTACCTAAAAATTTCGTAAATTTTAACAGCATAAAATAAACAGTTACATCTTTGTATTCGACAGGCATTCTGACTACGAAAATACTGTGCTTGAAATCCCTCACTGGTGAGGGATGAATGTGGGGTGCAAGTGCATTTGAAGGTCGTGTTTGTAAGTTTCTCTTGAACAACTTGAAACCATGGCCACCATCAGAAAAGTATCCACGTACAAAATTTAGCTACATTAAATGTTCTGTTTATTTTTTCTTTAGGACTAACAGTTTGCGCGTAGCGAGCGAGAGAATATGAAAATCCCACGCATGGTTTTTGAAGGTCAGATATAACATTATGAGTTGGTGAATCAGCTGTGCAGTGAAGCATCAGGGCATAGTTTGGGGTAGTACAAGCAGGAGGCGTCTTCGGAGATAATGTTTTTCCTCTGAGAGAAGAGACATTAGCGTCTTATCGGGACTTGCAGGAAGACTTCGCCTTGGCTCTGTGCCCTACAAAAGTTTCGGTACACATGTTCACAGGAGGCCAAATGCATTCTTGTGCAAACACTCGTTCTGCCGAATCTCCACTACTGCGATGTAATCCGAGACGGCATTAATAGAAAAATCTAGATGGTTAGAACTAATCATGAATACTTATTTGTGTTACATCTCCAACATTCTTCTCTTTGAGCATGTGACTGGTTCATCCGCTCTCTTAGGAGGGTTGCAGCTGGACAAATTACCATGCGCTGTCTCTATTGCATCAGCTCTTCAACGTGTATGCAGCCCAGTATGCCGTATTGGTGATCAAGTACCTATCGTCTCAGCAGTAGCAACATGATGCCTCACTTATCTAGTATCCTAGCTGTGCCCATCCATAAAATAAAAATATTCGCTAAGTCTTTCTCTGATGCTGCTGCCCATCTCTGAAACAAGCTATCCTACTCTCTGGGCACGTTTCGGTGACCTGCTACATTTAACAGAAAGCAGTAGCTATTCCTTTTGTCAGCCTCATAACACTTTCCCTAGCAACAAGCACGGCCAGTTTCTCCCTTTCAAAGAGTAAAGGAAATGCTTCCATCTTATTCCAGTTAAGTTTCTTTCTCATTTTGTTTCTAAGTCAGTCATGTGATTGTCTTTCCCAAATCTTCATTACCTGTGTTTCATGTATTCCCTTTTGTCTCCCTCTTCCTCCTCACTCATGTCCATTGCAGCCAGTACTGTCAGTTTAAATCTGCCTATACTTTATTTGCCCTTGTTGCTCTAATTTTCATGATCTAGTATAAATTATGTTTTTATTCCTCTACTGCTACTATTTTTTACACTATTTATGTTATACAGGATAGTTATTTACAAGTTTGTACCTCATACTAAATGTAAGACTTCTTAAGGCACGCGTGTTGTACTAAATGTAACGTGAAACATATAGTACGTCTGGTTCGATGTTAGAGAGGTACTGATGACCTTCGGTCAGGATAGCACATTCAAAGCAATCGGGTTTATATAAATATCATAAGCATTAGTATTCTGTATCTGGTAAGATATACGAAAAAATGACTAAAAATATCATTTTGTTACAGTTACCGATAGTATCCAAAGTAACAAATTAAATGTTTTTCGTACTAATATAAACAATTCGATTTAATCTTTTGCGACTGGCTTACCTTAGTACTTTTGCTCTATTTTTTAGGCGGCTTCGGTAGCATTTCTTGGTTTTATCCATTCACTGTTCTGTCGACTTTCGCCATCTGATCAGAAGTATCCGGACGTCTGTTAGTCGACATTAATGTGAAATGCGTCTACCCTTCGCCTTTATGACGTGTTGAATTGTTCTGGGGACACTTTCAGTGAGGTGTCTATATGTCTGTGGTGGAATGACAGCCAATACCTCCTCTAGAAGCGAATCCGCAGAAGGTAGCCATGTTGGACCCTTGGGTCTAGAGCGAAGTCGACTTTTTAATCCTCAAAGCTGTTCCCTTGGTTTCAGGCCAGTCGATTTCGCAAATGTCGGTGTCGACAAACCACTGCCTCATAGATGCATTGTCGTGCTGCCAATCATCGTCTTCGAGCTGTTCCTCTACTGTATGCAGTACAGAGAGCTGTAGCATGTGCTCATTTCCTTTCGCCGTAGGCGATTTCTTAAGCAGTAAGGAGACCACCCGTTAATCACAAAAAACAGACACATACCGTAACACCACTTCCTCGATATTTTGCTGTTGGCACGGCGCAGGATGTCAGGGAATGTTCTCCAGGCATCGGATTCCCACTGGATATAGCGTGAGTCACTAATCCATTTCACTCGCTTTCGGTCATGAACAGTTCAGTGGCGTCGCTCTTTACACCACCTCTAGCGTCGCTTATTATTGACTTCAGATACACACTGTGTGATCAAAAGTATGCGGACACCTGACTGAAAATGACTTGCAAACTCGTGGCACCCTACATCGGTAATGCTGGAATTCAATAAAGTGTTCCTCCACCATTAGCCTTGATGAAAGCTTCCACTCTCACAGGCATGCGTTCAGTCAGGTGCTGCAAGGTTTCTTGGGGAATGGCAGCCCACTCTTCACGGAGTGCTACACTGAGGAGAGGTATCGAAGCCTGGCACGAAGTCGGCGTTCCAAAACATCCCAAAGGTGTTCTTTAGGATTCAGGTCAGGACTCTGTGCAGGCCAGTCCATTTCAGGGATGTTATTGTCCTGTAAACACTCTGCCACAGGCCGTGCATTACGAACAGGTGCTCGATCATGTTGAAAGATGCAGTCGCCATCCCCGAACTGCTCTTCAACAGTGGGAAGCAAAAAGGTGATTAAAACATCAATGTAGGCCTGTGCTGTGATAGTGCCACGCAAAACAAGGAGTGCAAGCCCGCTCCATGAAAAACACGACCACACCACAACACCACCGCCTCAGAATTTTATTGTTGGCAATAAACACGTTGGCAGATGACGTTCACTGAGCATTCACCATATCCACACCCTGCCATCGGATCGACACATCGTGTATCGTGATCCGTCGCTCCACTCAACGTTTTTCCACTGTTCAATCGTACTACGTTTACCCTCCTTACACCAAGTGAGGTGCCATTTCGCATTTACCGGCGTGATGTGTGGCTTATTAGCAGCCGCTCGACCATGAAATCCAAGTTTTCTCACCTCCCGCCCAACTGTCATAGTACTTGCGATGGATCCTGATGCGGTTTGGAATTGTTTTGTGATGGTCTGGATAGATGTGTGGCTATTACACATTACAATCCTCTTCAACTGTCGGCGGTCTCTGTCAGTCACAAGACGAGGTCGGCCTGTACGCTTTTGTGCTGTACGTGTCCCTTGACGTATCCAGTTCACTATTACATCGGAAAAAGCGGATCTAGGGATGTTCAAGAGTGTGGAAATCTCGCGTACAGACGTATGACACAACTGATACCCAATCACCTGACCATATTTGAAGCCCGTGAGTTCCGCGGAGCGCCCCATTCTACGATGTCTAATGATTACTGAGGTCGCTGATACGGAGTACCTGGCAGTAGTTGGCAGCACAATTAGGGTGACCATATTTTCTTCGGACAAAAGTGGGACTTTCATACATTTTCTTGGCCAAAAAGTGGGACAATTTTTATTTCTTGTTAAATATCACTTTTAATGCTAATATTTCTTCTTCCTCTGCAAATATAGCCTTCACTGATATTTGTGTGTGTGTGTGTGTGTGTGTGTGTGTGTGTGTGTGTACAAAACCAAACAAAGATAGGAAAGACTGGAAAGAAGTACATTTCAAGTTTTCAGAAATTTATTTATTAAGAAATGTAACATTTATAACACAGAATGTAGAAAGACATAGAGTAACAATCGCTACAAAAAAGTTCTTAGTGAACACAAGGAATTTATGGTTTTGTGGATTCCACACTGCAATCATATTTCTTCGAAGATGAAATTTCATTCAGCAACTCAGGTTTACCTAATAGTTACGAATAGAAGTCAGTGCAACTGTATTTACTGAAGTTTAAACAGATCAGTAAAATACACTTAACGGTCCTCACCATAAATCTCTTCCTATCTGTCCACTGTGACAATAGTAAGCTGAAAACTCTTTCAACATTTGCATTGTGGGCAGGGAGTGAAAAGAAGTACTGCGCTATATTAAGCGATTCTCTGAACTGTTCATTACACTGGCAAGATCTGAAAAACCTACACCATTTTTCATGTGCCATCAACTGATTCCATTGTTCACTGTCTGTTTCCACTTGTTGTTTTACAAACGAGTGTATATGAACTATTTCATCAAATAAGAGGCTGTCATTTACTAGACTGACCTTTTCATTTAGCCACATTAAAGTATTTTCAACTACTGACCATTCTGGTGGTTCTGTGAGCATCATCCATGAGAATACAGAAAACTCGGCTATTCCCTGTAACAATGAGGATAAATAGTCTATTAATGCATCATAAAACATTGATACTGCTATGTCAAATTTCTTAACAGACTGGTCATCACAATCATTCAGTAGTTTTTTTGCACTTAGTGGTACAAAATGTTCATGTTTCCTTGAATTTAGACTTGTCAAAGCTTTATTTAAGACTGCTAATACTTCACATATGGAATTATTCGGTTTCACAATGCTCAGAATGGATTGTTGGAAAACACTCACTTGTGAATGTACAAAAAGTAAATAACATTCATTTATAGGATCACTGAAAAAACTCTTTAAGATTGCAGGGCACTTTGAGCTAGACTGTGACAAAAAGTATGATTTCAAAGGCTCATACATTTTCAAGATCCTTTCTATGGCTGGCAACAATGAAAGTTACCTTGTTTTGGAAAAGGAAAGTAAATTTTTGTAAGTGACACCAACAAATTCACAGAATTTAGTGAGTTCTGCAACACGAATAGAAAAAATATGAAAATGGTTGTACAACTTCATGACAATGCAGTCAATGTCAACAGGTAAAACATCACAAGCACTTTGAACTGTGTTATGAACAACATGTGCTGGACAACCTATGCCAACAATGTTAGAGTTTTTTAATTTTTCTTTCAGATGTGTGAAAACATTATTACCCTCTTTCTTCATTAACCCCCCAAAATTACAGTTATTATTGTCTGCACCAAATGCAACACACTTTGAGATGATACTGAATGACTGTATAACATAAGAAAGATAATTGGGAATTGTTTCGGACTTTTCGTTCTGCAATTCATCAAGATCAACCAATTTCGTCTGCAGTCCAACCTCTCTTACAGAAAAATACTGAACTATCACAGAAAAAAATTTTCTGATGGCCGTGGTTGCTAGCATCAGTAGATATTGAAAAGTATTTTGGACTGTTTACAGCAGCTATTACCTGTTTCTGGGAATGCGGAGCTATAACATTGTTGATAACTGCTTCACACTTTGTTCTTCCAAACGAAACATTTTCTGCAATCTTAGAATCAGGAAAATTTCTTTTGTTTAGTTAAAACACTGCAGTCATTAGAACAATAGGTTTGGTGGTGTTTAACAACATGGAATGACAGGGTTCGCTCTGCTGTAGCTACGTTTTTCTGTTCCTGAGTATTTGAAGTTACAAAATATCTCGTCATTTTTTGCGAGGAACCTGCCGATCAAAGATTCTTCCTGTGTTTCTCTGATTCCATATGATGCTTGAGATCTGCAGCACCACCATGAGACATGGATATGGCACAGTTACATACGTTACAATTTGTTGAACAGTCATTGTCTGTAGCAGTGAACCAAGGAAATTTCCTCTGAAGCTCTTCCGAAAACTTTGATTTTCGTTTCGGCATCGCCACGACGTGCTAGCACTTCACGAAACTGATACTGTGTAGACTTGGCCACTGTTTCTATGTTTCGATACAGTGTATCGATACATGGAACTGTCTCAGTGTTTCGAAATGACAATGTTTCACTGTTTCGAAACAGTGGTTTCTCGGATACCGGGACCATATTCGATCTCTTGACAGACACAGAAACTGTACTGCTGTTTCAAAATAACATTATTTCTGTCCACTTATGCTTGGAACGGATTAATTGTATCGAAACAGTGACTTTCATTCCGCTCTGTCTCGGACGAGATTCGGGCACGGTAGAGATACTGAAACACATTTAACGTCTCACTTCATGAAACACTTTCAAGTGTATCGAAATCTCTTTGACACACAACAGCACGAAGCGTAAGGTTTCCGAAGATAAAGCTTCGTTTCTAATTGACTGCCCTATTCCGAAATGGCATAATATCTGCTTTATAAACAACAACAAACAATAAAATAACGCACACTATTCGCATTAAAAATAATAAAAGTGATAAAAATATTCAGTCAAATTACATATCTCTATAACATATATGTGCTGCAACCATAGTCCAGCTTGATAAATATATGGAGATGCTACTGATACACAGATCACAAGATCCATTGCTATGTTTGAAATAATGAAACGACGTCTTTGTGTTAGGGCCACCTCTGTTCCATGTGAGCGCAAATTTTCAAAGTAGGGGCAAACAATAACAGACAGACGATCCCGTCTTTCAAGCTAAAAAGTATCAAAAATGATATATCTAAACTACAACCTAGAATAGGTACAACATATCTACTCAGAAACGAAACAGTAAAATTTCAGATGATTTTGTTCTTCTCTGGCCAATGTGCACTGAATTTGTATTTGCCTGTATTTTGTTTAGTCCACTAAATCTTACATGTAGCTACTTTACAAGAACATTTTTCTCAGATTTGTTGCACGGAGAAGACACGTTTTTGCTCATCATTCAGTGAGTTCAATTTTTTTGAGTATGTTTATTTATTTAAGGGTTCGAGAATAATTTTCTGATTTACGTATCTATATGTTTGTGTGCTGTAAATGTGCTATGTTTGGTTATTACACGATATAGCCATCTTAATACTTGTGTATCATACATAATTCTCAGGCAGCTCAACAACAGTACTTTGATACTTTTGTGCTTTGCTTTCAGATACTGTGATAAAAATTGCATTTAAACAGCAACGTAACTTTATTTCTGATTTTCTGGGGAAGTTTGTAACAAAATGATAAAATATCTGCTTGCTGTGAGTACTTGAGGGAACTCCATATACCTGTACATCGAACAGACTTCCTTAACAAGATTTGTAAGTGGTGTAGAGCCAGACGTGCCATGATATAGGTATCACAAAGACATTATACTGTATTAATTGCTTTAAATTTTAGTCTGGATTTTATACTTCAAGGAAACATACTGAAAACAATGGAAAATTTACCTGTGATTAAGAAAAGTGTGAGTGCCTCGCTTCCCAGAATGCTATCTCAATAAATTATACCCCATGATATGCCTTTTCAAGAGCAGAGCATCACTCATAAAACCTATCAAAATAAGGTACTAGAATACAGGGAAACGAGTTTGGCAAAATCTGTTATGTTAAAGATACAAACTCTGGAAAATATGAAAGTCACATGACAAGAAAGCAGCGCATTTGCTGCAGGAAATACGAAACTGCCAAGACACCTAAGTGAAATTTTCATACTTTCTGCGGTATGATTAGCGCTCTCACACCTCATTTGTATTTATATGACAATATTTACACAGATGACATTGAATATGATACATTGTGTAGGCCTATATAATTACGAGACACAAACTGTTTCACTGTTTCGAAACATTATATTGTACTGTCTCATTTGTTTCGAAACAGTTATGTGTTTCAGTTTGCCCATGTCTAATACTGGATGCTGACAACAATGGCAAGCAAAAGCAAAGAAAATAAGAGTACGCAACAATTATAATGCTTAAGCTGTACATTATCAGAGGGTACCAATGATGTGTGTCGCTATGGATCGGAGGAAATCCTCTCTGGCTTCCGGCGGCTATCTGATTTGGTGAAGACTGCCAGTCTCGCTAGCGGGATGAAAGCAGAGCTCACCATCTGCAGCATCGTCGACAGGACTGACTGCGGACCTTTGGTACAGAGCCGAGTGGAGGGTCTGAATCAGAGGCTGAGACGGTTCTGCGACCGTGTGGGCTGCAGATGCCTCGACTTGCGCCATAGGGTGGTGGGGTTTCGGGTTCCGCTGGATAGGTCAGGAGTCCACTACACGCAGCAAGCGGCTACACGGGTAGCAGGGGTTGTGTGGCGTGGACTGGGCGATTTTTTAGGTTAGATGACCTTGGGCAAGTACAGAAAGGGCAACAGCCTCAAAGGGTGCGGGGCAAAGTCAGGTCATGCGGGGACCAAGCAGCAATCGGTATTGTAATTGTAAACTGTCGAAGCTGCATTGGTAAAGTACCGGAACTTCAAGCGCTGATAGAAAGCACCGAAGCTGAAATCGTTATAGGTACAGAAAGCTGGTTGAAGCAAGAGATAAATTCTGCCGAAATTTTTACAAAGGCACAGACGGTGTTTAGAAAGGATAGATTGCATGCAACCGGTGGTGGCGTGTTTGTGGCTGTTAGTAGTAGTTTATCCTGTAGTGAAGTAGAAGTGTATAGTTCCTGTGAATTATTATGGGTGAAGGTTACACTCAACAACCGAGCTAGGTTAATAGTTGGCTCCTTTTACCGACCTCCCGACTCAGCAGCATTAGTAGCAGAACAACTGAGAGAAAATTTGGAATACATTTCACATAAATGGTCTCAGCATGTTATAGTCTTAGGTGGAGATTCCAATTTATCAGATATAGACTGGGACACTCAGATGTTTAGGACGGGTGGTAGGGACAGAGCATCGAGTGACATTATACTGAGTGCACTATCCGAAAATTACCTCGAGCAATTAAACAGAGAATCGACTCGTGGAGATAAAATCTTGGACCTACTGATAACAAACAGACCCGAACTTTTCGACTCTGTAAGTGCAGAACAGGGAATCAGTGATCATAAGGCCGTTGCAGCATCCCTGAATATGGAAGTTAATAGGAATATCAAAAAAGGGAGAAAGATTTATCTGTTTAGCAAGAGTAATAGAAGGCAGATTTCAGACTACCTAACAGATCAAAACGAAAATTTCTGTTCCGACACTGACAATGTTGAGTGTTTATGCAAAAAGTTCAAGGCAATCGTAAAATGCGTTTTAGACAGGTACGTGCCGAGTAAAACTGTGAGGGACGGGAAAACCCCACCGTGGTTCAACAACAAAGTTAGGAAGCTAGTGCGAAAGCAAAGAGAGCTTCACTCCAAGTGTAAACGCAGCCAAAACCTCACAGACAAACAGAAGCTAAATGATGTCAAAGTTAGCGTAAGGAGGGCTATGCGTGAAGCGTTCAGTGAATTCGAAAGTAAAATTCTATGTACCGGCTTGACAGAAAATCCTAGGAAGTTCTGGTCTTACGTTAAATCAGTAAGTGGCTCGAAACAGCATATCCAGACACTCCGGGATGATGATGGCATTGAAACAGAGGATGACACGCGTAAAGCTGAAATACTAAACGCCTTTTTCCAAAGCTGTTTCACAGAGGAAGACCGCACTGCAGTTTCTTCTCTAAATCCTCGCACAAACGGAAAAATGGCTGACATCGAAATAAGTGTCCAAGGAATAGAAAAGCAACTGGAATCATTCAACAGAGGAAAGTCCACTGGACCTGAAGGGGTACCAATTCGATTATACACAGAGTACGCGAAAGAACTTGCCCCCCTTCTAACAGCCTTGTACCGCAAGTTTCTAGAGGAACGGAAGGTTCCAAATGATTGGAAAAGAGCACAGGTAGTCCCAGTCTTCAAGAAGGGTCGTCGAGCAGATGCGCAAAACTGTAGACCTATATCTCTGACGTCGATCAGTTGTAGAATTTTAGAACATGTTTTTTGCTCGCGTATCATGTTGTTTTTGGAAACCCAGAATCTACTCTGTAGGAATCAACATGGATTCCGGAAACAGCGATCGTGTGAGACCCAACTCGCTTTATTTGTTCATGAGACCCAGAAAATATTAGATACAGGCTCCCAGGTAGATGCTATTTTTCTTGACTTCCGGATGGCTTTCGATACAGTTCCGCACTGTCACCTGATAAACAAAGTAAGAGCCTACGGAATATCAGACCAGCTGTGTGGCTGGATTGAAGAGTTTTTAGCAAACAGAACGCAGCATGTTGTTATCAATGGAGAGACGTCTACAGACGTTAAAGTAACCTCTGGCGTGCCATAGGGGAGTGTTATGGGACCATTGCTTTTCACAATATATATAAATGACCTAGTAGATAGTGTCGGAAGTTTCATGCGGCTTTTCGCGGATGATGCTTATAAAATAAATAAAATATTAATTATGTATGATAGTGATTGGATGTAATTAATATTTGCTTATCTGGAACGTGGACGTTTAATTATTCGGTATCAGACGCTTGACAATGGCTTTTTCGTAAATGTAATGTTATTCGTAGTTGACCGTGAAATAAGACTCAAATAATCGGACTTCGTATTTAAATCGTTTCCAAAGACTGCTGCGGTAGGTGCGGACTCAAATCTAAATCTCAATATTAGAATAATTTGCCAGCCATGTCAATACGTCGTACAGAGGTGACTGTCTACTAAACATAAAAAGTTTACACAGTTAGTTAAATCAGATATATTCAACGAATAAGCCTACAGTTAAATAATTCTACTTACTTTCATAAATATAAATTCTTTACAGAATCGAGTGCCTAGCAAGATTGCAACTCGCAGTGTTCTTATATAACATCAAATATGGTGGTGTGCCAGTCAATGAAATATACGTGCTTCCCGCACCACTTGTCCAAGACCTCTCCTTCTTAAAGAAACATAAGAGTATCGTAATTGTGTTTTTGTTTTAACAGCGACACAGCGCTGCAGTTCTGTGCCATAGGCTTTATTTATTTGTCACAGATTAATTATTTAATTAAGATTTCGCGTTTCCGAGGAAACTTACGCATGGCATGCAAATGTGCCTTTATATTGCCCCCTGAATTGCGAGGCGAAAGGACACACCTGCAGGCGAGCAATTCACCTAAAGGCACAAGAAAATCAAATTTATCTACAACTATTTACATGACTTACATTATACTGTATATTATATACAAAATTTGAATGACGCGCGTGCGCCGTAAAAGTTCTTATGTTGGCAAAATAGAGTGCGCGCATGCGCAGAAGCGTGTGTGTGACTCCGGCACTGCCGTTATATCGTAAATTTAGATCACGCGGCACAGTATTGCAGTTCATATTGTTCGTGTGCGCGCGCATTTCTTAGTCGTTGCACAAAGAAAATATTCCACCAAGATTACATATGAAGACTACATTCTATGACAGGTAACTTAGTTTTAAAATTACAATATTTGTTATAATACAATACAACTTTAGATTGTTGAATGTTCTTGGTTACATAGTATTGCAATGAAATGCTTCAAAGAAAAATGTCTTTTTGTTTCAGGTGCGTTGACCTATACACATCGTGTCGTTATTACAGATTATATTCATCTGCTGCACAATAATTTTTCACAGGTTGGTGTCGTCGTGGTAAAGTTTTTTTGATCACAGTAACATCGTTGTATAACAACGTGATTGATACATAAGCATGTCCATTTCCTATTTCCATTATAGTCGTTGTGATGCAGTTCGTTGTGACAAAAGCATTGTTTATTACAGATCAGACCTGACCCGTCGAGTAATTGGTTCATATGCAGTTCGTTTTCGATATTCCGTGGAAGCTTGGTTGCAGAACCTCGGACGGCACATAGCTGGCGTCGATCCTTGGACAGTCCAGGTAAGTGTGTCCGTCACATTTCGAGAACATTCCATTCCCTGAAGTTCCAACCAAAATTCTTCCACTCGTCGTGTTGTTTTCTGGACAGGCACGTTGTGACCATTTAATTCAGTTAACATCTTGAAGTTAGATACTGTAGTAAATTCACTAGACGATGCACATTTTCAGTTTTTTGCTAAATATAGCTCACCTAAATGTTCGTAGTTACTTATCAAAGAAATCGTTCATCGCGTTTACAAAGGTACGATGCATGATGAATGTCATTAACAGTTTCTTTTACATAGGTTTCTGCGTAGTTGCAGACTTAGTAATGTACGTTAATGTCCGTGAACAGTCGTTCACTATGCAATTTTTTTTTTTTTTAGTATTTCACGTTTTGGCACTCGTTATGGTTAAAATTTTCACATAGTAACAGTTACATTATACATCATTTTTTAAAAAAAACATAAGTAATCATACATATACACGTCACATATTTTCTTAGCATAAGCATAATACAGTTACACATAAACATGTTTACATCATCATTACATAGCTATAAATTATTACATTATGTCACATTTGATTACATGAATTGCAGATATTTACGTTCTCTTTAACGGTTTTGCTGGGATTTTATCGATGTTTTTTGTGATGTCATCTGAAATTAAGATAGGTAAGACACAACATTCATTACATCAGTAGGCAAGACCAGTCGTTTTCACTACTCAATAAATATTCAAAATAATAAGAGACGGAAAACTGTCCGATTCCTCGCGTTTTGTGCGTGTGTGTATAGTGTCTGTGTGGCCTTGGCTACTGGTAGATGCTTTTCTTGCTGAGAGATGTGCGTCTAATCTATTTCTCGAAGTAAAAGATCGCTTCACAGATGACGTCTGTCGGTTCGTCAGGTGTCATACCAAGTCAGTGGTACCTACAGTCACAAATGTTCCGTGAAAAATTAATATATCATTCACTGCTACGTAATCATAAATTTTACTTTAATATTCAGTCTTCTCGGTGGTGCCGCGGCGTTGAAAGAAAAGTTCTTCTGTCTTCAACTGCGTCACTGGAACCGCTGAAATGAAAATTTCTATACTACTTATTATCTGTGTTGTAGCAAACAGAGTTTTGCGAGTTGCTTAGCAATGTTTTCATGGGTATGACTTTGACATTATTTAGCATGAAATGCTCTAAGATCTCGGTGTGCGTATAGCCCAATAATTTTGTTAGTTCTAGGATGTTGTAACAGATACGCACCAGGATGCGGTATGTTAACAATTATATAAGGCCCTTCGTATAGCAGACGCCACTTAGCATTTGAGTGCTACAGATTTATGATGAGTACGAAGTAGTACAAGCATTCCTACCTTGAATTTTTGTTTTCTTTTTATTATGTTTATGTGATGTTTGTTTCGTATCTGTGCGTGATGTGTCAGCGTAGTCAATACTTCTTTTATTTTCTGTTCAGGTGTGATTTCCTTGTCTGACAACTTAGGTAATGGTTCTATCCATTGATCGTTCTGTTTGCAATTGAACATGATCTCGTTAGGTGTGTAATTTGTATTGTAAATATTTAAGTTATTGTGTACGTCTTCGAAAAGACTTAGGTAGGACACCCAATTAGTATGTTTTGATGAAATATAGGTCCTCATGAATCGGTTTAGTTCTCGGAAAAGTCTCTCAGTCGCGTTACATTGTGGACTAAACCTTGAAATAAATATACTTTTAATGTTATTGTCCTTCAAGAAATTTCTCCATTTGTACCCAGAGTAGTATGCTGCATTATCTGACAGAATTGCTTTAGGTTTTCCCACGTGCGTCAGGTAATCACTTGAGAATCTTCGTATTATAGCATTTGCAGTGGCGGATTTTAAAGCATAAAGTTTTACATGTTTAGAAAATATATCGTAAAAAGCTAAGATACATTTGACGCCTCCAGAGCTTGCTGGATGCGGTCCACTGATGTCAGTACACAGAATTTCCAGGGGTTTACTCGGTAAAATATAATGTAAATCTGTTTTTGTGGATAAATTCTGAGGTTTTGATTTTTGACATATGACACATGTTTTCAGTTTCCTGTAAATTTTTCTTCTCATATTGCTAAAATAACAGTATGTGCTGAGCTTTGCCAAACACTTTTTCGTCCCATAGTGACCCCAAACTAAGTGTGTGTGCCAAATCAAATTACGTTCAGACTCTTTGGGAATGCATACACACCAGTTAGTAGCATTTGGATGTCGGCGATAAAATAACACATCATTGTGTAACTTGTAATACCTAGTCAAAGGGTGATTGTGTTTTTCTACCAGTAATGTTATTATCTTATACCAGTGAGGATCAGATTTTTGTAATTTAGCCATGTTTCTGCACATATCAATATAATATTGGTGATACTGCTTGTCTTGCATTAAGAGAATCCTGTAGTCATTTATATTTTCTAAGTCACTGTTGGTTTCATTCATACCTTGTGGAAGTCTAGACAAAGCGTCGGCAATGGTGTTGTCCTTACCTTTTATGTACTTAATTTCAAAAGAGTAGTTCTGAAGAGTAACTGCCCATCGTGATAGACTAGGATGTACAAGTTTACAAGTTAACAAAAACGTCAGGGCCTGGTGATCGGTATAAATTACTGTATGTTTTCCAAATAAATAATAATTGAATTTCTTGAATGCCCAGACTATGGAAAGTGTTTCTAACTCAGTAGTGGAGTGTGTACGCTCACATTCAGTTAGAGTACGACTTGCAAACCCAATAATTCTTATCTGTTCCTTTTCTTTATTCTTTACAACTTGAAATAAGCAACAGCCCAAGTCAGTACGTGAAGCGTCACAAGTCATACAAAAATCTAAATTGAAATCTCGATGGCTCAATATGTTTGCATTCACTAAAGCATGTTTAATTGTATTAAAGTCATTCTGGCACTGTTCCGACCAGATCCAAACTTGATTCTTTCTGAGTAGATTTATCAGATGTTTACTGTTCAAAAGTGGTTGTGGTAAAAAACGTCTGAAAAATGAACATAGCCCAAGGAATGATTTTAACTGCTTTTTAGTTCGAGGGCTAGGAAAGTTTCTGATAGCATCTAATTTACTGGGATCAGGACGTATGCCCTGTGAATTAATGATATGTCCTAAATATTTTATCTCACTGCAACCAAATTTTGATTTTCTAAGATTGGCTGTGACTCCAGCTTATGCAAATTTTTCTAAAATTCTTTGAAGTGTGTCAACGTGTTCATTCCAAGACTGTGTAGCTATCAGTATATCATCTACATAGTGTGTGACTGTCTCAACTAAATCATCGCCAAGCACGGTATCCAGGGCTGTAATGAATACCCCAGAACTGACATTCAATCCGAAGGGTAGAACACAAAACTGATAGGTTCGCCCCCCGAACATAAATGCAGTATATTTCCGAGAATCAGGAGTGATACCTACTTGCCAAAATGAATTAGCGAGATCTATTGTGGAAAAATATTTTGCATCTAGAAATTTCTGTAATTGCTCTTCTAAATTTTAGGGTTTTGTGTGAACCGGTAAAATTATTTCATTAATTGCTCGTGCGTCTAACACTAGCCTAATGCTACCATTTGATTTTTTGTCAACAAGTAGAAGACTACAGTAAGGTGAGGTGGATGGTTCAATGACCTTCCAGTCTAACATTTGTTTTAATTCTTGCCACACAGCAGGTCGTTGAGATAACGGTACGTTATATGTCTTGTGGTAGAAGATCTTGTGAGGCTTAACTTCAATCTTGTACACATACGTGTTGATAACACCTAATCGTTTGGTAAAAACTTGTAAATATTTGGATAACACTTCCTGTAGTTTTATACGTTCATGTACACTGAGAGCTGTAGCTTCATTTATCTTATGATCAAGCAATGTTTTCAAGTCCATTAGCTCTGTGTCAGATGAGTGTGTTTGCATGTCTTGAATGTCATTGTCAAGTACTAACTGAACCTTGTATCCTGTACAGTGTTTGTCATGCTTTAGACTTCTCCTGTCCAAATCAATAATAATTACACTACCTTTATCATTTAAAATACATTTACCTTTGGAGAAATCTATAATGTAGTCCTTCTCGCTCATAATATCTATTCCTAATATGCAATTTGTCACAAGGTTTTGTACAACCAGGAATGGCCATTGTACGGTTCCATTATCTATTTTAATGTTTACAAAAACTTGCTTCGTAACCCTACATGACTTATTACCTAGAGCAGTAGTTATTTTACAGTTTTGGGCGGGAAACTCAGGCACAGGCTCCAATTCACCCATCTTTCTATAGAAATTAAAAGACAAAACGCTCACAGCTGCATCTGTATCTAAGATAATAGTAGTTGGAATCCCACCTACTACACCAGTAGTAGATGCTAAATCAATTTCATTTGTGTTTGAACGACATTGTGTACTGTCTTGCAAAAGTTCATCTGATATATTGTCATTGTGGTTGTATCTTATAAATAGAACAGGTAGTTTTTGTTTAGAATTATTAGGCATATCAATATTTTGTTCTTCAATTGTGGTGTCAAATAACTGATTCACATTGAAGTCGCCCCCCAAGAATTCTTCAGCCACGACCCGGGGCATAGAAGTGACTGTTTCTAGTTTGTTGGATTAGCATTTGTATTAGGTACTGACACAGATTGAGGTTGTGTATCAGGTGTCATTTCTATTATATTCACATTCGGATATTGCCTGTTGTGATCTCCAAACTTTTGCGGTTGTTGTTGCTGTTGCGCATTATAACTTACCTGTCGGTCGTAAGGTATGCTCCAATTTTGTCCTGGTGGCTGCTGTCTTAAAGCAGTGTGTGAATGAAAGTATTGATCGCTACGAGTCCAGCCTTGATGCTGTCTTGGCTCGTAGTTATTATTATTTCTATTTCTGTTTGTGTTTTTGTTGTTACATTTGTATCCGTTGTTACCGTTGTTGTTATTACCGCGGTGCCTTTTGTATGGATTGCCGCATGGAGTGTTATTACTGTTGTAACTGTTGTTTGTATTGGAATACGCGTGTTGATTTTGATTTCCGTATTGAGACGGCATGTGAGTTTGCTGTTTTGCTGTACCGCGTATCCAACTGTGGGCGCGCCAGAATTGAGTTGGCAAGCCTGCATGTTTTGCATACCACTAGTATAAACATTGTGGCTGCTGTTTTGCCGCGCGAAGCGCTGATCTTCTAGTAACATGTCAACCGAATCTAAAGCTGTTAAAAAATAATCTGGATCGTCATCCGGAATATGTAAGAGTTTTTCTTTAATGTTGAAAGGCAATTTGGCCTTTAACGCACGTAGTATATCACGTGTTGCGACTGGTTCGTCCAAAAAATGTCCCATGTTCAAGTATTTTTCAAAATATCTGCGTAAGTTACCATTTTTACTGTTAAAAGTTTCAGGTTCTAAAATTTGTCTTCTGAGTCGCTCCTGGACGGATTGCGACCAGAATTTGTTCAGAAAGGCACGCTCAAACTCACTGTACGTGGTACATACGTCAGCTTGACTGTATGCCCAGACAGCTGCATCGCCTTGGATGTAACCGACAATATATGAAATCTTTTTCCGGTCACTCCAAGTGCGTGGAAATGCGTTACTAAAAGATTTAAGAAAAATCACCGGATGAATGGTTCGTTTTTCTGGGATAAAAGCCTGAAATTGCCTGTGTTTTATTAAGCTTTCTTCTTCCTTTGCATTGTGATATGGATTTGTTCCACTGTAATTACTGCAATGTTCAGCTGGCGAGTAACTACGATAATGTTGCTGTGGTTTACCATGATAATAGCTTGTGTTAGTGGTTGCACGTCGTGGTATGTGTTGTAGTCGTGGTGTGTTTTGTTCTTGTGTGTTTGTCGTGTGCGGTATGTGTGCGTCATACTCGAATGTATATTGGTTTCTGAACTGTACATTTTGACTGATATTTTCGTTACATTCAGACTGTGGTTGATCGGTGAGTTGTCTCATGGGTGCAGTGACGGATTGTACTGCGTCACTAATCAGCTGTTTGTTATTAGTGGTGTATTCCGCTACGGAGTCGTGCAAAATTGTTGATAAATTTTCACGTATGCATCTATCAGAATGTTTGTCTTTGTTCTCTACCCAATTATGAAATTCTTTATTAATATTTTGAAAATGAGCTGTGGCATCAGATTGTAAGATGTCAGTCAGGTGTTGTTCAACATCGTCAAATTTATTCTGCACGTCTGTAATTCGTTTTTCAAGGTTGTCGTGTACTGAAGGATATGTTTGAATTTGTTCAGTAAGAGCTTCACGCGTGACATTAAGGTTCTTTAATTGTGTCTGTAAAAGTGCTACGTCATTTGTAGTCTTTTCTTGTATCGTATTAAGCTTGGAAAATTTCGTACTGAGCTCAGTCATCTGTTTGGTCAGTGTGGCGTCTATAAGTTCCACACGTTTACATAAAGTGTCATTAAATGCCTTGATTGCTATGAGATCAGATTTAATTTCGTCATTTTGTGTCTTTAACTGTTCATTTTGTGTCTTTAAGGTTGCCATGTTTTCCGCGTTCTGCATCCTTAAGGTTGCCATGTTTTCCGCGTTCTGCATCCTTAAAGTTGCCATATTTTCTGTGTTTTGTTTCATTAGCATTTGTAACATGTTGGCAATGTTTACTGTTTGCAAAGTCTCTGCCCCCGCCGCGTCATTAGACGTGACGTCATGTATTAACATGGGCTCTGACTGAGACTTTGAAATTTTTGTGGTGGACGGCCTATTGTCAAAATTTCCGTTAACACTTGCATCAATATTTGATGAATCGTCACTACCGGTTGCTGTCGTAAAGTCATTTTCTAACATTTGTCTCTCGTCCGAGTCGGATTGCGTCTGAATAGTATGTCTTTGCTGTTCCATCTTTGCATATTGTTTTCTAGTTATGACCATGCCACACGTGATACATGTTTCAAGAAAATAATGTTTGACACTGGTTTTAAAATAAAATGCAGTTGAGCATGAATCGCTCGTAGCAACAATGGCTGTTTGTTAATTTAAAAATGTAAACTGAATATGGGATTATTGTTAATGGCTGCTGTCCATGTTACAACGTATCGAACAGAAGTCGGCCATATTTTTCACTCGTGTATTGGTATTGTTGCAGAAGTTATTGTTTAAGGAAAAGAACTGAGAATGAAATTTACCACTGAAAACTGCTACGCGCGAAAGAAATACTACAGAATCTACTGAAGAGCTAATACACTGAATTATGTGTCTGGTCAAGCCTGCCAATGCACAAATGTTGCGTCTTACCTTATTTTGCTGGAAGCTTCATTGCGTCTTCCCGCAAAATTTTAGAATTGGAAAATATCTTCAGATTTTTGTTATTTCTCATATAATCAAGTCCAGGTCCAGAACGTTGATTTTTCACATGAAACAAAGAGAACAGTGTAACAAATGACAAAATAACAAGTCCGACACGCAGTCGCCAATATAAAATAAATAAAATAAAATAAAATAAAACATTAATTATTAATTATGTATGATAGTGATTGGATGTAATTAATATTTGCTTATCTGGAACGTGGACGTTTAATTATTCGGTATCAGACGCTTGACAATGGCTTTTTCGTAAATGTAATGTTATTCGTAGTTGACCGTGAAATAAGACTCAAATAATCGGACTTCGTATTTAAATCGTTTCCAAAGACCGCTGCGGTAGGTGCGGACTCAAATCTAAATCTCAATATTAGAATAATTTGCCAGCCATGTCAATACGTCGTACAGAGGTGACTGTCTACTAAACATAAAAAGTTTACACAGTTAGTTAAATCAGATATATTCAACGAATAAGCCTACAGTTAAATAATTCTACTTACTTTCATAAATATAAATTCTTTACAGAATCGAGTGCCTAGTAAGATTGCAACTCGCAGTGTTCTCATGGTGCGTTTACACTGCGATTTGTATCGGCACATGTATGAGATACATGTATATGCGACTTTGCGACATGTATCGCGACTTGTATGAGTTGACAGGTACCAATTTCATACATGTATGAGCGTGCGTTTACACTGATTTGTATCACTGTGCGATGGCTTCCGACGACGATTTGGAAGGTTTCACATTTTTATGTGCTGGTACACTTGCTCTTTTGGAAGATGATAGGAAGAAAAGGCGGAGGAAGCGTAGATGGTGGCAGAGAGAGTTCTTCGCAAACGCGCTACTCACGGAGCTTACGCAATGCTCGTTCAGGAATTAACGCTAGAGTATGGCGCATATTTTAGAAATTATGTTAGGATGAGTAAGGAGGATTTCCGCGGTTTGCTATCTCTTGTTGCTCCTCTTGTGTCCAAAACCAACACAAACTTCCGGGAAGCGATTCCACCAGAGGATCAGTTGGCAGTAACACTCCGTTTTTTGGCCACTGAGGATTCCTTTTCGACGTTAATGTATCTGCATAGAATATCAAAAAGCGCCATATGCAACATTATTCTTCGTGTTTGCGAGGCCATTGTGCAAGTTTTATCCCAAGAAGTGAAGGTAAAAGTTTTATATATATATATATATATATATATATATATATATATATATATATATATATATCAGAGTATGTAATACGTCATATAATTTTTTCATGCATCTGGCACGTATATCAGTTTTTTGCTATTATTCCGGCGGCCTCGCGTGATTATGTTGACAACGGATGCTAATGCCGACAATCGTGTGTGAGACGTTGGCATTAGCAATCGCGCGACAATGCAAATGTTTTGTCATGAAATCTTCGTTTTACGAGGGCAATTACTTTTAACGAGCGGACGAGGGTACATACAAGTAACTGTCAACCAGGAACAGCAGCACAAATTTTCTACCGCGCCGTTGATGTTGCCAACATAACCACGTGAGGATGCTGGAATAGGAACTAAAATTTTAACGGCATATACATTTTGCAGCATAAATTTCTCAAATTTTGCTGAAATGGGTTAGCTTTTAGTTCTTTGGATCGACTGACATGCTTCACTCAGTAATACAATATCACAATTTCTGAGGACACTTTCTTCACAGTAAAGATATCCAACAACATTAATTTGTATTTAGTTTTAATAAGTTGTACTTGACGGCACATTACATGCATATTTCAACATTTATACATGTTTTAAAGAATACATAAATTATGATGCATTTGCATCTATTAGTTCATCGTTTGCCTCCTGCAAACATCTGTATGTTCCGTTCTCAAGTCTTGCCATAATTCTAGTATGACCATTTTCATAAAGAAATCTGAGCTTATTGGCGACCAGGTCACCCAAGTGGGTAAACTGGTCCCTTTTTCTGCCAACTTTTCTTGTCGCCAACTTTTCTTAAGGTCTGTAAAAGACCTTCTCGGTCTTCATCCAGGTCTCTCCTGGCTCTCTTCAGTGCACTTAATCTACCACTTCCACTCGGACTTGGAGTGGTACAGGGTGACACGGTTGCACATCCACTTTCATGTGGAGGCACAGAGATGACTGGAGTGGTTTCCACCTCCTCCATTTCTGTGGCATCGAAAGGGAAACTAATGCTTCCTTCTCCTTCACCATCTCCTTCTGTGGCTGGGGCTTCCATGACCTTTAAAATACATAACACATTTCTAAGGCAAAGTGAGCTATATGTTATACATACATTATAATCAAAGTATCTTAATGTATTTAGAACTTTTTGAGTGTCCATGCGTAAATTAAATTAAAAGAGTAACAATTTTCTTTCCAGCTTCCTGCTACTGCAGAGGAATGGCTGCAAATTGCCAAAGAATATGAAGAAAAATGGAATTTCCCCAGGTGTTTGGGAGCTATAGATGGGAGGCACATTGACATTGTGGCACCACCCAACAGTGGAACAGTTTATTTTAATTATAAAGAGCGCTTCAGCATTGTTTTGCTAGCAATTGCTGATGCTAATTATAGAATAGTTTACGCTGATGTTGGCACGCAGTGGAGGATTTCAGATGGTGGTGTCCTTAAAGACACCACATTTTACAAAATGTTAGAAACCAAAACTCTAAATATACCACCATCAACTCCTCTTCCTGGTAGGAGCAAGCCTGTTCCATATGTGTTCGTCGCTGACGAAGCCTTTGGCCTAGAGGAAAATATTGTGAAACCAGTTCCAGGTCTGCATGAAAAAAATAGTTGGCAACGTATTTTTAACTATAGAGCATGCAGGGCAAGAAGAGTAATAGAAAATGTATTTGGGATTATAAGTGCTGTTTACAGAGTGCTGAGGAAGCAAATGCTTCTCAGTCCGGAAAAAGCTGTGTTTATTTACATAATTTTCTTCAAAACAGAAAATCTCAAAGTTATTGCCCAGCAGGAACATACGACAGAGAGGGAGATGATGGCAACGTAATACCTGGGTCCTGGAGGGACACCCCTACTGTGCTGGAGCCACTGCCCAGAAATGGCCGAAGAATTTCATTGCTGAATGACAACAGAAGAGAATATGCTGAATGCTTCTGCAGTATTCAGGGCTCCATCCCATGGCAGTATGGAAAATAAGTTCCACATCATTGTTAAATGATGACATAAAGTAATATGCTCTATTCTTCTGCAGTATTCAGGACTTCAAACCATAGCAGTATGGAGAATCACGTTTTTCAGTGAAATTATAAATATTCACATTATGTAAAGCATTAGCACGAAAAAATGTTGCCAAATATGTGATTAATAAAATAATATAACAAATTTACTTACTGGTACTACTTCATGTGTGCTCCTATGAGAGAGTGGTTTGTAATTGTCTCTTATGAACTGCGTACTTTCAAAAGCATACCATGAAGTGTGGTACACATTGCTTGTAGCACTTCCAGTTCCTTTGCTGCTCTTCCTTTTCGCTAACTCGCAACTATATTGGCTTTTTAAATTATGCCAATTGTCCTCACATTCCTTCCTTGACACGTTAAATGCCTTGGCAACATCCTCCCACTCGTCGTACCTTTTCTGAGTGTTCTTGTAGTCTCGTAGTTTCACATCCCATATACAGGGATGCCTGCGCACTGCCTCTTATAAAATGCAGTGTATTTTGTTTGGACCGAGAAGTCATGGCAAATTTTAAAGTATTACACGCGGGCACAACACACGACACAATACACAAATAACTACACAACAAACGACAGTCGGCACCTCCAAAACTCAAACAGCCGCCAAAGAGCCTGGTACTACGCATGCGCTAATCGTCAAAATAAGCGGCAGGCGACAAGACGACAGGAAATAATAGTACTGCGCATGCGCGAGTTCTTCAAATGTCGCTCATACATGTCGCGTATATGGCCAAAAAGCGATATACAAAATGTATACGCGACATGTATGAGCTCGACGGTCCGCATACAAGTTCCGTGAATTTTTGTATGAGGTGATGTATCGCGACATGTCAAATTGACATGTCGCTCATACATGTCGCGATACATGTATCCCAGTGTAAACGTACCTTTATATAACATCAAATATGGCGGTGTGCCAGTCAATGAAATATACGTGCTTCCCGCACCACTTGCCCAAGACCTCTCCTTCTTAAAGAAACATAAGAGTATCGTAATTGTGTTTTTGTTTTATCAGCGACACAGCGCTGCAGTTCTGTGCCATAGGCTTTATTTATTTGTCACAGATTAATTATTTAATTAAGATTTCGCGTTTCCGAGGAAACTCACGCACGGCATGCAAATGTGCCTTTATATGCTGTAGTATACAGAGAAGTTGCAGCATTAGAAAAAATGCAGGAAGATCTGCAGCGGATAGGCACTTGGTGCAGGGAGTGGCGACTGACCCTTAACATAGACAAATGTAATGTATTGCGAATACATAGAAAGGATCCTTTATTGTATGATTATATGATAGCGGAACAAACACTGGTAGCAGTTACTTCTGTAAAATATCTGGGAGTATGCGTGCGGAACGATTTGAAGTGGAAGGATCATATTAAATTAATTGTTGGTAAGGCGGGTACCAGGTTGAGATTCATTAGGAGAGTCCTTAGAAAATGTAGTCCACCAACAAAGGAGGTGGCTTACAAAACACTCGTTCGACCTATCTTGAGTATTGCTCATCAGTGTGGAATCCGTACCAGACCGGGTTGACGGAGGAGATAGAGAAGATCCAAAGAAGAGCGGCTCGTTTCGTCACAGGGTTATTTGGTAACCGTGATAGCGTTACGGAGATGTTTAGCAAACTCAAGTGGCAGACTCTGCAAGAGAGGCGCTCTGCATCGCGGTGTAGCTTGCTCGCCAGGTTTCGAGAGGGTGCGGTTTGGATGAGGTATCGAATATATTGGTTCCCCCTACTTATACCTCCCGAGGGGATCACGAATGTAAAATTAGAGAGATTCGAGCGCGCACGGAGGCTTTCAGACAGTCGTTCTTCCCGCGAACCATATGCGACTGGAACAGAAAAGGGAGGTAATGACAGTGGCACGTAAAGTGCCCTCCGCCACACACCGTTGGGTGGCTTGCGGAGTATAAATGTAGATGTAGATGTACCAACGTACGGAATGTAAGTTTCAATTGATAGTTTATAAAATCGACACTCAGAAAATATTTTAACCACTTTGTAAATGTCTGAAAATAATCCTTGAAAATCGGGACAAATTGCTTGCTTTTTTTGTAAAAAAAAGTCGGGACAAATTTTTGAGCCTCAAAAACGGGACAATCCCGATTAATCGGGACGTATGGTCACCCTAAGCACAATGCACCTAATATGTTTTGGGCGTGTCCTGATACTTTTGTTCACGTAGTGTGTGTGACAATTTACTGGACCATTCTTTTTAATTCCCTTCGGACAGTCATTGTGGAAGCTGGACTGCTGGTAGCACTTTCCAACCTACGAGTGATTCCTTCCTCTTAATTCGTGCGATGCTCTACAGCCATCTTCGCAATGCCCGGCAGTCCCTATCCGCCAGTACATGACGTCTGCCTTGTCTTGAGTTTGCTTTGGTAGTTTTCAGTTCACAATCGCATCACCAGCAGTTGACTTGAGCAAGCTTAGAAGGACCGAATTGTCCCTGATGGTTTGTTGATCAAGTGACATCCAGCTACTAGTCGACATTCGAATTGTGCTCTCCTGACCGACTCATTGTGCTGTTACTGCTTCCTTACTGACATCACAGTACTGCCCTGCTCCTTTTATACAGGTGCTTCCACCTCTCGTGAGGTACAGTGGTGAACTCCTCATGACATAGGGGCCTTTTGGCCAGATAGTGTATTGTATCGCTATCGCAGACAACGGCATGTGGTCATATCTTTTACACACATGTATTCGCTTGTTTGTAGTAACATCGGCTGAGGAAATAAATACAGGGTGGGGTACTAAAAATCTTGAATATGCTTACCACCTGTCGTCAGTGAAAAATGTAAGATTCCTGGGCTGCACGTCGTGTTATGTGTGTTGTCACTGCTGGCGTAGCATAAGTTCCAAAAGTCAACCAGACCCGTTTCTGATTCCCACTGAACTGTAATTTCCGTTAAGCCTCAACCTGGTTTTCGGTTTCCAGAGAGTGATAACCAGCAACCAGTTGCCGAGTGCTTCCACGGTGTGCGGACATTTGCCACGGCGTACATTTGCCACGATTTTACCTGCTCCGAAGGGTTGGGTCCCTTATCTCCCCCTCCTCCTCCTCATCACTGTCACGCAGTAAAGTTACTTACTGAGCCTTTCCACTGGTTTACTTAACATAGAACCAGAACCCCTTTGGATTTTCCGCCACATTTCTAGAGAGATTTTCGTTGTGCAAACTATTAAATGCATCTCGCATTGAAATCAGCACCAAATTTCGTGCCTCAGTAAAACTTCGCCAATTTTGGAGATTTTGCGTTCGCCTAAATTATACGTGCCTTTTATGGTGCTCCTGCAGCAGCTTTCTGTCGTGTTTTGTGTACCATCGGGGATCAGTTCCGTCTCATATTAATTTATTTGGTATGAATCTCTCGAGTGCTGTTGATACTATTTCTTTGAACTGAAGCGACATATGGTCTTCACTTACATAGTTTGGAAGTATTGGACACTGTCTCTTAGAAATACGTCAAGCGAATTTTTAGCTGCTTTTCTAAATATATATATTTCGCGTTTAGTTTTGGTGAATTTCTTTGTTACGGAATAGAGCCTCGCTCGACTGTGTGTTCACTAATCCCTGTATCCGTCGTGATGCTCAGGATTACTTGTGGCTAAGAGGTCAAGTGTGTTTTTGTAACCATTTACAATTTGAATGGCCTCGTGAACTAATTGTTCAAAATAATTTTAAAAAAGCATTTAAAACAATTACGGAAGTTGTTTTCTATCTACAATAGGGTCCAAAAATATATTTTTGTCAACATACGGAAGGTAGATTGTAGTCACTGCCAACTATAATTGTATGAGTAGCGTACCTATTTGTGATGAGACTCAAGTTTTCTTTGAACTGTTCAGCAACTGTTTCATCTGAGACCAGTGGTCGGTAAAAGGAGCCAGTTATTAAGTTATTCCGGTTGTCTAATATAATCTCTGCCCACACTAAGTCACAGGAACTATCTGCTTCAATGTCACTTGTGAGCTAAAACACACATCACATTATTTTTCCTTAAGTTGTGCTTCTTGTTTCTCTTGTAGTGCAGATAATTACAATTGCTGCTTTTCCCTCCAAAACCTAGGTTGCTTTCTCTGTGACCCTGTAAATACCAGAACCAAACAATGTAGAATAACAACGTACGTTACAAGCATAGCATTCTGTATTACTTCATTTCCTTATTTCTAACATTTTAAAATTGTACGTCGACTTTAGATGACATGTCAATCGTAGATGTTCTTATCTCTATTTAGTGAACGTATTTTCAGTCATGAACATTCGCATTCTCTTTACAACGTTCCTTTCTTGTTGCTCCCCTGCCGACGAACTGTTTCTATCGCGATCAGTAAGCGTGAAAGGAAGCTACCGTACAGACAGAGGACTCTATATTTATACTTGGCAGAACTAATTACACACTGACATAATCGTCGGTATTGCTTTCGTGTCCCAAAAGTTATAAATATATCGATTTCGGAAAAGAAGCTCTGTATTTCGCCAAGATGTCGAAGAAGAAGGCCCCTTGCGTACTGGTTATATGGAGTAAGATGTGGAGACAGCGGTTTGAAAGCGGACAGAAAAAGTACGAGGAAGGGCGTCCCTTACCTGATGTATCGCTACTCAAGCTACCTGGCGAAGGGGAAGTGTGGCAAATGTCCGGCGTGGCAAATGCCCGGCGTGACAAATGTCTGGCATTCGTTTCCACTCTTCCCGATCTGAGACGGCAGTAAATCTACGACACATGTAGCACGCACCTTTGGCCATAGCTTGTAAATAGTAGCCAACAAGTGTAGAGAATTCCATCGAACGATTACTTATTTTGACTAGTTTTCTCACTTGTGCAAGATCATTGTACCGACGTCTGTGAAAAGGTGTACGTTAGTATATTTGTCTCTCTATTTTTTTATTTATCGATTGCCGCTGCGTCTGGTTAGTTGAAACAGTGTCCCGTGGAAACACGACATGCAGTTAGTTACTAACAAGTTGGCGAGTGCCTCGTGCCGATGTTGCGTCGCTCCAGCGCAAGTAAATTATCAGTGTCACGTTTGTACTCTAAAGATATTGCCTCTTTTATTTGGTCGAGTGTACACAGTCTGGAAATAGTTTCCTACATTGGCATTTCCTGGTTCCAGCAACAGTACGAAGTAGATGCAATTCCTTACTCACCATCTTTTTTCTAATTTTTTTTTTTTTTAGTTCCTGGGCCCCGGAGAGATGTGTCCTTTTAGGGGACTGAGGTCATTATGCAAATGTAGGCGAGAGTTATGGGCCGGGAAGACGGCGTCAGCGTAAATCTGGCCGGAAAAGAGGAGGAGGGCGAGGGAAGAGGGGACCGAGGCCCGGGTCGCGGAGCGGTCACTGCGGGACCCGCGCTGACGCCCGCGGCCACGACCAGTACAGCCGGTGTCCAGGTGGTCGGGCCACTTGTCAGCGCGTCCCCCGTCGACACGGCCACACCGCAGCCCCTCTCGCTGCCCTGTTGCCGACCATCCGCACCACGTGCGGCCGGCCTGGTTAGCTGGTGGCACTCATAAATATGCGAACCGCTCCTAAGGCGGCGCGGACCCTCTTCCTTTGTGAGCGCAGGTCAGTACCTCCTCGTGCAGCTGGCTCGCCAGCCCGCCCGCTAATGTATGACGCACGGCGAGCCCGACGGTCGGCACGCCGGCAGCTCTGCTGCGAGTGAACTGTGCCACTGTCCCACATAGATACACTTCCAACGTGCGGTGTGGCTCATAATTCGTCTTCCTCTTTGGTTATGTGAAAACCAGACCTGTTGTACGACGAGACTCTGCAGGGCCACAGGACACGCTTCTACATCTCAGTCCCCCCGCGGGTTCGGGGGTAAGAATAGGCCCGCGGTATTCCTGCCTGTCGTCAGAGGCGACTAAAAGGAGTCTCAAACGTTTCGGCCTTCTGTGATGGTCCCCTCTTGGGTTTGATCTCCTTTTTTCCAAATTTCCGTTGTTAGTGCGTGCCATTTGGGGAAGGACACCTTACGTGGTGTTTATCTATTGGTCCATCATGCACCACCATCTTGCATGTTACCTATTGTCGTGTGGGGGGGACTACACCCAACATCTTCTGGGTTGTCTCCTTCTCGTCTTGTGCGCAATCTTCTTAGCGCCCACGACAACTGTGGACCCTTTCAACACCTAAAATCCAGCACGGTAGCCAGTCCGTTATGGTGGGGTCGTCATGTACCCTCTAGGTGGTAGCCCCTGGCCACGCAGGGATCGCACTACAGATGCCAGAGCTGTTTCCTCCCCATGCATGCCAAGGAGTATGTGCCCATCTTGTCTGGGGCACAGGGACTCCGGGCAACGGGATATCGGCCAGATACCCATTGCTTTGGCTGGGTGGCGCCCTTGGGGAGAGCCCTCGTTCGGAGTAGGTGGCATCTGGGCGGATGTGGCGCAATGAACCGCAATAAATCACACCAAGCTGGTGGTCGCACGGCCACCAGCGTCTCTAAGCGAGGTAGAGTAGACTTTGATGCTGCGCAATATGACCCTCAGTCGTTCCCCTCGTTGGCTGCGCCATGGGAGGGACGCCGATCTAGTGCCAAGCGGGAGCCTTCCGTACCGCAAGACCTTGTCTGCAGCAGGACTGATGGTGACTCCTTTCTTACGACGAAGCCTCTGTTTTTTGTGGAACACCTGGAGGATAAGTTTGGGGAAGTGGCGGGGTTGTCTAAAATGAGGAATGGGCCCATCCTCCTCAAGACGTCCTCCCCAGCCCAGTCCCGAGCGTTCCTCTTGTGTGATAAGCTGGGTGACGTCCCTGTTACCGTCACTCCCCACAGTAGCTTAAATATGGTCCAGGGGATTATTTACCATCGTGACCTCTTGCTACAATCCGATGACGAGCTGAGAGCCAACTTGGAACGACGTGGTGTACATTTTGTCCGTCGCGTACATAGAGGACCCAAGACTAACAGGGTGGCCACCGGTGCCTCTATCTTCGCCTTCGAGGCTGATGTCTTGCCCGAGAAGGTGAAGGTGATGGTTTACCATTGCGACGTCAAGCCATACGTCCCTCCCCCAATGCGGTGCTTCCAGTGCTGGAAGTTTGGCCATATGTCCTCCCGTTGCCCATCCAGCGCTACATGTCGAGATTGCGGACGCCCCTCTCATCCCAATTCTCCATGTGCGCCTCCGCCTGTATGTGTCAACTGTGGGGAGCACCACTCTCCATGCTCGCCGGATTGCCCCGTTCTTCATAAGGAGCGGAAGATCATGGAATTTAAGACCCTGGACCGGCTTACTTATCGAGAGGCAAGACTGAAATATGAAAGGTTGTATCCTGCTTCCATTCGAATATCTTATGCTGCAGCCACGTTATCGTCGCCCACGCGAGCGACGGTTGTCGCCTCATCTGTGCCGCCTTCAGTGGGGCCTCGGGGCCGTGCATCTCTGTCTGCCCCCCTCGTGCCTGGGGGCAAGCCTTCCTCTGTTGCCCCCTTAGCAGTTGGGGGCAAACCCTCTTCTGTCGCTCCCCCCACGCTTACTTCGGGAGTGACATCTCCTCCAAAACCGGGGGGCTCGATCCCTCCCCCTCCTTCTCCACCGGCGTTGCCTCTGCCAGTTCCTCTCTCGCGGAAGGGGTCCCTCGGGGCTCTCCCTTCCTCCGTTTCTTCTCCTACCCAGCCGGATGTCAGCCAGTGGCTGAAGGTTCCGCCACCTGCTGGTCGTAGGGCTTCTGCGTCGTCGTCAGCCTCTGACGCTCCTTCAGAGAAGCTCTCCCAGCCCTCTCACCCTAAGGGCCGACGTGAGAAGAAGGAACGGAATGTGTCCAAGAAGAAGGACGTTTTGGCAGTTTCAGTACCGCCTGCTGTACATAGTCCTGGCTCCGGGGATGAGGTGGAGATCCTCGCCTCTGCCGCAGATCTCACCCTCACGGAACCCTTGGGGGCCTTTCCTATGGACTCAGCTGACTCTCCCCCGGTGGCGACAGTTGGCTCTGAGGCGCCGTCTGCCTCTTAGTCGCATTCGTGCCCTCCCAGTCCCTTCCTGCTTCCATTCTCCAGTGGAACTGCGGCGGTTATTTCCGCCACCTGCCTGAGCTCCGGATGCTTCTGAGTGTTTCCCCTGTTCTCTGCATTGCTCTGCAGGAAACTTGGTTTCTGGCAATGCGGACCCCCGCCCTTCGTGGTTATCGGGGATACTATAAGAACCGCGCTGCCTGTCAACGAGCATCAGGTGGGGTTTGCCTTTTTGTTCACCACTCTGTCTGCAGCTCGCCAGTACCCCTTCTGACGCCTTTAGAGGCAGTCGCTGCCAGGTTTGAGCTCTCGCCGGCTATTACTGTTTGCTCTGTTTACATTCCTCCGGATGGGGAGCTCCCCCGATATATCTTGGCTGCGCTGCTGGCTCAACTCCCGCCACCTTTGCTGCTTCTGGGCGATTTCAATGGCCACAACCCTCTATGGGGTGGGACTGTCTCCGATGACCGCGGTCGGGCCGTGGAGCATGTGTTGGCTCAGCTCGACCTTAGCCTCTTGAATACCGGTGCTCCCACGCATTTCAGTGTGGCCCATGGCTCTTTCTCGGCCATCGATCTCTCTCTTTGCAGCCCCGGGCTTGTCCCATCCCCCCACTGGAGAGTGCATCCTGACCTGTGTGAGAGTGACCATTTTCCCATGTATTTATCACTGCCCCAGTGTCATTCTTCTGGGCGCCTGCCCCGCTGGGCTCTCCACAGGGCTGACTGGCCGGCTTTTACTTCTGCTGCAACCATTGAGTATCCCCCACAGGGTGACATTGACGAGGTGGTCTGTGTCTTAACCACATCCATCATTTCGGCGGCCGAGGCTGCCATCCCCCGCTCTTCTGGACTCCCTCAGAGGAAGGCTGTATCCTGGTGGTCGCTGGAGATTGCTGAGGCTATTCGCGACCGTAGGCGGGCTCTCCAGCGTCATAGGCGGCACCCGTCTCTGGAGACCCTCATTGCCTTTAAGAGGCTCCGTGCCTTGGCCCGTCATCTTATTGCCCGGCGTAAGCAGGAGTGCTGGGAGAGGTATGTCTCATCCTTGGGCTCCCATGTCTCCCCCTCGCTCGTGTGGTCCCGGATCCGGCGGATTTATGGATACCAGACCCCTATGGGTGTACCTGGGCTCTCCTTGGACGGTGCTGTCTGCACGGACGCTGCCGCCATTGCTGAACTGCTTGCCGCGCACTTTGCTAAGAGCTCCGCAACTGCATCTTATCCCCCCACCTTTCGCTCTCTAAAGGAGCGAGCCGAGCGGACGCCTTTCTCATTCCACACGCGTCGTTCTGAAAAATACAATGCTCCTTTCAGCGAGAGGGAATTCCTCGCTGCCCTCGCCGATTGCCCTGATACAGCACCAGGCCCAGACTGCATCCACGCACAGATGCTGAAGCATCTCTCCAGGGACTGCCGGAGACACATTCTCGTGATATTTAACCGCATTTGGAGCGAAGGCGTGTTCCCGTCGCCATGGCGAGAGGGTGTTATTGTCCCCATCTTGAAGGCCGGTGCGGACCCACTGGCAGTGGACAGCTATCGTCCCATTACCCTCACCAATGTATTGTGCAAATTGCTCGAACGTATGGTGGGGCGGCGTTTGTGTTGGGTCCTTGCGTCGCGCGGTCTCCTCGCTCCGTCCCAGGGTGTCTTCCGTCGGGGCCGGTCTGCAGTGGACAATTTGGTGCGGCTGGAATCTGCTGTCCGTACGGCCTTTGCCCGACGTCAGCATCTCGTTGCTGTATTTTTTTATCTACGGAAGGCGTATGACACCACACGGAGGCATCACATCCCTGCTACGTTACATGACTGGGGTCTTCGTGGTCAGCTCCCGGCTTTTCTTCAAACCTTTTTATTGCGCCGCTCTTTCCGGATGCAAGTGGGTGCCGCCTCTAGTTCATCTTATATGCAGGAAAATGGGGTCCCACGGGGCTCGGTGTTGAGCGTCTCCTTATTTCTTGTGGCCATTAATGGTCTGGCTGCAGCCGTGGGGTCGTTGGTGTCTCCTTCTTTGTATGCCAACGACTTCTGCATCTCCTTTAGCTCCACGACTACAGGAGTCGCCGAACGCAGGCTGCAAGTAGCCGTTCGCAAGGCAGCATCATGGGCTCTGACTCACGGTTTTCAGTTCTCTGCAGCCAAGACTCGAGTTATGCACTTCTGCAGGCGTCGGACGGTCCACCCTCATCCTGAACTTTACCTCGACGGCCAACTGCTTGAAGTGGTGGAGACTTGCCGCTTCTTAGGACTTGTGTTTGATGCCCGGCTCACGTGGGTTCCTCATCTTACTCAGCTGAAGCAAAAATGCTGGCGGCACCTCAACGCCCTCCGCTGCCTTAGCCACACGTCTTGTGGTGCAGATCGCTGCAAGCTGCTGCGATTGTACGGAGCCCTTGTGCAGTCCCGGCTTGATTATGGGAGCCGGGCCTATGGGTCTGCATCACCCTCAGTGTTGAAGTTGTTAGACCCCATACACCACTGTGGGGTTCGGCTTGCAACTGGCGCTTTCCGTACGAGCCCCGTGGATAGTCTACTGGTGGAGGCCGGGGTTCCCCCGCTGCGGATTCGCCGCCATCGACTGCTCGCCGACTATGCTGTCCACGTGCATTGCTCGCCCGGCCATCCCAATCATCGCCTGCTTTTCCCTGCCATGGTCCTCCATCTGCCCGAACGGCGACCTAGGTCTGGGCTTCCCATAGCTGTTCGCATCCAGTCCCTGCTGTCCGAACTGGGGTCATTCCCTCTTCTGCCTCCCTTCCGGATCTGTGCACCTACGCCTCCCTGGTGTTTGCCCCGGCCGTCTGGCCGTCTGGACTTGGCACAGGGACCCAAGGACTCGGTTCCGCCTGTGGCCCTCCGTCGCCGTTTTCTTGCGCTCCTCGCCTCATTTTCGGGCTGTGAGACTGTCTACACTGATGGTTCCCTGGTTGATGGTCGCACTGCCTATGCTTTTGCTCACGTTGCCCATGTTGAACAGCGCTCCTTGCCGGCTGGCTGCAGTATTTTTACTGCAGAGCTGGTGGCCATATTGCGCGCTCTTGAGCATATGCATTCCTGCTCAGGTACGTCCATCGTCATCTGCAGTGACTCCCTGAGCAGCCTCCAGGCCATCGGCCGCTGCTATACCTGTTCTCCTCTGGTGTCCTCTATTCAGGAGTCTGTTTCCGCCATAACCCGCTCTGGTCGTTCGGTGGTCTTTATTTGGACGCCAGGTCACGTTGGCATCCCGGGGAACGACCATGTCGACAGGCTGGCCAAAGGGGCGATCGACGCCCCAGATTTGGAAATCGGCCTCACGGCTCGCGATCAGCAGCTGGTGTTGCGCCGTAAGGTGCTTGGGATGTGGACTGCTGAGTGGCGTGGCATGACATCCCCGAATAAACTGCGGGCTGTTAAGGAGACGACCGATGTGTGGCTCGCACTCCTGCTCTTGCAACAGCAGGGTAAGGATGTGATTTTCTGCTGGGTTCCAGGGCACACAGGGATTCCTGGAAATGAACTTGCAGATGCGGCTGCCGAGGAGGCTTGCTCCATCCCACCTCCTGCTTGCTGTTCCGTCCCCCTGCAGGCCATTATGTCTTTCGTGACTCGGAAGGTCATGCGTTGGTGGGAGGCTCAGTGGCTGGACGTGAGGGATAATAAGTTGCGAGCGGTGAAGGATTCTGTCCGACCGTGGCTCACCTCCTTCCGACAACGACGCGCTGAGGAAGTAGCCCTTACACGGCTTAGAATAGGACATTGTCCTTTGACACATGGTTTTCTGTTACGTCGTGAGGAGCCACCAACGTGTCAGACATGTGGGGCACAGTTGTCGATACGGCATATTTTAACTGAGTGTGTTTTATATGCAGGTTTGAGGGAAAATTTCAGTTTCCCACCAGACCTACCCTCTCTTTTAACTAATAATGAGGCCAGTGTCACTAGAGTTTTACGTTTTTGTGTGATGTCTGGCCTTCTTCCCAAAATATTGGGATTGAAGTCTTAATGTGCTGTCCAGTGGTTTGGTCACCCATTATTTGTAAGCGGTCACTCAGCCACCGTTACTTACTTTTCCCTGTTTGTACTGCTATTTTATTTTTAGTTTTATCTCCCTGTTTTGATGTGCTGTGTCCAATCTTGCAATTCGAACAATACCACTTCTCTCACGATTCGGCTCTGAATTGAACTTTTGGGAACGGGCGCTGATAACCTCGCTGTTGTGCGCCCTAAAACACTAATCATCATCATCACCGATGTGTGGCGCTCCTCCCTGCGGGCTTCTCGCAGGGACTCTGTTATCCTGTGTCGGCTCCGCATTGGCCATACATACCTGACGCATGGCCATCTTTTGCGTCAGGAGAATCCCCCCCTGTGTCGGTGTGGGTCCCGGCTGACGGTCACCCACATTTTATTGGAGTGTCCCCGACTGCACACCCTCCGGCAGTCTTTTAATCTCCCGGGCATTTTGCCTTTGGTTTTAAGCGACAATGCCTCCATGGCGTCCTTTCCGTGGTAGTCCTTTTTATGGTTCCATTTAGGGAGGTCCTGCTCCTTTCCCATTGTGTGTCTCTTGTCCTCGAGTCTCTCATATTTGGTTGCAGATTTTAGTGTGTAGTCGGTTGGTTGACTCTTTCCCTTTTTTGTTGTCGTGTCAACCAGTCACCGGCCAACTTCTATTCTTCTGTTTCCTTTTGTCTGGTGTTCATCTGTACTCTTCGTGTCTGTAGTGTTCGTTACCGCATTTGTGTTCTTTTAGGGCCTGGGGGGGAGTCTCCTTCCCCTTGAGGTTTTACCTGCTTCGTGCATTTATGTCTCGCCTGTTTTTGGAATGGGGGACTGATGACCTTAGCTGTTTAGTCCCCCTTAAACATCCCAACAACCACCACCATCTACATCTCTGCAATTCGCCATTACATCTACATCTACATACATACTCTGCATACCATACGGTGGAGGGTACCTCGCACCACAACTACCATCTTCTCTTCCTGTTCCACTCCCAAACAGAACGAGGGAAAAATGACTGCCTATATGCCTCTGTACGAGCCATAATCTCTCTTATCTTATCTTTGCGGTCTTTCCGCGAAATATCAGTTGGCGGCAGTAAAATTGTACTGCAGTCAGCCTCAAATGCTGGTTCTCTACATTTCCTCAGTAGCGATTCACGAAAAGAACGCTTCCTTTCCTCCGGAGACTCCCACCCGAGTTCCTGAAGCATTTCCGTAACACTCGCGTGATGATCAAACCTACCAGTAACAAATCTAGCAGCCCGCCTCTGAATTGCTTCTATGTCCTCCCTCAATCCGACCTGATAGGGATTCCAAACGCTCGAGCAGTACTCAAGAATAGGTTGCTCCAGCGTTCTATAAACGGTCTCCTTTACAGATGAACCACATCTTCCCAAAATTCTACCAATGAACCGAAGACGACCATCCGCCTTCCCCACAACTGCCATTACATGCTTATCCCACTTCATATCGCTCTGAATGGTACGCCCAAATATTTAATCGACGTGACTGTGTCAAGCGCTACACTACTAATGGAGTACTCAAACATTACGGGATTCTTTTTCCTATTCATCTGCATTAATTTGCATTTATCTATATTTATGTATATTGGAACACGTGAGTCAATACTGACCTTACGACTTATTTTAGAAGAAAGATTAAGGAAAGGCAAACCTAGGTTTCTAGCATTTGTAGACTTAGAGAAAGCTTTTGACAATGGTGACTGGCATACTCTCTTTCAAATTCTAAAGGTGGCAGGGGTAAAATACAGGGAGCGAAAGGCTATTTACAATTTGTACAGAAACCAGATGGCAGTTATAAGAGTCGAGGGGCATGAAAGGGAAGGAGTGGTTGGGAAGGGAGTGAGACAGGTTTGTAGCCTCTCCCCGATGTTATTCAATCTGTACATTGAGCAAGTAGTAAAGGAAACAAAAGAAAAATTCGGAGTAGGTATTAAAATCCATGGAGAAGAAATAAAAACTTTGAGGTTCGCCGATGACATTGTAATTCTGTCAGAGACAGCAAAGGACTTGGAAGAGCAGTTGAACGGAATGGCCAGTGTCTTGAAAGGAGGGTATAAGATGAACATCAACAAAAGCAAAACGAGGATAGTCGAATGTAGTCGAATTAAGTCGGGTGATGCTGAGGGAATTAGATTAGGAAATGAGACGCTTAAAGTAGTAAATGAGTATTAGTATTTGGGGAGCAAAATAACTGATGATGGTCGAAGTAGAGAGGATATAAAATGTAGACTGGCAATGGCAAGGGAAGCATTTCTGAAGAAGAGAAATTTGTTAACATCATGTATGGATTTAAGTGTCAGGAAGTCGTTTCTGAAAGTATTTGTATGGAGTGTAGCCACGTATGGAAGTGAAACATGGACCTTAAATAGTTTGGACAAGGAGAGAATAGAAGCTTTAGAAATGTGTTGCTACAGAAGAATGCTGAAGATTAGATGGCTAGATCGCATAACTAATGATGAAGTATTGAATAGAATTGGGGAGAAGAGGAGTTTGTGGCACAACTTGACAAAAAGAAGGGACCGGTTAGTAGGACATGCTCTGAGGCATAAAGGGATCACAAATTTAGCATTGGAGGGCAGCGTGGAGGGTAAAAATCGTAGAGGGAGACCAAGAGATGAATATACTAAACAGATTCAGAAGGATGTAGTTTGCAGTAAGTACTGGGAGATGGAGAAGCTTGCACAGGATAGGGTAGCATGGAGAGCTGCATCAAACCAGTCTCAGGACTGAAGATCACAACAACAACATATTTAGAGTTAGCTGCCATTCTTTACACCAATCACAAATCCTGTCCAAGACATCTTATATCCTCCTACAGTCACTCAACGACGACACCTTCCCGTACACCACAGCATCATCAGCAAACAGCCGCACATTGCTATCCACCTTATCCAAAAGATCATTTATGTAGATAGAAAACAACAGCGCACCTACCACACTTCCCTGGGGCACTCCACGTGATACCCTCACCTCCGATGAACACTCACCATCGAGGACAACGTACTGAGTTCTATTACTTAAGAAGTCTTCGACCCACTCACATACTTGGAAACCAATCCCATATGCTCGTACCTTAGTTAGGAGTCTGCAGTGGGGCACCGAGTCAAACGCTTTCCGGAAGTCAAGGAATATGGCATCCGTCTGATACCCTCCATCCATGGTTCGCAAGATATCATGCGAAAAAAGGGCGAGTTGCGTTTCGCAGGAGCGATGCTTTCTAAAGCCATGCTGATGCATAGAAAGCAACTTCTCTGTCTCAAGGATATTCATTATATTCGAACTGAGAATATGTTCGAGAATCCTGCAACAAACCGATGTTAAGGATATTGGTCTGTAATTTTGAGGATCCGTCCTTCTACCCTTCTTATATACAGGCGTTACCCGCGCTTTTTTCCAGTCGCTCGGAACTTTACGTTGGGCAAGAGATTCACGATAAATGCAAGCTAAGTAAGGAGCCAATGCAGTAGAGTACTCTCTGTAAAACCGAATTGGAATCCCATCAGGACCTGGCGATTTATTTATTTTCAACCCATTCAGCTGCTTCACAACCCCAGGGATGATTACCACTACGTCCTCCATACGGGAATCTGTACGAGACTGAAACGGTGGTATGTTTGTACGATCCTCCTGCGTGAAAGATTTCTCAAATGCTAAATTTAAAATTTCAGCTTTCGTTTTGCTGCCTTCCGTTGCCAGGTCAGACTGATCAGTGCCTGGCAGAGGGTTCATCGAACCACCTTCAAGCTGTTTCTCTACCGTTCCACTATCGAAATGCGGCGGGAAGAGCGAGCACTTACATCTTTCCGTGGGAGCTCTGATATCCCTTGTTTCATTATGGTGTTCATTTCTCCTTATGCAGGTGGGCGCCAACAAAATATTTCAGACATTGAGGAGTAAGTTTGTGATTGAAATTTCTTGACAAGGTGCTACCGCAATGAAATATTGTTTTAATGATCGCCGATTCGTGTATTATATCCGGGGTATTCTCTCCCCTATTTTGCGATGATACAAAACGATCTGCCCGTTTTTTAAGTTTTTCGATGCCCTCTGTCAACTTGAAATTCCTAGATATTTCCTCGGATTGACAGTATTTAACTTTGTGTGATTTGTCTTGTAACCGAAATGTAACTGATTTCTTCTGTTTCTCGTGCGTACACCGCGCTGTTGCTACGGTCGCAGGTTCGAATCCTGCCTCGGGCATGGATGTGTGTGATGTCCTTAGGTTAGTTAGGTTTAAGTAGTACTAAGTCTAGGGGACTGATGACCTCAGATGTTAAGTCCCATAGTGCTCAGAGCCATTTGAACCTCGTGTGTACGACCTCATAATTTTCCTTACTCAGAAGCAACTGTCACTCTTTGTACCATACATATTTCGTGTCTAAGTCATTTTTCAATTGGTTTTGAACTTCTGATGTCTTTACTAGACAGTAAATGACAGCACCATCTGCAAACAATGTAAGAGGATTGCTCAGATTGTCTCCTAGCTCGTCCATGAAGATGAAGAACGGTACAGGGCCTATCACACTTCCTTTGGGGGACGCCAGATATTACCTCTGTTTTACTAGACGACTTCCCGTCAGTTGCTACGAACTGTGACCTTTCTGGGCGGAAGTCACGAACCCAGTCTCACAACTAAGATGATATCCCGTAGATAGGCAGTTTGGTCAGGACTCGCTTGCGAGGGAGTGGATGTAAACTTTTATGTCTAATACGTTTGCAAAATTATGTTATAGATTTCCTTGTTTAAAATGTTGCGTAAACAGCTAGAGGGCGTGAAAATGTGTTTAATTCCAGTTCTGTAGTGGTTATCCCGTTCCTTCTTGCCTCATTGTAATATACGCCAACAAACGGCTTGGAGGCCTGAAGTCATCGGCTGTACTTGTCGCTGAGCCCCTGATTGTAAGTGTGACTTGCCAGTTAATTCAAGCTTGAGTCTGCCTTTAATTCTCATGGTCTCTTTTCGTGAAGAGAGACTTTTGGTTCAAATGGCTCTGAGCACCATGGGACTTAACATCTGCTGTCATCAGTCCCCTAGAACATAGAACTACTTAAACCTAACCAACCTAAGGACATCACACACATCCATGCCCAAGGCAGGATTCGAACCTGCGACCGTAGCGGTCACGCGGTTCCAGACTGAAGCGCCTATAACCGCACGGCCACACCGGCCGGCAGAGACCTTTGTTACGAGAGTCAAAGATAAGCTGCTACTCTTTGGTATGTTCTTGTAAGGGCTTCATTTATAACTGTTAAGACACTTAGTTATTTAGTGCGTTTTGTTAACAGCACTAACTTGTCTCAGACTGCGGCCGATTTCTCTGTGCCTCACGGGCGCTGGGTCTTGTTGATGTTACGCGCTGTTTTGTTGTTTGTTAACTTGAGCCGTGGGGCGGGGGATTGGCGTGAGCACAGTATTTCAGGCCGTTTGTTGGAACGGGCAACTTAAGTTCTCTTGTGTATTTTACGTCCTTTATTCTTATTCAGATTGCACCCTTTCCCTCACGTCTTCCTTATTGGAGTTTTAGTTTTAAGTAACTGTACTTTATCAGCTTTCTCTCACCCATCAGGGATGCATAGTTTATTAGAAGAAGTGTCTTTTAACTTGCTTTGGCCTGAGCTGCCAATGTACTGCTTTCACCTTGTATCCTCTAGAGGCACTGCAGTGTTGTTTATGTAAAAAAAAAAAAAAAAAAACCTGCTTTAACAGTGTATTTTCTTCTTTTCTTGGTATATATAACTGTTTATGTTCCTATAGCATAAGGTGTTGCCATTTAAGAAACTTTTGATTGTGAGCTTGACTGTAGGAATTCCTCCGGTCAGCAACATAACTTGGTCGATTACAGACTGAATATGGGAATAGGCTCCAAGGTTTCACTTTTACCATTTTCTCAATGTGAAACGTAACTGTTCTTCATTGTGTGTATATCTCTGTTATACATTTTGACATATTTGCCCTTTCGTTGTTGTTTGTTAAGAGGGAGTCTGACGAAACTGTGTTTAATATTTTTTGTTGCTATTTGAGTAAATGCAATCGAACGACAAATGATATTATTATTCTGGTCTGCCTCCTAACGCTTCCTTGTCCTTCCGTCCCACGTAAGGAGGTTATCAAATTGTACTGGGGAATTAAAGTAAAAAATTGGTTTATTGGAAGAAAACTGCAGGAGTAGGGCACTGGAATGCATGAAAGAGACCAAAGAAATTCTGAGACGCGTCCCTAGATTTGAAGTTGGCCTATTGTCTCAGTACGATAGTTTTGCAGAGATAATCAGGGCACTTACATGGGAGATTGTTAGACAGATTGTAAAACGATATCCCTGAATCGCATGTTTTGTGTACAGGTATAAGAACGAAATTCAAGCGATTACGAGACATAGAGAGGCATACTGGCAATAGTTTCACCCTCAGCACTTAGATAATGTATATGGGTGAAGATGCGCTGCTTTTGATGTTACAGCCATGAATGAACATAACATTAACATTATTGTCGTTCGAATTAATGTATGGAAATAACAAAAAGTACATTGCGTGTGCTGAAGTATCCCTTTAAGCACATACAATGGAAGCAAACAACTCGTAAGAGAGTAGTGCTAGTTAATCTCTCCAAGTCAGTTTAAAACCCAACGTTTTTTTTCCCTTCTCGGAGCAGACACTGTCAGCTGTAATCATACTGTTTAAAGAATCTGTGCCAAGAAAAACGCGGGAGATTACTTCATGCGGTACCGGGAAGCGCAAGCAGCTGACGATTGCTGGGAAGTAACTACCACGCCCTTTACTGGTGTTAGCTAAGTATATGCACAGCTAGCTGGTATTACATCACGTCAAGCGGCGTACTCTATTGGGAGCGTATTTAACGTATCAGCTACGTGATTATCTCCGTTCGATAAGCACATACATTGTACGGCGTTAGAGGTGAAAAAACGAACCAGCTGAGCATTCGCCTTAATCGATTTGGAGGATCCACAGAATACATAAATAAGGATGGCCATCATTATTAGTGTAAGCAGTAAATGTAGTATATACACTGCTCAGTCACTTTAATGAGACCACCTGTCAAAAGCTTGAACAATCACCTTTTGCAATGCGGACCGCTGGGGAACAGTCGATGGTTTCTGAAAGGTATCGACAGGTATGTGGAGCCACGCCGACATCAGTGTCGTGGCCAGCTTCGCCGCTAGGTTTCTCGGTTGAGGATCCATGACACGAACAACTCGATATAGGTAGTCCCACAGATTCTCGACTGTGTTCAAATACGGTGAGTTTGGTGCACGTACATTCGAGCTGCGTGGCATGTTGCATTGTCCTGCTGGTAGATGCCATCGTGCCGAAGAAAAGCGAACTGCGTGTGGCGTAGACATGGTCCCCAAGGGTAGATGCGCAGCTGTGTTGAGCCACTGTCCTTCCAGGCTGACATCACCCAGAAAATGCCACGGATACATTCCGCTGAACATAATGCTCCCTCCTCCGTCCTGTTGTTGCTGGGTGTTTGCTTTCAGAAGTCAGTGTTCTACATGCCAACGGTCATCTGTCCGAAAGAGCATGAAACGTGTTTCGCTGAAAAGGCCTTTTATTGCCAATCAGTGGACGTCCAATTACGTGAAACTTCCTGGCTGATTAAAACTGTGTGCCGGACCGAGACTCAAAATCGGGACTTTTGCCTTTCACGGGCAAGTGCTCTATCAACTGAGCTACCCAAGCACGACTCACTCCCCATCCTCACAGCTTTACTTCTGTCAGTACCTCGTCTCCTACCTTCCAAACTTCTACTTGCAGAAGTAAAGCTGTGAGGACGGGGTGTGAGTCGCGCTTGGGTAGCTCAGTTGGTAGAGCACTTGCCCGCGAAAGGCAAAGGTCCCGAGTTCGACTCTCGGCCCGACACAGAGTTTTAATATGCCAGGAAGTTTCATATCAGCGCACACTCCGCTGCAGAGTGAAAATCTCATTACGGAAACATCCCCCATGTCTTCGCAATATCCTTTCTTTCAGGAGTGCTAGTTCTGCAAGTTTCGCAGGAGAGTTTCTGTAAAGTTTGGAAGGTAGGAGACGAGGTACTGGCAAAAGTAAAGCTGTGAGGAGGGGCCTGAGTCGTACTTGGGTAGCTCAGTTGGTAGAGCACTTGACCGCGAAAGGCAAAGGTCCCGAGTTCGAATCTCGGTCCAGCACACAATTTTAATCTGCCAGGAAGTTTCATATCAGCGCACACTCCGCTGCAGAGTGAAAATCTCATTCTGGTCCAATTACATTACTGGCGTACAAATTCCAGGCATCGTCGAAAATGAACAGCAGTCAGCATGGGTTCGTCAACGAGGCAACTACTTAGGAGGCCCATACGCAGCATGGTTCACCGAATGGTTGCTGAGGAGACATTGTTGGTTCATCTGGGTGGACAGTTGCTCAACAACTGCATGTCTGTTCGCCCGTACACATCGCCGCAGCCGTTGTTCACACCAGTCATCTACCATCCACGGTGCACCACATTACCTCAGTGCAAGTTTTGGATACCCCCATTTTGCCATGCACAGTATACGCTAACTATGGCGGCAAGCGAACAATTTACAAAAGTAGTAGGTTTCGGAAATGCTTCCAACCTTGGCTCGAAAGCCAATGATCATGCCCTTTTGGACGTCAAACGCTCTGTTTCCGCATTACGACAACGACAACACTATTTTCCGTGCCCCCCCCCCCCCCCCCCCCCTCAATACGCCTTGGATACCCTCCACTGCTAGTGCTGCCGCCTGCCGTCCGTGAGCGGCTGTTGCACGTTGACATTGAGCATAGGTGTTGGTCAAATTAATCTGTACGTGAAAAGTAGATGGAATTTATTTACTTGGGGGAACTGATGAAAGATCTGTAAAACATCGAGAAAATACACTACTGGAAATTGAAATAAGAACACCGTGAATTCATTGTCCCAGGAAGGGGAAACTTTATTGACACATTCCTGGGGTCAGATACATCACATGATCACACTGACAGAACCACAGGCATATAGACACAGGCAACAGAGCATGCACAATGTCGGCACTAGTACAGTGTATATCCACCTTTCGCAGCAATGCAGGCTGCTATTCTCCCATGGAGACGATCGTAGAGATGCTGGATGTAGTCCTGTGGAACGGCTTGCCATGCCATTTCCACCTGGCGCCTCAGTTGGACCAGCGTTCGTGCTGGACGTGCAGACCGCGTGAGACGACGCTTCATCCAGTCCCAAACATGCTCAATGGGGGACAGATCAGGAGATCTTGCTGGCCAGGGTAGTTGACTTACACCTTCTAGAGCACGTTGGGTGGCACGGGATACATGCGGACGTGCATTGTCCTGTTGGAACAGCAAGTTCCCTTGCCGGTCTAGGAATGGTAGAACGATTGGTTCGATGACGGTTTGGATGTACCGTGCACTATTCAGTGTCCCCTCGACGATCACCAGTGGTGTACGGCCAGTGTAGGAGATCGCTCCCCACACCATGATGCCGGGTGTTGGCCCTGTGTGCCTCGGTCGTATGCAGTCCTGATTGTGGCGCTCACCTGCACGGCGCCAAACACGCATACGACCATCATTGGCACCAAGGCAGAAGCGACTCTCATCGCTGAAGACGACACGTCTCCATTCGTCCCTCCATTCACGCCTGTCGCGACACCACTGGAGGCGGGCTGCACGATGTTGGGGCGTGAGCGGAAGACGGCCTAACGGTGTGCGGGACCATAGCCCAGCTTCATGGAGGCGGTTGCGAATGGTCCTTGCCGATACCCCAGGAGCAACAGTGTCCCTAATTTGCTGGGAAGTGGCGGTGCGGTCCCCTACGGCACTGCGTAGGATCCTACGGTCTTGGCGTGCATCCGTGCGTCGCTGCGGTCCGGTCCCAGGTCGACGGGCACGTGCACCTTCCGCGTACCACTGGCGACAACATCGATGTACTGTGGAGACCTCACGCCCCACGTGTTGAGCAATTCGGCGGTACGTCCACCCGGCCTCCCGCATGCCCACTATACGCCCTCGCTCAAAGTCCGTCAACTGCACATACGGTTCACGTCCACGCTGTCGCGGCATGCTACCAGTGTTAAAGACTGCGATGGAGCTCCGTATGCCACGGCAAACTGGCTGACACTGACGGCGGCGGTGCACAAATGCTGCGCAGCTAGCGCCATTCGACAGCCAACACCGCAGTTCCTGGTGTGTCCGCTGTGCCGTGCGTGTGATCATTGCTTGTACAGCCCTCTCGCAGTGTCCGGAGCAAGTATGGTGGGTCTGACACACCGGTGTCAATGTGTTCTTTTTTCCATTTCCAGGAGTGTAGTTAGTGCGACTCCTTATCAACGAGAATGCAGTAAAAACATACAAAAAAGTGTAATTAAGTTGACACTGAGCAGAATAGTTCGTAATTTACTCAATGTGCTAACACAGCGTGACAACCGGACGGAAAGTTCCGCTCTTGCGCTGGTGAAGCTCTGTATGTAACTTTTTATGGGTTTTAGGTTTCTACCAGCTGGCATTGTAGTGGGATCCTATTTTTACGCATATCTCTTATAAAGTTGTCTTTACTTTTCTGTTAGTAGGGGAATGTGTATGCTCTGCAGAAAAACGAAAACGTTAGGGATTTGATCTATAATATGTGAGTACATTTGCCAGCACAGCAAGGAAAACTACGTTTAGAACAGAATTTTCTTCGAAGAAATAAAACTGTACTATAGATCACTCGAGGTAATTAAATAGTTTAGTAAAACATAATTATTTAAAAAGGTAGTTAAAATTGATGTGGTTCATCCATGTGTTGGGCCACATACCTCCCAAATTCAGCTATGGCGTTGTAACATTCTGCCTCTATTTGGCTCCCTTCTCACATATCACGAGTACGTGCGTCGATGTCAGTTCTGGCATGAACTACATCACATTATTATTGCGATCCACAGTGAGTCTGTAGTGCAAGCCCATGACTGATATGTTGGCCTGATTGCAGATAAAGTACTGCCTTTCTTCGAAGTGATACTTGGTGGGCGAGGATGGTGGCCTATCACTCGGGCTCTCTTTTCCGTCTGGGAATGGTGCCCAGTCTCATTTGATAGTAAACTGAGTGGTCCTGTTCTGTACGGAGCAGAAGCCTGGGATGTTAGAGCGAAAAAAAAGAAAAAAAATCTGCTTGCCGCTGTGGCGGATTACTTAAGTCGAAACTCAAGCTGAAGGATAAGAAATGACATAATTCGACAAAGGATTATAAGGATGGGTGGATAGGGATAACTGTGACGACATTCAACGAAAATAGCCATGCGAACAGGATGAATGAAGAAAGGATACCAAATAGGATAACACGATAGAAACCACCCCAGCACCCACGAAAGCAACTGGAAAAATGATGTGGAAGAGGGAAAGGAAGCAAGGAATATGAAAGTTGAGGAAAGTCAAGACAGTAGAAGATGGTGGCTGGGAATGGAGAAGTGGCACCAGCCGAAGATAATATTCGAGAAGAAGAGAAGATTACTTTCGCAAATCAACAATACAAGTACAAACGTGGGGCCGATTTGAGTGGGTGCAGAACCAACTCAGCAACTGGGAATGTTGGGAAGCTGAGATGGTGGTGGTGGTGGTGGGAGGGGGCTGGGATTGTTGAGGGATATAAACTCTTTTACATCACCACTCGATAGAATCCCTGTTACGTGGATGTGTGAGTGGGTGATGAGATGTCGGCATAATGCATCGATGTCCTGTGAGGTCTCTCGTGGTGATGCATGACCGTCGGGTGACAGCTGGCGCTTCTGATCTTCGTATACCCCAATCTTTCAGATGGCTCTCGGAGCAATTTACCTTGTTCCTCGACCCACGCTTCCTGGTTAATCCTCAAAAAAATCTTCAAATGTGTGTAAAATCTTATGGGACTTAACTGCTAAGGTCATCAGTCCCTAAGATTACACTCTACTTAGCCTAAATTATCCCAAGGACAAACACACACAACCATGCCCGAGGGAGGACTCGAACCTCCGCCGGGATCAGCCGCACAGTCCATGACTGCAGCGCCTAAGACCGCTCGGCTAATCCCGCGCGGTGCTTAATCCTCATCCAGGTAAAACACCACAGTGGTATTGTCCTCGTGCATACCATCTATTATTTGTGGAGAGTAGCTCACAGGAGAGGTGCGTCATTGTTATATTTGGAACCTGACGTCAGCTGAGGCAAAGGCGATCGGATGCTTAAACATTCAAGCAATGGACCGAAAGTGACAACAGACATCGGAATGAATGGAAAGAATGCAAGCATCCAACTCAAAGCCTAAAAACTGTTTCAAAAATAGGCTGACTTCTATCGAGAAGGCAAATTTAGAAAGCTTTATGCCAAACAGTACGCAAAGCAGCATGGCACGTGAGAATCTTCTGGAAGTATCTCCAGAATGTGAACTTCAAATAACTTCTGAATCAGGACACGCCGTATGAACTCAGAATGACCTCCGAAAGATTTCTGAATGTTCCAGTTGGTCGATTCATCCAACTCCTTCGCTTTCTGACTGATTCATCTGACTGTACACTGCAGCTCAGTGATTCTCATACCTCACTTCCTGCTGATCGCTCATTGCTCCCAAGGCTGCCTCCGCTTGACAATTTTTTCATTTTCCAACACTCTCTTCTTTAGCATACGAAACTTACCATCATATCGTTTCAATCGTTGGCGAACTCAGTTTTCAATGGTACCCAACGAAAGATCGAATTTGGGTAACCACCCTTCCCAGTCTTCATTCATGGTGTCAAACTCTCCTACCTTCCGAGCCGAAAAGTCCCTGGGCAGTGTCTGGCTTATAACATAGGACTTCCTGTGACTCCTCATTGTAGCCCTTCCTTCGGTTGGCTGTCGGTGTTCTAGACTTACATGTTGCATTTTTTTGTGAAAACCACTGAGGATTCCTACTGGTGATTCTCTGCATTCCTGCGTTGTCAAGAAGGCTGGAGCCCAACAAGCAGCCCATTTGTAATGGGAAAAGTCAAGTCTTTGCTGAAATGTCCTAGGGCTTGGAGCACAGAGGCATGCCTGATCTGTCATTCAGTCTTTAAATGCGATACTCATTTCAGAGCGAATCAAGCACTTCAGTTAAAATGTACCTACCAGTCTTTTGTGGTTGTCAGGAAACTACCGTTATACTCAGGCACGGATTAAGTGGACTCCTTTTGTCCTGAGCGTCTGGCTGTGAAATATTGCAACAGATACACTCATTATGCTAATATGTGGGTAAAAAGCAACGACCAACCGGACGTGCCCAAAAAGAGGTATGTTCAAAATACTGAATAAGTATGGAGTAGACTTTATTACTTTGCTATGTCGAATAACACGGCTATGTTGCCTGACGCCAGTGATATTGTTCTTGGCTATATGGTACTGGTTCTAACGTTACGTGTATTTAGGCGAGATAATCGGCCGTCCGTTGTCGGTACTAGATAAGATGAATTTGTTGTATGACCGAGCACTGGGGACAGCCTCAGGGCCGTTAAAGAGTCGCGGCCGATCCAGAGGTAGCGACCATCGTGGCGACCACAGATTTGGGCACAAAGGCTTGGCCAGAAATGGGAAAAAATCCTGTACAGGGAATTTTGATGCTTAAGAGGACAGACAATGTTCCAAGAAATGGCAGTGTATCAGGCAAGCTTAAATATGGCTTCTTACAGTTCTTTGAAAATCTATAATAATGAACAGTCAAATATTAATGCAAATCTGAATACATCTGCGGTCTCAGAAAAGTGGCACATTCAGTGACTCAACAACATTTCAATATTTTTAAAACTACAAAAGTTAATATTTCACAACGAGCCTCTGTACAAACAACTTTGAAACTCCTCGTGCGATTTCACCATGTGATATCTCAGATGACAGTATTGCAGTATAGCTATCATAGTGGGATGAGGTGGATACGACGTCACTTTTAATTCATTCAAGATGGCGCGCCCGCCCCTTTTCCCCCCTGGTGTGATGTGGCAATGGCGCACTTTTGATATCAAATTAATTGGCTGTAAATGAAATTGATTAATTAATTACCTCTCTCCCTCCTCCATGGAGCGTGGGATCTGGAGAGGGTTAGTTGCCATTGATCGAGTGCTACAGAGCAGCTCTAGCACGATGATACTGAACGAGCTTCTAAACTAGTAAGAAGTAACTGTTGAAGTAAGCAGGAAATCTCTCTCTTGCCTTCATGCAATCCAAAATGTAAGAGAAGTATGTACACTTCAAATTGAACAAAAATTAGTCAAGTCTTTCGTCCTGCCAAATCCTGATGTCAAATTAATTGGATGATTAATGAAATTGATTAATTAATTACCTCCTCCCCCTCCCATGAAGCAGGAGGGGGCTAGTTGCCATTGATCGAGTGACAGAGAGCAACTCTAGCCAGTCTCGTCAATAACTAGTGGTGATAGGGTAGATATTTTCGCATTAGCACTAGAGAATTTCTCCAGCCAGTCGATCCAATAACCCTATGTAGGAGGATGGGTAATATTAATAGCACACCAAACTATCAATTTCAAGTACAAATGAAATAAGTGACACAGTCATACTAGAAGAAGAGATTCAAACAGCCATCAATCAGATGGAGGACGAAAAAGCTGAGAGACCAAATAAAATAGAAGCAAAGTTATTTAAATATATGGAAGAAAATCATGCAAAATGATTAACCCAAATTTTCAATCAAATTTATGTATCCGGAAACATTCCACTGAAGTGGTTGAAATCTGAGTTCATGACTCTGCTCAGAAAGCAAAATGCAAAACAATGCGGAGATTATCGTATGATGAGCTTAATGAGCCTTATCTTGAAATCATTAAGAACATGTACTGTAATGAAACAGCGGTGTTGCTTATCGATAGGGAACAGACTGAAATAGTCAAAATTCTCAGGGGCGTAAGACAGGGATGTTTTTTGCCACCCATACTATTTAATATATATACTCAGAATTCATAATTAGAGGATATCTGCAAGACGTACAAGAAGGAGTTTTGATGAATGGAATAAGATTAAAGAACATTTGATTTGCTGATGGTACTATTGTACCTGCTGACACTATTCAAGCATTGCAATTACTAATGGATAAAATTGTAAGAATTAGCCCTCAGTATGAGCTTGAAATAAACACCACGAAGACAAAAATCGTGGTCGTAAGTGAGGAAAATATTTCAGGAGTAAACTTAAACTAAGGAACTCAGAAATTGTAAAACAATACATATACTTCGGAATCATAGTGAATGAAAATTGGGACAACTCGTAAGAAATCAAGATTCGCATCGGGAAAGCAAGAAGTGTGTTTCAGAAAATGACTGCTGCTTCAAAAACTATAAACTAACTCTAATCAGATTTTTGAACTACTATGTATATTCTGTCCTCCTACATGGAGTAAAGACATGGACCTTAAATAAAAACAGCGAGAAGAAGCTGGAGGCCTTTAAACTGTAGCTATACAGGCGGATCCTGAGAATACCTTGGACCCAGAGGGTGACAAACGCAGAAGTTTTGAGAAGAATGAACACAACACCTAAATTAATGAAGATATTGAGAATATAGGACATATCATGCTTAATACAAATAGATATGATTTGATACAAAAAAAAATTCAAGGGAAAATCAACAGCAAAAGAGGTCATGGAAAAAAGAAGAATATCTTGATTTGATAACCCTAGATGCTGGTTCAGTGCGTCGTCAGCAGAGCTATTCCGTATTGCTACCAACAAGAGAAGAGTCGCCATAAAGATCATCACCACCCGACCCGGACAGGCACTGAAAGAAGAAGAAACAGTCTCTGAAGTGCGGCGGAGTAGCATCCTGCAGATCTACAGGTGAGTAGCTGCTAGGCGGAACATAAGAATGGGTAATAATATTAGGACAGCGACCCTCTATCCCAGTGCTGTTATTTTTTTTTTTCTTTATTGTAATTTCGTCCCTCTGCCCCATGTGGGCAGGGGTGAGCTGGCAGCGGCACATTGACGCCGCCGCAGTGAAAACAAATATAAAACAGAAAAATGAAATGCACAAAACACGGAGAACGTAAACGGGGGATATTGTGACAAGTTAAGACCGCAGAAAGCATTGATAAAAATCACACTGTTTGAAGACATTCTGGAAACGCCGGCGCCACTTACAACACGAGGTAAACGTAGGTCACAGCATGAAATCAACGCGGCACAAACACGTTGTAAAATACTGTACTTGTAACGGAACACCAGTGGTAATAAGCAAGCACTTCACGAATTAAAACGGACCTGCCAAAGGGGGCGAGGGGGGGGGGGGGGGCTGGAGGGAGGGAGGATGGAGATGAGAGATGCAGTACTGCTATATTTTTTTCCCTTTATTGTTATTTCATAGCCCCGCCCCATTTAGGCAGGAGTGGGCTGAGTGTTGCTAAAATTCCATGCTTCCTAAATACAGGAGGGATTGAAAAACACTTTTACCTATTTACGAGTCGCAAGTCGCATCCTAGCCAACAGAAACGTGCGAAAACCATACTACGACATATTTTACGAGTGCAGTGCTCATTATGTTACTTGAACACGGCGTCTCAAGACGAATAAGCTAGAAGTCACCTCCAGTCTAGACCAGCACCGTATACCGGGAGTATTGTGTACCTGAAGAAACTACCAGACGGAGCCTGCCAGGTCGCGACAGGCAAAACCGCGATTCCAGTCGGCCGAGGTCTCGTGATCACGCGTGCCCCTGGTCGCAGACTGGCGTTACTAACTTCTGGCATACTGCGGGACAAGCAGGCACGGATTGGATGTAGAGTTTTAACTGCAATTCCACCCCCAACATGAACTCCACAGTTAAAAAATCCACTTTTACAAGACGGGGACCAAACTGCTTGGGGTCATCGCTCCCTAGGCTTACACACTAATCTAACGTTCACTATCTTACGCTAAGGACAACACACACACCCATGCCCGAGGGAGGATTCGAATCTCCGATGGGGGTAGCCGCGCGAACCATGGCAAGGCGCCTCAGAACGCACGGCTACCCCTCGCGGCCCAAGACGAGGGTATTGTTGTCTGTATACCTCGAATTTCTCACGCGAAATGTAGATTCCTCCCTTTTATGCACGTTATTTTCGAAGACGAAATCGGAGCACACACGCGTTTTCAAGTCGCTCTAGTATCGTTACTTGTTGATTCTTAGTGAGAAAATGCTGTACAACAGTACGGCATGGACTACATTTCCTTTAAGTATTCTCTCATTGGTAAAAATTCTCTTCACATCAAGTTAATACCGGTTATGTCTTGCCTCACAGGATTAGAGTATTAAACTCATTTTTGGCTCATGGTAAAGTGCTAAGAGCATGCTCTACCTCTGTCGCAGGATGCCTCCTCGCATTCGAACTGTCTTAAGGTGGTCAAATGCCCCGTCACCAACGAAGTCTCTTAAGCAACACAGCGGAGTTGTAAATATCTGGTTAATACTACGTAACGCTTTACCAATTCGGTAATAAATTTACAGGACATCCGGCCTGTAATTGAAAAAGTGTCATGATGATCTCTGCTTTAGCAAAAGATTCCGGAATAGTCCCCTATTCAGATCTCCAGGAGGGGACTGCGAAGAGAGAGGTTACCATGAGAAAAAGATTGAATAATCAACTAAATAATAACATTCTACGAGTCGGGGCGTGGAATGTCAGAAGCTTGAACATGGTAAGGAAACTAGGAAATCTGAAAAGGGAAATGCAAAGGCTTAATCTAGATATTGTAGGGGTCAGTGACGAGAAGTGGAAAGAAGACAAGGATTTCTGGTCATATGAGTATAGAGTAATATCAACAACAGCAGAAAATGGTATAACGGGAGTACGATTCGTTATGAACAGGACGGTAGAGCAAAGAGTGTGTTACAGCGAACACTGCGGTGATAGGGTTATTCTTAACAGAGTCGACAGCAGACCAACACTGAAAACGACAGTTCCGACGTCGCAAGCTGAAGATGAAGAGATAGAGAAAATGTATGAGGATACTGAGAGGGTAAAACAGTATGTAGAGGGAGATGAAACTCTAATAGTCGTGGGGGACTGGAATGCAGTTGTAGAGGAAGGAGTAGAAGGAAAGGTCACAGGAAAGTATGGGCTTGGGACAAGGAATGAGAGAGGAGAAAGATTAGCTGAGTTCTGTAACAAACTTCAGCTATTAATAGCGATTACTCTGTTCAGGAATCACAAGAGGAGGAGGTATACTTTTGAAATGCCGGGTGATACGGGAAGATTTCAGTTAGATTACATCATGGTCAGACAGAGATTCCGAAATCGGATACTAAAGCAGATGTAGACTCAGATCACAACATAGTAATGATGAAGAGTGGGCTGAAGTTTAAGACAAAAAAATGGTTCAAATGGCTCTGAGCACTATGGGACTCAACTTCTGAGGTCATTAGTCACCTAGAACTTAGAACTAGTTAAACCTAACTAACCTAAGGACATCACACACATCCATGCCCTAGGCAGGATTCGAACCTGCGACGGTAGCGGTCTCGCGGTTCCAGACTGCAGCGCCTAGAACTGCGAAGTTTAAGACATTAGTCAGGAAGAGTCAATACGCAAAGAAGTTGGATACGGAAGTATTAAGGAATGACGAGATACGCTTGAAGTTCTCTAAGGCTATAGATACAGCAATAAGGAATACCTCAGAAGAGGAATGGACATCCCTAAAAAGGGCGATAACAGAAGTTGGGAAGGAAAACATAGGTACAAAGAAGGTAACTGCGAAGAAACCATGGATAACAGAAGAAATAATTCAATTGATCGATGAAAGAAGGAAGTACAAAAACGTTTCGGGAGAATCTGGAATAAAGAAATACAAGTCGCTGAGGAATGAAATAAATAGGAAGTGCAGGGAAGGTAACCCGAAATGGCTGCATGAAAAATGTGAAGAAATCGAAAAAGAAATGATTGTCGGTAGGACTGACTCAGCATGCAGGAAAGTCAAAACAACGTCGGTAACATTAAAAGCAAGTGTGATAATATTAAGAGTGCAACGGGAATTTCACTGTTAAATGCAGACGAGAGAGCGGGTAGATGGAAAGAGTACATTGAAAGCCTCTATGCGGGGGAATATTTATCTGATGTGATATAAGAAGAAACAGAAGTCGATTTAGAAGAGATAGGGGACCTGGTATTAGAATCAGAATTTAAAAGAGCTTTGGAGGACTTAAGATCAAATAAGGCAGAGGGGATAGATAACATTCCATCATAATTTCTAAAATCGTTGGGGGAAGTGGCAACAAAACGACTATTCACGTTCTTGTGCAGAATGTATGAGTCTGGCGACTTACCATCTCATATCCGAAAAAATACCATACACACAATTCAGAAGGCTGCAAAAGCTGACAAGTGCGAGATCATAGCACAATTAGCTTAATAGCTCATGGATCCAAGTTGCTGTTTAGAATAATATACAGAAGAATGGAAAAGAAAATTGAGGATGCGCTAGATGATGATCAGTTTGGCTTTAGGAAAGGTAAAGTCACGAGAAAGGCAATTCTGACATTGCGGTTAATAATGGAAGCAAGACTAAAGAAAAATCAAGACACGTTCATAGGAGTTGACGACCTGGAAAAAGCGATCGACAATGTAAAATGCTGAAAGATGTTCGAATTCTGAGAAAAATGGGGGTAAGCTATAGGGAGAGACAGATCATATATAATATGTACAACAGTCAAGACGGAATAATAAGAGTGGATGACCAAGAAAGAAGTGCTCGTATTAAAAAGGCCGTGAGACAAGGATGTAGCCTTCGCCCCTACTGTTCAATCTGTACATCGAGGAAGCAATGATAGAAATAAAAGGAAGGTTCAGGAGGAAATTAAAATTCAAGGTGAAAGGATATAAATGATACGGTTCGCTTATGACATTGCTATCCTGAGTGTAAGTGAAGAAGAATTACATGATCTGGTGAGTGGAACGAACATTCTAATGAGTACAGAGTACGGATTGAGAGCAAATCGAAGAAAGACGAGGGTAATGAGAAGTAGTAGGAATGAGAACAGAGAGAAACTTAATATCAGGATTGATGGTCACGAAGTAGATGAAGTTAAGGAATTCTGCTACGTAGGCAGTAAAATAACGAGTGACGGACGGAGCAAGGACATCAAAAGCAGACTAGCAATGGCAAAAAGGACGTTCCTGCCCTTGAGAAATCTACTAATATCAAATATCGGTCCTCATTTGAGGAAGAGATTTCTGAGAATGTACCTCTGGAGTACAGCATTATATGTTAGTAAACACGGACTGTGGGAAAACCGGAACAGAAGAGGATCGAAGCATTTGAGATGTGGTGCTACAGACGACTGTTGAGAATTAGGTGGACTGATAAGGTAAGGAATGAGGAGGTTCTGCGCAGAATCGTAGAGGAAAGAATATGTGGAAAACACTTACAAGAAGATTGGATTGGATTGGGTTGTTTGGGGGAAGAGACCAAACAGCGAGGTCATCGGTTTCATCGGATTAGGGAAGGATGGGGAAGGAAGTCGGCCGTACCCTTTCAAAGGAACTATCCCAGCATTTTCCTGGAGCGATTTAGGGAAATCACGGAAAACCTTAATCAGGATGGCCGGACGCGGGATTGAACAGTCGTCCTCCCGAATGCGAGTCCAGCAGTTCGAATGCCAAGAATATAAGTGGCTACATCTGGGGATGATAGGCAGAAATTTCAAAACTAGGTATAAAGAACATGTGAGAAGCTGGAAGTATGAAAATAACTATTCTACCTTTGCTGAAAACCTTATAGGACAAGGACGTGAACCATCCAACCTGAAACAAGATATGAAAATTATCGGAGTGGCATTCACAAAGAGAATAACACACCTACACATTAAAAAGAAAGCACTCTCACAAAAAATGACACATTCGCAATAAGAAAATACACACAAACGCGCGCGCCACACACACACACACACACACACACACACACACCTGCGCTAGCGCGTTCAGGCACACTCAGAACAAATGAAAAATATCAATGAAAACACACAATACAAAAGACGGAAGATAAACGTAACAGCGACAGGTGGCAACATTATACACTGTGAACAAATACATGATGATAATGCAACAAAAAGTGCAATTGATGTGTTGTAATAAATGTGAGTGAAAAAATGGCTGGAAATCGTCCAGATGGAGTATTAGGACCGAATGAACACATCTCCAGGACCACACACATTGACTAGCAACATTGGAAATCGTAACACCAAACGATAGTTCAACCTCACGAAACTAGTGCAACAAAAGTTGTCTCTAATCCGAAAAACCAAAAACCATGAGAAAACTTAACATAGTAATGTATTTGTAACTGCTAAATAATGCATTATTATATACTGGATGAGTCAAAAAGGACTGCAGAACTTGGGAATGATGCAGATATTTATTGTGATAACTTGCAGAATCGGTGGATGTGTCATTTTGTAGCAAACAACCTCAAGTGCCATGTAAAACAGGTTCTTACAACTGAATTCTCAAACTTTGGAGACATGTATATCTGAAAGGATTGGTGAGAGCCCTTGTTTTTGAGCCAGGTTTACAGTTGAAACGTCCCCTTAGAAAAATTTATGAATGAATTGTGCTGATAAACCTCTCACATTATTTGATTTTCAAACAGCTGAGCAAAACTGAACGTACTCAGACATTTGTCTCTTTACTTATTCTGATCAACACTAAACTGACACACAATATTTTAAGCGCAACGTAATCTGACTTACAATAATCCCCACAAAAGAATGGCCCTGACTAACAATAACTTATACCTTTCATGAATCACTTACCTCAGAAAAATCTTCATTACTCGAACTACTGCAATACAGCGAGCGCCAATACTGCCAGCTAAATAAAAGATTCTAACTACTGAAGGCACTAACTACTGATAGGCATACTTAGCAAATGGAAGAATTTGACAGAGAACAAACAATGTATTTACCTTAATAGTGTTCAAAAGTCATAATATATATATCAGTTCGTGACATCCAGTCTTACAAATTTACTGTCTCTGATGGACACACGTCCAGATCATCCGCTCTCAAAAACTCCGCCATCTCTCTCCCCACATCCACCACTGCTGGCAGCTCACCTCTAACTGCGCAACGCTACGCGCTGTTAACATCCAACTGCCAAACACTATAATAGCAAATTCCAACAATGCAAACCAGCCACAGGCTGCACACAGCACACTCGGTGATTTTCATATAGAGCGCTACATGTCGTTACCAACATAAAAAGCTAAACAGCCTACTTACACAGTCAGCAACTCTCCATTTACGCTAACTTTAAAAATTGGTCCTGCGAGGAAACTGCGAGTGCGTTGATCGAACTCATTAATATTATAGTAAAATTAATGCTGCTCTTCTCGTATATTACAGAACGTAATATTCCGAATCGATGCTCCCTGGGTGTTGTGCACGTGGTGTGAGAGGAAAGCGTGACAGTTTGCGCCATTCTGCGCGCCGCCAGTGCGAGCGGTCGCTTCCGGTACTGACGGCGGCGGCGGCAGTCTCCACAGGAGCAGAGACTCTCTTCCCGGAGGAGGGTCCGCCGAAAATCAATGTCCGCCTTGATTAAATATAGACGCGATTCCGGAGCTCTTGCCTGCTCTGCTCCCTCACGGTTTTTGTTCCGCCCCCGCCTGCGTCCTCGCATCGCCACCCCTGCAGACGCCGCTCGCCGGCCGCCACGATTCAATCAGCCAGGCACGTACACTCGAGATGGGGGGCTCTCTGCTCTTTCGTCAGGCTGTTTCCTTCCCTGATATACGTGATCGCGCTTCTCGAGGTTGGTAAACAGCGACAGCAGAGCTCTGCCGAAGATACAGTACACACTGACGGAAAAAAAATCGCATCACCAAGAAGCAGTTGTGCGGGCGTGTTTCTACATCTGAAAGGTGATGTCTGTTCAAATTTCACTCTAGTGGCGTGAGAGTAGTAGCGCCAGCATGAAGATGCAAATCAGGTTTGCTTTACACCACACGCTGTAACGGCCGCAGCGTTAGTTGCCCTTGAGATTGGACGCGGTGGGTTAACGTTAGTCAAGAACGCCTTTAGGACTACAAAGACGCCATTATCAAAACCTCACCGGATATGAACGACGTCGCGTAACAGGGCTACGAGAAGCTGGACGTCCCTTAGGCGATACTGCAAAAAGACTTGGCAGAAATGTGACAACCGTACGTGATTGCTGGCACCGGTGTTCACGATAATGTACGATCGCAAGCAGATCGGGCTGCGGACGGTCTCGTGGTCCAACTGACAGGGGAAAAATGGTTCAAATGGCTCTGAGTCCTATGCGACTTAACGTCTGAGGTCATCAGTCGCCTAGAACTTAGAACAAATTAAACCTAACTAACCTAAGGACATCACACACATCCATGCCCGAGGCGGGATTCGAACCTGCGACCGTAGCGGTCGCTCAGTTCCAGACTGCAGCGCCTAGAACCGCTCGGCCACTCTGGACAGCACTGACAGGGGAGATCATAGTGTTCAGCCTATAGCTCCGGCGCATCATACTACATCTGCAGCAGCAATCTGAGCAGGAGCTGGCACCAGAGTGACACAACGAACTGTTGCAAATCGGTTCCTTGAAAGACAGCTTCGAGCTATACGCTCTCTAACGTGCATTCCACTAACCACCACCCATTTTCGACAAACGTGAGCTCTTTGGAGGGCGGAGTGAAGGTTTGTTGTTGTTTCTGATGAAACCAGTTTCTGCCTCGTTACCAGTAATGGCTGTATGTTGAATAGGAGGCCAGTAGAGGGCTTGCAGCTGACCTGTCACCTGGAGTTATGATCTGGGGTCAGATTTCGCATTACAGCAGGGGCACTCTCGTGGTTATCCCACGCATCCTGGTTACAGATCTGTACATCAGTCTGTTGTGCTGCCATTCATGAACAGCATTCCAGGGGACATTTTCAACAGGATAACGTTCTCCCAAGTACCGCTGTTGAAGCCCAACATGCTTTACAAAGTGCTGCTCTATCACCAGATTTTTCTCCAATAGAGTACGTATGGGACACCACCGGACGTCATCTTCAGCGTCATCCGTTGACAGCATTAACCGTCCCTTTCCTAATCGATCAACAGCAACAGGCGTGAAACTCCGTCCCAAAGACTGACATTTGAGGCCTGTACGATTCAATGCATACACGTATGCATGCTTGCATTCAACATTCTGGCGGTTACTTCGGTTATTAATGTACCAGCATTTCACATTACCAATGGTTTATCTCTGATCTTGCAATGTAAATCAGTTAAATATGTTACCTAGACGAATGTATCCCCGAAATTTCATTACTGTGTATTAATTATTTTTGGTTTTGTGTTTTTTTCCTGTCATTGTACGTACAACACTGTGGCGCATGTAAGCACAGTGGCCCCTTCTTCCGGATCTTAGCGGCTTTAGTATGAATGAGGACTAGTAAACTCTGTTGAACTTTCACTCGCTGACAGGTTCATCGAGTATTACTGTATTTCTCATATAAAGCATTATGTTGTTCCAACACAATTGGATTCAGCATTGTGCAATTATAACTCGAGGAAGTGCAGCACAAAACGACATTACGGTATTGGACCCGCCTTGATTCGAAAACTTTGTGTTATAACCCAAATTACTTTCGGCGGTAATTTGGCAATCATCAGCTTGCTATTATTAAAGAAACACGTAGGGCGTCCAGTGTAGATTTGCACTTCATTTTCTTTTGAGAGTCATTTAGAACCTCTATGCCCAAGCAGATACATACACTTTCTCAACACAGTCTGCATGACACACACTTGCACTGCCGTTTTAGTAACTTGTTTAGGCCTTTCTCGAATCACTTTTTCGGAGCCTATCGCACCCTCCGCAGGTCAGCTGTTCGCTCTGGACGTATACGAAATGATGTCTACGCAGAGGTTCCTTCATAGCACCGAGAAGGTGGTAATCAGAATGGGCCAAGTCAGGTGAATACGATTGGTGCGGCAGTATGGGGAACCCCATATCAACGATGGAAAACCCCGTAAAGTCCTACCGCACAATATAAAACAAACGACCAGGAAAATTGGCGAAATGAGTGCTCGTTCCCATGCGAGTCGGACAACCTCGACTGCCATCGCTCACATGGGGTTCTTAGTGAGTGCTTAAGAAAAAAGTGTAAATCAATAGGGAATGCCTTCGTATATGAAATATTGGTAGATACATAGTGAAATGAATTTATTTTAAATGTTATTGTGTTATTCTTTTCCTGATTTGTCTCAATGCAATATGTTTCCTCCCACTTCCCTTTAAATGTCACAACGTTGTTAAATGTTGTGCTCTCTCGTACAGTATGCCATCTGAAACATCAGTATCTATTGCTGTATGCTGTATGAGGATACATAATGTTACTATGTTGTGACATTTGAAGGAGAGATAGAGGGATAGGTACTAGTTAAACGCACCAACATGCAGCTAGTTCCAATACCGTCTGAGATAAACAAGTCATCGTGTATCTACCCATACGTCATGTCTAAATGAGGTGAGAAAATGCAAAGGATGAAGCAAGGATTATACTGTAGTGCTGACAAATTTTTGTTCTTGAGAATGGAACTATTAAGCTGGCAACAATTAAGATAAGGCGTTCACGACGGAGGGGTAAGGGGAAAAAAGAGTGATGAGGCTGGGGAAAAAGTAATGAAAGTACAGGGAAGGCTATGAGCACGGGAGAGGAAGTGGTGGCATTAATAAAAGGGCACAGGAATAGCTGCAGATCTGACGAAGGTTTTCTGATCTCCTACTGCCCTCCGTAGCCAAGGTTGCCCATGCATGTGTGGTCATGGTGGACATGGAGCTAGCAGGTTCGAACTGTTATGATCTCTAGACGGCCCATTTGTGCATATGTGCTTGTACGTAATATATTAGATTTTAAGTGCGTGTGCTTTTTTATACACGAATAAAATACATATTCCACCATATCTGTTTCACTCTATGAGTAATTAAAGCAACTGTTGTTCAAGAAAAGGAATTAGCTACACAATACGATTAAAGTGAACACATAAGTTACTTACTTACATACTTACTTACTCACTGGCCATACCGGACTCGAGAGTCCATTACCACAGCAACGTATTTTCGCCATCTGTCCCTGTCTTGGGATATTTCCTTCCATTCACATTCAATACCTAGGCTCCTCAAATCAGCCTTCACATTGTCCTCCCATCTACGCCCACAGGACGTTTTCCCTCTAAGTGCCCTACTAGTACTCTGCGCGCTGCCCTGCCCTCATCCATTCGAGCTACGTGACCCGCCCATCGCAGCCTACGTGATTTAATAATACTGATTATGTCAGGGCTTGAATAGAGTTCGTGAACCTCTTCGTTGTGCAGTTTTCGCTACTCTCCGCTAATGTCGTTCCTTTTTGCTCCGAAAATTTTCCTCAAAATTTTGTTTTCAAATACTCGAAACGGTTTTTCATTTTGCACAGCGAGAGACCAAGTCTCACATCCATACAGCGTAACTGGTAGAATAATAGTTTTGTACATTCTAATCTTTAAATTCCTAGACAATATCCGTGATGAAAGTAATCTGTTCAGTGAGAAGTAGCACACAATTCCCGCCCGGGAGTACCGCAGGGAAGCGTGATAGGACCTTTATTGTTTACAATATACATAAATGACTTAGTTGACAACATCGGTAGCTCCGTGAGGCTATTTGCAGATGACACGGTTGTCTCCAAGAAAGTAGCAACATCAGAAGACTCGTACGTACTCCAGGAGGACCTGCAGAGGATTAATGCATGGTGCGACAGCTGGCAGCTTTCCCTAAACGTAGATAAATGTAATATAATGCGCATACATAGGGGCAGAAATCCATTCCAGTACGATTATGCCATAGGTGGTAAATCATTGGAAGCGGTAACGACCGTAAAATACTTAGGAGTTACTATCCGGAGCGATCTGAAGTGGAATGATCACATAAAACAAATAGTGGGAAAAGCAGGCGCCAGGTTGAGATTCATAGGAAGAATTCTAAGAAAATGTGACTCATCGACGAAAGAAGTAGCTTACAAAACGCTTGTTCGTCCGATTCTTGAGTATTGCTCATCAGTATGGGACCCTTACCAGGTTGGATTAATAGAAGAGATAGACATGATCCAGCGAAAAGCAGCGCGATTCGTCATGGGGACATTTAGTCAGCGCGAGAGCGTTACGGAGATGCTGAACAAGCTCCAGTGGCGGACACTTCAAGAAAGGCGTTACGCAATACGGAGAGGTTTATTATCGAAATTACGAGAGAGCACATTCCGGGAAGAGATGGGCAACATATTACTACCGCCCACATATATCTCGCGTAATGATCACAACGAAAAGATCCGAGAAATTAGAGCAAATACGGAGACTTACAAGCAGTCGTTCTTCCCACGCACAATTCGTGAATGGAACAGGGAAGGGGGGATCAGATAGTGGTACAATAAGTACCCTCCGCCACACACCGTAAGGTGGCTCGCGGAGTATAGATGTAGATGTAGATGTAATCTCGTCTTCAGTTCGGATTCAGTCTCATTTCTCGAAGTGACGTCCACGCCTAGATACTTAAATGTGTTCACTTTTTCAAATTGCATTTCTCCAACTCTTAACATTTCCTGATCTACTGCTGTTGGCATTCTAGTAGTAACCAGGTATTTAGTTTTGTCTTCACTTATCCTTAGACCTACATCTTTACTAGCCTTGATTAACGCATTCGCATTTGCTGTTACAGATTCTTTCCTATCGCTAATGATGTTTAGGTCATCTGCATACCTTAATATCCTAATATTTCCATTTAACTCCACACCCTCTGAATTATCTGCTGCCATTCGTACGATATATTCTAGACCTAAATTAAAAAGTAGCGGAGACAGGGCATCTCCCTGCTTAAGTCCGTTCTTTATTACAAATTCTTCTGACTCCAATTTCCCCACGCGTACTCTACCTTCTGTGTTTTTCAAACTCGCTTCTATAAGTCTAACATACTTCTTTGGTATTCCAAGTTCGAAAAGAATTCTGTACAATTTTGATTGCAATGCTGAATCATATACTTTTGTAAAATCAATGAAAAGATTATGAACTGGTTTATTGTATTCCCATTTCTTTTCCAAAATTTGACGCAGGGTGAATATTTGGACTGTAGTTGATCTGTTCCTCCGAAAGGTAATCCCCCACAATTTCATCTGCATATGGTGTAAGCCTGCTTAGCAGAATATTCGAGAAAATTTTGGAACATACTGGTAATAGCGATATCCCTTTATAATTACTACAATCCATTTTGTCGGCTTTCTTAAAAATTGGGATCAGAATCGACTCCTGCCACTCTTCAGGTATAATCTCCGAGTTCTATACTTTAGTTATCACATTGTGAACGACTTCCACCAATTTCTGTCCCCCATTTTTAACTAATTCTGCAGTTATGCAATCTGATCCTGGTGCTTTATGATTTTTCAATTTGTTGATTGCATCTCTTACTTCCTTTAACGTTGGCTCAGGTATCTGGGGTTCTGCTGTATGTATTTCGTACGCCTGCTCATTTCCTGCTTCCTGTTGTATATTTAATAGATGCTCAAAATACGCCCTCCATTTGCTGAATATAGCACTGGGGTCTGTTAATATTCCCCCGGCATCCCCTCGAAGTGCATTTGTCCTAGCCTTGAACCCCTTCCTATAACCATTTATGTCTAGGTAAAGTTCCCTACTGTTTTTTGTTTTACTGTTTGTTTCCATTTTGTTAATTTGATTGTTCAAATAATCCCTCTTCTTTGCCCGTAGCCTATGACAAACTTCCCTTCGCATGTTCAAGAACTCCTCTCGCTTTCTGTCTCCCATTCTTTTCCAATCTAATCGCTCTTTTCTCCTTTCCTCTACCAATTTCTTGCATTCCTCATCAAACCACGGTTTCCTCCTGTTCTTCTTAATTGTACCTGCTGTGACCTTCGCTGCCTCATTGATATTATTCCTCACAGTGATCCACTGTTTATTTACATCCTCGTCTTGATCTTCGTGTGTCCTGAGAGCATCAAACCTATTTGAAATTTCTATCATGCACCTTCTTCTAAAGTTTTCTTCATTTAGCCTGTCAGTGTCGAACCTAACAAGTTCTGCATTGTTGCTGTAGATAGCCGTTGGTGAACTTTGGCAACTACAAGAAAATGATCAGAATCGCAGTCTGCTCCCCTGAAAGTCCTAACATTTTCTATACTAGTGTGCCATCTCCGATCTACAATAACATGATTAATTTGGTTTCGGGTGTGTTCATCCGGAGAGACCCAAGTTGCTTTATTAATGTCCTTCCTTTTGAAATATGTCCTCTCAACAATCATGTCTTTTGAAAGAGCAAAATTAATCACTCTGTGCCATTATCATTCGAAATGTTATGCAAACTTTCTTTCCCAATTGTAGGCCGGAATGCTTCCTCCTTCCTAACTAGTGCTGGTATTTTAATAGTGACATCTATATATTTACAACTTATATAAAATAGAAACATTTCGAAGTTTCACTGTCCTTCAGTCACCAGCACTGTATATAATGCGATTCAAGAGATGTGGAACTAGCAGGATGTCCTTAGCACCGCTACTTGTGTTGATAGTGCAGGTGGGGATGTCTGTTTCCCGACGAATTTCTGTAACAGTTCTGAAGCGAATACCATGAAGTGCTTCCTTCAATTTGGGAGTCAAGTTGAAGCCACAAGGGTTTAACTCCTGGAAGTGTGGTGTGCAGTACAGCACTTCCCAGCCACATCGACCGAACAAATCAGACACAGCTTGCACCACATGCGTCCGAGCATTGTCTTGCGTAATGATGGGCGGGTCCTGCAGAAAGTGCCGCTTCATCTCTCTCTAAGCTGTTCATTTTTGGAACACAGTGTGTGACCATCCTGCGACTTGGTATCCTACGACTTCACATCTCTAGCAACAGTTTATACACTATGCTGGTGACTACATTCAAGGACAGTAAAACTTTGAAACTTTTACCTATTTTGTATTGATAATAAATGAAATACTTGCCACTATTAAATTTCCAACATCTCGCATTCCCATAGTACCTCATGCGGGTAATTTTAAAGCTCCTTCCTGCTCTGTTGAATCGAACAATCAAAGCAGCACATCATCGGAAGTGAACTCCGTCAGTCTATGCTGTGAGATTATCATTGTTGAGGTAACATACCTAGTACAGAAATCAGAGAAACATTTGGAGGATAATTCTCATAACGACCTTGGTACACTGAAGTTTCATTTTCAAACGTGAAAAGTTTTTTACACGCAAAAGAAACGCATTTGTTCCACATCATTTGGACAAACATATAGTAATGTATGACCAATAGCTGTCACTAACACGAAATTATTACCATGGAAATTAAAAATTGGTGGTAAATTGAGTGTGTGACGACTTTCTATTATGTAGCGATACGTTCGTTTTAAGTGATTGGTTACTGTATCTTAGTACATATTACCCATAATGTAGAGAATATTGGAATAAGCTATAAAGGCGTGTATATTTTATTATTATTAATGAATATCGGTCTTCCCTCTATTGATTACTACTATTTGGCTGACAAGTGGTAGTGGCATAAAGGCCGTCATGATCACCAGTCTCTGCCCTAAGCTCCCTCTCCGCAGTCTCTCATCAAATGTCGACCACTGGAACGTGTTGCACTGCAATTATGACGTGGTAGTGGTCTGAACAAGTTTACAAATTACCACTTGTTCTTGATCAGTTGAAACTAAACCAACGTCTAAAATGTCTGCGTCTAGATAACTCCCTACAGATATACGACTGAAATGTACTTCAGAAGGAAAAGCCCTATCATTCAATGCTTGAGAAAATAATTTTGAAACATACTCTAGGTTTATTTCACATAACATCAGTCCTTACATGTAAGGTGCAAGTTGTCCAGTTCTACTGTCTCACCAGACTGAAAAATTAAAATTATCGTAACAACATTATGTGTGAGCTTTGATTACAGTTTAAGTTATTATCGTGAAAACGAATAACTTCATAGCATCTCGGAAGTGACATTACTTTTCTCAGCAGCATACGTTGATTACTGGTAGTTTACCAGGTGTTATTCACGATAATTTTATGGGCCAGGTTTCTTAACAAAACACTCTGACATTTAACCTATTTAAGTATACGTTGTTGGATCCTTTGGTTTCAAATAGTCTTATCCCTTTTGTTCTTTAACAACCCGAGTTCAGATGAACAAATTACTGGAAGTGCTGGTAGCATTTTAATTTAATTCCGGAACACGTCGTAAACAAAAATAATGACAAAGGTAATGACGCACGGAATAGACGTACAGCCTTTCACAATCAGAGAAACGATTTAAAAGAGAAAGATTTATGGACATGGTAAAATACTACGAATGTAAATTACAGAATTTAAGTAACTTGGATAAACATTTTGCCACAAGCCGTCATGATGCCACTTTTGAGACGTTAAACTGTAATATACGGTGATATACACATATGGTAGGCTAATATGTGAAAAAGTGCATTGGTTTTAACTTCTTTCAATTGTTTGTTGTTCTGACTACTGCTAAAATTTCATCTGCGAGAAAACTGCGAGAGCCGGCCGCTGTGGCCGAGGGGTTCTAGGCGATTCAGTCCGGAACCGCGCTGCTGTTACGCTCGCAGGTTCGAATTCTGTCTCGGGCAGGGATGTGTGTGATGTCGTTAGGTTAGTTAGGTTTAAGTAGTTCTAAGGGACTGATGACCTCAGATGTTAAGTCCCATAGTGCTTAGAGCCATTTGAACCACTTTTTGAAAACTGCAAGAAATTCTGTTATGTCAACTCTAATGTGAAACACTACTTCCGATTGTCATCTCAATTAAAAACCATGTAACTCCGTATTCTGAATTTAGTCATTTACCTCGCATATACACACGGATGTGACTGTTATGCCAATCTTGTGCAGCCAAGACATTACTGTTGTCTGGAGTCAGCCCAGCGAAGATGATAGTCTGTTACTGTTTATTCATTCGCGATGACATAGGCTGCCTGCGTGGGGTCAACAAGTTCTCTATGTAGTACAGGTTCTCTCCTTGCTGTACTGAGATAGAAGGTTAATGGCTATTATAGGTTCTTTGTTACACCAATAAAACAATATTTCCTCCGATGACACGATGAAGGTAGGACTTGACATTCTAGAAGCACAGCACAGTCTCTCTATATATTTCCTGCAGGCTATGAAATCTACAGCACCGAAACCCAAATCAGTTTTAGAATCTGTGACATCACAAGAACTGAATCTGCCGTTCAAGATGTCTCACCTTTTGTGAATATTGCAAACCGCTTTTGTGTTCGCGTAGTTTGGCATTCGAAATCGTAATATTATTTTATGTTCTCCCATTCACAGACTCAAACACACCTACTTCGACACAACACATTCAGACATCAACAGCGGCAACAGAACTGATGTTTTCTATAGTTTGAACTACTTCACTTGCACAAATTAAATGTTTCGGCATTAATTTATAATTGGCCATTCATGTCCTCAAGCCATTAGTGTAAAAACCTCCATGCTATCCGGACATTTTCGAAGGGTGTATAGGTTTTACGGAAAGAGACGGCTATGATACAGGAGTTTTGTGTTGCCCATTGGTAGAAAAATTAAATACACTGGCCATTGGCGAATAAGTACTGTAAGAATACAGAGTTGTACTAAAACAAAACTTTTTGTTTGTTGTAACTCGTTAAAAATTATTCCTTTGAGTGACAGGACTTTAGGTGTTGCGAATTGGAAATGTGCTGCTGAGAGACCTTAAGTTGCTATGTGGGAAAATGGATCAGTTTCAATACACTTTATTGCACACTACAGTTCTGACCTATTCTATCTTTTCATCGAACTTTGTGATAGAAGTTGTTTGCACTTTGTCTCCACAGCTGCAAACACTTCAATGTATAACACATTATAGTATATGATTATAAGAATTTCTCCTCCACGTGCCTGGTCGAATAATGTATCATGTCAGTCCAGAAGTTTCAAGACTGGATTAATATAAAAAGGAGAGAAGTTAAGATGGTGGTTTTAACTCTTCAAGTGTTCCGCATAGTCTTGCCCCCACTTGAGTACGACGGACCGAACATACGAACAATTCATGTGAAACTTCTTTGAGATGTTCAACTCGTTCGTCACCTTGGTTTAAATGTCGGTTATGTCTTCAAAGTGTTGAACCTTCATGTAAATTTCTGCACTTTGTCGTTCTGTCGTAGGTTCGTATTGACAACATGAAGTCTCATCACCCTCGGTTTTCTTTTCCAGAAAGGAATTAGCCGCGTTTTGCATTTCAGCCAAGTTGCGGTAGGCACCTACGTCTCGTTGTTCGTGAGCTAACGTATGTGGGATAAATTTCGTATATAATTTCCTCTTCTTCAAAGCATTCTGGAGGATTTTATGAGCACTGGATTTAGAGATGTTGTTCCACTGCAGTTTGGCACACAACACCGTTGACATACTACCGCTGAACGTTCACTACTTAACACAGCCTGCTGACCAACTGACTGGCGGAATGCACATCTGTTGTTAACAGTTGATAGTGCAAGCTGGAACCGTAGTTACGCACCAGGAATGAAATCAGCCTTGGAACTTTTTGGACAGATAGCGTGTGAAAATAACGTCGTTAATAGTGTCTTGTTATGCAGTTACTACGTGGTATAAGGATTCTTGTCCACAAAACATTTTCAAGCTCATCGTTATACGAGATGTGTGAGAAAAGTAATGAGGCTGGCAACACTGCGAGCGATCTGGCAACGCTGTCTTGTTTTTCTTGTTTAGAACTGTGTTTTCATCCCTTCCAGATGCTTAGTCTGAGTGTCAGTTACGTATATAAATCACGTGACTTGAGGACGCCGTCAGCGTCATTGTGTTTTTGCTGTTTTTTTACAAAAATCGAACAGCGGAACGTTATACCATCAAGTTTTGAGCTAAATTTGGGAAATCTGCAAGCGTGACCTTCAAAAAGTTGAAACAGCCGTACGGAGAACATTCCTTACCAAGAGCACAAGTTTTTCGCTGGCAAAAATCATTTCTGGAAGGCCGAGAACATGCTGAAAATGAACTTCGCTCAGAGGTCTTCAACTTTAAAAAACGACGAAAACGTCGAACTAGCGTGTGATCTTGTGAGATCAGACCGACGTTGAAAAACAAGGCTGATGGGTGACCTGTCCAACTTAAAACACTTTCACTGCATATCAAATTCTGACTAAAGTTTTGCACGTGGAGGAGGTATGTGCCAAAATAACGCCGAAAAACTTACAACTGTGCGGAAGGACAATCGAAAAATCTGTGTGTTGATTTTCTCGAGAGGATTGCCAATGACCACGAATAGTTCAGTCGTGTGTGATCACAGCTGACGAATCCTGGATTTTTGAGTACGATCCTGAGGCAAAGCGGCAAAATGGGGACTGGTACACTGAGACATCGTCTAGACCGAAAACAGCTCGAATGAGCAAATCAGAGATCAAAACAATGCTGATCTGGTTTTTTGATGGTACCAGTATGGTGCATAAATCATTTGCTCCTGCAGGAGAAACTATCAACCAAGTGTTTCACGAAGTTGTCCTTGAAACGCTCAGGAAAAGAATGATTCGAGTGAGACCGGACACTGCAGACAAGTGGATTCTGCATCATGACAAGGCCCGTGTCTCATGGCCACATCCATCACGCCATTTTTTTATTTCGAAAGTCATTCCTGTTGTTCCATGCCACCCCCTATTCTTCTGATCTGAGACCTCGTGGATTTTACCGAGCGAGGTGGCGCAGTGGTCAGCACATTGGACTCGCATTCGGGAGGACGACGGTTCAAACCCGCGTCCAGTCATCCTGAATTAGGTTCTCCTTGATTTTCCTAAATCGCTTCAGGCAAATGCCGGGATGGTTACTTAGAAAGGGCACGGCCGATTTCCTTCCCCATCCTCCCCTAATCCAAGTTTGTGCTCCGTCTCTAATGACCTCGTTGTCGACGGGACGTTAAACACTAATCTCCTCGTCCTCCTTGTTGACTTTTTTCTTTTCCCGAAATTGAAAAATGTCTTAGAATAACATCATTTTCTGACTCTGGAAGACATTCAAAAGAATATGACCAACATGTTAAACGGCACTACCAGTTGAAGACTCTCAGCGCTGCCACCAAGACTGGGAACCATGATTCAGCCGTGTATGGCTGCCGAAGGGAATACTTTGAAAATACGCCACGTATATCGGAAATACTACTACTACACTGTATTCAGCGTTGCGCGGGAACCAGTACTGGGGATGCGCGCTCCAAATGTCGCATTTGCTGCGACTATTCCTCCGATTGTGGCAGGTGGCATGTTAGTTTTAACCGAACTGGAAAATGTAGGAGAATTGGCGCTGGAAAGACCACCTAGGAAATCGTTGCCCTGTTTGCATTTTAAGCTCACAGAACTGTGCACGAACTGACACCTTACAAAGTACCGGCTGTGTATCGACTGATCAATTCCGGCCGGCCGTGGTGGTCGAGCGGTTCTAGGCGCTTCAGTCCGGAACCGCGCGACTGCTACGGTCGCAAGTTTGAATCCTGTCTCGGGCATGGATGTGTGTGATGTCCTTAGATTAGTTGAGTTTCAGTAGTTCTAAGTTCTAGGGGATTGATGACCTGAGATATTAAGTTCCTTTGTGCTCAGAGCCATTTGAACCATTTTTGAACCATTTCCGCTGGTGCTGGTCATCGTTAGCATGGAACTGGCTATTGCAGTCTGCCCACGATGGAAAGGCTGACAATGAAATAATAAAGTGCCTATCATCGAAGATACCTCGTAATGCTGCTGCAGACCTATTGACGGTGTATGATTTGTCTTGGCTCCTTCGAAAAAAGATAGCAGTGCATTGTTTACAAACCCATCAGGTGTTGTAGTTTGGTGGTTTGCGTAAATTGCATACCACATTCTTGTTTTCACATTGTATGGAGGCACTTGATGTAAGGACTGAAGTGATGATCTCCTGAATTCCATCGTCGATTGTTCCGCTAGTTCACATACTCCAATAGATTTAGCCATGCTCCACAAGAAAAAAGAAGAGCGTTTCAGGACGAATCCCTCCATCATGCACAAACTGCAGCAGGCACTTGTAACTGAAGTCGAACAATGGGATGAATTAGCCAGCCGACGCGCTGCCGTTGCCTCGTAAACTTTCAGTTTTGAGTTTGTGCGCAGCTTTGTGGAGAGCTGTTGCATACACACCAGGCTCAAGGGCTAATAAAAGGCGCAACGTTTTTTCACAGATTTCTGTCCTAGGGCTCTCCGTTCCGAGCTCGGCTAAAATGGATACGACTGCTGTCGGAGTACGAGGAATTGGCTGCAGCGTACGCTGCTACCGGTGGCTGCCTCCCCACTACAGGTTTCTGCGAAACGCCGGAGGCCGGCCTGAGTGGTCGTGCGGTTCTAGGCGCTACAGTCTGGAGCCGAGCGACCGCTGCGGTCGCAGGTTCGAATCCTGCCTCGGGCATGGATGTGTGTGATGTCCTTAGGTTAGTTAGGTTTAAGTAGTTCTAAGTTCTAGGCGACTGATGACCTCAGAAGTCAAGTCGCATAGTGCTCAGAGCCATTTGAACCATTTTTGAAACGCCGGACACAGTGCTTGCCTGCAACGTACGTAAAACACGCTGTACATTCTCGAAAGATTAATGGCGCCAATCACACTGGTTATGTGAGCTCAAAGTCTTTAACACTTTACGAAAATAGTTATTCTTTTGCCAAATAGAAGGAGTTGTCGAGAAGAAATATTTTCACTTCGTTTTCAAATTTTAATTTCACGTCTGTCAGACGTTTTATATCACTAGGTAAGTGATCAAAAATTTTAGTTGCGGCAATGTGCACCACTTTTTTGTGCTAAAGATAACTTTAATGTGGAGCAATGAATGGCACTTTTCCTTTCGGTATCGTACTTATGTACATCATTGTTTCTTTTAAACTGCAGTGGATTATTCACAACAAACATCGTGAAGGAATAAATTTACAGTGAAGCAATAGTCAAAATATTCAACGCGTTAAATCGATGCCTACGAGATATTCGTTTCCGCGTTGTGAAGACTTCATTTCGTAAGAACGACTGACCCCAGAACATTATTGAATGAAAATATCAAAAATTATTTCAACTTAATCGGGCAGGTAGGTTAGAAAATTTAAAAAGGGAAATGGATAGGTTAAAGTTAGATATAGTGGGAATTAGTGAGGTTCGGTGGCAGGAGGAAAAATACTTCTGGTCAGGTGACTGCAGGGTTATAAACACAAAGTCAAATAGGGGTAATGCAGGAGTAGGTTTAATAATGAATAGGAAAATAGGAATGCGGGTAAGCTACTACAAACAGCATAGTGAACGCATTATTGTGGCCAAGATAGATACGAAGCCCACACCTACTACAGTAGTACAAGTTTATATGCCAACTAGCTCTGCAGATGATTGAAGAAATGTATGATGAAATAAAAGATATTATACAGATAGTGAAGGGAGACGAAAATTTAATAGTGATGGGTGACTGGAATTCGAGTGTATGAAAAGGGAGAGAAGGAAACATGATAGGTCAATATGGATTGGGGCTAAGAAATGAAAGAGGAAGCCGCCTGGTAGAATTTTGCACAGAGCACAACTTAATCATAGCTAACACTTGGTTTAAGAATCATGATAGAAGGTTGTATACATGGAAGAACCCTGGAGATACTAAAAGATATCAGATAGATTATATAATGGTAAGACAGAGATTTAGGAACCAGGTTTTAAATTGTAAGACATTTCCAGGGGCAGATGTGGACTCTGACCACAATCTATTGGTTATGACCTGTAGATTAAAACTGAAGAAACTGCAAAAAGGTGGGAATTTAAGGAGATGGGACCTGGATAAACTGAAAGAACCAAAGGTTGTACGGAGTTTCAGGGAGAGCATAAGGGAACAATTGACAGGAACGGGGGAAAGAAATACAGTAGAAGAAGAATGGGTAGCTTTGAGGGATGAAGTAGTGAAGGCAGCAGAGGATCAAGTAGGTAAAAAGACGAGGGCTAGTAGAAATCCTTGGGTAACAGAAGAAATATTGAATTTAATTGATGAAAGGAGAAAATATAAAAATGCAGTAAATGAAGCAGGCAAAAAGGAATACAAACGTCTCAGAAATGAGATCGACAGGAAGTGCAAAATGGCTAAGCAGGGATGGCTAGAGTACAAATGTAAGGATGTAGAGGCTTATCTCACTAGGGGTAAGATAGATACTGCCTACAGGAAAATTAAAGAGACCTTTGGAGATAATAGAACCACTTGTATGAACATCAAGAGCTCAGATGGAAACCCAGTTCTAAGCAAAGAAGGGAAAGCAGAAAGGTGGAAGGAGTATATAGAGGGTCTGTACAAGGGTGATGTACTTGAGGACAATATTATGGAAATGGAAGAGGATGTAGATGAAGATGAAATGGGAGATACGATACTGCGTGAAGAGTTTGACAGAGCACTGAAAGACCAGAGTCGAAACAAGGCCCCCAGAGTAGACAACAATCCATTGGAACTACTGACGGCCTTGGGAGAGTCAGTCCTGACAAAACTCTACCATCTGGTGAGCAAGATGTATGAAACAGGCGAAATACCCTCAGACTTCAAGAAGAATATAATAATTCCAATCCCAAAGGAAGCAGGTGTTGACAGATGTGAAAATTACCGAACAATCAGTTTAATAAGCCACAGCTGCAAAATACTAACACGAATTACTTACAGACGAATGGAAAAACTTGTAGAAGCTGACCTCGGGGATGATCAGTTTGGATTCCGTAGAAATACTGGAACACGTGAGGCAATACTGACCTTACGACTTATCTTAGAAGAAAGATTAAGGAAAGGCAAACCTACGTTTCTAGCATTTGTAGACTTAGAGAAAGCTTTTGACAATGTTGACTGGAATACTCTCTTTCAAATTCTAAAGGTGGCAGGGGTAAAATACAGGGAGCGAAAGGCTATTTACAATTTGTACAGAAACCAGATGGCAGTTATAAGAGTCGAGGGGCATGAAAGGGAAGCAGTGGTTGGGAAGGGGGTAAGACAGGGTTGTAGCCTATCCCCGATGTTATTCAATCTGTATATTGAGCAAGCAGTAAAGGAAACAAAAGAAAAATTCGGAGTAGGTATTAAAATCCATGGAGAAGAAACAAAAACTTTGAGGTTCGCCGATGACATTGTAATTCTATCAGAGACAGCAAAAAACTTGGAAGAGCAGTTGAACGGAATGGATGGTGTCTTGATGGGAGGATATAAGATGAACATCAACAAAAGCAAAACGAGGATAATGGAATATAGTCGAATTAAGTCGGGTGATGTTGAGGGTATTAGATTAGGAAATGAGACACTTAAAGTAGTAAAGGAGTTTTGCTATTTGGGGAGCAAAATAACTGATGATGGTCGGAGTAGAGAAGATATAAAATGTAGACTGGCAATGGCAAGGAAAGCGTTTCTGAAGAAGAGAAATTTGTTAACATCGAGTATAGATTTAAGTGTCAGGAAGTCATTTCTGAAAGTATTTGTATGGAGTGTAGCCATGTATGGAAGTGAAACATGGACGGTAAATAGTTTGGACAAGAAGAGAATAGAAGCTTTCGAAATGTGGTGCTACAGAAGAATGCTGAAGATTAGATGGGTAGACCACATAACTAATGAGGAAGTATTGAATAGGATTGGGGAGAAGAGAAGTTTGTGGCACAACTTGACCAGAAGAAGGGATCGGTTGGTAGGACATGTTCTGAGGCATCAAGGGATCACCAATTTAGTATTGGAGGGCAGAGTGGAGGGTAAAAATCGTAGGGGGAGACCAAGAGATGAATACACTAAGCAGATCCAGAAGGATGTAGGTTGCAGTAGGTACTGGGAGATGAAGAAGCTTGCACAGGATAGAATCGCATGGAGAGCTGCATCAAACCAGTCTCAGAACTGAAGACCACAACAACAACAACAACAACATATTGAATTATCTCTCCCCAAAACTTGTAATGATTCTACGTGCAAATCTGGCTGAATTAAGTTGTTTTAGTAGTGCCAAAATGTGTTTCTTTCAGTTTAAATTCTCATCGTGGAGAACTGAGTATGTTGTCTGTTTCTAGAGGTGTCGGCGAGACCATTCGCCGAAAACCAGTCAATGACACATTTAACAACTTTGTTTACCGTTTTACCTGTTGCTGTATCTAGGCTTGGACTGATTACAACAGCAATGTCATATGAAAGAAGGACTGGTTCTGTTGTACATTAGTTGGAAGGGCGTTTACATTCTTGCGGAGCAATGGTGGACCTAAGCTCCATCCTAAGGGAACCCCATACTTGATTTCTTTCCAGTCAGAAGGATCATCCCTGATTGCATTGGTTGAATTATCAAGTATAAATTTCTGCATTCTTTTGGATACGACACTACCCATTGGTTTAATACACTTCAGTTCCATAAAAACTCAGTTTATATGGAAGAATAATCTGAGAATGATAAAACCAATATAATAAGGGTTTTGCATTTTCTAACATAAAGATTTCTACATGCTTTTTCCACTGAGGTGACAAAAGCCATGGGATACTTCCTATTATCGTGTCGGGGCTCTGTGCAGCAACTCGGCATGGCAAGCAAGTCGTCTGAAGTCCCCTGCAGAAACATTGAGCCAATCTGCCTCTATAGCCATTCCTTAGTGTTAGCGATGCAGAATTTTGTGCACGAAGTGACCTCTCGATTACGTCCCATAAGAGATCAATGGGATGCTTGTCGGGCGATCTGGTTAACCAGATCATTAGCTCGAACTGTCCAGAATGTTCTTCAAGAGCCGGCCGCTGTGGCCGAGCGGTTCTAGGCGCTTCAGTCCTGAACCGCGCTGCTGCTACGGTCGCAGGTTCGAATCCTGTCTCGGGCATGGATGTGTGTGATGTCCTTACGTTAGTTAGGGTTAAGTAGTTCTAAGTCTAAGGGACTGATGATCTGAGATGTTAAGTCCCATAGCGCTTAGAGCCATTTGAACCATATCTGGAAGAGTATTGCGATTCACTCAGTGAAATGCCTTAAGTCGCTCACAAAAAATACCAACCGGTGCTGTTTTGTTATTTAATGCTTGTAAAATTTGGCGAGACATTCGCGGTAGAGAAATTTTTTTGAAGTACTAACGATATTATAGTTGCTCAGCTGGGGTACTATTCTAGTATACATCACCACCCGACAAATCGTGGAAAATTAATTCAGTGGTGAAGAAGGACTTTATTTATTGACCCATCTCCTGCCGCCTCTCTTACATTTCAATCTGTCTGGCAAAATGCCTTTAGTTAGCGATGCATTACATATTTAAGAGAAGTGTTGGCTTATTGTAGGAAAACAAATCTTTAGTACTGTCATAGAAACACCATCAAATTCAGATGAGCTTTTATTTTAGAGAGCATATATAATTGTGTTTATTTCAGAAGGAGAAATTGGTGATAGATTGATATGATTGATTTTATCAGAGTTGATTTTTCAATATACTGATTGGCTTAATCTGCAAGACAGCTTGAACTACTTGCTGTAAGACATATTGCTCTTCCTTGTTTTGAGTATTGTATTTCACATGAAGTCGCATCGTTTCTGAGCGTTTAGCAGCACGCTTAAATCGCCACGCTCAGAGTTGACGTTCGAAAGCAGGGTCCGTGTGCCGACGGCTACGGAAACGGGAGAGGGGCCCAGCCCGGAAACGGCCACTGGGTGGTCGCAGCGGGTCGGACCTCGTCCGGCGGCCGACAACACGTGCTGCTGGTCCCCCGGGACACATTCCAAGCGCCAGGCGGAGCGGCAGATAGAGCAACAAAGAGGGAGGTCGACGACCCGCTTAGCGCCTCCTCCCTAGACCTGCTAGAGGGCCACTGGCTGTTTTGCACCCTGTATTCAGAATAAAACAAATCAGGCGGTGAGCGGGGTTCTTGGCTAGAGGGCCACTGGCTGTTTTGCACCCTGTATTCAGAATAAAACAAATCAGGCGGTGAGCGGGGTTCTTGAAATTCCTATTTTATCAGGTAAATGTCGACGATTCTCTTGTCTGCCGCTCACTTCATTGCTTCCAGTCACCGCTCACCTTAAAAAATATTTTGCTGCCTACTAGTCTGAGGCGATGGCAATGTTGTTAGCCAAGCGCTGTTGATGGAACCTGGTCGAGATCTAAAAGTACTTTCGCGTCCACTTTTGTCCATGAAATGCACTGCATCTGTCCTCATCGTAGACTTGGTTTACTGTACCTTCAATACGTACCATGCAAAAATGTAGGCTAAGTTATTCGTAGTAAACTATATATACAGGGTGGTCCACTGATCGTGACCGGGCCAAATATCTCACGAAATAAGCATCAAACGAAAAAACTACAAAGAACGAAACTTGCCTAACTTGAAGGAGGAAACCAAATGGGGCTATGGTTGGCCCGCTAGATGGCGCTGCCATAGGCCAAACGGATATCAACTGCGTTTTTTAAAATAGGAAACCCCATTTTTTATTACATATTCGTGTAGTACGTAACGAAATATGAATGTTTTAGTTGGACCACTTTTTTCGCTTTGTGATAGATGGCGCTGTAATAGTCGCATACATAAGGCTCACAATTTTAGACGAACAGTTGGTAACAGGTAGGTTTTTAAATTAACATGCAGAACGTAGGTACGTTTGAACATTTTATTTTGGTTATTCCAATGTGATACATCTACCTTTGTGAACTTATCATTTCTGAGAACGCATGCTGTTACAACGTGATTACCTGTAAATACCACATTAATGCAGTAAATGCTCAAAATGATGTCCGTCAACCTCAGTGCATTTGGCAGTAGACACTCCTTTCAACAGCGAGTAGTTCGCCTTCCGTAATGTCCGCACATGCATTGACAATGCGCTGACGCATGTTGTCAGGAGTTGCCGGTGGATCACGGTAGCAAATATCCTTCAACATGCCCCACAGAAAGAAATCCGGGGACGTCAGATCCGGTGAACCTGCGGACCATGGTATGGTGCTTCGACGACCAATCCACCTGTCATGAAATATGCTATTCTGTACCGCTTCAACCGCACGCGAGCTGTGTGCCGGACAACCATCATGTTGGAAGTACATCGCCGTTCTGTCATGCACTGAAACATCTTGTAGTAACATCGGCAGAATATTACGTAGGAAATCAGTATACATAGCACCATTTAGATTGTCACCGATAGAATGGGGGCCAATTATCCTTCCCCCATACTGCCGCACGATACATTAACCCGACAAGGTCGCTGATGTTCCACTTGTCGCAGCCATCGTGGATTTTCCGTTACCCACTAGTTTATATTATGCCGGTTTACGTTTCCGTTGTTGGTGAATCACCCTTCGTCGCTAAATAGAACGCGTGCAAAAAATCTGCCATCGTCCCGTAATTTCTCTTGCGTCCAGTGGCAGAACTGTACACGACGTTCAAAGTCGTCGCCATGCAATTCCTGGTGCACAGAAATATGGTACGGGTGCAATCGATGTTGATGTAGCATTCTCAACACCAACGTTTTTGAGATTCCCGATTCTCGCGCAATTTGTCTGCTACCGATGTACGGATTAACCGCGACAGCAGCTAAAAGACCTACTTGGGCATCATCATTTGTTGCAGGTCGTGGTTGACGTTTCACATGTGGCCGAACACTTCCTGTTTCCTTAAATAAAGTAACTATCCGGCGAACAGTACGGATACTTGGATGATGTCGTCCAGGATACCGAGCAGCATACATAGCACACGCCCGTTGGGCATTTTAATCACAATAGCCATACATCAACACGATGTCGACCTTTGCCGCAATTGGCAAACGGTCCATTTTAACACAGGTAATGTATCACGAAGCAAATACCGTCCTCATTGGCGGAATATTTCGTGATACCACATACTTATACGTTTGTGACTATTACAGCGCCATCTATTACAAAATGAAAAAAGTGATCCAAATAAAACATTCGTATTTTTTTACGCACTACACGAATATGCAATAAAAATGGTGGTTCCTACTTAAAGAAACGTAGTTGATATCCATTTTACCTATGGCAGCGCCATCTAGCGAGCCAACCTTAGCGCCATCTGGTTTCCCCCTTCAAGGTAGACAAGTTTCGTCTTTGTAGTTTCTTCGTTTGACGCTTATTTCGTGAGAAATTTGTCCCGGTCACGATCAATGGACCACCGTGTATACAACATATCTTCCTAAAATCTCGCAGCCCCTCAAGATGCTGATCATGCTTCACAAACTGATTGCTTTCATTATCAGTTTACCATTATAGCGCATCTCATCCCGGCGCATCACAGGCAGGTCTCGCAAACAACATTTCTACATGTCCTCCACAATTCACTAACAGATGGGAACAAAGCTACTTTTCTGGTTTACGGTACGTTAGAATGTATTCGTGTGATATCAACTATTTTGTTCCACATGAAACCTCTAACTTTGGAACACTGAATCTGTCGCTTCAATGAAGCCGAAGTAAGCTACTTAACACTCGGATATCTTACTCCTTATATCTTTAGTCGTCCATTTCTGCTCGCAATCATTCTCCGTAAACTTTACTATGCGAGTGGCTCGTTATTTCTTTATATTTTATACACTTGCTATCACCTTGACAGCTTCCTGAGTAGCATCAAGTAAAAATTTCATGCAGACAAAAAGTTTTCTGTGACGAAACTATTGTCTGCAGGAAGACACTGGTAATGAAAACGGAATTGTTAGCATTTCGGCTTTCGCCGTCATCTCTGTCGTCGCAGCCGGAGCAACAGCTAACTTTCGATAAGGATAGGAGCAAGAGGCGTTTGCGGTCCTGACGCAATCTCAGTATTCGCTTCTATCGACTTAGAGAAACAACAAATATCATAAAAATAATGGCAGGATGCCGATTTGAACGATGATCTTATCAAATCTGAACCCACTGACTTCGCTGTGTCAACTCACGTCCTCAGTTTTCTCGGTGAGATACCTCTCATTCTCACATTTCTTTAGAAAAGCGACCCAAAAAATAACTCCGTATGTGATAAAACAACAGTAGTTTCGTATGGGGAAATGATTAAAACTGCTGACAGGAAACAAACGGTACGAACTGTACCTGTTTCTCAAATTTGCTGATAAGTGAGGGTGACGCTTCTAATATGCAAACAGCTTACAGAATTCACTTGTCTTTGTTAAAATTCCCGTCCTTCCCCCATGGGGCGGTTGAAGATATTGTCAACGTTTAGTAGAGACTTTGCAATAACATGTTGCCTAGGTTGTTCGACTACGCTGCAGAAGTTTATCTGGGAAGCCCTTACACGTCCTTCATACAATCCCGATCTCTCCTCCATGCGACTTCCATATTTTTGGAGCCCTCAGGGAAGACATTCGTGGCCACAGATTTGTTTCTGACGAATAGGCGCACGCCCCGGTACAACTATGGTTCCGAAGGCAGCAGCAAACATTTTTCCATGTAGGCAGTGACCGTCTTGTCTCACTGTGGGGTAACTGATTGACAGTTACAGTGATTACTTTTAAAATAAGAAACAGTTTACACACCTTTTCCGCGTGTTTCGTTTTCATTCGACTGCTCCTTGTAGGAAACCGGAGCGGAACAAACTGGAAGCGCTGGAATGTTCCCTTAAGGACATAGGTAAAAATAAAAAGAACAGAATAAAAACAAGGTTAAGAAACGCACTATGGTGAACAGAATTTCTGCCGCAGCTGAGCAGTGCTTCGCGCGGATTTCATAACAAAGGGCGTCTTGCCGCGTAGGTGCGTCATTCATTCCCATTTTATTTATTTTTGTTCAGAACCATTCGAGCTTCAGGCGACAACACGGTATCAATACACAATTGTATCTGGCAGCATAAAACAATAAAATGAAGATCAGTCAGCAGGTTTATGGTGGAGCTGTGTAGCATGAAGATGATCGACTGTTACGAAAGTTGCGACGGAAATTAATTACATCCGTTGCCAGAGACAGTGACTGGAATGCAATTAAAATTCTTGACAGTCACAATATCTGTTCGCGACAGTTTCGATAAGCTTCCAGGGAACGAGAATTCCCTTAAGGTGATAAATGGTGCTGTCACATTGCAATTACGCAAGAGATTTGGAGTTTCTCGAATGAAATATACCCACAAGGAATCCATTTATTAAGCTTATCCCTTACGGATGTATTAGAAACCGTGACTTTGTATCCAATATAAATATAGAAAACTGCAAGCAGTAAATTGTTTGAAATATTCTTTTATTCCGTTAACTAGTTCTCCAACCTTTTTAGGTTCATCTTCACATGTTTACTTCCATAGCGCGATGCTGGGTACTATCTTACGACAGTATGGGACTGTTTGTAATTGATATCCGTCCAGTAGCTTCTAATGTGATTGCCGATTCGCCAGAGAACCTTCAATTTTCACTATAGATGTAAATACAGAGAGTGTTTCACAGTTTCTATTACAGATTTCTAGGGGCTGTAGACAGGACTTAGTAGCTGAAGCTTTGTTAAGGGACCCAGGTCAGGAACTATGCCGTTCGGATATAATATACGTTTGAAGATCGAATCACTTCACGGTACGTACACAAACTGAGGAGTGGGTGGTTTCGTCAGTCCCTGCTGCAATCATGACATCACGTACCATTTACGTCCTATAACCGCTACGGCTGCGAGAGATTGGTACTTCGGCCCAAGGAGAGTCAGACGTGGTGCTCCACGGACGTGCTGCGCTCTCGACTTTGAAGAGGACGTCCTTCGTCATGTAGAAGAGGATTCTAAGACGAGTACTCGAAACATTGCCCATGCTATAGGTTTCTTTAAACGACACAGGTCATCACAGTTCATTGTCTCCACTGTATGCGTACCCAGAAGCGAGAGATTAGAAAGTGGTCCGATCATCAAACTTATTTCACACGCATAGGGTACATTTCTGAACAGGGATTCCTTATCGAAACATTCTCTACCAAGCTCCCTCTACAATTCCTAGTAACCTGTAATAGAAATTGTGAAACACCCTTTATAATTCGATTATCACAGTAGACCACCAGCATCCTGCACATGCTCTACAACCAAGTTCGATTCCCGAATGAGTAGGAGATTTCATATCATCTTCATCGACGTACAAGTTGCCGGAGTGCCCGTCAACAACGACTCCCTTAGGCCGATAACCACAACGAATGCCAAATGCAAAATACCAGCTCGGGCAGTAAACGCAAGTTTAAGAGACGTAATGACAAACGTGGTAGCAGACTGTCAACCGTGCGCGGTCTCTGAGCGCAGTGTAATCGACACCCTGACTGACTATCAAGGCATAATAGCCGTTACGGACAACTGCAAGACAGGGACGCTGTAATATGTATACACTTTCCGGATGCTTTCGATCTTTCTCTCACCTACTAACGCAATGCGGCTACCTGGAATCTGCGAAATCCCTCCAAGTTGTCAGGGTAATTTTGCAAGGAACCAAGTCCAAGCCCATGATCAATGGGCAACTAACAGAGCAATTCGATATAAAGCGGTCAGTCTGTCAGGGTTGCCCCTTGTGCCGGCAAAAGACGAAATAATGCACGCAAAACATTTAGTCAGCAGTTAGTGTGACGCAGCAGCACCCGTATACAATAAATTCGAGATAATGAACTTAGGAAAATGTTTACAGCTGGACGAACCACAATGGTTACCCATAGCAAGCAAAGATACGAGATCTAGGCATAGATCTGGGGTCAGACCCACAAAAAATGGAACTTCCAACTGGCGCTCAGTGCTGAACAAATTCAGAACCAGCGTGCAGCTACATTTACAGCGCAGTCTCGATATAATCCAGAAATTGAAACTAGTGGACGAGTTCATCTTGTCTAATGTGTGTTACATAGTGCCCATTTTGCCAGAACCGGCGCCAGTAACCAAAAATCTACTGTCAGCGGTTGGATATTTCGTATGCCGTGGAAGTATTTTCAAAATAAGATTTAGCACACCAGCGTTACCCTTTGAAGGATCAAAAGACACTTACGCAAAATGCAAAGCATTAATGATACTTAGTGTCTTTAAGAAGTCAAAATTCAGCCCTACCACCTTGTTAAGTCTGTCTGTAAGAGGAGTCCAACGAGAAAGCCAAGTAGCACTTATCAGTGTTGGTAAGAAAAATTCGAAACTCTGATTTCTAAGAACCACGTTAGTCGAGAACAGTTACGTAAGCAAGGAAGACAAAATGTGGTACGGGAAGAAATGGTACCACCATATTACAAAAAGTCAAGTGAAGTCCTAACAAAATGGAACCTACTGCCCTCAGGTGAGTTGACTTGAGTCGTCAAAAGTCATTCATAGGAAGCAACTTACATCGGATGTTAGGGGTGATGGTACGAAGTCATCAATGAAACTACTCCAGAGCGCACAAATCTATAATCTACCGATCTTGCGGATTCGCCCGATTGTGTAAAGTACACGCCGGCTCACTTGTTACCACGCACGCGAAATATGGGAATGAACGCAACAAAAACTGGCATCACTACTGTTAACAGAACGTAATAGGTCGAGATATCAAGAACTTGTGACAACAGACGAAAAGCAATACCCGCCCATAATAACAATACGTTAGCCTGGATACCAGATCAATACGTACACTAACTACGATTTTAAAGGAATTTAAGTGTACACTAACAACATTACACCAATCAGTTTTAGAACAAAGAGAGACATAAAGGATTTCAGAAGAAAGAGAAATTACATTTTGAAAGTGAAGAAATATATAGTCATCAAAAGCGACTTCGCTATACTATTTGTTTTCAGTTCCACGAAATGAAAAATGTTCCTTGTCATTTAATTTACATTTGAGAAAAAATTAGTTTAAATAAAAAGTTAAAGAAAAAAGACGTGCACCGAGCGAGGTGGCGCAGTGGTTAGACACTGGACTCGCATTCGGAAGGACGACGGTTCAATCCCGCGTCCGGCCATCCTGATTTAGGTTTTCCGTGATTTCCCTAAAATCACTCTAGGCAAATGCCGGGATGGTTCCTCTGAAAGGGCACGGCCGACTTCCTTCCCCATCCTTCCCTATTCCGATGAGACCGATGACCACGCTGTCTGGTCTCCTTCCCCAAAACCAACCAACCAACCAACCAAAAAAGACGTGCCTAATAAAACGGAGGAGTTACATCAGTTGCCTTCATCCATCATCCAGGAGAATTATTAAGAAAAGAAATGTAAAAAAAGAGAAAAAAGTGTCATCAAATAGAAAGACCTGCACCAGACGGCCAAACAACCCCAGGTGTGGTGTACCACCCAATAATGCCGTGCGATCAGTTCATTTAATGCAGATAATAACTTTCTAGCCTGTGTAAATCTACTTAGTCTACGACGGTTTTCATGCGTTCGTGGTAAAGCATTGGTAAAACTTGCGCCGAAACTTCATCGCCTTCTAAGAATTGCAGATTTAAAAATAATCGTTTTTTTGATCGACGACACTGGCTTCACGTTTTAAATTTGTATCTAATGACTCAGTGAAGCTGTCCTTTCATCTATCGTCGGGGTTTGTGTGGCGGGGTGCGAAATCCGACGGCCAGGAGCGGCCAGAATCAACATGCTATTAGTAGGACGAAGCGCAAAAACAATTGAAGCGGCGTATTGCTTGGCAGATTTATTCTGAAGCGATTAGTGTGGATTCAGTGCTACACGTTTTTTAAAAATAATTTTCATTCTCTAGATAGAGCAGGCTCTTTGTGTAATTACCCATGTGGGGTAACAGACTTTCCAACCAAATACGTGGCGCACCGCCACTTTCATGTTGACCTGCGGACACGGTTAAATTTAACAATAGGGCAAAGCTAATAACTAAAGCGTTGTAGCTACATGAATACTCTGCAATTCACAATTAAATTCCTGGCAGAGGGTTCATCGAGCCATCTCCAGGCTGTTTCTCTACCGTTCCATTCTCGAACAGTGCTCGGAAAAAACGACCGCTTAAATCTCTGAGGAGAGAGTTGGCGATTGAAATTTTGTGAGAAGGTCCTGCAACAGGGAAAAATGCTTTTGTTTTGACTGCTACCCCAATTCGTGTATCATACCAGTGGCATACTTTCCCCTGTTTCGCCATAATACAAAACAAGCTACTCTTCTTTGAAATTTTTCGATCTGTTCGTCAATCGCGTCTGATGCGGATCCCACACTGCACAGCAATACTCCAGAAGAGAGCGGATAGGCGTAGTCTAAGTGGTCTCTTCACTAGACCTGTTACATTTACTAAGGGTCCTGCCGTTAAATCGCAGTCTTTGGGTTGCTCTTCCCACAACACTGTGTGATCGCTTGAGCTTAAGCTATTCGTAATTGTAATCCCTAAGTCTTTAGTTGAATTTACAGCGTTTAGATTTGTGTGATTTATCGTGTAGCCGAAATTTAGCGGATTCCTTTTAGTACTCATGCGGATGTCTTCACACTTTACATTATTTAGAGTCAATGGCCACATTTTGTACCATACAGGATATCTTGTCTAAATCATTTTGCAATTCGTTTTGGTCATCTGATGACTTTACATGAAGGTAAATGACGCCATGATCTGCAAAAAATCTCAGAGAGCTCCTCATATTGTTACCGAAATCATTTATGTAGCTCAGGAACAACAGAGGGCCTATACAGTAAAATCTCTTTGGGAAACGCCGGATATTACTCCTGTTTTACTCGATGAATTTCGCTCAGTGACTTTTCTGACAGCAAATCATTCTTCCAGTCACACAACTGAGACGATACTCCATAGGCAAGCAATTTGATTGTAAGTCGCTTTTGAGGAACAGTGTCAAAAGCTTTTTGGAAATCTAAAATATGGAGTGTGGATAGCACTCGTTATTTCGTGAGGATAAAGATCTAATTGTGTTTCACAAGAATGATATTTTCTGAACCTGCTTTGGCCAATTCTCGATAAATAGTTATCTTCGAGGTAATTCATAAGGAAGACTCCGAACACAGGCTCCTATCAACTTCCATCCAAAATCTCCAGAACGGCAAACAAACACACAGTTCGAAAGCAATAGGCAAAAAACATCAAAATCATTACAATCAAATTTTAACAGAAACAGATGTAATTTATTGGCTTAAATCAAACGTCGTCAGTTCTGCTTGATTGAATGAACACCACCTTCAGCTGACTATAGATTCTGGATGTGACAAAAGGCCTTTATGGCACACTTGCAGGCTCACAAAACACTCGCCTATATGTCAGATTTCGATCGCTCACGGTACCACGCTTGCGAATTCTTTGAAGTCTTTCCGTACTGGCAGAACGGCTTTATTGATCACTGAGGATCGCTCACTCTCGAATTCGTACACGAAACACGTAACATACTGCGTCTGCCCCATCGGTCCACCGCTTGCTTCTTCAATTCTTGATTGCGCAAGATCCAAATAAGCTCAATGATATTACTTTAACATTTTGGCCTTTCTGGATTACTTTAAGGAGCCAAATGCAGGCATATTAGTTGGTCATTTCCCACTACCACTAGTAGCAATGATCTCCGAAGTGCTGCTTCATGCCGCCAGCGCTCTCAGAAGTTTCTGCCCAGTGCGTGCCGAAGAACTAATGCCGCCATGGGAATGCTGCTAGCCCTTAAACTAGCACTGTAGACTGAAACGACAAACCATTCAGAAGGGCTGTGTGAAGGCAGGACCAGCATGTCCAGGCTAAAGCCCCCTTTCCCTAGTAATAATAGTAATAATAATAATAGGTCCTCATGCCCACATTGACGAAAGGACGAGCACTTAGACGCAGCTAGTAAATGAGATGAACAGTTTTTTTCTTTTTACCTGCCAAGAAATCCTCTCCTGTTCCATATTGATCTCAGAGCAGCACTTGCAACCAAGGCCCTCAATTATCTGCTGCATGTATTCCGATCTCTGCCTTCCTCTACCGTTCATAATCTCTGCAGCTCCCCCGAGTACCGTGGAAGTTATTCCCTGATGTTTTAACATACGTCCTATCATCTTCTCCCTTCTTCTTGTAAGTGTTTTCCACATATTCCGGTCCTCTACGATTCTGCACAGAACCTCATCATTCATTACTGTATCAGTCCATCTAACTTTCAACATTCGTCCGTAGCACCACACGCTTTGATCCTCAAACGCTTTGATCCTTCGATCCTCTTCTGCTCCAGTTTTCCCACAGTCCATGTTTCAATACCATACAATGCTGTTCTCATATATCCTCAGGAATTTTTTCCTTAATTTAAGGCATTTGTTTGATACTAGTACACATATCTTGGCCAGGAATGCCCTTTCTGCCAGTGCTAGTCTACTTTTCTTGACCTCCTTGCTCCATCCTTCATCGGTTATTTTGCTGCCTAGGTAGCGGAATTCCTTAACCTCATCTACTTCCTGACTATTAGCCCTGTTCTGAAGTTTCTCTCTGTCTTCATTTCTGCTACTTCGCATTATTTTCGTCTTTCTTCGATTTACTCTCAAACCATATTCTGTACTCATTAAGCTGTTCGTTCCATTCTAAATGGCTCTGAGCACTATGGGTCTTAACTTCTGAGGTCATCAGTCCCCTAGAACTTAGAACTACTTAAACCTAACAAACCTAAGGACATCACACACATCCATGCCCGAAGCAGGATTCGAACCTGCGGCCGTAGCGGTCACGCGGTTCCAGACTGTAGCGCCTAGAACCGCTCGGCCACTCCGGCCGGCTTCGTTCCATTCATCAGATCCTGTAATGCTTCTTCACTTTCACTGAGGATAGCAATGTTTCCAGCGAATCGTATCATTGGTGTCCTTTCACCTTGGATTTTAATTCCACTCCTGAACTTTTCTTTTATTTCCATCACTGCTTCTTCAATGTGTAGACTGAAATAATAGGGCGAAAGGCTGCTTCCTTGTCTTACACCCTTTTTAATCCGAGCACTTCCTTCTTGGTCTTCCACTATTACTGTTTCCTCTTGGCTCCTGTACATACTGTTTATTACCCGTCTTTCCCAGTAGCTTACCCCTATTATACTCAGAATTTCGAACATCTTGCACTATTTTACATTGTCGAACGCTTTTTCTCAGATCGACAAATTCTGTGAACGTGACGTGGTTTTTCTTTAGTCTTGCTTCCAATATCAACCTCGACGTCAGAACTGCCTCTCTGGTGCCTGTACCTTTCCTAAAGCCCAGGTTATCGTCATTGTATATTATTCTTGTCAACAACTTGGATGCATGGGCTGTTAAGTTGATTGTGCTATAATTCTCGCACTTGTCGGCTCTTTTAGTCTTCGGAATTGCGTGGATCATATTTTTCACTAAGTCAGATGATATATCGCCAAACTTTTACTTTCTACAAGGCACGTGAATAGTTGTTTTTGTTGCCACTTCCCCCAGTGATTTTAGAAATTACGATGAAATGTTATCTATCCCCTCTGCCTTATTTGATCCAAAGCTCTCTTAAATTCTGATTCTAATACTGGATCGCATGTCTCTTCCATATCAACTAATCCTTCTTCTGTGACATCAGCCAAATCTTCCCCCTCATAGAGGCCTTTAATGTAAACTTTTCACCTATCCGGTCTCTCCTCTGCATTTAACAGTGGAATTCCTAGCGCATTCTTAATGTTACCACCCTTGCTTTTAATTTCACCGAAGGTTGTTTTGACTTTTCTATGTCCTAAGGCAGTTCTTCGGACAATCGTTTACTTATCGATATCTTCACGTTTTTCATGTAGGCATTTCGCCTTAGCTCCCCTATGCTTCCTGTTTATTTAATTCCTTAGTGACGTGTATTTCTGTCTTCCTGAATTTCGCTGGATATTTTTGTTCTTCGTTCTTTCATCGATCAAATGAAGTATTTCTTCTGTTACTTACGGTTTCTTCACAGTTACCGTCTTTGCTCCTATGTTTTTCTTTCCAATAGCTGTGACTGGTCTCTTGAGAGATATCAATTCCTCTTCAATTGACCTGCCTACTGAGCTATTCCTTATCGCATTATGCATAGCTTCTGAGAACTTCAAGTGTATCTCCTCATTCCTTAGTAGCTCCCTTTCCTACTTCCTTGTGCACAGACTCTTCATGACTAGTCTCTTAAACTTCAGCCTACTCTTCATCACAACTAAATTGTTATCTGAGTCTATATCTCCTTACAATCGAATATCTAATTTCGGAATCCTTGTCTGAACATAATGTAATCTGTCTGAAATCCTCCCATATCTCCCGGCCTTTACCCGTATACCTCCCCCTTGTGATTTTTGAACAGAGTACACGCCATTAACGTCTGAAATTGACTGCAGAATTCAATTATTCTTTCTCCTCTCTCATTACTAGTACCAAGGCCTTCTTATCAGATAGATAATTCTTGTTCTTTAGATTAACGCCTAGTGAGCATGTAGACAAGACCCCATGTGCTATCTCACTGGAAGCCGTAGTTATTTATTTATGTCGTCTTCTTAAAGTCTGATTTCCACCAATGTCTTAGTTAAAGCAGTTGCAATGTGTTACAATATTCAATAGAATGGCCCGTAGAAATGAAATGCTACAGCGGATGACCTGATCTGGCGGTAATTCGCCGCAACATGCTCTGCAACACCGAGTGATGTTTGCGCTGTGTAAGACTAGCCCAAAATCGTACGGAATACTGTAAACCCCTGACTGGACTGACTGAGCAGAAAAGCTCGGAAGCTTTACATTGAGGACGAAATATGTTTTTAACACGGTAGGGTCAATGAATTCATCTCACTCACAATATCAGGAGTATTACAGCAATTTGTCTCCAATGGACGACTAACGGAGGAGTGTGTTGCGGACGAGAGTTCAGGGACGCGCTGTGGAGCTCCCGCTCCATAGCCGCCTGTTTCATGACAGCCAACTCGCTGTTTAAGAACATTACATTTCTAATGGTCTTTTGACTCTATCATTAAAAAATCGATGTTCATTCGACTGCTGGAAGACCTTTAACAATCGAGGCGTTGGTTACCGCTGGATGGATTCCTACCTTTGGAAAATTACATTCCCTATGAAAGGTCTCTGTTGGATTCCTTTCATGTTAATTTCTTACATCTGTTGTCATTTACGACATAAATTCCTCTTCTAAATTTACTGTGGTGTTTCTGACTATCTGGGAGGAGGCTGAGCAGTGAAATGTGTTACTTTCACACGTAAACAAGAACGATCTGTCACACTACTACACTTTAAAACACAGTTTATATGTAATTCATGTCACACAGTCTCATACGGAACCTACATCCGCTTTCTTTTATATACTGTGTATGATAAGACACTGTCATCCCCCTTCCCTTCTGTGTGAGGGGATGAATGAGCAAATGTATTTCTAGTTGCATGCTTGATGGTGACAGACAAGCCTGTCAACAGTAGGACCAACGTCGGAACAGGTAGCTACGCTTTCTAAAAGCAGAGAGGTTTCTATTCTTAGTATGGTTCTGTCCGTCCCTTGTCATGTTGGTATAGGAAGCTGTCTCTCTGGTCACTTCCGTTTGTATCTGTTAAGCACGGTCGGTAGGGGCCCAGGTCAGTCTGTCCGCAGCGAGCGTATGAAGTGGTAAGATCTCCGGCTAAGCGCGTCTCTGCTAAGTCCGTAGGACAATGGATTTCTTAAGTTCAGCCTAACTGAAAATTTGATCACCTTTATTTCAGGATTAGATCTAAAATATTTAATGTTATTTTAAATTGCAATGCAGTGTAATTCGAGTGTGAAGTTCAGAATATCTTCCAGTAGTTGCTTTGTCACTACTTTGTGAGTAAAGTGGAACCACGTGTGGATGATCCGTAACTAACTAAGATCATCAATCTTAAATGCGAATGTGCGTGAGATTATAACGTCTCGTCTTGACAATATCTTTCAATATAGCAACTTTTCTTTATGTATAACCCACGTGGGGTGTACTTTGTGAGACCACTACCACGTGCTTATACAATTGTTTGACCCATCAGGTTAATAGTAAGACGATAGTAACCAGTTCGAGGTTTTTCTTTTGTAATTTGCGTTTCGATGTAATTTATTTTAATTATCAAAATTATTGTTGAGTAATACTCTTTGATTAAACCAAGTTGACCACGTGAAGCATGTTGTGTAATCATCAAAGTAGCCCTCAGCTATTCTTTCTGGGAAGATCTCACAGGGAGTTAGTATGAATTTAGTATACCCGTGTGTGGTAATTTCATGACGGACAGGATTGCGGTACGAACGTAACTTCTTTGGGTGAAAATTGAATCGGTTGGTTGTGGTTAATTTCCTCTTGCATATGTTTCAACGTTCTTCGTGTGTTATTTTATGAATGCAGTGTTGTATGCCGTCTCCCAATCTTGGCTCCCTGTTTGACGTGTTCCGTAAGATTACAAACGCACATTTTCACAATCCTAAATAAGGCACCAGTTTAGTTATGAATCAAGTTTGATAAGCTGAAATTTTAATGGAACAATGATCAATGTTAAAATAAATGTCCAAATATAAACTGATTTATTTCTTTTTATTTAAATTGTCTTTATATATATATATATATATATATATATATATATATATATATATATATTCCCAACCATTATATATATATATATATATATATATATATATATATATATATATATATATATATATATATATATATATATATATATATAATGGTTGGGAATTTGGTAAGCTAGACTGGATACCTGGTGAAACAGTTGCGCAGTAATGCAAGGTTAACTTCCTCAGATAGCTCACAGCTTTTAACCCACTTTTATGGTCTTGAATATCAGCACCGCTTTCAGAACAAATTAATGCAACAACATTACACCTATTTAGTTATGTTTTTCTATTTTATCATCACATTGTATAACTCCTCTTCTTTCTTGTTTGTCTCCGATTTTTCCAGCACAGTTCCTTTGGGCCACGCAAGTTACTAATGGCCACCACGCGTTTTGACTCACTTAACAGCATTTGAAAACAGATAGAAAGTTCTTACAAAACACACGAATTTCAAAGATACTGCAATGTTTTTCTACGTATTTTGGTGCATTTATTATATTTGTAATGAATTTTGCTTTTTTTCTCTTTTTTTTTTATCAGCACACATTCAGAGATCAGTTCTCCTCAATGTTCCTCCAGATTTATTTCTCTTTCTTTTGGCTATCTGCGCAAAGCAAGATTGATCCGATGTCTAAAAAGTGAACTTTCAGCAAGAGATCCAGCCGGAGAAATCTCGTGACTTGTAGTAAAAGCTCATGTCTCAAATAGCACCTACGCGAGTATGTCACGCATGTGCCGGTGGGGACCTCAAGGAAGTCGCTTAACTTTTGCTCGTTCACATCGTAATATTGTTAGAAGACTGACTTTCTGTTCAGATACGAGACGATACACTAATATTTTTCCTCTCCCAGCGGCCCGTATTTCGACTAAACATTCCTTTTCCATTGTTGTGCTCGGTGGTCATAAATAAAACGCAGCTACTCACAGAGGTCCAGTGTGGGTTCTAATTGTCGGACGGCAGCGAAACTTGGTAGATATGCAAATGTGTTAATGTGGAACCGATATAAGCTGGAAAAAATTGGTTTCAGATTTGGACACCTGGTGCAAATATGGGGCTCTGAATGCAAGAAAGAGAAATGTTTCTATGTGTAATTGGTTAGGAATGGCACGTGGGCAGAAAAGATCCAACAAATGAGAAAGATATAATGTTGATTTTACTATTAAGCACCGCTTTGACAATTTGTTCAATATGAGCACCAGAGACGTCGATGAAGTGCTACATCCGTAAAACGACGTGATCAACAATTGCTCACAGCAGTTCCGGTGGAATATCGTGTTCCTGTATACTGGCTTTCAGATCAGGTAGAGATTGAACATGTCCCTGGCAAGCACGTTCTTTTAGATATCGGCAGAGCCAAAAGTCGCATGGGTTCAAATCAAGTGATCTTGCAGGCTATGCATATGAGAAATCTCTGGAGAGAGCACGTTTGTGGAAGCCAGCTCATCAGAATTTCCAGTGACCTACAACCTGTTGGTACTGGTAGCATCACTGTGGGATTCTGTAGTGCACCTGACCAGTCTCAGTTGTAGTCTGTGTGTGCAGACGTCACAGTACACCTGACAGGCCCATTGGGTGTATACTCTTCAAAGAAGAACAGACCGAGAATGAAGGGGTTGTGAATCCACACTACGCAGCCACATACGCCGAGTGCAGTGGCTCTTCGTGCACAACACGCGGTTCAACAGCACCCCAAATTCGGCACTTCTGTCCACTCACTGCACCCTGTTGTGCAAAATGTGCCTCGTCACTCCATACAGTATAGCTCTGCCAATTCAGAATGATCATGAGGTTCCAGTTGCTGCCCTGTCTGGGTCTTGTACGGGTGCCACTGTAAGACAGACCACAAAAATTTCCCTACTGTTGACCATGGGATGGACAATTCTCGTGACACTGCACGAGCAGTAGCACTATTCTGTACACTTGCTGCATGGTCAGTTGCAGCAAAAGCAACCTCGACAGTAACTTCCACCAGGACAGGATCCTTCCTCTTCCAGGTGTCACAACAAGCACTTAATGACATCGTGTCTCTCCTTAGACCTTTCAGTCGGCGATACTCTCTCAGTGAAGCTCTGTAACTGCTACCGTTCACATAAAACAGTTTCACTAACGCCGCAGTTCTCTTTTCTCGTTAGGCATACTGTTCACTCATTTTATGGCTTGTAAACTGACAAAATGGATATCATACCGTCATACAAACAATGTACAGCGCCAGCTTTGCACCTGCTGGCCACAGTTAGAACTATTATTTCTAGCGTAAATCGGTTCCGCATTAACTCGTTAGGATATCTACCGAGTTTCAAGAACAGCCCACACTGGACGCCAGTGAGTAATAATAATAATAATAATAATTAGTGTTATTTTAAAGTTAGCAGATCGTTATAATTACAACAGCAATTATAATAATCTGCGAATCTCAGAACTGTTTGCTAAATGGTTGGGAGGAACTCTTCGTGTGAGCCGGAAGAAATTGGCGACCGAGATGCAGAGTAGGTGCACTGTATTCCGGTAACGGTGCGAGAGCGGCGGCCAGCTCCTAGGTCACTGCAGTTCCGCGCGTCCGCGGCGGCGTCCGTTTGAGGTGTTTAGCGGATGGCCGCGTACTGTTACACAGTTAGCACCGCACTGTTGGCGCTGCGGCCGCCTCTGTTGAAACTGCCCGCACCTGCGACCACACAAGTACCTATCGCATGCGAAACTCGACCGCATGTTTCCATTCAATTCTGAGGGAGGAGTCAGCTTCTGCACCTGCTGTATGCGCCTAGCAAGATCGTAAGAGATGCAAAAGAGCCACCGTGGTACAACAACCGAGTTGGAAAACTGCTACGGAAGCAAAGGGAACTTCACAGCAAACACAAACACAGTCAAAGCCTTGCAGACGAACAAAAATTACGCAAAGCGAATTGTAGTGTGAGGAGGGCTATGCGAGAGGCGTTCAACGAATTCGAGAGTAAAGTTCTACGTACTGACTTGGCAGAAAACCCTAAAAATTTTTGTTTTTATGTCAAAGCGCTAGGTGGATCAAAACAAAATGTCCAGACACTCTGTGACCAAAATGGTACTGAAACAGAGGATGACAGACTAAAGGCCGAAATACTAAATGTCTTTTTCCAAAATTGTTTCACAGAGGAAGACTGCACTGTACTTCCTTCTCTAGATTGCCACACAGATGACACAATGGTAGATATCGAAATAGACGACAGAGGGATGGAGAATCAATTAAAATCGCTCGAAAGAGGAAAGGCCGCTGGACCTGATGGGATACCAGTTCGATTTTACGCAGAGTACGCGAAGGAACTTGCTCCCATTCTTGCAGCGGTGTACCGTAGGTCTCTAGAAGAGCGTAGCGTTCCAAAGGATTGGAAAAGGACTCATATCATCCCCGTTTTCAAGAAGGGACGTCGAACAGATGTGCAGAACTATAGACCTGTATCTCTAACGTCGATCAGTTGTAGAATTTTGGAACACGTATTATCTTCGAGTATAATGACTTTTCTGGAGACTGGAAATCTACTCTGTAGGAATCAGCATGGGTTTCGAAAAAGACGATCATGTGAAACCCAGCTCGCGCTCTTCGTCCACGAGACTCAGAGGGCCATAGACACGGGTTCCCAGGTAGATGCCATGTTTCTTGACTTCCGCAAGGCGTTGGATACAGTTCACTACAGTCGTTTAACGAAACAAGTAAGAGCAGATGGACTATCAGACCAATTGTGTGATTGGATTCAAGAGTTCCTAGATAACAGGACGCAGCATGTCATTCTCAATGGAGAGAAGTCTTCCGAAGTAAGAGTGATTACAGGTGTGCCGCTGGGGAGTGTCGTAGGACCGTTGCTATTCATAATATATGTAAATGACCTTGTGAATAACATCGGAAGTTCACTGAGGCTTTCTGCGGATGATGCTGTAGTATATCGAGAGGCTGTAACAATGTAAAATTGTACTGCAATGCAGGAGAATCTGCAACGAATTGACGCATGGTGCAGGAAATGGCAATTGAATCTCAATGTAGACAAGTGTAATGTGCTGCGAATACATAGAAAGAAAGATCCTTTATCATTTAGCTGCAATATAGCAGGTTAGCAACTGGAAGCAGTTAATTCCTTAAATTATCTGGGCGCACGCATTAGGAGTAATTTAAAATGGAATGATCATATAAAGTTGATCGTCGGTAAAGCAGATGCCAGACTGAGATTCATTGGAAGAATCCTAAGGAAATGCAATCCGAAAACAGAGGAAGTAGCTTACAGTACGCTTGTTCGCCCACTGCTTGAATACTGCTCACCGGTGTGGGATCCGTACCAAAAATGGTTCAAATGGCTCTGAGCACTATGGGACTCAACTGCTGTGGTCATAAGTCCCCTAGAACTTAGAACTACTTAAACCTAATTAACCTAAGGACAGCACACAACACCCAGCCATCACGAGGCAGAGAAAATCCCTGACCCCGCCGGGAATCGAACCCGGGCGTGGGAAGCGAGAACGCTACCGCACGACCACGAGATCCGTACCAGATAGGGTTGATAGAAGAGATAGGGAAGATCCAACGGAGAGCAGCGCTCTTTGTTACAGGATCATTTAGTAATCACGAAAGCGTTACAGAGATGATAGATAAACTCCAGTGGAAGGCTCTGCAAGAGAGACGCTCAGTAGCTCGGTAGTCCCTCCTACGTATATCTCGCGAAGAAACCACGAGGATAAAATTAGAGAGATTAGAGCCCACACAGAGGCATACCGACAATCTTTCTTTCCACGAACAACACGAGACTGGAATAGAAGGGAGAACAAATAGAGGTACTCAAAGTACCCTCCGCCACACACCTTCAGGTGGCTTTCGGAGTATGGATGTAGATGTAGATGTAGATGTAGATGTACATGGAACGAGGTTCAAGTACCGTCTATGCGTCTCGAAGTTAGAACATGTGACAAAGACGTTTCCAGGCCATTAAGATACATGGTATTTCAGGACTCAGACCTCTTCCGTACCATGGCAGCCTCCTTTTCGCAACTTTGTCCAACCAAATTAATGTTCCATCTCTCGTTCTTGTCATTTTGCCATTGATTCCTATTTTCGCTGGTACAGTCCTTACAGTTTTAAGCGCCCAAGGATATAACCATACGAACTATTAGCGAACTTCCTTTAAAATTAATATTTATATCCATTTTTCTTCATTTGAAGAATCTAAATGAAAACCCATGTAAACGACACATATTCGTTTTCTGCAAGCAATTTGTCCATAACTAAAACCACAAATGAAGAAATACCTTCGGAGTAATGTTAATAGTAGCGATATCTATATGCATATTTTGCAAGCTACGTAATGGAGTGTGGTGGACGATACTTCCGATACCACAATCTTTATCCCCTTCTCTGTTTCATTCACGTGTAGCAACAGGAAATAAAGGTTGTCTGTAAAGCTCCATATGAGTTTAATTTCTCCGATTTCGTCGTTGTGATTACTCACAAGACGATGCAGAAGGAAATAATACACATGCTTGTCAATTGGTGAGGAACAACTGACACTTGCTAAGGAGGAACTGCCAATTGCTAAGGAACAATCGACAGTTAACTGCAGCCAAGCCTGTACACGAACGCTCTGTATGTGTTCGACAGTTCATGCAGTTCGAAGGTTGCTATGGAACTGTTTAGTGCGACATGCCGCGTCTTACGGCAGCCATGTCTGCAGGACTTCATTTGAGTGCTTACGATCGTGGACGAACAGTTGGACGGCTCAAAGCTTGTCAGTCGGTGACTACTGTGTAAACAGTAATGGGTATGTCCCAAGGTGTCATATCGCGCTTAGAAAAGGCCGCTGAAGGTGGAAATGCTGTGTGAAAGCATGCCGTTGGTCATAAACAGATTATCACACCGCAAGAGGCTCGATAAATAGCGGTAGCGAGGAAAAGGAACAGATATCTCACTCCCTGCACAGACCTCTGCAGACTTTGCAACCATTATCAGTACAGAATCATTTATTAGTGATTAAACCAGGCTGGTTTGTATACTCGGTAGGTTGGTGAATGCATCGCACTTCAACCACCCTATAGTCGAGAAAACGTTCGATGGTGCAGCTTGTTTATTGGGGTCAGTAACAGTGATCCAGAGGGACGTTCTCCAAGGGATCCTGCTTCACTGTGGAAAGTGATTCAGGCCACCTGTTAGTGTGGAGAGGGGGGGAAACATGTTAAAGGCCACAAAATGTTCATGAACGTCATCAGTATGACCTAGGCGTTATGGTGCAAGTACGCATTATGCGCAATGGCCTAACAGCATTGCATATCCTTGTGGGAGATACTGTTTCAGCACAGTGGTATTGCAGGGAGATTATTCTGGATCATGTTGATAATGAAACAAAGCCAAAGTTAGTGCTGTCTGCATTGTTGCCAAATTTATTCAAGATGGCGTCTCTTCTTGGGTGGTCCCTCCACCTCCTCTCCCCAGAGGAGGCAATATTGATAATGGCACCATCCCCATTCCTTCCCTCCCCACCCCCACTTCCTTTCTCCGCTCCTTGCTTCTCCTCCCCTCCTCCACTTCTGAACTAGCACGAGAAAAACTGCATGGAGAAAGGTACTGCCTTTATTTAGTTATATGTGGATTGTCCTACAGCTGCCTCCCCTTTCCCACTTATGAAAAGCTGGCAACAGCTTAGTCCCCATTGAGGTGTTGGAAAGACAATTGACAAGCTGTGGGCACTGAGCAGAGAGGAGTTTAATAACCACATTACATGTAAGCACACTGTTCTTAATGGCTGGAAATATCAGATAATGGAGCAGCACAAAAACAATACTTTTCGTCAAATAATAGCGATGCAGTGAAATGAGAATAAACAAGAAAAAGACTAAAGTGATGGTATCCAGTATAAGGGAAGGATATGAACCTCTGAGAATGAGAATTGGAAGAGAGGAGCTGGAAGTGATAGAGGAATTTACTTACCTGGGAAACAAAATCACAAGGGATGGTAGAAGCCGGAAAGAAATTGCGAGCCGAATACAAAAGGCCAAAATTGCATTTAATCGGAGAAGGAACTTACTCAGCAGCAACAACATTTGTCTGAAAATAAGGAAACGTATCATGAAAGGTTTCGTTTGGAGTGTGGCCCTATACAGATGTGAAACTTGGACAATTGGAAGATAATAGGGAAGAGGCCCTGGAGATGAGGCGCTATAGAAGAATGATGAAGATCAGCTGGAGAGACAAAGTAACAAATGAAGAGATGCTTAGAAGAGTACAGGAAATCAGATCTCTGTGGAGGCACATCCAAACAAGAAGAGACAAACTTGTAGCGCACATCCTACGAAACAACAACATCATTGGAACAATAGCAGAAGGAGCTATTGAGGGAAGGAATCGGCGGGGGCGACCAAGGATATCATACACGCAACAGATCACGAATGATGTTGAATGTAACACATACGTGGAAATGAAGAGGAAGGCAGACTGAAGAGAAGAATGGCGCTCTGCTGCAAACCCACTAAAAGAAGAGAAGAAGGAAGATGGTTGTTGGTGCACGGACTGCCAACTTTCTCCTTTGAAATGACTTTCTTCCACCGTGCAAGAGATGATTTCCACCACTTCAGCAGGTAAGTGATATTATTTTTCGTATGTACTACATTTTTGTGGTGAGCAGCTTACCCATACCAGTAATATGCTGAACTAACAACAATTTTCCCAGTAGCCAAACAGACGCGTCTGCAGTGACCTGTCAGCAGCCCCAGACCGATTGGTCTGGTTGACAATTCCGGTACCAGAGGGTGCTTGAAAGTGCAGCAACTTTGGTGAAAAACTGGTGGGAGCAAACAGAAATGCAGTATTCCTCCCTTCCCTACCTGAAAATTGGTGAGCAGCCAACAGGAACTTGGAGATAGTACATCCAGTCACCTGATTGTGACGTTGGAGGATATGAGGTGGATGCAGTCTCAGTTGTAGTTAGTCAGTGGAAGAACTTTGAAGCACCAACAGCAACAAACTTAGTCTGTGACCATCTCACAGAAAAAGCATGAAAGTAAATACATGTGGTATAGTTCTTTGTATATGTTCTACTCCATATCATTGTCTGTGGATGCTTATTATTTCTCCTTCTTTATTCAGCGTCCTGTGGCATGTTCAGATCGGCAGCAACCTCCAGTGTGTCTGGACCTGCTGCGACCTCTGTCACGTCCAAACTACCTGCAGCCACTGCCAGCTCATCAGAATCTCCAGTGACTTACAACCTGTTGGTACTGGTAGCATCACTGTGGGATTCTGTAGTGCACCTGACCAGCCTGTTGAGCAGGAGAACGAGCTGCTGTTATCCATCCTGTTCACTAATTCGTGTAATAGAGACAGTGAGCCAGTCCCCAACTCTCAGGAGATTTGTGTTAGGGGTCCTACACCATATGGTGCAGATCAGCACGACATATACATATGCCCCACCCAGAACATTCCAGGTTAATGCAAGGAGAGAATATTGTCATGGTGGATGAGAAATTGCTAATTCCACCTGGTGCTCTTCTGCTTTTCATAATTTAACAGCTAGAAATTGAAAGCACTTAAATATTGGTATAGAACCGCCAATGGACAGTGACTGGCAGGTTGGGTAAAGATTTAAAATGTATCGTGAAGAGTTAAAGTGCGATTTACAGAGTTGGGATGGGATGAACTGTGTTGTACATTACCCTATATCTGTCAACAGGTGACTTCCAACTATTGTCCAATTCATCCACCGCCTGACATTTACTGTGCTGGCCTGACATTGTGTATAACATCATTGTACAATGGCGCGGCACTCATGATAAGATCTGGAGGCCCATCCATTTATTTGCAACACTCCACTACTACAAATTTGTTCGGCTTATGGAAGGTGCTATTCCTTGTGTTGGAAAGACTGAACATGGGCTGATATGGGTTCAAACTGTGTATAGAGACATTGTGAACTATGTCCATGCGTGTAGTGTGCTTGCAGACGATTTGGGGCGCTGCATCAATACGGCGTCATAAGAAGAAGCCAGAGGAACACCCACCAGTTTGAAAGAAACACACGCTGAGGTGTGAGCATTCAAGAAAACTTTATCTGCTAAATTCTGTACAGATATGAAGATGAAGAAAAAACCAGTTGATTTTTTTGTTATAGTGCACCCAATGGGTGGCTGTTGTGTAAAAGCATGTACATTACTGCAAATCGGTGTTTTTATTTTGTTCATATCTTTCGTAATAATGTTACTACCACCTGTATTTTCACTGCAATATCTAGAATACCACAGCAGTACTAAGCTGTCTGAATCACGCTGTCACTACAGTCAAAGTCTACAATAAACTGAATGACGGACCAAACTTTCATGTGTTTATATACCATGTGAGCATTGCAGCTTAGGTGGTGACACGCATATTTTCTGTGAAACACCACTAGACAATACCTGATGTAGTCGGTATAATGGCGGGGTGGGAGAAGCGTGAAACACAATGACTTTGTTGTAAACGCTTGGACTTGTGATGATGCGGAAGGAGACCAGAAAAAGAAGAAGATAAAATGGGACACTCCTTTCAGGTAATATACCGTACAATCTGTAACTGTGACAAGAAAGATGTTCTCATGTCATTGCTAACACACTCATATGGAGTCCGCTTGGAGCATGTATGTGCATTTTCAAAAACGTTGTTCAGCCCAGTTACTAATTGCTCGAAAAGATACTACAAGGTGCTCTGACGACATTCAGTCAAAGTAGTGAAATCCCCCCACCAGAAAAATTAAAGCCAAACACTGTGTTCATATTTGATGGTGTTTCTGTGAAAAACAGGATCAAATTCCACGGTATTTCTGTATTCGTCGTTATATTTTATTTGAGTCAAACTCACTGCAGAATCCCGAAACAGTTGGTGCGGGATAATGCAAACTTCATTATAGCTTTCAAGCAAGACAATTTGAATTTAAAACACATTTACAAGGTGCCTGTAGGAACCAACGTGGCATTCAATGATTTTGAGAAGATTTGTGCAGATTGCTAGAATCACACACAGTACAGATTTCTCGTTATTGATAAATCACGAAATCTGAATGATATTAGGTATAGACGGTACTTCCAGGAGTTTCTTTATGTATAACTATGGAAGAAATGATAAGTACGTTAGATTATATCGTACAATGGACAACTTCGCACGTGTCAGGCACTCAGCTCAAAAAGATGGGTGTGCATAGACAGAGAATACGAGGGTAATCCCAAAAGTAAGATCTCGTGTTTTTTTATAAGTACAGAACTCTGAGCGGCAGTTGGTCACCCCTTTATGAAGAGTGCTTCACGCGCTATGTGTAAACATGTGCACGCCGCGCTGAGGCGCGCAGTCTTGGCTTGGCAGGCGTTGAGAATGGAGCTCCCGTTGGATGTTACCGCACAGTGCGAATTGCGCGCAGTTATTAGATTTTTGAACGCAAAGGGCACTGCGCCGATTGAAATCCATCGCAAATTGACGGAAGTGTATGGTGAGTCGTGCATGGATGTCAAAAATGTTCGTAAGTGGTGTAGAGAGTTTGCAGCTGGTCGGACCGAAATTCACGACGAACAAAGGAGCTGGAGACCGTTAATTTCTCAGGAGACAGTGTTGAAGGTTGAGCAAAGCATGCGTGAAGATCGGCGGATCACCCTGGATGATCTCTGCACCGCTCACAGAATTTTAACGGAAACATTGAACTACCGGATGGTGTGCGCAAGATGGGTGCCACGCATGCTGACTGAGGACCACATGCGGCAACGCGTATTTCTTCACCGCCTAGCAGCCGAACAAGACAACTTCTGGACTCAATTGTCACGGGTGACGAAACCTTGGCATATCACTTTACACCTGAGACCAAGCAACAATAACGGCAGTTTATAACTTTCGGAACAGCATGGAGGCGACCTGGTATGACATGGGCCTACAAGAACTGCCACAGCGTCTACAAAAATGCATCGACAGAAATGGTGATTATGTTGAAAAATAGCTAAATGTTTAAGCTGTAAACTGATGTAAACCATTGTAGAAATAAACAGGTCTATGTACTTATAAAAAATAGGAGACCTTACTTTTGGGATTACCCTAGTACATCTATATGCAGATGGAAAATTTCATCCTTTCTAATGTTAAGTTAAGGAGATAGAAGAACAGAAAGTTAAGGACCTAGAGGAGCATGCTCCGACTCTTTTTAGAATGATCAGCGACTTAGATGCTAGAGTTAAGGAACTAGAGACGTACGCTGGGATCATCCTGAGAAAGACAGTAGACGACTTAGCTGTAAAAGTCTTACACACTTTTGAATTTGAGCACTTTATCTTGGTCTCCATTCTTATTATTTCCTCTTGGCTCTGGTACATGTTGTATATTATCCATCTCTCCCTGCAGCTCACCCATATTTTTCTTCGTCGTATAGACTGAACAATAGGGATGAAAGACTACATCCCTGTCTTATACCATTTTCCGAGAACTTCATCCTATGAAAGTGTCTTGAATTTTCTTTAGTCTTGCATCCATTATCAACCACAACGTCAGAACTGCCACTATGGTGCCTTTACCTTTCCTAAAGCCAAAATGGTCGTCATGTAATATACCTGGTGAGAATAATGTACAGAAGAATTGAGAAGAAAATTGAGGATGTGTTGGATGGCAGTGTTGCTAGGGTAGATAAAACATTTGGTGCCAGTGGTGAAAAACTATATATGCTGGGCACACAGCATAGAAGTTTAAAAGAAGAAACAATACGGATATGTGATAGGGAATTTGCAAGAACAACTGACCTAATGAATCTCATTTTCTTAAATTCTACAAACCTGTAAATTATTCACCCAAAGATGTGGAGATGTATGGTGAGATACTGCAATTGACCGGTTTACGTAGGAAAGTGGGATACTGGCACAGCGCAAAATACTGTACTATTATGAAATCTGTATTAGATGCTCGGCATATCATCGGTGATGTATTGACGTCTAGCATAAAAGAGCAGTTAACCCCCGCAGTGTAATACATACTACGATGATTCCTATGAGCTAATAGATCCACTGTGATTGCTCACTGCGTCAGTTGCTGCTAGTAATGCTGCTCATCTGAATAAGGTTGTTTCAATAATCTCCGAACTTAGAGAGAGACATGTATGTGCAAATAAATATGGAAACAGAAGTCTGAAAAATCCACAAACCAGTACGAAAAACATATCCTTGAAGGCATGTTATGATTAAAGGTTTGGATGGCATGTGGTGGGCGGATTTTGAAGATATGTGGGAATATTCACAAGCAAATAATGGATTCAAATATATTTTAATGGTCATTGATACTTACTCCAAATTTGCCTTGGGATTACCTGTTAACAGGGTGTATACAAGGACAAGGGAAAAAAATTCCCGGATTTTTCCCGGATTTCCCGGTTGAAAATACACTTTCTCCCGGGTGAACATACATTTTTCCCGTGTTAAGTGATTGTATACTTTTCCTCGGCACTGTAAAACTTATCAGTCCTTTGAATGTTTATGGCTTTATATGCCGGCACTTTAGAAAAGGAAACTAAAGGAATAAAAACACGTTTTCGAAAGATCTTTGATGTGCAGCAACATGTACGCTGCATATTTTCATGTTATAAAGGTATAAATTAGAATTCCACCATACACCGCATGTTACTTTCCAAAGCATTGAAATCGAGATTGCGACGCGCTTTTGTAAGCCGGTCATAGCTCATGTCACGTGATCTCGCCAGCCGAAGACAGCATAGGACACGTGATGCAGTCAGCCAATAGCAAGATCACTCTTACGTAGCGCGAAAACACAAATAGGAAAAGGTAATGTTTAAATTAATATACATAGTGTTGCTACAAGAAAAACAAAGCTTTCACATATAATCGTGGTCTCCAAGATTAATAAGCTGCAAGAGACGCTAAGCTTCCACATATAATGTTGATCTTTTTTGCGCGTGTTACACTTCAAGATACATCACACAAATGTGCCAGTAAAATTTTTAATAACGACGTAAATTTCTGATCTTCTGAGCTCGAAATTATTCTAGATGGTCGTCCTCAAAGAGTTAATTTTTAATTGAGAGTCAAACGCTCTGTGATTTAAGAAATTCATCGTACATTCTCGTACATTGTTCATCTTGTGTAACAGTAAATTTACTTTGGAAGTAACGCTTTTCAAACAACCACTCGCAATATTTTCCCGTGACCTGTTAGAAACTGATTCGTTTTAGCAGTTGCCAGAGAGCGCCAGATAACAGGCGCCACTGCTCATGCGCAGCTACGATGACGCTAGAAGCTCGTATGTTCGTACGTGTAAAACATTAAAAGATCTTGCACTATGTAACAAAAGAAACAAGACATCATACTTCAAGAGTATCCGAATTTCGTGAACCATACTAAAATGCATAATTCGGCTTAAAGTACACATTCGTATGTCCAGATTCGGATGTAAATTTTCTTGAGTACCAGTACTGTCTGTTATGTCACGCTCATCGGAAGCAATTTGTTGTTAGGTAGCATTGCATTTTCTTCCTAAAGCCTTTGACACACTTTGCTGTTGGCAGACGCTTGTATGAACACTATGTTTGGCTGTTGTATATGGCGCATTTCCTTTGCGACTTAAGTTTTATTTTCGTTTTTTTCCCCTCTCTTTCATGTTTTGTGGCTGCAGTATTATTCCGCAGAAGCGGGATGCAGTAATACCCTTTGTTGGAATATTGATTCTTACCAGTCAAAATCACAAAAATTTAACTGAAAACTAAAACAATAATAGACTCCCGGAATACTAAAAAATTCCGGGGTTTTCCCGGTTTTCTCCCGGATGAAAAAATTCCCGGGTTTTTCCGGATCTCCCGGTTGTCCCGGGTCGTAGACACCCTGTGTTAAATAAAAATTGGGAGAGATGTCACATAGGTATTTGAGCATTTGTTGAGACAGGGACAAATCAGTGCACTGACGACCTCCAACCGATTACAGTGGAGAGTTTTTCAGTAGGTACTTCAGGACCACGCAGCGGTAAGGAATACGTCACTACTCGACATTCATTCACCTGAAGGCGAGTGTCGTCGAATGTCTGAACAAAACAAGAAAAGCTCAAATGTGGATGCATTTTAATCTTCTCAGCTCGTACAAGTGCATGGACATCCCCACAGAAATAATTGCACAGTATAATCAAACCAAACATAGCACAATAAAAATGAGTCCAGTCGATGTTCGTGATAACAGACTCATGAATACAGTATACTACCGTATTAAAGTGTTATTGGCACGTAAACAGAAATTTTATGTTCGTGATTTGGTGTGTATCTCAAAACACATGAAAGTCATATCTCACAAACTGATCAAGTAAGATACTCACATTTTCCAGAGTGCAGAGAACAAATCACAGAAGTTATGCCTTAAAGGGTAGCAGTGGCACTGAAATGGATCAAATGGCGCTAAGCACTGTGGGACTTAACATCTGAGGTCATCAGTCCACTAGACTTAGAACTACTTAAACCTAACTAACCTATGGACATCACACACATCCATGCCCAAGGCAGGATTCGAACCTGCGACCGTAGCAGCAGCGCGGTTGCGGACTGAAGCGCCTAGAACCGCTCGGTCACAGCGGCCGGTAGTGGCACTGAAATTTCAGATTGCTTTTACACAGAGGAGAGCTCACAACCACATGCGTTTCTCACAGATTGTGTCATAAGACGTTGACGGAATAGAACACTAGTTTCCCTGCAACACAAAGAACTGATTGACGCTGATGTTTTGCTATATGATGGAATGCACAGAGCACATCCAGCACAGTAGCATAACATACACGATAGCAGACACATTGTAGGAGGTGGTAGTGTTCTCGACAAACTTCCAGCTGAAGAGCACATTCTGGTGCGTAATTGCTGCAGATCTGCTATAAAGCTTCAGAAACATTTGGCTCGAGATAGGGGGATGAATCTGCTTGACGAGGCGTGTTTGGAACACAACACTGCATACATAAAAGATCTCGCATGACGTCATGCTGCAGATCGAATTTCAGCTGATGAAGCCAAGGAAGTACGTGCAAGAAACGATCTTGGTACAGGCCAGTACATTGCGACATTTGTGTTTGATTAAATTATGCGCAATAAAATGAAGTGTGGCTTGGGTGTGAATTTCAAGCATGAATGCCACATGTCGTGCACTGAAGAAGAAAAGAAAGTGATGAAGAAAAAGAAGCCAGGGCAGAGGTGTTTAAAAAACTGTATCCTGACAGCGATGTATGTAGCTGAAAGTGCCCTGAAGCATAAAGAACCACTTAAAGGAAGAGATCCAGGACACCAGGCGGAACTATCCCTTTCCTCATTCCTGCCCTCTCAAGTCTCTCACTGGGTGGTGGTGCTGCTGCGGCTATTGCCAGACCAGTCAAGAACGCACAGAACTCCCAGGAACAGCTGGAGGAAGCAGGAAGTCATAACAGCATGATGGAAGCGGCAGCCATCGGAAAAGGACTATACCAGAAACCTTACAAGAAAGGACTAGATCTCTTCATAAATTAAAAAAAAAGCCCATTAGCTAATCTACCAGACAGACCGCCTACAAATACAGATCTGCTCAAGTTTGTTAGAAAAAAATTCAGCGTTTCAAGATTCCATGGTGTGTTAATGCGGGATACATTATCAAAGACTACATGTAAATCTGGAGAAAGTGGAATTGAGAATTTAGATACTGTAGGGAGACCAGGAAAACATTGGATGGCGTCTGTTAATAAAAGTAGAAATAGTGGCTGATACGTGGTACTTACTGCAATTAAGGAAAACGTGGAAGGGAGGATCCAACAATATAACTCTCTTTTCACACTATCTGTTTATGTTAAATAAACAGGTTGAACTGTGTTTTACAGATAATCGAAGCATTTAACCATAAAATTTTCTTTAACAAAATGAAAAAATTTGCAAAATTCTTTTGACCTTAAACCTCAAGTTGAATAAGCTTTTAATCTTTGCAAAAACAATCTGAACTGCTGTATTGCAAAATATGACAATTATTACAAGACGGCCGGACCTGCAGCATTATCGGGTGAAACAGCGGTGTTTACTACTGTGTTGGACAGTCTGTCTTATTAAATGCTCTCCTGCAACACATGAAAACTATATCAGCACCATTTATGACAAGAGTGATTTCAGTTACTCAAAACTTAACTTTTAATTTGAAAGCAGTATGTCGAAAGGTTCGGGGTTAAGATGCGCACCTGTGATTGAAGGTCAAACAGATGAGCAAACAATATGACAAATATAAGGCTTACTTCAAAGCAACCAACCTCTTAATTTCAGTCGGCAACCAAGGTGCGACTGGATCCCAACCCGTCCCTTCTGAAAATTGACTAAAGCCCTGGTGACAGTTGGCTGTTAATATTTTCAAGGTTAAACTGATTGTCAGTTATTATGACCGCTCTGAAGGAACATTTTAAAACTTCACTTGTGAACACTTATTACAAGAGAACTTACTCGACGGAACCACAAGATACAGCTAAAATACACCAATAATGAATGGGTCTTTCAAATGTGGTAAAAAACAGCTTAATACAATAGGTTGGACATATTATAGCTAATGACTGAGAAATACAATTACAATCAAAGAATTCAACTAGTTAACAGCTAAATCTAACCACAAGGTCCCTCTTTTCTTTAACGGCAACCGGTGCCTTAGTACAATTGTTCCGGCTGTATTTACGACCAAGAGATGATTAATTAGAACAATAATGATCGGGTGCAAACCAGAAACGAAAGGCCATATAATAGCAGGACAAATTTTCAAACGACAACTAGTGTCTTAGTACAATACTACTGCCTATATTTACGACCAAAGAGCCGACCGAGTAAAACTCTAAGGGTCGGGTACAAACGAGGAAATAATGAGACAATGAAACAAAGACAATGAAACAAAGACAATGAAACAAATCACCACGAGGATTACAGAATGTTACTCCCCTTTGTCAGCAAGCAGTTCCATGGATCCACGATACGACGCAGCGGTTACTGATTGTTGTCGATGACAGCCAGGTAGAAGAGGGCAGCCAGGCCATGAGCGGTCGTCCAACGCAAATGTTGCCAACCAACTGACGGGATGTCGGCCTGCTGCTTGTAGTCGAAGCTGACCCCGGTGAAGTACTCCGGTACCTTCGGTCTGCGCAGGCCCTCCTTGCGCAGCTCGTGGTTTCGGCCGACCTTGTCATCACTTCTTGTCGCGACGCTGCCTGCAGTCCCCAAACTTGGTGCCTCTCTCTCCGGCTAGGGAACCCATATATATCTCGGCAAGCAAGACCTTCTAAGGACACAACCCACAGATAACAACTCTTCCTCATGGATATTGGCAATGGGGCCTCAAGAGGGATAGTCGATACTACACCTGAGGCAGTAGCGCCAGACAGAACAGCCTACTAATTCAATGGCGCCTCGGCTCAGTATCTATAATTTCGAGAGCGGCAGCCACTAGGTACATCGATATTTCACAGACAGGGGAAGTCTGTTCTACAATTTTCATCGCTACCAAGGCTTTAATACTAAAGTTAACAGAATCTTCCGTCGGTTCTTCGAAGAACAACATTATAATAAATGAAAAGCACCAGTTTGTTTTCGTTCTATAATATTACTTTTATTGTGTTAACCGATTTTCGGCTTACAAGGCCATCTTCAGAGATTTACTGAGTAACTTCTTTGGTAACAATACTCGGTAAATGTCTGATAAGCTGCCTTGTAAGCTGAAACCCGGTTAACACGATAAAAGTGATATTTTAGAACAAAAGCAAAATTGTGCTTTTCATTTACTTTAATACTTACTTGTGTAGGCATCTGTGTTGATGTTCCTCCTAATGTTTATAAAGAAGGACATATAAGGAGGTGTATTAAACATCCACTCAACAATTGATGTTCAGACACAACAAGTTGTGTACCCTGCTTTTAAAAGAACGATCGTCAGTATTAAGCAAGAATTACTTCCCACCAATTGATTTAAGCAATGGGGAATGGAGGATTGGCTGATTGGACTGGTGGCGCATAACAGCATTCCGAGTGTCACAGAGACTAACAAAGAACTCCACCAGGAAATTAATGGTAGAGAAGAATGTGGTAGCCGGCCGTGGTGGCCGTGCGGTTCTAGGCGCTGCAGTCCGGAACCGCGGGGCTGCTACGGTCGCAGGTTCGAATCCTGCCTCGGGCATGGATGTGCGTGATGTCCTTAGGTTAGTTAGGTTTACGTAGTTCCAAGTCTAGGGGATTGATGACCTCAGATGTTAAGTCCCATAGTGCTTAGAGCCATTTGAACCATTGAACTTCAACCAGAAAGGTTTAGTAGAACTGTTACTGGGTTCCACAGAAGGACAGGGTTTGAAGAAAGACCATAATAAATTTTACTGATCCGATCAGTCGGTGTATAAACTTCCTGTCAGTACAGTCGCTATCGAGTGTAAAATTGCAAAAATCTCTTATCTCAACAATAGACTGATTCACGCAATTTATTTATTCTTCCCGTCAATTGGAACAGGGTACGAGATCATTGAGACACCTACAAAAGCTATTTAAGTTCCAGTCACAGTGCAGACATTGGACTATCTAGGGCTGTGTATTGTGGGCCAGGATAATCTACTCATTGACTTCCGTGGTGAGGAAATGACTGTATGATGAGATGTAAAGCAGAACCAGCAGAGACTTCGAAAGCGGAAGCAGAGTCGGCAACCTTCAGCCACCTGGGACCTGTTGAAGGCAGAAGTGACGACCTTTAACTTGCTGGATCGGAAGTAGTGGCTGTGACTTTCAACCAGCGGTGACTCCCAGCAGCTTCGCAGCGTCTTCAAATTGTCAACAAAGACAGGATAATCGTAACGTACAAAACCAACATGCACAACACAAAACGTGGCTCTTGACAACAGAACTGCAAGGTGATGACATGTGCGAACTACGAATTTCTTAAATCAGTGGGTCTGAAACCTCGCAGTTATGTCGCTCGATGCAACTAGAACAGCGGAATGTGATCAGTGGCTTATACGCCGTGAATATTTGTCAAATAAACATTATGAATGAATCACATCTAACAAGAACGATGAATTTAGGATTGTCATCCAGCATCAAGACGCTTTAAACCTCCCATGCAAGAGTTACATTTAAACCTCCCATGCAAGAGTTACATTACTTACATATCATTTACAAAAAGGGATGGTACTGCTGAAGTGGCGTCGAACCTCATACACACTGTTTCAGTGTTCCTGTTTCATAAGAAACGATATGAACTTAGCAGGGTCGAGCTTGTCCATATATGCAATGTAGTCATAGCATCAGAATATGTCTCTCCTTCTCCCTCGGATTTGAACGATTTAATAAAGGCTGGATGTTTCATGCAAGAGACAGTGGGTAGATAATTGAAGAGTACAAGAGATTTATTGCATGCATACCTCTAAAACTGTTTGTGGGATACTTGAAGACATGTGGCGTATTGTTCTGAAAGCTAAATAGGTACTTATTCTGGTATGGAGTGCAATGGATAACAACTCACACATTCAAGGAACTCAAAATGAGAACGAGATCATCATCAATAAAAAAAAAACATACAAAATGCCTTGCATTACTGTATCAGACGAACAGAATTTTATCTTTGAACAGTTCTGTATGCTGAAGTATTTTACCATTATGTTTCCGTTCATGGGAGTTATTCGAGTACCCAGTGCTACCGACTGCAAGCAGACAAACGTGGTCTATTAAAATCTCTGCGCAGTTGGAGCTACGCAAATTCATCATACTTGCGTTTCAGACCTATAGACGAGGGAATGTAGCAAATAGTTCCACCAAATTTGACTGTTGTAGATTATCTAATGCCAGAGTCTACCTGAATGCCGAATTTTACCTGTATGATAATTGACACCTGCAGTAGAATGAAAATTATAGTCTATCATACGACATGAATGTGAGGTTCTTTGCTTCATACTATGAAGAGGAAGAATGTTACTTCAGCCCACAGAAATTCAAAGAGCTGGTGACAATCATTGTAACAGATGACTCAAAACAGAACGAGATAATTAATTATAGATGTGCGAATTGAATATGAATCTTCGGCAAATTTAGCAAAACACACTGCAGTGTTTGCTCTAGTTCTACATGACTGTGTGATTAAGTTCTGCCCACTCACGGGTGTTGTGGAATGAGCTGTATGAACGCACAAATGCCGTGCCATACCCAGAGCATTTCACAATGACATATCAATGTGTGAACATCATTGCAAACGCTCAGAGTTTCTCCATGGTGATGAGTAGAGACAGTTCATATTTAAAGAAGTCTAATCTTATGTCAACCAAGTACCTAGGTATTACAATTAGGAACAACTTACATTGGAATGAACACATCGAAAATGTTGTGGGGAAGGCTAACCAAAGGGTCCGTTTCATTGGCAGGACACTTAGAAAATGTAATGGACCTACTAACGAGATTGCCTACACTACGCTTGTCCATGCTCTTCTAGAATACTGTTGTGCGGTGTGGGATCCTTACCAGATAGGACTCATGGAGTACATCGAAAAAGTTCAGAGGAAGGCAGCACGTTTTGTATTATCGCGAAATATGGGAGAGTGTGTCACAGAAATGATACAGGATTTGGGCTGGACATCATTAAAAGAAAGGCGTTTTTCGTTGCAATGGAAAATTCTCACGAAATTCCAATCACCAACCTTCTCCTCCAAATGCGAAAATATTTTGTTGACACCGACTTACATAGGGAGGAACGATCAACACGATAAAATAAGGGAAATCAGAGCTCGTACAGAAAGATATATGAGGTGCGAGAATAAAGTAGTGAGACTGATTTTCTTTGCAAGATGTGGCAACCCTGCAGGCTTGCGTAGGTACAATATCTTTGACCTTGGTCTATAAGCTGCTTCTAGTCCAAGCGTGACACCGATGCAACTGTTCAGTCGTGAGTTGTGCTGTAATAAGGTGACACATGTTTGCGTCTCTCATCATGGAAATGGAACCGCGTAATATCGCGCAACAGTATGCCATTTCTTTTTGTGTTAAATTGGGTGAAAACGGGACAACTTCCGGTAAGGTTCAGAAGGCTTTTGGAGAGAAGGTTATGTCAAGAGCTCAAGCTTTTGTTGGAATAAAATGTTTATTGAAGCCAGAACGGATGTTGAAGATGAAGACCGCAGTGGACGACCATCAACCTCACGCATGGATGTCAACAGGGTGCGTGATTAGTGCGATCTGATCGAAGATTATCCGTGAAAATGATTGCAGAAGAACTGAACATCAATCGAGAAACGGTTCGTCTAATAATAACTGAAGATCTTGGTATGAGAAAGATTTGTACAGAAATGGTCCCCCAAAAATCTCATACCACAACAGCGAGAAACAGGGAAAAATTTGGGAGCCGATCTGTTAGAGCAAACGGAAATCAATCCAGAATTGTTGATCCATGTTATCACTGGTGATGAAAGGTGTTTTTTTTCAGTACGATCCATAGACAAAACGCCAAAGTTCGCAATGGTGCTCAAAGGGATCACAGAGACCAAAAAAAGCTCGCATGTCAAAATCAAAAGTCAAGTATATGCTTGTGTGTTTCGTTGATTCCAGGGGAACTGTTCATAAAGAGTGGTTGTCTCCTGGACAAACAGTTAACCAATATTACTACAAAGAAATTTTAGAAAGACTTCATAAAAGAGATCTTCGTGTCCGTGCCAACATTGCTGATGATTGGATCTGAATCACGATAATGCTCCATCCCATACTGCTCTGTCAGTACAGCAATTTTTAACCACAAAACAAATTTCAGTACTACCACAGCCACCTTATTCACCAGATATCGCTCCACGTCACTTTTTTCTATTTCCAAGAGTTAAAATGGCGGTCAAGGGACACCATTTTCAAACAACATAAAATGTCCAAAAAGCTGTGACGAGGGTCTTGGAGGATATTACAGAAGATGAGTTCCAAAAATCTTACCATCAATGGCAGAAGCGCTGGAAAAAGTGTGTGCAATCAGAAGGGAACTACTTTGAAGGAGACAACTCTAAACTTGACTAAAACAGTAAGCACCATTTTTTTCAAATCAGTTTCATTACTTTATTGTCGCACCTCATAGGTGTTCATTCTTTCCGCGCGCTATACGAGATTGGAATAATAGAGAACTGTGAAGGTGGTTCGATGAACCCTCTGCCAGGCACTTAAATGTGATTTGCAGAGTATCCATGTAGATGTAGATGTAGACAGCATACACAGAAGTTGTCAGTGTAATTGAGACAGTCTCAGCAAACACTCCATCGCCGAGATCTTTCAAGGATGTGAAGTGTGCTGAAGCACAGAGGCGTGCAAAGTGCTTAACACGTTTCTACCATGAATTCACTGGCATTATCCTAGAATACTCTATAGGGGTATGGTGACGTCACTTTGATTATTCAACCACACAGATACCACTATCTACATCAAAGGTGAGGAGATCATCACATGGATGTGTCGAATCTTCAAATTTGTTACTAATCCAGACGTGGAATTCTATGTGTGTCCGCCTCTCCATCGACTCAAGAAGATGTTTGATAACAGTACTGTGTCAGCTTATGAGAGTGTAAAATTATTTTTAAGTTGGACGAAAAGTAAATGAATTTTTATCTCACAGTCTGGGTGCTTTTTTTTCACGGTTTGTAACTTGACCCAGATGCCACATCTGTGGTCCTCCTCAAGCTCAGCAGATATAATTTTAGACATGACTGCTTTATTTCTATTAATAATGTCATAAGACAATCGTATTTCGATGGATTCCCTGAGCACACAATCCTAGTACCGAGAAGCCGGAGCAATATAAAGGTTTTCCTATAAGCAATATATGTAACCCTATTTTAACTGATATAAAACAACAACGGTTGAGTTTTCGACCCGCTGCAACTTAATTTATGATTTATCACTTTCGCTAGTTCCTACCGCCGGCGGCGCTGAAATTCTTCGCTTCGGAGGGGGCAGCTCTTCCGCTTCTCGCGCAGGCGCAGTGACCTGTACCCAGGGTATAAAGGAGCTGCCGTTTCTGATATTTGGTCAGTTCTGGCATGATTATATGCGTAGCGATGGCAATTGAAGATGGCGTTCAGGTGGATCGCTTATTTGTATTACAATGAAGACGATCACATCCGGCAGCAACCTCGCGAAGAGCATAAACACTGGTTGAGAGTACTTACAATCTTAAGTACCACTCGTTGAGAATATTTTTTACAATTTTCATAGCACAGGTAGAAAATCTGAAAAGAGAAATGCAAAGGCTCAATGTAGATGCTGTAGGGATCAGTGAAGCGAAGTGGAAAGAAGACAAGGATTTCTGGCCAGATGCGTACAGGGTAATATCAACAGCAGCAGAAAATGGTATAACGGGAGTAGGATTCGTTACGAATAGGAAGGTAGGGCTGAGATCGAGTTACTGTGAACAGTTAAGTGCCAGGATTGTTCTTATCAGAATCGACAGCAAACGACGGCATGATTACATACTAAGCGATGGCAATTGAAGATGGCGTTCAGGTGGATCGCTTATATGTAGTATAATGAAGACGATCACATACGGCAGCAAACCCGCGAAGAGCATAAACACTGGTTGAGAGTATTTACAATTTTTAGTACCACTCGTTGAGAATATTTTTTACAATTTTCATAGCACAGGTAGAATATCTGAAAAGAGAAATGCAAAGGCTCAATGTAGATGCTGTAGGGATCAGTGATGCGAAGTGGAAAGAAGACAAGGATTTCTGGCCAGATGCGTACAGGGTAATATCAACAGCAGCAGAAAGTGGTATAACGGGAGTAGGATTCGTTACGAATCCTAGGGCTGAGATCGAGTTACTGTGAACAGTTAAGTGCCAGGATTGTTCTTATCCGGATCGACAGCAAACCAACACCGACAACGATAACCCAGGTATACATGACGACATCGAGAAACTGAAGAAGAAGAGATGTAGTATATGAGGACATTGAAACGGTAACACAGTATGTATAGGGACATGAAAACCTAACAGTCATGGGGGACTGGAATGCAGGTGTAGGGGAAGGAGTAGAAGAATAGGTTACAGGAGAATATGGACTTAGGACAAGGAATGAGAGAGGAGAAAGACTGATTGAGTTCTGTACTAAATTTTAGATAGTAATACCAAAATTTCTGTTCAAGAATCGCAAGGCGTGGAAATATACTTGGAAAAGGCCGGGTGATGCGGCAAGATTTTAGTTAGATTACATCATGGTCAGACAGAGATTCCGAAATCAGATACTGGATTGTAAGACGTTCCCAGGCACAGATATAAACTCAGATCACAATGTAATGGTTATGAAGAATAGGCTGAAGTTTAAGAAATTAGACAGAGAGAATCAATACGCAGTGAAGTGGGATACTAAAATACTAAGGAAGGACGAGATATGCGTGCAGTTCTCTAAGCCTATAGATTCAGCAACAAGAAATGGCTCAGTAAGTAGTACAGTTGAAGAGGACTGGACATCACCAAAAAGGGCAGTCACAGAAATTGGGAAGAAAAACATAGGTACAAAGAAAGTAACTGCGAAAGAATAATGGGTAACAGAAGAAACACTTCAGTTGATCGAGGAAAGGAGGAAGCACAAAAATGTTCGGGGAAACTCAAGAAAACAGAAATACAAGTCGCTGTGGAATGAAACGGATGGAAAGTGCAGGGAAACTAAGACGAAATGGCTGCACGGAAAATAAATGATTCCCGGAAGAACTGAGTCACCATATAGGAAAGTCAAAACAACTTTCGGTGAAACAGAAAGTAAGGGCGGTAACGTTAGGAGTGCAACAGGAATTCCACTGTTGAATGCAGCCGAGAGAGGGGATAGGTGGAAAGAGTACATTGAACACCTTTATGAGGGGGAAGATTTGTCTGATGTGATAGAAGATGAAACAGGAGTCGATTTATAAGAGATAAGGGATCCAGTAATAGAATCAGAATTTAAGAGTGCTGTGGTGGACTTAAGATCAAAGAGGCAGAGGCGATAGATAACATCCCATCACAAATTCTAAAATCGCTGGGGAAGTGGAAACAAAACGACTATTCACGCTGGTGTGTAGAATGTATGAGTCTGGCGACATACCATCTGACTTTCGGGAAAAAAAATCATACACACAATTTTGAAGACTGCAACAGCTGACAAGCGCGAGGATTATCACACAATCAGCTTAACAGCTCATGCATCAACTTACATGCAAGAATAATTTACAGAACAATGGAAAAAATGGAGTACATGTTTGATGACGATCAGTTTGGCTTTAGAAAAGGCAGAGGCACCAGAGAGGCAATTCTGTCGTTGCGGTTGGTAATGGAAGCAAGACTGAAGAAAAATCAAGACACTTTCATAGGATTTGTCGACTCGGAAAAAGCGTTCTACAGTGTAAAACAGTGCAAAATATTCGAAATTCTGAGAAAAATAGGGGTAACCTATAGAGAGGGACGGGTAATATACAATATGTACAAGAGCCAAGAGGAAATAATAAGAACGGACGACGAATAACTAAGCGCTCGGATTAAAAAAGGAGTAATACGCGGATATAGTCCTTCGCCCCCAGTGTTCAATCTGTACATCAAAGAGGCACTGACGGATATAAAAGAAAGCTTCAGGAATTGATCCGACAGTACTGATAAATGTCCTCCCTTCTTATTGTCCTCATCTTAGAATAACAGCATGATCACATGCATCTTACACTGACCGGCAGATTCCGGGAAATGGACGGGTCCGACGTCTCTGTTCGAAACTTTACCATCGTCTGACTTGCACTCATCAATGATATAAACATGAACTTACATGTCTTTATTCTGTGCCTCAAATTTGTGTATGCCCTGGTGGTTAATGGGGAACTCGATACTGCCGAAGCTATAAACCTCATTAATATCATTAGCCCCACCACATCGAGATGTAAGCTGCGGGTTTTTCTTGTAATTCCTTTTGCAAGCGAGGATTGACATGCAAAACAATACTGATATCCGTTTTGGAGATGCCTAATTGCCTACTGTGTCATCAGGAAGCTTGATATAGCTGGATCCTCCACTGAGCGTATCATGAACATGAGTATTGATGTAGAGGGCTATTATTCGGCTGAGTGCCTCACCTGAGCTTGTAACTTTCATCTCAGATAGATTCTCTTGTGTAGCACTTAAGGTGAAATCCTCAAATCAAGTAACGCTTGGGATGCCCCTCGATACCACTCCAGTGCTTGTCTCCTCTACTACACCACTTTGTTTGGAGATATACGTGAGCTCGCAGCACAACATTGCACTGCAGTTAATGGAGGGGTACCGTGGAGTATCAGTAAAGCGAGAGAAACTCTACTGGGTCTTTGCACCCCTCCGCTAGGTTCTCAATCCGCGAAAATAAGATTCGCTCATCAAAAATGTCATTTGTACAAATTTTTATGTTACCCGTACATGTATATGTACGAATAACATAAGAATTTGCACAAATGAGAAAATATATATATATTGGCCATCACTGTGTACTTAGTTTTCATTTTAGCAACCACTCTTGCCAATAAAAGCGTGGACAAATATACACATGAATGAAGAAAATTAAGAAGATGTACACAGAAAACGCATATGTGCTAATTAGAGAGCCGTCTTCCTACTGGAAATTTCATTTCATTGAATAACTTTGACTAACAAAAACAATAAAAGTTGAATTACTTTACCTTTCAAGTGTATCAGCGCTTAATAGGGCCTAAAACTGAAAAACTAGGTGCTTTTGTAACACGTAATTTCATGCTCTGACACTCTGCTAACGTAACAGTTTTCATTTGAAGAAGCCAGTTTTGAGTTACAGGGGTTGGAGCCGACTTTTTAGACAAATTGGTAAAAATGACCGAAGTTTGACAACTGACTACGGCCAAACGGGAGCACAGATTTTGACATTTAAGTAGGTCATTCGACACAAATTTAATGCCCTTTTATTTTGGTAAAGGTAAAATTTTCAGTATCATGCATAATTTCTGAATAATAGGCGGAAACCTGAAAAAAGTGCCAAAATTTCTTGGTTTTTTGGCCATAAAAACGCGTCTCCAGTATTTTGGAGGTGGGAAACTTCGATTCAACACATTCTTAACTATATGCATATGGTAAAAAAATAAAATCTTATCCCTAGTTTTTTGCAAGCAAATAGCACTGCGTTACTGGACTATTAGACCTGTGAGCGCTGTGTCGAAAAATGCAATCGTCCAAGACACACCAGCCGCACCCCAGGCATTTTGGTCTGCGCTGAGATAAGCTACACCTCGTCTTCACCTTTGGTGTTTCTGGAGAACGTTAACCTGCGCTCGGTACTTTCAGAATGGTGTTACACCCATTCTTTTGCCGTTATTGCAACAGGGAGGTGACGTGTTGTTCCAACTGGATCTTGCTCACTGATACTTTTCCGGTGAAACTCACCGTGCTCCGCAAGCCGTGCAGCAGTTTCCCCGGCCAGCACAATTTCCCGACTTGTCTCCAGTCGAGCACGTCTGGGACATGACGCGACTCGTCAACCAGCAACTCGTACAGAACTACGTGAACAGGTCGAGCAGGCGCGGCATAACGTATCACAGGGTGATCTGTACGGTCGGCTGGGTGCCAATGTCAGCGTCTGCATTGCCGCCCATAATGCTACACCTCGTACTAATATGGATGTTCCAGCATGGTACCTCAGATCAGCTTGTGCTATTGACCTGTAAAAGCAATCATTTCATGTACTCCATATTCACTGTCGCAACAATAATCTTGAGAGAATTGGGAAGCTCTAAATGGGTATACTATTTCTTTCCGGCACCGTATTTTCTGGTGTATATTAGTAAAACCTGACATAAGGACCACCATTTTCTTGTTTCATCAGATGAGGCTATCTACATTCAGGTTGCCCAGATAAGTAAAATCACAGGATCAGAAAATCCTTAGCAGAACGTTAAACACCCATTTTATAACACGAGGACAGATATTTCGTGCGCAGTTTCTGGGGCAGCTTCATTTTTGTCCCCCTGCACATAAAGATTACGTGCGACTCTCGTTCAGTAAATTTTCTTTTCTCCGGATATATTTATTCATAAGAGTCAGAACTTGGTGAAAATACCAGACAGACATTTCTTTCATAACGGCCGTTGTGGCCGAGCGGTTCTAGGCGCTTCAGTCTAGACCCGCGCGACCGCTACGGCCGCAGGTTCGAATCCTGCCTCCTGCATGGATGTGTGTGATGTCCTTAGGTTAGTTAGGTTTAAGTAGTTCTCAGTTCTAGGGGACTGATGACCTCGGATATTAAGTCCCATAGTCCCCAGAGCCATTTGAACCATTTGAATTTCTTTCGTATGTTCCATTTCTCTACATAATGTCTATCATGTTGTATGTAACAACACGTACATCTGTAGGTAAAAAGTTAAAAAGCATCGTCCCTGCTCGTAGGCAGCGCCTGAATTACATTCTCATCATATTCAAAGTACATCCTCGTAGAGAATCCGTAAGTCCGCGTTAGTAGTGGCAAACGAGCAATTCGCCGTGTCACCGTGGCTGTGGCAGGGCGTTTCGAGTGTGGCCAACAGTGCAGCTCCTCACATTTTAACTCTTTTTATCCATCTCCAAACACTACTATCGACTGCTACATTGCCATAAACTGCACACAAACGTTCATGGATGTCGAACACGGTTTCTTTTTCCACACTCAAGAATCCAGTTACAGTCCCTTGTTTGCACCTGTCATGGGTAGACGATATTTTGATAGTTCACTACGACTCTGCCATCGCTCCGAATTGTTCTAAACTTCGCACGCGTGCAGAGGAAACATCAAATCTGAGCCACCTAGAACACTTTCCTGCATATATTATCAACTGTAAAAAACTGGAGAATTACTTATTGTACGACTTGCGCAGTCATATTTATTGCAAACAAATTACTATTGGTTTGTATCGAATTGTTGCAGACCAGATGTCGTGATCAATATCACTGCCGTCGTTACATCATCATTTTAACAAAGGGTAGAAGGCAAGATAGGGTGGGCTGTGTGGGAAACTTATAAACCTCGTTGTGTGTTTTCGTCTTTTGCTTGTGAAGGCGAAGAGGGAACGAGCGTGATATTTGCATGGACGTGAGATTCCTTCAAAAAACAGTTCAAGCAGGAAATTGAGGAGGGTCGTTCAATAAGTAATGCCCCACATTTATTTAAAAACCCATTAATATACATAGACAAAGGTTTTTGTTGGTGCTTCACATTTGATGTTTGTTCTGTGCGCCAGTGAAGTTTCGAACTGTTCTGCCAGATGGTAGAGCCCTAGTACAGCGTCAATATGGCGTCTACATACGGCTCACGGTACAAGTAGCGTGCTGTTATTGAATTCTTGTGTGCAGAAAAAGGAACTATGGTGAACATCCATAAACGTTTGTGTGCAGTGTATGGCGATTCTGCAGTTGATAGGAGTACAGTTAGGCGATGGGTAAAGAAAGCTACAGTTTCAGGAAATGCAGAAACAGAGCTCCATGATCAGCCACGCTCGGGACGTCCTGTCACAGCGACTGCTCCAGATGTGTGGATGCCATTATTCGTGCCGACCAGCGCATCACAACTCGATTTTCATCAGCCATGCGGTGAAAACATGGCTGTACGTACAGGACAAGAGCTGTTACCAGCAGGGAATACATGCTCTTCCACAACATTGGCGTAAGGCCATAGAACGTGATGGAGACTACGTAGAAAAATAGGACATGGACAAAACATGTTCCTAGAAAAAAAAAATGGGGGAATTACTTATTGAATGACCCTCGTACAAGACGCATGGAAGTATACTCTCACTAGCGACGGTCGTTCGCTGCAGCTCGGGAATCCAGGATCCGTTTACCTTAAGGCTTTCTTCTTTCTTGTTGAAGTTATTCCCGTGTTTTTTTTATTTCTATAATCTCTCTGAACAAGCGTCTCCTATAGTGCTTCTCTACAGCTGCTGGCGAAACGTCAGTAAAATCATCAGACGAACGGCCGAAGAACCCCAGACAGAAGCCAATAGCCATTTTGTCAACAAGTGGCCATGAAAGGCTTAACAATTATGTATTACGCCTCTATGGGGAGAAGGTTTGCAGGTTGTACCTGCGCCTTGACCAACGACGAAAGAAGAAATCGCGATTGATGTCTTCTCTCACCTTTCTGTCGGGGTGCCGGGATGAAGGTGCTACACCGAAGTTCTTGAAATGTAAGCGCCTATTCATCACCACATGCGGAAACGTTTACGTTGGAATGACTGGACGATCGATCAACACCAGGATCACAGAACATAAGCGACATTGCAGGTAGGGGCAGTTGGAGAAATGGGCCGTGGCAGATCACGCACCGTGTGAGACCGACCACGTATAAAATTCGCCGATACGTAAGTTCGGGCTGTAGAAAAACACTATCACACAAACTTGTTCAGCGAGGCTATAAAAATACAAAAACACGGAAATAGCTTCAACAGGAAAGAAGAAAGCCGTAAGGTAAACGGATCCTGGTATCCGGTGCTACAGCGAACGACAGTCGCAGGTAGCAAGAGGAGAACCGAACCGGAAATGACGGCGGAGAAGCGCTCCGACATTGGCGCGCCAGGTAGATATAGTTTGCGGCCGCGGTCTCGGCTCCTGTTCACCACCAGCAATGAAGGGTGAGGCTTTGACGATGCCAGCCACTCGTACTGGCGAAACGTCAGTAAAGTCATCAGACGAACGTCGGCCGAAGAACCCGAGACAGAAGCCCATGGGCAGTTTGTCAACAAGTGGCCACGAAAGGATTAACAATTTTGTAGTTTCGTAACTGTTCATATTGACACGTCTGGGTGCACAAGCCCACTTTTCTGTGCTGTTGTAGCTGTACGATCGCTCACTGCTACTCTTCCAGGACGACAGTCCTGGCGCGCATCTGTGCTCTGTGGACGTCCAAAGCCTCTTTTACGAGTGTGAGAATCTTCACGTGACCACTGATACCAACATCGTTGCACAACTGACGCAGCACGTCCAACCTGTGTGGCAATTCCCCGAAAGGACCATCCCGCCACTCGAAAGGCCACATTTTGGGCTCTTCCAAATTCGATCAGTTGGCTGTAGGAAGCACGAGTGCGACTCTGTGGCAAGGTTACTTCATACGTTTGCATCACATCGAGCCTTCTGGCTGCGAGCGTTCCCTATTAACAGATAAACTGAGATGTCGCTCTGGTACTATGCCACTATGCTATTTGTTTGCAAACGACACTGAAACCATTATCGCTACATCTACTATTTCCCAGGTGGCATACATCCGTCATCGGGTCAAATACGACGCCATCTTCCTGGTGTACTAATTATCTTCCTGTCGTGCATGTCAGGATAACTATGCAGATCCTTCCTGAGAAATATCTGACAGAAGAACCTTTTAGTTCTCGACAGAACGGTTCGTTGTAATTTTTCGGTCATACATGAAGCTACCTTTCACTTGAGCAATTTGTCACTGTTGCCTTTTTAGCGATTCTGTAGGTTTCCGGTAATCATTAGTGCATATTTTTCAGGACCAAATGAAAGTCACTAAGACACTAATGTTCTTTTTAGGTCTTCGTGAACCAGCGTTCGTTTCAGTCTTCTATCCGGTTCATCCTACAGATTTTTCATAGGTTGTAGGTGTAGGGGACATAGACGTAGTTAAAGTTAAAGCAATTACAGGCCTCGTTCACGAAATTTAAGTCTTTTGACCTGGTTTCGACACTTCTATGAGTGCCTTAATCAGAAATTAAATATTCAAATTGGCCTATAACATAAATACAAATTTATGGGAAAAAATTTTTATATGAAAGTGTAAGAACTGACTAACACTACAAGAAAGAAACAATACTTACATGTGAGATTTAAGATAAATATCAAGCACCAAGGCTTTAGTCACACAAATTAAAAAAAATACATGGAAGGCGAGCCACTATGGGCTGCTCATACATAAACAGCCAAAGGTTGCAACAGACTGAGGCGCCCGCGTTAGCAACTGCGGGTAGGCGAACATTACACCAAGAGTGCCATCTAGTAGCCGTAAATATAAGTAGGCCACTTAACATTTAAAATATAGGCAGATGAATGTTAAGATGAACCGTATTTAGTACATGAACTAACAGGCAAAGTATTATTTGACAGCAGCAGACATGGTAACTTTTTGTTTATGTAAAAGCTTAGAAATACACTTTGAAGACTGAAAACTGATTAAGAGTATAGAAATGACTGTTATAGAAACAGTAATTATAAGCGAAATTTTTGAAATTTTGTATTTATGGGTATCCACAGCCACCAGATGTTTAATAAATGTGAACACGATCCGTAGTAGACTGCAATGGGATGTTTGTTTCATCGTGCGATTACCTAATTTCGACTAAGCGTCATTGTCAAAAACATTTGTAACATTCGTATTCCATGTCATTTTCAAATCAGTCTTAACTATAAGTAAAACGTAGCCGTATTTCGTAATTTTCCGGAAGGATCCACACACTACAGTTTTAAGATCGTATTCTGAACTTTACGCCGAGTACGACAACACGCCAATTCCTTATGCTTTGGATAGTTGTCGAAATGAAAGTTGAAAGAGAGCCTGAGGCAGAGTTTGCCAGTACCAGATTCTTTAAAAGTGCGCAGATATGGTTCATTTGTTGATAAAATTTGATTCTTGTACACTAGCCGGAAAGAAGTACTCCCATGCCGTAACAAAAAATGGTTCAAATGGCTCTGAGCACTATGGGACTTAACAGCTATGGTCATCAGTCCCCTAGAACTTAGAACTACTTAAACCTAACTAACCTAAAGACAGCACACGACACCCAGTCATCACGAGGCAGAGAAAATCCCTGACCCCGGCGGGAATCGAACCCGGGAACCCGGGCGCGCGAAGCGAGAACGCTACCGCACGACCACGAGCTGCGGACCATGCCGTAACAGTGAGTTCTCGTACGTTGCTGTAGTGTTAATATTGCTGCTCTTTAATTTATCACTGACTTCCGAAATAGACAAAAACAGACCAGTTTGATGTACCAAGTCCAATTTGCCTTTAATTTCCACAGAAAATTTTGCACCACTTTGAATTCTTCGCCGGCCGGGGTGGCCGAGCGGTTCCAAGCGCTACAGTCTGGAACCGCGCGACCGCTACGGTCGCAGGTTCGAATCCTGCCTCGGGCATGGGTGTGTGTGATGTCCTTAGGTTCGTTAGGTTTAAGTAGTTCTAAGTAGACTGCAGCGACACCAACTTAAGGCCAGCCCAGTGCCAGGGGCACGCCCACTGGGATTAGCTCAGTGGGCCGTGGCCAACACCAGTAGGTTTATAGTAGCACTGGCACACCTGCAACGCTGCAGGTAGAATGTAGATTAGATTAAGTAGCTTAGAATCCCGTAGCGGTTAGACTAGAGTAAAACTAATAGAAGTACCTGTAGTGTAGAAAAAGCTGCATTAACTGTATCATTAGTAAGACCCACTAATGTAGTTAGGTAGTGGGTTATATGAATAATGTAATGTAATGTTTTGAATAAAGAATTTCTTAAAAAAAAAAAAAGTTCTAGGGGACTGATGACCTCAGAAGTTAAGTCCCATAGTGCTCAGAGCCATTTTTTTGAATTCTTCTGTCTGTAGCTTTTGCCAAAATCCGACTCCTTCCATCTGTTCTCTTTGCTGTTCAACAATTTTCTCTTAGTTTCTCTTTAGTGGCAGCTTTTTTGCTGTGGTGTTCCATGTTCATCTACCACAATCTAAAAGAGAAGAATTATATGTCAGTCGATTAGCACTGCGAGAGCCCCCAGGCAGCATTATTATTTTTTTCAACGTAGTGCCTAGTGTTTGGTTTTTAGTTATCCGTAGTATTTTCGTGTCTGGTGCCTATTATTTCATATCGGTATTCCAATTACAACAGAAATCGTCAATAATCTGAAATACAGTTTTTTTTATACTAAGACCGTTTCAGTTGTAAATTATAGCCGGACCAGTTTCTCAGCAATTTAATTACATAAATTTTACAGAAGGCTGTAGATTATCGTACACGGTCGGTTTTGAGCACTTTTTCGACATATGGGGACCCGTTAGCTCACCAGGTGCTGGTACTCATGATGAGTGAAATTTACACTGTTTTCCAAAATTAGAGCAGCAAACGGAAATTTTGCAAGGCTACGTGTATTTTGCCACAGAACATCAGGTGATAGTAAAGTAGAAACAATATAGAACGTAAACAACTGCAACATGCATGACGGTTGACAGGAGTATACTTCGGTTTTTCCGGCTTAACGGATTTGCATACACATTCCGACAACTCGCCAATGTGCTAGGTGTAGGGTGTGATCATCTCTGGCAGCGTTACAGGCCTGACAACGACGGGACATGCTGTGAAGTCGTCAGTCTTATATTGAGCCAATAACGCCCATTCTTCCTGCAGACCTGCTCGCAGTCGTGGAGAGTGGTGATGCAAGTTGTTTCCACAGTGCATCCCAAATTTGCTCTACGGGATTCAAAACGAGCAGGCCACGCCATGCGTACAATATCTTCCGTTTCCCAGAAAACTCAACCACCTGCACTCTATGAGGTCGAGCATTATCGTCCATCAATACGAAGTTGGGGGCCACAGTACCTCGCAACAACCGCAAATGAGGTCCGAAGATCTCGTTACAATACTTGACAGCACTTAAACCTTGTCGATTCACCTGTACAAATTCATGTAGAGGGGTTCCAGTGGTAAACATAATCCCTGCACACACCATTAGTGATCCTCCTCGATCTCAGTCTTTTTCCACAATGTTTTCCACAGTGTTGTTCCCTCGAGATGCGAATCCATCGAGAATGACTCTTCAGACTGGTCCACTATTTGACTGTCCAGCTGGCGTGTTGAAGACTCCACTCTGAACGTTCCCTTCTTTGAAGACGCGTCAGAGTTAGACATACAGTAGATCTCCGACAGTAAAGGCCACTCTGCTGAAGCCTCCTCCACACAGTTTGCCTCGATACAACACACACAGCGGATACTGTAAGCTCACATGGCAGTTGCCGTGCAGTACTAAGGCTGCAATGTCCTCACAGCCAAATAACGGTCCTCTCTTCTGAAGTCACACATTGTCGGCCCTGCCCTGGTCTTCGGGATACAGTTTCGGTCTCTATAAACATCCGAGAAACAATAGGACGATTCACATTAAGCCATTGACCCAAATCAGTTTGCGACTGTCCTGATTGCTTTCTTTCTATGGCCCTCCACCGCAGAGAGTCTGGTAGCATCTTCTCTGTGCCATACAGCTCGGTATGTAACTGTGTACACAGCGATTGTGGACGTGGGGCTACCCGGCAAACACTACCTCGATTCACAGGTGCCCTGTCGTCATCGTTGACATGGTTGTCCGGTCCATTGACCGGAATGCCATCTTCCGTGCAGAACACGATAGTACAGACATTTGATTAACATTGTGTATGGTTATATCACGAATTAGATACAGAACGGGGAAATAGCGGTCTGTTGCTTCAAGTTTGGACACCATTGTAGTAGTATTCTATCTGCTAGATAGTTCGTTATTAGGATATTCGTATGCTAGCTTTCGTCCTTTCTAGGTATCAAGAAGGCATATCACAGGAGTGTTCTATGTTGCTTAATGCTATTTTATAATTAACATCCTTTACTTAGCGAAAAATTGCTATCTCTTATTGACCCTCTGCCTACAATTGTGTACATTAACTTTTACTGTGTCTTAGCTGCAGCAGACGTATTTTTTCCCAACGAAAACCTGAGGTACAACAGATTTGTGAATGTTCAACCTTTTCATCATGTGCAAGTGCTGCCAACTATAGGGTATCAATGAGAAAATATCAGCAAGTCAATGTAGCAGTGCGCAGCAGCTCTTGACCACCATAATATACGGATGTGGTTGGTTCGCTATACACCATAGTACAACTGAATTATGTTGCTGTTATTCTGAATGGTAATTATTGAATGAACATTTTACTACTTATTATAATAGATAATATTTCGTCATTAGTTATTTTAGTCGATAAGATGAAGCCAAGTGTACGTGGTATATTTTGCAAAGGGGTACATACGGTTTTATGAATCTTGCATCTATAATCATTAAAAAATCACCTGCGAGCATTGCCAGTTAAAGACAAATTTTCCATCCTCCAGAAAAAAATTCAGGTCTGAAAGCGCTATATGAACGCTGGGTCATTCTAGTCTTTTTTCTCGAACAGAATGTGACTTGATTTTTTCAGTACGTTCAGTCGGTATATCTTCTCATAGTAGTTACGTTTTCTAGCCTTACATGACTTTTTGTCTATTAATTTGTACACATTGGATCTGATAAAGCAGCTAAAATGGTGTGAAACTGGTCGCACTTATAAGCAAAGTATTTACAACTGAAGCGATCGTATCGTCAAAATGATAAATCCAGAAGGTGGCTGCCCTGATTACAAAATCTTCCACATACATTTATTTTGCCTGCAACAACTTTTTCCAACTCTAGGGTACATCTACTGCAAAATTAACAACTAATGGCAACTCTAATACATATTTCTGATATCTAATTCTACTGGGTTTTCTCTTTAAATCCTTTCTTAGCTTATTTCTTTCCAGATGTCTTTACTACGTTCGCTGTTTGTCTAATTAATATTAAAATCCATTTGCAATATATCAGTTCCAATGCTTCAAATTATGTTTCACTTTCTACACTGTCAAAATTTCCACTAGACGGGGGAATGAGCTGCACTGGACTCGTATAGAGGATAATCGAGCTATGATGTCCATGGTAGCATTTAGAAATAAACTTTTTTCAAATTGTTCCCTAACTACAGGCGATTACGGCGTCAGTTCTCATCCAGTCTGAGCTTAGATCCGATTTGTAATAGCGTCGACATCGACGGTATGTTAAAGTATAACCTTCAATTCATACGATGAACGTACAATTCCGAAAGCTTCCTTCTCATTGCGAGATCGCACGTACTTATCAGCGAACTTCTGTCGTTAGAGAAAGCTATTTTGTCCTTCGCCAATCTGCTTATAATGTCTTGTTAAGTTATATTGGAACAAATAAGCCCTCAGTCACAAAAATTAAGTCAAAATTGACCTGGTTTCGACGCTACTATGAGCGTCGTCTTCAGAATTAGACTAACTGTTCTAAAGCATATTAGGTATACAGTACATTAATAAAATTAAAGTTTTTACTGACTGGAAAAGATGCAGTACTTACAAGTCACATATTAAAAAATATCTGAGCCGGAAAGGCGACGTCATGAACAGTTGTGAGATGGCGAGCCGCTAAGGGCCGCTCGTACTGTTCATTGAAGTACTCGTGCAGTGTACTACTACCAGCAAGCATGAAAGATTCAAACATGAAAGAGACAGCCATTATGCTCTTCTCTCCTCTTACTTCTTTGTACAACTGGATTAACACTGAGGGCCGAGGTACGCCAGGCTGTTAAAAATTTTTCCACCGCGCGGTAAGTTGAGCACTTAACATCTGTATGCCACATAGCGCCAGATAACCGCACTTTGGGTTTTTAAAATGAGAAACACCAAGTTTCGCGTCGTGTGTGTGTGCATGCGTGCGTGGATAGGTGTTCCGTGTGTGTTTGTGTGTGTGTGTGTGTGTGTGTGTGTGTGTTTGTGTGTGTGAGCTTGCGTGCGTGCGTGCGTCTGTGTGTGTGTGCGTGTGTGTGTGCATGAATGTGGGGGCGTGTTCTGTGGCAGGGTGCGGTAAAATTTTTATCCTTTGCGTGCGCCAGCGCCCGCAGTGAAACGCACTCACGCGCATAAGAGCATACGTGCGGCGCTACACGGCAAGAAAGCAGCGTTTTTGGAGTGAGCCTCGGGCGGCGTTGCGGCAGAATGCCCGCGCGCCAGGAGGTTGGCGAGCTTCGTAAACGGTCCATCGGCAGCTCAAATAGACGGCGCTAAAACGCCAGCTCGGGCTGGCGCTGGTAGGGGCCTCGCCTCGCGGCTTTATTATTTTTTCCCCCTCGCAGCTGCGGCTGGCAGGCTGCGAGCCGAGGCGGCCGGCCGCAGTCACTTCCCCGGCGTGTTTACCTTGCAGCCAGCAGGCAGCCAGCGCGCCGCCTTTGTGCCCCCGTAATGAAGTGCCGGCTTCCAGGGCGCAGCTCAGTCGCGTTAGAGGGTAGCCCACCCACACCCTTCCCACCCACCACCCCGCCACACCCCTCAGCCATCACCGTGTATTTTTGGGAAATTCGGCAGCCCCGTCGTAGCGTAACGAGCGGCTCCGAGTCCTTCTTCGCCCCACCACCTCTGGAAATGCCGTCTCGAAAAAGGGGAAGGGGTGGAGGTGGAGGCTCTATTATTAGCGCTTCTCTGCACAGAACGGAGGGGCAGGTAAGTGGGTGCAATTTGCTCAAAGGCTTTTGGCGGGAAGTCGTGATTGGAAGGCAGCACATTAGCCGGTAACTCCTGACTGAGTGCCAGTCGTCTGTTTGGGGTCCTGCACAGATAATGGGGCGATCCCGGAGTATTTCCAACCGAGTTATGCTTCCTTACAAAGGCTGGTGCACTACGCGAAAACCTACCTTCCCGTTCTCTCTTCAAAAGAAACTGTTACAAAAAAAAAAAAAAAAAAAAAAAAATTGCTCTGAGCACTATGAGACTCAACTTCTGAGGTCATTAGTCCCCTAGAACTTAGAACTAGTTAAACCTAACTAACCTAATGACATCACACACATCCATGCCCGAGGCGGGATTCGAACCTGCGACCGTAGCGGTCTCGCGGTTCCAGACTGCAGCGCCTAGAACCGCACGGCCACTTCGGCCGGCACGCAACTGTTTACTACTGGACGTAAGAGGAGTTTTACCGCTAGTGCCGAGGGGTTCGATCGCTGTGTCAAACTATTAGGCACAGCGATTGTACACTAAGATGACAAGAGCCATGGGAAAGCGACATGCACGTATAAAACTGGCGCTAGTATCGGCTACACAAGGTGTAAGAGGGCACTACATTGGCGGAGCTGTCATTTGTACTCTGGTGATTCAGTGAAAAGGTTTCCGACGTGTTTACGGCCACACAACGGGAGATGACAGACTCTGAACTCGGAATGGCAGCTGGAGTAAGACGCAAGGGATTTTCATTTCGGAAATTATTAGGGGATTCAGTAAGCCGAGATCCACAGCGTCAGGAGTGTACGGAAAATACCAAATTTCCGGCATTACCTCTCACCGCGGACAACGCACTGGCCGACGGCCTTCATGTAACGAGACGCAGTGGTCGACGGCCTTCACCTAACGATCGAGAGCAGCGGCGTTTGCGTAGAGCTGCCAGAGCTAGCGGACAAACAACACTGCGTGAAATAACCGCAGAAATCAGTGCGGTACGAACGACGAACGTATCCGTTAGGACAGTGAGACGAAATTCAGCATTAGTGGACTAAGGCAGCAGACGACCGACGCGAGTGTCTTTGCTAACAGCACGAAATCACCTACAGCGGTTCTGCCGCGCTCGTGACCGTAACTGTTGGATCCTACATGACTAGAAAACCGTGGCCTGCTCAGATGAGTCCCGATTTCAGTTAGTAAGAGCTGAAGGTAGAGTTCGAGCGTGGCGCAGACCCTTCGAAGGCACGGACCAAATTGTTCACAAGGCATTATGCAAGCTGCTGGTGACTCCATAATGCTATGGGCTGTTTTTACATGGAATGGACTGGGTCCCATAGTTCAACCGAACCGATCATTGACTGAAATTGTTGTTTTCGGCTACTTGGAGCCGTTCATGGAGTTCATGTTCCCAAACAACAATGGAATTTTTACGGATAACAATGCGCCTTTTCACTGAACCATAATGTTTGAAGGACATTCTGGGCAGTTCGAGAGAGTGACTTGGCCACCCAGAACACTCAGTATGAATTCTATCGAACATTTATGGGACATATTCTACAGGTTAGTTAGTGCACAATATCCTGCACAGCAACATTTACGCAATTACGGAGGGCTATAAAGGCAGCATGGCTGAATATTTATGCTGAGAACTTCCAGCGACTTGTTACACCAAAGCCACGTCGGGTTTCTGCACAACACCGGGCAAAACGAGGTCCTACACGATATTAAGAGGTACCTCACGAATTTTGTCACCTCAGTGTATCTCTCGCCAGTATATTTGTTAAGTGCTGTACCCTATAAGTAGTAGTAGCAGTAGTAGTAGTTTTGTTCATCCATGGATCACACAAAGATTATGCACACGTCGTGGTATTACAATTAAAGCACTACATACTTTATGTCTACAGGTATTTACATAAACTGAGGTGTAGTCTGACAAGGACGAGACAGCTGGTAGGCTCTAGTAGGAGCAACTGGCATTTGAGAACCATTCGGGCATTTGCACGAAATAATTTAGGAAAACTCATAAAATCGACATCAGGAAGGTTGGATGAACACTGGAACCTCTTCCCTCCTGAATACAAAGCCAGTCTGATTAAAACAGTGGTGTACCATGCACTTTATTCCTGCTGTACAATACCGTTTTGTAAACAAGTTATTTAGTAATACAGAAAGAGCTGACTGCTAGTCAGTGTCCCTCTATAGGATGTTTGACTACTGTAGGTACAAGAGAAAAACAGCACTAGAGGACAATGAAACAAGCGAATAATCCTAATAAAGATAGGTCCGGAAGCCAAGGGTTTTCCGAAATAACGTTTGCACAAGTGCAATCATGCCAATATTACAACACTGTTAATGTTTACTTCCAAACACCGCAAATGACGCATAAATTACAAAGCGAAAAACTATCCTTGTTTGACTATCATCATTGCGGATCTGTAAGTATGGGTAAACAGCATTTCTATAACAAGTGTATCGGTCGTAGCTCGTGAATATCATGGCCTGCCAGATCCCTCTTCCTGAACCTGCTGGACCTTTTTTGTGTGAGGAACTGAGGATATTTAAAGCTTTTGGCGTATTCCAGCTCTGTTGTTTTAGAATCACATTTTTCGATTCGTAATAGGTGTGATGTACCTGTTCTGCTCATGATCCGGAATGTAGTAGTTGTCAAAAGTTCCTGAATGTCATGTTATCTATATGAACTTACAGCACTGGTACTGCTCTGCCTCACGGCTTTTTCGTGAAACAAAATTGATAAAACGAGCTTGAATATAATATCTTAAAGATCTGTGCTGCTTATATATCTTTTATTGGGTGTCAGATTGTTTATATACATCTTTTACACTGCTAGTATTCTGTTCCACGGTGTTGTCATATAACAAATTGTGATGAACGAGGATGAGTCTTGTACCTTAAATATCCGTGTAGCTTATATGTGAAGTATTTAAAGAAATATAATAAGTTTCATTATGTTCAATTATACAGCCTAATGGCTACTAATAGGTTTTAGGTACCCGGTGGACTTTTAAAATTTATAACGGAATATACAGTGGTGTAACGTCACTTGTTACATGTATTGTACTGTATAGACATCATGTGACAACAGCTATGACTTTAGGTCTCAATGATCTGCGGTAGTTAGTTTGCCTGTTTCCGTCAGCGGGAGAACTTCAACTGGTTTCCATGACATGCAGGATGGCATGTTATACTGCTTATCGTTTTTATTTAAGACACTGCAACGTGATGGATCACATGGGATTCTGCCCAGTTTTTTTGCACTAAGTGACTGCACTTGTACTCTGTACAATGTAACACTTTGAAAGCTCTGTGATAATTTGCAATATAGTAAAATGATGTGATGTTAACGATGGCTTCGGATCAGTTCTGTAAATTATTGTATATTTTTCTTGTACATGTTGTATACAAACATACGATTAGTTACTTCACAGTATTGATATTACCGTATACGTTATATACCCTGCTTCATTGCATTATAACATTTTGGTTTCGATAAAATGTAGTGACCTGTATTTCGTTGTAAACCTTTATAGATCTGAAGATACCCATTGAACTGACTGAAACTTGTTATCGGGCAATCTAGGCAGTAAAGTGTTCTGAAAGACTACTTGACTTTCAAATATAGAAGGTCGCCTCCTGCTTCGCCAACGATGTCAGGTAATCATAAAACATCGATTCAAAAAATAGAAAGGTACTCTGAAACAGTTGGAGACAGAGTGCCATTTGGGTGTCCTCTTTCGTGAATATGAATGCCTTAGGAACCAGACCACATGCTAAATGGCTTTGCGCTAGCTACAGAAGCACCCAGGCGGGAGCGGATAAAGCCTACAGAAGAGCACCTTGCGTAGCACTGTGAAGCAAATCAGTCCTACAGGAAAAATTACGGACTGAGAGAAACGTACTGATAGTTGTCGCCGGAGGAAATCACTCTGGGAAACGAATTGACGTTTGTAAGACGACATGACCCCACATTCTGAATAATCTTTGCTTATTTACTTTATTATACGAGATAGTAGTGGGTCACCAGATATGTTGTAAGAGGGCGTTATTCTACAACTTACAAACCGTGCTTACATCCAATACTACATAAGAAAGCCCCTTTCAGTGATAGAAAAGACAGGTTTGTGCTCGTTCATTAGAAACATGTGTGTGACTGACAGTATCTAGTACACTTAATTTATTGTATAATTTCTGCATTTTGGGTGACTGGGGAACAAGCAGAGCTGTGAAACTCGTGGTAGAACGGAAGGACAATAGGACGGCACAGCCGCTTCCGGCACTAATCCCGGGACCCGCCCGTGAGCTGGACCACCTGCAAAACGGGAGCGCGTGTCTGGCAGGCAGGCTTGAGAAGGCGGCCTGGTCAGCCAAAAACACATGGCAGCAGGTATTTGAGTACTTTCCTACGGACATAGAGGGAACTTCCAGAAACTTCGATTTGGATTCTAAACTGCGACTGGTCGGCGTTCAGAAACGAGCGCCGTCCGGAAAGATGATTCACCACCCAAATTTAAGGGGGACAAAAGACTTCGTGCAGGAAAAGAGGAGAAAAAAAAACGGAGTCGTTGCGGGGAGGTGGAGTAGGAGAGTCGTCTTGGAGGCCCACGGCAGTTGACGCACGTCTTCGGCTGTAATTTTGGTGAAGTACAATTTTGCTATTATCTCGCTGAGGCCAGAAGTCCTGCAGTTACAGATTCTGATCATTACGGTAATCTTGCTTATCCAAAGGCGTGTGTGAAAGTGAATTTACATTGGTGAATCACGTGTTCCACTCCGTTCTGCACCGAGGTTTCACACTGCTAATTGAGATAGTAGTTCCTTCTTGCAATTTAGTACACGGGGGATGTCAGTTATTCCGCGCCTAATCACAGATCGCGAGTACATTATAGGGCAGATCCAGACAGTTTAAGGGCCAGTATTAATACAGGGAGAACCTGAGATCTGTAATCCTTACTTAGTTTGTTTAAATTGTTTTTATTGTGAATAAGTGTATTAAAATCACGGCATTTATCCTTTAGTACATAGTATTTTTCTGTACCACTTAATCTTGTCCCTTGTGTACATTTTATAACTTACTCATTAAAAAGGGGACTGGATTTTGTCGGCTTACCCTGACATTCTATCGAATCCACAGGATAAGATTAGGGAACGGGTAGGTTATCACATGACAATTTACATAATTAATGAGAACTGCGGGACGTATAAGTGTTACGGCGTTAAAATATCCCTTGCGCAAATTATCACTTGTACGTACTCATGGCAAGTCTCCGCCATCAATAGCCTGTAGAAGAAGTGGAGGTACGTTAGAATGTAAGCACCTTCCAGCAATAAACGCATCTGTTTAGCAAAAAATTAAAAAAAAACTCTGTAATTAAATTGTCACTAATCGTTGTATTAGTAACTACTCAAAGTGTTTGCTGATGCTGCTGGATTTCATGTTCTTCCAATGCCTCTCACAGTGTATCACCGACGCTACGGCTACAGTGACAGTGACTGCCAAGCAGTGGCAGTAAGAGTATCATACCGCTTCCACCCCCTCCGGCAATGTCTGTTCACGTCAAAAATGCTGACTTGCACCGTGGTTCGGAAACCACTTTAAGCTGTAGATGCCCCTGTAACCCACTGGGTGAGTTAGTTCAAATGACGGAGGGAGGCAACGGCACACCACCTCCAACACAACCATGCCTAGCAAAGCACTGTGGTATTCAAAACAACCTTCAGGTAGAACACTGTTGTGCTACTTAAATTAAAGAATATGAATTGCTTGAAGCTAAAGTTATTTCAGAAGCTTCAGTAATTAATGAGTGTGCAAATTTACGTATCAGCTTTAGCGGTGATGAAAGTGCGGTTAAGAGATGACAAATAGAAAATGATGACTGATACACCGACGCAAAAAATAGCAACATCAAGAAATGATTAAGGTAGAATAATGAAATTTCGGGAATACATCTGTCTAGGCAACATATCTAAGTGATTAACATTGTAAGACCACAGGTTAACATAAGCGCGACATAAGGCATTGCAAATGTGAAATGCTGATATATTAATTATCAGTGTGACAGCCAGAGTGACTGTGTTGTACAGATTCCAGGTGTAACCTTTTGCTGAACTTGGTCGATCAATATATAGGCGATTAATTCTGTTTGTGGGTGACACAGCAGTTGTCGTTCGATGGTTCCCCATGTGAAAAATGCCGACTTTCACCGTCGTTTATATGGTGATTATAGACTTGTATTGATCAGGAATGCTCAACTGGACACAGATCTGATAATCGAGCACGTAAAGGAAACATGTCGACACCAGACTGACGAACAATTTTGCAGTGAGGGTTCTGTTTCAAGCTCGTTGTGACAGCTCGAGTAGCAAACAATACGACGATAACTCCAAAGCACGAGTGCAACTTAACCCCTCGTCCCCCGCTCCACTTATACAATGTTAAACATTCTGCTACCGCTGTTGCATTATTTGACACGATCTCTCTCTATCTTGTTCGCATTCACTTCCTTGATTATTACAGTAACCATTTTTTGCGATTCTCTACCATTTACGGAGCAGTCACTGTCCTCTAGTAACATCTAAAAGTCTAAGCGCACTTTTCCACTCATACAAGTCATATCACGTTAACTGTTTGAGACTCTTGTATCTGCATTAAGTTTATTCAAAACTTTCTTTTAATGGGTCCGGCACACAGTTTTAATCTGCCAGGAAGTTTCATATCAGCGCACACTCCGCTGCAGAGTGAAAAATCTCATTCTGGAAACATCCCCCAGGGTATGGCTAAGCCATGTCTCCGCAATATCCTTTCTTTCAGTAGTGCTAGTTCTGCTATGTTCGCAGGAGACCTTCTGTAAAGTTTGGAAAGTAGGAGACGAGGTACTGGCAGGAGTAAAGCTGTGAGGACGGGGTGTGAGTCCTGCTTGGGTAGCTCAGTTGGTAGAGCACTTGCCCGCGAAAGGCAAAGGTCCCGAGTTCAAGTCTCCGTCCGGAACACAGTTTTAATCTGACTTTCATACCAGCGCACACTCCGCTGAAGAGTGCAAATCTCATTCTGCTACCACCTATTCGCAGTCCCAGTCCATGTCCATGCTACAGAGAGGTTCCCGCAGGAAGTCGGATGTAACTGTGCATCCGCACTGAAGAAGGTCGATTCTTTAGGGCATTTATATAATTCATAAAATCCCGATGTAGCTCAAACCAACAGTCCCTTCCCTTGGCTGACTCACGGTCACTTCCTCCATCGCGAGGAACACCTCAGTGTCGCTGTGGTTCCCTGTTGACTGTTGTCCACATCTTGTAGGACTGACCAGTTTTAGCCGCTCTGCGGCGGACTTTTAACCTTCCTGCACCCTGCCTACGTTGCCGGGCGACAAGGTCTCAACGGCTAATTCACTTTTACGATCTATTCGTGAGTGGGTTTTTTACCATACAATCTAAGGGTGGGAGTCGTGGCCTTCACTCCCAGGCCATTACCTTCGCTCCATTTTCACTCTTCCTTACTCTTTCTTCGCTGTTTGTTCGCATTGGTGTTCATCTTTTCCCTACATGTGTTCCTCCAGCTTTGTCTTGTGAGCTGGAGATTTTAGTGTGTTGCAGGGTGGGTGGCTCATCCTTTTTTGCCCCGGGCATGTGCTGTATTATTTTAGTACCTTCTATCGCTTTCTTCCTTTTAGTGGAACTTTTCCACTTTTGTCTAGCCTCTTTCTTGTTGTTTTTCAGTGTAGTTCCCTGTTCGTTTTCCGCCTGTTTTACTTCAAAAAATAGTTCAAATGGCTCTGAGCACTATGGGACTTTTAACATCTGAGGTCATCAGTCCCCTAAAACTTAGAACTACTTAAACCTAACTAACCTAAGGACATCACACACATCCATGCCCGAGGCAGGATTCGAACCTGCGACCGTAGCGGTCGCGCTGTTCCAGACTGACGCGCCTAGAACAGCTCGGCCACACCGGCCGGCTGTTTAATTTCCCTGACTCTTTTGGAGAATGGTTTTACTCCACCAGCTGTTTGAATGTGGAAAAAGGGACTGAAGACCCCATAGTTTGGTCCTCTTCTCTCCAACCGAACCAACCAATCTTTCCCTTCCCTTCCCTTTGTCACCTCCTCCCCATCCACTTTCAATTTACACATAATCATAGCGATTGAGCTAGAGGCCGAAGTTAAGTACACCTGCAAGGACGACAGCAAGCCAATGCCTGGATGGGGGTCAGGAATGGAAGCTGTATAAGGCGAGTTCCCATTTTAGCAACAGCTGACAGGGGCTGGAGGAGGTCTATTACGAAATGTTTCTCTTCAAGCCCCTGTCTGCGGCGTCATTTCCGCTAGCACGAGGGCTATGCGGTGAACCGAAGACAAAAAGCCCTCCTGGCCGTTATGTTGGTACCGGCGCCGCTTGCCGCGTGTGCTGCAGGAGCGGCAGCGCTTTGCTGCGTCGGGTTGCCGCTCCAGCGATCGGGCCTCCGGGACATTATGGGACCTCCTGGGGGAGCCTTCCCACTTTACTGCCGCCGTAAAAGCGGCTCGCGGACCGAACTGGCGCGGCCGCCCTGCTGGGAAACCGAGAGAAATTTTATTACGCTTTGCTTACTGGGCACCCGAAAGCTACCGGAGAACGACCCCTCTCTCTCCTGATGCCCCGGCGCGTTCAGATAATTTTAGGAATGTTTGTGGACTGCTATGCCTCTCTAATGAGCCAACCCATCAGTTGACTTTTGTTTAGTGCTCGAAGGTTAATGTTTAGTTCGGCGCTATTCGGATACTTGCGAATATCCGCTGGAAAACTTTGCTTTACGTCATCTGAAATGCTGTTAGCTTTATCTGTTTTCTCGGTGCAGGAGAGGGTAGCAGAGAAGCGAAATAAACCGTCCACTCAAACGGACTCTGTGTTGTGCGGAAAGCAGTTACTCCTCCTCATTGGTCAAGTTGTCACATTATGGGCCGTAACTGCGACACGGCTGTAAAAGTATCTACTGCGTCGAAAAACTGGCCTCTACATTTTACTGCCGTTTCCAAGAAGACGAAAACTTTTCTTTCGCTGTTTGCCGACAAACTCTTTTGTCACAACATGGAAGAGCACTTATCCGTTCCGTTCCCCGTGTTTAGGGTCTGTTTCATCAAGAAGACAACGATACTTCTTATTTAATTCCAGGCATGTTATTAGCTACTTGCCTCGGAGAATCAATGTAGAACCGTTTTTTAACTATAATCTTGACCAAAATTGTACTAATTGAAGCTGTCGTTCACAAAAGAACTAAAAGACGCTTACCTTGATTTAAAGGCAGTGGCCGTAGTGGCTACTGTCACAAACGTCATTCAGAAACACACGAAATGGTTCAAAAATTGAACTGCTATCACCAGTTTAAAAAAATCATTATAAATTCAATATTTGATGCTGCCGTGTAATTGTAATACAATTGTCACACCATCAGCGACCCCAGTAAGGAATACGAGGTATAGGTTTCGAACAAAGGACAAAAATATGGGAGAACCACATAAATAATACACTACCACATCAAACACAGTATAAGAAACCCGCTGGAATTCAAAACAGCTTCCAGTCGTCTAGGAAAGTACAAACTGTATTCCTGTATGGCTGCCAATGGAATCTCACACCACTCTTTCTGAAAAATAGTAATAATTCAAGTAACGATAATAGAGGCTGACAGCGATCACTAACCTTTTCCTCTAAAAGCACACAACAAAGGCTCAATACTATTGGGATCTGTTGACTGTGGTGGTCAGGAGACATGCGACAGTTCATCCTCATACTCACAAAACAAGTCCTGAACGATGCGAGCTGTGTGAACAGGGGACCCGTCATCCGCCCCCGCTAGCTGAGTGGTCAGCGCGACAGAATGTCAACCCTAAAGGCCCGGCTTCGATTCCCGGCAGGGTCGGAGATTTTCTCCGCTCAGGGACTGGGTGTTGTGTTGTCCTAATCGTCATCATTTTATCCTAATCGACGCGCAAGTCGCCGAAGTGGCGTCAAATCGAAAGACTTGCACCCGGCGAACGGTCTACCCGACGGGGGCTCTAGTCACACGACATTTACATTTTTAGGGGACCCGTCGTCCTCGAACCCAACACCTGCATCTACATGATTACTCTCCAACTCGCAGTTAAGCGCCCGACAGTGTGTTCATGAACCAACTTCAAGCTATTTCTCTGTAAGTAGGCTGTTTAGGTTTTTATGTTGGTAACGTCACGTAGCGCTGTGTATGAAAATCACTGGCTGTGCTGTGTGCAGTCTGTGGCTGGTTGGCATTGTTGGAATATTCGCTATTGTAGTGTTGGGCAGTTGTATGTGAACAGCGCGTAGCAGGGTTGTGGTATGTACAAGAATTTCGTCATTTGTACGCTGTACGAGGCAAAAGAGAATATCGTACACGAACATACGAGAATTTTGCCTAAACTTTCTTTTTATTTTTTTATTTTTTTTTTTAGCGTTTAATTAGATCGATAACTGGAGTCGTTACAGACGACTTACTCTACCCTACCTATCCTACAGACATCACAGAAACATACATGTCCACGGGGGAACTCGAGCCTTAGTAGATGTGGGCTCGTGGCTCGTGACACCACACCAAGTCGTGTGGCTATGGAGGCGGGTCGAAATTTTTTACCAAATATACATTATACATATTTGTTTGGAAAATAATCAATTCCTCTGTTATATTTTAAAAATGATTAGAAACTGTTACGAATCCATGCGGTCTCTGTCAATCAACAAATATCAGGCAGGAGAGAGAGCGCCAAACTACCGACATGACAAAACCTGGAAAATAAATTAAATAAGCTAACAATAACGAATCACTTTGCTTCGCATGACATATTTCACTCAGTTCGAATTGTTAAGTTTCATAAATAGAGCGGCCAACGAATCTCAAAGCACTAAATGGAACTTTAACCGAATATTATTGGAAAGCAATTAACAGTAGACCTAATTACCCTACATACTGTGGAATTGTTAAGTACAAACGAAAGACATTTCATCAGACGGTATTGTTTCGTCTTCAACAAACGATACTCTTAACAATGCGTATTTCGCTTATAGTCATTACGAGTACGTTTAGCTGAATTCATTTACTGTGTAGTTTCTTTTTGTAAGTGTTTCGGGTTACTGTGTGTTACTGTGAGTGGAGAAATGTGAAGTGACAGTGAATATGAAAACACAAGCACGAAACTTTCGTGCACGCCGGAGAAAAAACGTCTAAAAAGAGGTGAAATCTCGAAGACAGAACGGCCTGTCCATCGACAGCAAAAATTTCGTGATGGGTGGCTACATATGCCAGGTTTACGTAATTGGCTGGTGCGCGATAGTGATCCGCTCAGGGCGCGATGCAGATATTGAAATACCAGCATGGTTTCCGAAATCCAGAATATTAAAAACCATTCCAGAAGTAAGAAGCACCTAAACATGGTGCAGTCTGCTACCGTGCGACAGCCTTCAGTTGCTCAATTTGTCACAAACGCACAACGAGTTAAGAGGAAGGTTGCTAAAGCTGAAATCAAATTAGCAGAACATAATGTGGCATTTTTAGTTGCTGACAAAATATCCGGTTTATTAAAAGATATTTTTCCAGACTCGAATATTGCAAGGGCAATGACTCTTAAACGGCACAAAGCACGTGCCATTGTTTCTAATGTTATTGGGACGTGACACAAAGAAGTGTTGGCGAAAAAACTACAACACGCCAAATTTAGCATAATAACGGACGAGTCCACCGATATCGGAACTGTTAAAAATTCCTGCGTGGCGATCCGCTTTGATGACAAAGATTCAGGTGAGTAATAATAAGAGCTAGTTTTGAAATAATAACCAAATTAATTCTAAAATAAATTTTCCTGTCAAGTTACCACTTTTATCACTTCTCCTTTTACAGGTTGTATTGAAAGTAAGTTTGGGGACTATATAAAGTTTATGAAGATGAAGACTTAAATGTTGAGAAAGCTTCTATTGCAGAAAATCTCTACAATGGTGTAGTAAAAACGTTTCAACAGCAGAACATTCCATTTGCCAATATTATTGGCTTTGGAGCAGATGGTTGCAATACTATGATGGGAGTTCGTAATTCTGTAGCAAGCAGATTCCGAGATAGCTGCCCGGAAATTTTTGTAATGAAGTGTGTTTGTCATTCGGTGCATATATGCGCAAGCGAGGCGTGCAAGAACCTTCCAAGAGCTTGTGAGGACCTCGCGAGGAATATTTATGGTTTTTTCAAACACAGTGCGAAGAGCCAGACAGAGTTCAAGGAATTTCAGGTATTGTAGCATTTTATATCTCATAGACTTTATTTTACGTCCGTTCGTGTGGAAATAGGCTAAACATTATGTTTTATTCCAGGTATTTTTAAACTTGGAACCACACAGATTACTACATCCTTCACAGACACATTGGCTGTCAATAATGGCGGTTGCTAGGACAGTGCTGGAAAACTGGGATGCTGTAATGCTGTTTTTTAACCAAAAATGGCTTTCTGAGCGAGTTCTAAGTGCTGAACAAGTTTTTAACTGTTTACATGACTCCTTTGCAAAAATGTATTATATGATCTTAGAGTGGATTCTACCAAAATTTAGTACTTTCAACGAGTATTTCCAGTCTAGAGCAGTAGTAATTGTTGACCTTCACGACAAGATTAGAGGTCTTTATACAGAAATACTTCAGTATTTCATGAAACACACTTACGTCATGGGAAAAAATCTCAGTGATGTTGACCCAAAAAATGCAGCTCATCATCTGGAAGATTCACAACTGTATTTGGGTGTGAAAATTCTGAAGAACGTTGGCACACCAGAGGTAAAGAATCACCCACATCTTATCAAGGATTTTTATCATCGATGCAGGAACGTTCTTGTGGTGAGTACACCTCGTTTGCCTGAAATATATAATTTGTGTTTTATTGTTTTCCATAAATTTGTGTGTTTATGTGTGGCATACCTAATGAGAGCTATTAATTCTCAAATATTACAGACAGCTTCGTGCCAGATCAAATTGCGGTACGATATGGAAGATAAAGTGCTGTCCAAACTAGCGGCACTCAAACCTACAAATGCACTGTCAGAAAGTTTCCGAGATACAACACCTTCACTCATGCCTTTAATGGAACTGTTGCCAGGTATAATTCCTCCCTCAGATCTCGATATAGCACAAACTACAGATGACCAGTGGAGGCGTCTCCCTCTGGTTTTGGCTTGTCTCCAACACTCCACTAGAAAAGGAACAATCACCGGATAAAATGTGGAATATATTAAATAACGAATCTGAAGAATTTAAGGAATTAAGCGATTTCGCTCTCTCAATTTTGAGTTTACCTCATTCAAATGCAGACTGCGAAAGAGTTTTTTCTAAGGTATGTAAAGCAATGAAGCTAATAACTAGTTAATAATATGATTTCACACTTGTCAGGTTATTTAAGTTTCATGTTCAACTTCAGGTAAACCACATGAAAACCAAAATTAGGAACAGACTCCAAAACCAGTACACTGAATGGAGCACTTCTTGCCTCTGAATGCATTAAAGAACGACCAATAAACAACGGAACATGTGTAACTTTTGAGCCTACACACGAAATGTACGAGAAAATGACGTCGGACACTCTTTATAAAACGAAACAGGAAGAAGATGTAGACATCGAATTTGTTTCATAATTACAAATTCTTGTTCATAGTTTTATTCATTTGTAAATAAGGTTTTGTAAAGCTGTATATACACTCCTGGAAATGGAAAAAAGAACACATTGACACCGGTGTGTCAGACCCACCATACTTGCTCCGGACACTGCGAGAGGGCTGTACAAGCAATGATCATACGGAGCTCCATCGCAGTCTTTAACACTGGTAGCATGCCGCGACAGCGTGGACGTGAACCGTATGTGCAGTTGACGGACTTTGAGCGAGGGCGTATAGTGGGCATGCGGGAGGCCGGGTGGACGTACCGCCGAATTGCTCAACACGTGGGGCGTGAGGTCTCCACAGTACATCGATGTTGTCGCCAGTGGTCGGCGGAAGGTGCACGTGCCCGTCGACCTGGGACCGGACCGCAGCGACGCACGGATGCACGCCAAGACCGTAGGATCCTACGCAGTGCCGTAGGGGACCGCACCGCCACTTCCCAGCAAATTAGGGACACTGTTGCTCCTGGGGTATCGGCGAGGACCATTCGCAACCGTCTCCACGAAGCTGGGCTACGGTCCCGCAAACCGTTAGGCCGTCTTCCGCTCACGCCCCAACATCGTGCAGCCCGCCTCCAGTGGTGTCGCGACAGGCGTGAATGGAGGGACGAATGGAGACGTGTCGTCTTCAGCGATGAGAGTCGCTTCTGCCTTGGTGCCAATGATGGTCGTATGCGTGTTTGGCGCCGTGCAGGTGAGCGCCACAATCAGGACTGCATACGACCGAGGCACACAGGGCCAACACCCGGCATCATGGTGTGGGGAGCGATCTCCTACACTGGCCGTACACCACTGGTGATCGTCGAGGGGACACTGAATAGTGCACGGTACATCCAAACCGTCATCGAACCCATCGTTCTACCATTCCTAGACCGGCAAGGGAACTTGCTGCTCCAACAGGACAATGCACGTCCGCATGTATTCCGTGCCACCCAACGTGCTCTAGAAGGTGTAAGTCAACTACCGTGGCCAGCAAGATCTCCGGATCTGTCCCCCATTGAGCATGTTTGGGACTGGATGAAGCGTCGTCTCACGCGGTCTGCACGTCCAGCACGAACGCTGGTCCAACTGAGGCGCCAGGTGGAAATGGCATGGCAAGCCGTTCCACAGGACTACATCCAGCATCTCTACGATCGTCTCCATGGGAGAATAGCAGCCTGCATTGCTGCGAAAGGTGGATATACACTGTACTAGTGCCGACATTGTGCATGCTCTGTTGCCTGTGTCTATGTGCCTGTTGTTCTGTCAGTGTGATCATGTGATGTATCTGACCCCAGGAATGTGTCAATAAAGTTTCCCCTTCCTGGGACAATGAATTCACGGTGTTCTTATTTCAATTTCCAGGAGTGTATATATATATATATATATATATATATATATATATATATATATATATATATATATACTACGAATAAAAATTTTTCAAAACGAACGAGAATTTTTACTAAAATACGAGAATTTCATGAGGTTGGTACGAGAATCGCGCTGTCTGGATATCACAACCCTGGCGCGTAGCGTTGTGCAGTTGGAGGTGAGCCGGCAGCAGTGGTGGATGTGGGGTGAGAGATGGCAGAATTTTGAGAGCGGACGATCTGGACGTGTGTCCATCAGAAAGAGTAGATTTGTAATACTGGATATCATGAACTGATATATTAATATGATGACTTCTGAATTTTATTAAGGTAAATACATTGTTTGTTCTCTATCAAAATCTTTCATTTGCTAACTATGCCTATCAGTAGTTAGTGCCTTCAGTGGTTAGAATCTTTTATTTAGCTGACAGTATTGGCGCTCGCTGTATTGCAGTAGTTCGAGTAACGAAGATTTTTGTGAGGTAAGTGATTCATGTAAGGTATAGGTTATTGTTAGTCAGGGCCATTCTTTTGTAGAGATTATTGAAAGTCAGATTGCGTTGTGCTAAAAATATTGTGTCAGTTTAGTGTTGGTCAGAATAAGTAAAGAGCGAAATGTCTGAGTACGTTCAGTTCTGCTCAGCTGTTTGAAAATCAAATAATGTAAGAGGTTTATCAGCACGGTCATTCATAAATTTTTCTAAGGGGACTACCGTTTCTCTCTCGAACAGCGCGCGGGAAAAACAAGCACTTAAATCTTCCTGTGCAAGCTCTTATTTCTCTTATTTTGTCATGATGATCATTTCTCCCTACGCAGATGGGCACCAACAAAAGATTTTTGCAATCGAAGGAGAAAGCTGGTGATTGAGATCTCACGAGAAGATCCTGCCGCAAAGAAAAACACCTTCGTTTTAATGACTGCCACCCGAATTCACGTACCACGTTCGTGGCACTCTCTCCCCTTTATCAAGATAACACAAAACGACCTGCCCTTCTTTGAACTTTTTCGATGTCCACCGACAGTACCCTTTGATGCAGATCCCTTACTGTGTAGCAGTACTCTCGAAGCGACCGCTCAAGCGTAGTGTAAGCAGTCTCTGTAGTAGACTTGCTGCACTTTCTAAGTGTTCTGCCAATGAAATGCGGTCTTTGGTTTGCTTTCACACAACATTATCTGTGTGATAGTGGAACGTTCTTTAATTATGAATATTATTTGTGTTTGTTATTGGATATACAATGCGTAATGTTTGTCTTACGGAAATTTACTCTGTACTGTTGAGAAAATTGTGTGCTTAATCAGTTTTACTGTAATCCAAAGAAAAATTAACCAACTTAATCTGGAAAACCAGTATGTAACGCCTATAATGAAATCAATCCCTCTGAAATTTACTCAGTCTCGTGAGCACCGTGTTCTATGGCCATGTGCAACTAACTGATAAAATTCCCTGTGCAAATAAAGAACGAAATACATTTTCCTAAGCTCTTGAGTCCCAACAGATGTAATCTTGGTATTCTATTCTCTCCACGGTAGACATACAAAACATTAAATCTTGGCTCAGCGAAGCGCAATGCTGGACATATTAATACTTTTCTGATTCTGTCACATTAATATTTTTCTGACTCTGATTGAAAAATCATTTCCTTTAAGAAATACTCATTCGATATAAACAAACACGACATGGAAGAGGATGAGGTACTGATAACGGAATACTAAGACCGAATGATTCAGTTTGAAAATTGTAAAAAATGGCTCTGAGCGCTATGGGACTTAACTTCTGGGGTTGTCAGTCACCTCGAACTTAGAACTACTTAAACCTAACTAACCTAAGGACATCACACACATCCATGCCCGAGGCAGGATTCGAGCCTGCCACCGTAGCGGTTGCGCGGTTCCAGACTGTAGCGCCTAGAACCGCTCGGCCACTCCGGCCGTCTGAAAATTGTATTCAAAACAAAGATTTTCCTTCACAAAATCTAATATGAAACAATTTACATGAACTTCAAAATCAGTGAACTGCCAAACTGTTGTGCAATTCTCACTTACTGTCGTAATTAATAACACTTGAATTGTTACATGAGAAAGAGTCTGACAAAATTTAACTTCTCTGTATCAGGATTAAAAAACACACAAAATATTACAAATCGGGTATACCTAATCAACCTATACATTAAATCTGATGGCAAATACTTGGTTCCTACATTCAAGGGTCAGTACTGTAAAATTAGCAAGATCCACATTGCATTGCTGCATAATTAAAACTAAATATACAAAATTTGATTACCTTACAAAACTGCAATATGCTGCGTCCATAGGTCAACAGCTAAATTCTCACAGCTAGCCACTAGGTTTAAGTTTTACATCCTACCGTTAACAGAGTGCAACGGCAACTGCTACTGCGCTCTGCGAGCCCCTACTTACAATCGATTCTGCCATTCAGACAACATCTTTGGTTCACCTCTTCTACGTGTGATAACCACCTCATGTCATTTTTCATGAAACATATTACAAAATCGGGCTCCACGTACAAGTGGACCCCTTACAATCGTTTCAACGTAAAATTATACGTAATGGTAATGGCTAAATATTCAGCTGAATTTGCAGCATTTAGATTTGTGTGATTTATCGTGTAACCGGAATCAACATTGGCGTGGAAAATTTGTACCATGCGATAGATCTAACGAGCCAAAATATCCATATAATTCTTTGGGGCCCATGGATACCACGATACGGCTGCCTAAATAATCACCTAACTCTTGCCGTGTTTCACTCCTGTGACGCAATCGGCGAGGATATGGAAACGGTGCGAAACAAGACTCATTAGAGCAAATGACGTTCTTCCATTGCTCCATAGTCCAGGTTTTATGACTGCAGCACCACGCTTTCCTCTTACTGGCTTTCATAATACTCCTGAGTGGTCTCGGAATTCTAGTCCGGCCTGGAATTCCGAGCTTATGGAACTCCCATCGTTTTGTTCTGGTGCTGACAGTGTTCGCGACTGCGGCATTCAGTTCTGCAGTGACTGTCGTAGCTGTTGTCCTCGTATTTTTCGTCACAATCCTCTCAGCGATGATCACTCGACATGCACTTTCGTCCGCGTTGTGACTTAGCGAATGATGTTTCTTCGCTTTCTCGGTATGTGGCATAGATCTGCGGTATGGTGTCTCCTGAAACACCAGACACTTCGGCTCCCTTGGTCACGGAAGCAGCCACCGTACGAGCACTAACAATTTGCCCACGGCCGAATTCACAAACCTATTACAAAATGTTCTCACAATAACCCAGGACACTTACAACGTATGGAGGACATTGCACAGGTGCCGTTCGTGGTCAAATGAAATGGTTCAAATGCCTCTGAGCGCTATGGGACTTAACATCTGAGGTCATCAGTCCCCTAGAATATAGAACTACTTGAACATAACTAACCTGAGGACATCACACACATCCATGCCCAAGGCAGGATTCAAACCTGCGACCGTAGCGGTCGCGCGGTTCCAGACTGCAGCGTCTAGAACCGCTCGGCCATTCCGACCGGCTTCTGCCATAATTCAAACCCCCTTCTTTTAATGCTTGGCTTATCTCCTACGTATACCACCATAATTTCTTCTATTTTTTCTCTTCTGTCCTCCTATATCCAGCACCAGGTGGCCTGTTTCCTTATTTTTATGTCCAGTGGACATGACCCCATTAGTACTAAAAGTGCCCCTCCCGGAGTTTTTCTATATGCGCCTACTGAACGTAGGAGCATATTCCGCTGCACTCTTCTTACGGCCATGGCAGGCATGACCCTCGTGAGCCTGTGTGCCCAGACCGCTGACCCGTATCAAATGGTTCAAATGGCTCTGAGCACTATGGGACGTAACTTCTGAGGTCATCAGTTCCCTAGAACTTAGAACTCCTTAAACCTATCTAACCTAAGGACACCACACACATCCATGCCCCAGGCAGGATTCGAACCCGCGGCCGTAGCGGTCGCGCGGTTCCAGACTGTAGCGCCTACAACCGCTCGGCCACCCCGGCCGGCGACCCGTATCCTAGGATGGATTTAAGAATGCTATTGTGATACATTTTGATTAGATCAGGTGGGAAATGGAATCTTTTGTGTCCAATTCCCATTAAGTTGTTTAGTACTGTTAATGATCTCTGTGTTACCGTGTTAATATGTGATGCATAGTTCCACCTCTCGTCGACGATTACACCTAGGTATCGGGCTTCACGGCGCCTGAGAACCGGCAAGCCGTTAATTCTGACTGTAGGGTTTCTTAGTAGCTGACCCTTGAGTAATACGTAAGTGGACTTGTTTTGTACATACGCGATATCCGGCAGACGGCTTTGACAGTGGTACTTCCCCTAAGCGAAATGTTGACCCTATGCTTACACACCACCGCACCAGTGACCGACAGGAGCATCATTCGGAGTATTTGCATGTGATGAAAGGAACTTCGCTACAATAATGGTTTGTAAGTTGATCACTAAATCTCTTACTGAAGCTATTAATTCATCGTCTTTATAATGTTCCTTTTACCCACGTGGTCAAATCAGAAGCGAAATTAGTCCCTCATCGTCGAGAGAAATATCAATCGGCGGACGCGGATCAACGTTTCACTCTCACATACTTGTTAAAGTGTTTTAAGTATCACAAGCTTCGGTTTAACCGTCGATATTGTTGCACCAGTTGCTCAACGGTTGTAATCTAATAAAGATGAAGACAATGGCCTATCTGCAACTACTTTAATGACAAATTTACATTTCCGGTTTCTAGATGACAAGTGCAATACAGTTTTTTGAGTTCCCTTCTAAATAAAGGTAAATTTTATAAACTAGAACAGCGTGCAACTTATAGTGCTTTAATCTTGGGATGTTTCCTGATAATTGTTGCCCTACAAGTAATCTTTGTGAAATAAAAAAAAAGTGAGAGTCCGTCTTTCGAGACTAGTCTGTATTATCAAACAGCTGAAACGGCCACCCATAACCAACAGCATGTTGCCTATCTAATTTGACTGTCAGTATTTCATATAATTATATACCGTTTTGCAATAATAAATATATAAATTCCATTGCGTTGGAAAGTCAAAATATTCTTGACCGAATTTAAAAATTTAAACTGTTCACTATCTATTCATTAAGAAGTACACTAAAGAGGTAGAGAAACTGGTACACCTGCCTAATACCGTGGAGGGCCCCCGCGAGCACCCGGAAATGCAGCAACACGACGTGACATGGACTCGACTAACGCCTGAAGTAGTGTAGGGGGGAAGACACCATGAATCCTACACGGCTGTCCATAAATCCGTAAGAGTGCGAGCAGGTAGAGATCTCTTCTGAACAGCAAGTTGCAAGGCATCCCAGATGTGCCCAATAATGTTCGTCTCTGGGGAATTTGGTGGCCAGCGGTAGTGTTTAAACTCAGAAGAGTGTCCTGGAGCAACTCTGTAGCAATTCTGGACGTGTGGGGTGTCGCATCGTCCTGCTGGATTTGTCGAAGTCCGTCGGAATGCACAATGGACATGAATAGACGCAGGTGATCAGACAGCATGCTTACGTACGTGTCACGTGTCAGAGTCGTATCTAGACGAGTCAAAGGTCCCACATCAATTCAACTGCATATGACCCACACCATTACAGAGCCTCCAGTAGCTTGAACAGTCTCCTGCTGACATTCAGGGTCCGTGGATTCACGAGGTTGTCTCCATGCCCGTACACGTCCATCCTCGGAAGTGCAGTGTCCTATCGCTCGTACACCGACTATAACACCATGTTCAAACTCACTTAAATTTTAATAATCTGCCATTGTAGCAGCAGCAACCGATGTAACAACTGCGCCAGACACTTGTTGTCTTATACGGGCTTTGCTGACCGCAGCGCCGTGTTTTGCCCCTTTACATGTCTCTTTATTTGAATACGCTTGCCTATCCCAATCTCTTTAGCGCTTCAGTGTATAGTCTGCCAGTAAAGATGTAACACAGCAAGTCAGATATTCCAGTCAGAAATAGTGTATATATGTTGAGCCAGTATCACTCGTGCCACGCAAAACACCCAGACTACATCCATCCAGTATTTGAGAATGAGAGCATTTAGCAAGTTTTAACAAATATTACACGAAATTTCAAATCTTTCCTAAGCCTTTTCTCACTTAAAGCTCCACAAAATAATGAAATGAAAACAGTTTATTGCTTACTAAATGTTCATTGTTTGTGCTGTAAAACTTCAGGAACAAGCATGACGGTATAAATTATTACCTTTTTCTGTAAATCTATTGGCTAACATTTTGCAGACAGTTCTAATATGTACCACCGATGACGGTGACAAAATTATACAGCTGTACCATATATAGTTTAGGAGAAAAAATAAATTGTTCTCAATTACATTCTGTTTGACAAAAAGTGGTCACATGAACATATAAAAGCGTTATCACTTTCTTGGTTTCCAGTTTTAGTATTGACTTTTTCATTTTTCTATGTGCGAATAATCTGAAAATAATAAAACCAATATAATTAGGGTTTTGCATCATCTAACGTAAAGATTTTTACATGCTTATTACACTGAGCTGACAAAAATCATGTGATACTTCCTAATATTGTGTCAGGCCTCCTTTCGCTTGGCATAGTGCAGCAACTCGGCACTGCAAGTAAGTCGTCTGAAGTCATCTGCAGAAACATTGAGCCAATCTGACTCTATAGCCATCCACAAGTGTTGGCGGTGCAGGATTTTGTGCACGAACTGGCCTCTCGATTATGTCCCATAAGCGATCAGTGGGATTCTCGGCGCCGATCTGGGTAACCAGATCATTAGCTCAAACTGTCCAGAATGTTCTTCAAGCGCCGGCCGCTGTGAGCGAGCGGTTCTAGGCGCTTCAGTCTGGGACAGCGCTGCAACTACGGTCGCAGGTTCGGATCCCGCCTCCGGCATGGATGTGTGTGATGTCCTTACGTTAGTTAGGTTTAAGTAGTTATAAGTTCTAGGGGACTGATGACCTCAGAAGTTAAATCCCATAGTGCCCAGAGCCATTTGAACCATTTTTTTTTTTTTTTTTTGTTCTTCAAGCAAGTCGCGAACAACTGTGGCCCGCAGACATGACGCATTGTCATCCATAAAAATTCCATCGCCCACGAATGGCTGCAGAGGGTCTGCATGTAGCCGAATATAATTGATTGGCTCAGCTGGAGAGGGCCGAGTCCATGCCATGTAAACACAGCCCACACAATTATGGAGCCACCATCGATTTGCCCAGTGCCTTATTGACAACTTGGGCCTATAGCTTCGTGGGGTTTGCACCATACTCGAACCCTGCCATCAGCTCTTAGCACCTCAAAGTGGGACTCACCTAGCCAGGCCATGGTTTTACAGTCGTTTACGGTCCAACTGATGATGTCACGAGCCCAGTAGAGGTGCGCTGCGGGCGACGTCGTGCTGTTAGCAAAGGCACTCGCTTCGGTCGTCTGCTTCTACAGCCCCTTAACGCCAAATTTCGCCTCACTGTCCGTTAATTGCGGTGGTTATTTCACGCAGTATTGCTTATCTGTTAGCACTCACAATTCTACGCAAACGCCGTTGCTCACGGTCGGCAAGTGAAAACCGTCGTCCGCTGCGTTGCCCATGATGAGAGGTAACGCCCGAAATTTGGTATTTTCGGGACACTCTTGACACTGTGGATCTCGGAAATCCGAATTCGCTAACGATTACCGGAATGGTGTATCCCACGCGTCTAGCTCCAACTATCATTCCGCGTTCAGAGTCTTTTTATTGCCGTCGTGTGGCCGCAGTCACGTCAGGAACTTTTTCACGTGAATCAGCTGAGCACAAATGACAGCTCCGCCAACGTGCTGCCTTTCATATTTTGTGTATATGACACTAGCGCCATGTGTAAATGTGTACATCGCTACCTCATTACCTTTGTCACCTCAGTGTACATTGAACACATCAAATCATTTCAAAAGTAATTAGACGTTTGGAGCTCTTTTATACATGGTGAAAGTCGCGAGCTCTATCTTCTTATCTCGTGTTTTCTACTGAAAATCTCGTGCTTGTACTCTTGTTAACTTTACTATTACAGAGATCGCCTAAACTTTATTTTATTATTTTTTTAAATTCGTCCTGTGCGCAACAGATAACTTACCTGTTCTTTCTGCTACCACTGCTCGATCTGCTGCATTCCACCATTTAACAAAAACATAAAAATCTATTATTCATGCTGAGTGCAATGCATGTTCTGTATGGCGGCTCCTGCTGTTGCTGCGGCTGCTGCTGCTTACTACAACTACATATAATTCAAGAGAAGAGTTTGGTCAAATCTAAACCCGATAAATGATAACCCAAACAAGTAATTCCTTTTTTTTCAAAAACCATATTCTGAAAGCGATTCTTTCTCATTCAATTAACAAAACGCTAGAAGCTCATTGAATAATCGCTTCGTATGTAAATCTGCCTCCAGAGCCATTTGAACCAATTTAAAAAGAGCCATAGTGCTCAGAGCCATTCTGCCACCAGTGGCATTAAAGCAATATTACAAATTAATCAAACTCTTGAGACAGACTGAAATACTTCTCAATTAAATACATAGTGAAACAATTCCCTGACAATTACAAAAGAAATCAATGACAAAAATCAATACTTAACCTATTCGCCTAACAATGGTTTCCCTTAAGAATTCAACTCGTATCATTATCAAAATTTCCGTCAGCTGCTACGCACATACACAAACCCTTTTCTTTAAATTAATAAGCGAGCTGCAAATTATAAAAAATATCAACTACATACCAAATCCTGTGTTGCCGCTGGCGGACACAGCAGTGCGGCAGCTCGGCGACGACCCCTCGCCCAACACACGTGCGCAAAACAGCAGGCGGGCTCCTACACTGGGTTCAAAACTGCCACTAGTTAATCTGTGTTCTGCGAAGCGCGACAACAATATCTTAGATTCCAGAGCTTGTGTATGCGCGCTGTAGCCAACCATTAAATCCTAAGAGAGTATTGCCAACTCTCAATGAGTGTTCGATTCTTTAAAGAATCGGGGGGGTGTGGGGCTACTGGTTGTTAAATAAATAAGTGTTCAGAGTAAATTCATACCAAACTGCATTTTGTTGTTACTCAGTCAATAATGGCCGCAATGTGTGTCTCTACTGGCGTTCGATATAGCTCTGGTTCCAGATTTAGATCTTCCTTCATGTCATTACGTGAGATAAGCGACTTAATAATCTGACAGTCCTTACAAATCTCAATTCTGCTACCTGCAATCTGTTCTCGACAGCTCTGACAATCGTCCGATTCAGAGATATGCAATAATGTTGAAAATGCCATAGTTTTATACAACTTAAGTCGTGATTCTTTCAATGATTTCCCTTTTGAGGTTTTTAGTATTTCTCTGGATATGACTTGGAATCTGCTTACTCATTACATCTCTGTCGCTCTTGTAATCTGAGACCCAACCAAAACACTTAATATTTCAGGCTGTTATTTACATTTAATGGATATTTTCCCACTATTGTCAAAGATTTGAAATTTTTCGATTTCTTCCTCTCAGTTTAGCTTACAATACCTACTGCAAAATACTGGAATGTTGTAGTATCATGCAAAACTTGGTGTAGTGGGCTTGGCGTAGCTAAGTCATTAGCAACTGGGATCAGTAAGTTCTTTGTACAAGTAGCTCCAGTGAGGTCTTGGTCTCATGAAAAATAAAGCACGTTAATCCTGTCACTATGGACTGCAAGAAGAGACTTCGAAAATGAAGTTATACATTGTTATAGCAGAGCAAGTAACTGTTGCTCAATGCTGCACTACACCTCTAAAGTGACGCAGATACATTACAAGAATTTTCAAGTTAGTCATCAAGTGTCTTTAAGCATAATGACCTTTCTAGACTCTGAGAAGCTCATCTGCAGAAACCAGCACGGTTTTAGGAAACAGCGGCCATGCGAGACACAGCTGGCCCTCTTTTTGCATGATATACAACAATCTCTAGATACCGGCTCTCAGGTTGATGCCATATTCCTCGACTTTCGAAAGGCGTTCGACTCAGTTCCGCACTGTCGCTCGCTCCAAAAAGTGCGCGCTTACGGTCTATTCGATGACATATGCGGTTGGATAGAAAGTTTTCTAACAGAGAGCAGAATGTCGCCCTGAATGGAGAGACTTCAACAGAAACAAGTGTAACATCAGGTGTGCCCAGGGCAGCCTAATAGGTCCGCTGCTTTTTACGATTTAGATAAACGATCTGGTTGATGGTATTGACAGCGGCATCACACTGTTTGCCAATGATGCTGTAGTCTACAGGAAAGTAGTTTCACACGAAATTTGTGAACAAATCAATGAGGATTTGCAGAAAATAAATGCGTGGTGTAATGACTGGCAGTTATCTCTCAATATTAGTAAGTGTAACCTACTGCGTATAACAAAGCGAAAATCCACATTAATGTACGAGTACAAAATAAATGCCCAGTCTTTGGAAGCGGTAACATCCGTCAAGTATCTGGGTGTGACTATTCGAAATGATCTTAAATGGAACGAACAGATTACACAAGTAACGGGTAAGGCGACCTCTAGAGTGCGGTTTATTGGTAGAATCCTGAAGTGATGCAGTCCTTCAACAAAGGAAATTGCTTACAATATTTTAGTTCGTCCAGTCTTAGAGTGTTGTTCGTCTTTGTGGGACCGTACCAGTTGGGTCTCTTTGAGAAGGTCCAAAGAAGAGCGGCAAGATTCGTGACTGGTACATTTAGCCATCGCGAGAACGTTACATATCTCATAGAATGTTTGAAGTCGGACACACTTGCAGATAGCCGACGCGCTAAACGGAGGGGCTGTTCACTAAATTCCAAAATCCGATCTTCGCCGAGGACGTAGAGCATATATTAATACCACCAACTTTCATATAGCGCAATGATCACCATTCAAAGATAAGGTAAATTACAGCTCGTACTGAGGCGTTCAGACAGTCGTTTTTCCCTCGCACGATCCGCGAGTGGAACAGAGGAGGGGAAATATGATTTCGGCGCGAATAGTGCCCTCCGCTACACACCGCTTCGGGGCTAGCGGAGTATATACGTAGATGTAGATGTAAACAAGGATGGGAATATTTCTTTCCACCAATCGTTCATTTGTTCGACGAAAGAAACCCGCTCATTGGTGATGGAGCACTCGAGAATCTTAATGCGATCGCCCTCGTCGTTGGAAAATGTCATTCCCCCAGCTGTTGTTTCTCGACTGCCTGGAAATATTCGTCTGTGGTCAATGTCGACGGCCCTACTTTCCGATGAGCAACACCCACGTCTGTGTAGCCTTGGTAAAGTTGAAGGCACATAATACTGCATTTGCCCCATATACCGTCAGAATTTTACTTTGAATCTACATGCAATTTGCAACGCCTGTGTCGTGGTGGACACACCGATTCCTGTTAGATCACCAAAGTTGGCACTTGGATGGGTGACCATCCGTGCCGCCTCGAGCTGATGACCTCGAGATAGCAACTGAGCAGCTACCTGAAGGAGGAATAGCGGCTCCAGGTCACGAAAACTGACAGTCGTCGGGAGAGCATGTGCTGACTACGCACCCCTTCGTACACGCCTCCGATGGCATTAGTCGGCTGAGGATTACACGGCGGTCGGTCGTTACCGTTGGGCTTTCTAAGGTCTGTTCGGACGGAGGAGTTTATGTGGAATTTAGACTTATTTATTTCTGTGATTATGCAAGTACTCCACAGATTATGTTGCTTTATTATCTACACATTATTCCCGTTAGATAACCCAAGCTAAGCATCGCCGTGCATTATTGTCACTTGGATGGGTAATCACCCATGCTGCCGTGCGCTGATGACCTACCAGGTAAGAGAAATTCTTCATACCACTGAACTATAGTTTAGCTGTTACTTTGTTTCTGCATCACCTATCCCATTTAATGCCTCTTACCTCTTGTATTTTACTTTACTTATTGTTAGTGTAATCTAAACAATTGCTAGACCATTAGATTTTTTTACCACATGTACATCTTCTCTTCTGTTGGGTGTTACTCTTTGCAGGCAGCACGGCTCTACAGATACGCCACTGGATGTCTGGATCGGCCGAGCCTGTTCAGATGGTTCAAATGGCTCTGAGCACTATGGGACTTCACATCTGCGGTCATTAGTCCCCTATACTTAGAACTGTTTGAACCTAAGGACATTACACACATCCATGCCCTAGGCAGGATTCGAACCAGTGACCGTAGCAGCAGCGCGGTTCCGGACTGAAGAGTCTAGAACCGCTCGGCCACAGCGGCCGGCGGGCCGAGCCTGCAATACTGTCGACATCAGCGCACGCATTATCATTAGCGAATCTTGTTATTCTTTCATGTAGAATGTTAACTGTAGGTGCGGTTTGTTGGTAAATGTGTGATGAGAATGGTTTTAAATTGATATATATGTTATTCATCAACTGAATTCAAGTTCATAATTGCCCACAATCTTACTATCAAAATATTCAAGTAAGTGTCGGGGCACCTAATAAGGAGTCTGACCGTAAATTGGAATTAATGACTCCTGGTAAGCAATCTACCATTGAAAAATTAGAGATTCCCAAAGTGTAGAGTCTCATGAATGTCACCTGACTGTAAAGTTAAGTGGGCAACCATGACTGACTTTGAAAATAGTGGGAAACAACTAAGTGAACCTAAACCGCAACTCAGAGATAAAAGTTCAACGAACGAACACTAGTTGAAATCAGATCACTAGCAAATGCATGCCTGAATCTGTATTCTAAAGTGGAATAATTGAAAGTTATTCTGCATTGCTTGTCCAGTGAAATTCCCTAGGCCCTAACAGCTGCTGGTTCGGTCTCACTTTGTTATGTGTTGAGACGCCGAAGCGTAAGATGGCTGCAAGTCGTGCAGTATTGCTCCGCCAGATGTGAACTTCACAATCTCTCGAGAGTGCACTGGATCAAAGTGGTAGACAGCTGCGGCAGGTGTCTCAGAGCGGTGCTTCCCGGAAGAGGTCAGCAACAAATCTTACTCGACTGCAGTACAAAAGTGTCCTTTCTGAAGCTACGACATTTACTTCTTCAGTTCGTTTTATAGGGGGAGCTGCCTCTCATATAGGTGGGGTGGACTTTAGCGAATCGGAATTGTTGTTACTGTTATAAACTTCTCCTTTCTGCGCTTTAGTTTATTGTGGTTAACCAATAGTTTTTCAGGAAGTGTAAATTTTCTCTCGACTCCCACTTCACCGTTTCTAGCCTCCCTTCCACCAGTCCTCTCGGTTACGACTATTTTTCATCTCCCTGCGACTATCTCCAATGGTCTCTACTCGACAGTTCGTTGCTGTTAACGAATGGGGCCACGTGCATTTCAAGTGGAAAAATTCCACTTTTCACGTTGCTGAAAGTGCAGGAATGCTATGTTTTGGGGGTAGCCTGCTCTCTCAAGAGGCGCCAGTCTTCCAGTATGGGCTTTTCCTCACAGTAAACTGGGACAGCGAGGTTTGCTTTGGACCAGAGCGGTCCCGATAATCTTTCCGAGCGTGCATTGTGTCCGAATCTCCCGGGATGGCCCTGCCGGCCTCGCAATAGCGTCCTGGTCCTCACAGCCAAGCTGGGGTTCCCGAGAAGGATTCACAGACTACTACTAATTGGAACTTCAAGTGAAGTAAATGGGTGGTTGTACTATGTACTGCAACTATGACCTATCAAGCGAGACTGCATATCATTCATATCAATTTCGTATAACTTCATACACTCACGCTCATAAATTAAGTATAATGCTGATACATGGTGAAACAACGCTCTGGTGGGCGGTTTGCGGGTTTAAATCACCTCGGGGTATGACCATGCGGTGGATTTGACCTGCGGTCGTCGCAAAGTGGCGCTGGCAGGAGTCCACATACGCAGAGGTGTGTTGGTGCATGTCAGAGTACGGTGCAGCGATTAAGTGTGCAAGCGTTTTCAGACGTGCTAATGGTGACCGTGTGTTTAAAATGGCTCAAAGAACACATATTCACAACGTTAAGAGGGGTAGTATACTAGGGCGACTGGAGGCTGGTCAAAGCAGGTCGTGGCATGGGCCCTCCGTGCACAAAATGTGATCTCAAGATTATGGCAACGATTCCAACAGACGTGTCCAGGGGCGACAGTACGGGACGTCCATAGTGTACAACACCACAAGAAGATCTCACCATCAGTGCCCGCAGACGGCCACGGAGTACTGCAGGTAGCCTTGCTCGGGACCTCACCACTGGAACAGTTGTCTCCTGACACACAGTCCACAGACGACTGAACAGACATGGTTTATTCGCCCGGAGACCTGCAAGGTGCGTTCCACTGACCCCTGGTCACAGGAGAGCCCGTAAAGCCTGGTGTCAAGAACACAGTACATGGTCGTTGGGTCCCAGGTTACGATCACGGACGAGTCCAGGTATAGTCTGAACAGTGATTCTCGCCGGGTTTTCATCGGAACCCGGAACCAGATACCAACTCCTTAATGTCATGGAAAGGGCCCTGTATGGATGTCGTGGTTTGATGGTGTGAGGTGGGATTATGACTGGTGCACGTACACCCCTGCATGTCTTTGACAGAGGAACTGTAACAGGTCAGATGTATCTGGACGCCATTTTGCACCAGTTTGTCCGCCTTTTCAGAGGTGCAGTGGGTCCCACCTTCCTCCTGACGGATGATAACGCACAGCCCCACCGAGCTGCCATCGTGCAGGAGTACCTTGAAACAGAAGATATCAGGCGAATGGGGTGGCCTACCTGTTCTCCAGACCTAAACCCCATCGAACACGTCTACATTTACATCTACATTTATACTCCGCTAGCCACCCAACGGTGTGTGGCGGAGGGCACTTTACGTGCCACTGTCATTATCTCCCTTTTCATTTTCATTTTTTTCCCTAGTTTTTTCTGTCAAGTCGGTACATAAAATTGTACTTTCGAATTCAGTGAACGCTTCACGCATAGCCCTCCTTACGCTAACTTTGACATCGTTTAGCTTCTGTTTGTCTGAGAGGTTTTGGCTGCGTTTAAACTTGCAGTGAAGCTCTCTTCGCTTTCGCAGTAGTTTTCTAACTTTGTTGTTGAACCACGGTGGGTTTCTCTCGTCCCTCATAGTTTTACTCGGCATGTACCTGTCTAAAACGCATTTTACGATTGCCTTGAACTTATTCCATAAACACTCAACATTGTCAGTGTCGGAACAGAAATTTTCGTTTTGATCTGTTAGCTAGTCTGAAATCTGCCTTCTATTACTCTTGCTAAACAGATAAATCTTCCTCCCTTTTTCTATATTCCTATTTACTTCCATATTCAGGGATGCTGCAACGGCCTTATGATCACTGATTCCCTGTTCTGCGCTTACAGAACGTCTGGGATGCTCTTGGTTGACGTATCGCTGCACGTCTTCAAATCCCTACGACACTTCAGCAACTCCGACAGGCACTGGTGCAAGAATGAGAGGCTATACCAGGCTATACCGCAACAGCTGCTCGAGACCACCTGATCCAGAGTACGCCAAGCTGTTGTGCGGCCTGTGTACGTGTGCATGGTGATCATATCGCATATTGATGTCGGGGTACATGCGCAGGAAACAGTGGCGTTTTGTAGCACATGTGTTTGGGGACGGTTTTCTCAAGTTATCACGAATACCGTGGACTTACGGGTCTGTCGTGTGCGTTCCCTATGTGCCTATGCTATTAGCGCCAGTTTTGTGTAGTGCCACGTTGTGTGGCACCACATTCTGCAATTAGCCTTGATTTATGAGCACGAGTGTAGAACTGTGACAGAATAACACTTCGGTTGACATATTCTGAGGGATTTATACTTGGAGTTACTATTAGGAATAATCGTGACTCCACATCATCCCTGGGCACAGTTTTTTTTTAAAAAATCTTTATTTTATCCAATTATTTATTACATCATAACCCACCACCTTATACATTAGTGGGTCTTCAATCTACATTACATTTGTTAGTATTGGCAGCATTTATACTTCTAATTCTAGTATTAGTAAGCTTACTTGCTACAGGAAATTATAAGTTAGTTAGTTAGTGGATAAGATCTAGTGTCTAGACTTAATTAACTAATCTAGGGGCTACTTCCTGCAGCGTTACAGGCGTGCCAGTTATTGCATATAAACCTACTATGTGGCCTTGCCCTCTGAGCTAATCCCAGTGAGCATGCCCCTGGCACCGGGCTGGCCTTTTAGAAGATCGCTGCAGGTTCTGTTTGAGGTATTCTTTCTATTATCTACATAGGGTTAGAAAACTACTAAGTCACTATCTGTGCGCAATGTCAGATTTGGGTGTTAGCGCTCCCTTCCCCTGTTCCAGAGCGTGGCGGATTCCTACCGTCACGGCGATTGGCCAGTCCACGCCCTGGCGGAATGGGATGGGTCGCCTTAAGTCTTGTCATTTCTGATAGTTCATATGTTTTACCTCAGATTTTCCCGCAGGACCTTTGCTGATACCTCGCTGGCAAGGCGGTTTATTATGTTGAATGTGGTAGGGTCTCTGATTAGTTGATATGTGTTGTTGTTAGGTAGCTGGTTTCTTAAATCACTGGCTACGTCATCGAAGACAGGGCACTCATAGATCACGTGGTCCAAGGGTACCCCGTTCGGCTCCGCAGTCACACGAGGGGGTAGCCCTTTTCCCGCATCGGCAGAGATATGCCGGATACGGTCCATGACCAGTGAGGAAGTGCAACAATCCCTTACTCGGTTGGAAGTGCGAAAGTTGGAGGCGTTCATTGATGTTTGGGAGCAGCTGGTAAGTCCTTCGGCCTGTTGCCTCTGCGTCCCAGAGTTCTTGCCATAGCTCTTCTCCTCTTCTCTTGATTGCAAACTTTTCTCCCACCCGCACTCCCAAGATGCTCTCAGTCTTTTCTACATCTCCCCTTTTCACCCTATACCAAGCTGCTTGTTCCCGGATTTTAATGTCCAGGGGACAAACCCCCATGAGTGTTAGTAGTGCCCCTCCCGGAGATGTTCTGTATGCTCCAGTGGAGCGTAGAAGCATGTTGCGTTGCACCCTCCTCACAGACATGGCGGGCACGACCCTCGTGAGCCTGTGTGCCCACACTCCGGATCCGTAACCCACAATGGAAACAAGAATGGTGTTATGGTACAGCTTTATGAGCTCTGGTGGAAGATGAAATCTGCTGTGTCGTATCATGATTAAACTATTTAAGGCTTGTAGTGATTTTTGCTTACTTACATCGTTCGTGTCATGGTATCGGTGGCACGGTGGCGCGGTGAGCTGCCTGGGCTGACAGCAGATGCCCGTGCGGCAGACCGCCACTGGCAGCGGCGGCGGCAGCAGCGGCAGCGGCAGCGTTGTGGCGGCGCGTGCCCCGTCACGCGGCCGGCTGAGCTGCGACAACAAACGGCGCTCAACAATAACAGCGCGCGGTACAAAACCGGCGCGCCGTTGTCATGCTAATCCCGCGGCGCCGCAGTCAGCACCCGCTCTGGGGGGAGCTCCGCTCCGTACGTCCACTGTCCTTAGCGGAACCGCACCCGCCGCAAACAAAACGCTTTCGCGCTCCTGTGCGGTTGGCTGACCTGCCGTAACCCCCAAATCCCCTTTTTTCTCCCTTGTTTACGTAAACGTAGGCGGAACGGCACAGTTTCTGCCTACATGTTGAGAATTCTCTGGCGACGCTTGGCAGAGAATTATTTCACTTTCTTTTGAGGATAACTTAACATTCTCAAAGCCATATTAATGAACCTGCTACATCTACATTATTCTTCACGCTACATTGCTGACGGTACTTCGTAGGTATATCACAGATTTTCTGTCCTGTTCGCTTACTAAGCGAGGGTGAAATTGCCTATACAGGGTGGTCCATTGATAGTGACCGGGCCAAATATCTCACGAATTAAGCGTCAAACGAAAAAACTACAAAGAATGAAACTCGTCTAGCTTGAAGGGGGAAACCAGATAGCACTATGGTTGGCCAGCTAGATGGCGCTGTCATAAGTCAAACGGATATCAACTCCGTTGTTTTTAAATAGGAACCCCCATTTTTTATTACACATTCGTGTAGTACGTAAAGAAATATGAATGTTTTATTTGGACCACTTTTTTCGTTTTGTGATAGTTGGCGCTGTAATACGTACAAACGTATAAGTACGTGATATCACGTAACATTCCGCCAGTGTGGACGGTATTTGCTTCGTGATACATTACTCGTGTTAAAATGGACCGTTTACCAATTGCGGAAAAGGTCGATATCGTGTTGATGTATAGCTATTGTGAGCAAAATGTCCAACAGGCGTGTGCTGTGTATGCTACTCTGTATCCTGGACGACATCATCCAAGTGTCCGGACCGTTCGCCGGATAGTTACGTTATTTAAGGAAACAGGAAGTGTTCAGCCACATGTGAAACGTCAACTACTACCTGCAACAAATGATGATGCCCAAGTAGGTGTTTTAGCTGCTGTCGCGGCTAATCCGCAAATCAGTAGCAGACAAATTGAGCGAGAATCAGAAATCTCAAAAACGTCGGTATTGAGAATGCTACATCAACGTCGATTGCACCCGTACCGTATTTCTATGCACCAGGAATTGCGTGGCGACGACTTCGAACGTCGTGTACAGTACTGCCACTGGGCACAACAGAAATTACGGGACGATGACAGATTTTTTCCACGCGTTCTATTTAGCGACGAAGCGTCATTCACCAACAGCGGTAACGTAAACCGGCATAATGTTCACTAATGGGCAACGGAAAATCCACGATGGCTGCGACAAGTGGAACATCAGTGACCTTAGCGGGTTAATGTATGGTGCGGCATCATGGGATGAAGGATAATTGGCCCCCATTTTATCGATGGCAATCTAAATGGTGCAACGGCCTCGCGTTCTATTTAGCGACGAAGCGTCATTCACCAACAGCGGTCACGTAAACCGGCATAATGTTCACTAATGGGCAACGGAAAATCCACGATGGCTGCGACAAGTGGAACATCAGTGACCTTAGCGGGTTAATGTATGGTGCGGGATCATGGGATGAAGGATAATTGGCCCCCATTTTATCGATGGCAATCTAAATGGTGCAAAGTATGTTGATTTCCTACGTAATGTTCTACCGATGTTACTACAAGATGTTTCACTGCATGACAGAATGGCGATACTTCCAACATGATGGATGTCCGGCACATAGCTTGCGTGCGGTTGAAGCGATATTGAATAACATATTTCATGACAGGTGGATCTGTCGTCGAAGCACCATACAATGGCCCGCACGTTCATCGGATCTGATATCCCCGGATTTCTTTCTGTGGGGAAACTTGAAGGATATTTGCTATTGTGATCCACCGACAACGCCTGACAACACGCGCCGCTGCCTAGTCGCCGGGTGGAGCTTCGGTCGCCTGTTAGCTGAGTCTTCAGTTGTAGTTCCTTTGACGACCATATGGCAGCGAGAGAGAGAGAGAGACAAGAGGCACATGTGACGTACTGTGAGCTTCACGGAATTTGCGGGCGCAAGATTGTCTAAGCGGCCGGGGGTCGGTAGAGTTTTTATGGTCGACAGTACATGGGCCTAATCTTGACGCAGCCGGTTTACCGTGGATTAAGAAGGCACAGTTGCTGATGTGGGTTTGGCGTGCTGTTTATTTTCCGGTGCCGTCTGTTCTGCACTTTGGGAGTAAGGTACTCGTTACTTGACCGACACATTGGCTCTTGTGTTGAAGTTGCTCCCAGTACGCTGCATTACCTGTGGTTCTCCATCACTCTGTCACTAGTGTAAAATTTGCCGTTTGGCCCCTCTGTTTGAAATTATGAGTGCAATATTTTGTGTCTCTTAAATGGCTTCGAGCACTATGGGACTTAACATCTGAGGTCATCAGTCCCCTGGAACTCAGAACTACTTAAACCTAACTAACCTAAGGACAACACTCACATCCATGCCCGAGGCAGGATTCGAACCTGCGACCGTAGCGGTCGCGCGATGCCAGACTGAAGCGCCTAGAACCGCTCGACCCCACCGGCCGGCTGTGTCTTAAAATTTCTTTTAACTGTCACTTGTTCGAAATTAATTGTGTCGTATGTTCTAGGTCGCCACTGGTGTTAGTGACCCCTGAGGTCGAAATTGAGTCTTATTTATATTGGAAGTTGTTGCTTGCCTGACCATGAAAAGTCCTATGGCCGTGGTAAGCGAATCCCAGCGGCCTAGTGAATCTTGGCTCGTTTGGGTTCAAATGGTTCAAATGGCTCTGAGCACTATGGGACTTAACGGCTGAGGTCATCAGTCCCCTAGAAGTTAGAACTACTTAAACCTAACTAACCTAAGGAAATCACACACATCCATGTCCGAGGCAGAATTCGAACCTGCCACCGTAGCGGTCGCGCGGTTCCAGGCAGTAGCGCCTAGAACCGCTCGGCCACGCCGGCCGGCTCTCGTTTGGGTAGTTTAGTTCCATTACTCTATTGCATTTCTGCTCGTTCAAAAAAATTAAATATTTATTGTTCTAAATATAATTACCATTGTAGTTGTTTGAGTGTTACCCCTCAAGATTTGCCTGTTACCTTTTAAATCACTTAAGTTGATGTGTTGAATATCTTGTGATTTCTTGGTTATTTCACTAAGTTGTTATATTTTATTGTAGGATTAACCGGTTAATCATTCTAGTAATTCTTATTGTAATATTCTTGTTGTAATACGCAAGCCGGCCGGTGTGGCAGAGCGGTTCTAGGCGCTTCAGTCTGGACCCGCGAGACCGCTACCGTCGCAGGTTCGAATCCTGCCTCGGGCATGGATGTGTGTGATGTCCTTCGGTTAGTTAGGTTTAAGTAGTTCTAAGTTCTAGGGGACTGATGACCTCAGATGTTGAGTCCCATAGTGCTCAGAGCCATTTGTAATACGCAAGGTTTGATTTGAGCTTGTGGTCGCGCTTATATTCAGTTTCTTGCCTTAGTCTGAGTATTTTCATATGTTCTACGATTATTGTGCATGAATTGTATGTTTATTTGCTCTGCATTCCAATCTGTTTGTAATGTTTGGAGGTGCTGCCCCGGGCCGTTATCTGTTAACCACCGGTTCATCGGGCGTAGCCTGTCCGCGTAGGCTGTCTGTGCGCGTTGTCGGCGCGCCGCTGCCCGCCTCACCGTAGCCTCTGAGACGTTGCGGCCTCCTGGCTAGCTATGGCATCCCCTATAGGTTGATTTCTACCTCGCAGCAATCAGGCGTTAATTTAATCAGAAGTGCCCGTTATTCTAAACCATGTTATTCTGATCTGGCAGGCTTGGCCTGCCCCTTCCATGTTTTCCTCGTTTCAAGTTTGGTTTTAACGTAATAGTTTTAATAATGGCATAATACTCAATTTGTTTATTATGCTTCCACGACAGCATCTTGATTATGCCCGAGTTGCTTCTCTGATTGATCAGATATTGAATATGTATTGGATATTTGCATTTTCAATATTTGTGTTGCATAAAATGTCGGTACTTAACGGGTTTTCAACTCCTCAGATACCAGACTTGTGTAATTTTATGTTACTTCACTTCTTGTAAGCTATATTCACGAATGCCAAACATTCACTTTGGCCAGCTAATTGTTGAAATTATAATTTTTAATGTCATTGCTGTCATTGTCGCCCGGCGCTTAGCGCGTGTTTGAATTGTATTTCATTGACCTACCTGCGCCGGCCGGAGTGGCCGAGCGGTTAAAGGCGCTACAGTCTGGAACCGCACGACCGCTACGGTCGCAGGTTCGAATCCCGCCTCGGGCATGGATGTGTGTGATGTCCCTAGGTTAGTTAGGTTTAAGTAGTTCTAAGTTCCAGGGGACTTATGACCACAGCAGTTGAGTCTCATAGTGGTTCAAAAATGGTTCAAATGGCTCTGAGCACTATGGGACTCAACTGCTGTGGTCATAAGTCCCCTAGAACTTAGAACTACTTAAACCTAACTAACCTAAGGACAGCACACAACACCCAGCCATCACGAGGTAGAGAAAATCCCTGACCCCGCCGGGAATCGAACCCGGGAACCCGGGCGTGGGAAGCGAGAACGCTACCGCACGACCACGAGATGCGGGCCTCATAGTGCTCAGAGCCATTTTGAACTACCTGCTTGTTAGTTCTTCCTAAATTTTTGTATTTTATTCGTTTAAATTATCTAATTAATCATAAACTGGTTCAGGATATTTTGCAGTAGTTGCCTGAATCACTTGTATTTATTTAGTATTTTTTGGTATCTGTGCAATAAAAGATTGTTGGACTCTAGTGAAGTAACAATGACTTGTGATGAATGGCCTGCACCTTTCCTATGCCCGTTTAGTTGTTTGCTTGCCCTGGGGCATCCACTGACATTTCAGGATGAGCTTCACAAATTGCGCAAAACAGTGACGTGTTCGTCGACCTATGGCATTTATACAAGCAGTTATTCGGCTTCGTATTCATTAATAGAGTCACTGGATGTCCTCCCCAGGGATATCGCTCGAAATTACGTCCAATTGGCGCATTACATCTTCAAAACCCGAGCCTGTTGCAGGTGCCGTGCGCATAATGCTCGAAAATTTCTCAGTTGCTGGCCAAGGAACAGGGTTTGGTAAGCACGAAGACAAGAATTAAAAACTCTCGCCAGGTATTATCTTGCTGAAATGTAAGTCCAGGATAGCTTGCCATGAAGAGCAAGAAAACGGGGCGTAGTACGTCGACGACGTACCCACTGTGCTTTAAGGGTGTCACGGATAACGACCAAAGGGATCCTGACAAGACGGTTTCCAAGTTTATTTGAGTCCGACGAGGCTGATGTGCACGTGCAACACGCAAATCCTGTCATCCCCAAATTTTGCAGTCGTGTCACTTTAATGAGGAAGATTTTGCACTAATCAGTCCTATTTAAATAATCAAATTTACTCTATTATTCTTTGTTTGTTTCAAAAGTTCTTACATTCTTCTACGCAGGGTGCACGTTTAGGTTTACATTACCAAACACTGATAGAAGACCTGACGTTTGAACTCGGAGTTTCTCACTTCTTCTTTCACTTTTTGATTGTGGCTATCGAAATCTTAAAGGAATACATTATAATTGCAGTTAGGGTTGCTCATACCCGTAAGGTAGTAAAATAATATTATCTAGTAACAGATAGAAACCAGAGTTATAATGGACTTTTAGCGTTAGTGAATTGCGCGAATTATACTGACAGGTCACATACTTTTTTTCTTTTTTGCACTATTATCTGTGTGACGTTCAATTACGGATCTATCTTACAGTGAAACGCACATATAAAATATATATTTAAATTAAATGGACTGTAGCAAATATAAATGATGACATTAGTGAAGATCCATCTTCTGTACACAAAATTTTCTGTGCTGCAAATATAAATTTTCAACAGCTCTAACGAAATAATTTACTGGTTTTCTTTTTATACAAATTCACTGATAAAGGAGTGGTACTGTTTCCTAGTTACAGTGGCCGCTCTGACCGCCAGTCTTATTCTTAAGAAATTTCCGCGTGTATGTGTGGGGGGGGGGGGGGGGTGTTATTTTTCCCCGAAAAGTAAAACATACTGGGTGAACGAAAAGGTACTGCCAAACTTTACGAAGATTCTTCACACCTAGAGGAAGAAATATGTTATATGGAAATTAGCTCGGAAACACTTTATTTCCATGTTAGAGCTCAGTTTCTAAAACTCTTCAACATATTAATCAGGGCAAATACGCAGGAAAAGAACGTAGGAGGAAACACTTTCATAAATGAAACGTTCAAAATGCCCTTCTTTAGAAAAGCTGCACTACTGGGCATTAAAATTGCTACACCACGAAGATGACGTGCTACAGACCCGAAATTTAACCGACAGGAAGAAGATGCTGTATTATGCAAATGATTAGCTTTTCAGAGCATCCACACAAGGATGGCGCCGGTGGCGACACCTACAACGTGCTGACATGAGGAAAGTTTCCAACCGATTTCTCATACACCAACAGCAGTTGACCAGCGTGCCTGGTGAAACGTTGTTGTGATGCCTCGTGTAAGGAGGAGAAATGCGTACCATCACGTTTCCGACTTTGATAAAGGTCGGATTGTAGCCTATCGCGATTCCAGTTTATCGGATCGCGACATTGCTGCTCGCGTTGGTCGAGATCCAATGGCTGTTAGCAGAATATGGAATCGGTGGATTCAGGAGGGTAATACCGAACGCCGTGCTGGATCCCGACGACCTCGTATCACTAGCAATCGAGATGACAAGCATCTTATCTGCATGGCTGTCACGGATCGTGCAGCCACGTCTCGATCCCTGAGTCAACAGATGGGGACGTTTGCAAGACAACAACCATTTGCACGAACTGTTCGATGATGTTTGCAGCAGCATGGACTATCAGCTCGGAGATCATGGCTGCGGTTACCCTTGGCGCTGCATCACAGACAGGAGCGCCTGCGATGGTGTACTCAACGACGAACCTGGGTGCACTAATGGCAAAACGTCATTTTTTCGGATGAATCCAGGTTCTGTTTACAGCATCATCATGGTCGCATCTGTATTTGGCGACATCACGGTGAACGCACATTGGAAGCGTGTATTTGTCATCGCCATACTGGCGTATCACCCGGCGTGATGGTATGGGGTGCCATTGGTTACACGTCTCGGTCACCTCTTGTTTGCATTGACGACACTTAGAACAGTGGATGTTACGTTTCAGATGTGTTATGACCCGTGGCTCTACCCTTCATTCGATTCCTGCGAAACCCTACATTTCAGCAAGATAATGCACGACCGCATGTTGCAGGTCCTGTACGGGTCTTTCGAGATACAGAAAATGTTCGACTGCTGCCCTGGCCAGCACATTCTCCAGATCTCTCACCAATTGGAAACGTCTGGTCGATGGAGGCCGAGCAACTGGCTCGTCAAAATACGCCAGTCACTACTCTTGATGAATTGTGGTATCGTGTTGAAGCTGCATGGGCAGCTGTACCTGTACACGCCATCCAAGCTCTGTTTGACTCAATGCCCAGGCGTATCAAGGCCGTTATTACGGCCAGAGGTGGTTCTTCTGCGTACCGATTTCTCAGGATCTATGCACCCCCGTTTATCATCTGTATTTCTTCTTGGTGTAGCAATTTAAATGGCCAGTAGTGTACATGCATGACATAAATCTCCGATGCGCTAATGTGTCACAGGAGAATTGCTACAGAGCCTTCCACTATGTGGGCACGTAGATTCTGCACGTTTTGTATCAGGGTCACGCACAGAAGAGCTTCAAACATCCCCACAAATAAAAGTCTAGTGGGTGTAGGTCCGGAGGTCGTGGAGCCCAAGGAACTCGCCCACCTTCACCTATCCATCTGTCACGAAATTTGTTATTTCTAATTCTTCAAACCTGAGGAGGAACTCCATTGTACATGAACTACATATTTTGTAGCACTCGCAAAGGCGCATGTTCTAGCAGAATGGATAGACATTCTCTAAGGAAAAATGATATTCTATTAGAATGGATAGAGTATTCTCTAAGAAAGCATGTGTCTCCTTTTAGCCTGGGTGGAAGAACATAAAACCCTAACAAACCGTCGGCAACAATGCCGGCCCAAACGTTGACAGAAAAAGTTGAGTGCATAATTTCGTGAGGAATCTCGACAGTCCAATAGCCCTTACATCATGACTGTGAAAATTTACAATCTAATCATGTTTACGAAGTCTCATCTGTGAACAGCAGATTTGCAGTGAAGTGAGGGTTGAAACACTGTTGAATGAACCATTCGCAGAAGTGTACCCTTGTAGGAAAATCAGCTGCTGATACTGTTATGGTTGCACGCGCATCACGTGGGTGGTTTGATAAGTTTGGAGAAAAGTAAGGAAAAATGTTTGATCCGTAAATACCTCACCTTACTTCTCGACAACCCTTCTTTGAGAGACACACACTTGGTCCAACCACCCTCTAGCTTTTTCATCACACTGGAAAAATTGGTTCTGTCAAACTCTGCAAAATACTCGTTGACCACAACTATCTCTGCCTGATTTGATGAAAATTTCTTCGCACTAGGCCAAAATTTTCAAGTTATGGAACAACAAGAAGTCACTTGGATATAAGTCCGGTGAATAGGATGGATGGGGATCCACCTCAAAGCCAACTTCAAGTTACGTTTCCCATTGTTATCGCTGATATGTGCGATGGTGCTCTATCCTCAAGAAAGAGCACTTTTCTGCGAACCAACCTTGGTCTTCCTTCAGCCAACACAAATTTAAAACGATCCAAAATTGAATCATAATAGGGTCCAGTTACGGTTTTGCCTTTTTCCACGTGATTATGGAATTATTCCTAGGGAATCCTGCAAAACAGTGGTTATCACTTACCAGCTGTCAAAATGGTCTTCGCCTTGTTCAGTGCAATTTCACCAGCTGTCGTCCACTGTTTTGACTGCCGTTTTGACTCTGGTGTGTGATGATGGATCCAGGTTTCATCAACAACCACAAATCGGCGCACAAAGTCTTGCGTATTGCGATTAATCGCCAGACATTGTGTTGAAATGTGGTGCCAAATGCGCTTTTGGCCGACTGTGAGCAATCGCGGGACCCACCTCGCACACAGCCTGTTCATAGCCAATTTTCCATGTAGGGTATTATGCACCCGGTCATTTGAAGGGATTATTATTCGGTTATCTTGCGTTACATAATCATGGTTTTTGTCAATGCTTTCCTTTGTCGTGACCGCAAATGCACGTCCGGTGCGCACTTCGTCATTGGTTCTTTTCCGACCACGTTTGAATTCATTCATTTAAAAGTAAATGGTCTTCAGTGATGATGTAGAGTCTGCGTGAACTTCATCAAATCCTGTTTTGGTTTATGCGGCAGTCCAAGTCTTCGAATGAAAATGTTTAATAACAGCACGAAACGCTCTTTTCTTCATTTAATCGCAGCCGACACATGACCAGTTCACGCGGCTATCAATAATGAACAACACACCGTACATTTTTGAAATTCCTTATAATGTGTTTCTGAAGAAGAGAAATTTGTTAACATCGAGTATAGATTTAAGTGTCGTTTCTGAAAGTATTTGTGTGGAGTGTAGCCATGTATGAAAGTGAAACGTGGACGTTAAATAGTTTAGACAAGAAGAGAATAGAAGATTTCGAAATGTGGTGCTACAGAAGAATGCTGAAGATTAGATGGGTAGATCACATAACTAATGAAGAGGTGTTGAACAAAATTGGGGAGAAGAGAAATTTGTGGCACAACTTGACTAGAAGAAGGGATCGGTTGGTAGCACATATTCTGAGGCATCAAGGGATCGCCAATTTAGTATTGGAGAGCAGCGTGGAGGGTAAAAATAGTAGAGGGAGACCAAGAGATGAATAAACTAAACAGATTCAGAAGGATGTAGGTTACAGTAGGCACTGGGAGATGATGAAGCTTGCACAGGATAGAGTAGCATGGAGAGCTGCATCAAACCAGTCTCAGGACTGAAGACCACAACAACAACATACGATCCTTGGAATAATCAAACTCACCAATCATGAAGGTGCTACAAAAATGTTCCATTCTTTCATGGAAACTTAGCAGACTAATTAAACGACCCACATACATGGGTACAACAGTTTCTCACATAGCACCCTCCAGAGAGTCAGTTGGTCAACATTACTTGTTTCAGCTAATTATCTTACGCTGGCACTAGGGTTGTAGTCAACTTAACGAAGAGGTTCCTCTTCCAGTTGAGGTGTTCTCGTGCATCTCCACCATCCTTTGTCGTGAACAGCAGGCTTAAACGTCCCGTGCACCCTAAAACGACGACCAGCTGCTGTCCTCCTGCCGAGCCACCGTCGTTGTAAAAATAGCTACCGGTACAAATGTTGAGCGCCACGACCATTACCATTTACTGATCCGTACAGCAAATGGACGTGTGCCAATTCGGTATTTGAGTACAGTTCCAGTACACTGTACCGGAAACCATTTCCCTGATTAACACTAAACAGTTGATGATTCGTGATAGATGCTAGTGGAGCAATGTGGTTAGTTTAGTGTCAATAAAGAATAGTGAGTCACATGTCAACATTACCTTCGTTCTATTGGAACAACAAACACTGGCTGCGAAGTTAAGAATTACAACTTACTTAACGCTGTAATCAGACCAAGAGAGTATTTTAAGAATTTTATGTAAGAAAGCGTTTCCTGTACTGATGGTACGTTCTGTCTCTGTGTGTTTCCTGTGGTTAATGTGATTATGCAGAGAAGTACAAACCGAGCTCTAACATCGAAGTAAAATGTTTCTGGCCTCTTGTCCACACAACATATTTTCTTCCCCTTGGTGAAAGGAATGTTTCCTGAAAGTTTGGCCATAGATTTTTGTTAAAGCCCGTATAGAGGCCTCTGAATGAAATTTCTGTTCATAAGATTGGTTTTCTTATGGCAGAATGTGTAATTATGGGTGTAGGTGGCAACCCTCTTACTTCGGATGTAGGACCCATTCCTCCCGGAACCAGGTAGGTCAGCAGATAGCAGGACCAGCGCCTCCAGAACTAGCCGAGACCTCCCAGGAGTTTGCGGGCTCGTGTCTCAGTCTATGGCAGACCATTTTAGAGTGAACGTGTTCACCGACGCACTTGCAGTCGCTTTAAGTAGAATGGAAGGCAAAATGGTTCTTCTGAATGGTAACACCTTCGGATTTGAAAAATTGTTGAAATGTGGTGTAGCACGATGGACGTGTAACTTTAAGGGTTACAGAAGCTTCATTGAAACTGTGTCTGTCGACGAAGTGAATGTTGTGGAGATTTAAGAAGACCACTGTGACGTGGAAGTACCTTGCGACAGAGGCAAAAAAGATTTGTAATCTAAAGAGAAAAGCAGCAGAAGATATTTGTGAGAGACTTTTAAAACTAATTTATTATCAATTAAAAGGAGAAGATAGACAAGAAATAACAATCAGAGATGTCGATAGCTTTTGTAAATCTATTTAGAAAGCTAGGCGAAAAAGTCTGCGAAATTTTCGGCGAGTTTTGAAGAGATTCATGACGTTGTCAACACGAGAAATATGGAAACTACAGGCGGGATAAATGTGTTGCTAGAAAATAATGCCGAGAGAAAAGTAATTATATTTTGTGTAGCCGAAAAGATTAAAATAATTATTCAATGTGACACAATACATGTTGATCGAACGTTCAAGCGTTTCACAAAGCTTTTTGTCAGCTGTTTACAACACTCGGCTAGTTAATGGACATTATATTCCAATGCCGTTTTCTTTATTGAACGACAGCAAAACTTTGCCGTATAGTAAATCTTTCACACCGTTGGTGATAAATGTAATGATCTAAGTCTGTAATTTTCACCATCAACTTTGTTTTCAGGCTTAGAAGACAACATAACGAAGGCTGAAAGTGAAGCCTGGAGTGATATGTCATTTATTCAAGAGCTGGTGGCGATAAATGAAACATTGTCACTCGCACTTGATTATTACGAAAGAAATGGAACTGGAAGATTTCTGTCTTATAAATTTGGTTCGACGATGCGTGATCGTAATATGGTTAGCGATTGTTTTGTCGAGGATTTCATGTCAGCGATGCCTGCATCGGCAAAACTACTGATGTCTTGTCATTACTTAGTGCATCCTTATACAGAAGAAAATACACATTTTCCACCATCCATGAGGGCATATACAAGCTGTAACAGCGAACCACCAATGCTTGTGAAAGCTTCCACAGGAAATATAACAGTCAGTTCTACTCCTGCTGTCCAGACATTTGCAGATTTCTTGAGATGATCAAGCAAATTCACCTCTACTCTGCAAGCGCAATAAATCCGCCGAAAACCAAGAAACAGGAAAGAATACGTCCAGACTTGAAAGTAATGATACGACAAGTGTCAAATTTGAAAGCTGGAAAATTTTCCTAATTTCAATATTTGAAATTCTGTTTCCTACAAAATCAGACCAGGAGTTACACAAAAAATTATTGTGAATTTAGATGCGCATGTATATATTAGGCCATAAGTGAAAAATGTATTAAGAAAATGAATTTTTGGGATGTGAATCAGATCGCCTTTTCATGCTGCACCGTGAGTAACGCTGAACGAACTAATACTCTCAACATGTACTTTCTTGGATGATGATTGTTTATAACAATGTGAGCTTATCCGCTTTCGTTCAATTAATACTAGACAGAAATTCAATCGACATTTGCATCATACTTCCCTTACTCTTGTGCCGAAAGGTGTACAGCATTCTCCTGTATCCCTTTTTACTAAGCTACCACGAGAAGTCAAAGATCTTAGCGGGAATCCTCCCACTTTCCGATCTAACTGTGCTAGTTTCTATCCGTTTTACGGACTTTTTACTGCCTATCTGAACCTGACGAAGTGAAATCCCTATGTCACATTTAACTGTATTCATGGTAAATGCGAGAAAGTCTTACAACTTCTACTACAAGTTCATATGCCAGAAAGTCTCTATATGTCCATCTTTTTAGTGGTGGTTGCGGGACTCGGCTGTTCGGTAGAGAATGTCAAATTAAACGCCATTCAGCCTTCAATTTTCTACCTTATTTTCCTGGGCAACCAGTTTCAGCCTTTTATTACGCCATCTTCAAGTCCCTGACCGACGTGTGGGAATAATCTACCGCGCTTGTGACAAAAACAGGGGCGAGCAATACTGCTGTTAGTAGATATCTACTTGTTGTAGTGACCACTTCAAATATCTACTAATACCAGTATTGCTGGCCCCTGTTTTCATCACAAGCAAGGTAGATCATTCCTATACGTGGTCAGGGGCCTGAAGATGGCGTAGTAAAACTCTGAAACTGAGTGACCAATAAAATAAGGTTGAAAATTGAAGGCTGAATGGCGCTTAATTTGACATCCTATAAGCCAGAAAGCTTTACTTGCGTGGAGTATTCATAAAGTTTACTGAAAAATGAACCGGGATGAACGCCGTTTCTTGGGCACAAAAAGGCCGCGTGAGAACGCTAATGTTTCCGCGGGATGGCCACAGTCCGCTCTCATCGTCCGATGTGCTGAAGGACCGTTACCAGCTATGAAGAATGCCGGACATTTGCCACGCCTGACATTTGCCACAATTGCCCCTTCTTCAGGTAGCTTGAGTAGCGATCGCTCAGATAAGGGATGCCCTTCCTCGTACTTCTTCTGTCCGCTTTCAAACCGCCATCTCCACATCTTGCTCGATACAACCAGTACGTAAGAGACCTTCTTCTTCGACATCTTGGCTAAATACATCTACATCTAATCTACATTTATACTCCGCAAGCCACCCAACGGTGTGTGGCGGAGGGCACTTTACGTGCCACTGTCATTACCTCCCTTTTCTGTTCCAGTCGCGTATGGTTCGCGGGAAGAACGACTGTCTGAAAGCCTCCGTGCGCGCTCGAATCTCTCTAATTTTACATTCGTGATCTCCTCGGGAGGTATAAGTAGGGGGAAGCAATATATTCGATACCTCATCCAGAAACGCACCCTCTCGATACCTGGCGAGCAAGCTACACCGCGATGCAGAGCGCCTCTCTTGCAGTGTCTTCCACCTGAGTTTGCTAAACATCTCCGTAACGCTATCGCGGTTACCAAATAACCCTGTGACGAAACGCGCCGCTCTTCTTTGGATCTTCTCTATCTCCTCCGTCAACCCGATCTGGTACGGATCCCACACTGTTGAGCGATACTCAAGTATAGGTCGAACGAGTGTTTTGTAAGCCACCTTCTTTGTTGATGGACTACATTTTCTAAGGACTCTCCCAATGAATCTCAACCTGGTACCCGCCTTACCAACAATTAATTTTATATGATCATTCCACTTCAAATCGTTCCGCACGCATACTCCCAGATATTTTACAAAAGTAACTGCTACCAGTGTGTGTTCCGCTATCATATAATCGTACAATAAAGGATCCTTCTTTCTATGTATTCGCAATACATTACATTTGTCTATGTTAAGGGTCAGTTGCCACTCCCTGCACCAAGCGCCTATCCGCTGCAGATCTTCCTGCATTTCGCTACAATTTTCTAATGCTGCAACTTCTCTGTGTATTACAGCATCATCCGCGAAAAGCCGCATGGAACTTCCGACACTATCTACTAGGTCATCTGTATATATTGTGAAAACCAATGGTCCCATAACACTCCCCTGTGGCACGCCAGGGGTTACTTTAACGTCTGTAGACGTCTCTCCATTGATAACAACGTACTGTGTTCTGTTTGCTAAAAATTCTTCAATCCAGCCACACAGTTGGTCTGATATTCCGTAGGCTCTTACTTTGTTTAGGCGACAGTGCAGAACTGTATCGAACGCCTTCCGGAAGTCAAGGAAAACAGCATCTACCTGGGACCCTATATCTAAAATTTTCTGGGTGTCATGAACAAATAAAGCGAGTTGGGTCTCACACGATCGCTGTTTCCGGAATCCATGTTGATTCCTACAGAGTAGATTCTGGGTTTCCAAAAACGACATGATACGCGAGCAAAAAACATGTTCTAAAATTCTACAACAGATCGACATCAGAGATATAGGTCTATAGTTTTGCGCATCTGCTCGACTACCCTTCTTGAAGACTGGGACTACCTGCGCTCTTTTCCAATCATTTGAAACCTTCCGTTCCTCTAGAGACTTGCGGTACACGGCTGTTAGAAGGGGGGCAAGTTCTTTCTCGTACTCTGTGTAGAATCGAATTGGTACCCCGTCAGGTCCAGTGGACTTTCCTCTGTTGAGTGATTCCAGTTGCTTTTCTATTCCTTGGACACTTATTTCGATGTCTGCCATTTTTTCGTTTGTGCGAGGATTTAGAGAAGGAACTGCAGTGCGGTCTTCCTCCGTGAAACAGCTTTGGAAAAAGGTGTTCAGTATTTCAGCTTTACGCGTGTCATCCTCTGTTTCAATGCCATCATCATCCCGGAGTGTCTGGATATGCTGTTTCGAGCCACTTACTGATTTAACGTAAGACCAGAACTTCCTAGGATTTTCTGTCAAGTCGGTACATAGAATTTAACTTTCGAATTCCCTGAACGCTTCACGCATAGCCCTCCTTACGCTAACTTTGACATCGTTTAGCTTCTGTTTGTCTGAGAGGTTTTGGCTGCGTTTAAACTTGGAGTGAAGCTCTCTTTGCTTTCGCAGTAGCTTCCTAACTTTGTTGTTGAACCACGGTAGGTTTTTCCCGTCCCTCACAGTTGGCACGTACCTGTCTAAAACGCATTTTACAATTGCCTTGAACTTTTTCCATAAACACTCAACATTGTCAGTGTCGGAACAGAAATTTTCGTTTTGATCTGTTAGGTAGTCTGAAATCTGCCTTCTATTACTCTTGCTAAACAGATAAACCTTCCTCCCTTTTTTTATATTCCTATTAACTTCCATATTCAGGGATGCTGCAACGGCCTTATGATCACTGATTCCCTGTTCTGCACTTACAGAGTCGAAAAGTTCGGGTCTGTTTGTTATCAGCACGTCCAAGATGTTATCTCCACGAGTCGGCTCTCTGTTTAATTGCTCGAGGTAATTTTCGGATAGTGCACTCAGTATAATGTCACTCGATGCTCTGTCCCTACCACCCGTCCTAAACATCTGAGTGTCCCAGTCTATATCTGGTAAATTGAAATCTCCACCTAAGACTATAATATGCAGAACTTCTTTTCCGGAATCGAAATATTTATAACTTTTGGGAAACGAAAGCAATACCGACGATTATGTCGGTATGTAATTAGTTCTGCCAAGTATAAATGTAGATCCCTCTGTCTGTACAGTAGCTTCCTTTTACGCTTGCTGATTGCGATAGAAACAGTCCATCGGCAGGGGAGCAACAAGAAAGGAACGATGTAAAGAGAATGCGAATGTACGCTAATCATTTCTTTTTGATCACTGCATTTGTGCCTACTTTAATTACTACAACTGCATGCCCAAAAGACAATAAGGAAGGAAGAAATGGGAATGTCAATGTTCGAAAAGAAGAACGACATACTCCATATTAATTTACTCTCTAAAATCCGATATCCCTTGCGGCGAAACATTAGTTAATAAAGTGTAGCGGAACAATGTTCAAAACATGACTGAAAATACGTTCACTAAATAGAGATAAGAACATCTATGATTGACATGTCATCTAAAGTCGGTGTACAATTTTAAAATGTTAGAAATGAAGCAATACAGAATGCTATGCTTGTAACGTACGTTGTTGTTTTACATTGTTTAGCTCTGGTATTTACAGGGTCACAGAGAAAGCATCCTAGGTTTTGGAGGGAAAAGCCGTAATTTTAATGATCTGCACTACAACAGAAACAAAAAGTACAACTTAAGGAAAAATAATGTAACGTGTGTTTCAGCTCACAAGTGACACTGAAGCAGATAGTTCCTGTGACTTAGTATGGGCGGAGGTTATATTCGACAACCGGAATAAATTAATAACTGGCTCCTTTTACCGACCCCCGGTCTCACATGAAACAGTTGCTTAACAGCTCAAAGAAAACTTGAGCCTCATCACAAATAGGTACGCTATTCATACAATTATAGTTGGCAGTGACTTCAGTCTACCTTCCGCATGTTGACAAAAATACATTTTCAGACCCTATTGTAGATAGAAAACAACTTCCGCAATTCTTCTAAATGCTTTTTTAAAAATTATTTTGAACCATTAGTTCACGAGGACATTCAATTGTAAATGGTCACGAAAACACACTTGACCTCTTAGCCACAAGTAATCCTGAGCATCACGACGGATACAGGGATTAGTGAACACACAGTCGCGCGAGGCTCTGTTCCGTAACAAAGAAATTCACCAAAACTAAACGCGAAATATATCTATTTATAAAAGCAGCTAAAAATTCGGTTGACATCTTTCTAAGAGACAGTCTCCAATCCTTCCAAACTATGTAAGTGAAGACCATATGCGGCTTAAGTTCAAAGAAATAGTATCAACAGCGCTCGAGAGATTCATACCAAATAAATTAATAAAAGACAGAACTGATCCCCGATGGTACACAAAACACGACAGAAAGATGCTGCAGGAGCACCGAAAAAGGCACGTATAATTTAGACGAACGCAAAATCTCCAAGACTGGCGAAGTTTTACTGAGGCTCGAAATTCGGTAAGGATTTCAATGCGGGATGCATTTAATAGTTTCCACAACGAAAGTCTCTCTAGAAATGTGGCGGAAAATCCAAAGAGATTCTGGTCCTATGTTACGTAAATCAGTGGAAAGGTTCAGTAGGTAGCTTTAATGCGCGACAGCGATGAGAGGAGGAGGGGGAGACAAGGAACCCAACCCTTCGGAGCAGGTAAAATAGTGGCAAATGTCCGGCGTGGCAACTACCCGGCGTGGCAAATGTCCGCACATCGCTATGAAATATGCATCTACCTGCTTTAAAACGGGGAAATGGATCCTTTTTCGGACCCATACAGGCTCGTGAGGAATAGGCAGCATTTTTCTGTCTGTGGGATGAATGGGCCCTGCGCCCTTTACTTCTGCTTTTTTCCCAGAATTGTTGTTTGGAATCGTACTGTGTCGGCGTGCAGCTCTGGAAATGACTTGGCGGGTTTTCCCTTTCCGGGTTTCATTCAGAGCGGCTGTTGGGGCTCCACCGCTTACAAACAGCCACATTCCGCTGTTCCTCGAGCTCTTGAGCTGTCATTGACTGCCGCTGGCCGGAGAGCTGCTTCCCGCATTATCGGCAGGCTGGGCAGGCCGGCCTGCGCTTTCGTTTACCTCTACCGGGAAATTCTCAACGCTGCACTGGGTTTCCCACTTCTTTGGAGATTCTCGTAGCGGCACTTCCTTTGCATCCCATTCATTCCCTACATGCCGTTATTCCGCGGTGGCCCAGATTCTGACGCCTGCCTGTTTAAACGCAGAGGAATCAGGAGCAATTAAGTGACTCAAGGTAACAGCCGTCAGCTAAGACATATTTTCGCGCCCAAACCATACTGTACTGCATTTTGAAGACCGATAATGTTGAACTGAATCAGGAATGACTTTTCTATGTAACATGTTTATTGTATAGAGCGGCAAACCGGTCAATCTTACGCGACACACTGCGAGCTGTAGAAGTCGTCATATTTTGTCTTTCGCTGGCATTAATATGCGTAAACAGACACAGTTGGTTCAAATGGCTCTGAGCACTATGGGACTAAACTTCTGAGGTCATCAGTGCCCTAGAACTTAGAACTACTTAAACCTAACTAACCTAAGGACATCACACACATCCATGTCCGAAGCAGGATTCGAACCTGCGACCATAGAGGTCGCGCAGTTCCAGACTGTAGCGCCTAGAACCGCTCGGCCACTCCGGCCGGCAAACAGACACAGTGTTGCTGGATAAAAAACAAAACGAATTTGCAATAATGCACCACTGATCTTAAAGTGTGTAACGAGTATAATGCGCATGCTGCACACTGCTAAAAGCGCTCATCTGGTACTCGTCCTTAGCGTATTTCCATTTTTTCAACAGACAATAGAAAACAACCCTCTCGTATACTTCCATGGTACTTGCTCCACAATATACACAGTGACGGAAAAAGTCGTAACAGAAAAAATGATTAATGTAGAGTAATGAAATTTTGGAAATACATTTGTCTAAATCACGTACTTCCCACGCGATGAACATTCCAAGATCACAAGTTAATGTAAGCTCGAGATAAGCCATTGAAAATGTGAAATGGTGGTACGTTAACACCCGGTGTAACCGCCAGACTGTTGAGTGAATGCATGCAAACGCGCGTGCATGCAGATGTCAGTTTGTGGGACTGAGTTCTGTGCCTGATGCACTTGGTCGGCCGATACAGGGAGTTTGTGGATGACTCTGGACTTGCCGTCCGATGATGTTCCATATGTACTCGATTGCGGACAGATCCGACGATCGAGCAGGCCAAAGCAACATGTCTACGCTCTTTAGAATATGTTGGATCACAACAGCGGTATGTGCATGAGCCTTACCCTGTTGGAAAAAACCACCTGGAATGCTGATCATGAGTGGCAACACAACACGTCGCATTACCAGATGGTACAAATTTGCAGTCAGGGTGCGTGGCATAGTCACGAGAGTGCTCCTGCTGGCAAACGAAATAGAACCCCGGACAATAACTCCAGGTGCAGGTCAAGTCCGTCTAGCACGCAGAAGGTTGGCTGCAGGCCCTCAAAAAAAAAAATGGTTCAAATGGCTGTGAGCACTATGGGACTTAACTTCTAAGGTCATCAGTCCCCTAGAAATTAGATATACTGAAACCTAACTAACCTAAGGACATCACACGCATCCATGCCCGAGGCAGGATTCGAACCTGCGACCGTGGCAGTCGCGCGGTTCCAAACTCTCGTGACCACTGCTGCCGGCAGTCATGTACTGTGGCTATATTCCTGCCAAGGCTTTCTGCATTGTCACAGAAGGGACATACGGTTGCTCAAAGCCCTATTGCATGACATCGTTTAATCTCAATGGTTTGTTAATAATGGAGTCTTTGTCGCCTTAAAGGTATTCTTGGTTAACATCAAATCAGCACACCCAATCTTAGAGCTAACTAACGCTCACGACCTTTACAGCGTTTGTTTAAAGCAAACTTGATTTTCATTCTCAAATTGGCGCTAATAGCGCCACGCTTATGAGACCGGCACGAAATTTGAATAGATAGCATCTCTGAAATGTATAAACACTATTAATCCGATCCCGATAGTTCATTTTAACATAAATATAACATCAGGTCGCTGTTCTCCGCAGACTACGTCGTCAAAAAATTGATGTAGAAATACGCCTACCAAATTTCGTTTATGTGGTACAACTACTTCACGGTGTTGCGATCTTTTCCCGTCAGTGTGTTCGTAGTTTGGTTAAAGTAAATAATAATAACTATACTGATGTTGTAGAACAAGCGATAAATCGCAGTGGAAAGTGTAAAAGGGAGATCCCTAAACGAGCAACGTACAAACACGTACATTTGCACCGGGCGCAGATATGAGAGCAGTAAAGGAAAAGGAATTTCGGGATTAAAGACCTGTCGACGACGAGGTCGTTGCAGACAATGCCCAAGCTTAGACTGGGGCATGATTGAGAAGGCAATCAACCATCCCAGTACTTGCCACAAACTGAGAACCTGAACCAGGATAATCGGAAGGAGATATGTAAAGAAATCCTCTCGGAAACTAGTCTAGTGTTTTATCAGTGTATCAACTTGCTCAGTGAGTTGTTGTTGTTGTGGTCTTCAGTCCTGAGACTGGTTTGATGCAGCTCTCCACGCTACTCTATCCTGTGCAAGCCTCCTCATCTCCCAATACGTACTGCAGCCTACATCCTTCTGAATCTGTTTAGTGTATTCATCTCTTGGTCTCCCTCTACGATTTTTACCCTCCACGCTGCCCTCCAATACTAAATTGGTGATCCCTTGATGCCTCAGAACATGTCCTACCAACCGATCCCCTCTTCTTGTCAAGTTGTGCCACAAACTCCTCTTCTCCCCAATCCTATTCAATACTTCCTCATTAGTTACGCGATCTACCCATCTAATCTTCACCATTCTTCTGTAGCACCACATTTCAAAGGCTTCTATTCTCTTCTTGTCCAAACTATTTATCGTCCATGTTTCACTTCCATACATGGCTAACTCCATACAAATACTCTCAGAAACGACTTCCTGACATTTAAATCTATACTCGATGTTAACAAATTTCTCTTCTTCAGAAACGCTTTCCTCTCCATTGCCAGTCTACATTTTATATCCTCCCTACTTCGACCATCATCAGTTATTTTGCTCCCCAAATATCAAAACTCCTTTACTACTTTAAGTGTTTCATTTCGTAATCTAATTCCCTCAGCATCGCCCGACTTAATTCGACTACATTCCATTATTCTCGTTTTGCTTTTGTTGATGTTCATCTTATATCCTCCCTTCAAGACACTGTCCATTCCGTTCAACTGCTCTTCCAACTCCATTGCTGTCTCCGACAGAATTACAATGTCATCGGTGAACCTTAAAGTTTTTATTTCTTCTCCATGGATTTTAATACCTACTCCGAATTTTTCTTTTGTTTCGTTTACTGCTTGCTCAATATACAGATTGAATAACATCGGGAAGAGACTACAACCCTGTCTCACTCCTTTCCCAACCACTACTTCCCTTTCATGTCCCTCGACTCTTATAACTGCCATCTGGTTTCTGTACAAATTGTAAATACCCGTTCGCTCCCTGTATTTTGCCCCTGCCACCTTCAGAATTTGAAAGAGAGTATTCCAATCAACATTGTCAAAAGCTTTCTTAAAGTCTACAAATGCTAGAAACGGAGGTTTGTCTTTCCTTAATCTAGCTTCTAAGATAAGTCGTAAGGTCAGTATTGCCTCACGTGTTCCCATATTTCTACGGAATCCAAACTGCTCTTCCCCGAGGTCGGCTTCTACCAGTTTTTCCATTCGTCTGTACAGAATTCGCGTTAGTATTTTGCAGCCGTGACTTATTAAACTGACAGTTCGGTAATTTTCACATCTGTCAACGCCTGCTTTCTTTGGGACTGGAATTCTTATATTCTTCTTGAAGTCTGAGGTTATTTCCCCTGTCTCATACATTTTGCTCACCAGATGGTAGAGTTTTGTCAGGACTGGCTCTCCCAAGGCTGTCAGTAGTTCTAGTGGAATGTTGTCTACTCCCGGTGCCTTGTTTCGACTTAGGTCTTTCAGTGCTCTATCAAATTCTTCACGCAGTATCATATCTCCATCTTCATTTACATCCTCTTCCATATCCATAATATTTTCCTCAAGAACATCGCCCTTGTATAGTCGCTCTATATACTCCTTCCACCTTTCTTCTTTCCCTTCTTTGCTTAGAACTGGGTTTCCATCTGAGCCCTTGATATTCATACAAGTGGTTCTCTTTTCTCCAAAGGTCTCTTTAATTTTCCTGTAGGCAGTATCTATCTTACCCCTAGTGAGGTAAGCCTCTACATCCTTACATTTGTCCTCTAGCCATGCCTGCCTGGCCATTTTGCACTTCCTGTCGATCTCATTTTTGAGACGATTGTATTCCTTTTTGCCTGCTTCATTTACTGCATTTTTATATTTTCTCCTTTCATCAATTAAATTCAGTATTTCTTCTGTCACCCAAGGATTTCTACTAGTCCTCGTCTTTTTACCTACTTGATCCTCTGCTGCCTTCACCACTTCATCTCTCAAAGCTATCCATTCTTCTACAGTATTTCTTTCCCCCATTCTTGTCAATTGTTCCTTTATGCTCTTCCTGAAACTCTCTACAACCTCTGGTTCCATCAGTTTATCCAGGTCCCATCTCCTCAAATTCCCACCTTTTTTTAGTTTCTTCAGTTTTAATCTACAGTTCATAACCAATAGATTGTGGTCAGAGTCCACATCTGCCCCTGGAAATGTCTTACAATTTAAAACTTGGTTCCTAAATCTCCGTCTTACCATTATATAATCTATCTGATATCTTCTAGTATCTCCAGGGTTCTTCCATGTATACAACCTTCTTTCATGATTCTTGAACCAAGTGTGATTAAGTTATGCTCTGCGCAAAATTCTACCAGGTGGCTTCCTCTTTCATTTCTTAGCCCCAATCCATATTCACCTACTATGTTTACTTCTCTCCCTTTTCCTACTCTAGAATTCCGATCACCCATGACTAATAAATTTTCGTCTCCCTTCACTACCTGAATAATTTCTTTTATCTCATCATACATTTCATCAATTTCCTCGTCATCTGCAGAGCTAGTTGGCATATAAACTTGTACTACTGTTGTAGGCGTGGGCTTCGTGTCTATCTTGGCCACAATAATGCGTTCACTATGTTGTTTGTAGTAGCTTATCCGAAGTCCTATTTTTTTTATTCATTATTAAACCTACTCCTGCATTACCCCTGTTTGAATTTGTATTTGTGATCCTGTATTCGCCTGACCAAAAATCTTGTTCCTCCTGCCACCGAACTTCACTAATTCTTACTATATCTAACTTTAACCTATCCATTTCCCTTTTTAAATTTTCTAACCTACCTGACCCATTAAGGGATCTGACATTCCTCGCTCCGATCCGTAGAACGCCAGTTTCCTTTCTCCTAATAACGACGTCCTCCTGAGGAGATCCGAATGGAGGACTATTTTACCTCCGGAATATTTTACCCAAGAGGACGCCATCATCAGTTATCCACACAGTAAAGCTGCATGCCCTCGGGAAAAATTACGGCCGTAGTTTCCCCTTGCTTTCAGCAGTTCGCAGTACCAGCACAGCAAGGCCGTTTTGGTTAATGTTACAAGGCCAGATCAGTCAATCATCCAGACTGTTGCGTACGGTAAAGAAAATATCTTGAAGCATGGTGCATGAGATTGGGTGTTTACTGATGTTAGATTAACGGCCGTTGTATGTACTGAGTCAGCCTGATCAGTATACATTACATTAACAGCATTCGCTGTTTGATTTGTGTCCTCGTCCAAACGTCCAGGTGCAATGTCCGAGTTTTGTCTGTTGCCAGTTCGTTTGACCCCCTTTCAGGGTGATGTCATCTGAGATTTCACTCACGTTTTCTGTAACCAACCCTCTCTTTATTTAACTGCCACACTTTTTCTGAACTTTGTGGAAGATTTTGTAGTGGAGTGACTGTGTCATTAAAAGTTATGACCGCTTCGGAATTTTTCCTGTGGTTCCATTGATAGGTTTCTCCGTGGGTAGGTATTATTTCCTTAAGATTATTGTGTTTTTCATTTTAATATTTCGAGTAGATTTGCTCCTTGAGTAACTGTTTTCGTGTCTGATGTAAATCTCTCACACACTTGTGAGCAAGTTATTACGGAGTATTTAACCGTTCAGTGTTTGGTTAAGACTGTTCTGTTGTATTGGTACCCTTTTGTAAATTCCTTGCACAAGCAGATTCAAATGAGGCTCTTGTTTCATCTTTCAGAAATTTTTTAAAGCTTGAAATGAATTACGGAATTATTTGATACTGTGGATTTAATTTTAATTGATGTTAATAGCAAATCAGCATAAGTACTTCATGTATCGTGCATTGTAAACGTTTCTGCTATAACTCTCGTATCTGATTATTTTGATAGATTCTTCTGTTAATCTGGTGCAGAGTGATTTGTTATTTAATGGGGAAATAGTTCTCTTTCTGGCAAGTATAACGCCATTAAAATTTACTTAAATTTGCTATATGCATAGGCAAATAAATGTTTAAAGCTTGTTTAATTAAAATAAAAATTCTTTGGCAGGGGGACAAAAAATCATTCACAGCTCAATCCAGTCCTACCACTCCCCGTTGTGGCACAACGGTGGAACAAGAAAGTGAAGATGAGTCTTGATAAACTGAATGTGTAAGGAATAAATTTCCAAAATCTCATTCCATAAGACGAAAGTTATGGTGTTTAAAGGTAAATACTCAGTACCATCGAAAAGGATAATTAACAGCGGAATAAATAAACAGGAGTCACATGTTAGATATTTGAATTGCAACACGAGTTAAGGTTGTTTCTGATGTACAGAAAGGGCTGCAAAATTTCGAGCAATGTGTTGAACAATAAACAGAATACTTAATTACAAAATCCGAAAAATATGAGAAGTAAGTCTTTTTCTGGCGACACTACTACTACTACTACTACTAATATTGTGTTGTTGCGGGAGTTACACGACTTAAAAAAAAAATTACAGAAGAATACAAGGAGTAGAGAGAATTTATTTAGCAGAGTGAAAGATGACACAAGATGAAATGTAACTAGAAATGAAAACATTATTAATGAACTGAATATGAATGTCATTGATGAGGAAGGGAAGATATAGGTGGAAACAGTATGCGATTAGAACTGACTAACGGAGAAAATCGTGCGTTACAATTTGCAAGTAAATACTTAAGTTCGACAAAAAAAAAAAAAAGCAGTGAACATAAATTCTGAGAAAGAGAGGTGGCTTATGCCCGTATGCGAGAAGATGACGCGTAGAATCTTCTTTATAGTGTCTCACATGGTCTTTCTTTTCCCGAAATAGGTCAGACAACTGCAGGATAGAAATGCATCGTAGACTAAATTACACTATTTTCAAGCGAGTGCACTGACTGGGTCATCAGGCATTGAATAAATTAAGAGTGTGTGAGAAGCCTCTTTCACATTGTCTCACGTCTCTCCTACCAGAACCGTGTCTCTCAGTCTCGCTGAACGTATTATGCGTGACGACGGTGAGTCTGTAAAGAACACAGAGAGCGTCCTTGTCAGGATCCACGACGGGCTTACCGTACACGGGTTTCGCTGACTCACAAGCCCACGTCACGGTATTTCCGCCTTTCTTCACACGACTGGTACCACCAAAATCTCCGACAATACTTGCTTGGTACGTGTCTCCAGCCTTCATCAACTTACATGGTGTATGGGATGAGTGAACTGTACCAAGTGCTTTTCGAGGTTGAATGGGATTGTTTACTGTTCTGATGTGACTTACCCTTAATACCCAACGATTCACTGCTGCGTAGTTACGATGATTTTATTACTGTTTTTTACATCGATTACGCTTACTGCAATTGGCATAGAAGTAACACCACTGCTGGAGGAAAGGGTGAGGGAGGTGGGAGAGGGGGGCATCGCAGGAACACTTCGCTACAAAACATTATCGACAGTGAGTATTTAAAAGCAAACACGTTGTCTTCTAGCAAGTCTTAACAACAAACCTGTTATTTACTAATAATTCTTCTTATTGAATATTGAGACAACTGCGTGCAAAAGCTACAAAATAAGCTATTAAATTGCGGTTTAATCAGTGGACTCTGTTGCCATACAAGTAGAACAGCTGGATGAGACGACATCGGTGTAGTGGTAACTCCATTCGACGCTGCTTTCGAGCACAACACGTACTGGGAGCTCCGTAAAGCATTACGACGCCTCACGTTCCTTTTCAATGTGTACACGCGCTATACCATATTGATATACATTTATTTATGTCGTGAAAATAACATCGGTTTGAAAGATTCCTACCGTCCGAACCGCCGAATTTTCGTAGCTTTTGGGGAAGACGCACTCACAACCTTGGGTAGAGTCCACGAACCCTAAAGTCCCTTTTACACGATCGTCTTTCACTGAGCCAAAGTGGCGCAGTGGTTAGCACGCTGGACTCGCATTCGGGAGGACGACGGTTCAAATCAGCGTCCGGCCATTCAGATTTGGGTTTTCCATGATGTAGTCTAAGTTTTTTTCTTTGTATAATGTACTTTTTGCTTTCAGACTAGAAGAAAATACCAGGACCTTGCGTAACTTTTCAGTTGCTACGAAAACAAAGCAAATAACGTAATAAAGATTAACAAGACACGAAAGCGCAAAATTAATTTCTATAATAGGAGTGAACTCGACGAGAATAGGTTATAACTTCCAGTGACAGCAGATGCCGCTATAGTCCCATGTCTCTGTGCATGCTCAAAATGTAAAACTCCTTACTCGGCCCAATATATAGATCATTACCACAGTCAAACACCGACGTGGTTAGTTGCTGATTTACACGCAGGCACGAAAGGCGCACGCATTCGAGTAGTCGATTTTGACCAGGAAGTCTCTGGTGTAAAACGGACTTTAGAGCCGAGCGGTGAGAGAGACGAATAACGTTGCGGATTGTTCTGTAGACTTCTCGGAAATGGTAGCTGACGAACCTGGACAATTTTGTACACCGCTACACCTATATTAACAAGCTGGGCCGCCATCCTCGCTTTGTCCCATACGACGCGGATAAAATAATCGATTCCATACCACCAATCAATAACCTGTAGTCGTCTAGTTACTTTGAAAAAACTGTTAGATCAGACCAATGGACTGGAAAACGAGCACCCCAGAAAGTCACTGCACCGTCTTCAAAATTTTTCTAGTATCTCCTCCACAAACAACATAGGATAAAGGGGACGGACACACACAAAAGAATTTGCCAAGTTCGAGTAGGACTCGCGCAGGATTCCGTAAGAAGTTAATTATGTGCACATACAGTTCGTTCATTCTGGAAATCGAGAATCTCAACTATTTTTGACTTTTATCGATATCGATAATGGCAAGGTATTGCTCCCGGGAAATTTGAAAACTGTATGAAAGTCTCTGCAATAGTTCCTCAGATATAAAAAGAGAAGACTTAATAAAAAATTATTTACTTATCAGAACATGACTACAAGTTACATTTTTGTTTGTGTGAAGTGTAATGTTCGTCTGTTACGATGTGATTACGAAGGCTTTCCCAGCGAAACAATGGATAATATTCTTCTCGAGTGGGCAGCCGGGTCATAACGTCATCTTGACACAATATTTCCGCGGTCCAACTGGTCGCCATCTTCAGGTGAGAGTGCTGATACACGACCTCGCTGGAACTGGCTTCTCAGCGCAAGCGGCGGCCTCTATGTAGGCCGCAGAAGGCCCACAACGCGTGCGCGAGAAGGTGCCGTAACTGCCTTATAGCGCAAGTAAACATACCGCGCCGTCAGTGGTAGAAACAAGCGAAGTCGAGATATCGCTATCAAAAATTATTCCGACGATCGAAACACAGACCGTTGTTTTTTAATGTCTGATAACACCGCGTTCCAAGTCTAACTTAAAAGGTAACCGTTATCTCTATTAATAAGATTATCAGATAAACGAATCTCTATGGATTCTTTTAAAACACAGTCCCAATAGCGACATGCAGGGGCAACTACACTCCTGGAAATGGAAAAAAGAACACATTGACACCGGTGTGTCAGACCCACCATACTTGCTCCGGACACTGCAAGAGGGCTGTACAAGCAATGATCACACGCACGGCACAGCGGACACACCAGGAACCGCGGTGTTGGCCGTCGAATGGCGCTAGCTGCGCAGCATTTGTGCACCGCCGCCGTCAGTGTCAGCCAGTTTGCCGTGGCATACGGAGCTCCATCGCAGTCTTTAACACTGGTAGCATGCCGCGACAGCGATGACGTGAACCGTATGTGCAGTTGACGGACTTTGAGCGAGGGCGTATAGTGGACATGCGGGAGGCCGGGTGGACGTACCGCCGAATTGCTCAACACGTGGGGCGTGAGGTCTCCACAGTACATCGATGTTGTCGCCAGTGGTCGGCGGAAGGTGCACGTGCCCGTCGACCTGGGACCGGACCGCAGCGACGCACGGATGCACGCCAAGACCGTAGGATCCTACGCAGTGCCGTAGGGGACCGCACCGCCACTTCCCAGCAAATTCGGGACACTGTTGCTCCTGGGGTATCGGCGAGGACCATTCGCAACCGTCTCCATGAAGCTGGGCTACGGTCCCGCACACCGTTAGGCCGTCTTCCGCTCACGCCCCAACATCGTGCAGCCCGCCTCCAGTGGTGTCGCGACAGGCGTGAATGGAGGGACGAATGGAGACGTGTCGTCTTCAGCGATGAGAGTCGCTTCTGCCTTGGTGCCAATGATGGTCGTATGCGTGTTTGGCGCCGTGCAGGTGAGCGCCACAATCAGGACTGCATACGACCGAGGCACACAGGGCCAACACCCGGCATCATGGTGTGGGGAGTGATCTCCTACACTGGCCTTACACCACCGGTGATCGTCGAGGGGACACTGAATAGTGCACGGTACATCCAAACCGTCGTCGAACCCATCGTTCTACCATTCCTAGACCGGCAAGGGAACTTGCTGTTCCAACAGGACAATGCACGCCCGCATGTATCCCGTGCCACCCAACGTGCTCTAGAAGGTGTAAGTCAACTACCCTGGCCAGCAAGATCTCCGGATCTGTCCCCCACTGAGCATGTTTGGGACTGGATGAAGCGTCGTCTCACGCGGTCTGCACGTCCAGCACGAACGCTGGTCCAACTGAGGCGCCAGGTGGAAATGGCATGGCAAGCCATTCCACAGGACTACATCCAGCATCTCTACGATCGTCTCCATGGGAGAATAGCAGCCTGCATTGCTGCGAAAGGTGGATATACACTGTACTAGTGCCGACATTGTGCATGCTCTGTTGCCTGTGTCTATGTGCCTGTGGTTCTGTCAGTTGATCATGTGATGTATCTGACCCCAGGAATGTGTCAATAAAGTTTCCCCTTCCTGGGACAATGAATTCACGGTGTTCTTGTTTCAATTTCCAGGAGTGTATTTGTGTCTCGTCATACAGCATTCTATGTCCCTCGGTGAGACAGTGCTCCGCCACTGCAGATTTCTCAGGCTGAAGCAAGCGTGTGTGCCGCTGGTGTTCAACACATCGGTTCTGAATGGTCCGGATTCTCTGACCAATATAAGCCTTCCCACAGTGGCAAGGGGTCTTGTACACATCGGGCTTCCTCAAACCCAAGTCATCCTTAACAGAGCCAAGAAGCGCTCTAATCTTGGCTAGCGGACAAAAATACTTTTTATATACCTTTTTAGAATCCTTCCTATCTTCTAGGAAATGCTCCCAGCAAAAGGTAGAAAAGCCACCGATTTGCAGGTATTTCCTGGTGGATCAGGCGAAAGTCCAAACTGGAAATTACGACGGATCTGTTTATCTGTATAGCCATTCTGCTCGAAAACAACCTTAAGATGGTCCAATTCTTGTGTCAATCTTTCTCCATCTGAAATGACATAAGCTCTTCTCGCCAACGTCCTCAAGACCCACGTACGCTGGAACTATGGATGACAGCTAGAAGCATGCAGGTAACCGTCCGTGTGCGTAGGCTTTCGATAAACACTGTGTCCCAGTATCCTTTCTGTACACCGGAACATCCAGAAACGGAAGCTTTCCATCACTTTCCATCTCCATGGTAAACTTGATGCTAGGATGCAGGCAATTAAAATGATCTAGGAGGCGGTCAAGAGCTTCTCTCCCATGAGGCCACACGCTAAACGTATCGTCGACGTACCTCCAGAAACAGGTTGGATTTAAAGACGCCGTCTTCAGCGTCATGTCCTCAAAATCCTCCATAAAAAGATTGGCGACTATTGGGGACAATGGGCTCCCGCTATTCGTCTGTTACGCTTTTGATGGATGATGAACGCAATTTATGTTCAAATGGCAAAAGATATATTTTGTGTTACAGTTATAGTCTAACAAGTAAAAGATTTTTTACTTTTCTTGTACTGTGAAACCTTGCTTCTAACCAAATTTCACGATTCTAGGTCAAGAGGAAGCACCCTATAGGTTTTGATGAGTGAGTTTTCGAGTATCAGAAATATGTGACATACATGGCCGCGTCTTTTGATTGCATTGACTTAAGAAGCTTACAGTTTCTATACCTTCAACAGCCCACAGGCCTTAACATGTGACATAAATTTGAAATTGATACGTGTACCCGTTCCAGGGAAAAAGCGTCCTTAACAGGCAGACAGACGGACGGACAACAAAGCGTTCCTATAACGTTTGAGGTACGGAAACCTAAAAAACCAACGGTTTCCATTGCATAAAATGCCATTTTTTATCTTTCATAACGCCTCCTCAAGTCCACTTCGTTATTATCAAACATTACCTCTGTCCACCTAGCATACTCGCTCACTACGTCGCTCCCTTTCTCATAAAAATCGGAGCACAGTTCAACCCTTCACAATCACGCACAGGCTATTGGATTCAAGTCCACTTCGTTATTATCAAACATTACCTCTGTCCACCTAGCATACTCGCTCACTACGTCGCTCCCTTTCTCATAAAAATCGGAGCACAGTTCAACCCTTCACAATCACGCACAGGCTATTGGATTCGTAACTCTATCAGTTTCCTGTAGCAGAAGATCAACTGTATTAATCACAGAGGACCATTCATTCTCGACTTCATACACTCAACACTTTTAGAACCTCAACTCGAAACCACAGCGCTCACGAGTACTGTCCTAACCTCAAGAGTACTGCCAGCTGACTCGCCAGTTCACGAGCTTCAAACTGCTCCAAAAAATTATTTCAACGAGCAGGCCTTTTGGCCAGTCTGCCTTCAGAGCGAAATGTAGGGTCTTCAACTGGCCATTTCCTGCTAACGTTCAGAGTACTTGTTGTAAGGTACTGCATCACTCTCAGAATTTTCTTTCTCGAAGGGTCTTCTCACATACTGCCATCCTATGCTAATCACTCGCATCTGAAAACAGCATCGCCTGCCCAGTCTATCCCCTACTTATTCGGATTAAGAGAGGACTCGCTCATTGTCTCCATGGGGAGAACAGTCTTCATTCGCTGGAAACCGATGCTGGCTTTCACTATAGCGACTTGTATTAGTCGATAGACGAGAACAGGAAATTGTACTTTCTAGTCCCTTCAAAATTCTCAATGTGTTGTTGGTGATATGCTTTTTTCTTTATTGTAATTTCATTCCCGTGCCCAATGGGCAAGGGAGAGCTGGCAGTGGCACAGTCTACCACTCTTCAGCCAAAAAGTTGTACAACATACATGAAAGGAAAATGCTTACAAAAAAGAGGGTGATAGAATGGGAGACATAAAAAACGCAGCAAATGGAGATGACAGGGTTTAAAATACACACTAATACAGGGATATGCACAGGGGGGGGGGGCAGTTAAAAAGTTGACATAAAGTTAAAAGAACACAGCTGGCAATTCGTTGCACACTTAAATCACAGGAGTCAAACAGAAGTTAAAAGTCGGTCACAGTATAAAAATCACACAGAGCGAGATACTTGAAAAACAAAACCAATAGAAACGGCCAAACACTCACAGAGAATAAAAACCTGCCAAGGGACTGGACGTCATAGAGGAAGGAAAAAGAGGGGCGGGGGATGGGTAGTGGGAGGAAGAGGGAAAGGGGGAGGGACAGAGGGCACACCAAGAGGCAGGAGACAGGCAGGGTGGGAGATGAAAAGGGGAAGACAAGGCAGGAGGGAGTGTAGGGTAGGAAAACAGAAGGGAGCACAGGAGAGGAAGATGTAGGAGGGGAAAAGGGCAGGGGAAGGAAGGGGGAGGAGTGCGAGCCTTGAGGAGGAGGGAGGAGGAAGGTGGGGCTAGAGCTGGTGGGAGGGGTAGATGTCAGGGCGAAGCTCATCATCTGGAAGGTGTAGATGCTGGAAGTTGCTTTGGGAAAGGAGGTGGAGATGGAGAGAGGGTGGGACACAATGGTAAAGGCATAGCAATGGCTTGGGGGTGCAGAGGAAGGGGGGCACAAGGGGATGATGGGGATCGAATTGGCAGACAGTGTACAGGGTGTGAATGTGTTCAAGGTAAAGGAGAAGTTGGGGGAAGGGGATGAGGTCATAGAGGATGTATGCGGAGGACAGATGGCGGGTATGTAAGGTGCAGAGTGCATGACATTCTAGGATTTGGAGAGCTGTATAGAACCTGGGAGGGGCAGAAATCCAAATGATGCTGACATAACAAAGGATGGGGCAGATCAAGGATTTGTAGGTGTGAAGGATGGTGGAAGGATACAGTCCCCATGTCTGGCCAGACAGGAGTTTTAGGAGGTGGAGACTGTTGTGGGCTTTGTATTGGATTGAAGGAGATGGGGAGACAAGTTGGGGTGGCAGTCAAGGGTGAGACCAAGGTATTTGAGGTTAGGAGTGAGGTGGATAGGACGGCCATAAATGATTAGGTAGAAATCATAGAGACAGAAGGAGCAGATAGTGTGGCCTATGATAATTGCCTGGGTCTTGGAGGGGTTGATACAAAGGAACCACTGGTTGCACAAAGTGGTGAACTGGTTAAGGTGGGTTTGGAGGGTACGTTGGGACTGTTGAAGGGTAGGATAAAGGGCAAGGAAGGCGGAGTCATCAGCAAATTGGAGGAGATGAACAGGCAGGGGAGGTTTGGGCATATCAGCAGTGTACAGGAGATAGAGGAAAGGGGAAAGGACGGAGCCTTGGGGCATGCCAGCGGAGGGATAGAAGGTACAGGAGTTGGAGTTGTGGATAGTGTCATAGGAGGGACGATGGAAAAGGAAGAAAGCGACGGGATGGACGAAATTGACATGGAGAGCATAGGTTTTGAGTTTGAAGAGGAGTCCGGCATGCCAGACATGGTCGTAGGCGTTCAGGAGGTCAAGGGAAACAAAGATAGCGGAGCAACGGGAGTTAAGTTGGAGGGAAAGGAGGTTGGTAAGGATAAGGAGCCAGTCATCGGATGAGAAGAAAGGGTGGAAGCCACACTGGCTAAGGGGAAGGAGGCTGTGCTGGTTAAGGTGGCGGTGGTCTCGAAGACGTTACTGAACACCGGGGTGTTTGTTGGGTTTAGGGTGCATCAGGACACGGTCGTTGGTGATATTTACAGCTGAAATTTGTAGTTTAATTGCGTTCACAGTGGGAATGAGTTAATTATGAAACAGAAAAAAAAATTTCTTTTAACATTCTATTAACGATGGGCAAACGCTTACGATTATTTGCTTTAACCCCTTGAGCACCAGTGGCTTCTGCCTCAAACCACCAGTCTGCTAATTCTGTTTTGAAGTATCAGTGTCTTTCTCATAAAACCACTGATGTTATTGTAAGACAGAGGCGTCTAGTGGTACACTGAGGCACTTGTACGAATGTAGTGCATTGTCGCAGTGACTTACAACGTTCAGAGCAACAGTCGGCGCGAAGACTGTGCCACATGACTACAGGAGATTGTGACATGTCTTTTTGTATCGGTCGTTGACAGTGGCAGTATGTATACCTAAAGTTATTGTAACGTAATTTCGAGTTTGTACTACCGCTTATATGAATGATTTCGAAATGAAACCACTGGGGCAGTATGACTTTTGGGACACAAAGTTATTTATTTTCAAGCTCCCGTTTGCTTCTTACGTCGGATTATAATTTGCTTCAGGCATTAGGAGTTCATGGAAGTTTCGAGAAGTGGGATTGTATCTGGGAAAATTGCGAAATTGCTTTCAAATATATTACATTAAATTTATTTATTTATTTCGAGTCAAAAACATTACAACAATATTTACAATATATACAATATAACAAATCAGGTCAAATCATAAAAGAACAAACTAAACGGTATTAGCCCAAAATTGTGCAACGGCAGCAGCATTGTCTGAAACATCAACAAGCTCTTGTGTGGAACATGATACAGGACATCTAGGACAGTTAATTAAATGTTTGGTTGTCTGTTCTTCTCCGCAGTCACACAAGGTGGAAGATTCCTTCATGAAGCCCCATTTAAACAGATTGTCCTTAGTTCGTCCGACGCCACTCCTGAGCCGATTTAGAGACTTCCACACTGTCCAGACTTGATTTCCACCAGGAGGAAGGGTCTCAGAAGGAGTCATCCAATCGTTACTGTCAGATTTTGCTGTCCACTGAGATAGTCTGGCTGCTCCAGTCCGACCGGTGAGGGGTGTAGTAGTTCTCATGAAGCTCCTCCTAGATTTGAGTCTACTAATTGGTAGCTGGTATCCATGTAGCAGGTGATCGGTGTTATGATCTGCTTTATGTCTCTCAAGTTTGGCTGCGACTTCACGCCTTATGTCTGGAGGAGCAATACCTGCTAGTTTATGGAGTTTATCAATAGGTGTAGCTTTGAGGCATCCCGTTACTGTCCTGCAGGTTTCGTTCAGGGCCACATCAACCTGCTTTGCATGAGATGACTTGTACCATACAGGACATGCGTATTCAGCTGCGGAATAACACAAGGCCAAGGCTGATGTTCTTAGTAGTTTGGGATCTGCACCCCAAACGCTGCCAGTGAGCTTCCGCAGGATGTTGTTACGAGCAGCAACTTTCTGCTTGGTGTTAGTGCAGTGTTTTCTGTAGGTCAACGTTCGATCTAAGGTGACACCCAGATATTTGGGGTAGAAACAATGTTCAAGCTCTTGATCTTCCCAAAACACTGTAAGTTTTCTATAGGCCTCTCGATTGCGTAGGTGGAAAGCACAAACTTGAGTTTTAGCAGGGTTCGGTCTTAAGTTATTGACTCTGTAGTACTCAGATAGGTCCTTGAGAGCAACAGTAAGCTGGTTTTCTACTGTGTCAAAATCTCTGGCTTGTGTGACTAAGGCAAGATCATCTGCATAGATGAAACTCTTTGTAAGAGAAGGTTGAGGCTGGTCATTTGTAAATATGTTGAACAATATGGGGGAAAGGACACTACCCTGAGGCAAGCCATTCCTTTGACTTCTCCATCTACTCTTTCTTCCTTGGAACTCCACATAGAATCGCCGGTTTTCCAAAAGTGTCTGCACAGTTCTGGTGAAATTAATGTCTCTAGTGATGTAGTAGACTTTGTGCAATAATTGTCGATGTTGAATGGTGTCATATGCTGCTGTGAGATCCACGAAGACAGCCCCGGAAATGTATCCTTTTTCATATCCCTCTTCAATATGTTCAGTCAGATTAAGGACTTGTGCTGTACAATTCTTTCCAGGTCGGAAACCTGCTTGTTGAGGTATGAGTTGTTTTTCAACAATGGGAGTGAGTCTATTTAGCAACATTCTTTCATAGATTTTATACAAATGGCAAAGGAGCGAAATCGGTCGGTAGTTCTTGGGATCAGCTGCACCCTTTCCAGGTTTTAGTAAGGGAATAACTTTAGTTTTCCTCCAGATGGCAGGGATCTGTTTCCGCTTCAGACAACCATTATAGAATTGCAGAAGCCATCTTTCCGTGATGGGACCAAAATGTTTAATTTGCTCAATCATTAGGTCGTCTAGACCAGGCGCTTTACCATTTTTGCATTTCTGAATTGCGGTTCTGAGTTCTTGTAAGATGAAGTCATTTGATATATGGTTGTTTTCACGTTCAGGTTCTCTTTTGAGTTTTGTTCTATCTTTAGAACAATTGACCCTTCCATTCTGAACTAGATGATGAGCAATTTGATCTGGTGCAATGTTTGCATGGCCATGATTGTGGACAGGGTCGTTGTTCAGGCGTCGCAGCAACTGCCAGGCTTTCTGACTGCTTTTAGACATATCAAGGTTCTCGAGTAGCTCTATCCATCGTTCTTTTTTGGATTTGGCTAAGGCTGAGGATAAATTTTGGCCAGCAGTTAAGGTTTCAATGCTGTAAGGATTATCATTGAAAAGTTGGATATAGTTATGTAGATGCTTCACGGATTCTTCTGTCAAGCCAGGTATGTAGTTAACTCGACAGCCTCTGGGAGTTGAGAGTCTTGAGCATCTTTTCACGGCTTCTACAAACTCATCATAGTTGGAAACTGAGGGTTCTATGCGTGAAACTTCTGAGTCAAGGAGATCAGCAAACTTCTGCCAGTCTGCTTTCTTGAAATTGTATCGCCTTCGGAATGATGTGATTCTAGGAGTAATGGCTGCAAACACTTGGCAGCCTATGGGGCGGTGTTGAGTATTTGGTATCGGATTTAGAACAGTTTTTCTGCATTGGTGAGCTATGTTCTCGCTAACAAAAATTAAGTCGGGGTTATACCCACGTTTCCAACGCCCACTGTTAAAAGATGGTGGGAGTTTATTATCATGGACAAGATTAAGATGGTTGGTATCAGCCCAAGTCAAAACTGCTTCACCATTACTGTCGTCCTCAGCATAACCCCAAACACTGCTATGACTATTGAAATCTCCAACAATAAAGTGAGCTTGTTGATTGGTGTAGTTGTCTGTAGGTGAAAATTGGAAATCTGCTCCTGGGGGTTTGTAAATTGACGACACAATACAACCATTCAGTTCTACAGACAGTATTTCAATATTGTTGAATTCTGTAAGTGAGGTAGAGAGAACAGCTATATCGTTCCTCACAAAGATAGCACTGCCATATTGTCTATGGGGTCGCTCAACTGCCAGTTTCATCCCAAGGATTTTTGGTCTTCTCATGGTGTCATCTCGATGGGTTTCTTGTATACATAAAATATCACACCTAGGTTCCTTGGCAATATGTTGCAGGAGTTCTTCTTTGGCAACAGACAATCCTTCTATGTTGATTGATACAATCACAAGGTGAGGTCTTGATAAAGACCTTTGGTTTCCATTCATAGTGAAACCTATAATGCAATGCTTTTGGAATGCTGACGTTCAGTTCAGTACTGGAGAATCTAGTCCAGTACCTATGCAGGGGCACCACGTGCAGGAGTCAGCTTCACCCCCATTACATTAAATGAGAGTGGATGAAAACGGTACACCCCACTACTTTCAAAGGGAAAACGCTTCCTTATAAGAATAGATTGTTTACTTTTTGTCAGTTTCTTATTGTATTCGTTGTTTACCATAATAATAAAGGTTAATTTCGAGAAAACTTTTAAAATTACGTATTTTTTCACATTTATGGGACTCGAAGGCTTAACAATTATTTGCAGTTCTCGGTTGGTCATGACTTACACGAGACTGCTCTTGTTCCCATCATCTCTTTCCATAATGGAAGGGTGCAGGATTAGTCATAAGAAAACAGACTCGTTTTCAGTAACAATAGCAATAAAGTTGTTGAGATTTGTGACTGTAAACGACATTAAGTCTCTGTAAGTCCATTTTTGTACAGGATGTTTGAGGGACTTCGGTTCTTCAGTATAAAATGTAAAACCAAAAACATCTTCCGAATGTTATTTATTTATGCGATCAGTTTTGACTTTTCGTTACGTCATCTTCAGGCCTCTGTGTAGAGAAAACTATAACGACAGTGGACATTACATAAGAAAATGGACGGTGTAAAATTTAAGAAACCAAATATATACAAGTGTAATATGTAGTAACCTTTCGATAATACCTAACTGCATAGAATGTGACATCGAAGTCTAAGGTAAGTTAGGGAATAAAATGAGAGAACAGTTGCACTCTGCAGGAATATAAACTGCGGAATTAATTACATACAGTGGTAGTACGTAGCAGACATTTAACAAGAACTGAACTGTACAGGGTGTGAGACAAGAGTAAATGATAAAGTAAGGAATAGCAATATATATATATATATATATATATATATATATATATATATATATATATATATATATATATATATACGGCATATAATAGTAAAGTGAACTCACTAACCGGAGGTCAAAATTACATGTTATATAGAGGACTACCTTGTTCATATATTGTCTTTGTAATGCTGAAGCAAAACAATCACAGCTATATGCTGACAAGCTTTGCGCCCATTGCTTCCTTCGCATGGACTATATGGATGCAGAATTTTTTGTTTATACCCGTGGTCTAGGGGTAGCGTCTTTGATTCATAATCAAAAAGTCTTCGGTCCCGTGTTCGATCACCGCCACTGCCTAAATTTTGATAAATAATCAGCATTGGCGGCCGAAGACTTCCGGCATAAGAAGTCAGCCTCATTCTGCCAACGGCCTTGTCAAAGAGAGCGGAGGAGCGGATAGAGGTTCAGGGCACTCTCTTGTCCCAGGGGTGGGAAATTGCCCCTAAAGGCGGAAGGATCAGCAATGATCAACGACATGAGGATGCAGAAGGGAATGGAAACCACTGCATTAAAGACACGTAACGTGTATCCACAGGACATGTGGCCTGTAATTGAAGAAGTGTCATGATGATCTCTCCATCGGCAAAAGATTCCGGAATAGTCCCCCATTCGGATCTCCGGCAGGGGACTGCCAAGGGGGAGGTTACCATGAGAAAAAGATTGAATAATCAAAGAAAGGATAACGTTCTACGAGTCGGGGCGTGGAATGTCAGAAGCTTGAACGTGGTAGGGAAACTAGAAAATCTGAAAAGGGAAATGCAAAGGCTCAATCTAGATATAGTAGGGGTCAGTGAAGTAAAGTGGAAGGAAGACAAGGATTTCTGGTCAGATGAGTATCGGGTAATATCAGCAGCAGCAGAAAATGATATAACAGGAGTAGGATTCGTTATGAATAGGAAGCTAGGGCAGAGGGTGTGTTACTGTGAACAATTCAGTGACCGGGTTGTTCTAATCAGAATCGACAGCAGACCAACACCGACAACGATAGTTCAGGTATAAATGCCGACGTCGCAAGCTGAAGATGAACAGATAGAGAAAGTGTATGAGGATATTGAAAGGATAATGCAGTATGTAAAGGGGGACGAAAATCTAATAGTCATGGGCGACTGGAATGCAGTTGTAGGGGAAGGAGTAAAAGAAAAGGTTACAGGAGAATATGGGCTTGGGACAAGGAATGAAAGAGGAGAAAGACTAATTTAGTTCTGTAACAAGTTTCAGCTAGTAATAGTGAATACCCTGTTCAAGAATCACAAGAGGAGGAGGTATACTTGTAAAAGGCCGGGAGATACGGGAAGACTTAAATTAGATTACATCATGGTCAGACAGAGATTCCGAAATCAGATACTGGATTGTAAGGCGTACCGAGGAGCAGATTTAGACTCAGATCACAATATAGTAGTGATGAAGAATAGGCTGAAGTTCAAGACATTAGTCAGGAAGAATCAATACGCAAAGAAGTGGGATACGGAAGTACTAAGGAATGACGAGATATGTTTGAAGTTCTCTAACGCTATAGATACAGCAATAAGGAATAGCGCTGTAGGCAGTACAGTTGAAGAGGAATTGACATCTCTAAAAAGAGCCATCACAGAACTTGGGAAGGAAAATATAGGTACAAAGAAGGTAGCTGCGAAGAAACCATGGGTAACAGAAGAAATACTTCAGTTGATTGATGAAAGGAGGAAGTACAAACATGTTCCGGGAAAATCAGGAATACAGAAATACAAGTCGCTGAGGAATGAAATAAATAGGAAGTGCAGGGAAGCTAAGACGAAATGGCTGCAGGAAAAATGTGAAGACATCGAAAAAGATACGATTGTCGGAAGGACAGACTCAGCATTCAGGAAAGTCAAAACAACTTTTGGTGACATTAAAAGCAACGGTGGTAACATTAAGAGTGCAACGGGAATTCCACTGTTAAATGCAGAGGAGAGAGCAGATAGGTGGAAAGAATACATTGAAAGCCTCTATGAGGGTGAAGATTTGTCTGATGTGATAGAAGAAGAAACAGGAGTCGATTTAGAAGAGATAGGAGATCCAGTATTAGAATCGGAATTTAAATTAGCTTTGGAGGACTTTCGGTCAAATAAGGCAGAAGGGATAGATAACATTCCATTAGAATTTCTAAAATCATAGGGGGAAGTGGCAACAAAACGACTATTCACGTTGGTGTGTGGAATATATGAGTCTGGCGATATACCATCTGACTTTCGGAAATGCATCATCCACACAATTCAGAAGACGGCAAGAGCTGACAAGTGCGAGAATTATCGCACAGTCAGCTTAACAGCTCATGCATCGAAGCTGCTTACAAGAATATTATACAGAAGAATGGAAAAGAAAATTGAGAATGCGCTAGGTGACGATCAGTTTGGCTTTAGAAAAAGTAAAGGGACGAGAGAGGCAATTCTGACGTTACGGCTAATAATGGAAGCAAGGCTAAAGAAAAATCAAGACACTTACATAGGATTTGTCAACCTGGAAAAAGCGTTCGACAATATAAAATGGTGCAAGCTGTTCGAGATTCTGAAAAAAGTAGGGGTAAGCTATAGGGAGAGACGGGTCATATACTATATGTACAACAACCAAGAGGGAATAATAAGAGTGGACGATCAAGAACGAAGTGCTCGTATTAAGAAGGGTGTAAGACAAGGCTGTAGCCTTTCGCCCCTACTCTTCAATCTGTACATCGAGGAAGCAATGATGGAAATAAAAGAAAGGTTCAGGAGTGGAATTAAAATACAAGGTGAAAGGATATCAATGATACGATTCGCTGATGACATTGCTATCCTGAGTGAAAGTGAAGAAGAATTAAATGATCTGCTGAACGGAATGAACAGTCTAATGAGTACACAGTATGGTTTGCGAGTAAATCGGAGAAAGACGAAGGTAATGAGAAGTAGTAGAAATGAGAACAGCGAGAAACTTAACATCAGGATTGATGGTCACGAAGTCAATGAAGTTAAGGAATTCTGCTACCTAGGCAGTAAAATAACCAATGACGGACGGAGCAAGGAGGACATCAAAAGCAGACTCGCTATGGCAAAAAAGGCATTTCTGGCCAAGAGAAGTCTACTAATATCAAATACCGGCCTTAATTTGAGGAAGACATTTCTGAGGATGTACGTCTGGAGTACAGCATTGTATGGTAGTGAAACATGGACTGTGGGAAAACCGGAACAGAAGAGAATCGAAGCATTTGAGATGTGGTGCTAGAGACGAATGTTGAAAATTAGGTGGACTGATAAGGTAAGGAATGAGGAGGTTCTACGCAGAATGGGAGAGGAAAGGAATATGTGGAAAACACTGATAAGGAGAAGGGACAGGATGATAGGACATCTGCTAAGACATGAGGGAATGACTTCCATGGTACTAGAGGGAGCTGTAGAGGGCAAAAACTGTAGAGGAAGACAGAGATTGGAATACGTCAAGCAAATAATTGAGGACGTAGGTTGCAAGTGCTACTCTGAGATGAAGAGGTTAGCACAGGAAAGGAATTCGTGGCGGGCCGCATCAAACCAATCAGTAGACTGATGAAAAAAAAAAAAAAAAAAAAAAAAAAAAAAATTAATCGTATTTTTATGTTGTTCACAAATCGTAACACCTTCTAAGCTTTGCAAGCTAATTAAGGCAGCATAAGCATGGTTTTTTCAAATGTACTTCTGACCAAACAGCGAGTCTGGTAACTGGAAGTTCTATAGTAATTATTTATTTTCAAAAAAAATTTGGACTACTATATTATCCTGTTAGTGGTTGCAGTCCCAAAAATGCTGAAATACATATTTATAATTTTCTGATGGAGAATCGAAATACTAGTTTTCTTAGTTCTCGCTTAAAAATTCCCTTCACAGCGACATACTTTCAAATAGCCTTTCATCCCGTTTTTCACTCCCTAGGAGTGGAATTTCGTACAACCCCCTTCTCAAGCGATGCGAATAGTATAAGATACACACCTCTACAATCTTCAAGTTGCTATCTTTAGCGGTTTGGGCTCGACGGTGACGAGTCAGTGAATCAGTCTGACCCTATTTCACCCCCTTAGGGGTTGAATTTCCAAAAACAGTCTCATTCCCTATTTACCTCATTGGTGGTTCAATATCCAGAAACACTGTAACACTTTTTTAATTTATAACGTAGTGGTCAAATACAAATGTTCGTAGATGTAGCTTCAAAAATACTCTAGTAGTTATTTGCTAATGATATTGCATAATTTCAAAAACAAGGTTTCACCCATTATTTCACCTCCATAGGGTTAAATTTGCAAAACTGCTGAAACATGTATTTCTTTATTTCTGACCGAAGAATCGAAAACCAATCTTCGTAGGTCTAGCTTCAAAATAGCCTTAAGAGCAACGTCTTTCCAAAAAAAACCTTCGTCCCCTTTTTCACCCCATTAGGGTTGAAATTTCGAAAAATCTCTTCTTAAACGATGCCTACAGTATAAGATCCATACCTTCTCCATATTTCAAGTTTCTGTCCTTAGCAGTTTGGGCTGGGCGATGTTGAGTCAGTCAGTCAGTCAGGACATTGTCTTTTATTTACAGAGAAAATGAGTACAATCAGAAGGTAAAATATGTATTCACGTATTGTCATACAACAGAAAAATGTAAAAACACTTGTTGGAGGTCAATCCCACGTTAACTGCCTGTATCACCATGCATCACATACTAACATAAACCAATAAAACAAGACAACATAATCTATCAATCAGAAATTCATATGGTGTCATCTATGTAATAAAAACCTTGTAATGAAATAGACTGTGCAGTTAATGTAATGCACAATAACGAATTCACACTAAGTAGGAAGTGTTAATTTATCATATGGAAGAGGTCGTAACCAACATTATAAAGAAGTGGAAAGTCTACTGGTAGGAAGGCGTTTGACTAGGTGATATAGCGAACTGTAAATTATGGAGTAAGTCTAAATAGAGGTACTGGAAGACATACACAGTATACTATAAAAAGATTCATTTCAATCAGAAAAAAATGACGCGTCCAGATTGTATACCGATTAGGTTCCTTTCAGATTACGCTGATGCAATAGCTCCCTACTTAGCAATCATGTACAACCGCTCGCTCACCAATAGATCTGTACCTACAGATTGGAAAATAGCGCAGGTCGCACCAGTGTTTAAGAAGGGTAGTAGGAGTAATCCATCGAACTGCAGACCTATATCACTGACGTCGGTTTGCAGTAGGGGTTTGGAGCATATACTGTATTCAAACATTATGAATTACCTCGAAGGGAACGATCTATTGATACGTAATCAGTATGGTTTCAGAAAACATCGTTCTTGTGCAACGCAGCTAGCTCTTTATTCGCGCGAAGTAATGACCGCTATCGACAGGGGATCTCAAGTTGATTCCGTATTTCTAGATTTCCGGAAAGCTTTTGACACCGTTCCTCACAAGCGACTTCTAATCAAGCTGCGGGCCTACGGGGTATCGTCTCAGTTGTGCGACTGGATTCGTGATTTACTGTCAGGAAGGTTCGTAGAAATAGAAGGAAAATCATCGAGTAAAACTGAAGTGATATCAGGTGTTCCCCAGGGAAGCGTCCTGGGACCTCTGCTGTTCCTGATCTATATAAATGACCTGGGTGACAATCTGAGCAGTTCTCTTAGGTCGTTCGCAGATGATGCTGTAATTTGCCGTCTAGTAAGGTCATCCGAAGACCAGTATCAGTTGCAAAGCGATTTAGAAAAGATTGATGTATGGTGTGGCAGGTGGCAGTTGACGCTAAATAACGAAAAGTGTGAGGTGATCCACATGAGTTCCAAAAGAAAAACGTTGGAATTCGATTACTCGATAAATAGTACAATTATCAAGGCTGTCAATTCAACTAAGTACCTGGGTGTTAAAATTACGAACAACTTCAGTTGGAAAGACCACATAGAAAATAATGTGGGGAAGGCGAGCCAAAGGTTGCGTTTCATTGGCAGGACACTTAGATGATGGAACAAGTCCACTAAAGAGGCAGCTTACACTACACTCGTTCGTCCTCTGTTAGAATATTGCTACGCGGTGTGGAATCCTTACCAGGTGGGATTGACGGAGGACATCGAAAGGGTGCAAAAAAGGGCAGCTCGTTTTGTATTATCACGTAATAGGGGAGAGAGTGTGGCAGATATGACACGCGAGTTGGGATAGAAGTCATTGAAGCAAAGACGTTTTTCGTCGCGGCGAGATCTATTTACGAAATTTCAGTCACCAACTTTCTCTTCCGAATGCGAAAATATTTTGTTGAGCCCAACCTACATAGGTAGGAATGATCATCAAAATAAAATAAGAGAAGTCAGAGCTCGAACAGAAAGGTTTAGGTGTTCGGTTTTCCCGCGCGCTGTTCGGTAAAGAGATAGTATGATTGTGGTTCGATGAACCCTCTGCCAAGCACTTAAATGTGAATTGCAGAGTAATCATGTAGATTTAGATGTAGATGTAACCCTTATATGGGGTGAGGCAGAGGATAGCGTGACCTACAACCAGAAATATAGACATAATGTAAATTGATGGTAAACAGGGGAGAATGGAAAGAAAAGCGAAGGGAAAGAACTATGGATGTCAGCTACATCGGGATTTCATGAAGAATCAGTGGTGACGAGTGCCGGATCGGGATTCGAACCTGGGAGCTCCTGCAGTGCGGTATAACATACATCACGCATATATATAAGAAATATAAACGGCTAAAGGTGTAAAAAATGGTTCAAATGGATCTAAGCAGTACGGAACTTAACATCTGAGGTCATCAGTCCCCTAGACTTAGAACTACTTAAACCTAACTAGCCTAAGGACATCACACACATCCATGCCCGAGGCAGGATTCTAACCTGCGACCGTAGCAGCCGCGTGGTTCCGGACTGAAGAGCCTAGAAGCGCTCGACCATAGCGGCCGGTGCCAAAGGTGTAAATGACCTTGTTTTACAATAACCGACAGTAGCTGATTTTCTGCCATCATATGACCCATTTCGACATTTAGATATTAACGGGATGTTTGTGTTCCCCGTGTCACCTCGGCTGTGTGCAGTTTCGACCAGCCGCCGCTTTTGCTTCCGCTTCTGCGTGTGGGCATCCCGTGACGGGCTGCGTCACCAGGAGGGTCCTTGAGGTAACTGTTTCCTGCGGGGCCTGAGAGCACCGTCTCTGTGTTTGCTTTCTCTCCACGCGACAAAAGCACGCAGGGACCTGTTCCTGCGACGAAAAGTAAACAGCCGTTTATAAGTAGATTTTATAAACAGCTGGGAGTATTGTCATCTCCAGCATAATGACGCACTCAAACTTCTATGGTCGTCTCCTGTAGAGAACAAATTGTGTTCTACAAATACACTGTGCACTCCTTATTGCGTCACACATCACTAAGAATGGCCAGCTGTTAATCTCTGACCTCCCTTCATTTACAGCTGGCAATTCAGGCTTCCGCACAATCCAAACGTTACTGAAATCACCCAGCGTTCCCGGTCATGCTAGCCCAACAAAGTACTCGAGCTACATTTATGAGTGGTGTATGTATGAAATTATGTATGCAAATAGTGAAAGAATTGGCTTCATTGTACCCTACGCACGTATTACAAAGAGATCTGAAACATTAGCGGCTGTGGTAAGAGAGATCTTTGTTAATGTTTCAAATGGTTCTAAGCACTACGGGACTTAACATCTGAGGTCATCAGTCCCCTAAACTTTGAACGACTTAAACCTAACTAACCTAAGGACATCACACACATCCATGCCCGAGGCAGGATTCGAACCTGCGACCGTAGCGGTCGCGCGGTTCCACACTGAAGCACATACAACCGCTCACAGCGGCCGGCGGTAACAGAGATTTACGTAAACTGATAAAAGGTTAAAGCTAGCAAAAGGAGTAAATAAAATGTTACTTTTGTACTCTAATGCTGACTAGGAAGGTACTTAAGATTTTAGAGCCTTAAATCGGAGAAATTTTCTTTGATTTTATTCATCGGCCCTTCTTTACTTCTCGAGATATATATTGTTGTACCATAAACTTAATGCCTTTATGTATGAGACTGTGGACAGTGTGTAATACATACAATACAGTGCTACACACACACACACACATACACACACACACACACACACACACACACACACACACAACCGGCCAGAGTGGCCGTGCGGTTCTAGGCACTAAAGTCTGGAACCAAGCGACCGCTACGGTCGCAGGTTCGAATCTTGCCTCGGGCATGGATGTGTGTGATGTTCTTAGGTTAGTTAGGTTTAATTAGTTCCAAGTTCTAGGCGACTGTTGACATCAGAAGTTAAGTCGCATAGTGCTCAGAGCCATTTGAACCATTTGAACACACACACCCACACCCACACATACACACACACACACACACACACACACACACACACACACACACACACACAAATGTGTGTGTGTGATTTTCTTTTCATTCTTATTTTATGTGAAAACTACTTTCTGTTATTATTATAAAGGTAAATTGTTGTTTGTATTTGAATTTGTTGTATGGATATTCTAAACTGCCTCTGAGAATAATATGTTTAAGTGTTGTACAGTCATTACTTCTTGTTCAGGGATTTAATTAAATCAGTGTAATGTAAAAATGAAATCGTCATCTAGAAAGATTAAAGATCCTTAGACAGGGGAGGTACCGTGTTTAAGGGAGCTGTCAGGCGGCAGCGAGTGAGTTAAACGCTCGAAAGTGACGGGATACCGTTACGACCTGTCACACCGAACCCGAAGTGGCATAAACAAGGCGCCGCGAGTTCATGTAGACTGGCATTAAAGACTACTGAAGGATTTGCAAAGCTCCATAGTTGTGATGAAATCAACAGAAACTTACCTTCGTAATTCTCGTTCATCCGTAATCACGTGGCGCATGCTGCTATGTGTGTACTATTTATATGGGGTAACTAACGGCCAACAGCACCAGCACAAACTCTCGAGTCCGTACAGCTCGCCTCCATTTTATTAGGGCAAAGTATATGATTCCAGTAGAAACGTATTACCACGTAGACTAGTTAGTATATTTACTATAAATTACCTTTATAACGCTTCATTTTCCTGGAAACACCATATCTATAATAATATTCTTCATCTGATCCAAAAATACTTTGCATTTACCAATGTGCTAAATTACAGTTTAAAGATTTTTCGGTAAAATGCTTGGACAGAGTGAAAAAAATATTCTCTAGAAATTACATAATGGACTTTTGTCGCAATTTTCATACCCAAACGATGACGGTGGGGGGGGGGGGGGGGGGGGGGGAATTGACAAATAGGGTTCCAAACTGACCAGCGAAAGATCTGGTTAAAATATATATATATATATATATATATACACTCCTGGAAATGGAAAAAAGAACACATTGACTCCGGTGTGTCAGACCCACCATACTTGCTCCGGACACTGCGAGAGGGCTGTACAAGCAATGATCACACGCACGGCACAGCGGACACACCAGGAACCGCGGTGTTGGCCGTCGAATGGCGCTAGCTGCGCAGCATTTGTGCACCGCCACCGTCAGTGTCAGCCAGTTTGCCGTGGCATACGGAGCTCCATCGCAGTCTTTAACACTGGTAGCATGCCGCGACAGCGATGACGTGAACCGTATGTGCAGTTGACGGACTTTGAGCGAGGGCGTATAGTGGGCATGCGGGAGGCCGGGTGGACGTACCGCCGAATTGCTCAACACGTGGGGCGTGAGGTCTCCACAGTACATCGATGTTGTCGCCAGTGGTAGGCGGAAGGTGCACGTGCCCGTCGACCTGGGACCGGACCGCAGCGACGCACGGATGCACGCCAAGACCGTAGGATCCTACGCAGTGCCGTAGGGGACCGCACCGCCACTTCCCAGCAAATTAGGGACACTGTTGCTCCTGGGGTATCGGCGAGGACCATTCGCAACCGTCTCCATGAAGCTGGGCTACGGTCCCGCACACCGTTAGGCCGTCTTCCGCTCACGCCCCAACATCGTGCAGCCCGCCTCCAGTGGTGTCGCGACAGGCGTGAATGGAGGGACGAATGGAGACGTGTCGTCTTCAGCGATGAGAGTCGCTTCTGCCTTGGTGCCAATGATGGTCGTATGCGTGTTTGGCGCCGTGCAGGTGAGCGCCACAATCAGGACTGCATACGACCGAGGCACACAGGGCCAACACCCGGCATCATCGTGTGGGGAGCGATCTCCTACACTGGCCGTACACCACTGGTGATCGTCGAGGGGACACTGAATAGTGCACGGTACATCCAAACCGTCATCAAACCCATCGTTCTACCATTCCTAGACCGGCAAGGGAACTTGCTGTTCCAACAGGACAATGCACGTCCGCATGTATCCCGTGCCACCCAACGTGCTCTAGAAGGTGTAAGTCAACTACCCTGGCCAGCAAGATCTCCGGATCTGTCCCCCATTGAGCATGTTTGGGACTGGATGAAGCGTCGTCTCACGCGGTCTGCACGTCCAGCACGAACGCTGGTCCAACTGAGGCGCCAGGTGGAAATGGCATGGCAAGCCGTTCCACAGGACTACATCCAGCATCTCTACGATCGTCTCCATGGGAGAATAGCAGCCTGCATTGCTGAGAAAAGTGGATATACACTGTACTAGTGCCGACATTGTGCATGCTCTGTTGCCTGTGTCTATGTGCCTGTGGTTCTGTCAGTGTGATCATGTGATGTATCTGACCCCAGGAATGTGTCAATAAAGTTTCCCCTTCCTGGGACAATGAATTCACGGTGTTCTTATTTCAATTTCCAGGAGTATATATATATATATATATATATATATATATATATATATATATATATATATATATATATATAATTGCTTTAAACTTGTCGGAGGAATTAAGAAAAACTAAATTAGTGAATTGGGCGAAAATTTTTGCCCGAATTTTCAAAGTCAAACGAAATTTGGAAATAGGTTGGTTGGTTGGTTGGTTTGGGGAAGACCAGACAGCTTGGTCATCGGTCTCATCGGATTAGGGAAGGATGGGGAAGGAAGTCGGCCGTGCCCTTTCAGAGGAACCATCCCGGCATTTGCCTGGAGTGATTTAGGGAAATCACTTGGAAATAGGCAAATAAAGTAAAAGAAGTGCTGTAAAATATTCAGGGTAGTAAACATATTAAATCTCATGCTTTCTGAACAAAAGGTCAAATGTTTTGTGAAGTTATTTGTTTGAAAGTAAGAAATAAACTAGACTAGAGAAACATTTACTGTTGAAAATCACGTATAGCAAATGAGGTGCAAATTTAGAAACCAGAGCCAGTGTTTAGCTTAGGATTCTGAAGTGTACTAGAGGATATTTGTCTGCTGGTCTACATATACCACAGACAAATATCCTCTGATCGTTTCTTTTCAAAATTATTTTTACTGCAGTTTATAGTGTATAATTTCATTAAATAAATAAGTTAACGAAAAACATATCATCAAAAGACTCATAAGACGTAAAATAATGGCATAATACATAAAAAGTGTAAAAATATCTTCAATATATCTTATTTTTGAGGCAGCACTGAATGGCCACCGAAGTAATAGCAAATGGTGACTGTCAAGTGTTGATGTGTCTTTTAATGCCCCTCTTTCACATAACACAGACTTCCACAGTACATTTCCTCCACTCCTCTTGCTGTTCCTTTTTACACTCCTTTCTTTCCTAGTGCTTCCCAGACTTTTCTTCCATAGACGCTATTAAATGCCTTTTCTGTGTCGAGGAAGGACATGAAAAGGACTTGCTCAAATTCTGCTAGCTACCAAAAGCTGAAAACGTTCATCTTAAAGTAAAATAGAAAATAAACCATAAAAACGTGTTATCTTGAAGTGGATTAAGTCATTTAGCACGTTGAGTCACTAAGCTTATCATGACTGTTGATTTCTATTTCTTCTAGCGTTTTCAGTAATACACATTTTGGAGCTGTACTTAAAATCTGAAAATTTCCTACAATATTTCTCACGAACTGCTCATTAAGGAGGTATGTGTAGTCTACATTTAGCACATTCTGTCCGTGAGGTATGTTCTTTGAATCTTTGCAGTAGTACACTTTTTGTAGCCACAAGTAAAATTTGTATATTTTACTAAATTTCCCCCCACACAATGTTTGTTGTTGACGAAGTATAAATCGAAAGTGAAATTAAGACATGCTGTCCTTGAGGTACGTCCTTTGAATTTTATATTAAAATTCCAACCTTTTTGTCCCATATACTGTTTCTCCAAAATTAAATTACATTCCAGGTGTGACAAAGGGGCGCCGCTTAGAGTTTATAATTGTCAGACTCCAGCTACTTCCTCAGTAGACCTACGCTCAGCACTTCACAGACGGACTACCATTGGGTATTACTGGATGCCCACTTCGCTGCTTTCTCGAATATCAGACATAGTTAAGTTATGTTTCACTTTTTTTGTATTTTGCTATTATTTGTATCTTATGACCTTTTTCATATTTAACAGCTGTTTAATGATGACCAATAATCTAAAGTTCTCACTACAGAAAAGAGCGCGCTTGTGACTTTTTACGATCAATATAAAGCAATCGCAGCAATTCCGCAGATGTTACGTATAAAATTATTAACATTATTTGACGCAGTAATTCTATTAAATTTTTGAAATGATAATTTTTCTTTACCATTTTTGTTATTCCAAAGATTTTAGCCTCTCTCTAAAATCTTCATTTCACTAAAAATAATGAGAGGAGCAAAGCGTATGTCAGTGCTTGATCAAGAACTGCAAAGTGTAATCAAACCAAAGGCGTCATTGCGGCAATGGGGCGCATCTACATCTACATGACTACTCTGCAGTTCACACTTAATTGTCTGGCAGAGGTTCATCGAACCACCTTCAGGCTATTTCTCTATCGGTCCACTCTCTGACAGTGCGCGGGAAAAACGAATACTTAAATCTTTCCGTGCGAGCTCTAATTTCTCTTATTTTATTACGATGATTAATTTTTCTTTAGGTAGGTGGTCGTCAAAAAAGTATTCGCCTAGTTGGAGTAAAACGTTGGTGACTGACACTTCGTGAAAAGATTTCGCCGTAGTGAGAAACGTCTTTGTTTTAATAATTGCCACCCCAATTCGCGTATCATATACGAGACCATCTTTCACCTATTCTGCGGTAATACAAAACAAGCTGCCTTTCTTTGAACTTCTTCAATGTCTTTCGTCAGTCCTGTTTCGTGAGGATCTCATACCGCCCAGAAGTACTCCAGAAGAGGACGGACAAGCGTAGTCTAACAGTCTCTTTAGCAGGCCTGTTGCATCTTGTCAATTTTCTTCCAACAACAGGCAGATTTTGGTTCGCCTTGCTCACTACATGACTCAAAGGGTGACAATCATTGAACTAAATGAGATAAAATCGTCATAACGTCTGAACGGTTTGCGTAAGAAAGTTCAGACTGCACGGTTGGCCTCGAGGCGTGATGGGAATTAGTATGCTCCTGCATGGTTTGGTTTAGCGACAAAACCCACTTTCATTTGGATGGTTGCGTCAATAAGTAAAATTGGCGCATTTGCGGGGTTGAGGATCCGCTTCTCACCGTCGAGAAGTCCCTTCACTGTCAACGGATGACTGTGCGTTGTGCAATGTCCACTCACGGAACAATCTATGCGATATTCCTTGATGTCATGGTGACTACCGAACGGTACGTGAACATTTTGGAAGATGACACTGCTTTCGACAAGATGTGGTTCATGCAAGATGGAGCTCGACTCCGTTGAAGCAGGAGAGTGCTTGACGACCTGGAGGAACACTTTGGGGACTGCATTCTGGATCTGGGATACCCGGAGGCCACTGGCATGGGTTTCCATTTGTCACCACATTCTCCGGTTCTGAACACATGTGACTCCTTTTTGTGAGTCTATTTTAAAGAGAAGCTGCACAGCAATAACACAAAAACCATTGCTGAACTGGAAACAACCATTCGGGAGGGCATCTTCAGCATTGATGTGCCGACACTTCAGCAGGTTATGCAGAATTTCGCTATTCGTCTGTGCCAATGATGGCAGGCATATCGAACATGTCATAATCTAAATCCGAATATTGGTAGTGACGTTTACATGTTGAATGAAGTGTGTGCACGCCGTAGTTTGTAACTAATTTACGTTTTTCTCATATAGTACAATCATTGTCACCCTGTATGTGATCGTTCCAATTTAAGTTATTCGTAACTGTAATCCATAGATAGCTAGTTGAGTTGACAGCTTTTAGATTTGTGTGATTTAATGTGTAGCTGAAATTTAACGAATTCCTTTCAGTACTGATGTGGATGACCTTACGCTTTTCATTATTTTCTAGAACCACGTTGATACCTTGTCTGAATCATTTTGCAGCTGGCTTTGATCTTATTATTACTTTACTAGACGTAAATGACTGCATGATTTGCAAGCAATCTAAGATGGCTGCTCAGGTGGTCTTCTAAATCGTTTATAAAGCTTAGGAACTGCAGCGGGCCTATAACACTTTCTTTGGGGATTGCCAGATATAACTTCTATTTTACTCGTTGACTTTCCGTAAGGTACAATGAACAGTGACCTTTCTGATAGGGAATTGCTAATCCAGTCGCAAAACTGAGGTAATACTCCTTAGGGAGGTCCTTGTGACGAACGGTGTCAGAAGCTTCTGGGAATCAGGAACATGGAATCAATTTGAGATTCCCTGTCGATTACACTCATTACTTCGTGCGAATAAAGAGCTAGCTGAGCTTCACAGAACGATATTTTCTGCATCCAGGTAGACTATGTGTCGATCGACCTTTACCTTCGAGGTAATGTTCAAATGCAATAAATGTTTCAAAATCCTGCTGCAAATGGACGTCAGTGATATGGATCGTTAATTCAGCGAATTACTCCTATTTCCTTTCTTAAGTATTGGTGTAACCTATGTAACCTTCCACTCCTTAGGTACCGACATTTCGTCGAGCGAGAAACTGTAATGATTGTTAATTAAGGAGTTAATACATCAGCTCACACTGAAAAAAACGGATTGGTACACAGTCTGGACCGGAAGACTTGCTTTTGTTAAGTGAATAAAGTTACTTCGCTACACCGAGAATATCTCAGGATGAGAGCTGTTCTTGATACAGATTCTGGAATATTTAGTTCGTCTTCTATGATGAAGGAATTTCGTAAAACGGTGTGCATTGTTATCGGTAACATTACCATTACTAGCACGCAGTGAAGGTACTGATTGTGTCTTGCCGCTTGTGTACTTCACATACGACCAGAATCTCTTTGACTTTCATGATAGATTTCGAAACAGAATTTAAAAGTACCTCGCATTGAAGTCTGTGATAAATTCGAGGTTGAATAAGACCTCCAGTCTTGGAGTTTTGTGATATTTAAGTCTGGGATTCATTTTTCGTTGCTTCCGCAACACAGCTTATAACAATACATGCATACGTGAACTGCTGTTTGGACCAAATCTACAAAATGTTGCAATATGACTGTTCTTAGGAAACTTACAACAACAATTGTCGTATAGAATTACAATCGCTATTGGTCTTAATAAGCTATGCCGTTGATCGTCAAAAGTAGAGTCTGTGGCTTAACTTTACGTCATTACTGGGACGATGGGAAAAAAAAGTATCGTATTTAATGGAGATTCAGAGATAATTCTGGCAATGAACGTGAACCTTTTTAAAGTAAAGTGGGCCTGCTTGGCAAGGACGGCTTAGAACGAGGGCTCTGCTTTTTGCGCTAGAGTTCTTTCCACGAGCCATTACGGATTGATGTTGGTATTTCGTTGCCCAATGCGGTTCTGCAGCGTCTTTCGCCACACGAAGAAGACGAGCCTCAAGACGGCATCGCGGCGGTCTGTAACCCGCACTCGAAAAGTGTGTCACGTGGTGCGTTTATTAAAATCTTAATGGAAAAATACGTTTGGTACCAACGGAACATTGGGTACGACCATTATTGGCCGTTCATTGTAATAGAGACGTTGCCACATCACTTGCGCCGATTAAGTAGAAAAGGTTGAGCGCGCTTGTTACACCAGAATGCTGTTGCAGTACTAAGCAAGTATAAACTCGAGCCAAGCCCTGGAGACAAGTCTTTATGCTTTATTACTGCTGATTTTTATCTAGTGTTTTTCAGCACTGTGTAACCGCAGGTCATAACTATTTTTCCTTTGTGAAGATTTGTTGTGAGCTAGACAAACTACAAGTGGTGTTCTTAGCGATATGAAAAACTACCAGTTCAAATCCTGTTCTATGCTGAGGATCCAAAGTAAATCTCTCATGGAAGTTGGCCAGTTTCTTGTCAAAGCCGTTAAAATTGCTTCACATCACTTGTTGAGTTGTTTTTACCCATAGGTTTGCAGGGCAGATTACACAGGTCAACACTGGTTCTTTCCGATTATGACGCTTGTTTTATATTGACCTTGCTCACCTGAATTCAAGAATACTATTGTTTTTGTCTTATCACATACAGTTTTCTAAGATGTTAGTATTAAAGTATAAAATATTAGAAACGCAATGTTGCCAATGAAACAGAAGTACAAAATTTATTTAAAAGCAAATGGCCAATTCAAAGTAATTAATTTTGCAATACTATGTCTTTGCAGACGAAACTGTTATGTAAGAGGTATTAGCAGATGTTCTCACTTTCCTTTGCGGGAATCAGATACAAGTTAATCAACTAGTAGTGAGCAAGAATATCTACTTTGTTTTGGTTTATTTACTGAGCTGTAACCTTGCACAGGAGAAAGAGTTTGAGCAATCCAGGTATATTTTGTTATGTTTGAGGACGTGTTTTTGATCTCTACGCAGAGACGCAACTTGACATCATTTGTTACATGTGTTTATTTTGCTTATTCTGGAGTGAAACTGGAGGAAGGGAATAAAGTAAAGGCCTCTCAAAATACATGGTGTTTGTGTTTCAGAATTAAGGAAATGCTCAAAGGGAAAATTAAAATCCGCTTGTTTTGCAGTTCCAGTGGTGTGGTGGTCGACAAAGTACCATATGAATGACTTCTGAATTTGAAAAATAAACTGTCTCAAAACGAAAAACATAAAAACTGTGTATCATATGGTCCAGGTGTTCCCGTACCTATCCCTCCTAAGAAGCTTCAGATACTGCATTCCGAATACTGTTGTACATCAGATTAACCTTCTGAAGATTCTGATTGGGCAAGTGTACAATACATGACCCAGCCTTTCACACAACTTAAAATTAGTGGGGTAAATCGGGAACAAAGACACTTATGATATCAAATTGATATCAAACTAACTACGTAAATTAATTTAATTGATAAATTAATTACTCCAAACCCCTGACGATTTCATTGGTTTTCCCCAGCTGGCACCTGAGTCCCTTCTAACACCACACCTCTGGGAAATCCCAAACCCTCGCCTCCCCTTTCCCCTACCCCTCCCTATCTGCCCCCACCCACCACCCGCATAAATGCCAGGAAAATCAAATTTATTGGCAAGAATATGAAATTTTGTGTGTTCATCCTGAGGTTTGGGGCCAACGGATCTAGTTAACAACACCACCACCAGAAGGCACTGTTGGCCATTGACCCTCCCCACCCCCCTCTCCTCCTCTCCCACTCTCCAACTCTCCCCTGCTTCCCATCTCCTCCTGCACTTGTGAGGGAACTTCAGTCTGTGCTGAGCTGCTGGATAGGATGGACATAAATCTTTGTATTGTGTGCAGTGCAGAATAGTGTTTGTTTAAACAACTGGGTGGCAGTAGTTGCTATTGGCTGAGCACTAGACAGTAGCTCTGGCTGGTTTTGTCAATACTAATGTATGTGGAGAGGATGTTTCCACTATTAGTCTAGCACTAGAGAGTTGCCCCAACCATTCTAGCCAATAGCCAGTAGCCGTAATTCCGACGCGACTGCTACGGTCGCAGGTTCGAATCCTGCCTCGGGCATGAATGTGTGTGATGTCCTTAGGTTAGTTAGGTTTAAGTAGTTCTAAGTTCTAGGGGACTGATGACCACAGCTGTTAAGTCCCATAGTGCTCAGAGCCATTTTTTCGTAATTCCGATTCACAAGTGAATAGCTGCTGGGAGGAACATAAGGGTGGACAACAACGTTAGAATAGTGACCCACTGTGGCTATTTTTTTCTTTATTGTGATTCCATCACTCCTCATCCCTGACTAAATAGTTTAAAGGCAGTTATAAAAATATGTTCTCACAACACAGTTTAAAACTACACGTGCAGAACACTATACATACTCGAAAAAACACTGGAACAACACAGAAAGGGGATGTGAACTGAGGTCTAGTAAGAGGTGGCAAGGACAAGGAGATTGGGATGACTGTTGGGGAACATTGGGATCTGTGAATTTGAAAGGAAAAGGGAGTGGCGGGAGACTGGGAAAGGGAAAAGTAAGAGGTGTGGCAGGGGTGAAAGGAGGAGGTGGGAGCCCCAGGGTTGGTGAAGAGAATGGGGTCCATTCAGAGTTGGTAAGAAGGTATATTTTGGGATGGAGTTCATGATCTGGGAAAGGCAGATGGTTAAAATTTCTTTGGGACAGAATGTGGAGGGTGCCCAAGTGGAGAACTGATGAGATGTGTAGGCAGAGGCCAGGCAGCAGCCTAGAACTGGAGAGGAGAAGAGACGCAATAGAATTGTTGGAGTCGATTTTGCAGGTGGTGTATATTATCCATAGGTGTTCCATGTAGTGAGGAGAGGCAGGAAAGTGATGAGTTGGTAAAGGATGCCTTTGGGTTTAGGTAAGTGGATGCAGAAGGCAAGGTAGAAAGCATCATGTTCAAGGATCTGGAGGACTTATAGAAGTTTGGTGCAGCAGATATCCAGGTAACACTGGCATAGCAAAGGATGGAGTGGATCACAGATTTGTGTGCATGAGGGATAGTGAGAAGTGTAGTCCCCATGTTCGACCAGTTAGTAGTTTAAGTAATTTTAGTCTATTGCAGGCTTTGTGTTGGATGGTTATTAAGTGAGATTTCCACAGCAGCTGCCAGCTGAAGGATAGTTCAGGGTATTTTAGTGTGTTAGGGAGCTGGATAGGACGGTTGTAAATGGTGGGGTACGAGTCATGGAAACAGAGGGTGAGGATGGTGCATGCTGTAACTATTGCCTAGGTTTTGGAGGGGTTAATTGAGAAGCCATTTGTTACACCAGGAGGCAAAATGATTGAGAAGGATTTGGAGGAATATTTGGGACTTCTGTAATGTAGAACAGAGGCGAGAAAAGCAGTGTCATCAGCATACTGATAGAGGTGGACAGGAGGAAGAGGTCTGGGCATATTTGTAGTGTACAAGAGGTAAAGGAGAGGATAGAGAATGGAACCTGTAGTGGGGTGTAAGGTACGGGAAATGGTGTTGTTAACAGTGGCAAAAGATGGGCAAGTGGACAGGAAGGATGCAGTAAGGTGGACATAGTTGATTGGAAGTGCATAATTTTGGAGTTTGAAAAGGAGACCGGTGTGCCATACACAGTCATACACTTTCTCCAAGGGAAGGGAGACAAAGGTGGCGTATTTAGGTTGTTGAGCTTTTGGGATAGGTATGTGAGGTTCAGGAGTCGGTCATCAGCAGAGAAGGAGGTATGGAAGCCACATTGGGAATTAGGAAGCAGATGGTGTTGGTGCAAATGGTGGTGGATGCATTGAGAGAGGATGAATTCAAAGACATCACTAAACACTGAGGTGAGGCATGTGCAGTAGTACAAGGTGGTATCAGTGGGGATTTGTTTGGGGGGCCTGTTTGGTATGAGGAAAAGTAGGAATTTGGATGTTTTCCACTAGTTGGGACAGTAGCTGGTGCAGAGAATAGCGGTATACAGGATGGAAAGTGCGTTGAAGAAGGAGAAAGGGCGTTCTTTGAAGTAATATGGGTGTGACCAGGGGATGTGAAGCACTTGTTTAATATCCTGTGCTGTGATTGAGTTGTTTAAATCTGTATCTGGTGTGCTGTTCAAGAATTAGGAGCTGGGGCCAGAGGTGGAATGGTGGTATTTGTGCTTACATGAACTGTAGGGAATTGGGAGAAGTCAAAATGAGGGTTGTTAATGGTAGAGAAGATGTCAGAAAGATAGGATGCAATGTTATTGGCTTTGCTAAGGTCATCAGGTAGGGTAAGATTGTTGTAAAGGATCAGGTAGTGAGGGATGGGATGAGTGTCTGTAAGTGGGTGAAATATTTTCCAGTACTTGAAGGAGTTAACAGGTATTACAGCATTTAGAATGGTGCTTGTCTGTTGCCAGTCCCAGCGTTTCTTCGCATTGAGTGAATTACTACTAATGTGTGGCTCTTTCTGCCTATGGCATGGGAGTGTGTCTTGGTCTCGAGTCGATAAGAAGGAGTGTAGAAGTGATGTATACATGGAGAAGCAGTACAGCCTGTAGTGGGAGAGAGGGGTAATGAGGATATATGGCGTTATTGGGGATATGGGTGAAGATAGCAACTGACAAGGTCTGCTGCACAAAGGCTGTGGCTTGGGAGAGATCACTGAGTTGTGGGAAGGTTAGTTGGTTGCTTCCTATCTGGGTGTGTATGGATTCCCAGTAGGCTTTCTAGTTGGCACAGGAATCGCCATGGACAAGTTTTGAACATAGAGATGGGATCTGTGGTGGTGGGATAGGGTGTAGAAGATGGTGAGGAGGATAGGTAGGGGGTAACTTGCAACTGGGTCAATGGCTTCTGCAGTGAGATGTCCAAGGAGGTTGGGAGATGCGAGGTGATGTTGCTTTCAGGATGGGTGTGCTGTGGAAAGGGGCAATGTCACCTTCAAGGCAGTCCATAAACTGATGCCAGTCCCAGAGCTTTATGGGGGACTGAGTATGAATGATGAGGTCATCAGAAATAATATAGGTAAAAAAGATAAGGTCAATGTGGGTGAGAAAATCGTAGGGGATGGGTTTATTAGGTTGGATGTAGATAGCAGCACAGGCAATGGTTACAGTTTTGAAAAAGTGGCTGAGGATAAGATGTTCAGTGGGATTATTGAGTAAAGGTTGTGGCTGAACAGGGATACTCCTGTGATGGCCAACTGCTACTCCACCGCAGGCCAGAGAGAGGGGGTGATCAATTCTGTGGAGGAGATAGGGAGAGACATGGGTGTTGTCGTGTGGTTGTAGGAATGTTTAATTGAGCGTAAAAGTATCAATGTTGCCTTGGGAAAGTTTATGCATAAAAAGGGGCTTGTTGGTGGGGAGGGAGCAGATGTGGATATATAGGATGCTGTAGTGCAGTCATGCCATGATGAGAGGCTAGGTAGCTGGTTGCATAGGTTAGGGATGGAGAGGTTTGTATGAGGGTGTTGAGATAGGTGAATACAAAGTGGCTTGGTAGTTGGAGTGGAGTACTGAGCAGGTAGCAAGAGAGGTTTGCTGAATGCTGTGGGCACTGGAAGGGGTGGATATTTTGGAGTAAAATAGTAATGAAACAGATGATGTCCTCAGCAGTGGGGAAGGGGAGGGGGTTGGGAAGAAGGAGTTGTTCATAAAGATGGGATGGTCAATAGGACAGACAGGAACAGTTAATTCAGGCTTGACAGGTGGGGGTTTAGCCTTGCAATTGGCAGAGTATGTAGGGCATGCATCATTACAGGTGATGCAGGTGGGTGGGGAACCTAGTTTGGGATATTGCTTAAGAAAGTGAGACTGATTACATTGGGGGCAGGTGGGAGGATTTGTACAATCTATAGTAAGGTAATCATTATAGATGAGGCATTTTTGGCATCTGAAGGATTGGGGAGGGATGGGGATTTGGAAGTTTGTGGCAGCAGTGAGAAGGTGATCGATGATGGGAGCATGCTTTGTTAATATGCACATGAGGAAAGTGGGTCCAGAGTCATTGAAGATACTGCAGACAGTGCAGATTTTCAGAGAGTTGAGTTTGGAAGCCACCTCATCTGCTGTGATTTCGGTGACAAGTTTTGTAATCACAGCAGTGAGTGGGTTGATGGTGTGGGGTGGGGGAAGAGGGGTTGGTATTGAAGGGGGTGAGAGAAACATGAGGACTAAAAGTATTAGGAGAAGGTCTATTTGGGAGGTGGGATTGGTTGATTTGAAGAGGACTGAGTCTTTACAGGTGATGACTTGGGTGATGGAGGATATACTTTCGAAATTCAAGGGTGAGAGTTTTGTAACTGAGGAACTGAGGGTAGATCAGGATAGGAGGAAGGTGTGGACAGCTGGAGTAGAAAGTGTGGAAGAAGGAGAAGTGTCCATTTGGTCAGTGGGGTATAGGCTATTTTGAGGTTTTTTGGTGGTGGCTGTGTTCTGATGCTTCTGGATTTTTTTGGTGACTATGGGGCGGGGTGGGGTTGAAGAATTGGAGAGGCTGGAATATCGGGCTGGGCAGGTCCTTGCATTGGACTGGAGCCAGTGAAGCTGCTGGTGGATGATGTTGAAGCAGCTGGCATAGTGACAGTGCCATGGTGGGAGCTAATCCATGCAGGTCTCACAGGGGCAGTGGTGGTGGGTATTGGAAAGGATAGGAGGGGAAGATAGGCAAACGAAAATGTGGGATGGAGAAGGTACCAGGGGGAGGGAAGATTAGATGGTACATGTGACTATTGATGCAGAGGAAGCTGTGGGAAATGAACATATGGTAGTGGGCCAGAGGAAGTGCTCCAAGTGTTGATGATAGGAGCAGGGCAGGAGGTAGTGTAAATGATGGTGGTGGTTGGGGTGTCCTTTATGGTTTGAGGAGTGAGTTACAGGGGTCGATACATACCAGTGACAGAATATCTCTGAGATGTTGGATGATGGCTGCTACAGTGTCCAAGACGATATGATGACGATGAATGATAAGCAGTAGCAGTGGTGGTGACAAAGGCAAGTAGATGGATGTGACAAATGCTCGCTGGAGGCGGCAGTGCGGATGGAGACAAGCGTAGGAAGGTGACAATGGCAGACTGCAGCGACGGCTAGGGGCGGTGACTGAAGTCGAAGGCAATGACTAAGCGGCAGCAGCTAACGGCTACAACTGGAGATTCGAATCCTAAGAGCATCCCAGGAAGTCGTCACACTCGACAGGAAGAGGGATTCCAACTCTTGGGTACTATTGTGGCTTTAAATCCCTACCTGTGCACGCCACAGTTTGAAACTAATTGACGTCCTTTTTCATACAGTTGAGTAATTGTCACCCTATAGATGACTGTGCAGTACGTCCATTCATGGTTAATTGTCGTACATATACACCACAGTATACCAGATAGCGTCCTGTATCGGTGCAGTTAGGTTATCTACATATTTCTAGCACTTCGATCATAGTGTGGAATTTACCATTACGACTGGCCATCTTTCGCCTAAGTGAATGGCAGTCACTGAGTATTCTCACATTCATAGGATAAAGTTAAAGATTGAAAGATCTCACCGCATTCTATATCAGAATCCCTCCATGCAACACCGTCGCCGATGTAACAAAACAGAGGCGGTGTTTCTTACCGACAAAAATGTGGAAGATATCTCAATATATCGAAATTGGAAGAGTTGGCGACATAGTGGATCATTTCCAAACACTCGTAGCTATCTAATGGTGATGATCTCTACATTTAACATTTTCCACAGTGATGAGGAGTAGATATCTCACTGTTCTGTCTGTGAAGAGACCAAGAGCATTCATTCCTCATATTGGTAGTGCGTATTGCACGCAGGTACGTGATCGCTGTTTCGGTGTCCTGACTAGTAGTCAACCAGACCCGCAAATCTTTGGACACTACATCTTTCATTTTCATGACTTACGGTGCATAAGCACGTGTGGAACAAGTGAGAATTGTGCAGGACTTAAACCCATAGAGCGTAGATAGTATGCACCATCAGCTGTGAATCCCACAGGTGGAGGAATGGATCGATTTTCATACACTCAGGCGAGTATATAAGAAGCCTCATCCATATTTTTTGTTCTGCTTTTATCAGTTGTACGTATACTTTCCACCAATTATTGTAATTCTGTCTGGTTTTCCGTAATTTCAAAGAAATTTACTCAATTACTAGAAGTTCAAACCACCACTCCCGAGGAGTTGTCAGCTCAACAAAACGTGTCATCGCGTCGATCCCATGGTACCATCTTCCAGCGACACTGCAGCACAGTTCTCAGTTTTTACTTAATTGCTAAACCACCCCCGCCATTTCTTTGCGAGGGTCATAGACATGTGAACACATTGTGAACCCTCTTAAAACGCCTACATCATATGAAGCAAATCTAGTACTCTGCCCTGTATTTCGATACGAGTTGCCCCTTCATTGCACCTATCAGCTAAAGACACTGATCAAAATTCTAGATGGCCTGTCTCTATGCATATCGTAACACTTCTTCTGTCTTTAACTGACCCTAGCTGCAACATAGTGTCCTACTTGATTTGGAACTGTCCAGAAGTAGGAGGGTACTGTACCCGCTACATTTGATCTCTCATAAAAGAACGGGCTGACTTCGGCTCAATCAATACACGTTGATATTTCGCTTTTGCTAAGAGTATGGCAGTTGTTACAAACCTATACTGGCCGATGCTAATGATATAGACCGGTATTCACGTACAGTAACTACCATTCTGTGATGAACATCTGTACCAGTTTTACTCACATCACCAATATAAATTATAGAGAGTCACTCTATTGCTTGCAGGCTCAGGAGTTTAGCACTCCTTATTGGTGTATACGTGCCTGATACATTTGAGAGTATTGTGGTGATACAGGTGCTATCAGCTCTGTAGAATTGTTGTAGTACTTGGATTCCATACTCAAAAGGTACTGGGAAGAGAGAAATGATAACAGAACACAAACACAAGCACCTAAAACTACACAGTTTGAGTTAAGCTTGCTATAATATTTAAGACAGTGTGGTATTAATCGCAAGGAATGAAACGCTGTTGATACTCCAACGCAGGAAATATATTTCCAGCACATGACATACTTTTACCCCGTCAGTTTTCTATCCCACTCTCTATGATGGGAAATTTTAAGATGATAAAAAATATTTTAATCAAATGCATGCCTCACAAACCTCTGTCACTAACTTAGAATCACTGCTGTTATGAAAATGAAGACTTGATTTATGTCCAAGATGTGACAGGGGATGTAGTACTTAGCATACATCTTCGTTCGTCTTGTGGAGGGTGTCAAAATAGGTTTTCCATCGGTTTGGTGGACATGATTCATCACACATGGGCTGAAAATCCTCTGCTGACAGTGGTAAGGAGACCTATGGTCTTAACGATCGCAAGTGGACAGCGCTCTTAGTCACACACAGAACATGCAGTTGTATATGATTTGAATGCAGGTTATACCACACAACCGATACACTCTGAGAGAACAACGGAAAAAATGGTTAAATGGTTGATGAATAACCTGCCACAACATCTCCCTCTCTTTGGAATGCATCATCAGTCTACCATTAAATCCTGTCTCGTTACAACCCCTCTCAACCGACAGCTTCATCTACTTTCTATCATCCTTTAATGCAGATCCACGTCAATGTGGAGGTAGATGGCTCTCTTTTCTAGGAAGGCATCGCAGACAACAGTCAACCTGTATGTATCGCCATTACCTCAAGAGACTTACAGCAGAATGTTGTTAAAAACCATGCAACAACTATTCTGTAAGATTTTTGTTAGCTGACACCGCTTAGTTGTGACTGGTACAGAGTACAGAGAAGCACATTGTAAATACTGTTTGTAAAGTTTAAACCATGTAAACAGACTTGCACTGGGTCAAACATGCGATCCATTTTGTAGTTGCATACTGCAGCTCTCAACGTGTTAATATAAGCGGCATTCAAATGACACCCGGTCACTAGTGTAAATTATGGGTAACAATTTTATTAACAAAAAATATAGGTATACACAGTACAAATATTCAAAAATAGTCCCCAAAATTGTTGGCACAGTTATCCCATTGCGATACTAGTCGGTTGATTCCACCCTTGAAGAAGCTATTAGGCTGCTGTTGGATCCAGTACTGGACCCATCCGTTGCGAATCGATGTCCGCGAATAACGTGCTTTAGAAGTCAGAACAAATGTAAGTCACACGGTGAAATGTTGTCCAAGAGTAAGGCATTCACTTCCACAGCCATTTCCGGTGTGATGACACGATGAGCCCGCCCAGGACGAACATCGTCTTCCAGTGACTCGCGCCCCTCAAGGAATCGTTCGCGCCATTCCACAGCATAACACTTGAACGACTCAGACTGTACCCACAGTACGCTGCCTTCATCCGTCGATACATTTCACGGCCTCCAACTCCCTCCGCCGCCCAAACTGCATGTTCGGCAGTGGACGATAACTTGCGTGACCGCCTTCTTTTCGGCGTGAGACCACACTGGCGCTATGCAACATCGAACGGTAAAGCTCTGTATAAGGAAAGTATGGCCATCCTTTTCCCGGTGTTTGCCGCCGTCCGCAGTTCAGGATTGGCTGAAACCGTGTCACGTGACAGCAGCAGCCATGGTGGGCCCAAGTGTTACATGTGAAGCATAGAAGTGTTGGTATCTTCAAAGTTTTAAGTAGAATAACGCCTCAGTGCTGTGCTTCTGGCTGTTCATTTCGAGGCGAAAAGGGAGGAAAATTGTACAGAATTCCTTCTGAAGGGAGGGATGCAACAAGAAGGAGAATATTGGTCGCAATGGGAAAGGTTGCAGGAATTCGACTTAACCATTCAGTTAACTTTATTCATATCTGGCCTTTTGTCTTTGTCTCCTTTTTACATTCCTGTTACTTAGTTTCCAATCCATTCGAACAGAAAGAAAAGTCAGAAGATGGTTGGTTGGTTGTTTGGGGGAAGAGACCAAACAGCGAGGTTATCGGTCTCGAAAGTCAGAAGAGCTAATCCAATTGTTTAATGGTAATTTAATTGCAAAATAGAAATCTTAAGATATACAACTGTCGCTGTTAGCACATAAAACGAAAAATATTGAGTGGTAACATACAAAGTTATCATGAGTGGTAAAAAATTTGACCTGGTTGACTGTACAGTATGGTTTAAACTTACATTTACGATGCTCACAATAATTAACTGTACTTTATACCACATAATGTAATGCACATTTTTTTTTAATTTTAATTTTAATTTTTATTTTATTTTATTTTATTTTATTTTGCCCTAGACAAGTACCAAAACTGCGACCTTTCATTCAGTAACCATAAACGTTACTAGGAGACTATTATTACCCTCGCAACAGGGCCGCAAATCTGCGGTATATTAATACAAATACTGATGTTACTGCTTCCTACACCCTACTTTTGATCGTAGGCCTAGTTCTGTTCGAACACATTTTAAAAATATTGTATTCTCTTGTACTTTCGTAATCACTCTCCTAATGTCACAGAACAATTTGCAGACAAAATTTTACGGGCTATATATGACAAAAATATAATTATATAGACACTTCTATCAATTCTATTTACAAAGATACCACGCATATATATTTGAATTCAATGCTTCATTTCGTGCAGCAAAAGAGACATTGGACGAATTTTGTAGCACCGAGTAGCAGGAACAAGAAGTAAGTCGATATAGATCCTTAAATTAACGATGAAACTTTCTTTGTACTTGCGAACTAATATTGGTTTCCTTTTCTCCTGCTAACTATTGGATATGATCAATTCAACGCTAATTACGAAAACAGGTGTTCAAACTCGATACCGCAACAGGAACTGAAAAATCTGATTTCGCTGTTAATAAAGGATAGCAGGGAGAAAACTGTTTTTCATGCTCGCCACAACAAATGCTTTTCGACTCATTTAGCTTAAATTTTTTGAGTTTTTTGTTGCTAAATATCCGACATATTCCGTTTGAAGCCACTGATAAGTTTTAGCAGTGCATTTCATATACACAGCTAAATATGCTGCAGAAGTCAATGTATCACCAGCGGCGCAGTGGGCCACAAATGGCAGCCACTGGCAAGTTGGCTGTACTTTCCCGATGCAGAGCCTTATCAAACGGTGCACAAGCGTCAGCCCCTCTAGCAACAGATGGCGCCACAATACCCGCAGTTACGTGGTGCTACCTTACATGTAAGGCAAAGGTAGATACACTGACCAGGTTTCATTTGAATGACCCTCATACATTGCCCTTAGTTTAGGACACTTTATAGAAATCTGTAAGGTGGTTTGCGATAACTTTGAGGTCACACCTGGGCTTGTGATCCAACGTACATAAATATATTACTCTGCAATTGGAGTCATACATGATAAACAATCCATTTTTTGCAGACAGCGGTAAGACGGCTGGAATAGAGTTTTTAACATGGATGACCACAAAATCCGGAGTGCTAAATTTATATACCTCAGATCACAAAGATATTGGAAACCACGTTACAATTTTTTATAAAGCATGCTTAATCTAGGTATATTGTGTTAATGGCTTGAGGTCTGCAATATGCAGCTACAGAATGGATCACATGTGTTTTAAACTCTACGAACAGTGTGTACATTGTGCTCCTCCGTTACCTCTACCAATCACAACCATGCGGTGTCAGCTACCACAGACCTTGCAGAACAGTTGCTGCATGGTTTTTACCAACATTCTATTGTATCTCTCTTAAGCTAATAGAGATACATACAACTTGACTTGTGTCTGCGATGCCATCCTAGAAAAGCAAACGATCTACCTCTACATTGAAATGGATCTGCATTAAAGGATGATAAAAAGTTGATGGAGTAATCGATTGAGAGGGGTGGAAACAGGGTAAGATTTGATGGTAGATGCATTCTAGAGAGACTAAAATGTTGTGGCAGGTTATTTATCAGGCATTTGACTATTTTTCCGTTGTTCTCTCAGAGTGTATCAGTTGTGTGGTATAACCTGCATTCAACTCATATACAACTGCATGTTCTGTGAGTGACTTGGAGCGCTGTCCAACTGCGATCGTTTACACCAAACGTCTCCTTACCACTGTCAGCAGAGGACTTTAAGCGCATGTGTGATGAATTATGTCCACCAAACCGATGGAAAACCTATTTTGGCACCCTCCACTAGACGAACGAAGATGTATGCAAAGTACTATATTACCCTGTCACATCTGGAACATAAACTGAGCCTTCAGTTTCATAACTGCAGTGATTCTAAGTGAGTGACAGGGCTTTGTGAAGTACTGCAATCACGGTGTATACCTCTGCTTAACAGAAGATGTATGTGAAAGAGACTGTGTTCTGTTAACAGACTTAGAGCAGCATTGCCCGTAATTTTACACGTTGAACACTGCTGTTATGCGTTTGGCTATTTCCTCATAAGATGTCCTTGTATAATGTATTTTCAGTTGCTGATGATCCTTTTATGGGAGTGATGCGTGAGTAGCATATTTTTCTGAACTGTAATCCGATGTGAAAAGCGGGCGCTATCTTCCTCCAGAAACCTATATAGTGCTTGGATAAAAAAATCTGTTTTATTATAATTTTTTCTTTTGGTGTAGAAGGTAGTAGTTTTATCATATTAAGGTTTCACACCATAGTGGGATAGAAAACTTGCAGGGTGAATGTACGTAATGTGCTGGAAATATATTTCCTGCAGTGGAATATTAACAGCGTTGGAGTATTAAGATTCCTTGCGATTAATACATGGGAAACCACACTGTTTCAACATTATAGCAAGCGTAAGAGCAGACCATGTAGCTCTAGGAGCGTGTGTTTAAGTTCTATGATCATTTCTCTCTTCCCAGTACCTTTTTGGTACGGAATCTAAGCACTACAACCCTTCTACAGAATTGATAGCACAAGTGATTTAAGTAAAATGTTTCAGATTTTTTCCGTTGTACCTCCATTATTCATAAATCGTATGTTTTTTCATATTCATCTTCTTCCTCTTAATCGTCTGCTGTGTCACCACAATACTCTCAAATTATCAGGCACATATCTAGTATACACAATAACGAGTGCTAAACTGAGCAAGCAAGAATGTAGAGCTATTCTCTATAGTTGGATGGGTGGGGTGAGTAGGATTGGTACAGAACAGTCATCACGTACATCTGTCAGTAGAGGTTTGGAAAAACTGCCATACTCTTCGCAAAAGCGAAATATCAACTTGTATTGATTACACGGAACTCAGGTCGTCCTGTTCTTTCCCGAGAGATCGAATGTAGCGGGTACAGTACTCTCCCACTTCTGGACAGTCCCAAATCAAATTGGACACAGTGTTACAGCGAAAGTCAGTTAGTGGAAGAGCTACAAGGTGCATAGAGAGACCATCTAGAATTTTACTCAGAGTCCTTGGCTGACAGGTACAGCGAAGGGGCAGCTCGTATCGAAATACAGGGCAGAGTGCTAAATATGCGTCATGTGACGTAGGCATTGTAAGAGGGTTCACAATATGTCCACTTGTATACGAGTCTCGCAAAGTAATGGAGGGGGTGGCTTAGCAAATGATGTAGAAATTAAGAACTGTACTGCAATGTCGCTGGCTGATGGTAACATGAGATCGATGCGATGAGACGTTTTATGAGCCGACAGCTACTCGGGAGTGATGTTTTGAACTTATAGTAATTGAGTAAATTGTTTTGAAATTACCGAAAAATTAAAGTAGTTGGTGGAAGGAACGTAAAAATGATGAAAGTACGACAAAAAATATTAACGGATGAGGCTTCTTACACACTCGCCTGAGTGTATGAAAATCGTTCCACTCCTCCACCTGTGGGATTGACGACTGATGGTGCATACTATCCATTATGTATGGGTTTAAGTCCTGCAGAATACCCACTTATTCTACATGTGATTATGCACTGTAATTCTTAAAAATTAAAATGCAGTGTCCAAAGATTAGGGAATCTGGTTGACTACAACTTAGGACACCGAAACAGCGGTCACATACCTGCGTGCAATGTGCGCTACCAATATGAGGAATCAAAGACAGAACAGTGAGATAACTACTCCCCGTCACTGTGCTAAAGGAATTTGAATATACAGATCATTACCGTTGGATAGCTACTTGGAAACACTCCACAATACCCCAAGCTCTTCCAGTTTCCGTATACTGATATGTGACTCCCATCCACTTAGGGGAAAGATGGCCAATCGTAATCGAAATTCCACACTAGGATCGAAGTGCTAGAAATACGTAGATAACCTGACTGCATAGGTATAGGACGCTGTCTGATATACTTTGGTCTGTCGAGAATCAACCATGGATGGACGTACTGCACAGTCCTCTATCTACATTCTCAATCTGGTATGTGGTACTGTGTGTTTCACATGAGGACAATTTTTCTTAATCCATTGTGATTCTTGGAAAGAAACTTATTTTCTTCCAGGACCGTCATAATGTTGAGTTTATAATATTCTGTAAGTCGTTGCAAGAGACGGTCGTAAGCGATACTAGCCTGTAATTCTATACATCCGATCTATTATACATTTTGTAAACAGGAATGACCTGTAGCCTTTTCCAGTCATACGGGACTTTTCGCTGCTGAATGAGAACTGACTTAACAAAGGCCGCTTCAGAGCGTTGTTAGATTTCTGGAGAACCCAAATCGATCACCTGCCACACAGTCAACAGGCCTACGTGTTTCTGGAGAAAACAAAATTTTCTAAATAAGGTCAACGTCCGAGGGCATGGCCGGATGCCTGCACGCTGCCGGCGGTCAGTCACTGTTATCTACGGCGGGGCCCACACCACAGCAAAACACGGCAAGGGGAGGAGAGGCTGCTAAATTAAGCAGAAGAGGCCGCGCGGCATTTCCCGGGACGCGGTGACGCAGACCGCAAGCAGCCTCCGGTGGAAGAGGCCGGGGAAAAAACCGCTGCCGTCTGCAGAGTGTTCCGTAACACTGCGTTACACTGAAACGCCGCGGCCGTTGCACGAACAGGAGAGCCATACTAGTTCCTCAAATGCCAGCCAGCGCATCTCTGAATTTTGTTTAGTCAGTGATCTCTTTTATTCTTTCTATTTAAGGAATACAACGTTCCTACACTTCTGCTTACGAAGAAACCGATATGGTACTTACAAGGAGTGTTGCGCCTAAACGGGCGACCAACCCAGAAGATAGTACTGTGCACCAAAGTGGTCTATACTGTTGTTCTTTTGGTGCCACATGAAGTCACGTAGGAGAATTGCGAGCTGTTTAACAAAATTTTGTAAAACTTGTAGCACGTTTCATCTCGCTGTGCAGGAAGACAGCGACATGTTGCAAATTGAGAATTGGACCAGTCTGCAGTTACTAAGCACAGCCTCACAAACAAACTAAAAATAAATGATAATTAATTGAAACTCTCAGCTGGCGACAGGTGGTGTTGATATACCTCAATGGGGACAGCTGAAAATGTGAGCCCCGACCGAGACTCGAATCCGGGAACTGCTGCTTACATGGCAGACGCTCTATCCATATGAGCCACTGAGGCCACAGATGAATAGAGCGACTGCAGGGACTTATCCCTTGCACGCTTCCCGTGAGACCTACATTCCCAACTGTCCACAATCTACATTCCTAATGTTCCTTATAGATATTTGCCCATCCACTCATTACTCGCGCACACTAACATGACGATTCCCGTAAGAGTTTGGCCAATTTGTGCGCATTCGCACAGACGAAGGTCAGTGTAGTATGTATGTGTGTGAAATCTTATGGGACTTAACTGCTAAGGTCATCACTCCCTAAGCTGACACACTACTTAACCTAAATTATCCTAAGGACAAACACACACACCCATGCCCGAGGGAGGACTCGAACCTCCGCCGGGACCAGCCACACAGTCCATAATTGCAGCGCCCCAGACCGCTCGGCCAATCCCGCACGGCGCAGCCTAGTGAATCTTGGCTCGTTTGGGTAATTAAGTTCCATTACTCTGTTTAATTTCTGTTGGTTCAAAAAAAATTTGTATTTATTGTTCTAAATATAGTTACTATTGTAGTTGTTTGAGTGTTAGTCCTCAAGATTTGCCTGTTACCTTTTAAGTCACTTAAGTTAATGTGTCGAATATCTTATCATTTCCTGGTTATTTCATTAACTTGTTATATTTTATTGTAGGATTAACCGGTTAATCATTCTAGTAATTCTTATTGTAATATTCTTGTTGTAATACGTAAGGTTTGGTTGGAGCTTGTAGTCACGCTTATATTCAATTTCTTGCCTTAGTTTGAGTATTTCCATAAGTTCTATATATATATATATATATATATATATATATATGTATATATACATATACATATATATATATATATATATATATATATATATATATATATATATATATATATATATATATATATATATATAGTAACTGTTCTCGAAAGGAACAGATACCCTCAGCTGAGGGTTTCAATTATTATCATTTATTCTAGAGAAGCCACACGGTCATCAATGGATGGTATCTGTTGTTTCGAGAACAGTTACTATCTTCACAAAAACTAAAAATACATTGTGACGGAACGTAATGTTTATCCCTGGCTCCTATATACTGGGATTCTGTAATTAAAGCGGCTATAAAAATAAGAATGTGACAGAAGAACTTCATCTGTTGTGGCGCACTGATCTTAGCGGCGCATGAAAGCGAGCTCTTAATGCAGAGAAGAGGCAGACACATTCGTCGAAATGTTTACGCTAAAAGGAAGCGGTGCCCCACAAGCGCAGGCGTTGACACCATCTGCGATAGTATCATATAATTACCGACAAATCAGCAGCCGTCATTGGATTACACACTGAGGTCATAAAAGTCATGGCATAGCCACATACACATATACAGATGGCGGTAGCATCGCGAACACAAGGTATAAAACGGCAGTGCATTAGCGGAGCACTAAGCTGATTCATATGAAAAGCTTTCTGACGTGATTATGGCCGAACGACCGGAATTAGCAGACTTTATACGCGGATTGGTAGCTGGAGCTTGAGGCAAGGGACATTCGATTTCCGAACTCGTTAGCGAATTCAGTATACCGAGATCCACAGAAACAAGAGTGTGTCGAGAATACCAAATTTCAGTTACTCTCACCTCGGACAATGCAGTGGCCGACGGCCTTCACTTAACGACCGAGAGCAGCGATTTTTGAGTTAAGTTGTTGTGGTAACAGACAAACAATAGTGCAAGAAATTACCTCAGAAATCAGTGTGGGACTTATGACGAACATATCCGTTAGGACAGTAAGGCGAAATTTGGCATTAATGGGCTGTGGCACCAGACGACCGACGTGAGTACCTTTGCTAAAAGCATGAAATCGACTGCAAAGCTTTCCTGAGCTCTTGACCATATCGGCTGTATCCTAGACGAGTGGAAAACCGTGGCCCAGTCAGAACAGTCCCGATTGCAGTCGGTAAGAGGTGATGGTAGGTTTCGGGTGCAGACCCCAAGAAGCAATGGACCCAAGTTTTCAAAAAGGCATTGTGCAAACTGGTGGTTGATCCGTAATGGTGTGGGCTGTGTTTACAAAGAATGGACTAAGTTCTGGTTATGCTCGAATACTTGCAGCCATTCATGGACTCAATGTTCCCGAGAAATGATGGCATATTCATGGATGACAATGCGCCATGGCACCGGGTCACAACTGTTCACGACTGCTTTGACGGACGTTCTGGAATAGTTCGAGCGAATGATTTGATCGCCTAGTTCGTTTCACAAGAATCCTATCGAACATTTATGGCACATAATCGAGAGTTCAGTCCATGTACAAAAACCTGCACTGGCAACACCTTCGGTATTATGCACAACTGTAGAGGTAGCATGGTTCATTATTTCTGTTGGGGCTTCCAACGACTTGAGTTCATGCCACGCCGAGCTGATGCACTACGCCGGACGAGATGAGATCCGATACGATATTACGAGGTATCCCACGACTTGTCATCTCAGTGTGTAAGGCCCCTACAGCAGCTGTTTTGACAGTCAGCTGCTCCTGATGAAGATGTTGGTAGTAATGGTTAGAAAGCTCGATGTTTTACCCCGAATGAATGTGGAAATTAGTCCGAGAATTTTTTATGCAACTGTTCCGTCGGGAATGACTTCGCTATTATTCAACTTGTAGCACTGCTGATTAGATCGCTAGGAAAATTACTTTCATTTGGTGTTCAGTAATTCATAGTTAGTGGCGCGTTTTTAGATTAACTTTTCATCAGAACATCGGTTGAAAGATTACAAAAATGATAAGCAGCAGAATAATGAAGATTTTGTAACTCACGGTCTTTTTTTTTAACTTAAAGGGTAAAACCTATGAACATACCTAGGATGAAAGATGGACTTCTCCATGACCATTTCGATGTCGTATGTGAGCTTACTGCTCCAATTTACATCTGAGAGTGAAGACCATTACAAGCTAGCAAGTAAACAGAAATGACTTCCACCTTGCGGTAGCACTTGTGTGAAGTGGTACTACGAGTCACTAATGGAGGTAAGAAGAAACCGTTGTAGTAACTAAAATAACATACAAAAGAGTAGTGGACACACAAGGTGAGAATGTGAGTCTCGCGGGAGGCGTGCGCGAGGTAGTCCCTGCAGTCACACAATCCTCTATGCCCTCGGTGGCTCAGATGGATAGAGCGTCTGCCATGTAAGCAGGAGATCCCGGGTTGGGGCACGCTTTTTCACCTGTCCCCGTTGATATATATCAACGCCCGTCAGCAGCTGGAAGTATTAAAATTAATTCTAATTTTGTAAAAGAGTAAATAGTTAACGATATAAACAGAGTACAAAATAAAGTTAAAAACGTCAATCTTATTTTTTTAAATTTATTTTGTTTCTATGAACGTAAGAGAAGGAGAAACAGAAGGAAGATTAAAACGATAAGAAGGAATGATAACATGCCAAGCGTAAGGAAATGAAAGGGCTAGCGAACCGCATAAAAATATAAGCAGGCGAATAATTGAATAATAGAAACGTGTATAGAGTCATCGAACCATTATTTTATTTGTTTACAACATGCTTCATTAGAGTATTTGTAGTACGTATTGTGTGTGTGCGTGGTGTAGTGTCTGTGCTTGACGATGATGATGATGAGAGAAAGGAGAGAGTGAAACCCGGTGCCGGCACGTAGCCTACTACTCGCGAATAGCACCTAGGGGGCCGTCAAGTTTAACGTCCACGTCCGGCGGACGGATCACTATCTACAGGGTCACGCACACTCACTTCATGAGGCACTGCGGAGAGGTTTGGTATTCAAACCAAGGCATTGGTCCCCTTGCTGGCCAAATATTAGTAGAGAAAATTTTCCACGACTTTTTCTTTCTGGATGTTATTGTTCGTTGTATTTGGTCGTAGCGGACGTCACATCACATCACATCCATTGAAGTTCGTTGTTGATCCTTTCATTCACTTTTTATTACAGAGACCACACAGCTCCGCTGAGCTACCGTGCCGGCAATGGCCTCAGCCATGGAGGCGGGTTTCGTCGGAGTCTTCTGATTAGACAAAGGAAATATGTTTCCTGCAGTGGAAACAAGCTGTCGACAACACTAAACAAAATCCGTCGGTGAGGGGAACCTGTCTCTTCTTTAATCACTATGGAAGGGTTATGAGAACGATGAATATGAGTTTCCAGCTACTCCTGAATACTGAACTCTCGTCCATTAGGTTCACCACGTAGTAAGCCATCGTTTATACGAGGCAAAGGGTTGTCTTCATTTTCTAGGTGATAACCAACAGTACTGTTATTTTTGTAATTATGTCGCCTGTATCTAGTCCCAAAGTGCCGTCCTGCTTGCCCTTTGTAGACACTATTGCATGAAAAAAAAATATAGTTAAAATGTCTCTGAACACTATGGGACTTAACACCTAAGGTCATCAGTCTCCTAGAGCTTAGAACTACTTAAACCTAACTAACCTAAGTACATCACACACATCCATGCCCGATGCAGGAATCGAACCTGCGACCGTAGCAGTCGCGCGGTTCCGGACTGAAGCGCCTAGAACCACTCGGCCACCGCGGCCGGCCACTATTGCACGAACCACAATGAATTTTATACACCCCGTGTTTTTTAAATTTATCTTCCTTGTCGTTGAGGCAATGACGCAAGAATAAACCAAGTTTCTTATGTGTATGGAGACCAATTTTCGCATTAATCTTCTTAAAGGTGCTGCCTGTTCTATCACAGCAGGGATCAAAATAAGACAATTAGGCGTATTTATGCCTTTAACCTATAGGTAGTGCTTGTTGCCGCTGTCTGTTCAAAATTTTACTAACAATTGCACGGTTGAATTTGTCAGTGTAAGCATTACCTGGCCCAATCTCACTATAACGCGATCCCTTACAAGGGGAGGCCACAAGGTTGGGACCACCGATTTACTTCGAACTTTCTACACCTATAGTAGGCCATTAATACTACATAATATGCAAGAAGTAAAGTGCTCTACTCTGTAACTGACGTATTCGTGCAGTCTGACTTTTACAGCCGCGCAGTGCGGACGTGCTGTTGTTTCTGCCGGAGGAAGGCTCTCTCTCGCGTTTGTTTTCTGTGGCCGTCACTTCTGTGTCACTTACTTGTACTAGAAACATGGCCAACAGTTTTCGAAAATCTACACTGCGATTCATCTTCTGAAATGACTACACCCGACCAAGACCTTGGAAGTGGAACGCTTCCTGCTCAACGTAGCTAACAAGGGGAGGCCGCCAATTGTGAAATTCAGATTCGATTCATACTGCGCATAATAAATGCTCATGGCCAGAGGTGTAATGTGGCAAAGCACCAAGATGCACTTCTCAGCCGTTGTCGAGAAAATCGACAGTTAAAATAAATCGTTGCGGTGAAATACTCTCTACGATTGATAATTCTCTGCAGCGTCGTGGCGCAGCGGTAAGCGCTCGGGTTCGTAATCCGAAGGTCACCGGATCGAACATCCCGCCAAGCACCGTATTTTTTTTGTATTTGTTTTTTGTAATTCAAATGTGTGTATACACACACACACACACACACACACACAGATATATATATATATATATATATATATATATATATATATATATATATATATATAATCCCCGGCAATCAGTTGCAACAATTATGCATATAATAAGTCGTTTGTCGTGGAAAAACTGGCGACTTCGAACATCATTATGTTTTCCGCAAACAAAGTTGTATTTCACAAATGTTATTAATTGTCTTCATAATGTTAACCACGTATAGTTAACGGAAGACGTAGAAACGATATTCCGAAACGAATACGTGTAGCGTAAGTCAAACGTTCGAATTAGAATAGAAACCCCACGAACACAAATTTGCTGTGGCAGGTATGAAATATAAACTCCGTTACTCGCTCGTTACACTTGAAGGACAGATGTTGAATGGGCCGAAACGAGCCGCCGCATAACAGCGTAGTTGCCTTCTAACTTCGAAAGAAGGTAGATGCGGTCCCTAGCGCAAGTTATAACATCGTCGAAAATCAGTGCGGACGTGAGAGCTTTGGTACACCCTGTTAAACAAACGGAAAAATGGAGGCGGTACAATTGGAGAGCGATCCGCCTTCACCAACATGCATGAGCAATTCATTAATAGTTTATATATATATATATATATATATATATATATATATATATATATATATATATATATGAAATACAAAAAACTAATAATTAAAAATAGTGTTGCATGGCGCGAGATTCGATCCGGCGACCTTCGGATTACGAACCTGAGCGCTTACCGCTGCGCCAAGACGCTGTAAAAAAAAATGGTTCAAATGGCTCTGAGCACTATGCGACTCAACTGCTGAGGTCATCAGTCGCCTAGAACTTAGAATTAATTAAACCTAACTAACCTAAGGACAGCACACAACACCCAGCCATCACGAGGCAGAGAAAATCCCTGACCCCGCCGGGAATCGAACCCGGGAACCCGGGCGTGGGAAGCGAGAACGCTACCGCACGACCACGAGATGCGGGCCAAGACGCTGTAGAAAATTATTAATCGTAGAGAGTATTTCACCGAAACGGTTTATTTTAACTGTCGATTTGCTCGACAACGGCTGAGAAGTGCATCTTGGTGCTTTGCCACATTACAACTCTGGCCATGAGCTTTTATTATGCGCAGTATGAATCGAATCTGAATTTCACAATTGGCGGCCTCCCCTTGTAAGAGTTTGGGCATCCATTTGCTCATCTTAAGCAAGTCAAGGTCGTCAATGACGCAGTGTGCGGAAGAATACTTCGTCTCACCAGACATGGACTAGGCTTTTGCTTCGCGGACGGGAATGTCGGTGCGGTCACAGCCGACCACGCAGGCTTGGGCACTCACACCACACGAGTTTTCTAACTACTATTTGAGCTCCAGGCGGAAGACGTTATCGCGGCTTTTCGTTTCTATGGCACCGTACATGGCCACACTGCGGAACGATGGTCACAGTTCCAAACTTACCCGTTCTTAACGGTGTACGGCAGATCATCATCGATCTCCGTTGCCACGTGTCATCGTAACTACAAATCAGCCGGTGACGCGCGGTCGTCATATACGACGGCCAATCCAGGACGTGTTCCGGGTGCGGCAAAGATGACCACATCAGTTCCTACTGTTTTCAGCGGCGCATCACTCAATTGCAAGCAGCTACCGTGGCGCCTTCGACTCAGACGACGCTTTTGCCGATCACCTACGCATCGGCGCTCTCTTCTTCCGCCGACCGTCGTCCGCCGATCCTTGGAGCTGCTACGGATACCGCCGGTATCGACGCGTCACGCTCACAACGTTACGCTACTTCGGCGCCACTACCAACAGCGACGACTTCCGATCCCCTTCCGGCCTATGATATGGACTCCCTTCACTTATCGTTCCCGTGACGGCCTTCCTCCCAGACCACCGTGACTCCCTCCAGTCTTCAGACACAGAGGGACGGAGACGCAAGCAATGTTCACCTAAACGGCGGAACAAGACGGCTCACCTTCCCCTGCGGCTCCGTAGGCTGTCGGGTCCGACGAGGCCTCGGAGAACCTGCACGCCGACAAGAGTGACGACAAAGTGACGCCAGCTCCGGTTGTGCCGGTACCTTCTCTGCCGGCTCGCCCAGAGGCACCTGAACCATTGCACGCCATCATTACCACTGCCGCCGAGACGTCCTCCCTCAGAGGTTGAACATATGAATGCTACAATAACAGTGCCCTCGAAGCCGTGGAACGACGACGTCGACAATGCACCGAACCACACATTGGGGACGGAATTATCACAGATGGAGATCCAGTTACGCCGACGATAACGCCTTCAGGAGGCGTACGGCACGGCTCGCCGCTGCCTCACCCCTCTCCACCCTCCGCAGATGGAGATCCCCTCCAAGGCGGGACAATACTCCAAGCGTACCGAATAACGACGATCAACACTAAAAACTTTAGCTCCCTTGTCAAAATTCAACTGCTGCGAGAGACGATATGGGCATCGGACGTCGACATCGCACTACTACAGAAAGTACACTTGGCCACACTTGTGGATGTCGTGGGATATAATACCTATCATCCTTCATCTGGTGAACACCTGGGACGTTCCAGCGCCTGGTGTCACATACCCTCTGTCCACCAGAGGCATGGCAATCGCCGTCGTGGGGACGCGTAATGTCAACATTTACGCTCCGTCGAGCTCCACCCGCAGATGTGAAAGAGCACACTTGTATTTATCTACATCTACATACATACTTCGCTAGCCACCGAGTGGTGTGTGGCGGAGGGTACAATTCGCGACAAAGTCATATTTCCCCCCTTCTGTTCCACTCACGGATCGCGCGAGGGAAAAACGACTGGCTGAACGCCTCAGTACGAGCTCTTATTTCCCTTATCTTTGAATGGCGATCACTGAGCGATTTGAAAGTTGGTGGTAATAATATACTACATCCTCGGTGAAGATCAGATTTCGGAATTTAGTGAGCAGCCCCTTCTGTTTAGCGCGCCGTCTATCTGCAAGTGTGTCCGACTTCAAACTTTCTATGAGATTTGTAACGCTCTCGCTATAGCTGAATGTACCAGTCACGAATCCTCCCGCTCTTCTTTGCACCTTCTCAATCTCTTCAATCAGAGCCAACTGGTAAGGGTCCCATACAGACGAACAATACTCCAAGACTGGACGAACTAAGGTATTGTAAGCTATTTCCTTTGTTGAAGGACCGCATCACTTCAGGTTTCTACCAATAAACTGCAAGCTAGAGTTCGCCTTACCCGTTACTTGTGTAATCTGATCATTCCATTTGACATCATTTCGAATAGTCACACCCAGACACTTGACGGACCTTCCGTTTCTAAAGACTGGGCATTTATTTTGTACTCGTATATTAAAGGGGATTTTCACCTTGTTATACGCAGTAGGTTACACTTACTAATATTGAGAGATAACTGCCAGTCATTACACCCCGCATTTATTTTCTGCAAATCCTCGTTGATTTGTTCACAACTTTCGTGTGATACTACATTCCTGTAGACTACAGCATCACCGTCAAACAGTCGAAGGCCGCTGTCAATACCATCAACCAGACCGTTTATGTAAATCGTAAAAAGCAGAGGACCTATTACGCTGCCCTGGGGCACACCTGAAGTTACGCTTGTTTCTGTTGAAGTCACCCCGTTCAGGACGACAAACTGCTCCCTGTCTGTTAGAAAACTTTCTATCCAGCCGCATATGTCATCGAATACGCGGTAAGCGCGCACTTTTTTTTAGGAAGCGACATTGCGGAACTGAGTCGAACGCCTTTAAGAAGTCGAGAAATATGGCATCAACCTTGGAGCCGGTATCTAGAGCCTGTTGTATATCATGCACAAAGAGGGCCAGCTGTGTCTCGCATGGCCGCTGTTTCCTAAAACCGTGCTGCAGAAGTGCTTCTCAGAGTCTAGAAAGGTCATATGTTCCATGATTCTACAACAAATTGATGTCAGTGAAATTGGCCGGTAAATGTATTCAGAAGAAATCGCCCCTTTATTTTTTGGGCGCTGTGATCATTACTTGCTTTGGGGTGATTTTAATTGTCCTGCACCCTAAGGATCAAATGTCCCACTACAACACTTGTCAAGAACTGCTCCTTGTCGTCCGTGATCTGTTGGTCCGCGACACTTGGGAAGTTCGGCACGGCGATGGACCTGGATATACTTACCAAACGAGTCACTCCGCGCGCCACCTAGACAGGATTTACGTCTTCAGGAACTCACTCGAGTGTGCAGAAATTCGGGCCTTGGCCTTTTCGGGCCACTGTGCCTACATCTGCAAGATCTGCCTCTGCAACCAGTGGTCTGGCGCAGTCGTGCACCGCTGAAGCTAAAAACCTCCACGATCACGAATGTCTTCAACGCGTTATCGAGACATTGGCCAACTGTGAACGTCCCTTATCTAAGTACTGCATAAGCTTGACATATGGCTGGAATGTGTCAGATCTTTCATTCGATGTACCTCGATTCAGTATGGCGAAGAAATAGCTTCGTGGCGCCGGCACGCTGCCGACTGTTTCTACGCTGCTCTCCGCGACCCGGACGCCCAGTCACCCACCCCTGAAACTCCGAGGGAACGCAGCGGGTTAAGGGGCTCCGGAACGCCCTATACTTGCAATGTTAAAATAACGCTTATAAATTACATCTTTCCTCACAAAGTATTTGAGGTAGGAAGTTGAACTTTTTACAGATTATTTATTAGAATATGGGCTACAACTTAACACAGGGATTTTACGAAATTTTAGTTCAGTTATTGAAGAGGATTTTTTTTCAATTGTAATGAAAATTAACAACATTTTTTTGCAATTTTTTATTTATATGTTCAAAAATATACAGTTTTTTGGAAAAAGGCTGTGTTAAATTATGCAGAAGGTACTGTGTAACATTTACTGAAAGTTTGAAACAAATATGTTTGGAAGATCCTTAGAAAACATGTAATTAGTATGAGAAAATAAAAGTTTTGGGAATCGAGCGACAAAGATTGGATTAACTTTTAAGTGCATTCCAGGTCCATAGGATGGATTATCTTCATCCTCTGCAAACTCCTCCTCCAGCTTCCTCTTGTTCCTCCTCCTGTTTACTCTTGCTTGTATTTCTAGACTCTTTACAGTCCTGTCTGCAGCCCGAAGGCGTTCCTTGTCTAAAGCAAGCATCGCTCGTTGTTGTGTTCGTAGATTTTGCTACCATTTTCTTCAGTTGCAGTTACTGCAACACTGTTCCAAAAGATGGTCATGTATGAACACTTATCACATTTCAGTTGTATTTCACTTGCAAGTCCTACGTGCTTTATTATGGAGAGTTCCAGACCAACTTCACTACAATGAATACATCTTACACAGTTTGAAAAAATTCCTTTGAGAACCGACATATCAAATATTTCATTCACATCCGATTAGCCCATAAAACATTCATAGTTTTCACTCATTGAACCAAGCTTCTTCTGTGAAGTATTTTCTTTCCCACTTTGACTGCTATGGGCAGGTGTACTTGAGAGGTTAGGTTCACTCACTTGGTTATCGTCTTTATTGTTTACAGTAATAACACATACCTTTGGCTTTCCAACATTTCTCCTTTTCTTAAAAGCCTTCAGAGGATTTCTAATAACTTTACTTTTACTCATTATTATACTTCAACAAAACCGAGACTCAAGAAACAGAATTAATTACGAATATTTTCGAAATAACGACAGAGTAAATAAACATGAAACAATCGACAATCACACCAGCGATATATATTGAACCATCACAGGTTAGCCACAACACATACTTTATCTCACATCACTAAAATGTACCTGATGAACACGGACGTTAATAATAACACCATTTGACAGCAGTTTAACAGCGGCACAGTGGGTCACGCCCATGTAGAACACATTTCAAAAAAAAAAAAATTTAAAAATAGTTGTAGTCTTCGGAATTGAATAAATTATGTATCTATTAAAAGATTCAGAAAACGCAAACAAGTAAAAATTGAACTTTTCATGATTTTGAGCCTTTCCTGAGCCCCTTAAGGCACAAACTGTAATGCTAACACGCTATAGACTGCAGGGAGCGATGGTGCGGAGCCGAAGTCAAGATTTGGTGGCTCAGGAACACACCACCATGCATCATATCGTCTCCGACAAGAAACAACGACGACAACGACAAATCACCGAGATCGACACCAGCCGCGCCCAGCACGTCACTTGTCAGTCCGAAATCGTCAATGCCTTTGTGGAATACCACCGCACAGTGTACCAGAAGGAAACTACCAACAACAGCGCTGAGGAATTTGTGTTACCACACGTAACACGCACCCTCACCGGCGACGAGGCGGACGAACTGAGGGAGATGGTTACGCGCTACGAAGTCCACGATCCAGCCAACAAAGCTACTTTGAATAAGTCACCCGGCGTCGACGGATTGCCGATATAATTTTATCGCGCCTTCCTTGAGCTAATGGCGTCGCAGTGGACGACAATGATTCATGAATTGTTGAAGATGGGCAACGCCGTACCGGCAGTCTTTGTGACGGGAATTATTATACCCATCCACAAACCGACACCGGGAGTGACGACAGCACATTACCGTCCTTCAACTCTCCTTAGCGCAAGCTATACAATTTCTCACGACTCCTAGCGACGTACTGCCGCAAGATACTGCCTAGCACTCTCCCTTCAGAATGGACAACTCCGGTGGGTCAGTTGATTTACACAGCAGAATGTCGTAATGCAGACTCCGCGCCGCGGTGGTTGCCATTGGTTTTAACAGTTCGTTCAACAAGGTGCGGCATCTTTTTCTGCTCTCAGTAACGAGCCAAATGTGGTTCCCACACGTGTTTATCGATATCATACGGCGCTTGTACGGCAGCGTCGAATCGCTTATTCAGTTCAATGGCCATGTGGCGGGACCAGCGACCACCTGGCGCTCCATGAGGCATGGTTTCCCACTTTCGACACTACTATATGTCATAATCTTGCAGCCACTCATCGTGAGGCTGGCGACCCGCCTTTCTGGCCTTACCTTGCGACAGCACACTTTTTCGTCTCGTGCGTTTGCGGACGACCTCTCTAAGTACGTGCGCCGCTCCGCTGCCATCAATTTTCGGCGTACTCTCCAAAATTATCCACACGGCAGTGCGACAAAATCTTCTCCGCAGACTCCATTCTTTACAACGTGCCGAGCCTCAATCAACATATGGCGTCCAGAATGGTCAACATCGTACAGATACTCCCGCTGCCAATTATTGGACGCAGCCTCCAGTCCGCGTTGCGATACTTTCTTACAGCTGGTACGCTCACCCTCCCTCCACAGCGAGCGAGGGGCCTCGCCCTTGTCAGTGTGCGACCATACACGAGCAGTGGAATGGGAGTGCCACCCTTACACGCAATTTGGTGGACATTGTTATGTCCGCGACCATATTCCCGGCGGTGCCAGTAGGCCACACCACGCACCATCTGACGCACATTTCTGATTTCATCATCGACTTCTTTTGTGCTCACACCACTTACCAAGCATGCACCATCCACGAACCATACATTTCTACATTCCACTAATTCGTTACATATCCAGCAACGACGTTGAACATCCATTGACACAGGTGGCCCACGGTTTGGCGTCATGTCCACCAACGTTTCTTTCCCTCCAAAATCCAGGCAATGTCGCAAGTGGAAAATTCGCCACTAATCAACAGCTTCACCTAGTCGTATTGTCAGACACCCCACTTTGCTCTATTTGTCTTGTGATGTCCACCACCTGACTTGTGCTGCCACCAGTGACGTCTGCAAACTGGGTTGAAGGTTGACAGTTTGTTGCCTGCTGTCCCCACATTCCGCCGGACTCGATTGACCCACGGACTTTTATCCATACTGAGGATACTTATTTCCCCACCACCAAAAATCATGTGATTGTTCCCTGTATGCTGACGGCAATGATAAATCAGCCCTTGACTTTTGGCAGTAGTTACAAATCGCCCCGCACGCACACGTCACTCCCCCCCCCCCCCCCTCTCCCTACCGGACATCTGAGACTCTCCACGCTACATTTCTGTACCGTAACCCTACAACTGTGAGTAGGAACATAGACACGGGCCCCTTTCTTTTATGCACTATACCAGTGCTTGCTGGTCATTCCTGCCCAACATCTGCCCTCCTTTCGTGTGCTTCTTCCTAGTAGAGTGCCATGCAGAGTAGCCGCACAGTATGAGGAGCCTTGCACGGTTCGCGCGGCTCACCCACTCGGAGGTTTGATTCCTCCCTCGGGTATGGGTGTGTGTGTGTGTTGTCCTTAGCGTAAGTTAGTTGCAGTTAGACTAAGTAGTGCATAAGCCTAGGGACCGATGGTCAGCAGTATGGTCCTATAGGAACTTACTCCACCACCCGGTAGTGGTGTGAGAGACACTGTGACCAGGCCCCACCCCACATGCTGAGCGCTGCCCACCCTGGCACCATGCACCATCAGTCGGGCAGGTGGATATCTGCAAATCGTATCATACACCCGCACCTTCTTCCCTCTTTGTCTATGGCCTCACACCTTTTAGCTTACTTTCAGTATTACTGTTATAATTTTTTTCTCCACATCTGGTTAATAAACCCTTTTGCAAGCCTTGTTCAATTTGTCTCATGTTGTCTCCGCCGGGTGGCTGGCCTTTCTGCTGTATTTATGCTTGTAAAAATAAAGTTGTCTACTTAACGTGTTACTTGCAAAGAAAATAACAATAAAAAGGACTAGCTGGAGCAGTTCGAAGACAGAAAGGGGGAGGCATCTTGCCAGGCCTCGAGTTTAGACCTCTGCCCAGCTTGTCTGCACCGGCTCAAAGGTTATACTGAGAAATTCATCAGTAGAGTAGAAGGAGTCGGCCACCAACAAATCCTTTAGGCTTCTCTTAAACTGAATTTCATTGGTTGTCAAGCTTTTTATGGCTGCTGGCAAGTTACTGAAAATGTTTGTTTCTGAATAATGCACACCTTTTTGTACAAGAGTAAGTGACTTTAAATCCTTGTGAAGATTATTCTTATTTCTAGTATTGATCCCATGAACTGAGCTGTTGGTCTGAAAAAGTGATATATTTTTAATGACAAATTTCATTAAGGAATAAATATATTGGGAAGCAATAATTAGTATCCCTAGTTCCCTAAACAGGCCTCTACAAGATGTTCTTGAGTTCACACCACATATACCTCTTATTGCACGTTTTTATGCCTGGAAAACTATTAAAATGTACAGTATGTAATGCAAAGGAATGGCACTCGATTTGACAGTATTAACACATTGAACCCAGTCTTGCATGTCAAGGAGCAAAAGGTGAAAAAAGCTGCTGGAGGAAATATTTTAGCTTGGGGGCAGACGTGAGTTGTGCCGTCACAGCCTGAGTACAACGGAACACTTTTAAAAAGGTGTTGGTGACCTGTAGTAAAAGAGACAACGAACGTGCCGGGAGATAAATCGATGAGAGCAAGTAGTGGGCCAGTGCTGCTTGCTATGGAGAAATTCTGTAGAAAACTGTGTTGGGGAATTTCCACATGGATACAAACAGACCAGCAACACAGTTGAAATGCCCATGGTAAACTCGTGACGTACAAGTGTATCTTTTAGGTGGCCGGAGCAGACACAAAATATCCAATTGGCTGGAATAAACTGGGAAGGAATAGAAAGGGGCGAAATTTCGACACAGTTTGATGATAGGCCATTTGCAATTGGCAGAGGTAGATTTCACAAGATGAGAGGAATGCTCCCATTGGTCTGAAAAAGCCATGACATGAAACACGAAAGGACACAGGTTAGGGATAGTTTGCTACGAAAGACAAGCCCAACAACTTCGGGGTCTGTCCTATGAAGCAGCGTCAAGTATAGAACGGGGTGCATCGCGCTCAGTACAACGCCAAAAGAGGAATTTTGTGTGAACACTGCATTCACTTCGGCTGACATTCAGCTATAAATTAGCTGAAGAGTCGTAGAGCTCCAACAGTGGAGAAACGAAACAGCCAGGTAGTTAATTGTTCTTGCAAGAACCGAGAGCGCACTGTAGTAAACACGCTGCTCCATCTATGCACATGTATATCACCATATTTCTAGACTAGGAATGAGTGAATGTTCTCTCACCTAACAAGAAACATAGGACAGTTTCTGCTGACAAAATCAGTAAAGATTTTGACTAGCTTTTTATAGGAATTTCGGAGGGTGAGAGCAGCCCTGCAGCTGACAGCTCACCACAGTTAGGTAAATACCGCTAGCAGAGGCGTAAACGTGTTGGTTCACCAGCTTGCGTCCACTGTGAACTCGAGCAACCTTGAGTAATCTTTTGCTCATCTTGTCACAAAAACTAACCATCCTCCGTAGACTTAATTGTCATCCTAAATAGGACGGAACTTAGAATCGGATGATTTGTCTAATATTGGCCAACTTCGACTTGTAAAGAATCTTCTATTTAAATTTGATATTGTTGTGTTCAGTGTAATTGCAGCTAAACAGGACGTAATGCGTTATCTTGACAACTGTCCTAGCATTCTCATGTCACATCCTACGTAAATTCGTGTACTTCTTTGACATTAATTCTGAAATCAAACAAAATGTGTACAGCTAAACACCAATGTGCTCTGTCCTAGAATAAGGGCCCACTGCTAACCCCAGTCACTGATTCTAGAGACGCTAATGCACTCACAGTGTGTTTTTGCTGATGTCTGACAAACGTGAAAAGGAGTGGAGTGTACAGAAACTTTAGCTTGGCTTGATGAATTACCCCAAAAAATAATCTCATATGACATTATGGAGTGAAAGTGAGCATAGTATGCGAGCTTTTTCATTTTTATATCCCCTATGTCTGACAGAATTCGCACTGCAAATAGAGACTTGTTTAGACACTTCAGCAGTTCTGTGGTGTGCTACCCCCAGTAGAATTTATTATCCAGCTGCAATCCCAAGAATTTAACACTGTCCACTTCTTCTATCTGCTTGTCATTATATGTTAGGCATATACTCGTGGGACACCCCTTACAAGTTGTGTACTGCATATAGTGTGTTTTTTCAAAGTTTAGTGACAAAGAATTGGCTAGGAACCAGCGATTAATGTCCACAAATATTTTATTAGCCGATCTTTCTAAGACTGCACTTGATTTGCTACTTATTGCAATGTTTGTAACATCGGCAAACAAAACAAACTTGGCATCTGGTAATGTTACTGATGAAAGGTCGTTGATGTACACAAGAAAAGCTCACACATGACACCGCACTGTGCATGAAGAAGTCCACCTGTCTTCTTAGGCACAGTCACAGGTTTTTTGCTGTGTGTTCTTTACAAAAAAAAATGTTAATAGTGATTCACAAAATCTTTGTTATAAATGTCAGCCGTATAATGGAATAACGAGTATAAAAATTTGTGACGCGCTGGGACTGGAACGCGCAAGTCCCATTTATCGCGATAGGTCACCGTACCAGGTGTGTGTGTATTTTCTTTAAACTCATTTTGATCGTTATTGTTCGTTGTATTTGTTCAGGGCAGACGTCCCATGCCACCCGTTCAAGTTCCTTGTATACAAATTTACTCAGTTTTTTTTAATTTTTTAATTTTTTTTATTACAGAGTGCAGCTGACTCTGACCGAACACGCTGAGCTACCGTGCCGGCACCACAGGCTATCCGAGAACGCTTCAGGGCCTCCCCCAAAATTCCTTATGTCGTCACAAATAGTCATTGTCGTCATTCCATGGTTGTTCATATTCGCAAATGCCAATACATTTAATGTATTTCATAACGGCTGCAGTCGCCGCAGTAACAGCCGCTTCAGACATGCATTCTGCACAGGCACTGCAATATCGTATAAACTGAAAACGTGGCGTTGTGGAGCTACGGCTATAAAACGGCAGCCCATCAGCGACGAGAGCACTTCAGCTAACTTGTACCAGCTGGTACCTGTTATGCAGAAGAGTGCAGTTACTGGTTACATTAGCAGAAGGTAATTGTTTCAGCTGTACAGTCAACGCTCCGTAAACTTAAAATCCATGTCCTTAGGCAGCTACGTTAGTTGCAAGTTTTCTGTAATACCTTCTGGGAAGCTGGACTGTTAAACCAATTACGCTAAAGGAATTATAACGTCATTAATTTCTTTAGATTATGAGTTGGACTGCAGAAACGAAATACAGTGAGATAGTCGACATGTAGTACTGCGAGACGCAATGTTTATTAATAATGCTGATGAACAGAGAATAGGAATGAACCATTGTTCTAACAGGCCACCGATTTCGCGCAAATTTATGGTAGCCTGTGTACAAGACTTGGCCAGAAATGAGAGTTACAGAACTGGGAGCTCCATATGGCGAAGCGTTTGGAGAGAATAGCGTTATTATCGCGGACTGGGGGAGTCATTTACGTACTAGGCAGCGGTTGGCGCAGCGGAAAAAGATTTTTTTTGGGAGTCGTGAATCTTCTGACTGGTTTGATGCGGCCCGCCACGAATTCCTCTCGTGTGCCAATCTCTTCGTCTCGGAGCAACACTTGCAACCTACATCCTCAATTATTTGCTGGATATATTCTAATCTTTGTCTACACTTTTTGCCCTCTACAGCTCCCTCTAGGATCATGGAAGTCACTTCCTGATGTCTTAACAGATGTCGTATCATCCTATCTCTTCTCCTTGTCAATGTTTTCCATGTATCCCTTTCCTCTCCGATTCTGTGCAGAAGCTCCTCATTCCTTATCAGTCCACCTAATTTTCAACATTCGTTTGTAACACCACATCTCAAATCCTTGGATTCTCTTCTGTTCCCGTTTTCCGATAGTCCACGTTTCGGTACCATACAAAGTTGTGCTCCAAATGTACATTCTCAGAAATTTCTTCCTCCAATTAAGGCCTATGTTTGGTACTAGTAGACTTCTCATGGCCAGGATACCCTTTTAGCCAGTACTAGTCTTCTATTGATGTCCCCCTTGCTCCGTCCGTCGTTGGCTATTTTGCTGCCTAGGTAGTAGAATTTCTTAACTTCATCTAAGTTTCTCTCTGTTCTCATTTCTGTTACTTCTCATTTTTTTCTTCTTTCTTCTATAAGGAGCTGTAGAGGGCAAAATGGTAGAAGACAGAAATTGCAATACATCCAGCAAATAACTGAGGATGTAGGCTGCAAGCTCTGAATGCGCACTTGCATCTGAGATCAACATTCAACAATATAAGTCCCTTTACCTTGAAACTAAGAAGTTAATTCTTGGGGATTATTTGGTTTGCAGATAATTTATCGAGACGATTATTACATACTTTTCTTTATTGCGATTACATTTCTTTTGTAAATTTGTTAATTATGGCTCATGAGATTTTAGTCAGTCCTTACAGAATTGACATTGCTTTACCGGTGATTGATTTTTCCCGTTTAACTGAAGTCCGTACTTTTCTGTAAGAATTTTGTTAACAATCGTTTCGACCTATTCCACAGAGTTTGGTTACATTGTAACATGATCACTTTTTCATAGATTTTTTTTTTTTTTTTTTTTTGCTGTCCTTTTATGGAGAATTCAATTTTCCACTTTTCACGGGATACAGACTACGTTTTGTCTTTAAACAGTTATTACAGTCAGTGTGTATTACAAAAGAGAAATCATTCAGTAACTATTACAAAAATTAAATTATCAGTTACCATTTGAAACAGTGTTTTGCAGGACTACCTGTAGAATGATGGTTTGTTGAATTTCTGGTGAACTGTCGAAGTGAACAGGAGGCTGGACAGCTCGCAGCACAGGCTGTATGTTGGTCGATGCCAGGACCCTCGAAGGCAGACAAGAGCTGGATAGTTAGGCCACGACGTCGAAGAACGTCGACAGGATACGGGACGGCCAGGTCAGGAATCTCATTATTCATGGGTACATGGAAGGCAATCGTTTTGCATTAACATTAAAATACAGATAATATAGCTTGATGTGTCAGGTGGAAAGATGTTCCATTAGTATGGATACTTTTACAACTATGCATAAATAATGTTAGTCATACTGTTTGTGCTGACGGTCTTCAGTTCCGGTATGATTTTTAAATATATCTGTCAGCGTTGTCGAATTATTTGAGATGCTGTTGTACACGTCATGCGACTGCTCAGTCCATCACATTCACTATTTATACTTCGTAATGTGCTTTACACTGACTATCATTCAATTATGAGCCCACTAAAACGCACTTGAGAAATGTTCTTATATCAATCATACATAAAGTTTGCAACGATTGGGAACTCTGCATGATCACGGGACTGACACCCCATTGCAACAATCCCCCTTAGTGCAGAACATTGTCGTCGACCAATATTTGCATTACGGCTGCAAAGACACATTCATTATTGGGTGGACGATGTTCACTCGCGGGTATATAGCTTCGTAGTCTGGAAGTACATCGGTTTCCGTTCAACACCAGAGTTCGTTCCTTCACACGATGCGGCACATGCTAACACGATTCGACACATCAGTTAGGTAAGGGTAAGCTTTACTGCGTGTGATCAGCACTACATTTATTGTCCTTCTCAACACACTAATACAGTCGTACTGTTCACTACACTTTGCATTGAAAGTTCACGCACTACGGCTTTCAATGAGAGTGTCTAATTGCGCTGACTTTGACATTCGGCTATATTCTGAATTATTTATTACATAAAGTTCTTATGTCAATGTGCTGTTAAATCTATGCGCTTTACATGAAGTCCGGAATAACGTCCTTTTGTGAGCCGTGTGTAACTCTTCATTACAATATACCTCGTTATACAACTTATTTGACGTAAAGTCACAAAAGTCATCAGTATTTTTACATGATGTACAATAAGACATTCTACTTATATTTCTCAATTCGTGGTGCGAAATTGTGTATGGTCTTGTTTTTCTATACTGTGTGGCCGTCCTTTACATAGGTGTATTAATTGCAAAGTGTTGACACCCAGCAAACGTTCATGAGTTAAAGGATCCCGCTGTTTAGGACCTTTGCAAATCTTTGTACCATAAACAGCAAAAAACCGATAAGGAGGGAAAGCCTAACATAACTAAGATGAAACCAGTGTATGAAGACATCGAACTCTGCCAAAAATTAAATGCACATAATTCAAATGCGAAACTTTTCAGAAGTTTGACTCGTGTCCTTTGCATCCCTAGCAGGGTATATGCACAGTCATCATTTATTCATCATTTATTTAAAACTTTTACTACTGCTAGTTACTGAACATTATCTCAGTAATTAGGTACATATTCTGCCGAAGTTCATCAAAATATGCCTTTACTAACTGCTTCCCTTCAGAGAGCATTTTTATTATTTCTGAGACATTTCTGTTCATGAGTTTGAGCTTCTATTTTACAGCACACAATTACATATCAGACAAATATACACAATAAATAAACAAGCAACATTATTTCTATTTAGAATGTCCAGAAAACTTAAATACTAAATACTCTTGGATTTCCTGCTGCCACACAGGGAGGTTACTCAACTAAAGTTCTTTAGAAATCATCATTCACTAAGAACAAAGTTGTTACTTTCTTGTTCACGTAAAACAATTCTGGTTTCTGACACTACCAGTAGTTTGTGCAGTTGAACGAAACATCTTATTACTTGCTGATCTATATAAAGAAACAGCAAAATATGTCTTCTTACTACAAAATAAGCCATCAAATGACATGGAAATCTCGTAGTCAAAGTACCGTATATGTCTTTTAGGTCCTGGTTAGGATACAATCCTCGTATTCTATTTGATTCAGGATATGCCAGCAACTAACTCTCTTCATGAGGAATAGTTATAATTATGTAAGGTGCAGTGTATCTAAATTGCCATTTCTTGCTTTTCAGTTGAGAAAAAGAAGGTTTAGGGTGTGACTTTAACAGAATTTGTCCCCGCCCTGGTACATCCATACTCCGCCTAGGTTTCTGTACCAAGGTTTTCAGGAAGTGTCCCTATAGGCATTATAATTTTGTTTATAGCCTTTGCAAATTCAAAATGGTTCGAATGGCTCTGAGCACTATGGGACTTAACATCTGAGGTCATGAGTCCCCTAGAACTTAGAACTATTTAAACCTAACCTAAGGACATCACACACATCCATGCCGGAGGCAGGATTCGAACCTGCGACCGTAGCAGTCTCGCGGTTCCTGACTGAAGCGCCTAGAACCGCACGGCCACCGCGGCCGGCTAGCCTTTGCACACAGCACCAATTATACGCTACTTCTGCGTTAGTCACTGGCAACAGTTGATTGCTACATTGCGCAAGAGATGTTCAATGATTCCCCAATCAAGTATCTTTCTAATTTCTTTACTTATTGCCTCTCTTTTGGTCCAAGGAATGAAACAGGTTGAACGGCAACAAGACATCGCGTCAGGGTTTACTTGCGTAAGATGCACGTAACTTTTGATTATACCGGGTTTTTCTGTGAATACCTGTATCTATATAGTAAGCTACTGAGTTCATTTCTTTGGCCATTAGTTAAATAAATATACATATTCTAAGATCTTGTCCTTTAATGCTACTTCTGAGTCCTGCATTTTGTTGGAAATAGTCGTATACTTAGTGTCCCCGGCTTGGGTATCCAAAAGGCTACCTGTATATGGCACTTCGATACCGACAAACATGACCTGTATCCTCTAACAAAACATAAAATTCTTGGTTTTCTTTGTAACTGCATCCAGAATTAATTCCTTACCATCAACTTTTACAAAACACTTGCCTTCAGAGAGGTTGATCTTTGTGTTGTAAGAATCCTGTCCCAATATACGACTGGCTGAAGAATTATCCGTTACCAGAATGTGCCCTTAAATGCTGTATTACCTGTAGCAATTTCCACCTACGCCTGCCAGCTGCAATTCTTTGACTTAACCCAAATAGTACTTGTCCCTCGACAGTTCTGAACTGGTAATATGGGAGGTGTAGCCTTGTCACATATTCTCATATATAGGCCGAGGGAAAGAGCATTACCTGATGCACCAGTGTCTGCAACTACTATGGTAGGTACTTTATCTACTGTAGCAGCAAAGGCAGTTGAACTAGTGTATCATTTTGTTCCTTACAGGTTAGTATCAGAGAATAACTTATCACATATTTTTCCGTCGTTGTAACTGCTTAAATTAGTTTATTCGCATTCATTGCCCCCTGTGCAATCCCTGACCACTATCTGAGGGCATGATTTGGTCAACTTTAGTTATTGAGTTACTAGTTATAGCATCATTATTTTCAGTTACTTCTGTTGGTCTAATCGGCTGGTTCTGTGTTTTACAGTTGGGGTTACTACTATTATTAATGTTATCCTAACCGGGTTGGGACTTTGGTGACTGGCATTCTGGGTCATGGAATCTTGTTGCCAGTTACTTTGCGGATTACCATGCCAACTACCTGGCCTATTATTATTATTGCTTCTATAACCTGGGTTTAATTAGTTATCACACCCCCTTTATTGTTATACGGTGGTCGGCTGTTACCGTCATTATATGGTTGCGCTAATCGAATCCCGATTAATATTAAGAAAGTCACTAAGTGACCGAAACCGATCGAGAAATTAAAGTTTTTATACGGAACTGATTGCCTATTATTTCATTACATTACGACTACAGTCCCCCCCATGAACCATGGACCTTGCCGATGGTGGGGAGGCTTGCGTGCCTCAGCGATACAGATAGCCGTACCGTAGGTGCAACCACAACGGAGGGGTATCTGTTGAGAGGCCAGACAAACGTGTGGTTCCTGAAGAGGGGCAGCAGCCTTTTCAGTAGTTGCAAGGGCAACAGTCTGGATGATTGACTGATCTGGCCTTGTAACAATAACCAAAACGGCCTTGCTGTGCTGGTACTGCGAACGGCTGAAAGCAAGGGGAAACTACAGCCGTAATTTTTCCCGAGGGCATGCAGCTTTACTGTATGATTACATGATGATGGCGTCCTCTTGGGTAAAATATTCCGGAGGTAAAATAGTCCCCCATTCGGATCTCCGGGCGGGGACTACTCAAGAGGATGTCGTTATCAGGAGAAAGAAAACTGGCGTTCTACGGATCGGAGCGTGGAATGTCAGATCCCTTAATCGGGCAGGTAGGTTAGAAAATTTAAAAAGGGAAATGGATAGGTTGAAGTTAGATATAGTGGGAATTAGTGAAGTTCGGTGGCAGGAGGAACAAGACTTCTGGTCAGGTGACTACAGGGTTATAAACACAAAATCAAATAGGGGTAATGCAGGAGTAGGTTTAATAATGAATAGGAAAATAGGAATGCGGGTAAGCTACTACAAACAGCATAGTGAACGCATTATTGTGGCCAAGATAGATACGAAGCCCACACCTACTACAGTAGTACAAGTTTATATGCCAACTCGCTCTGCAGATGACGAAGAAATTGAAGAAATGTATGATGAAATAAAAGAAATTATTCAGATTGTGAAGGGAGACGAAAATTTAATAGTCATGGGTGACTGGAATTCGAGTGTAGGAAAAGGGAGAGAAGGAAACATAGTAGGTGAATATGGATTGGGGGACAGAAATGAAAGAGGAAGCCGCCTGGTAGAATTTTGCACAGAGCACAACATAATCATAACTAACACTTGGTTTAAGAATCATGAAAGAAGGTTGTATACATGGAAGAACCCTGGAGATACTAAAAGGTATCAGATAGATTATATAATGGTAAGACAGAGATTTAGGAACCAGGTTTTAAATTGTAAGACATTTCCAGGGGCAGATGTGGACTCTGACCACAATCTATTGGTTATGACCTGTAGATTAAAACTGAAGAAACTGCAAAAAGGTGGGAATTTAAGGAGATGGGACCTGGATAAACTGAAAGAACCAGAGGTTGTACAGAGATTCAGGGAGAGCATAAGGGAGCAATTGACAGGAATAGGGGAAATAAATACAGTAGAAGAAGAATGGGTAGCTTTGAGGGATGAAGTAGTGAAGGCAGCAGAGGATCAAGTAGGTAAAAAGACGAGGGCTAGTAGAAATCCTTGGGTAACAGAAGAAATATTGAATTTAATTGATGAAAGGAGAAAATATAAAAATGCGGTAAGTGAAACAGGCAAAAAGGAATACAAACGTCTCAAAAACGAGATCGACAGGAAGTGCAAAATGGCTAAACAGGGATGGCTAGAGGACAAATGTAAGGATGTAGCGGCCTATCTCACTAGGGGTAAGATAGATACCGCCTACAGGAAAATTAAAGAGACCTTTGGAGATAAGAGAACGACTTGTATGAATATCAAGAGCTCAGATGGAAACCCAGTTCTAAGCAAAGAAGGGAAAGCAGAAAGGTGGAAGGAGTATATAGAGGGTCTATACAAGGGCGATGTACTTGAGGACAATATTATGGAAATGGAAGAGGATGTAGATGAAGATGAAATGGGAGATACGATACTGCGTGAAGAGTTTGACAGAGCACTGAAAGACCTGAGTCGAAACAAGGCCCCCGGAGTAGACAATATTCCATTGGAACTACTGACGGCCGTGGGAGAGCCAGTCCTGACAAAACTCTACCATCTGGTGAGCAAGATGTATGAAACAGGCGAAATACCCTCAGACTTCAAGAAGAATATAATAATTCCAATCCCAAAGAAAGCAGGTGTTGACAGATGTGAAAATTACCGAACAATCAGTTTAATAAGCCACAGCTGCAAAATACTAACACGAATTCTTTACAGACGACTGGAAAAACTAGTAGAAGCCAACCTCGGGGAAGATCAGTTTGGATTCCGTAGAAACACTGGAACACGTGAGGCAATACTGACCTTACGACTTATCTTAGAAGAAAGATTAAGGAAAGGCAAACCTACGTTTCTAGCATTTGTAGACTTAGAGAAAGCTTTTGACAATGTTGACTGGAATACTCTCTTTCAAATTCTGAAGGTGGCAGGGGTAAAATACAGGGAGCGAAAGGCTATTTACAATTTGTACAGAAACCAGATGGCAGTTATAAGAGTCGAGGGACATGAAAGGGAAGCAGTGGTTGGGAAGGGAGTAAGACAGGGTTGTAGCCTCTCCCCGATGTTGTTCAATCTGTATATTGAGCAAGCAGTAAAGGAAACAAAAGAAAAATTCGGGGTAGGTATTAAAATTCATGGAGAAGAAATAAAAACTTTGAGGTTCGCCGATGACATTGTAATTCTGTCAGAGACAGCAAAGGACTTGGAAGAGCAGTTGAATGGAATGGACAGTGTCTTGAAAGGAGGGTATAAGATGAACATCAACAAAAGCAAAACAAGGATAATGGAATGTAGTCTAATTAAGTCGGGTGATGCTGAGGGAATTAGATTAGGAAATGAGGCACTTAAAGTAGTAAAGGAGTTTTGCTATTTGGGGAGCAAAATAACTGATGATGGTCGAAGTAGAGAGGATATAAAATGTAGGCTGGCAATGGCAAGGAAAGCGTTTCTGAAGAAGAGAAATTTGTTAACATCCAGTATTGATTTAAGTGTCAGGAAGTCATTTCTGAAAGTATTTGTATGGAGTGTAGCCATGTATGGAAGTGAAACATGGGCGATAAATAGTTTGGACAAGAAGAGAATAGAAGCTTTCGAAATGTGGTGCTACAGAAGAATGCTGAAGATTAGATGGGTAGATCACATAACTAATGAGGAAGTATTGAATAGGATTGGAGAGAAGAGAAGTTTGTGGCACAACTTGACCAGAAGAAGGGATCGGTTGGTAGGACATGTTCTGAGGCATCAAGGGATCACCAATTTAGTATTGGAGGGCAGCGTGGAGGGTAAAAATCGTAGAGGGAGACCAAGAGATGAATACACTAAGCAGATTCAGAAGGATGTAGGTTGCAATAGGTACTGGGAGATGAAAAAGCTTGCACAGGATAGAGTAGCATGGAGAGCTGCATCAAACCAGTCTCAGGACTGAAGACCACAACAACAACGACTACAGTTGCTGAAGATGGACAAGATGGAAAGAGTACATTGGAGGACTCTATGAGGCGTGATAGAAGAAGAAATAGGAGTTAACTGGGTTGGTGGGTTGTTTTGGGGGAAGAGACCAAACTGCGAGGTCATGGGTCTCATCGGATTAGGGAAGGACGGGGAAGGAAGTCGGCCGTGCCCTTTCAAAGGAACCATCAGTTAGCTGGGAAGAGGTAAGGGATACAGTATTAGAATCAGAATTTAAAAGAGCATTGGAAGACGTAAGATCGAATTAGGCAGAAGGGATGGATAAAATTTCTCAGAATTTCTAAAATCATTGGGGGAAATGACAACCAAACATATAATTCCGAAGATTGCGAGAGCTGACAAGTGGGAGAATTATCGCTCAGTCGACTTAACAGCTCCTGGACAATAGAACAGAATAGTATGTATGAAGAATGAAAAGAAAATTAGTATCTGTTAGATAACGACCAGTTTAGCTGTACGAAAGGTAAAGATACCAGAGCGGCATTTTTGACTTTGCGATTGGTAATGGAAGTAAGACTGAAGGAAAATTAAGACTCATTCATAGAATTTGTCAATCCAGAAAAAGCATTCGACAGTGTCAAATGATGCGAGGTGTTCTAAATTCTGGGGAAAATAGGAGTAAACCATAGGGAAAACGGGTAATATGCAATTTGTACGAGAGCCAAGAAGAAAAAATGAGGGTGGACGAATAATAACGAAGAGCCCGGATTAAAAATAGTTTAAGACAGGGATGTAGTCTTGAGCCCCTAGTGTTCAATCTATACATAGAAGAAGCAATGACGGAACTAAAACAAAGGTTTAAGAGTGGAATAAAAATTTAAAGTGAAAGGATATCAATGATAAGACATCGCTAATCTCAGTGAAAGTGAAGAAGTAACAGTGTAATGAGGACAGAATACGGACTGAGAGTAAATTGAAGAAAAACGAAACTAATGAGAAGTAGCAGAAATGAGAAAAGCGGGAGAATTTACATGAGGACTGGTGATCACAAAGCAGCAAAATAACCCATAATGGATGAAACAAGGAAAATATATTAAGCTGACTGTACTCACAAAAAGGGTTTTCTTGGCCAAGAGAAACCTACTGATATCAAACATATACCTTAATTTGAGGAAGAAACTTCTGAGAATGTGCGTTCGGAGCATAGCATTGTAGGATAGTGAAACTTTGACTGTGAGGAAACCGGAGCAGAAGAGGAGCGAAGATCTTGAGATGTGGTGCTACAGACGAATGTTGAAAATTAGGTGGACTGATGCAATGAGGAGATTCTTCGTAGAATCGGCGAATGATGGAAAAGACAAGAAGAAGGGAGAAGATGACAAGGTATCTGTTACGACATCAGGGAACAACTTCCATGGTACTAGAGGCAGACGGAATACACCCAGAAAATAATTGAGAACGTAGGTTCCAGGTGCTACTCTGAGATGAAGAGATTGTAACAGGAGAGGAATTCGTGGTGAGCTGCATCAAACCGTTCAAAAGTCTGATGGCTCAAAAAAGAAAAAAAAAGTCTGTTGTTACTGTTTATAAGTTTGCGTTTGATCTAGTGAGCTGAGCACAATGTTCCTTTGCCAAACGCTCGAAATTCTCTCATTTGCAGTTGGATGTTACTACTAATTTGCACTAAGCTTTTGTGAAGCAGATAAAATTTTAATTCATTTTACATGTCTGTTCCTTCACTAGGTGGAACAAATTTTCCATCAGGTTTTGTTGTATACGGGTATTGATCTGTACCGCTTGCTCTATTGGAAGTTAAATAATATAATCTTTTAATATTGAAGCTAAAACCTTATATAGTTCAGCGAGTGGACCAGATAGTGGATACAATAAGTCGACTTCTTTTTACGAGTTCCGCCAGTAATTCAAGATTACTCGCGGCAGAACTCGTCCTTGCAATCTCTCGATCCCGATTTTCTGCTCTTATGCATTTAATTCCCGGTCGCATTTATCTACCTCTTCCGTATTTGTGTTCATTTTCCCACTTTCCCCATTTCCATTAATTATGATTAAATGCTTCACTTAACCTCACTACAAAGTCTTTAACAAAATGAATAACATTTTATGTCAGTAATATTAAAAGAAGTAAATCTAGCAACGACTCAATATGATGTTTTGGCGGGAACAAAACTCTGCCATCTTGTGGCGCGTAACAGTAATATACAAATCCTGATAGTTAAAAATTTACACTCTTTCTCAAAATTGACAAGAAAAATATAGGACAATGTTCATTCACGTCTAAATCTCTGATTTTGGAGCATAAAGATTTTCGTCTTGATCGACGGTTTCCTTAGGATTGCGGGGAAGCTTCCGTATTTAACGATTTGACTTTTACTATACAAAATTAACTTTTATTTTGATTTGAACTGAAGAAGTTCCTTAAATCACATAGCCGTGTTGTAAGAAATTTATTTTAATTTTTAATTTTATTTATTTATTTTTTACTGCGCATTCGATCTACACACGAAATTAAGACTCGCGTTAAATCATTCAGTTCAGCGACAGAAGAAGTGGTGTATATCAAGAGATGTCAGTCCAAGTGATCTAGATCCAAGCAATCGAGAGAGTTATATTTTACATTGGAACACTGTATTTATAATTGTTTGATTGACAGTAATACCTTTCTTTTTTAAAACTAAGATTCTTACAATGCTACATGTCACTACATTTCACAAACGACAAATTGACAGTAAATTAAATAGTACTTTTACTATGCGTCCTTGACACTGCCCTTATTTAGCTATTCATCTGGATAAAAGGGAGAAAGTCTTTAAGTGCCACTGTGACCCCACAAACAGGCGAAGCAATAATTTTGTCGTCATCTTGTAGACGTTACAAACGCCACATTTTTACAATTAGACCCACGTGGCTATTTTCAAGTTTCTACAGAAAGACTTACTTTATTTACATTGATAAAATATTCGCTCTCGTTGCGTAGTTTGTTAGCGTATCACGCGTACGCATTATTTCGTCACATATTGACGAGGACAGGTGGTGATATTCAGTGGGATATATCTTTATGCAAACTTCTCGGGATGTGATTTCTTTGTTTCCCTCGATGAAATAAGAGAAGTTTTGAAGACTTTTGATCAAATACTTGAAGATAAAAATCAGGCATCGCGGAATTTGCAATAGAGGGCTGCGTTTGGGAGGGGGATCGCGTTAACACCCCTCAATGGCAGTCTTTCTTTATTTTGAACAATTTCGTCGTACAGTTCTGCATTTGTTTGTCTTCCCCATGAGTCAGTTAAAAGAATAAATTTGTTCTCCTGCGCGTAGGCTTCATTACGTTAGTCAAAAAAATTTCGATAAGGTCTTGTCATTTTCCCAGATTTTGACGATGTAAGTATGACGTTCCTATGTTTTGCTACGTAATCATCTACCGTTTCTCGAATCCTCTGTGCAAGAGAGTAAGTACTTTCATATAGGTATACGTAGACGGTTGGCAATAATTTCCCACAAAGGGTTACAGCATATTGCGCTGTATGCGAGTGGGTTACATTATTTTTATTTCGATTTATTTGCGGTATAAGTAACGAAAAATTGAAAGTAAAAATACCGAAAAAAATAAGCCTTCATAGGGACTCGATCCCACGACCTTTGGGTTACCGGTCTGCAGTCTTACGGTTGCACCAAGCGCTGCCTAAAAGCTACTCTAATATAAATGGCTCATGCCACGCCCGACCCGCACGAAGAATTCTGTTTGTTCTAAAAGCTTGGCCATCTGGTGATACCACTTTACTCTCCCTCATTTTTGGTTATGCCCAGCAAATACCATAAATGCGGACGAAATCGGTGATCACGAGTAGGCGTGGTCCCCTTGTAAGACACAGAAATTGTACTTTCAGCACACTCTTCTTTCTCAAATCATGTGTTTTACAGCAAATGCTCGCGACATTGCTACAAATTTAACATAGTCTAAGATATGCAGCAGCAGCTTAATCGGACAAAACCGCATTGTCAGACACAGGCAAACGCATTGGTTTCAAAGAGCAACTTCCGCTCGCTTGTCGCTGATTGCCTGGCATTCCTGCGGGAGCACTGCTGTATGGTGTTCGCTCCCCATGCTCACACATGCGAGGTAGACGATGTGAGCGGCCACCGGCCCCAGACCCGGCTATGCGCCTGCGCGTAACGGTGCTGGAGCGCGCCCCAGTCACGTCACGCCCCGAGGGGCCCGATTTGCAAGCGTCCTACCCCATTGTGGCAGCCGCCTTATCACGCTTAAATGTTGCCACTGAACGGACAGCCGCTCTAAAAACTGATCGCCGCGTCTAATTCGAAACGCCCGCGTCCCGAATGACGCTCCAACGGGGCCGTGTACGCCGCTGAGGCATTACCGTCTAAGTGGCATAACGCCGTTTATTTCTCCCCTCTAGACAAGCGGGGTCGCTAACAGTTCTCGGTACGGAAGCTCCAATTCGTTTCTTGCACCGAGCCTCACTGTGGAACTAGAGGAGCGTTTTGCTATTGCTGGCACGTATCGTCGAAACAATCGCTACAAAAATAAACGGAGCAGTCACGTGCTGCGAAGGCAGTCTAGTGCGTTGTAGGTAAGTGAGATACTATGAATGTACGAGGTTAATCCCAAAAATAAGGTTTCCTGTTTTTTTTATAAGTACATAGACAGCAACAATGAATAAGCAATAAGGAATAGCACAGTAGGCAGTACAGTTCAAGAGGAATGGACATCTCTAAATGGTTCAAATGGCTCTGAGCACTATGGGACTCAACTGCTGAGGTCATTAGTCCCCTAGAACTTAGAACTAGTTAAACCTAACTAACCTAAGGACATCACAAACATCCATGCCCGAGGCAGGATTCGAACCTGCGACCGTAGCGGTCTTGCGGTTCCAGACTGCAGCGCCTTTAACCGCACGGCCACTTCGGCCGGCTGGACATCTCTAAAAAGGGCCATCACAGAAGTTGGGAAGGAAAACATAGGTACAAAGAAGGTAGCTGCGAAAAAACCATGGGTAACAGAAGAAATACGTCAGTTGATTGATGAAAGGAGGAAGTACAAACATGTTCCGGGAAAATCAGGAATACAGAAATACAAGTCGCTGAGGAATGAAATAAATAGGCAGTGCAGGGTAGCTAAGACGAAATGGCTGCAGGAAAAATGTGAAGACATCGAAAAAGATATGATTGCCGGAAGGACAGACTCAGCATACAGGAAAGTCAAAACAACCTTTGGTGACATTAAAAGCAACGGTGGTAACATTAAGAGTGCAACGGGAATTCCACTGTTAAATGCAGAGGAGAGAGCAGATAGGTGGAAAGAATACATTGAAAGCCTCTATGAGGGTGAAGATTTGTCTGATGTGATAGAAGAGGAAACCGGAGTCGATTTAGAAGAGATAGGGGATCCAGTATTAGAATCGGAATTTAAAAGAGCTTTGGAGGACTTACGGTCAAATAAGGCAGAAGGGATAGATAACATTCCATCAGAATTTCTCAAATCATTGGGGGAAGTGGCAACAAAACGACTATTCACGTTGGTGTGTAGAATATATATGAGTCTGGCGATATGCCACCTGACTTTCGGAAAAGCATCATCCACACAATTTCGAAGACGGCAAGAGCTGGCAAGTGCGAGAATTATCGCACAATCAGCTTAACAGCTCATGCATCGAAGCTGCTTACAAGAATAATATACAGAAGAATGGAAAAGAAAATTGAGAATGCGCTAGGTGACGATCAGTTTGGCTTTAGGAAAAGTAAAGGGACGAGAGAGGCAATTCTGACGTTACGCCTAATAATGGAAGCAAGGCTAAAGAAAAATCAAGACACTTTCATAGGATTTGTCGACCTGGAAAAAGCGTTCGACAATATAAAATGGTGCAAGCTGTTCGAGATTCTGAAAAAAAGTAGGGGTAGACTATAGGGAGAGACGGATCGTATACAATATGTACAACAACCAAGAGGGAATAATAAGAGTGGACGATCAAGAACGAAGTGCTCGTATTAAGAAGGGTGTAAGACAAGGCTGTAGCCTTTCGCCCCTACTCTTCAATCTGTACATCGAGGAAGCAATGATGGAAATAAAAGAAAGGTTCAGGAGTGTAATTAAAATACAAGGTGAAAGGATATCAATGATACGATTCGCTGATGACATTGCTATCCTGAGTGAAAGTGAAGAAGAATTAAATGATCTTCTGAACGGAATGAACAGTCTAATGAGTACACAGTACGGTTTGAGAGTAAATCGGAGAAAGACGAAGGTAATAAGAAGTAGTAGAAATGAGAACAGCGAGAAACTTAACATCAGGATTGATGGTCACGAAGTCAATGAAGTTAAGGAATTCTGCTACCTAGGCAGTAAAATAACCAATGACGGACGGACCAAAGAGGACATCAAAAGCAGACTCGCTATGGCAAAAAAGGCATTTCTGGCCAAGAGAAGTCTACTAATATCAAATACCGGCCTTAATTTGAGGAAGAAATTTCTGAGGATGTACATTGGAGTACAGCATTGTATGGTAGTGAAACATGGACTGTGGGAAAACCAGAACAGGAGAGGATCGAAGCATTTGAAATAGATGAATGTTGAAAATTAGGTGGACTGATAAGGTAAGGAATGAGGAGGTTCTACGCAGAATCGGAGAGGAAAAGAATATGTGGAAAACACTGATAAGGAGAAGGGACAGGATGATAGGACATCTGCTAAGACATGAGGGAATGACTTCCATGGTACTAGAGGGAGCTGTAGAGGGCAAAAACTGTAGAGGAAGACAGAGATTGGAATACATCAAGCAAATAATTGAGGACGTAGGTTGCAAGTGCTACTCTGAGATGAAGAGGTTAGCACAGGAAAGGAATTCGTGGCGGGCCGCATCAAACCAGTCAGTAGACTGATAACAAAAAAAAAAAAAAAAAAAAAAAAGGACCTGTTTATTTCTACAATGGTGTACATCAGTTTACAGCTTGAAATTTAGCTATTTTTTCACATAATCACCATTTCAGTCGATGCATTTTTGTAGACGCTGTGGCAGTTTTTGTATGCTCATGTCATACCAGTTCGCCGCCATGCTGTTCAGAAAGTTATGAACCTCTTCTTTAACCTCGTCGTCGAAGCTGAATCGCTGGGACCACAATTAACGATGACAGGTACTGTGAGACTCTGAAAAAACTCAAACGGGCATTTCAGAACCGGAGAAGAGGAATGTCGAACAAGGGCGTACACATTCTCCATGACAACGCTCGCCCACATATCGCTCGACAAACCGTTGCTCTCCTGCAACAGTTTCAGTGGAACATAATCAGCCACCTACTCTATAGTCCTAACTTGGCGCCCAGTGACTATCACCTGTTCCCTCGGTCAAAAGAAAATTTGGCCGGAAAGCGATTCAGCTCCGACGACGAGGTGAAAGAAGAGGTTCATAACTTTCTGAACAGCATGGCGGCGAGCTGGTATGACATGGTCATACAAAAACTGTCACAGCGTCTACAGAATGCTTCGACATAAATTGTGATATGTCGAAAAATAGCTAAATGTTCAAGCTGTAAATTGACGTAAACCATTGTAGAAATAAAGAGGTCTTTGTACTTATAAAAAAATACCCTCGTATATGATGGAGAAAAAGAAACAGTTTTTTTTCCGTAAATGATTGTACAAAGTCTGCCTACTGCCTCATCAATGAAGCCAAAGGCATAGCCTACAATAATAAAACCAAATTAAAATGAATGAATGTAAAATGAACCGCAAGACAGCTGTAATTGATGATTTATTTATTGTCACGGCCGTTTTCACTGCGTTAGAGCAGCGTCCTTAAGTGGAAACACTGTCACATGAGCCCGCCAAGACGCACCCCCAACGTTCGTCGTCAGAAGTCAAACCCCTGAAGAGGGGAAGTCGACAAAATAAATAAAACAGGATACTGGGACGAATAGTGCGGTGGCGCACCTGTGGCAATTGCAAGGGTGCTGTTAATCTCTCGTGTAAACACGCAACAATGATGAATGGAAGAATTTAACAGCGAAGGTCTGAACTGTAGCCCTGAACTTCAATTGCTGTAAGACTTAAATAATCTACACTCTACATAGCGAAAAGAAAATAATACCAGTTAGTACTCGTCTTGAGGTTGGAGCTCACACGTTTGCCTGTATTCGCTTACAAATAAGTTTGTTCTTTGGTGGTATTCGCTTACAAATAAGTTTGTTCTTTGGTGGCTACGGCCTCGAGCAAACAGTTTTTTCTTATTCAGTGTTGTTACAGCATCGTCAGTGGTAATTTTATTTGCTTTATACCAAATAGCAGGAAAATTACTTTTTACTCTCTTCGAATTTCAGACTTCAGTAAAGTATTAAAATATCTGAAAACAGAAAAACTCTTATAAACCTTGCTAACACGTGCTGTGGCTTCTCTAGTTTGCAATATTAACACTCCCAGTCGTAAATTTTTGATGTAAAAATATTTTCTATATTTTCTCTGTTGTTGCAGACGATAAACGGTGTAAGAAATACAGCTATAACGCAAAGTACATTAAGTCACAGAAATAAAATCTTGTGTTAAAGAGGTACATACGTTTGTTTCTGTTTTCGTATTTGTGAATACTCCACTGAAGAAGTGAAGTATGTGCTCATAGAAAAAAGCAATTTTTCCTGTTTTTTAACAGAAATAAAATTAAAGAAATCACTGTTTGTACTGCTACTTCTCACACCTGTATAGGATATAAGAAAAAATTGTGTTTGCTCGAGGTTCAAATGATTCAAATGGCTCTGAGAACTATGCGACTTAACTTCTGAGGTCATCAGTGGCCTAGATCTTAGAACTAATTGAACCTAACTAACCTAAGGACATCACACACATCCATGCCCGAGGCAGGATTAGAACCTGCGACGGTAGCGGTCGTTCGGCTCCAGACTGTAGCGCCACTCCGGCTGGCTTTTGCTCAAGGCAGAATCTATTCTAAAGAAGTATAAAGCAAGAATAAAGCATAAAATCAGTTAAGATTTTGTGTATGTGGCAGATGAAGGAAGGAAGATTAAGGAACATGAAGCTCTCTGAGCTTATGGTTCCTTCACAATGACTTCGTCTTAAGCACGATGATAAACCCTGAAGTCGCCGTCAAACCGGATGAGCTGTCGTGGGGCTCTACGGCTTTTGTTCCGCCACCTCCTGCTACAACACTTTCAGACGCCATTTCGTCACGTGAAACACAACATGAGTCCCGCGGTATTTTGGCAACGTGCCATATACAGTTGAACCAATAAGCAGCAAAGTTCTGTTTCACTAGCAGAACTCATAAGCAGAACTAGCAAGAGGCTCAAATGGTTCAAATGGCTCTGAGCACTATGGGACTTAGCTGCTAAGGTCATCAGTCCCCTAGAATCTAGAACTACTTAAACCTAACTAACCTAAGGACATCACACACATCCATGCCCGAGGCAGGATTCGAACCTGCGACCGTAGCGGCCGCGCGGTTCCAGACTGTAGCGCCTTTAACCGCTTGGCCACCACGGCCGGCTACTAGCGAGAGGCCACTGTGTTTGTAGTGTTCAGTTGAATCCCATGTTTGGTGGGTTGTATGTAACGACTTACATCCTACGAATATAAGCTGCTGGCTCCAGTACATTGAATCTCGCCGGCCTGTGTGGCCGTGCGGTTCTAAGCACTTCAGTTTGGAACCGCGTGACCGCTACGGTCGCAGGTTCGAATCCTGCCTCGGGCATGGATGTGTGTGATGTTCTTAGGTTAGTTAGGTTTAAGTAGTTCTAAGTTCTAGGCGACTGATGACCTCAGAACTTAAGTCCCATAGTGCTCAGAACCAACCACGTTGATTCTCTCGAGAACGCGTCGTTATTGGTAGTATTTGTAAGTGACAGGAAACGCCAAACTGGTGGTTAAGGATTTTTCGTATCTAGTTATTTTCTTGTTGAAATCCGCGTGTTACAAAAGTATACAGGTTTAAGGCAACAGGGCGTTGAAGACCCTTAAAAAAACGTATTATACTTGGCATGATTTATTAGAATTAGATGTCAATTAATAACATATCGGCGGCTAAAGCCTTCTGAAGGCAATAACATACAACTCATGGCCACACATACTGCTACTGAAGCCCTTGTAGTTGGTAGTGGCTCTATGTTACGAAATTGTGGGTAGCGGTTTTGCGTCCCGCTGAACCCAGATTTTCTTTTTTTTTTCACCTTTGTGTTTTCTAAAGGACTGTGAGACTCTCTTATTAAAGTAATAGAAATAATTCCTGTAATATTTGATGTTACGTAAATAAAAGCGCTCTCCGTTAGCAGTGAATTTGTTCGATTTTGTGAACTTTTATAAGCTGATATCCTTACTGACTGAACTAGTATCTCTCACATTTGTCTTATTACAAGTTCATGGATTTTGAAGTTTTTAGTTTCGTGTACGGTAGACGGTGCAACATGACAAGCATATGGACAAGAGAGGAAATGTAGATTTCAATAGAGATAACATGGGAGTTTTACGCGCGATCACTTTCGTAAGTGTGGTTTGCAAGCCATATAAAACGGACAACTGCCGCTGCAGCGCGCTGAGAGCTAAAGTGACATCAGTCAGCACGTCCCGTTTGGCACTGCCGCCGAGTGTCGTGACGCTGGATTTTCCATCCGCGTCAACATCAACGTTAGGTATCTGGTCCCGTATGACGACGGCTTATCTCTGCTCTCATCCACATGTTAGGAGTGGTGCATCAGTAATCAGTACTGTAAGTCTGCAACTCATTCCTGTGTTGTAAGAAACGAAACGCTAACAAGGAAGCCCTTGAGTATGAGGTAGCAAGTTCAGTCTTTAGTAAGGTTCATTTGAAAGTGTTTTGCTAACAGTTATGACAGGGAAAATGTTACCTGCTAATGAATCACCATTTGCATCAGGAGGGTGACAGAAAATGTGTCCGGGAGATGCAGAGATCAACCTTCTACGGAATGTATGTATTACACTTCACGAAATGGACATCGTCGACATTCAAGAAATGTTAAAAAACAAACTTGCACCATGAACACCAAATGAAGAATGGCGCACCACAGTTATCACAAAGAATCGCACCATCTAGATCGAAGGCGAACTCCGTGGGAGTTACAAACCACGCTGGACGATCAGCTAGGTATACACTCCTAAAGAAAGCACATAGGATTATATTGGTGTAACGGGGTGATGAAAACTGATGGCATGCGATGGCATGCAACGGAATGCGAAACAATCTCTGGCTATTCTTTAAGGCATAGCTGCAGATAGTGCGATAGTGTGTTTTATAGGCACGGAAGAAAACAAACATCCAGAAGCAGAATTTATCTGGTGGTTACAGGTGCTACGAATTGCAATGTCGCACCCTTTTCAGGAAAAATAGTTTGGCCTGAAGAAGTATGATTTTTATACACAGGCCAGGAATCAAGCAAAAGCAAGTTATCTTGACCACCTATTGGCCAAAAGCAGTGCTCATACGACAGCTGTTCTCATACGCCCATTTTTCCACTCTAGCTTGCTGTGACGTAAATATTCCTTGCCGCGTGGAGTGGCCGCGCGGTTAGAGGCGCCATCTAACTGATTACGTGGCCTCTCCAGCCGGAGGTTGGAGTCCTCCCTCGGGCATGGGTGTGTGTGTTGTTCTTAGCATAAGTTAGTTTAGGAAGTGTGTAAGATAGGGACCAATGACCTCAGCAGTTTGCTCCCATGGGAATTCACACACATTTTAACGTTTTTGAAATATTCCTTACTGCCCTTGCAAGGTCATACAAACGAGAAAGAAGCGTAGGGGGCAAAGCACCTCCAAGTTAAGGCAATGATGTTAGTTGATCTTGATACAACTCTCTTGGTACATCAAACTTTTTCTTTTCCTATGCATTTCCTCTTCAAATCCCGGTTGGTCACAGTGGGAAACATGTTCCTTAGTCAACTACGGGGTAAATTTGTTAGTCCCATCTTCGAATTTTCGGGCCTATTCTGCATTTTGTCGTGCATCGTCAAGTTGACGCTTTGTTTGAACTTTCGGTATCTTACGTCATTCAATTCTCTAGCAGTGCTTGAGGTTATGGAATCATCCATTACTTCCCTTGAAATAAATGTAATCTATGTCGCGCACAGTTTGAGGCTACCTCATGCACATCCAGTATACTGCATCGAGCATCCTTGAAACGCACAAACATCAGTTTTTGTAACAAGTGCGCCTTGCCTTCCGTGAATATCCTTAGTTTCTCTTCTGCTCTACATATTCATATTGCTGTGAACTTATTCGAAATATGTTCATAATTGTTTTCTTACTATGTTGCGGATGATCTGCCATGAATGTAATTACGTTTAGTACTCGATTCTTGGACAATGATTCTCCTTTCTTATGTTTTACTTGAGACAGGACTTGTGGCTCCCTGTCCGACAAGGATGATGAACTACATGGCTCGATACCTGTTTCTACATCACTTTCACTTGTGGAGCACGATCGTCATCACCGTACTTCTCATGAACATTGTCCGCACAGTCAAGCGTGTACGGTACCACACATTCCACTGACGCATATTGCAGAAAAGCTAATATTTCATCTGTCACTCCTTTCGCACTCTGCGAAACTTGTTGGGTTCCTTTCGAGGAAATGTCAACTTCGGTAACTGTTGGTGTATATGTAATGCAATGTTTGTTTTGTTTATTGTTGCCATTGCTCAGTTTTGTATCAACACCACTAGCACTGTAGCATTGTTGTGAGTTACTCGTCGACTGCCCGCATCTCGTGGTCGTGCGGTAGCGTTCTCGCTTCCCACGCCCGGGTTCCCGGGTTCGATTCCCGGCGGGGTCAGGGATTTTCTCTGCCTCGTGATGGCTGGGTGTTGTGTGCTGTCCTTAGGTTAGTTAGGTTTAAGTAGTTCTAAGTTCTAGGGGACTGATGACCATAGATGTTAAGTCCCATAGTGCTCAGAGCCATTTTTACTCGTCGACTAAGCAGTCCAACTACGCTCCTTAGCCTCATGCTGTGCTCACCGTTGGATACCTCTAGTCCCATCCTCTGCTGCCATAAGCAGCCAATACTGTGGTTGCATGGCAGACAATACGTGGGGTGTCGAATGCTGTAAACGTCATTGGCCTTTTGCGAACTCGCATTCAACGGGTCCTTGTATGTAAGAAAATGAAACACCTACAGCCGTCCTTGTGATGTCATTTATTGTACAACTACCAGTTTCGGAGCTTCAGCGCACCATCTTCAGGCCTTAGCTGATGCTGAGGGAGGATAACACCGTCTGTATACCCTATGCATCATTTAGTAGTAGATGGTTGGAGAGACAACATCGCGGTCACAGGTAGTCTGCGAAAATAAGTTATAGACGCTGGCCACTGATGTATCGTGTATACGGTTGGTGTTAAAGTCTTCAGCATCAACTAAGGCCTGAAGATGGAAGCGCCGAAACTGGTAGCCATACAATAAATGACAACATAAGGGAGTCTGTAGGTGTTTCATTTCTTACATAAGTGGACTGCCGAGGTCCCCCACGCCTCCGATCGCAAGGATGGACATACGAAACAAGAAGTTCCTTGTCAACATCTACAACAAGCTAAATATGTCAAATACACAGCAAACGAACAAAAAATTGTAAGACTAAGCAGAACAGAGATTTTTTTTTAAATGTGAAAAACGTCGTATTTTTATAGAAAAGAGCTGCTGATAAATCAGTCTCTACTCACAAGCGGTTTCAGTCTTCAGATCATGATCATTATGTTTCCAGCGTACATCACTGCCGACTGTATATGAAGATTAACAGTGATGGTGCGTTTTATAATCGACTATGTAATGCATTTTACTTTTGATGCCGGTTATGTAGGAGAGTGTTATTACTATTATTATTATTTTTTTGGATGGCGCATTACATTTGGCATGCAAACTGTTAAAAATTACCTTAAGATGTTATATGTTGATAATCTGAAGTTTGAAACCAGCTGTGAATAAAAACTTACTTCATGGTGGATGAAATATATAAGTTTTTCAAATTCTTATAAGCTGTACCGCTCCACTTTCACTCACAAAATGTGTAATATAAGTAAATGCTATGTGGTTGCATCTAAGAATTGCACCTAATGGGCACGTAAATTACATTAAATTTAATAGGTTAGGAGAAGGAACTAGGCATGATATCCTGACGCTTTTCAATTCCCACCACGTACATTAATGGTTTGTGGTGGGTCGCAGGAAGGTCATTCTGTAAGGGCCATGTAGATGTATGACAGTGTATTCACGTTCCTCCGTATTTTGAGTGAAAGAACGATGGGAGTTCGCTAATTACCACATTTGTGAACTATGTGTTAATATTCTAACAAGGAGACGGGCGGAGTCACTGGGAACTCACAAATCGTTAAGCGAGTCTAACACAATCAGATCGTAGTATCCAGCTCGTATTGTGAATCTCCACTACAATTCACTTTATGTGAAGATAGAAGAAAAAATCTGTCAGGTCCAGGCAGTACACAAAGCCCTCCTGTCTATAGGGCTCATGGAGACTTCATCTGACGCTGGCTTTTTCATCGCTAAAACAGTCAAGATCGCGCCCCTAGGGCTCGGTTATCTATCTGATCAGACGCAAAAGAACACAGATCCCTGTCATAATTAAAATCAAATTCATGCAATTACTCCTTCCAATATGGTATCTACAGAATTGGAAATTCCGCGCAAGTGTATCATGATTTTAAATCGACAAACCTGCAGTATTCATTTAACTGTTCACCACCTTCTTCTAGGCGGTACTGTTATAGTATATATTCAGGGGTTTGTGGTTTTTCTACTGCGATGAATTTGCTATGGATAACTGCTCTATGCTAGGTCATTTTTAAATAAATAGCCATACGGCAGTACATTAAGAGATCTAAGGAAAACTTTCTGTATATTCGGGGATACCATAAAGCCACTGAGTGATAGAAGGACGTAGGGTCAAGAATAAGAAACATATAACAGCGGACAAAACAAAAATATCTGCGCTGTTTCCTCGAGTTTAATGGACAGATAGAAACTCAGAACATTAAAAGACAGTTCCAGCTGTGTAAGAAAACTTACATACGCCATTGCATTTCCGGTAACTGAAGGCAATTAAGCTTCTAGTAGGGAGAGATAGTCCATCATTGTGTTGCAGAAGACGCGGCATATCGCAGCCCATGCTTCACCTTCCCAACAGCTATTCCTTACGCTCTGGGCGGGCACTGGAGTGTGGGGGCGTATCTGCAATACAAGCCTGTTTGTATGGACGCCGGGACGGCTATTTGTTAAAGGCTGACGGGGGGATTTATGAGCAGGAGAGCAGCTTGGAGCATCTTCCCCCACGGCTGACCGATGGCGCGGGCTCGCATATCGTCACACTGCCCGCTTCTACAGTCCACTCTGGCGCTGCTGCTGCTACTGTGGATACCGAAGCTGCATTTCTATGCGCTACGGTAGTCTAGTGACATGCCTGCTGCGGTGTAAACACATGCCACACTCAGAGAGCCCAATTTTTTCTTGGAGCGTAAGGTCTTTTGTTCACGGTTTTCTTACCTCTCTCTCTCTCTCTTTCTCTCATTACCACTCTTTTCCAGTGAAAACAAATTAATAGTGACAAAATGAATGCTCTAAGCTACTATTACTTATCCAAAACCATTCACATCTACAGCTACAGGCAGGAAAATTTGTGACCTAAGTGACAAGAAGTACAATGTTATGTCTAACACAAGATAGCCTTTTTTTTTTTTTTTGGCGAGTCATCTGTCATCTGACCGTCCATGAATTTCTCTCCTGTGCCAACCTCTTCATCTCAGTATAGCACTTGCACTCTACGTCCTCAATTGTTTGTTGTATTGAAACGTCCCCTTTTCAAACAGCTGAGCAGAACTGAACGTACTTAGACATTTCGCTCTTTACTTATTCTGATCAACACTAAACTGAAACACAATATTTTTAGCGCAATGCAATCTGACTTTCAAAAATCTCTACAAAAGAATATCCCTGACTAACAATAACCTATTTCATGAATCACTTACCTCACAAAAATCTTCGTTACAAGGGCAGATAACTGAGAAAATTATGGACCAAGCTGCTTAACAGTTCATGCATCCAAGTTAATGACAAGCATAACGTATAGAAGAATTGAAAGGAAGATTGGGAATTTGTTACATGACGAACAGTTTGGCTTTAGTATAGGTAAAAAGCAGCAGAAAGACACTTCTGATTTTTCACTTTAAAGAACAAGGAAGAATAAAGAGTAGTCTGCAATACAGCGAGCGCCAATACTGCCAGCTAAATAAAAGATTCTAACTACTGAAGGCACTTACTACTGATAGGCATAGTTAGCAAATGAAAGATTTTGATAGAGAACAAACGATGTATTTACCTTAATAGTGTTCAAAAGTCATAATATATATACCAGTTCATGACATCCAGTCTTAAAAATTTACTGTCTCTGATGGACACACGTCCAGATCATCCGCTCTCAAAACTCCGCCATCGCTCTCCCCACATCCACCACTGCTGGCGGCTCACCTCCAACTGCGCAATGCTACGCGCTGTTAACAGCCAACTGCCCAACACTACAATAGCAAACTCCAACAATGCAAACCAGCCACAGACTGCACACAGCACAGTCAGTGATTTTCATACAGAGCGCTACGTGGCGTTACCAGCATAAAAACCTAAACAGCCTACTTACAGTGTGTATTCCAGTCCCAGTCATCCTCTACACTTTTTACCTGTTAGAGCTTCTTGTAGTACCAAGGAGGTTACTCCCCACTGTCCTAACACATGTGCTATTGTCTTGTCCCTTCTCCTTCGAAGCATAGATTGAATAGGAGGAACACTACTCTTTATTCTTCCTTCTTCTTTAAAGTGAAAAATCAGAAGAGTCTTTCTGCTGCTTTTTACCTGTACTAAAGCCAAACCGTTCGTCATGTAACAAATTCTCAATCTTCCTTTCAATTCTTCTATACATTATGCTTGTCATTAACTTGGATGCATGAACTGTTAAGCAGCTTGGTCCATAATTTTCTCAGTTATCTGCCCTTGTTGCCTTCGGTATTATGTGTATGCCTTTTCCCGCGATTATCATGGTAGAGCCAAAATAGCGACACAATCCTTGGCAGTGATTCCACGATATGGCACCTACCACGTTACACTTTTTGGACGTGAACTCGGCCAGAAGTTCAAGCAAGAGCTAAACAAACGAAAGAAGAGTGAAGCAAGATGATTGGGAGCAAATGACTTTCTTACATTGCTGCATGGTCCTGGTTTTATGGCTTCGGCTCCACGTTTCCCTGTTACAGGCATTCACAGCAGTGGTGAGAGATTCAGGAATTCTAGCTCCCCTGCAGTTCCGTACTTGGAGCTCCCCTCGTGTTGTTTTGGTGCTGGCCGTGTTCGCGAGAGCGACAATGAAGTTTTGCAGTGACTTTTGCAGCTGTTGTCCTCTTATTTTGCGTCACAGTCCTCTTCATTGACCATCATTGATCACACACTTTCGTCCGCGTTGTATCTTGTTGTGTAATGTTTTTCCACTTTCCCTGTTTGCGTATGAAAGAACCTACCATACGATCATCGACAATTCGCCCACATTTCAGTTCACTTACCTCCAACACAGTGCTCCCAAAAACGCACAGAACCATGTTCTGACAACGCCTAATAATTTCAACGTACTGAGGTGCTGTTCGCGGTCAAATAAGAGGGTGAGGAAAATGAAAACCTTAAATATTTTTTTAAATATTATTTATTGTGCAGAAGTGGTACAAAGCTTATCACTTTTCAACATAAATATTATTTATTGTGCAGAAGTACAAAGCTTATCACTTTTCAACATAATCTCCCCCACACTCAATGCAAGCTCTTCAGCGCTTACGAAGTGCATAAATTCCTTTAGAAAAAAATTCTTTTGGTAGTCCGCGCAACCACTCAAGCACCGCGTGGCGTACCTCTTCATCAGAACGGAACTTCTTTCGTCCCATTGCGTCTTTGAGTGATCGAAACATGGAAATCACTTGGGGCAAAGTCTGGTGAATAGGTGGATGAGGAAGACACTCAAAATGCAGGTCTGTGATTGTTGCAATTGTTGTACGGGCAGTGTGGGGCCTTGCATTGTCATGTTGCAAAAGGACACCTGCTGACAGCAATGCACGTCACATTGATTTTATTGCAGGCCGCAGATGGTTTTTTAGGAGATTTGTGTATGGTGCACTGGTGACAGTGGTCCCTCTAGCCATGTAATGCTCCGAAATGTCGCCTTTTTCGTCCCTAAAGAGAGTTACCATAACCTTCCCTGCTGATGGTTCTGTTCGAAACTTCTTTGGTTTTAGTGATGAGGAATGGCGCCATTCCTTGCTCGCTCTCTTCGTTTCCGGTTGGTGGAAGTGAATCCAGGTTTCGTCCCCAGTAATGATTCTTGCAAGGAAGCCATCACCTTCTCGTTCAAAGCGCCGAAGAAGTTCTTCACAGGCATCAACACGTCGTGGCACCCATCTTGCAGACACTTAGTGAAATTGGAGCACATCATGCACAATGTGGTGTGCTGACCCAAGACTAATCTGTAAACATGTTGCAGTGTCATTCAGTGTCACTCGGCGGTTTTCCTTCACTATGGCTTCAACTGCTGTAGTGTTCTGTGGAGTCACAACCCGTTGTGCCTGACCTGGATGGGGAGCATCCTCCACTGAAGTCACACCATTTGCGAACCTCCTACTCCATTCATAGATTTGCTGCTGTGACAGACATGCATCACCATACTGAACCTTTATTCGTCGATGAGTTTCAATAGGTTTCACACCTTCACTACGCAAAAACCGAATAACAGAACGCTGTTCTTCCCTGGTGCAAGTCACAAGTGGGGCGGACATCTTTATGCTGATACTGCGACGGTGTGTGTGCATCTGCATTATGTTGCCACCTACAGGCCATTCTGCACGCTGTTTGTAGCACGCTTCCCAATTTACAGGATAACGGCGTGAAATTTCGATTTGTTATTACAAATTTAAGGTCTTCATTTGACTCACCCTCGTACAACAGCGCAACCTACGGGCTTTGTTAGCATCTGCATTTACTTTCAAGCATGAATTTCTGGCCATGTTTCCATAGTTTTGACGAGCCCTGTATTTCCAGTATCGAAATCCTACCGAAAGGTGACGCTCTGTTGAAATACAACTCCCAGGAAAATATACTGAAAACTTGCAACGTTCTAGGCGCTTCAGCCATGAACCGCGCGACCGCTACGGTCGCAGGTTCGAATCCTGCCTCGGGCATGGATGCGTGTGATGTCCTTAGGTTAGGTTTAAGTAGTTCTAAGCTCTAGGAGACTGATGACCTTAGGTGTTAAGTCCCATAGTGCTCAGAGGCATTTGAACCAAAACTCGCAACACCAATTAGTTTTGCAACAGAAGCGAAAGTTGGTAGGCGTGTTTTTGCACCAAATTTCGCGCTAGTCGTACAATAGTGGTGTTAGTAGCGCTACTACCAGGATGATATTGAGGGTTGTTTTAAACACACGCTGTACTTTTGAGACTGGGCAATATTAGTCAAGAATGCCTTTAAGGCTACGAAGACGCCATTATCAACAGGTCTCTCACAGTGGACGATGTCGTATCATAGGGCCAGGAGAAGATGGATGTTCCTTCTGCTATATTGCAGAAAGACTTTGCAGCAATGTAGCCAACTGTACATGCCTGCTGGCAGCGGTGATCACAGGCGCAAGAAGAGCGGTCTCCGGACGGCCACGTGGCACTACCATGAGGGAAGACCATCGCATATGGCTCTGTCGCATCGTACCTTACCTGCAGCACTAATTTGAGCAGCAGTTGGCTCCACAGCGACTACAAATCGCTTACGTCAAGAATAGCTGCGAGCCAGACACCCCATAGCTTGTATTCCACTGATCCCAAACCACCGCCGTCTGCGATGTCAGTGGTGTCAAACGAGGGCTCATTGGAGGACAGGATGGAGGTCTGTTGCGTTTTTCTGATGAAAGCTGGTTCTGTCTCGTTGTCACTGATGGACTTCTGTTGTTTAGAAGGAGAACAGTTGAGGGCCTGCAACCAACCTCTCTGCGTGACAGACGCACTGGACCTACACCTGGAGCTACGGCGTTGGGTTCGATTTCGCATGATAGCGAGTACACTCCTGTGGTTATTTCATACTCCCTGGAATCAAATTTGTGCGATGATCAGGTGATTCAACCTGTTGTGCTGTCATTCATGAGCAGCACTCCAGGGTGTGTTTTCCAACAGAATAACGCTCGCCCACATACCGATGTTGTAACGCAACTTGTTCTAAAAGTGTCGACATGTTGCCCTGTCATGCGAGATTGCCAGATCTGTCTCCAAACGTGCACATACGGCAAATTATCGGACGACAACTCCAAGTGTCATCCACCATCAGCATTAACAGTCCTCGTACTGATCGACCAAGTGCAACAGGCATGGAACTCTATCCCAGCATCTGACATCTGGCATCTGGCATCTGTACAACACAATGCATTCCAACTTTCTGGCGACTACACCAGTTATTAATGTACCACAATTTCACATTTGCAATGACTTATCTCGCGCTTACATTAACCTGTGATCTTGCAATGTTAATTACTTGAATGTGTTAACTAGGCAAATGTATTCCCGAAATTTTATTACTCTACAATGATAACTTTTTGGTGTTGCAGCTTTTTCCGTCAATGTCTTTGAGCAAAAAAATGAAAACGCAGATTAAATTCCATCCTTCTGTAGCACAAGAAACATCGTCGCTGTAAACAAAGGCTTATGGTACAGCCTAGTAGGAGACCCAACTGCGCCTGGAACTCCAAAAGTAGCTGTGCGCTGTGAACCGTAAACGGAAGAGAGGAGACGTGCCGCGGCTGGCGTTCCTCCTCATTAGGCGAGCACGAATTACCTAACAAGCTGTCAGGCGGGGAGGAGAGACGAATGGATTTCACAAAGGCGAAAATACACGGCAAGCGTACCAGGCGGCTCCGCCCAAGAGGTTCCTACAGACATCTAAGAAGATGCAAACGAACAAACACACACACACTCACACACACACACACACACACACACACACACACATACACATAATACCAACACTTGTACATGGGCGAGCACGCACGCTGCAGGTGGAGTCGAAATTTCTGCTCCCCCATGGCATGTTTTCCCGTTACCAAATATACGCACAAGGATGTTACAGCATGGGAATCGGGATTATTTGTCTTTTTTGTTTCGTGAGTCATCGTCTGTAGCTCGTTCCTCAAGTTTCAATAGAAGTGAATTTTTATTTTTACTCATAAGTAAAAGAAAAATAAGTGACACATCAATGGCCTGCAATTTGTTGTACGAAAACTGTTAAAGCTTTTTATATAAAACAAATGTTACTAACATGCTACAAATTTATTCTTCATAGCAATATATTTCCAGCCATCTGGCGCTAGGGGGCTAGGATAAGCCATTGGATATGTGATATGCTGTTACGTTAATAACCGGTGTAGCAGCCAGAGCGTTGAATGCAAGCACTCAAACGTGCCTACGTTATGTTGTACAGATGTCGGATGGAGTGCCATGTCTGTTGGTCGTCCAATACGAGGGTGGTAATGCTGTTGATACTACTGGAGTTGTCGTCTGACGATGTGCCGTATGTGCTCTATTGAAGACAGCCCGCATCTCGTGGTCGTGCGGTAGCGTTCTCGCTTCCCACGCCCGAGTTCCCGGGTTCGATTCCCGGCGGGGTCAGGGATTTTCTCTGCCTCGTGATGGCTGGGTGTTGTGTGATGTTCTTAGGTTAGTTAGGTTTAAGTAGTTCTAAGTTCTAGGGGACTGATGGCCATCGATGTTAAGTCCCATAGTGCTCAGAGCCATTTTTTATTGAAGACAGATCTGGTGATCGAGCAGGCCAAGGTATCATGTCGACACTCCACTTAAAGTTACAACAGCAGTAAGTGTGCAAGCGTTATCCTGTTGGAAAACACCCCCTTGGATTGCTCTTCATGAATAGCAGTACAGCAGGTAGATTCAGCAGACTGACGTACAATTTTGCGGTCGGGTACGTGGGATGACCACGAGAGTGCTCCTGTTGTCATACGAAATCGCACCCCTGACCATAACTCCACGTGTAGGTCCAGTGTATCTAGCATGCGGACAGGTGGGTTGCAGAATGAGATTTCCAATCTGCAGCGGAGTGTGCGCTGATATGGAACTTCCTGGCAGATTAAAACTGTGTGCCGGACCGAGACTCGAAATCGGGACCTTTGCCTTTCGCGGGCAAGTGCTCTACTATCTGAGCTACCCAAGCACGACTCACGCCCCGTCTTCACAACTTTACTTCCACCAGTACCTCGTCTCCTACCTTCCAAACTTTACAGAAGCTCTCCTGCGAAACTTACAGGACTAGCACTCCTGAAAGAAAGGATATTGCGGAGACTTGGCTTAGCCACAGCCTGGGGGATGTTTCCAGAGTGAGATTTTCACTTTGCAGCGGAGTGTGCGCTGATATGGAACTTCCTGGCAGATTAAAACTGTGTGCCAGACCGAGACGCGAACTCGGGACCTTTGCTTTTCGCGGGCAATTGCTCTACCAACTGAGCTACCCAAGCACGACACACGCTCCGTCCTCACAGCTTTACTTCTGCGAGGAGAGCTTCTGTAAAGTTTGGAAGGTAGGAGACAAGGTACTGGGAGAAATAAAGCTGTGAGGACGGGGCGTGAGTCGTGCTTGGATAGCTCAGTTGGTAGAGCACTTGGCCGGGAAAGACAAAGGTCCCGAGGTTGAGTCTCGGTCCGGTATACAGTTTTATTCTGCCAGGAAGTTCCAGGCTGGTTGCAGGTCCTCAAACCAACACACAGCCGTTAGTGATACCGAGGCTGAACCAGCTTTCATCAGAAAACACTGGACACCTCCACCCTGCCCTCCAGGGAGCTGTCGCTTAACACCACTGAAATAGCACATGGCGGTGGTTTGGGGGTCAGTGGAATGTACGCTACTATGGCGTCTGACTCGAAGCTGTCCTTGAAATAATTGATTTGTAAAAGTTCTCTGAGTCACTGTAGTTCCAACTGCTGCTCAAACTGCTGGTTCAGATGCAGTACAGATGCGACAGAGCCAGGCACCGATGAACTACGGTCTACCGTCTCGGTAGTGCCACGTGGCCGTCCGCTTCTTGCGGCCGTACATTCTCGTGACTACAGCTGCCAACAGTCACGTACAATAGCTACATTTCTGCCAAGTCTTTCAGCAGTGTCGCAGAAGGAACATTCAGCTACTCATAGCCATATTATACGACCTCGTTCAAACTCAGTGAGGTGGTGATAATGGCATCTTTGTCGCCTTAATGGCATTCTTGACTAACATCAGCTCACCAGTCCAATCAGTGAGGACAACACGGAGTCTAGCATAGGCTCCTGATGAAAGCTAGCCCGCGGGTGCTGGTAACAAGGGTCCCAAAGTAAATGCGCCAAGGAAATCAAATACTCTTTCGGCAGTGCTTGGGCCTGAGGATGGCAGTAATGTGCAGCAGAAACTAGTCGTGTGACAGAATAAAAACATTCTGAAGGTACAGCTGTCGTGGTACTTTTTCTCATATACACTAGTGGCCATTAAAATTGCTACACCAAGAGGAAATGCAGATGATAAACGGGTATTCATTGGACAAATATATTATACTAGAACTGACATGTGATTACATTTTCACGCAATTTGGGTGCATAGATCCTGAGAAATCAGTACCCAGAACAACCACCTCTGGCCGTAATTACGGACTTGGTACGCCTGGGTATTGAGTCAAACAGAGATTGCATGGCGTGTACAGGTACGGCTGCTCACGCAGCTTCAACACGATACCACAGTTCATCAAGAGTAGTGACTGGCGTATTGTGACGAGCCAATTGCTCGGCCACCATTGACCAGACGTTTTCAGTTGGTGAGAGATCTGGAGAATGTGCTGTCCGGGGCAGCAGTCGAACATTTTCTGTATCCAGAAAGGCCCGTACAGGTCTTGCACCCATGCGGTCGTGCATTATCCTGCTGAAATGTAGGGTTTCGTAGAGATCGAATGAAGGGTGGAGCCACGGGTCGTAACACATCTGAAATGTAACGTCCACTGTTCAAAATGCCGTCAGTGCAAACAAGAGGTGACCGAGACGTGTAACCAATGGCACCCCATACCATCACGCCAGGTGATACGCCAGTATGGCGATGACGAATACGCGCTTCCAATGTGCATTCACCGCCATGTCGAAAAACACGGATGCGACCATCATGATGCTGTAAACAGAACCTGCATTCATCCGAAAAAATTACGTTTTACCATTCGTGCACCCAGGTTCATCGTTGAGTACACCATCGCAGGCGCTCCTGTCTGTGATGCAGCGTCAAGGGTAACCGCAGCCATGGTCTCCGAGCTGATAGTCCATGCTGCTGGCAAACGTCGTCGAACTGTTCGTGCAGATGGTTGTTGTCTTGCAAACGTCCCCATCTGTTGACTCAGGGATCGAGACGTGGCTGCACTATTCGTTATAGCCATGCGGGTAAGATGCCTGTCATCTCGACTGCTAGTGATACGAGGCCGTTGGGATCCAGCACGGCGTTCCGTATTACCCTCCTGAACCCACCGATTCCATATTCTGCTAAGAGTCATTGGATCTCGACCAACGCGAGCAGCAATGTCGCGATACGATAAACCGCAATCGCGATAGGCTACACTCCGACCTTTAGCAAAGTCGGAAACGTGATGGTACACATTTCTCCTCCATACACGAGGCATCACAACAACATTTCACCAGGCAACGGCGGTCAACTGCTGTTTGCGTATGAGAAATCGGTTGGAAACGTTCCTCATGTCAGCACGTTGTAGGTGTCGCCTCTGGCGCCAACCTTGTGTGAATGCTGTGAAAAGCTAATCATTTGCATATCACAGCATCTTCTTCCTGTCGGTTAAATTTGGCGTCTGTAGCACGTCATCTTCGTGGTGTAGCAATTTTAATGGCCAGTAGTGTATATCACTAGCTGAAGCCTCCCGTCTATGCAATAAAGGACGTCCATATATTGGAGCCATTAGTTTTCAGCGTGGCTTCGTAAATGTTCTCGGGGAAAATACAAAATGGAAATGTAGAATATTAGAGTCATTCAAAAGCGTTTCTAATCAATTACCGTAAAGAAGCGCATTAGTGATTATAAGACTAGATAAGCACTAATGGCTATGGGTGTTACAAGGAATGTTAACAAAGGTAAGAAACTAGTCACGATATCATACTAGTGACAGGAAACAAATTGCACAGTATCTGAGAAGTGAACTTCAAATATTTACCTCTTATGGCGGAGACGTGGAGCACAAGTGGATAAAATACAAAAGCACTGTTTCATACGCTTTGGATCAGTATGTTCCGAGCAAGGTTTTAAGTGATGTGAAAGACCCCACCGTAGTTAAAAAGCCATTTTAGACTGTTACTATGAAAGTAAAGAGACGTTAATCACAGATTCGTGTGAATTCTAAACTTAAGTGACAAACCAAAGCAGAAACAAGCGAATATGGTTATCCTCTTGCAGACTAGTATTTTTGTGTCCTTGAGTACGGTCCATTGAGAATTATCGATTTCATATTCATATGACAGTCGCGGGATGTCGGCGAACCAAGCAGCAGTATCGCAGAACGATAAAGCACGGTCACGGTGGCTTACTACTTCACTGCTATCGAATTCCGACGCGTGCTGATAGACGTTCCTCCACCTTACCCAAGACATAACACTATCTTCCCACAAATAACCAACAGTCAAATTCGAGTTATAAAACCTAAAGTCTCGGTATTACCACTAATTTCTCTAATTTTCTCAGTGTTTTTTTTTTAATTTTATTTATTTAACATAATACGATTAGTATCATCAAACCATATCTTGCATCACACTTACGGTACCTTTTTTACACCATACTTACCTAAGGAATAACAATTTTAATATGACAAATATTATTAAAATGATTTAAGTGCCTGTAGCAACAATATGAGTAAATAATGCTGACTGTGAACCAATAAAGTCGCGGTAATTTTAATATTGCTGCCACTAAATAGCGATAATAGTAATAATGAAAATAACAAGGTTAGAAACAGAAATAATTTATTGATGGAAAAATAGATGTTTTTTTGATATAGCGACTTCTGGCGAATGGAAATTTAAGGAGACTGCACCAGCGAAGAATACAGAAAAATGAGGAAGATCAGGTTGGAAAGAAAGATGTACAGGGGTAAAGAGAGCGCACAGGGACAATGGTAATGCTTATTCACGGTAAAAGATAACAGCCAAACAGTTGCAGAATAAAGATTTATTGAGGCAGGTTGTAGATCGAAACCGTCTGTCATCATGAATAAAAACATAACAGAATCATGTAAAACACACATACACATCGAAAACGACGAATAACCTTTAAAATTTGGCTGCACATGAGTATGTACGAGTATCCCGGTGTTTTAATGTGCGCGAGTGTCTCGCGCAGACCACAAGTGCCCTCTCTCGGTGAAATTGTCTGCCCCAGTGCTCCCATACCTTCTTCACGCTAGTTCACAGTCTAAGTAATGGTAGAATGTCGTGTTCACATCGACCATCTCTCTATAATTATGCTGTAGAGATGGAGGTGATATTTTAATTTTAACTACTGACAACGCCTTTGACACTACAGGATGTGATTTTAGTAAGTGACTAAAGGTTTTTGTGCATGTAATACTTTGGTATTTTTCATCGTTACATAAAGCTATAAGTGTTTTTTTTCTATCTAAGTTATGTTGATAAGTTTTTTGTTAATGAAGGTGTCTTCCTGTTCAGGTGTATTTTTGCTTCTGATGAAGGTATATTTAGATGTTCCGAAACCGTGGGCAAGGATTTCAATAAATCTTTATTCTGCAACTGTTGGGCTGTTATCATTTACCGCGAACATTTTCAATGTTTGCTGCTTCAGCCAAGTTTAAAATTTTGTAATGCTTATTGTTGCCTTAGTGGATGTGTCATTAACTGTCTTCTGTTCCCTAATATAATGCGGGAGGTTAGTCCAGAGTCGGGTTCATGCTATTGAGAAGGACACCAAGAAAGTGGCTGAACGAAGGAGCGGTACGGAAAGGAATTTGCTCTGATGGGAGTGGGTGTTTCTGCCGTATTGTTCAGACAAGAGCGTTAACGTCAAGGAGAAAGATGAGCGGCAGTGTACGTTGGTACACAGAGAAGGCAGAGGGTATGGAAATTTCTGCGCTTTCTACACGCAGTCAGGATAGTCGTGCATATGATGGTGAAATATGGTCGAAGAGTCAAACATCACAGATATAACGAACATATGAATTCATAACAAGCCTCGTGTGCCGTGAGCTTTTCTGAGAAAAGACCTTACAGGATAATACCGCTGCAATTAATAATTGGAAGTATAAGTGTTTGTACAACTTTTCTTTACAGGCCACGAGTGAAGAGCTTTTTATATTTTTGTAGGACATGGAGAGATGCTGATGCCTTCTTGCACGGGGCAGTCATTTCGGTAGACGTATATGGAAGGATCTTGCGCCATTCTTCCCAGAACGTATTGTCTAGAAACGTGGCTAGTAAAGCTCTCAGTGATGCACAACGTTTGTTTAGTAGCGTCTGCAGCTCGAGTTTGTCCAGAGTATCTCCGACGCTCACACACCGTCTAAACGATCTCGTGACAAAACTTACTGCTCTTCGATGGATCTTCTGTATCTTGTCCACAAATCCAACCTGCTAAGAGTTCCAGACTGATGAACAATATTGGAAAATCGATCTAACACGTGTTTTGTTTTGTACGCCAATTGTTTCGCGAATGAATTATCTTACCTTAAGGTTCTTCCTGTGAATCTGAGACTGACATCTGGTTTCCCTACAGTTTTTATGTAGTCATCCCGCTCCGAATAGTTATACCTAGGTATTTTACAATTCTTACTGTTCCGACATATCACCAATAGTGTAATCGAACAGCAGTGGTTTTCTTCGCAGTTTTGTACGGAATACTTTATGGAGTGTCAGACGTTATCTACTAGATCATTCGTATATTTTATAAACACTAACAGGCCTGTTATTCTCCATTGGGGTGCTTCCGAAATTATCTTTACATCAACCGATTTTGTTCCGTTAGGAGCAATGGCAACGTGTTGAGTTCTGTGTATGTGGAAATCCTGAAGCCAAGCACTTATTTATTTTGTGGCACATCAAAACTGTGTACTGGACAGGGATTCGAACCTGGGACTTTTGTCTTTCAGAAGCAAGCGCTCACCAACCGTGAGTCGTGCTTGGGTAGCTCAATCAGTAGAGCACCTGCCCTGGTTAGAGGCCCGGTAAGGACAAAATTTTAATCTGCCGAGAGGTTTCAAATCAGCGCACCCTCCTCTGCAGCGCGAAAATTCGTACTGGAGTCAGTATGCGTCCATAAAGGAAAGGGAAATGGCGTCAACCTGGGAATCGATGTGTACGGCGCAGTGGATCTCATGGTCGATAAATGGGAGCTCGGTTTCACAAGATTTCTGTTGACGGAATCCACATTGATTTTCATAGAGGATGTTTGTCCTTCTCCATGAATGTCATAGTTGCTGAGTATACAGCATGTTTCATAATTCTACAGCAGATTCGGGATAATGATAAAGTACTGTTACACACATTATTCCTGTGGGTATTCTCGAAAACCGGATTACAACGCTTTTCTTCATTCTCTAGATACCCTTCGTTGCTCCAGCTACATACGATGAACGAGAAGGAATCGTTTCATAGACGCTTGTCTCACTGGATTCTGTGCATCCTATTCTATACAAAGCCTGATTGTGGTTTAATATATTAACACTTCCAGAAAGACTAAGCAATCGAAGTAAGGCTTTTTAAATGATATTATGTGTGATTTTTTTTTGTGTTCCATAGGAAATCATGACCTGTATTTATTACGTTTTTCCATTCACCCTACCCTATGTGTGCGTAAATGTGACTGAATGAGTGTTTTTATGAGTGGATTCGGGTTTCTTTTGTGGGGAACACTGAGATGGTTGTCGTCTGCTAGGAGCAGGTGATGTTTACTTCTCGTTTGGAGGGTAGTACAGGTTGACCAACTTAGGGTCCTAGTACCTGGACAGAGAGGTTTACCTCTTTTAGTCTGATATTAGTTTGTCTGTCAGGTTGGTGGCGGAAGCCTACCCCTCTGGTAGCTTCCGTTGCACCAGTAGTTAGGCGAAGCTCGGTGGAGAAAGTACACTCTACAGCTAGCGGTTGGTGAGTACAGTTCGTAGCTCCTAGAGAGGGTTTCTGCTGGTAGGAAGTAGGTCGAATTAGAACTTCCTTATTTTAAATTCATGGCATATTTAAGTATTTCAGCTTAACTGAAGCGTTCGTAGTTATATATTTTCGTAGTGTGGCATAATTATTTTTTTTAAAACCAGCGATGATGGTGGTTGAAATTAAAGGTGTGGAAGTTGCTTTGTTCCTTTCGGACAGTCGTGGGTATGTAAATGGAATGATTGAATTATTGTGTTCCACTTCTCTTTTGCGTGTTTTTCCTTTTTAATTGCGCGACTCTACAATTTTTTGCTAATTATTTAGTTAAACTTTTTTACTCAGGCACCAGTCACGTGTATTATAGAATGTGCATAAAATTCAGTAATGAAATAAATGTAAACGTAAAAAATAAAATCTGCGTTCTTTATCTTTTTCATTGATGGCAGTTTTCAAATTAATTTTCTATTCCCTGTTTTCTTATATACGACATACAATGCTATTCATCTCGTTAGTTTCTTTAAAAAAATTGCACTCTTATAATTAAATTCTTGATTTAATTAAACTGATAATTTCCAGTTCGGTCTTTTCTTAATTGTTAGGAAGGGCTTGGGCTGGTAGCGACCCTTTAATTTTTGAATTTATAATTGTCCTTGTGAAGTGGCTTAACCAGAAATTGCACACAAGGGTTACATCTCCATTATTCATGGTACGTAACGTATGTGCAGCCTTGGCTAGAATCCGTGTACAATTCTACACACAGACTTTACAGCATAATCTGTATAGACTATCAAAGCTACCTCATCCGTTCAAAACGCCTACCGCTATTGATTGTATTGCTGTTGTACCCGCCGTATCGTGAAGAATGTTAAGAGAGAATGTGTAGAGAAACCCATGAGAAACGTTTTATGCCATCACTTCACTAGAATATTACTTTTTAAAGAAGTAATGCCAGAAGTATGGATGTGGTAGGGAATGTATGGTTCAAATGGTTCAAATGGCTCTGAGCACTATGGGACTCAACTGCTGAGGTCATTAGTCCCCTAGAACTTAGAACTAGTTAAACCTAACTAACCTATGGACATCACAAACATCCATGCCCGAGGCAGGATTCGAACCTGCGACCGTAGCGGTCTTGCGGTTCCAGACTGCAGCGCCTTTAACCGCACGGCCACTTCGGCCGGCTAGGGAATGTAGAAAATCTGGAGAGGGAAATGTAAAAAGTACAGTCTAGATATACTAGGGACCAGTGAAGTGAAATGGAAATAAGATAATAATTTCTGCAAGGTAATATCAGTTGCTGCAGAAAATGACATAACGGGTATAGGACTCCTCATGGATAGGAATGTAGGGCAGAGAGAGAGTTACGAACAGCTCAATTGCACGATTATTCTGCACACACGCAATTTCGCACTCCGTATATCCCCAAATCATCTACAAATTTAATATTGTAGTCTTCCTACTATATGGTATATAAACAATAAGTAAAATTTTGTGGTATCCTTCCTGGCTTTACCATTTTAATAGTCAGCGGCGCAAGCGTTGACCGATCAATTACGTGCGCAAGCTGTCGATTCTCTTGAGAATAATGCAGTGTGCTGTTACGGATGGTGGAAGTGTCCTTCCTTTGAGATCTTTGTGACGCTATCCTTCGTGAAGATAACAGAAAATCGCATTTTGCCTCTGCTCTTCTCAATTACCTCTATTGTTCGGTTGTTTCTCACGGAATCTGGGAATCGGCTGCAGGCCTCTGGGATGTAAGTGGGCTGTCTGCCCTCAGGTTTCGCAAGTGCGGTTGGGTGGACGGGTGTGGAATTCTGATCAGTCATTTCGGATTTTCCGAGTGAATTTTGCGACAACAAGCAACTCTGAAAATGATTAAACACTCAGATGTTTCAGTTAGTGAGGCCTCAGGAGAAGAACGGTTGGCATTACTCAAATTCCGGCATCTAGTTGTACAGTAGTCAAATATAAATAATGTTACTATTGACTTCATAATGTCCTCAAAAGGTCATTGAGCACAAATATTTTTTAGCTTGTAAAGTTGCAAATATATATGATTTTCAGAGCAAGATTTCTGATACGTACAGCTACTCTTGGTGGAAAGTGCTGAGGCAACTTACAACTATTCCGTGTCAAATTTAAGAGCTTTTTTTGAGGACTCTTTTCTCTACTTGAACACTCATAAATGCGCGGTCCTTTAACACTAATGGGACCACCGCCTATGTCCGACGTCAACGTGCAGTAACCACTCACAGACGGCAGATGGCAGCGCTAGGAATGGAGGGTATATAGAGTGTGTCAGGGGGGCGCGGATTGCAGTGCAGTCGTTGTGGTAATGCGGAAATGGCGCAATTTATTTGACGGAGAGCTTTCGATATGACCGAAACTTTAGAAACTCAGCCATTCGGAGATGCTTACACTCTTTTCTCGAAAACTGCATTGGATTTCGAGCCAAGAATGTAGGCATTTCCGAATGGCTGAGTTTGTAAAGGTTCGCGTGCCGCCGTGGTAAAAGTATATCGTGCATCGCAAAATGGCATGAAACGAAACAGGCACTGAGGCAGTTGTGGTGCACCACGGGCCGTGGATGAGAAAGGTGAAAGACAGCTACGGAAATGTGGACGGGTAAATGTGCATGTGCTGAGACGACAGGTGGCCTTTCCACATGAGTCACGTTCTGTGCTCCATCGGTGTGAATCATCCGAAAGCAAACACCCTGCAGCAGTCTTCGGAAGGGTCCAGGTTGCAGGAGGGAGCGTTATGGTCTGAGCAATGTTTCCATACCAATCTCCGTGTGATCTAGTCACTATGGAAGGCACAACGGATCGGGGATCACATCCACCCCTATACGCAGTTTGCTTTCGCTCGGTAATATGGCATCTGCCAGCAGGACAATGCAACTTGTCATACAGCTGGCAGAAGAGCTCCAATATGAGTTTACCGTACTACACTGGCAACCAGACTCCCAGAATTGCCGAGAATCAATGCGACCACCTCGGGCTACTCGCACCATGGATTCTCGTCTAAGGCCGGTATTACACTATCAAATTTCTTTGTCAAATATCTTTGTCCAATATCTTTGTCAAAGATATTTGATGGTGTAATGGGGAACTTTGTCAAATGTCGTCCAATATTTGATCAAATCTAGGGCCTTGCTGTAGATTTGATCAAAGCAGTCGCTTATCTTCTGTTCACTGCATTGTGACATGTTACCACATGGAGCGCTAGCATCGCTGCATTCTGTCGTCTGTAGTATTTTTATAAACATAGCAGGCAAATACAATTTGTGTGTGCCGACAACTACAAAATTAATAGAGGTGTATGAAGCTGAAGAGGCGCTTTACAACGTGAGGCACGCTGAATACAAAAATAGATTACGAAGGTTGGAGACCTGACCTGACCTAACCTAACCTAACCTAACCTAACAATCTCCTGTAGCAAGGAATCGGAGTGTTACAGCGAGCCTCTCTTCTGCAGATGTAGCAGTTCTTAAGTGAGTATTGTGCTTTGTGATATGAGGATGCACTTCATTGAGCACATACAGAAACGTATGCACATCCGTTCTTAAGTAATTGATGTACGACTTGACGCCCTCCACTATAAGCTCACGTAACAAGTTTTGTTGAATGCTTTTATCGTGTCGTCGTAAAACCCACGGCTTTACCCAGGTTTGTTTCCTTTTTTCCCCCGCTTCTCTACCGCATATGCACACAATGCAATTGCGGTACATGCAACTGCTGCGGTTAATAACAAGTTGTTGTTGTCAACCATCTTTAAGTTTGACGAAAAATATGATGACAGTGTAACACCCCTTCTAGCGCTACGTCAAAGATGTTTGTCAAATATATTTGACGGAATATTTGATCACATCTTTGTTCAAATTTTTGACAAAGAAATTTGATAGTGTAATACATGCCTTAGAAACCCTACGCGCTGGCCACCGCATTGGAGTATTCCAGGAACCACTGATTCTCTTCCCGCAAATCTCGAAGCGGTCTGAGCTGTAAAGGATATTTTTCACGATTTTCACACAGTGTCACGTTAATGTGACTGGACAATGCAAGAATCATGAGAAAATATTTGGATATACTTTCTCAGCATGAAAAGTGTTACATGAACTGTGTTGAAGGTAGTCCATGGCGGCGAGATTGATGCTGTGTTTCCTCATGTTAAACGATAGTCACCTTTCTCGTGTGGCCACAAAATCGTTAATTCAGCAGCGTGACGTGGAGTTTTCGATATGACCGCTGGTCCAAAGGCTCATGCACGTGCTTCCATCGAGGTGTGGGAGCTCTTCTAAAAGAATTTGAATATGCATGTGACCCACGGCCTTCTTTGGAGGGAGATCAGACGGGATTTACGCGAACACGAGTGCATAGTGCCAGTGATCGCCTCATAACTCTGTTTAAGAACAGACCCGAGAAAACGCAAGCTTCTTGATTTTTATTGTTAATTTATTTTTATATGGAACAAAGGGCCACATAGTAGAAACAAAATTTTTTAGAACTCCCAGTGAACAGAGGTACTAGAATGAAATTTGTTTTTTATTTTATAAAGTAACTTCTTGAAATACATTTCTGTGGGTTGCACAAATAATTTACTGTTATTTAGATTCATATATCAACGTGCTCAATATATAGATGCCCAGTATCCAGTATACTGTCTTTCGATTCCCTTCCCGCTAAATTTTTGGCTGATCGTTTAGTTTATTTTCATATTTCTGGTTAGAAATGCTGGCTGGAGTGGCCGAGCGGTTCTAGGCGCTTCAGTCTGGAACCGCGCGACCGCTACAGTAGCAGGTTCGAATCCTGCCTAGGGCACGGATGTGTGTGATGTCGTTAGGTTTAAGTAGTTCTAAGTTCTAGGGGACTGATGACCTTAGAAGTTACGTCCCATAGCGCTCAGAGCCATTTGAACCATTTTTTGGGTCAGAAATCAGATTCACGTTAGTATTGTTATAGACATCGACAGGAATCGTTGGAACCACATAAATCAAGACGCGAGGTAAATATACTTCAGAATAAGTTCTGCGGTCGGGTGGCACTTCTGCACAGAAAATAGCCACCTTCGACAGAAAAACGGTGCTGTCGGCTTTATCTGGTATCTGATTCACAGTTAGAGACTAGAGAGACTTAAAAGCTTCACGATTTCTTTTATTAATTTGTTTTTATATGGAACACAGGGCCACACAGTAGAAACATATTTTCTCAGAACTCCCACTGAACAGAGGTAATCGAATTTTCCACTCACGTAATCGTTCACCATTTTTACATATTACCCGACATCGACAGCTGCTAGTGATGAACCCTCAGTAAGCGTAGCATGCCCGCAACAGGTCCTGCTTTCCGAGCTAAATATAGACATGACTCGGGACGTGTGTCCATTTCGGCGAAGATCCGCATAATTATCCCGTCACTTTACGGCGAACAATGCCTGCATTATCGGTAGGCGACACGTGCGATGCAATTTCGCACGCTTTTGCTAACGAATTCCTGAAACGAGATTTGCTACTCTCTTTTGTGAGTTGCCTGACGACGCCTGTACGTGTTGCTGCGCTGCAATCTTCACCTCCTCCCCATAACTGTAGACAGGGAGCACGCGTGGAGCCACACACAAAGCCAACCGGTTTCTTCACGGATCAGTACAAATGAAGGGTAAAGTACGGAAAATTAACCACTTATGCACAGTCCTCAGCTTTTCGGCTCTCGCTTATGTAGCCACTTCATCTCCTTTTTGCTGTTTAAACGACTTTTTTGAACGTAATTTGCTCACATTACTGACATATTTCAATTTTTTTTGCATGCATTTTTTCGTCTTGCTGAAGCTGTGATCTTTAGTAGATGATATTCCTTTTTTTAGTTGATATGCAGTCCACGTAAACTCACGCACGCTCACACAGACAAACACGCATCCACACACGCAAACACACACATACTCACGCAACATGCAGAACACATACTTACGCAGTAAACTACGTCATTCGAGAGAGCGATGCCATACGGGGCAGTCAGTTTGTGTAACAGCTAGTTCCGCATAAAAGTCTTGCATTTATTACAACCATGTTCAGAAAAACATAGAACATCTTGAACGACTATAAATGTGGCGTCATATTCACAGGATATGTACACTAATATGTTCTGCAGAAATGATTATCTTTTGAACCACTTCGGCCCGCGTGCTCAAGGTCAACATCGATATCGCGACGCAACACAATCTACATCTACATTTATACTCCTTAAGGCACCTAACGATGTGTGGCAGAGGGCAGTTTACGTGCCACTGTCATTACCTCCCTTTCCTGTTCCAATCGCGTATGGTTCGCGGGAAGAACGACTGCCGGAAATCTTCCGTGCGCGCTCGAATCTCTCTAATTTTTCATACGTGATCTCCTCGGGCGGTATACCTAGGGGGAAGCAATATATTCGATACCTCATCCAGAAACGCACCCTCTCGAAACCTGGACAGCAAGCTACACCGCGATGCAGAGCGCCTCTCTTGCAGAGTCTGCCACTTAAGTTTGCTAAACATCTCCGTAACGCTATCACGCTTACCAAATAACACTGCGACGAAACGCGCCGCTCTTTTTTGGATCTTCTCTATCTCCTCTGCCAACCCGACCTGGTACGGATCCCACACTGATGAGCAATACTCAAGTATAGGTCGAACGAGTGTTTTGTAAGCCACCTCCTTTGTTGATGGACTACATTTTCTAAGGACTCTCCCAATGAATCTCAACCTAGTACCCGCCTTACCAACAATTAATTTTATATGATCATTCCACTTCAAATCGTTCCGTACGCATACTCCCAGATATTTTACAGAAGTAACTGCTACCAGTGTTTGTTCCGCTATCATAAAACCATACAATAAAGGATCCTTCTTTCTATGTATTCGCAATACATTACATTTGTCTATGTTAAGGGTCAGTTGCCACTCCCTGCACCAAGTGGCTATCCGCTGCAGATCTTCCTGCATTTCGCTGCAGTTTTCTAATGCTGCAACTTCTCTTTATACTACAGCATCATCCGCGGAAAGCCGCTTGGAACTTCCGACACTGTCTACTATGTCATTTATATATATTGTGAAAAGGAATGGCCCCATAACACTCCCAAAAAATGGCTCTGAGCACTATAGGACTTAACACCTGAGGTCATCAGTCCCCTAGAACTTAGAATGGGAGCTATCGACAGGGGCTCTCAAGTAGATTCCGTATTTCTAGATTTCCGGAAAGCTTTTGACACCGTTCCTCACAAGCGACTTCTAATCAAGCTACGGGCCTATGCGTTATCGTCTCAGTTGTGCGACTGGATTCGTGATTTCCTGTCAGGAAGGTCGCAGTTCGTAGTAATAGACGGCAAATCATCGAGTAAAACTGAAGTGATATCAGGTGTTCCACAGGGAAGCGTCCTGGGACCTCTGCTGTTCCTGATCTATGTAAATGACCTGGGTGACAATCTGAGCAGTTCTCTTAGGTTGTTTGCAGATGATGCTGTAATTTACCGTTTAGTAAGGTCATCCGAAGACCAGTATCAGTTGTAAAGCGATTTAGAAAAGATTGCTGTATGGTGTGGCAGGTGGCAGTTGACGCTAAATAACGAAAAGTGTGAGGTGATCAACATGAGTTCCAAAAGGAATCCGTTGGAATTTGATTACTCGATAAATAGTACAATTCTCAAGGCTGTCAATTCAACTAAGTACCTGGGTGTTAAAATTACGAACAACTTTAAAGGGGAGCTTGTTTTGTATTATCATGTAATAGGGGAGAGAGTGTGGCAGATATGATACGCGAGTTGGGATGGAAGTGATTAAAGCAAAGACGTTTTTCGTCGCGGTGAGATCTATTTACGAAATTTCAGTCACCAACTTTCTCTTCCGAATGCGAAAATATTTTGTTGAGCCCAACCTACATAGGTAGGAATGATCATCAAAATAAAATAAGAGAAATCAGAGCTCGAACTGATAGGTTTAGGTGTTCGTTTTTCCCGCGCGCTGTTCGGGAGTGGAATGGTAGGGAGATAGTATGATTGTGGTTCGATGAACCCTCTGCCAAGCACTTAAATGTGAATTGCAGAGTAGTCATGTAGATGTAGATGTAGAACTACTTAAACCTAACTAAACTAACGACATCACACACATTCATTTCGAACCTGTGACTCCAGCGGTCGCGCGGTTCCAGACTGAAGCGCCTAGAACCGCTCTGTCACAGTGGCCGGCTAACACTCCCCTCTGGCGCGCGAGAGGTTACTTTAACGTCTGTAGACGTCTCTCGATTGAGAACAACATGCTGTGCTCTGTTTGCTAAAAACTCTTCAATCCAGCCACACAGCTGGTCTGATATTCCGTAGGCTCTTATTTTGTTTATCAGGCGACAGTGCGGAACTGTATCGAACGCCTTCCTGAAGTCAAGGAAAATGGCATCTACCTGGGAGCCTGTATCTGCCGGTAAAAATGTGCCTGCGGCTCTCGTTATCGCTATAAACTGAAGTTAACGGATCAATGTGGCTTGAGTAGACGTGCAGGATGCCTCGTAGGCGTATGCAACCGTACCGTCAAATCAGTGAGTTTGAAAGAGGTCGCGTTATTGGCATGAGAGAGCGCGATGCACCCATCCGGGAAATCGCTACTCGTGTGGGACGAAGTGTTTCGGCAGCGCAATTAGTGTGTGCAGAATGGTTCGCAGAATGCCGTAAATACGACGAGATGAGTCAGGTCGCAGCACCCAGACCACACCCCGAGAAAATCGACACCTCATCCGACTGCCATTGAAGGACAGATCTGCGTCCTCCTCGGCTCTGGAGCAACAGTGGAACAGTGTAACACTTCGTACACTATCAGGTGTGACAGTCCGTCGCCGTTTATTACGGCATGGGTTGCGATGTGCCGGGGCTAGCAGTGTATTTAACACTAAATTCTTCTAGAATCTACATATGGAAATGATGCTTTAAGCCCCCCTTTTCTAACTCCTACTTTTGCTGTTGCAAAGGATTAAGAAGAAACGCGAACTGACTGTAATCGACCCTGCAAGTGGAGTAGAAAAGAGTTTGGCACCTGCAATAATTTAATTGGATAGAAATTAAGGGAAGTTTCATTAACGTAGTGAGAAATGAAAGGGTTGCTCTAGCGATTAACAGAATGAAAGTTCAGTCCAAAATAACAATTTGATTTATTATGACTAAACTCAAAATAATAAACAAAACACACGAAACATTTACAATACATCAAATTGGATACTCAAATAAATGCTGTGAAGGTGAAGTTGTCCATAAACTAGATTGGGACATTTATGACCACGTGGTATGTGGAACAAACTCCTTGTAACTCAAATCTTAAGGGAAACACCCAGCCAACTCAACATTAATTGTTTCTACGGTAGTGATAACTCAAACAATGAACACCCAAGACAGAAGTTAGAAAAGACGAACAGGCGCGCTCTGCTGAGCTCTGATTATCACAGTGCAAATTCCCTAATCTGCCAGTGCTGCGGACATACGTTACCAAGCAGTTTTCTTAACTGCAAGGACACGATCTGGCGTACTGGAAGCGATGGCTGGTTACTTCGACGTCCTGTCGTGGTGATGATAATTTCGCGAGTATAGCCCGAAAGAAATTGTCCTGGTCTGGTTGTTCCAGACTAAAGACTTCCTATCAATACAAATGTGCCTCTGAGGGCGACGAAGAAGGCTCGCCACACAATCACTGACAGTACAGTGATTGATTTTAACAAGCGAAGTCACACAGTAACTCCTATACAGTCAGCTTTAGCCAAAACTGCCCAAGACAGACAACATAGGCCGCTTGTACGCACAACGCTCAATTGCCAACTGTACTCAGAAAGTTAAGTTGAAGTCGAAACTTCAGCAACTTCGTTAAACAGTTACAATAAAATAAATGTATATTAGACAGCTAACGGAAGGCAGGCTGTCCAGAGCAGCGAGAGTTCAGTCTTGTAACCTACCTCGACCGAAAGGCGAGAGCTGACACCCACCAGAGCACCCATACAAACCGAACACAGAACATTCCCGCCCCCACGACAGTGGTCGTGGTTAAACGTTCCAATCAGCAACTCGAAAACCGGCGGAAAATTCCACTCTATTGCCGAAGCACTACCATTCCACCAATGGAGATTCTTGGCGCCAATTTCTGCGCCGATTTTGCTACGTCACGAAGCTATGCCCTGAGCAAGCCAATCAAAGTTACAATTTTGCAGAAAACGCGGGAATTTGCCCACCAAGACTGCATGGGAACACAAGTCATTCCAACGCCTCGCTGGTAGCCCGCCAGAAAGTGTTTTCGCTAAGTTTCTGCGAAGTAACGTAATCTCTAGCCCAGCCGTTCCTTCAGGCCCCTGTGGGCGTGTCTCCGCCGCTATTATGACAATGTCGGCGTCTGGAAAGCATTCACTCGACTCCCTCACACCCGTCGGCTTAACCCCTTCAAGATCAGCAGACCCCAACTGTCACCAGACCACCCGGGTGACGAGAGACGCTGCGTGGGAAGTCCACGTGTGAAGGAATAGCAACTTTTCACCGCATGCTATTAGAGAGGAAAATCGAATTACTCAGAGTAAGATAGAAATATGATAGGGTGCTTCTGCCACCTCTCAGGGTTACGTGCGCGTCGTCCACTTCTCTGCCTGCTTTGACGAATGTGCAGAAACGTCCTAGTTAGCAATGGCGTATGGAACAACGTCACTGGTGACAGGAATGGCATCAGATAGTGTTTCGGACGAATCCAGGTTCTGTTTGTTTGAAAATGAAGACCACATTTTGGTTCGCCACAGACAGGGGGAATGACACCAAAGTGACTGCGTTCGCACAGAACATACAGCGCCATCTCAATGCCTTATGGTATAGGCTGCTACTGAGTACAACCAGATATTACATTTGGTGCGGGTCCAGGGCACTGTGACCAGTGTGACCTAAGTGAAGGACCTCCTGCGACCCGTAGCCATACCCTTTCTGCACAACACCTCAACCACCATTTTCAGCAAGACAATGATCGGCCACATGTTGCTGCATGAATAAGTGCCTTCTTGGTGTCAAAGGATGTCAGCCTTTTGCCCTGGCCCGCCAGATCACCAGTGTTGCCGCCAACCGAAAATGTGTGGGTATGGTGAAATGACGGGTGCAGTGCTGTCATGAACTTTGGAATCAGGTGAATTCAGCATGGACGCCGTCGGCACCTTATACGCGTCGATGCCATCACGCTTGGAACAAGTTGTCAGGGCCCATGGTGTACTACGTGCCTTCTAGGAAAACAGGACACATGCTGACCGAGATGGGTGAAATTCTGATCGTTTCTGCAGAACATACTAGTGCCGGCCGCTGTGGCCGAGCGGTTCTAGGCGTTTCAGTCTGCAACCGCGCTGCTGCTACAGTCGCAGGTTCGAATCCTGCCTCGGGCATGGATGTGTGTGGTGTCCTTAGGTTAGTTAGGTTTAAGTAGTTCTAAGTCTAGGGGAGTGATGACCTCTTATGTTAAGTCCCATAGCGCTGAGAGCCATTTGAACCATTTTGAACATAGTAGTGGACATGTCCTGTGAATTGAACTCCTATCTCTTGTCTTTCAATACGTTAAATTTTTTTTATGAACATGAGTGTAAATCCGCGACCAAAAAGCATGCATATGAAGAAATGAGAACATATTTTCTGAAAAAGGAGTCATAATAGCCACAGATCAAGGTACAGCATATCTTTGTGCAGCTTGTCGTCATAATTACACCAGTTAGAACAGTGAATAACGAAATTTTTCTTCAATGTTGCCGGGGTATTTCTCGCAAGAGAGTTCAGTAATCGCGTTAATGTTTTTGTGTATCGTTTATTTTTACCTCTGAATAGCGCACTTTGTTTTACGTCATGACTAGTTTCGATTACACTTAATCATATTCATATCTACTGTAGTGGCCTTTGTATTCCTGTATAGACACGACAGGTATGGGATACATTATTCTGATATGTAGAAGCGATGGATATAGAATACGAGGTGTGGCTAGAAAAAAACCGGACTAGTACTGGTGAAACAATAAAACGAATGCAATAAGGCTGAAAGTCGCGTGGCCTGTCACGTGACCCTCGCTCCGCCTACTGCTCGAGTTTCATCTGCCTCCTGCACTCAGTCTGCCCGTGGCGTCTGTTTTAAGTAGTTGACGTTTTGTCTGTGAGTCGGAAAATGTTGAGTGTACAGAAAGAACAGCGTGTTAACATCAAATTTTGTTTCAAACTAGGAAAATCTGCAAGTGAAACGTTTGTAATGTTACAACAAGTGTACGGCGATGATTGTTTATCGCGAACACAAGTGTTTGAGTGGTTTAAACGATTTAAAGATGGCCGCGAAGACACCAGTGATGACACTCGCACTGGCAGACCATTGTCAGCAAAAACTGATGCAAACATTGAAAAAATCGGTAAACTTGTTCGACAAGACAACAAGTCAACTCCTGTTAACTCAGACACTGCTCTGATTGTTAAATTGCTGCACAATTACGAACCTTTCGTAAATGTGATCTGATGTAAAGCCAGACGTTACAAAATTACTGTCTTCGCTATCACCAAGCAGAAGATGTCCTTGCGTGTTTCTTTCGTTTTGTTCCTCCTTCCTTTTTGGTTTACAGACATTATTTAGCAAGAAAATGTCGGCCATTTACTAAACTCTCCGTCGGGACAGGCCTTGGGGAGGTCCAACTTTACCGACCGGCCGCCGTGACGTTCTCAGGCGATAGGCGTCACTGGTGCAGATATGAAGGGGTATGTGGCCAGCAGTGTCAGTTTCCGTGACCGGAGCCGCTGCTTCCCAGTCAAGCAGCTCCTCAACTGGCCTCACAAGGGGTGAGTGCACTCCGCTGGCCAACAGCTGGAAGGCTGTTCGGTCCGCACTGTTCTAACCATTTTCTGATGAGCTGCTCGTAGTCTCTCTTAAGAGTGTCGCGGTGGTTGTCTTCCTGATGCAGTAACGATGTTTAAAATGTGTAAGCTTTCCGGATAACAACTAATGACAGCTCCACATGACTGAGTAACGCCGACTATTCGAACTTAGAAAACATTATATTGTCGCGTCTCCTTACTAATTTTGTCAAGTCAAAAAACTTCGAAGCCAGAGCAACAGGCGGAACTACCAGTGTATCGACGTAGGACAGGACAGCATAGCAAAGTGCTAGCTTGCGATATCTTGTTGAAAGGTGTTATAGACACTTTGAGGGTAGGGCACAGCGACCGGCCTTAACAAGTCAGAAGCTTAGCGAATGCTGTCCAAATCACGGGCTATGGGAAGGAAAGCTGATCGTGTTGTGTACCCAATGTAATCCCCCACCCCATCCAAGCCCAGTCAAGAGGACATCAGCATCTGCAGCACGACCCCACGAGTCGAATCTAGGCAGACGAGAAGGAATGCGAACGGCGTGGTTACCACATCTCTGCAGGGAGAGCTGAGCAGCAAGAAGAAGCGTTGCAATTAATTCCCCGCCGGCAGTCAGCCGCAGAGCGACGTCCTTGGCGGTCGTACGCGCATCAGCGCCTGGGGTGAAGTACGCTGCGAGCAGGCGGCCGAGATATTAGCCGGCCTGCATATCGCCAACAGTTGTAACACTCTGCTTGGTACAAACGCTACAGTTTTTCCACAGTCCACTGGAATGCCCGCTTGTAAAATCGTCTAAAACAGCCGATATTGCGACAGGTAACCCCTTCCATCATTTTCAAGTCGGGAACAGTCTACGGACCTGGTACCCCGTCGTGATCACAGCCCTAGACATGCTGAACACCGTCACTAGCACACTGTAAGTTATCGTCTACACACTTTTTAATACCACGTAACTGAATATATTTAATGGGGATAGGTAGCTATTGATGGGCCCCTATGAAAATGTGTACTGAAATCTTCAAATGCCGCAATGAATATTTTATTTTGAGTGTAACTTGAAGCTTATCTTTCAAAAAAGTTGTAAATATTCACTGTTAATGAACTACTTGAAAAATAAAACGTGTCATCTGCCCAATCAAGGGCCGGCCGCGGTGGTCTAGCGGTTCTAGGCGCGCAGTCCCGGAACCGCGCGACTGCTACGGTCGCAGGTTCGAATCCTGCCTCGGGCATGGATGTGTGTGATGTCCTTAGGTTAGTTAGGTTTAAGTAGTTCTAAGTTCTAGGGGACTGATGACCACAGCAGTTAAGTCCCATAGTGCTCAGAGCCATTTTGAACCATTTGAACCCAATCAAGGGGACCAGTTTTCTTTATTGGACCAGGCAGTTGCCGTAAATGGTATACAGTGTAATAGGTGTTAAATAATACTTTCATATTTTTCATTTGTACGATATTTTTGATGGAGCCTGAAACCGAATAACATTTATTCGAAAAGAAGGCTAAAAGTAGAAACGTTGCCTTCGGGAAAAGGTCTATTAAAATACACTGGAGTCCAAAATTAAAGAAACAAACTGAAATTTTGCGAGGTTGCGTTTATTTTGCCATAAAACAGTATAAACAGGTGGTAGTGAAACAGGAACAGTGTAAAGAAGACTGAACGTAAACCACTGGAACATGCATAACGGTAGACAAAAAGCCTCTGCAGCTTAACGGATTTGCTCCCACATCTGGAAACTGATTAATGTGCTCAATGTGGAGTGTGACCACTTCTGGCAGCGATACATACCTGACAACGACGGGCCATGTTGTGAATGATGTCATCAATCTCATATTGAGGCAATAACGCAAGTTCTTCCTGCAGAGCTGCTCACAAGTCTTGGAAAGAGGTTGGTGGATGCTGGCGTGTTGCACCCCGCCTACCTAGTGCATCCCAGATTTGCTCTATGGGATTCAAATCGGGAGAGCGAGCAAGCCACGCCATGTGTACAATATCTTCTGTTTCAAAGGAAACATCAACCACCCGTGTTGTATGAAATCGAGCATTATCGAACATCAGTACGAACTACCGCGCAACAATCATACCTGAGGTCCCAAAACCTCATCACGATACCTGACAGCAGTTAAGCCTTGCTGATTCACCCGTACGATTTCATATAGAACTGTTCGAGTGGTCACCATAATCCCTGCCCATACCATGAGGGATCCTCCTCGATATCGGTCTCTTTCCACAATGCCTGTGTCCCGAAAGCTGTGTCACGTTTCCTCCAGATGTGAAGCAGTCAAAAATCATTCTCTAGACCAAATCTGCGAAAAGAACATTTGGCCGCTGTTCAACCATCTAAATGGCATGTTGAGACTCTGTGAAGAAGCGTCAGAGGTACACAGACAGCAGGTCTCCGAAAATAAAGGCCACTCTGCTGTAGCCTGCTGTACACCGTTTGCCTCGATACAACGCATCTACTGAATGCTGCGAAGTGAAACATCAGTTGCGGTGCAGTACTAAGGCGGTGCCGTAGAGCCCTTACAGCCGGTTAACGGTCCTCTCTCTCTGATGTCAGACGTGGTCGGCTCTGCCCTGGTATTCGGGATACAGTTTCGGTCTCTATAAACTGTCACCACATCCGAGAAACAACAAATCGATTCGTATTAAGCAATGGGGCCACATCAGTTTGGGACTGTCCTGATTGCTTTCTTTCTATGGCCCTTCACCGCAGAGAGTCTGGTAGGCGTCTTCTCTGTGCCATACTGCACCGTCTGTGACTGTGTACACAGCGATTGCGGAGCTGGAACTACCCGGAAAACCCTAGCCCGTTTGATTTTTGCCCTGACATCATCGTTGACGTGGTTGTCTGTCGACTGGAATGCCATCTTCCACGCCGAACAGAATCGTAAGGACACGTGTTGATAGTTTGCATGATTATATCTTGAATTAGACACAGGACGGGGAAATAGCTGTTTGCTGCTTTAATTAAAACAATACTTTCTTCGATGGTTTTCTTCCTGTGCTCCAATTAACATAATTATTACATCGAGCTACTATATTGTTTCTAGAATGCCAAACTCTTCATAAGCGTACCCAATAAAACGTTGTACATGTTTGCGTAATTACGTCACTTTTCATGTAATTTTCATCAACGTAGTTGTCCTGTTGTACAAACTTTTGATGCTTTCTGTCACTCACTGTTTTCTAAATTTGCGTTACAAAAATGTATCGATCTTAGATTGTGGTACAGTGACATCAGCTGTTTGCTCCGGCTGTAGACCGCAGAACCATCTAGGTGCAGTTTTCTCAGTTTCTGTTCACCCATGAATGCTGCTCCGTCAGTTGCATGTTTACCCGTTACTGGTCACACCCGCCACATCTAACATGTACATTATTTTATGTATGACAGAGCCAGACGACTCTTTTTGCCATTGTCAGTTTTGATTGTTACTAAGCCTGTTGGCTGCACGTCATGGTCAGCATGCGAACTAACATCCCAAAGACGTTCGGGCTCACATGCGGTTCCTCTTCGTCCAAATGTCTTCGCTCAAACTCGTTAAGGGGTTGGACCGCACGTTCCGCATTACACACCCTAAATTAGACACTGTGACCCTTCGTTAAACTGTCTGACTGATGGCAAGTTTGCGAAATACAAAGTTAATATAAATTATAATAACAGTCATAGTAATATCGGGAGCTAAATTAACGACCAACAAATGATGTGGGCCACACAGTTGCGATTTGGTTAGAGTAATGTTTATTCAGAAAGAAAACTAATAGCGAAAGTGGTCGTATTTAGAATTACTATTACACTCGTGCGCATATCCATTTGACACAGTTCGATCATTTACAATCTTTTCGCGAAACACAAGTTCAGAACTGCACCTCGTTATTTACGCGAAAAGTCAGAGTTCACACCAGACGCGCGGCTGCTCGTCGCTCAGAGACTAAGTTCCGTGATACCACACAACGCGAAATTCTCTAAGTCGTTTCCCTTCCTAGCTGCCTAAAGACTGACTGTCCGCTTTCGCGTCTCAGTCCGAAATGTACCCTTTGGTGTCTCCAGCCGAACTGTCCCTCTGCCCGTCCCCGACCGCGTTTCCCGCGCCCCGAATATCCCTCAACTGACTAGTGCAGTTCCCTTTCCTGAAGCCGCCCATTTGATGGGCTACAGCTTATTCTACATTATTTTACATTTTAACATATTTAAATAATCAAAGCTTGACCACTTTCACGTTCTAAATAAAGTAACAATAATATGCATTACATAATAAACGTTAAATTCTATTACATAAAACCAATGCAATTTCCTTCTTAGCTTTGAATGTCACGGCCAGTAGCCTTGCACCCATGTGCTTTCCGATAAATAAATAAAGAAGAAAGATAACTATTATGCACTTACTTTACAACAAATATTCTATTACCTAATGATTCAATAAGGTGTCATGCTGTCATCGTTCAATGTGTTTTGTGTGTAGGAAATGATGCTCTGATGCTTAACTGTGAAACGAGTATACTGGGGCACACTTGCATGTGGCACCAGAATGAGATAAGAATATTAATAAATTAAGATGAATCAAGTACAGTATAAACAATGAATGTCTCTGATAGGCACAATAATGTGGTATGGCCGATCTTAGGTCCGCCGTATTTAACACTGCTACGTCTCCCTGGCCACAAACGGCTTCTCCTGGGTTTCCCTACGGCTTAGGTTTTCGTCTATCTCACCTACACACTACAGCGCTTAGGCCTCAATAGACAACAGATGCCTGTAAGTTTCACCATTTCATGGTGAATCTGAGCCATTTATTGCACACGGTCGTGGACGACAGGGTTCGTTTCCGAATTACTGTAGGCTGACTCTTTCGGCCATGTACCTAAATGAGAGTGAAATGTTCGTTAACTCACAAGCATATAAATGTAGGTTGTGGCTTATTTTAATAATTAATAACTTTTGGATGTATCAGTGCCCATGTCAAATACTTGGCCGGTCGGCCGGTCTGATGTGTTTTGCATTTACAATAACAAGTGGACATATTTTTAATTGCATAATGAAATAACCTCCACTGTACGTATGTTGTGTTTTTATAATGTTCTAATTTTCTGAATCTTTCATTTATGTGTATATACTTATTTCTAGGCAATAATACTTCCGCCCAGGAGCTTTTCGCTGCTACCATCCGCAGCTGATGACTATTTTTATTCCATGTTAAATCCAGCCTTGTCGTCAAGTATGAGGTGTGTAGAAAACCTGCTTTCTCGGGTCGCTTGACAACATTCAAACAAATCGTATTAATGAATGTATTACAAAATGAGCAATTGCAATACTTAACTTTGTGTTACACAGATGTGTCGCAAGCAAATGGCGACATACGAAATAATCAAGTTCCTTCAGTATAGACGATACTACACAGTACAAGCGAAATGACTAGCCTTGAAGCTACTCTTCGATTGGACCGCGACCAGTATGGCGCGGCGTTTATGTCCTCTTCACACAGGGGCCGCTGTTGTCTTGTTGTCGCCCTGGAGGAAGGCCTGATGAGCGTGATATTTTCTGACGTTTTCTCTCTCCCTACCTCCCTTTCCGGATAAATGACTGCGACGCCTGTGAAAAAACCATGTATCTCCAGCGGTGACCGTGCGATGTGGCGAAGCTTTAAGAGACTCCACTCGTAACAGTGGGGACAGCACATCAAGTTTTCCGTGGCTTTTTAAAATAACTGAAGGCGAATCACGGGATGATTCCTTCGAAAGGAGACGGCCGATTTCGGTTCCCATCCTCTCCTAAATCGAGCATGTGCTCCGTCCCTAATGATCTAGTCGTCGACGGGGAGTTAAATCCCAATATGCCTTCTTTTCCTTCGACTTCAGTGGTATTTTAGCTGTCATAAAGAAACTGTTTAGTTATTTTTCTGTAACAGCTTACAATTGTGCACTATGCATGTCGTTTTTAGGGCTCCGTAACTCAGACGGTAAAACGGAATTGTTATGGGATCACTTTATTGTCTGTCTGTCTGTCTGTCCTTCGAACTGTTCAAAAGCCTCTTTCTTGCGAGCAGATGTATAAGTTGAAATTTATGTCACATATTAGGGTATTCGTTCCGTTGGTGATGTAAACGTGAAGCATCTAAGTCAATCCAATCAAAAGATTCGGCCGTTTATGGCAACATATTTTGATATTCGCAGACACACTCATCAAAAATTACACAGTACTTCCTGTTGACCTAGAATCATGAAATTTGGTAAGAAGCAATGTTTCACATTGCAACCAAAGGAAAAAAAATCGGAAAGCTGATAGTGTGTTATTTCATCACACGATAAATTTGTTTCTTGTTATTTGTTATCAAGCTGCCGATCTGTCCCTTTGTCAAGACAATTACTCTCAGGAACGGGCGGATCTATCAAGTTGAAATTATGTCACATACTAAGATCTATAATAACATACGTGGTGTAAAAATGTTTCGCTTCCAATTCAGTGCAATAAAAATATACGGTATTTTATGTCACATATTTTAATACTAGTAAACTCAGTCATTAAAGCCTGTAGTAGGATGCTTCCCCTTGACGTACAATCATGAAATTTGGCAAGAAGGAAGGTCTCACAGTACACTTAAATGGAAAAATATCAGAAAATTGTGAATTTATAATACATTACACGAAAAGTACATTTCTTTTGTTATTCGTTATCAGAATTTAAACTTGAAATTAAAACATTCTGGAAAGTCTTGGAATCCGTGACACCGATTTCTTACCAATATTATTGTCGATAACAAGCAAAAATCATTGAGATTCTCGATTCCGAAAGTGGATCAACTGTCTGCATACGTAATAATTTTTTTATGGAACGCTCGGATAATGTTCCGTTGTGTCTGGTAATCAGACCTGTATCGGAAAATAATTTGTTTCTACATATGATACGTATGAACTCCCTAATTTTTGTAAATTCGTAATTTTCTGATAAGAATTAAAAAAATTATATTCAAATGATTTGTAAAGAAACAAAAAAAGATACCACGAAGGAATTTTCCGAATGGACCGAATTCGGTATATGATATATATGTGTAGACAAGCAAGTGAGTACAGATTCAGAAAAACTGGATGATTTATTCAAGTGAAGGAACTTCACAAACTGAGCAAGTCAGACCCTCCAACTAGATCGGGATTTTGACAATCTAACGCGCCAGTTTGAAGAATTTGGCGCAATAACTTTTACGAGGCCATCTGACAACTTTGTCAATCAGTGCTTCCATAAGGGCCAGAGGTGAATTAACGCCTTATTGACTTGCTCAATTTGTGAAGCTCTTTCTCTTGAATAAATCACGCAATTTTTCTGAAATTATATTCATTTGTTTGTCTGTACTTGTACATCGCAACTACCGATTTCCATTGCTTTCCGATAACTGTTTCGTGGTGCCTCGTTCTTGTTTGTCTTACAGTCCATTACAGAGATAAAATCTTATTCAGAAACACATACATTTTGCTTTTGGTGCTAGATAATACTACGTGTAAAGAGTATAAAATGTTCCACAGGAAAATGGTAATCCCCAAAACATTTGTGTCTCTGTAGATGTTTATTGGGTACTGCTATTTCATTGAATTTGTGCAGTCTTGGTCGTCAAAATATACTGTATCACAAAAAAATCAGAAAATTCTCTACAGTCCTATGGGTCATTTTCACCAAAGTATTTTTAGCAAACGTACCCAGATTTAGAGAAGAATAAGTTTGTTCATTACATACTTATGATATTACATACCATATAATGCTAACCTTCTTCACCTTTAAGGTAACAAGGGTAAATAAAATAAGAAAATGAAAATGATGTTACAGCCATTTTTTCCAGTTGGTCCCAAGTTGAGCTATCTAACCTTTTGTGTGTACAGTTTGTTCACTACAGTAGTAATCACATATTAGTTATTTTGATTTCGGTTTTTTCTGTCCAGATTCGTCCATACCCACGACACTCCAACAAGGGTTTAGTGAAGCCTACAATACTGCAGTTCTGCTTTTTTGCCATTGACTAATGCGGAAGCACGCTTGGGCGTCTACATGTGGAAACATTTCGTAATGAAAATTGTGATGACAGTAACAGAAGAGAGTCGACGTATTTGAATTGAGATGCTACAGATGGATGTTGAAAATTAGGTGGTCTGATAAAGTAAGGAGTGAGGAGGTTCTACGGTAGCCTTTCACCTTGAATTTTAATTTAAGTCTTGAACCTTCCTTTTATTTCTGTGATTGCTTCATCAATGTATAGACTGAACTGTGGAGGCCAAAGACTACATCCCTATGGACTACATCCCTGTTTTACACACTTTTTAATCCGAGCACTTCGTTCTTGGTCTTCCGCTCTTATTCTTCACTCTTGGCTCTTTTATATGTTACCTATTACGTGTCTTTTCCCATAGCTTACCTCTATTTTTCTCAGAATTTCGAACATCCTGCACCATTTTACACCGTCAAACGGTTTTTCCACGTCTACAAATGCTATGAACGTGTCTGAATTTATTTTTAGTCTTACGTCCATTATCAACCGGAAAGTCAAAACTGTCTCTCTGGTGCCTTTACCTTTCTATCAAGCCAAATTGATGGTCATAGAGCAGATCCTCAATTTTCTTTTGATTTATTAGATTTGTCAACAATTCGGATTCCTGGGCTGTTAAACTGATTGTGCAATAATTATCGCACTTGTTGACCCTTGCTGCCTTCGGAACTGTGTGGGTCATGTTTGTCCGTAAGACTGAAGGTATATCGCCAGTCTCATACATACTACACACCAGCGTAACTAGTCGTTTTGTTACCATTTCCGCCAATGATTTAGATATTCTAGTGGGATATTATCCATCCCTTTTAGTTATTTGATTTAAAGTCATCCAAAGCTTTCTTAAATTCTTATTCTAATACTGGATTCTCTGTCTCTTCCCTACTGACTTCTATTTCTTCTTCTGTCACGTGATCAGACAAGTTCTCTCACTTTATTAGTGAATTATAAAATGAGTAACCATCGGGAGTAAGATAACGTAATCTAATATCTTTAGTGTTCCTTTTCCGTAATGTACAGGGAATTTGCAGAGAGGACCTGCTGTGCGTACGCAGTTGGCATGGAAGATTCCAAGACGCGCTGTCACACTTGCAGCGAGAGGTAAAAGCGCGACCAAAGCGTTTCTCTGTTTAAAGTGAGCATCGCCCCACTCAGCTTTTAATGGCCCAGCGAAATCTGCGCGACGGACAAGTAAAAAGTGGCGCTCCCAGTCACTGTGTTGGCTGGAACGTTTACGTAATGTAACGCCGGCATATGGGAAAATACCCATCGCTTTTTCCTTTCTGTGATTTGCACACCTTTGTATATCAATGTGTCTAGGCACTGGAAATGACGAGCAGAATTTTTCCTTTCAAAAGTCTAACGGCAGAAGATATGCCTTGCATGTAGGGCAGGATTTGATCATGGATTACCGAAATGGCCATGCGGAATTGTTTGTTTGATTGTTTGTTACGTGTTCCATAGATCATTTGAACGGATTTTATAGTTTTTTTTTTTTTTTAAAAAATCAGTGGAACAGCGCATCAGAGTACACTGTTTTCGTCTGTGAGTTACACAGGTTCTCATAACAAGCGATTTGTTTTTAATTTTCTCTGTGCTCCTCCATTTAAACTTCGAAGTTTCGTGAGTGTTTGTATGCTTATAAGGCACACTTGCACATTTTATTAACTAGAATTCATTTCCGCCCATTTTAGTACGTTTGGAAATGTGATCACTGTGTTCAGTTGTGAGTTTAGTCTGTGACCCTCACGTAAAGCTCCAGGCGGTGTTGGCTTCAGTCATGCAGCCTAAGGCTATTACCAGCGGGCTTCTGTCATGCACCTTAAGGCTGTTGCCTTTGGGCCTCACACTGTGGGTCTAGAGGTGTGGAGCCGAGGGACGTCCACCATGTTCCACATGTCCCCATCAGTGAACTACTTCGGCCATCCAGGGTACTGTCTACACTCAGGTTGACCCTTCACCTGTGGTCGAATGGGTGGTCGTTCAAGGCGTGGCAGGCAGCGAAAGACTTTCCTGCCAAGCGATTGGAGAGCCTTCTCAGTTCGTCTGACGAACAGATTTGGGTGCTGTCTGTGGCTGATAAGGACTCAGCTAGATGCAGCAGCGCGCTCTCTTCCAGAGGAAGAATCTCGGCCAGCAGGGTCTGGGAATTCACGGCGGGTGGGATTACTTGTGTTTGGGAGCTCCAACGTCAGGCGCGTTATGGGGCCGCTTAGAAGAGGGAAGGAATCCAGTCTGCACTTTGTGTGCATATCGGCAGGAGTCATTCCAAATGTAGAATGGCTATTTTCAGATGCCATGAAAAGCACAGAATACACCTAATGGCAGGTGGTAGCTCATGTAGATACTAACGACGAGTGTTGCTTTGAATTGAAAGAGATTCTCTCTGGTTTCTGTCGGCTAGTTGAATTAGTTAGGACTGCCAGTCTTACTTCCGAGTTGAATGCGGTGCTCACCATCTGTACAACCGACTGAATCCTATGGTACAGAGCCGAGTGGCGTGTCTGAATCAAGGCTCAGACGGTTCTTCGAGCGTGTAAGCTGCAGGTTCCTCTATTTCCGCCGTACGGTAGTGGGTTTCTGGGTTCTGCTTACTACGGTAGGTGCCTACTACTCACAGGAAGCGGTTACCCGGGTAGTAAGAGTTGTATGGACTGGACAGGCGGTTTTTTAGGCCACAGTTTATCAGGAAATGTTAAAAAGGGCGTCGTTCTAAAAGGGTACAAAGCACAAAGATAGACCCAACAACTATCAGTATTGTAGTTGTAGATTATCGGAGCTTTGTTGGAAAAGAAGCAGAGCTCCAAGCGTTAATAGAAAGCAATGAAGCTCAATAGTTATTAAGGTAGGCACCGAACATTGGATAAATTTGGAGATAAGTTCAGCAGAAATTTTTCAAAGGACCTAACGGAGTTCAGAAAGAATAGATTAAATACAGTTGGTGGTGGAGTGTTAATTGCTGTCAGAAGTAGCTTACCTTGTAGTGAAACTGAAATAGATAGATCCCGTGGTTATTAAGAGCAGAGACTATACTTGACAATCGGAATAAATTAATAAGTGATTCCTTTTGCCGATCCACTGTTTCAGATGATACGGTTTCTGAAAAGTTCAAAGGAAGCTTAAGTCTCGTTCCGACCAAGTACCGCAGTCACACAATTATAGTTGCTGGTGACTTCAATCTACCGTCCATATGTTAGTGTAAATGCATGTCTGAAGTTGATGGTAGTTATAAAAAGTTGTCTGAAATCATACTAAATGCTTCCGCTAAAGATTATTTTGAACAACTGGTTTTGGAGCCTAATCGAGGAGTAAATGCTTGCGAAAACACACTTGATCCCTTAGCAACAAATAATCCTGAGCGAATACGAACCTCAAGACGGATATAGGGATTAGTGACCACAACGTTGTTGTAGCGAGACTAAAACAGTAAAAACAATAAACGCAAAGTACATATATTCAAAGAATCAGATAAAAATTCGCTTGACGCAATCCTAAGAGACAGTCTCCACTCCTTCCTATCTTACTATGCAAGAGCAGACTAGATGTGGTTTGAATTCAAAGAAATAATATCGATGGCAATTGAGAGATTTATAGCACTGAGAGATTTATAGCAAACAAATTAATAAGAGATAGTGCTGATCCCGCGTGGTACCCAAAACAGATCAGAACACTGTTGCAGAAGCATCGGAAAAAGCATGGCAGATAGAGAAGAACGCCAAATCCTTAAGATCGGCGCAGACGCAAAAGCAAGACAAATTTAAAAGAACAAAAAATCCCCAAGATTGACGAAGCACTGCAGTAACTCGAAATTTAATGCGATCTTCAGTATGAGATGGTTTTAATAGCTTCCACAACGAAACTTTCTCTGAAAATGTAGCGGAAAATCCAAAGAGATTCTGGCGTGTGTGCAGCACACCAGAGGCAAAACGCAATCAATACCTTCACTGAGCGATAACAATGGTGATGTTGCTGATGACAGTGTCACTAAAGCAGAGCTAATATACTCGGATTTCCGAAATTCCTTCAACGAAGAAGACAAAGGATATATTTCAGAATTCGAATCAAGAACAGCCACTAACATGAATAACTTAGAAGAGAAATCATCTGTATAGTGACACAGCTCAATTCACTTAATAAATTCAAGGACTCTGGTACATACTGTATGCCAATCAGGTTCCTTTCACAGTACGGTGATACAATAGCTCCATACTTAAGAATCATATACAACCGCTCTCTCGTCGGAAGATCCGTATCTAAAGACTGGAAAGTTACACAAGTCGCACTAATGCCCAAGAAATGAAATACAACCCCTGAATTACAGACACATATCACTAATATCGATTTGCAGTAAGATTTTGGAAAATATAATGTGTTCGAGCAGTATGAATGATCTCTAGCAAAAAGATTTATTGACAAATAGCTGACACGGATTCAGAGAACATCGTTCTAGAGAAATGCAGCTAGCTCTTTATCCTCCCGAATTCACAAGTGCTATCGGCAGGGGATGTCAAATCGATTCCATATTTTAATATTTCCAGAAGGCTTTTGACACCTTTCCTAGTAATCGACTTCTACGGATTGAAGTCTCACTTGTGCCACTCGATTTGTGATTTTCTGTTAGGAAAGCCACAGATTGTAGTAACTGCCAGAAAGTCATCGAGTAAAACAGAAGCAATAAGTGGGGGTTTCTCAAGGATGTGTTTTAGGCCTTCTACTGTTCCTGAACTACATAAACGATTCAGGTGACATAGGTGACAATCTCAACAGCGCTCTTAGATTGTTTACAGATGAAGATGTCATTTACCGTCTTGTAAGTTCATCTAATGATCACAACCAATTGCAAAATGACTTAGAGACAAGTCTGTATGCCGGGAAAAGTGACAATTGACTCCAACTAATGAAAACTGTGTAGTTGGGTTGGGTTGTTTCGGGGAAGAGACCAGCAAGGTCATCGGTCTCATCGGAGTAGGGAAGGAAGTCGGCCGTGCCCTTTCAAAGGAACCATCCCGGCATCTGCCTGGAGCGATTTAGGGAAATCACGGAAAACCTAAATCAGGATGGCCGGACGCGGTATTCAACCGAAAAACTGTGTAGTCATCCATATGAGTACTAAAAGGAACTGGATACACTTCGGTTTTACGACAAATCACACAAATATAAAGGCTTTAAACTGAGCTAAATACATAAGGATTAAATTACGAATAACTTACACAGGTAGTGCTGCAGGGAAAGCAAATCAAAGTCTGCAGCGATTGGCCCAACACTTAGGAAATACAACAGGTCTATGAAAGGGGATGTTTACACTGCGCTTCTCCGACGTCTTACGGAGTACTGCTGTGAGTACCACATGGACTGACGGAGAACGTAGGAAGAGGCGTTTTTCGGTGCGCCAGGATCTGTTTACGAAATTTCCGTCAGCATCTTTTTTGTCAGAATGCGAAAATGTTTTCTTGACTCCCTGTTACGTAGGGAGAACTGATCACCTAAATAAAAGAGAGAAAGTTTTAAGTGTTTCGTTTTTTTCCCGTGAGCTGTTCGAAAGTGGAACGGTAGAGAAATAGCTTGAAGGTGGTTCGATGAACTCTTTACCAGGCACTAAATTGTGAATTGCAGAGCAATTATCTAGATGTAGAAGCAGAGTGATATGGAACATGTAGAATGATATGGAATCAGTCAGTTTACCCGACAAGTGTGCATGATTAATTTTCAAATTAATGAACATATTTTTAGTTTTTTTAAAGGACATCGTATTTGTCGTTGACTGTAGAAATTATTTAATTCACATTTGTAATTTCGGTCTTTGGGCCATTTACAAGTGGTGTGACTTTGCTTCAGCACATGTTAGACTTTAAAATCCTCTGACATGTATTATAAAGTCTGACATGTGCTGAAGCAAAATATTTTAACGCACCACTTCAAAATGGCTCGAAAGCCGAAACTGCTATAGTGAAATAAATGATTTCTATAGTAAACGGCGAATATGGTGCCCTTCAAAAATTTCGACATGGCTGTGAACCCCGACCACGAGATGTTAGAGATATTAGAATTTTTTAGTCCTACTCGTGCAGCTACACATAGAAACGAATTTTTTTCCTGCTTACAGGGCAGTAGTTTGTAATCAAAAATTCTGATGTGGAATAGAAGGAGCTCTCTAGAAGATTTAAAACTTGCTTGTCTGTCTGTCAGACAGTTTATCTTATCAAAAGTTTTTGTTGATGCATGTAGCAGTCCTTTCTGAGACACTGACAGCTTTCAAAATGGGTAACAAATATAATTTTTTCCTCTGTTGTTGTAGGTATGGACTTCACTACTCTTCTCCAATCGTAATGGATTATTTGTCATGAATTTCGCTAGCAAGTGAATACTGCATACTATTCTTACTGCTCGCTTATGTGCAATCAATACTTTCTTTCGAGGTGATTAGTTATTCTAGAAAATTATTCCATAGTACATTATTCAGTGGAAATATGCAGAGTATGTCAGTAAGCAGATTTCTTTGTTTCCAAGATTAGCAATTATACCAAGAACAAAAGTATTTGAAATTAATTGTTTTAGCGCCTCAGTAGCTTGCTTCTTTCAGTTAAAGTGTTCACCAATATGTTCGTCCAAACATTTGAGTATTCTGCATTTTTTATTGACTGCTGTTCATCAACTGTTGTTATCACTATTTACTGTATAGAACAGAATGTAGAGTGATTTTTCAAAAAGTAGGAATTAATGCTGAAGATTAGATGAGTACATCGAATAACTAATGAGGATGTACTGAATTGAATTATAGAAAAATGAGTTTTTGGCACAGCCTGACTAACAGAAGGGATCATTCGGTAGGACACATATGGAGGCATCGAGTAATCATCAGTTACAATGGAAAAAACTGTGTGTGTGTGTGTGTGTGTGTGTGTGTGTGTGGAGGGGGGGGGGGAAGGGGTAAAAATTGTGTAGCTAGACCAAGACTTGAATACAGTAAGCAGCTTCATATGGACGTAGGTTGCAGTACTTATTTGGAGATGAATAAGCTTGCACAGGATAGACTAGAGTGGAGAGTTGCAACATCCAGTCTTTGGACTGACCACTGTAACAAAAGCTTTCATGGCCACAAATGAAATTTTTTGAAGTGTCACGTCACTGATTACGGATTATTCCTCGTTCAGATTAGACTTACTGCTGTATCAACAATTCTGTACGTAATTAACTCTCGTCACCCCTCTAAATACTTTCGTTACTGTCGTTCGTCACACCATTCCGTGCCATACAGTGTTGTTACGAGATATCCAAAATATATGCAAATTGTTATCAGTGGAGAGTAATATTATTAGACTTTGAAAGTAACTACGCATCGTATTTGAAATCAGACGCTTTCAACTGTGGTCATTGTTGCCTTTAACTACACTTAAGAATAGATCTGCAAAGTACGATCTTCCATCGAAATTAGTAAAAGGAATGAAGGTTTGAATATCCAGTAATGATCTAAAAAGTATGAATGATAAAATATGGATCTGCATTTACATTTTTGTAAAATTTAGAAAAGGAAACGTCTTTGAGTTTGTGCGAATGACGAATTCACAGCTACGTGCAAATTCTCACCCGCACGTTACTCTCTGTCTCATTTACAACCGTGCAATGAGAAGTGGAACTACACCCCAAGAAATCAGGGACTGTAACGGAGTTCCCCGATATCGGCGAGCTCTCCTTCGTGTCGAGACTCCACAATAGATTGTTTTCGATGTAGCATCTCAGAATGATTTGGAGTAAAATGACTCAGAAGATTTCTTTTCGTCAACGAACAGTTCAGCAAAGAGCACTGCCTGACATTCCATCATTACCAAATTTATTCAAGGCGGCAGATCCAATATGGCGGCTATAGATGTCGCAGTGTCATAGTGGGAAGTTCCAATTTTTGTTGGAAAATAGGTCAGTTGGGTTACTTCCACTAACCTAACCTCATCCCCACCCCCCTCCCTTACCCTCCCCAAGAAAATGGCGGAAAAATTTGGTGGGAGATAAATGATGGGGGAAAAGGCCACTTGGGCTACCTCCACTAATTCGCAGGGAAAGGACTCAGCCTGAGCTGGGCAGCTGTATAGGATGGATGTGTTTATTTTGCATGCATTGTTCATTTAAACAACTTGAGTTGTCATAGGTAGTAACTCCATCCAGTGTGTTCACCATGAGGTCTGGAGTCCAACTCACCTAGTACACAGTACTGCCACCAGAGGATGCTGTCTTCCTTCCTCCTCTCCTCTCCCATGACGTAATCCAGGATAGCGGTCTGTGGGAAAATGGTGGGAAAACGACTCAGTCTTTATCCAGCTGCTGTAGAGAAGGAGTGTACTTCATTTATTTTTAGTGGGAATTTAGTAAGAGCAAGTCAGAATGCTCCATTCATTCACAAGACATCCTTTGTGCTGGGGCATAGGAGGCTCCATAGACTGGTTTGAACAAGATGGGGGCAAGGTATCTAAGGAATGTTCCAAGAGTAACGTGATGTCTTCTTTGTTCAAGTGTTCAAAGACAAGTTGAAGCAGGCCATCCATTTCTGGCGCGATGCTGTCCCTTATCCCCCATTGTGGCATTAGGACAGACCTGCAGCTGTAGGACACCAAAAATTACAGCCATTTTTCTCTTCTGTAGGACAGTGCTTCGTATTCTGTTTGTGTAATTGTTCTGATTTTCCAATCTGTGCTTAGACAGTACTCTTTTAGGATTCATGGTTTTTCACAAGCACATACAGACATGATGAAGGGTTTTGGCAGTGAGAACAAGAGTGAACATTTACCATTTATGAGATGTATGTTGAAAGCAGGATGTTAAGATTTCTGGGTATGATAACACGTGATAGACAGGGGGCCTTGTTAGGACCATCAGGAAGAATGGATTCGGTGTTATTCTGGGATGTTTTCGTAAACAGCTCCTGTTAGGACAGGAATTTTCAAGCAGAGAAGCTGAGACATCACAAAAGCTCCTACAACAAAAGCAACCATTAACTATTTCTGCAGCACTTTACTATTTCCAGGAAGGGTTGATATGTAATGGATGGGCTGTCCCATTACAATCGCTAGGAAGAACGCATACTTTGTTATTCTGTAATACTTTCATAAAAAGTTTCTGAAAGCATTGCAAAAGTTTTCTAAAGCACTGAGCCATAGGAGAGTCGCTGGCGCCAGTGATTCTCTTATCTAGTAGGGGCATGTAAGTTTTCTGTTTCATTTTCCTCTTCTGACCGCTATTTAAGAGCTGTGCTTCCGGTTATGGTTCTCTTGGTTTTCCGCTCAGGGGGTCCTAGTGGCCATGCTTGCCCATTACTTGAGCATATGTTGTGTTGGCGAGTATTAGAGTGAATGTTACGTAGGAGCATTGGTTGATCATGGCGCTGTGTTATATTTTGAGGAGTGTGTCAGTGGTGGGCTTGTGGTGATGGCCCCCAATGCACTAGCTAGTGTACTACCTGATGCTGGATGCCTATGTATGCTATTTGGATTCTCGTCACTTGCTGCTACTAATGGTCGGCATCTGCTATTTCTTTGAAGTTGTGTTTTGTGATCACAGTTGGAAACAGTGATTTGTATGTAATTACCCCTGCTGTGGCAGGAATAAGGAATTCACTCTTGATTCCGGTTTACCGGGTGATCAAAAAGTCAGTATAAATTTGAAAATTGAATAAATCACGGCATAATGTAGATAGACAGGTACAAATTGACACACATGGTTGGAATGACATGGGGTTTTATTAGAACCGAAAAAATACAAACGTCCAAAAAATGTCTGACAGATGGCGCTTCATCTGATCAGAATAGCAATAATTAGCATAAGAAAGTAAGACAAAGCAAAGATGATGTCCTTTACAGGAAATGCTCAATATGTCCACCATCATTCCTCAACAATAGCTGTAGTAGAAGAATAATGTTGTGAACAGCACAGTAAAACATGTCCGGAGCTATGGTGAGGCATTGGCGTCGGATGTTGTCTTTCAGCATCCCTAGAGATGTCAGTCGATCACGATACACTTGTGACTTCAGGTAACACCAAAGCCAATAATCGCACGGACTGAGGTCTGGAGACCTGGGAGGCCAAACATGACGAAAGTGGCCGCTGAGCACACGATCATCACCAAACGACGTGCACAAGAGATCTTTCACGTGCCTAGCAATAAGGGGTGGAGCGCCTGGTTCTTTAAAACCCCATGTCACTCCAAGCATGTGTGTCAATTTTTACCTCTCTATATACATTATTCGGTGGTTTATTAAGTTTTCAAATTTGTACTGACTTTTTGATCACCCGGTACATTGAGCAGTTGTGTTAAGAGTGTGAAACATTGCTCAGTGATGGTAGCTCTAAACGTGAGTAGCGTGAAGGCTGCAGGAGTCATTCTAGGATAGTGCGCAGGCCATGTTTAGTGTAAAGACAGTGTGCTTGTAATGTTACTTGAGTATTTTATGGTGTCTAGTACGATGGGTTTTTATGCTTTTGTTTCCAGAGGCTGTTAACGTTTCCAGACTTAATGCTTCTTATTGGGGTCTGCCTGTAACAGTAAAGAATTATGAGCTGTAGGAAGTGGATGCTGTTTGTTTGAGGTCTTGCATGTGTTAAGGGTATTTAATTTAAATGGGCGGCCATAACTCTGAAATGAGGGGCTTGCGTGGTGAACTTTGGTTTGGTTGTCTGTCCTGTTGTTTCTTTTCTTTTCTCTTCTTTTCTTTTTTTTTAATGTTGCAGTGTACTACGAGCAACGGGCACAATCACTTCTGGACTGACCAATACAGGGGGCAGCAGGAGGCAGCACCATGATTGAAATATCTTCAGATGCCGTTAGTTCAGCCAGCTACGTTTTAGTGACATTAGGTGCTAATTGGCTGTATCCTGTCAGAATCGCTGATCGCCCCAGTAGCTGAAAGAGGTAGTGTACTCTCTCTTGTAATTATTTGGAGATTCCTCTCATTAAAGTGTTTGGGCGCACCAAGGTGCATCCCCTGTTTGTAGTAGTTTGGTCACTCTTCTATTAGGGTGGATCATTGTTGGGATGTGACCACTGTTGCATGGAACTTAAACTGACTATTAAAATAACTGCCTTTTCTGCCTAAAGATTGTTGTCATACTTGAAAGGGATTTCACGAGTGAGTTCAGTGGAATAAATCACTATAGAACTGGTGGAATTCCATTGTTCTATGATCTGTTTATTGGTCTAAAGTTCCTGTTGGAGATTTTGCTGTTTTACTTAAAATTTGTTATTTCATTTTCCGTACTGTTGCTCGTTTTGTCAATGGGGATCTAGTCCCGGTAAATTCCTGTTTATTTTGTGGGCAATTATGCTTGTCATCTATATTTATCTGGGACTATTTGTTATTTGATTAAAACGAAGGACATTTACTTGTTTCATTCCATATAATCTTGTAAAAACTGTATAAGGCTTTTAATTAAATTTGTTATTAGTGGCTATTGAAAGGCCTGTTTTGTAAAAGATTTTGTATAGTTGTTTTTGGGGATATGTGTAATAAATCTTTGTGAACTACAAGCCTGTGTTTTTGTTTTCGTATGACTGCCATTTGTGACTGATTTGAGGATTGTAAATTTCAAATACCAAGCATGTCCAGAGGGACACTTGGCTGTAACTTAAGTAGACGTGAGATGTCACTATAACACTGACAACCTTTTATCTGCAACTGCAAGGATGGGTCGCTAGGCAAACATCTCATGTGGTAATTAGGATGGGGCTGGACCTGCAAGTACAAAAGCGACGTGTCAGTGCACCAGCCATAGTGGCCAGGTAAACATGCGTGTGCCCAGAGGTATCTTGCATGTGAAACAGGCTGGACTGGCGTGTTTGGCCAACACATCCGATCAACATTCTGCCTTGGATCTCTGTAGGGAACAGTTCGCTGATATGTCTAGGTCGAATTTCTTAACGATAATTCGAGAGCGTTTTTACATGCAGTGAGTGTTTGTGCACTGCATTATTTCGACTGTTTAAGCGTTGTGACCGTGTTTTCAGAGTGTTATACATTCATTATTTTGCCAGTTTTATGTGTAGTGAACATGTCTGTACAACCGTGTACTGCATTATTTTGTGATCGTGGAATGCATTATTTCCACAGTTTACAATCAGTGAGCATGTTTGCAGAGCGTTTTACATGTATTATTTTAACAATTTACGAGTTGTTTGCGTGTCTGTACACCGTGTACTGCATTATTTTGGTAATTTATGAGTAGTTAGCCAGTCTGCAGGCTATTTATTGTGAGCCCAAGCATGTCAGAGCCAGTGTTTTGTATCAGCTTAATAAATGAACTATGTGAAATCTATCCCTAAATAAATTGTTCCAAATTCCCACTGTAAATAAATAAGGTACATTCCTTCCTCTCCAGCAGCTGGACACAGACTGAGTCCTTTTCCTGCCAATTCCAAGGAAGAGTTGGTGGTTGGATGACTTACGTTAGTGGAGGCACCCCAAGTGACCTTTTTTCCCGCCATTTTTCCCTACAAAAATTTTCCCGCCGTTTTCTTGGGGAGGGGTGGGGAAGGGGTTAGGTTAGTGGAGGTAGCCCAACTGACATATTTTCCCTCAAAATTTGAACTTCCCATCATGACATCATTGCGACATTGCCACATCTATAGCTGCTACCTTGGAGCCGCCATGTTGAATAAATTTGGAGACAATGTAACTTGGGTTGGTACTCTGTTTGCCCTACTACTGTAGTTGTAGCGTTGTAGCCCTACGTGCCTCACCAGTCTGTTGCTGGAGGCCCTTGCACCACACACTCTCTGAGCACATACCCAGCTTTCTGAAGTCCCGCCACCCTTCTGTTACTTCTGCCAGTTTTTCCTTGAACCGAGTTATGTATGTATGATACTGACAGCCAGCGACCTTGACATCCACAAAGGTGATCTATGATTCTCTACAGTAGCACAGGTCACCAGGTGTAGTTGAGGGGAAGCTTCCCCATGTCGACTGGCGTGCCATTGGGCGATAGGTGTACGCTCCTTATCTTGACACTGACATCCAGTCTGCATAGTACCTTACTGTCAATGGGAAGCAATAGTGCCCGGTCACGCCTTCACAGGATTCACCTCACTGACACGCTGTTGTGTGTCGACTGTGATGTTATGGACACAGACGAGTACTGCCTGGTGTGCAGCCCGGCGAGAGGTGTCTGGTTCTTGGTGCTACAGATGTTGTCCCTAATTATCCGTACGACTCCTTGTCAGGTCCCTACTCAACTGCTCCACTTTCCAGAAACAGGATACTTCCCGCAAGCAAGGACGAACTCTGTCAAGTGGATTTGTGGACATGCAGCACGCTACTTGTTTGCTGATGGTGATAAAAGTATCATTGACTTTTGGCAGTTTGCCGGCCGGAGTGGCCGTGCAGTTCTGGGCGCTACAGTCAGGAGCCGAGCGACCGCTCCGGTCGCAGGTTCGAATCCTGCCTCGGGCATGGATGTGTGTGATGTTCTTAGGTTAGTTAAGTTTAATTAGTTCTAAGTTCTAGGCGACTGATGACCGCAGAAGTTAAGTCGCATAATGCTCAGAGCCATTTGAACCATTCTTTGGCAGTTTCCTAATGAACGTCATTGTGCAGTTGTCCGCAATCCAAAATACAAACAAATTTTCTCTTATTTCCTTTGCAATGTCTTCCTTAACCCACCCCAGACCTGGGGTGTTCCTGTCATGAAGAGTTGATCTCCGCCTCTTCCACACTTAGAAACAATATATTCACTATTCATCGGAACGTTCTTCCCTGAAAAAGTATAGAATGATATTTAGTCTGAGTCTTGCTACTCGCGTGATGCCAGTTTCCTGATATTCTCGGTGGTATTAATGACAAAAATAAATAAATAAACAAAAGCAAAAAAAATGAAATAATTTAAAGGAAAGTAAATAAATCAACTGTGTTCATTGTACTTCTACTGCACGTCCCCTACGCTTTCCTTAATTCTTAGGCGCTACAGTCTGGAACCGCGCGACCGCTGCGGTCGCAGGTTCGAATCCTGCCTCGGGCATGGATGTGTGTGATGTCCTTATGTTAGTTAGATTTAAAGTAGTTCTAAGTTCTAGGGGACTGATGACCACAGCAGATAAGTCCCATAGTGCTCAGAGCCATTTGAACCATTTGAACCTTAGTTCCTGGAAGGTGGGAGTGGGACACTGTGGCCAGGCCTCGGGTTGCGAACCCCTGGCAACTTTTCCCCCACCAGTCCCTTTGGCGCCAGGAAAGTTCCTTTCAATAATAATAATAAAAAAAGCAGTAGCGTCTTTGATAAGTAATTAAAACGTCCTCGGTCCCAGGTCCGAAACAAACCAATGCTTAAATTCGCTTCCGGCATAAAAGGGTCTGCAGACGTTCAATATGCATTGACAGTACTAGTGTGCACACCATCAACATACTGAAGCGAGCTCACACCATCAAAATATTATAGGTTGACACCTACAGAGAAGACAACAGCAACCAGCCATTTTTTACAATGTTATTTATTAATTTAAGTAACCCTGTTGCCGGTTTCGAACCTAAAGGTTCATCTTCAATGACTAGTTCACGTTAAGATACATTTTACATTACCTTTTACTTTTTTTCCCAAATGATGAATTACCTCGGGGTATTGGTGTCCTACAACCAAAACAAGATGTGAGACCATAGCTTTTTCAGTATAATTGTGCCTCATACTGATTTCGAATGATGTACACAAATTATTCTTATGGTTTGGTTACTTACGTTGAAAAGTTGAAAAGACCTCGCCATTAGGTTCCAGTGCTGACTTCATGTGATCATGCACCAGCGAAGACTGTATGGTGCACTTATTTTTAAGTATCTTTATATACATAATATGAAGCACAAGTCACACACCAAGAAATTTCACCACATTTAGGTATATACACAAAGATGGCCATGTCGCAACCATATGTATATATATGAGAGTGGAAGCCTTTGGTATTGTTAAGTTGCGACATAGCCATCTTTATGTCTGAGAGTATATATATGACAGTAAGAATTTATAAATTACTGTTGTTCCATTACGTACTATTTATATAAAAAGAAACATTACAACTAATGTAAATAAAGCAGTTAGTTTGTTATAGAGTGACACAGTAGTGATATTATGTAAGCATTATGGTATACATCGGAACCATAAATGATAAGGGATAGATGTATATAAATAAATATTAAAACTGTGGACATATATTATGGCATATATCAGAAGCAAAGTAGATGATTTGGATGGCTGTAGTTAAACAACTATTACAACAGTGGACATTACAATTTCTTTTTGTATATATCTAAAAGAAATCTTCACTTTATAACGAACTGGCTGCTAAGGCTCACTCTAGAAACATTAGGGCTCAGTGAAGCGAAATGAGAAGAAGACATGGATTTCTGGTCAGATGAGTATAGGATAAGATCAACAGCAGCAGGAAATGGGATAACTGGAGTGAGATTTGTTATGAATAGGAAGATAGGACAGAGTGTGTGTTACTGTGAACAGTTCAGGACAGGGTTGTTCTTATCAGTATCTACAACAAACCAAAAGCGAAACGATAGTTCAGGTATATATGCCGGTGTCGCAAACTTAATCTGAAGAGGTAGAGAAAGCATATGAGGATATTGAAAGGATAATACAGTACGTACAGGGAGACGAAAATCTAATAGACATGGGGGACTGGAATGCAGTTGTAGGGGAAGGAGTTGAAAAAAAGGTTTCAGAAGAATATCGGCTTGGGACAAGCAGTGAGGGAGAAGGAAGTTTCATTGAGTTCTGTAACAAATTTCAGCTAGGAATAGCGAATACTTTGTTCGAGAATCGCAAGAAGAGGATGTATACTTGGAAAAGACCGAATAAGGGAAGATTTCAGTTAGATTACATCATAGTCAGACAGAGAGTCAGATATCAGATACTGGATTGTAAGGCGTACCTAGGAGCAGATACAGTCTCAAGTCACATTGTAGTAGTGACAAATAATATACTAAAGTTTAAGACATAAGTCAAAAGGAATCAATACGCAAAGAAAGGGGATACGGAAGTACTAAGAATGACGAGATATGCTTGAAGTTCACGAAGACTATAGATGCAGAAAGAAGGAATACCTCTGTTGGCAGTGCAGTTGAAGAGGAAGGACATGTCCGAAAAGGACAACAGCAGAAAAAACATAGGTAGAAGGAAAGTAACAGCGAATAAACCATGGGTAACAGAAGAAATACTTCAGCTGATTGATGAATGAAGGAAATACCAAAAAGTTCAGTGAAATTCAGGAATACAGAAATACAAGTCGCTGAGGAATGAAATAAATAGCAAGTCCACGGAAGCTAAAACGAAATGGCTGCAGGAAAAATGTGAAGAAATCGAAGAAGAACTGATTGCCGGAAGGAAAGTCAAAAGAACCTTTGGTGAAACTAAAAGCAAGAGTGGTAACATTAGGAGTGCAACGGGAATTCCACTGTTAAATTCAGAGGAGAAAGAGGATAGGTGGAAAGAGTACACTGAAGGCCTCTGTGAGGGGAAGATTTGTCTGATGTGATGGAAGACATAGGGGTCCAGTATTAGAATCAGAATTTAACCTTTGGAGGACGTAAGTTCAAATAAAGCAGGAGGAATGGAAAACAATATATCAGAATTTCTAAAATCATGTGGCAACAAAACGACTATTCATGTTAGTGTGTAGAATGAATGAGTCTGGTGACATACCATCTGTATTTCGCAAAAATATCATCCACACAATTCCGGAGACTGCAAGAACCAACAAATGCGATAATTATTGCACAATTAGCTTAACAGCTCATGAATCCAAATTGCGTACAAGTATAACAGAAGAACGAAAAGAAAATAGCAGATCTGTTGGATGAACACCAATTTGGCTTTACAGAAAGGTAAAGACACTGGAGAGGCAGTTCTGACTTTGAGGTTGATAATGGACCAAGACTAAAAAAATTAAGACACGTTCATAGAATTTGCCGATATGAAAAAAGCGTTTGATAATGTCAAATATTGAAGGATGTTCGAAATTTTGAAAAAAATAGGGATAAGCTATAGGGAGAGTCGGGTAATATACAAGAAGCAACAGGGAATAATAAGAGTGGATGACGAAGAAAGAAGTGCTCACATTAAACAGGGTATAAGAAAGGGGTGTAGCTTTTCGCCCTTACTGTGGAATCTGTACATCGAAGAAGCAATGATGGAAAAAAAAGATAAATTCGAGAGTAGAATTAAGATTCAAGGTGAGAGGATATCATGATACGATCCGTTGATGACATTGCTATCCTGAGCGAAAACGAAGGTGAATTACATGAGTTGCTGAATGGAGTGAACAGTTAATGAGTATAGAAAACGGACAGAGGGTAAATCGAAGAAAGACAGAAGTATAGCAGCAGAAATGAGAACAGCGAGAAACTTAACGTCAGGATCGATGGTCACGAAGTAGATGAAGTTAAGGAATTTTGTTACCTAGACAGGGAAATAACCAATGACGAACGGAGCAAGGAGGACATCAAAAGCAGACCACCGATGAAAAAAAGGGCAACCTGGCGAAGAGAAATATTCTAGTATCAAACATAGTCTTTAATTTGAGGAAGAAAGGTCCGAGAATGTACATTTGGAGCATAGCATTGTATGACAGTGACCCATGGAATGTGGGAAAACCGCAACGGAAGAGGATGGAAGCATTTGAGATGTGGTGTTACAGACGAATGTTGAAAATTATGTGGACTGATAAGGAATGAGGAGGTTCTGCGCAGAATCAGAGAGGAAAGGAATATGTGGAAAACATTGACAAGGAGAAAAGATAGGATGATAGGATGGACATCTGTTACATCAGGGAATGACTTTGTGCTACTGGAGGGAGCTGCAGAGGGCAAAAGCTGTATAGGAAGAGAGAGATTGGAATACATCCAGCAAATAATTGAGGACGTAGGTTGCAAGTGCTACTCTGAGATGAAGAGGTTGGCACAGGAGAGGATTTCGTGGATCAAACCAGTCAGAAGACTTTCCCTGAAAATTCCAGAATTTCCTGATTTTCCAATCAAGTAACTACACTGATGTGAAGAAAACTAGTCGCCCATTGGCAGAGTGTAGACACGATATTTTCATGAAATTGTCACAGCATAATGACATAGGTCGCACACTGGTACGTAACGACAAATACATTAATGCGAGCTGTGTCGTGTCACTTTTGCCGTACCTTTTATGCAGTTGTCTGCTGAAGAGCGGTAAAGAAAGTGTCGCTTGATTACATCTGCTGTTACAGTTTTGTGCAAGCATACACAAACGTCGAGTAAATAATAGTTTGTGTTTTCCGAAGTTATTATCGTTCGAATATATGAAAACCTCTGTATGTTATCTAAGACAAACTACTATAGTACATTTCTTTTCCTGTTGGTTTTGGTCATGTGTAACAATAGTGTAGAAGATGTTATGAAATTAAGTACACAAACTTTATGTGTTGAACGTTATTTACAAAATTTGTGGTACGTTTGATATCTTTCTCTCTCTAGTAACGCTGCTATTTCGTAACAGATTACATAAAAAGTAGTGAAGTATTATGTGGATGTTTGTTCTCAAGTTAATAATAAATCATTAAAGCAAGACGTGGTTTATCTTACGAGTAGCGTGTTTACATGACAGAAGAGAAACCACTTTTTGCATCTCTTGCATCATCGTCGTTACCATCCGGACAAAACGTTAGTAAATTGCAGAAAAAGGAAGAGAAAACAGCTTAAGACAACGGAAGAGCGTAGTCTGCAGTTTTATAACAGTGCTTTGCAGTACGTACTTTCCCACGCAGCTACTATCATACGCCTATCTTTATGATCATAAACGATGTTTTATGCAGCTGACACAAGCTGTCAGTCAAGATCTTGTCGCAGAAAGCACTCTCATCACAAATTCATTCTGCTATCATTACTCTTCATTGTTTCTCTCTCGACTACATGTCGGCTCATTGTGTTCTTGAAGCACGTACGTCGTCTTTAGTCCTCTTCTGTTGTCGATAACTTCTGGCTTTCGCGTTCGTACAACAGTTGTCTCCGTAAGAACATACTGAAAATATCATCATCTTTTACCAGCGAACTAAAAGAATCGTTGCCAGGTAGCCTGACATAGAAATCTTTTATTAAGAAGTCGTTTGACCTTGCGGAAACGGGGCTTATCACGATAGGCCACTAATGACTGTTGGTTACTTGTAGAGTTAGTTATACACTCCATCACTTAAAATTACTAATGGACGAAATACTTGCTAATAACGCTGACAAAATTTAATTTTTTAGATTTCCAGACGGGAAACAACTCTCGAATTTCTGTGCGAGTATGTGCTTTTTTGGAACCAGATCTGTCATTGACTATATAATAACAGACCAGGAATTCAGGAAGGCTGTGAGAGACACACGTGTATTCAGGGTAGTCTTTGATTACACTGATCATTATTTAATCTGCAGTGAAATTGGTATTGTGAGGCCGAAAGTGCAGGAGGTCAGGTCCATATGTAGGAGAATAAGAGTGGAGAAACTTCAGGATAAGGAAATTAGGCACAAGTATATAACAGTGATCTCAGAAAGGTACCAGTTAGTTGAATGTAATTAATTACAGTCATTGGAAAAGGAATGGACAAGGTACAGGGACACAGTACTAGAAGTGGCTACAGAATGTCTTGGAACAGTAGCGTGTAAAGGTAGGATGAAGCAAACAGCTTGGTGGAATGACACAGTCAAGGCAGCCTGTAAAAGGAAAAAGAAGGCCTATCAAAAATGGCTACATACTAGAACTGAGGTAGACAGAGAAAGTTATGTTAAAGAAAGAAACAAAGCCAAACAGATAATTGCAGCATCCAAGAAGAAATCTTGGGAAGACTTTGGAAACAGGTTGAAGAATTTGGGCCAAGCTGCTGGAAAATCATTCTGGAGTGTAATTAGCACTCTTCGAAAGGGAGGTAAGAAGGAAATGACAAGTATTTTGGACAGGTCAGGATAACTGCTGGTGAATCCTGTTGATGCCTTGGGCAGATGGAGGGAGTATTTTGAAGAGTTGCTCAATGTAGGTGAAAATACGATCAGTAATGTTTCAGATTTCGATGTAAAATGGGACAGGAATGATGATGGAAATAGGATCACATTTGAGGAAGTGGAGAAAATGGTCAATAGATTGCAGTGCAATAAAGCGGCTGGGGTGGATGAAATTAAGTCGGAACTCATCAAATACAGTGGAATGTCAGGTCTTAAATGACTACATAGGATAACTGAAATGGCGTGGGAGTCGGGACAGGTTCCGTCAGACTGGACGAAAGCAGTAATCACACCAATCTTTAAACATGGAAACAGAAAACATTGTAACAACTACAGGGGTATCTCTTTAATCAGCGCTGTGGGTAAAATCATCTCAGGTATTGTTGAAAGGAAAGTGCGAGTGTTAGTTGAGGACAAATTGGATGAAAATCAATGTGGGTTTAGGCCTCTTAGAGGTTGTCAGGACCAGATCTTTAGCTTACGGCAAATAATGGAGAAGTGTTACGAGGGGAACAGGGAATTGTATCTATGCTTTATAGATCGAGAAAAGGCATATGACCGGGTTCCTAGGAGGAAGTTATTGTCTGTTCTACGAGATTATGGAATAGGAGGCAAACTTTTGCAAGCAATTACAGGTCTTTGCATAGATAGTCAGGCAGCAGTTAGAGTTGACGGTAAATTGAGTTCATGGTTCAGAGTAGTTTCAGGGGTAAGACAAGGCTGCAACCTGTCTCCACTGTTGTTCTTATTATTTATGAATCATATGTTGAAAACAATAGACTGGCTGGGTGAGATTAAGGTATGTGAACACAAAATAAGCAGTCTCGCATATGCGGATGACTTAGTTGCGATGGCAGATTGGATTGAAAGTTTGCAAAGTAATATTTCAGAGCTAGATCAGAAATGTAAGGACTATGACATGAAGATTAGCATCTCCAAAACAAAAGTAATGTCAGTGGGAAAGAGATATAAACGGATTGAGTGCCAAATAGGAGGAACAGAGTTAGAACAGGTGGACGGTTTCAAGTACTTAGGATGTATATTCTCACAGGATGGCAACATAGTGAAAGAACTGGAAGCAAGGTGTAGCAAAGCTAAATCAGTAAGCGTTTAGCTACGATCTACTCTCTTCTGCAAGAAGGAAGTCAGTACCAAGACTAAGTTATCTGTGCACCGTTCAATCTTCCGACCAATTTTGTTGTATGGGAGCGAAAGCTGGGTGGATTCAGGTTACCTTATCAATAAGGTTGAGGTTACGGATATGAAAGTAGCTAGGAGGATTGCAGGTACTAGTAGATGGTAACAATGGCAGGAGGGTGTCCACAATGAGGAAATCAAAGAAAAACTGGGGATGAACTCTATAGATGTAGCATTCAGGCCGAACAGGCTTAGATGGTGGGGTCATGTTACACGCATGGGAGGAGCAAGGTTTCCCAAGAGACTCATGGGTTCAGCAGTAGAGGGTAGGAGGAGTCGGGGTAGACCAAGGAGAAGGTACCTGGATTCGGTTAAGAATGATTTTGAAGTAATAGCCTTAACACCAGAAGAGGCACCAATGTTAGCATTGAATAGGGGATCATGGAGGAATTTTATAGGGGGGACTATGCTGCAGACTGAACTCTGAAAGGCATAATCAGTCTTAAATGATGATGATGATGATCCAGAAGGCTTTCGACAGCGTTCCTCACAACCGTCTTCTAAACAAACTGCGTGCCTATGGAGTATCGCCTCAGTTGTGCGACTGGATTCGTGATTTCCTGTCAGAAAGGTCACAGTTCGTAATAATAGACGGAAAGTCATAAAGTAAAACAGAAGTAATATCCTGCGTTCCCCAAGGAAGTGTTATAGGCCCTGTATTGTTCCTGATCTATATTAACTACATGAAGACAATCTGAGTAGCCGTGTTACATTGTTTGCAGATGATGCTGTCATTTACGGTCTTGTAAAGTCATCAGATGATCAAAACGACTTGCAAAATGATTTAGTTAACATATCTGTATGGTGCGAAAAGTGGCAATTGACCCTCAATAAAGAAAAGTGTGAAGTTATTCACATGAGTACTAAAAGAAATCAGCTGAATTTCGACTACGCGATAAGTCACTCAAACTGAAGGCTATAAATTCAGCTAAATGCTTAGGGATTACAATTACAAATAACCTAAATTGGAACAATCACATAGATAATATTGTGGGTAGAGCAAACCAAAGACTGCGATTCATTGGCGGAACACTTAGAAGGTGTATCAGGTCTACTAAAGAGACTGCTTACACCACGCTTGTCCGCCCTGTTCTGGAGTATTGTTGTGCGGTGTGGGATCCGCATCAGGTGGGATGGACGGGTGACATCGAAAAAGTACAAAGAAGGGCAGCTCGTTTTGTATTATCGCGAAATAGGGGAGATAGTGTCATAGACATGATACGTGAATTAGAGTGGCAATCATTAAAATAAAGGCGTTTTTTCGTTGGGACGGGATCTTCTCATGAAATTTCAATCACCAGTTTTCTCCTCCGATTGCGAAAACATTCTGTTGGCACCCACCTACATAGGGAGAAATGATCATCATGATAAAATAAGAGAAATCAGGCCTCGCACAGAAGAATTTAAATGCTCGTTTTTCCCGCGTGCCCTTCGAGAGTGGAACGGTAGAGAGACAGCTTGAAGGTGGTTCATTGAACCCCCTGCCAGGCACTTTCTGGTGAATAGCAGAGTAATCACGTAGATGTAGATGTAGATCAGTTAACTGGAATACCAACGATGTTTGAATACGTTAGGGAATCTAGGTCTTATAAGGGATTGACAATACGTACAGATAGGCTATAGCGCGGCAACACCATTTTAAGCACAAGCACACCGGCACTTAAACACATTAAAAATATACGTGGAATTACATATCAAATCACTGCAAACGGTGTAAAATTGTAAGGACGGTATTGAGAGCCTCCACTAAAGCTGCGATACGTAAATTAATAACGAATTGTGTGCAAATTTTTTATTTCTTGTGCCTTGTAGCAATGCAGGACGAACATTCATAAAACCGACAGACTGCAGGGACGGATTACTGACTGGAAATGGAGAAAACAAGGTCCGATCAACACGTGTCCGGAAGTGCATCGTAGCCTTGGTGGATAGCGCTGACGAATGAAAGTTCCTCTGTCCTCGTACCGCATATTCCTTTCGTGTTGCAAACTGTGTGATTGACGCAGCGTACTGTAAGCAGCAGAACGGTCTGGTATTCATGTAGGGAACAACCTGAGATGGTGTTTGTGTACGGCCAAGCAAATGGCAGCACGACTATACCAAAACAAGTACCTCAAAGACACCAACCACATCACACAACATTTAAGCCCTTTTGAACCTTAATGTGATCACGGGTACTTCCAGACAGACGAACATGCAGGGAGGCGGCTGGCTATGTGTTCAGCAGATTTGGAGGACCAGTTCTACAGGATATTGAGACGAACCCTAGTACAAGGTCCAGAGAAGTGGCCTGGCAACATGTGTAAGCCAAAGCACGATTTACGATTAGGTGTATTCCGCATGACAACTGCTACTATCCCTGCAACAAGTGCAAGGATTATCAGCAGCAGATTTCCCTCTAGTGCAAGGATTTTGTCGATGATTTTTTCATTAGACCATCACAATTATGGGATTTCTGTCACTAGGCATCTTTACTGACGAAGGAATCTTTACCAGAACTGTCACCTTCAATCTGCATAATCGTCATGTGTGGGCTACAGATAATCCTGAGCTAATGGTTGACGCGTCTCATCAGTATTGGTTCAGCATCAGCGTTTGGGTAGGTATTCTTGACGAACACGTGCTTGGACCTGTTATTATTCCACAATGCCTCGGCGGAGGAACGTACCTGAACTTCGTGAGGAATATTCTGCTTAGGCTACTTAAGAATGTGCCTTTGGCAATATGACAGGTTACGTGGTTCCTCCATGATGGAGAACCACCCAACATTGGCATTACAATTCCCCCACACCTCAACAACATCCTCGCTGGAGGTTGCATAGGACATGGACGCCGTGTAGCATAGCTTGCTATGAGGCGTATTTTTTGAGTAAGTACCATTCTGAAATTAAAGAAAGAGGTGCTAAGATATGTCAATAATTTTATTTTTAGATGGAAAACTGTACCTTAATCTACTTTTCTACATAATTTCTGTCAATATTGAGGCACTTGTCATAACGTTGTACCAGTTTTTGAACGCCCTCCTCATAGAAGTCTGCCCGCCTGACTTGTTAACCACTGCATCACCACTGTTTTGACTTCGTCGCCGTCCGGGGTGGCCGAGCGGTTCTAGGCGCTACAGTCTGGAACCGCGCGAGCGCTACGGTCGCAGGTTCTAATCCTGCCTTGGGCATGGATGTGTGTTATGTCCTTAGGTTAGTTAGGTTTAAGTAGTTCTAAGTTCTAGGGGACTGATGACCTCAGATGATAAGTCCCATAGTGCTCAGAGCCATTTGAACCATCCACCGTCTTGAAGATGCTGACTGCCCAGGTGTTTCTTCAAGTGCAAAAGTGTAGGAACAGATGGTAGTCACTGGACGCAAGATCAGGGTTGTTCGGAGGATGATCTAGAGTTTTCCATCGAAAAGATGTGATGAGAAGTTTGGTCTGATTCGCCACATGTGGATGGGCATTGTCTTGCAACAAAAAGATGCCCTTACTCAACTTACAACATCTTTTGTTCTGAACTGAACAGCGCAGATTGTGCAATGTCTTACTGTAAGCTGCTGCATTGATTGTCTTATTATGAGGCAGAAATTCCACAAGCAGTTCTCCCTTTCTGTCCCAAAAAACTGTGCACATGATTTTCCGGGCAGAAATTGTTTGCTTAAACTTCACTTTTCTGGGTGAATCTGAATGCCACCATTCCATGGATTGTTGCTTTGATTCTGGTACGATGTATGACATCCATGTTTCATCACCTGTAACAATTTGGCTTAAGAAATCATCACCGTCGTTGTGGTACCACTCAAGGAAAGTCAATGCACTGTCTCAACATTTGGTTTTGTGCACATCCGTCAACATTTTCGGTACCAAACGTGCGCACAATTTTCGGTAATTCAAGTGCTCGGTCACAATGCCATACAAAAATCTACGAGAAACATTAGGAAAGTCATCCCGCAAGGAGGAAATCGTAAAGCGACTGTTTTCTCTCACGTTATTGTCCACTTCCTGCACCAAACTTTCATTAACGACCGAAGGACGCCCACTCCGTTGTTCATCATGCACATTTGTGCGGCCATCTTTAAATACTCTCACCAACTTTCTTACCATTCCATCACTCATAATGTTTCTTGGTAGCCTGCACAGATCTCACGATGAATATCGATCGCCTTTAGACCTTTAGCACTAAGAAATCTTATAACACCCTGTACTTTACAGTCGGCGGGACTCACGATTATCAGAGGCATCTTAAACACTCAGTACACAACGTAAACATGCAAAAATCAGACTGTAATGGCGTCAGTGCGTAGACAACAGATGTAGGTACCCAGTGCGCATGCGCAGAACGACGATTGGAGCGCTGCGGCCGCTGTGTGGCAAAACGGTACTTACTTAAAAAACACGCCTCGTAGATCACCAAACTTAAGTCCTCTGAATTCTTATCTCTGCGGGCATGTGAAACACATTGTGCGTGCTGAACCAATTTCTGATTTGCAGACCCTTCAACAGCGTGTTCGCGACGCCTGTGACACTATTTGGACAGAGGCCGGAAAGTGTGGAAGAATGCGACAATCCACGATGTGACGTGTGAAGGCGCGCATAGCATCCCATGAAGGCCACTTTCAACATTTGCTGTGACATGGTTGTGATGCAGCTTGTAATATTTCTGGCTTTACAGTCATCATATTCAGGTACAATAAGCTTTTCTTTCAGCAGTTGAGAGAAGAAGTGGAAAGATGACGTAATGTGGTGTGAGGTACCGATGACAGATGGTTTGTTCGCTACGGGTATCTTGAGAAGGACCGCGATTGGCTGTTGCATCGGAGGTTGCGCGCCAAAATGACAATCTTCTGTTATTAATGTTAGACAAACTAAACAGTATATTTAGTTGTATTTCAAATTAAAGCCTGTCTCAGTAGCGTGCTATCGGTCCATTATTTCTTAAGTATTAATAATCAGTTGAATAATAAACAACTTCTAAGCGAAAAGGCAGACGAAATACTTCAGTGGTCATCGGGTCGCTCCTAACTTGGATGACGGGAGAAGTGGTTCGGCTGTAAGATCAGAGCAGATTGGATAGCCTAGGAGTACAGACATGTCTGTGGAAATCAGTGTCAAGACTCTATTAGCAATGTATGGTTGTATGGACATGTAGTTGAGAACAGTGTGATAGCAATTATGGAAAATACGCAGTTCATTATTTCGTTGACGAATTGAAATCAATTGTGAGTCTCAAGTGGAATGTAATTGTGCACTTTCTGGGTTCTGCCAATAAGAAGCGAGTGGCATCACAGATAAACTAATTGGAAATTTATTTATTCACATAATATCAGTTCCTCGCCAAGAGTATCTTTCAGCCTCAAGATAACGGATTCACGGCCTACGTGCTGTTTTCTGCGCAGGGGACAACTACAGAAGACTGCAGGTTTGTGACTATTAATTAGAACTTACGCATTCCACTCAGGGCTGTGGAAGTAAATAGGCACCTCGCATGTATTGCAGTTTTAGTGCAAATGAGACCAGTGACACTGTAGCACAGAGGAAGTGTGAAGGAGAGAAATTTTCGAGGGAAGCGGTTTATCATGCGCACTTATATATCACCCCCTCTCTCTCTCTCCGCCTCTCTTTTCAACTTGCCGTAAGCTTTGTACTCTGTTCTCCGATGATTTGTTGTCGCTGAACGCACACCGTCCATTTCAGGACGCATGTTCATACGACCTTTTTTCCTCCGTTTAGAGTTAGGAATCCGTCTCTGCAGTTTGTCCGTCTTACTACTGTTCACCCTGTACTTAATAATACTAATTTGTATTAACAACATACTTAATTAATGTCTCTCTCAACCCTAAACAGAATCACACAACCTGCGTTTGTGTAAGCCAATCAGGAGCCAGCACCTACCTCCACGCTGTAGCGCTTAATGTTATTTTTACTTTAACTGTGGCTTTGTAAGCGTAATAAATCTCCCAAGATAACTTCATGGAAGGCAGACCCTTTTGCCTGTATGTGGGGAATTCAGTTATTCTTCTTTATAGCAAACAGGACATAAACAGTTCAAATTCCGGCATGTGATTAATCCATTGAGCATCTCGGCATTGCAACTGTTTTAGGTGGGTTAGTCAGAACGTCCAATGGCAGCCTTTGAGGCGTCCCCTATGGGGCAGTCTGGCACCATTCTGGAGTTGGCATTTTGCCCTGTTGTGTCTTTCTCGCCCATCTGCCATCCAGCCCACCCATGCAGATTTGAACGACTTCACAGCACCTGGCCATAAACAGTCTGGCCAAGCGAAGTGGCGCAGTGATTAACGCACTGGGTCGCATTCGTTGGGACAACGGTACAAACCTGAGCACGGCCATGCTGATTTGGGTTTTCCTCATTTTTCCTGAATATCTTCAGGCAAATGCCGAGATGGTTCCTTTAAAGAGTATGGCCGACTTCGCCATTCTTCCCTAATCCGATGGGATCGATGACCTCACTGTTTGCACCTCTTCCCCAAATCAATCAACCGTAAACTGTCTGTCTCTTTCCTCAACTGAATCGGTACATTGCATAGTCCTTCATGTTGTCTACGTTGATTGTTAGCCAACAATCAGCCTCAAAACTGGTGTGACAGTGGACAGTATGAAGTGAAGATCGTACAGAGGGGTGGCTGCGCGGTAGGCTATCTCTGTGCTAATGTAGTAGATGTTTAGCGAGTATCGGCGAAAACGCAACTTGTGCTCCGGAACATCGCTTTCCTGCAATAAGATCCCTTTCTCCCATGGAAGTTCTCTCGTGGCCGCTTGGTCATACGTGCCTGGATGTCGTGGAGTTGCTGGTTGGTGAACACACCCGGCTCTTTGGACTAGGATAACTTGAAGCCAGGTCATCGGTAACTTGCTGTTGGGACGTTTACTTCAGTAAAGTAATTATTCGCTGCTGCATCCATGGCTGCCAGAAAGCCCACAAAGGTTGTGGAAACTGACGAATTGGTCAGAGTCTGTTTGGTGTACGGCTATTGCTAATTTGGTATGTTGTCTCAGCTCCAAAACGAGACTGCTAATCGGTCTCACAGTTTCACCAGCATAGACTTTGCCGCATTCAGATCGAAGTTCGTAAATGTCTGCAACATGAAGAACGTCTTAGAAATCCTTCATTTGTAGACCTCCAACCATGCAGCAGCTCTGAAAGCTAGACTTAATTCCTCCGCTGTGCCAGTACCTTGCCCGAGTAGTTCCGAACTGCTCTCACGTAAGGTTAGGAATAACAGGAAGAGGTTCTTCTGTTCTTTTGCCTATTCCCTCTTCACTACACCTCACAGCTGGTTGTATGTTTCTATTGCTGTATCCGTTTGCACGGAGCTCGTTTCATTCAGATTGAAGTTTCCGTCTTCACTTACTCGGCGAGCTCGGACCGTAGACAAAAATAGCACAACAGTTTACTGCGCTGGATGATGATGCGACTCTGCATACAGATAACACGTTTGTGTGCATCAGTTTTGATGCAGCCATCGGCCAGGCGATATTATGGGCTACCAGTCAAAACCAATGCAGCCACAAGAAAATTGGCGAAGATTGAGCGAACTTCTGTGTTTCTACGTAGGCAGCTGCGGTGATTTATGCAATCCAAAATTTCTATGCGGCCATATGATGAATATATCGCTCACCTCAGCTAACAACGTGGGCACACTGTCATAGAAATTAGTGCTGTTTGTTCGAACGCTTGCGTGATTACGTCACCTGTTACAAGTGAAAGGGTGGAGACCATTGCCACTTCGTCTGCTCGTAGCATTTGCCTAACCAGCTAAAATATTTTGATGACAGGCACAACAGTACCGAGACGCAGGAGTCTGGCGGTATTTGCTCCTGTAAGAAATTCGTGGTCTCGGCTATAAGCAAAGATTTCATGCCAAAGCTGACAATAAAATCCGATGCTTGTACTTCCTATTCCTGTATTAACACGATTAAGTACATGTAATCCTTAATATTTGACTCCTTGTGACCAAGCAGACGCCATAACATGTAGACCAGGTATTTCGCTAGTTTGCACTTGGGCAAGTCGATCCCACTGACGACAGAGCTAAGAGTATTGCCCTCCTTATGGACCTTTAGCACTCCATACATATTCTTGCTGTCACTGTAACTTTCAACGTGAGCCCTTTACATATGACAGTATTTGTTGTAAAACCCTTACGTAGAGCTTGCGCCTTCCTATCTTCACTAGGGATCACTTTTCTGTTCTTTGTATTTATTATCACTCTGGAACTCACTCATTTTGGCTTGATAGATTTGGTGTCATATATTACTTTGACGTTTCGTTTGTCCACCTTGCAATTGAAATATACCACGAGCTATGAAGTTCAACCGAGATGAAGCAGACAAAGGAACAGGAGGATTACACCTCGTTACACGCTTACCTGAAGTGAGAGGAGTCTGTGAACGTGTAGTGAAGTTGATGCAAAAGTGGTTCAAATGGCTCTGAGCACTATGCGACTTAACTTCTGAGGTCATCAGTCGCCTGGAACTTAGAACTAATTAAAGCTAACTAACCTAAGGACATCACACACATCCATGCCGGAGGCAGGATTCGAACCTGCGAGCGTAGCGGTCGCTCGCTTGCGGACTGTAGCGCCTAGAATCGCACGGCCACACCGGCCGGCGAAGTTGATGCACCAATGAGGAATTTCTCCTGTATTTCAGAGCGGCTGTACGTTCTGACATATATTGAGGGCACCGAACGTCAATGTTCTCCATGCCGCAGGCGTTTACGAAATTCGATTACAATGCGACATAGCGTACGTCGTTGAAACCGAGAGACCAATAAATACCGGCGCATCGGGACGTGAACGCTACGTGCAGCTACGAGAACACAGCAGATCAGCAGCAGCTGTGGCTAAACTATCAATGTCTGTGTGCTTGACCAGCAACCTTGGATGCAGCGGCGGAAAACAAGGGAGGCTATTGAAATATTTTAAGGCCCCAATGCCATGAACGAGGAGATTAGCTACAAAATTTGCAGCAGCCTGGTTGGCAGCTTTTTTTAAAAGAAACTTTTGTTATTACCTTAAGAATTCCATAATTAATTCAACATCTGAAAGTGGAAGTGATCTAACAGTTTCTGTATTCACGATCCTTGTCCATTTGTGTAGTTCGTTGCTGGAGGTAGATTGTGGCTGAGTGTTGTTGAGAATTCGACTCCTTGTAGAGGGATGCCTTTTTAGTCTGACTGCTGCAGCATTCTTCTCAAATCTTCAATCAGTGTTGCTGTGCTTTGTTGTTGTCAAGAGCCTGTCAGGCCGTTCTTAAAAAAGAAATTCTGAGTACACCACAATTTTAAAGGTCTTGTCAAATGCATGGTGAAAAATTTCATAAGGATTTCTTTATATTTTGGTACTGTTCTCTTTCTTTGGTCGCATAGAAAGCTGGAAACTGTAATATCTCAGTGTGTCGTAGGTGGAAGATAGAATGAGCTGTGTGTGCGGCTATCCATGTGGTGTGGCACCGACGCTTTGCTGCAGGAAAGGACAGCCCTCCGCGTATTAATAATTATAGTTATTACAAGTATGTTTTTAGGTTTGTTAGTACCTTCAAGTACACGTGGCAAGAGCGTCATTACCCTTATTTCCCCTAGACAGCATGTCCGTGTTGAAGTGTTGACATGTGCAGGCAAAATGGTAAGTTTATACTGACGTGCATAGTCCAATTAGTAGTGCAGTTACGACTGTCCAGAAGACATTAGGTCGTAAAGTTTGTGACTTGTTTTCGGGGCGACTGTACAACTCAGAGGGAAAACAACGAACATAATGATGTGTGTACATATTATGATTACGCATATAAAAATACTTGCACTTATATCTCTTACACCCCTGTATAAACGTATCAAACAATAATTAGTGGGCAATAAATATCACCTTTTCACTTTATCCATTGCGTTTTGTCTTTCTCATTACCAAGTAACGTACCAACCGCTGCAGACTTCTCTTTCAACACAACTAACTTTTGTGTTGCTAAGAAAAGGTTTTTAATGTAATTTTTTTCATTTATTTATTCGCTTATATATACACCACGTCCAAATATAGTAAAAACTAATTCATTTTCTCTTTCAGAAATTGTTGCCTGCTTTGTGAAAAAGTACTTACAGGAAAAATATTCATATCCAAAGTCCTCATACAACCTTCTCAATATGGTGTAAAGATCACTAGTAAAGCGTTTATTAGATTTAGATAACCCGTTTTGGCAGGGCTATGTTGCAATATTATGCTGTATAACATTACGTCATCTTGTTATCAGGAGAAAGGAAACTGGCGTTCTACGGATCGGAGCGTGGAATGTCAGATCCCTTAATCAGGCAGGTACATTAGAAAATTTAAAAAGGGAAATGGATAGGTTAAAGTTAGATTTAGTGGGAATTAGCGAGGTTAAGTGGCAGGAGGAACAAGACTTTTGGTCAGGTGAATACAGGGTTATAAATACAATATCAAATAGGGGGAATGCAGGAGTAGGTTTAATAACGAATAAAAAAATAGGAGTTCGGGTAAGCTATTACGAACGACATAGTGAACGCATTATTGTGGCCAAGATAGACACGAAGCCCACGCCTACGACAGTAGTACAAGTTTATATGCCAACTAGCTCTGCAGATGACGAAGAAATTGAAGAAATGTATTATGAGAAAAAAGAAATTATTCAGATAGTGAAGGGAGACGAAAATTTAATAGTCATGGGTGACCGGAATACGATAGTAGGTAAAGGAAGACAAGGAAACGTAGTAGGTGAATATAGATTGGGGGTAAGAAATGAACGAGGAAGCCGCCTAGTAGAATTTAGCACAGAGCACAACTTAATCATAGCTAACACTTGGTTCAAGAATCATAAAAGAAGGTTGTATACATGGAAGAAGCCTGGAGATACTGATAGGTTTCAGATAGATTATATGATGGTAAGACAGAGATTTAGGAGCCAGGTATTAAATTGTAAGACATTTCCAGGGGCAGATATGGACTCTGACCACAACCTATTGGTTATGAGCTGTAGATTAAAACTGAAGAAACTGCAAAAAGGTGGGAATTTAAGGAGATGGAACCTGGATAAACTGGCTAAACCAGAGGTTGTACAGAGCAGGGAGGGCATAAACGAACAATTGACAAGAATGGGCGAAAGAAATACAGTAGAAGAAGAATGGGTAGATTTGAGGGATGAAGTAGTGAAGGCAGCAGAGGATCAAGTAGGTAAAAAGACGAGGGCTAGTAGAAATCCTTGGGTGACAGAAGAAGTACTGAATTTAATTGATGAACGGAGAAAATGTAAAAATGCAATACATGAAGCAGGCAAAAAGGAATACAAACGTCTCAAAAATGAGATCGACAGGAAGTGCAAAATGGCTAAGTATGGATGGCTAGAGGACAAATGTAAGGATGTAGAGGCATACCTCACTAGGGGTAAGATAAATACTGCCTACAGGAAAATTAAAGAGACCTTTGGAGAAAAGAGAACCACTTGTATGAATATCAAGAGCTCAGATGGAAACCCAGTTCCAAGCAAAGAAGGGAAAGCAGAAAGGTGGAAGGAGTATGTAGAGGGTCTATACAAAGGCGATGTACTTGAGGACAATATTATGGAAATGGAAGAGGATGTAGATGACGATGAAATGGGAGATATGATACTCCGTGAAGAGTTTGATAGAGCACTGAAAGACCTAAGTCGAAACGAGGCCCCGGGAGGAGACAACATTCCATTAGAACTACTGACGGCCTTGGGAGAGCCAGTCCTGACAAAACTCTACCATCTGGTGAGCAAGATGTATGAGACAGGCGAAATACCCTCACACTTAAAGAAGAATATAATAATTCCAATCCCAAAGAAGGTAGGTGTTGACAAATGTGAAAATTACCGAACTATCATTTAATAAGTCACAGCTGCAAAATACTAACGCGAATTCTTTACAGACGAATGGAAAAACTGGTAGAAGCCGACCTCGGGGAAGATCAGTTTGGATTCCGTAGAAATGTTGGAACACGTGATTCAATACTGACCCTACGACTTATCTTACAAGCTGGATTAAGAAAAGGCAAACCTACGTTTGTAGCTTTTGTAGACTTGGAGAAAGCTTTTGACAATGGTGACTGGAATACTCTCTTTCAAATTCTGAAGGTGGCAGGGGTAAAATACAGGGAGCGAAGGGCTATTTACAACTTGTAGTACAGGAACGAGATGGCAGTTGTAGGAGTCGTGGGACATCAAAGGGAAGCAGTGGTTGGGAAGGGAGTGAGACAGGCTTGTAGCCTCTCCCCAATGCTATTCAATCTGTATATTGAGCAAGCGGTAAAGGAAACAAAAGAAAAATACAGAGTAGGTAAAAATCCATGGAGACGAAATAAAAACTTTAAGGTTCGCCGATGACATTGTAATTCAGTCAGAGACAGCAAAGGACTTGGAAGAGCAGTTTGTAAGTAGGCTGTTTATGTTTTCTCTATGTAAGTAGGCTGTTTATGTTTTCTTATTGGCAACGTTACGTAGCGCTCAATATGAAAATCACTGGCTGTGCTGTGTGCAGTCTGTGGCTAGTTTACATTGTTGTCTGCCATTGTAGTGTTGGGCAGCGGCAGCTGGATGTGAACAGCGCGTAGCGTTGCACAGTTGGAGGTGAGCCGCCAGCAGTGGTGGATGTGGGGAGAGAGATGGCGGAGTTTTGTAATTTGTCATGAACTGCTATATTTATATATGATGATATCAAGGTAAATACATTGTTTGTTCTCTATTAATATCTTTCATTTGCTAACCATCCCTATCAGTAGTTAGTGCCTTCCATAGTTTGAATCTTTTATTTAGCTGGCAGTAGTGGCGCTCGCTGTATTGCAGTAGCTTGAGCAGCGAAGATTTTTGTGAGGTAAGTGATTTGTGAAAGGTATAGTTTAATGTTAGTCAGGGCCATTCTTTTGTAGGGAATTTTGAAAGTCAGATTGCGTTGCGCTAAAAAAAAAAAAATATTGTGTGTCAGTTTAAGCACAGTCCCGTATAATTGTTCAAAGGGGACGTTTCATATGGCGACCCTTAGCCGAGGATACCTCACTGGAATCTTCTGATTTTTTTTTTCTTGTAGTTTGTGTAGTTGGTGTAGCTATTGTTTATTGGTAGCGTGTAATCATAGAGAGAATTTCCTTTGTAGTTGTAGTTTTTCACTGTTGTACAGTAAAACAGTTGTGGCATGCATGTAGATTTGCACCAAGTATTTCGCAGCTGCGCTGGCAATTAAGTAGACATTATTTCCATTGCTATGTTATTTTATTTTGCTCTTCAAATTGTGCTTTTCTGTGTTATCGTGTGAAATATTGTGACAATTATGGCGTGTGAAAAACGTAATATTAGGATCCAAAGTAAACTGAGAAATGACAGTGAAGACGAAGGCAGTGTGTTAGCGCCGCAGAGTAATGAATTAACTAATGTTCAAAGTAGTAATTTGGTAATTGCGCATAGGGAAATGGAGTGGGCGGCAAACAATGGTGTAGACAGTGAAACAGGTAGTGAACAGGGAAGCGTTATCGATCGATTGGTCGGCAACAGCTCGCCTCAGGAATCGGGAATGACAGAACACAATATTGCAAATACTGCAGACTCAGGCTTTGGGTTCTCACCGTTTTCTCAAATGAGTCAAGACACATTTTCCGCTTGTCAAAATGTGAATGTTGTCGATGCAACTTCACTGCCTAAAAGCACTGAGGAACATGTTTCAGACACCAGTGCATTGTTATTACAATTAATGCAACAAATGGGACAAAAGCTTGAAAAGTTAGACACAATGGAACAACACCAGAGACAAACACAGCAACAGTTAGACACAGTGGAACAAAATCTCAAAAAGTTAGACACAATGGAACAACACCAGAGACAAACACAGCAACAGTTAGACACAGTGGAACAAAATCTCAAAAAGTTAGACACAATGGAACAACACCAGAGACAAACACAGCAACAGTTAGACACAGTGGAACAAAATCTCAAAAAGTTAGACACAATGGAACAAAATCAGAGACAAACACAGCAACAGCTTCAAAAGTTAGACTCATTGGAACAAACTCTTGAACAAACGTGTGAAGATTTAACTACTGAGTTACTTAACATTGAATCGAAATGTCAAAAAGTCTGTAATGACGTAAAAACTCAAATTTGTGAGCATTTTCAACCTATTTTTTCGCGGCATGAAAATGCATTACAGAATCACGAAGCAGCCATAAAAGAACTGCAAATTATTGTTCATGAAAATCATGAGACCTTGCAAGCTAAATTTGACTCAGTTGCATCTACCGATTCGGTTACGCAACTTGCAAAAACTCAGGAAAACTTTAAGGACACAGTAGATACTCTGAAACTTGGTTCAGAAAAACACAGTGAGGAAATAAGTACACTATCGGAGAAAGTAGCCGAACTTTTGGATCAGTTCACTAATTTATCTACGAAGGTAGATGATAATCTGATTGACGCAAGACCGGTAGTCTTTAATGACACAGACGAGTACGAACAAATTAGGAAATTCAAACAAAATCAGAATCAAATTAATACACAACACCAAAGAGAAATCCGGGAAGTACAACATCAGCTGACACAGGTAATACAAGAATTACGTATTTCAGAGGACACTCGCGCTCCAACACGGGAAGAGGGACGTAGAAATACGGAAAAGCCGCAAAATAATAACACAGGGCATTTCGGAAGTTATGAAAGAAATTGGCAATGTGCACCGAATTTTGAGATGGAACGGCCGACACGACCTAACAACGACCGATATGCGACTCGCCGACATGATGATTTTGACTATAAGCTGTTCATTACTACACGTAAATTCAAAACATTTAAGAAGTCCGGCAACGACATTCATCCACAAGCGTGGCTCCATCAATTCTCTCATTGTTTTCCTCCCAACTGGTCATTGGAGCACAGATTAGAATTTATGTGTGGCTACTTAGAGAATGAACCAGCTGTAAGAATGCGATCGGTCATTCACGATTGCCACAGTGAAGGAGAATTTTACCATGCCTTCCTCTCAGCATATTGGTCTCAAGCCACACAAGACCGAGTAAAACATGGTATCATAATGATGAAACATTTCGAACAATCTGAATTCTCCAGTCTTGTGAAATATTTTGAAGACATGTTGCACAAGAATCAGTACCTGTCAAACCCATACAGCCCCTCAGAACTCATCCGCATTTGCTTAATCAAATTACCTGAACATTTACGACATATTATTTTGGCAGGACGTTGCAAAGACGACATTGAAGCATTTCAAGGACTGTTACAAGAACTAGAAATTGACACTGATAATCGCGGAACGCGAAAACAAGGACACAACAATTACAGGTCACATCCGTCACAATTCCGTGACGACAGAAACAATAACCAGACACGACTGGTCTATTCTTACAACGCAAATCGTGACCAAAATAGACACCACCCGTACGACAACCGTTGGCAGAGTAGTAATAGTTACAGGGAAAGATCACCTTTCCACGGTAATGACTATCACAGAGACAATCAGAGAAACAGACAATATGGGAACCAAAACAATTATTATCAAGGGAGACAGAATAACTTTAGACGCAATGGTCCAGCGCGCAGTTGCGACTCAGGAAGAAATTCTCAACCACGTGACCGACAAGAAAGAAACTGTGGAAACTACCGACAAAACGACAGACGTGAATTTCATCAGAACCGGCGGGATTCTAACAGAGCTGGGCCCTCTCGGCAAGGCGAATTTGTAGAAGTTAGGTCTCCTAATCCCAATAACAACGCGCGCCAACAAAGAGACAGACAATGACTCGCGCCGCAGGCACCCACGTGCGCCGGCTGGCTCAGAGAAAAATAACATTGACGCTAACCTTGTGAAAAATTACCGACGTATACTGCATGATAATTGCGTTCAAGCTGAAATTCTGAGTACTTTGAAGAGTAAAAGATTGTACCACATTTCACATGTAAAACCGTTTATTGAAAGATAATCTGCCTTTTAACTTTGTCTTTCCCACAAAATTTTTCGCTTCACATTACTAATATTATTTGTCAGACTTAGAATCTGTTTGCGGTGTTTCTGTTTCATATCTGCACAGTTTTCTGTTTTATTCTGCAAAGTAAAACATGTTTTAGTAGTAACTTTTGTGGTATAGCTACAATGAGATTGCCTTTTCCGTAGCACAACAATACGTTACAGCACAGTACTTTCTTCATCATGGCAATAAGCGTAATAACTGAGATATCTATACATAAAGCATTTCACTTTTGTTTATCATGAGGTAAGTACATTGACTTCTGCAGAACTTAGCTTTCGGAGGAAGATAAGTACGACACTTCCACAGAATTATCTTACAGCAAGACGCACATTTAGCGCTACAGGACACGCATTTGAGTGATTAATTTTGTACTTAAAACATTTATTTTTAAAGATATTTGTAGTACAATGATACAAAGGTTTTCAGTGATACATTTCATTTCATTGCTGTAATCTGCAACACCTGAGGGTATAATTACATTAATCCTCAGGGGGGTATACGCCTACTTTGTGTACCATGTGTTTGGCAAGCACAAGGAACCCTAGCTAATATGGTATTTGCTTATACAACTTTACACATCGGTACCATATTTCTCTAAAACATAGATTACACAGCGATCTGATCATTCAACTGAGAGATAAACATGTTTTTTACTACGTCAGTGACACATGTTTATGTAATTACACCGTTGGATAACTTCACACTTACGAAATTGTATTTTGTCTGTACTGTGTGAACGCTTCATATTTTGTCGGAACCATTGTGATACTATGAGAGCTTTGAATGATGTATTTGGTATGGATTCATGATTTTTAAAGTACGTTTGAGGTAGATGACACTTTTGACATGAGCAGAGAATTTTTTTAATTATTGGAGGAAGCTACAACGATTTTGAGATTTGACTGAGGTGTTATGATGTTATTTTTATGACGACGATGTGTATTATGCTGCTGAGGTATGTTCATGATTAATAGGCTGAGGCTATATGAGTTATTTGATTATGCTTAATATTTATAATGACGAAATATTGACGAGTGTTGATGGATACGTATATGTGTAATAAGGTAAGGAGTAATGAATAGTGATTAGGGACTCTGACTTATGGAAAAGGATGTTGGAAACCAAGAATCATACTTTAGAATTATGAAATGTGCGTACATGTGTGAATCATGTGTGAATGTATCACAATGCCACTGAAAATTTTTTTGGACACTGTTATATTCATAGGATTTTGTTTCTACACATTTGCAACGTAAATTCTCGACCTGTGAAATTTTGTATATATGACTGTCACTGTAGCGGAAACTGCTGTCGTAAATATTTCCGTAAGAAAGTTAAGTGACCACCTGCACGTAATTCGTCGCGGGCACCCACCTGGGCGACAGCCGCCCGAAAAAAAAGCCATTAGCCTTTCAGCGGCACAGGTAAAAAAAAAAAAAAAAGGGGGGGGCCATTATACTCGCTATTGACATTTCCTTGTCGAAAGCATACTGTGGAGCTCGTAATTTATGATATTTACTGAAATGCTTATGAATTGATGGGAAATATTCTTACATCTGCAAACCTGATAATGACAAGTGTCTTTCTACGAGAGTTGAGAGCTACTGACTTACGAAATGCCACATACCTATTAATGATGTTTTTATGCTTTGGTTTGCGTAATTGCTTATTTCATTTGATATCTGGTTTCCAGCTGTGTTGCAGCATTGCTTTTATAAAATGAAATGCATTTGCTAATGTGAACACTTTCTGTCAACAGATCTATTAAATAATTATTTTATGATCCACATTCTTTAAAAAAGGAGCACTTGGAAAGGAAAGAACAATAAGAAGGAACTAGTAACAGTAACACGTAATTTTCTTTTCAAGTACATGGTAATATTTCTTTTTAATATCAGTTGTTGTGGTGCACCACTTTAATTACATAGATATTAAGATGTGAATATACATTTCCCTTATCTGCATTGTTGTTTTTACTGTAATATTTTTTCTGCTTGAGCTATGTCATGTTTAGGTATAAGTTACTGCTGTTTGGCAGGTGTAGTGTTACTGAATTTGACTTTGTGTTACTCTGCTAAGCCAATTTTACTACTCATTTATTTTTCTTGTTGCTGCACGTTGCCTTATATTAGTTGTGATATTGCAATTGCTTTGCCAGTTTGAATTTTTTGTCATTGATGTTTGTGTTACTTGTTTTGTGCTGCTGCATTGCCTTGTCCCTTAGTTTAGCATCTGAGCTCAGTAGATTTAAGTTAGCTTAAGAGGGGGTAGACTATATAAGAACCTAGCTATGCAGAATAGGGAAAGAATGCTTTGAAAGATATATGAAAACGATTTGGGCCTAAATGAGTATTGTACAATGAGCCATATTTATTTTGAAAGAAATATGGTTAGAATACAGAAAAGAGGTACAGATAGGACTTTTTGGGAATAATGATGAACGAAGGGAGATCTCCAAGAACAAAAAAGGTTTTGTTCACAAAATACTGCAGTACCAAATGTTACACTGAAAACAAACCCTGTCCTTTCCTTTATGTGTTATCCCACTATATGTTTGTGTACCCTTGTGTATTTGTTTTCTTCCTGTCTCTGTGTACTGTTTCATAGAACTTTTTTCTCTTCTAATACTAAGTTACATTCACTATGATGAGGAATACTGTTATCCTCAAATACAATTGGCATTAATAATGCGTTATTTACTTTGTAAAGATGTTTAGACATTATTTATTCTGTTTTGTTTTAATGCTCATGTGTAAAGTTGATGTTCCAAAAGTTATTCTGATATTTTATGTCTCTACTTATCTCATAATTCCTGTAACATTGATGTATATGTCTATTTCTATTCTTTTGTAAAGCCTGTTTTACTACAAATGTTATCTGCATTGTTATGTTCTTTAATGATGTATTCTGTACCTTTGTTATTGTATTCTCATGTTATAAAATTGTAATTGTCACCAGTTCATGATATTATTAACTTGTTAGTTACATTTCACTGCACACGTTTCTGTTGGTCATAGTATATGGACAATATGTGAGAAGTTGGGACTGTTAGTGTTTGCACGTGTGTTAATAATTCAGCATGGGACTGGATAACAGCATTGTTGGTTCTAAGGACAGTTCCGAAAACTTTGTGAGTGCACAAGTGGTGGTTTATGGACTTGCTATATTATCCTCAAGACTCTTCAATGGTGATTGTGCACCTGCACAGTCACAACAGATGGCTGCTGGCTATCTCTACAAGGACTACAGTGGGTCTACATCTTTGATGATCCATTAATACCATTATTTCTACAAGGACTGCAGTGGGTCTGCACCTCTGGTGGCCCACCAATACCATACTCTCTACCAGGACTACGGTGGGTCTGCTCTGTGATAACCTACCTACCAATATTCATCAAAACTTCGACTGACTCTGCAGTGGGTTTTCTCCATGGTGGCCCATTACCTGTCAGCATGTCGAGAGTCAGCACTGTCTTTCCGTTGGAAGGACAACACTACTTCTTCAAGACAGCGTGGAAATCCACTACTTCTGTGTGCATTTTCTTTTACTGCTCAGACTTTGAGAAAAACACTGCTATTTTACTGTGATGAATCAGGACTATCTTTATAGACTGTGAGAAAATTTTAGCTTTTGACCAACATTGTATCAATAAGTGTGTGCATTTGATATCTTTGTTATTGTAATTGTGAAAAAAAATTTTAACAAATATGTATTGGCCAATGCCCAAAAAAATTTGAAAATTTTTTTGTGGGGAGCATGGGGGCTATGTAAGTAGGCTGTTTATGTTTTCTCTATGTAAGTAGGCTGTTTATGTTTTCTTATTGGCAACGTTACGTAGCGCTCAATATGAAAATCACTGGCTGTGCTGTGTGCAGTCTGTGGCTAGTTTACATTGTTGTCTGCCATTGTAGTGTTGGGCAGCGGCAGCTGGATGTGAACAGCGCGTAGCGTTGCACAGTTGGAGGTGAGCCGCCAGCAGTGGTGGATGTGGGGAGAGAGATGGCGGAGTTTTGTAATTTGTCATGAACTGCTATATTTATATATGATGATATCAAGGTAAATACATTGTTTGTTCTCTATTAATATCTTTCATTTGCTAACCATCCCTATCAGTAGTTAGTGCCTTCCATAGTTTGAATCTTTTATTTAGCTGGCAGTAGTGGCGCTCGCTGTATTGCAGTAGCTTGAGCAACGAAGATTTTTGTGAGGTAAGTGATTTGTGAAAGGTATAGTTTAATGTTAGTCAGGGCCATTCTTTTGTAGGGAATTTTGAAAGTCAGATTGCGTTGCGCTAAAAAAAAAAATATTGTGTGTCAGTTTAAGCACAGTCCCGTATAATTGTTCAAAGGGGACGTTTCAAGTTGAACGGAATGGATGGTGTCTTGAAAGGAGGATATAAGATGAACATCAACAAAAGCAAAACGAGGATAATGGCATGTAGTCGAATTAAGTCGGGTGATGCTGAGGGAATTAGATTAGTAAATGAGACACTTAAAGTAGTAAAGGAGTTTTGATATTTGAGGAGCAAAATAACTGATGCTGGTCGAAGTAGAGAGGATATAAAATGTAGACTGGCAATGGCAAGGAAAGCGTTTCTGAAGAAGAGAAATTTGTTAACATCGAGTATAGATTTGTCAGGAAGTATTTTCTGAAAGTATTTGTATGGAGTGTAGCCATGTATGGAAGTGAAACGTGGACGATAAATAGTTTGGACAAGAAGGGAATAGAAGCTTTCGAAATGTGGTGCTACAGAAGAATGCTGAAGATTAGATGGGTAGTTCACACAACTAATGAGGAGGTATTGAATAGGATTGGGGAGAAGAGGAGTATGTGGCACAACTTGACTAGAAGAAGGGATCGGTTGGTAGGACATGTTCTGAGGCATCGAGGGATCACCAATTTAGTATTGGAGGGCAGCGTGGAGAGCAAAAATCGTAGAGGGAGACCAAGAGATGAATACACTAAGCAGATTCAGAAGGATGTAAGCTGCAGTAGGTACTGGAAGATGAAGAAGCTTGCACAGGCCAGAGTAGCGTGGAGAGCTGCATCGAACCAGTCTCAGGACTGAAGACCACCACAACAACAACCACTTATGGTACTGATGGTAAAGATGATGTAGTGATACAAAGTATGAGATCCGAAGATTGGAACATAGCCTTTCCGAAACCAATTATCTAATTCTAATGAATGCCTTATTAGCGATCCTGGCGTTTGAAAATTTCCTCGCCCGCATCTCGTGGTCGTGCGGTAGCGTTCTCGCTTCCCACGCCCGGGTTCCCGGGTTCGATTCCCGGAGGGGGCAGGGATTTTCTCTGCCTCTTGATGGCTGGGTGTTGTGTGATGTCCTTAGGTTAGTTAGGTTTAAGTAGTTGCAAGTTCTAGGGGACTGATGACCATAGATGTTAAGTCCTATAGTGCTCAGAGCCATTTGAACCATTTTTGAAAATTTCCTCAGCGTACACGCAGTAACAAGTTAACTTCTAATGTTAGCAGACAACAACTTCAAATTTCCTTCCTGAGAGTCCTAGACCTGGACGTTCCCTTTCTGTTTGTTCCAAGTCCATTCCACTGCGTTGATGGCCAGTGTGAATTTCACGGTGTGAAATGTGTTTTGGAATGATCTGACGTTCCGTTCATTGACTCCAAGAGTGAATCGACATTTAGTCGTTAGAGAATCTTGCAAACACTCGTTTAATGTGTGCCGTAGAATGATGCATTGCCTGGATAGCTGGAGGGAAGAGTTTCGCAATAGGTCTCATTCTAATTTGTAACTATCCTGAAAGTGGGTCATTCAAGCCACCTAATGCCTACTCACGAGGGAGAAGATTCATCAAGCGCCCGTCACTCAACGCGTAAAATGCACGAAGAATACATACTGGTGAAACAGCAGTTATACCCCTATCATTAACAACGTCTGCAATTAGTACAATCAAATTACTGCAAAACGATTGATTATGCAGCGCATAATTACTGTGTCGAATGCCGCATTACTCGTGGATGAGGCCACTTTGACCACTAAATTTCCACTACCGCTGCAAGGTGGCTATAATTTCGCACCTTCCAAGCACTCATCTACCTACTTCGCCATGACCTGCAACCACAATATTCAAAGAAGACTGACATTGTCATGTACACCTTGTAAATAATTATTAAAGCTTATTGCATGAAAGGTGACGGAGTGTCTTTATTATCAAAATGGGGTAATGAATAACAAGTAACGGCGTAAAGAATGATTGCCTATTATGGTAGAGATTGGAATGCCAGTGAAAATGAAACGGCAGGCGTAACTCAAGCCCTGGGTGGTAAAGCCCGCACAGGTGTGTTGGTCCTGCTTCACACAGAAAGGGCCAAGACGGACGGTCGGGGCACCTGAGCGCTGAAGCACAATACAGTGGTGGCCGGACGGTATTGTAGCGGGGCCGGAAGGATAACCGGATAATACTTTGGGAACTCTGAAAATAGAGAGAAACGAGAAAGCGTTACCTCGGAAATCGCAGGATGGCTTTTCCGAGAATTTTTACTCTGAGAAGCGTACCATTGTATGAGTATAGGTATTTCCTCGCAAACTTTCCACGCTGGACGACAAAAGACTAAAATATGGTTGGTCGGCGTTCAGAAGAATCTCTAGAGAGGGAGAAGATTCGTTGGTTTAGAGAATATGATTCGCCTTCTGAGTTACGAGGGAGGGGAGCTGAGCTTTGCTGGGGAGCCAGCGGTGGAGAGAAGAGGTCTTCCGTTTTGAGCACCCGGGTTTGATGGTCGCTCATTATCAGCTTTTGCTGGTACAGACGGACTTGCTGTCTTTTCTCTCAGGAGATTTTATAGTTAGAACGGTTGGGCACTGTGCTGCTGCGAACTTATACGATTCTGGACTTCGCGGCCGGGTAGGGAGGCGTCGTTGGGTATGCAGCGTTCAGTGATTTAGAGCACTTCTTCTGTCTACTGACGTAGAGACGTTATCTGAATTCCATCCTTGAGGCTGGGATTTCAAGTTTCTTGTCTGTAGAAAACAGAGAGGAGAAGACAGTATTAGATTACGCTAGTCAGAGGACCGCCTTCTGCCGTCCTAGTATTTGAAAGAGTTTTATTTTGGGGCTGGGGTCCTTCCATCGTCACAGAGGTGTAGCAGAACCATCACCCGGACGCATCAGATGCAGTACATACGGTGATATTGCTAATTGCGTCGGCTTATTAGATCTATAAAGCTAAACAGCTGTGATCACGTAAGTTTTATTTCCTCTGTGGTTGCACACCACTGTAGATGACCTTTGAAAGTAGGGTCTTTTATTGTTTGGTACGTAGATGATGTCAGTCATCTTGCGTTATTTATATTAGATCGCGTAGCCATAAAACGGGGCAGATTTGGGCAATTGATCAATCGTATTAGACTGGAAATTCGTTGGTGTCTCTTTATGTCCATTGGACATTGATATACAAACATTTGTAATATAAAAGGGTTTTAATCTACAATAAAAGTATAAGCGGATACAGCGTTTAACATTTGCTAGTTACTAGTTGCCTTAATCATTCATTTATGTTTATGTTGTAATTTATATGTTAAAGAGCAAGAAGAAGATAATCACCATTAACAGATTCGAATATCTGCTTCAGGGGGTAATCAAACAGGACCAAATCTTCATTTTCGCGTCCAGTATTTCCGTTGCGCACATTCATTTTACACCAGCCTGGAGTAGCATAATGGACCGCAAGACCCAAGCCTGAAGTGAGAGAACTTCCTAAGCCGAGCACATCTCAGTCCTTTAACTTGTGAAATGGAATATGCGCTGCCACGTCGTTTGAATTGTTCACATTACCTCGTACTGCTGGAGACTGTAGTCTTGTTGTCCACAGGATTCTGTTGTTTCATCTCACCTGTGCACCATTCCATTTCGAAATTAATCAGAGTAATTCAATTGAAAAATGGATGAAGTCATCGACTGGAAATTGGAACGTAAAGGTGTATACCACGGCCAGCGCATCCGTGGGATATCACTACAATGGATTTTTTTCCTATGCGGTTACGTGAAGTTGTTGGTATGTAAAATTAGGAGCAGATCTAGATTCCGGTTTTGGGGAAGTCGTGGATTGTTGTTGTATATTCACTCCCAAGTACAACTTGCTATCATCACTAATTTTAACCTCCTTACGACTTAAATAATTTACACAATAAAAATATAAGATGCTTTATGTGGTTACATCAGCCCTTAGTACATCTCTTTACCGTTATTTCCTGGAGTTTACTCTTTTTGAGAAGCAAGGGGCGAGCTGTGGTAACACTTTAGAAAACAAACTTATTTGCCAAGATCACTAATCATAAGATTCGTTCTCCATAATCGGTTTTGATGATCAGTGTTAGCATCTTCAGATCTGGAAAGCATTTGTACTGTGTCACTACGTATCAAAAATTGTAATATACAGTAGGAGGATTAATATAAAAGAAAAAAAAACCTCGACAGACAGGTTATTGCACATGTCTTAAAGTAGCAGCAAAAATACTCTTTCTCATGAACCGTCGATGCGTAACAGTATAGGAGATTGATGCGCAATCATGTCAAAATCGATAGAACTCTATTCACCACATACAACTATTTTACGTCACTCACAACAGAGTACATCATTGCAGCTAGACTGGTAGGCGGTAACCAGTATAGGATAGACGTGTACAATTGGACCGACAGGTGCTGCTAGTGTAATACGTATTTCTTACTTAAAATCATTTACGTGGTGATAGTTCAGTGTGATATCTAAAGCGAGGACAAAAATAAATCTAAAAAAGCATGTTTACAAAATTACTGTCAATTAATAATAAAGGCAGACTCTAAAAAATGCAGGGATAAGAAGTTACAATGTGGGCTCCTCGCAATGCAGTGTAAGCTTTGATTACATCCAAAGTGACGACATTGTACTCAAATGATAATCTACTAAAATTTTTTTATAAAAATGCGGAATTATGATTATCATATGGGCTCACATAAAGTGATGCGAGTGAAATCGCGTTGCAGTTGCAAACGTACTGCAGAGCTGAAGTGCGTGGGACGGAGTGGTTCTTGCGGGAAAAATATCTAAACCGCGTACACATTGACAATGAAATTCTGGCGTTGTGTGGATGCAATGCAGTGCCGCGTCCAGCCATAGGGAAATGGTGGCTACAATTTGACGGAGATCCGCAGATCTGGGTAATGCTGATCGGAAACGAAGGCCAACGACGTAGACCACAAACGGCAGTGTTCAGATAATGTTTTCGGCAGCCCGAAGGAACAACTGGGAAGAGTTTCTCCAAAGACGGGGACATTCACATAGTGAATCTCGAATGACTCCGTGACCAACTAACGAATTTCTATCGTCGCGGAAACGAAAGATTGGTAGAATGTTCCGACGCTGTTCACAGAGAGTTGATGCCACTGTTGAGAAATAAAGCCATGTATCCGAGTCACATTGAAGTGTGGTGCAGCATTCAATATAAATTACTTGAAACTTAATTTTTGGCTTGTCCTCGAACAACATATTACAGCGATACTCGAAAGAGTGCGTCAACATATTTGTTCTCCTGGAATGTATGCATTTTACACCAGTGGCGTCACCTTGAACATTGCTCTTAGCTTAAGTTGTTGATGTACGATGTTGGTTGTCTATGCCAAAAAAAGTGTATAAGTTTTATCATAAAAGTCATGGGATACCTTCGTATATTATGTTGGACCTCATTTTGCCTGGCTTAGTGCAGCAGCTCGACGTCGTTGTCCGTCCCCTGTAGAAATATTGCGGGATACTGCCTGTATACCCGTCCAAAACTGCGAAAATGCTGCCGGTGCAAGGTTTTATGCACGAATTGACCCATCGACTATGCCCATAAATGTTCGATGGGGTTAATGTCGGACGATTTGAGTGGCCAAATCATTCACTCTAACTGTCAGGAATGTTCTTCAAACCAGTCGCGAACAGTTGCGACCTAACATATCGTTTTTTGGAAGCATGAAGTCCATGACGGCTGTCTCCATGTAGCATTTCCAGTCGATGATCGGTTCAGTTGGATGAGAACGCCCAGTCCGTTTCATGTAAACAGAGGCCACGGCATTACGGAGCCATCACCATTCTTGCGCAGTGCCTTGTTGACAATCTGGGCCCACGGCTTCCAGGGTCTGCACCATACTCGAACCCTGCCGTCAGCTCTTACCAACTGCAGTTGGGACTGTCCTGACCAGACCACGGTTTTTCAGTCGTCTGTGGTCCAGCTGACATGGTCAAGAGGAGCTGCAGGCGATTTCGTGCTGTTGGCAAAGAAACTCGCGTCGGTCGTATGCTGCCAAAGCCCATTAATGACCAATTTCGCCACACTGTCCAAACAGACACTTTCGTCGAACGTCCCGCATTGATTTCTGCAGTTATTTCACGTACTGTTGCATGTCTTAGTACTGCCAACCCTAAGTAGTCTTTCAGTCACTAAGTGTAGGCCGTCGGCCACTGCATTGTCCTAGGTGAGAGGTAATGTCTCGGCACCCTGTTAACATTGTGGATCTCGGAATATTGGATACTCTAACGATTTTCAAAACAGAATGTTTCATGCGTCTAGCTGCAACTACAACTCCACGTTGACAATCTGTTAACTCCCATCGTGCGACCATAATGACGTCGTATACTTTTTCACATGAATCACCTGTGTACAAATGACTATTTCGCCAATGAACTGCCCTTTTTTTTACCTCGCGTACGCCATCTGTATTTTTGCATATCCCACCCCATGCCGTTTGTCACCTCATTGTAAATATACTGTAACAGTGACCTTCATACAATATTAGCAGTTCTCTTAACCACCCGAGATGGTGGTAGTTGTACAGTAAAATCCTTTGTCTTAGTCAGTTTACTGCCACTGAAGTTCATTCAAAGTTTATATCGAGTCTGTTCCTCTATTTTCAACAGTTGTGGGGTCGTCAGCTTAGTTCAGTCTTTTGAAAATGACTCACGCTGCAAATGACTTAATGCATAAACTGATAATATACGGTTTGTCATCAAAGGTGCTGACGCCTTAGATATGCCAGAAGAAACTGCATGTTACACTCTACCTGTAGAAGTAGCTACGACAAACGGGAAGTATAAGCCCGGCGGCGATTCCGTGAATGCCAACGAAAAGCAAACTGGAAAACAAATTCTCAGTAATGTGTACTGCGAATAAGAAGAAATCATACGAAGAGCAGTGAAAACCACGTGTATTAGCTGGCGATTCATCTCAGAAGAGGCAAAGTCTTTTTCAGGTGCCGTTACCGACGGACAGGTTTTTCCGTATCTTATTACTGGAAGGTTAAAACCAGCAACAACCATGAAAGACATCCAGGACCGACTGGAAGAAATAAATACCTTAGCAAAGGCGACAATAGCAAAAGTTTTTCTTTGTGGAGATATATTTTAGTTCTAGACTTTTACACTATTATAGAAATATTTTATCGTCATTTCACTATATCTGTGACACAATGTCATGGAAAGGAAAAGGGAAATAGGTGGGAGTGATATTGGAAATATGATAATGTAAAGCACTGAATGACGGAAAGTGGAAAAAATTCATATGGAGTAGACAAAGTTCCATCAGAATTATTGAGATTCTTGTGAGTGCCAGCCACCCAAAACTATTCCACCTGCTGTACAAGATACATGAAGCAGGCGAAATACTCTCAGACTTAAAGAGGAACGTAATTATTCCTATTGCAGAAAGGCAGGCGATGAGCGATATACAGATGTCATGGATGCACAATACTGACGCAGTTTATGTACAGAAGAGTGGAAAGACTTGTAGAAGTCGACCTCGGAGAGATCAGTTTGGCTTCCAGAGAAATATAACAACGTACCAGGCAATACTGACTGATCCTGCGGCTTAACTTAGAAAATAAATTGAAGAAAGGGTACGTTCGTAGCATTTGTTGTTTTAGAGAAATCTTTTGACAATGTTGACTGGAATACACCATTTGAAATTCTCTAGGTAATAAAGACAAAACACAGTAATGGAAAAGTTATCTACATTACATACAGGAACAGACTACAGTTTTTGAAGTCGAAGGACATGAAACGGATTGAGTAATAGAGAAGGAAACGATAAAGGCTTGCCTACTCTCAATGTTATTCAGTCTGTGTATTGAACAAGCAGTAAAGGATACTGAGCAGAAATTTTGAAAGATATTTCAATTTCAGGGAGAAGAAACAAATACTTTATGATTTATTGAGACGTAATTTCTGTCAGAGACGCGAACTGACATGGAAGACTAGTTGAGTGGAATGAATATCAACAAAAGTAAAAGAAGAGTAATGGACTGTAGTCGAATTACATCAGGAAATGATGAGGGAATTAGATTAACACTTTTGCTATTTGCTCAGAAAAATAACAGTCGATGTCCAAACTGGACAAGATCTAAAACACAGACTGATAATAACAAGAAAAGTGTTTCTGAAAATGATAAAATTGTTGACATTTGACCAACAGAAGAGATCCGTTGATAGGACACATCCTGTGGCATTAGTGGCTTGTCAGTGTGGTAAGGGAGAAAACCGTGGGCAGCAATAATTGTAGAGGGAGACCAAATCTTGACAGCAATAGGCAAGTCGAAGTGGATGTAGGTGGCAGTAATTATAAACATATAAAGAGATTTGCATAGGACTGATTAGCGTGGAGAGCGGCACCAAACGAGTCTTCGGACTGTAAACTACCGTAACAACAACAAAAGCAACTCGCTTAGAATATATCAAGTTTTATGGGTGTTTCAGCTAAACTACGCTCTGCAACAAAATTAAAGGATCACTTTTTCGAAAGTCCTTAATTGTCTCCCATAGCAACGCTTAAGTTTTAATTTTGGCTCAAAGATGCCTACAACATTCCTCTGTAATGGTGTAGAAGGCAGACACCTTGCGACGTCACCTTCGAGCTCGGAGACGATTCAAACAGTGAGACGTCGACACGTGCTGTATCTGAGAAGTACATGTGAGCTGTACAATAGGTTACTGATGTAACTTTGGCACCAAATTTCCCCACAATTCTGCACGTCACCGTGGACGTGTCATAAGGTGAGAAGATCGCCACAGCCCCTCTTACCCACGCTACACTTTTTTTTTTTTGACGCCTCTGCGATAGAGGTAAGAACCGCGACATCTAGCGCTGAGTTGATTGTAGAGTGACAGCTATTATTGCTACGTTATTTAGGGCGGGACCATTAACGACCGTTCAAAACAATTCGACAGAATTTGATCTTTAGTAGTAAAGTGTTTTTATGGTTTTTCATCCCTCCTTTTTCGCACCCTGCTGTAGCGTTATGACGGAACGGTTCGCCACAGACACATATATCATCAGAATGGAGAAGTGTCCTTCTAATAACATTCAGTTCGGCAACACACCCGATGCCACCCGAACATATTTCTTGAGCACGTTAAAAATATATACACTATGTGATCAAAAGTATCCAGACACTCCAAAAACATACGTTTTTCATATTAGGTGCATTGTGCTGCCTCATACAGCCAGGTACTCCATATCAGCGACCTCAGTAGTCATCAGACATCGTGAGGGAGCAGAATGGGGCGATCTGCCGAACTCATGGACTTCAAACGTGGTCAGGAGTTTGGGTGTCACTTCTGTCATCGTCCCTATGCGAGATTTCCACACTTCTAAACATCCCCAAGTCCACTGTTTTTGACGTGATAGTGCAGTGGAAACGTGAAGGGAGACGTACAGCACAAAAGCTTACAGGCCTACCTCGTCTGTTCACTTACAGGGACCGCCGACAGTTGAAGAGGGTCGTAATGTATAATAGCCAGACATCTATCCAGACCTTCACACAGGCATTCCAAACTGCACCAGTATCCACTGCAAGTACTATGACAGTCAGGCGGGAGTTGAGAGAACTTGGATTTCATGGTCGAGCGGCTGCTCATAACCCACGGTAATTCCCAAACGACGCCTCTCCTGGTGTAAGGAGCGTAAAAATTGGACGATTGAACAGTGGGAAAACGTTATGTAGAGTGACGAATCACGGTACACAATGTGGCGATCCGATTGCAGGGTGTGGGTATGGCGAATGCCCGGAGAACGTCATCTGCCAGCTAGTGTAGTGCCGACAGTAAAATTAGGTGGCTGTGGTGTTACGGTGTGGTAGTGTTTTTCATGGAGCGGGCTTGTACCCCTTGTCGTTTTGCGTGGCACTATCGCAGCACAGGCCAACAAGGATGTTTTAAGCACCTTCTTGCATCTCACTGTTGAAGAGCAATTCGGGGATCGCGGTTGCATCTTTCATCACGACTGAGCAACTGTTCATTATGTACGGCCTGTGGTGGAGTGGTTACACGACAATAACATCCCTGTAATGGACTGACCTACACAGCGTCCTGACCTGAATCCTATAGAACACCTTTAGGATGTTTTGGAACGCCGACTTCGTGCCAGGCCTCACCGACCGACATCGATACCTCTCCTCAGTGCAGCGCTCCGTCAAGAATGGGCTACCATTCTGCAAGGAACCTTCCAGCACCGGATTGAACGTAATGGTGCGAGAGTGGAAGCTGTCGTCAAGGCTGCATTACTGATGGATGGTGCCACGAACTTGTAAGTCATTTTCAATCAGGTGTCCGGATACTTTTGGTCACATAGTGCAGCTGTCAGAAACTTCGACGCCAATTCAGCCACGAGGCTGCTCTCGCGCCTGAGGGTAAGGGCCGTACCATCGAAGCCCTTAGGTGGAGTTTACCTACGTCCAGGCGCTAGGCGTCCAGGCGTCCAGGAGCTAGAAGGCTCAATTGTTGAAATTTATGACGGGTACATTTTTAACGTGCTCGACAAAAGTGTATGGTGATACCGAGGGTCTTCCGAAATGGGTGGTCCTAGAGGGACACTATGCCTCTTTATTCGCGCATGTGTCAGTATCGACGCATCCAACAATCAAGCCACAGGAGGGAGGGAGAAAGGAGGGATGAAAAGCATAAGAACATTTTTATACTTCGGATCATTTTCAAATTTTTCAAGTTTTAGTGGTTCCACTCTGCATGGCTCAGCAGAATTTGCTGTCACGCTGTTCTCCAAAGGGGTGCGACGACGTTCAGTGGGGTAGCAGCCCGGCGCTGTCCTTAAGAAAGGATTTAAATTTAAACGCCCACGGGGTGACAGCAGTGGCCAAATTTGACAAGAACGTCGTCCTGTTCCTTATCGCACTGCGAACTGTCGTTTCCGATCGCGAAATGGAATCAACGTCACAAGGGAAAGGGCGGTTTCATGTACGACATTTATGCCCCCTCTGAGTCCTTTTCGCGTCTATTCTGAGCGGCGGTGTCTCTGAAATCTTCTCCTCTGCCACCCGTATCAGAACACCTGATTTCAACATTGGGTGTCAGAATGTTTGCCGCTAGGCGTCAAGAAAAGATAGGAATTGTTGGTGAAAGGGGGCGTGACGACTTTGACATCGTATGACACGTCCACAGTGGCGCTGAACGGAAATGTGGTGAAATTTGGTGCCAATGAGGCTCCCACCTTACAGCTCAAACGAACTTCTGAGGTGTGAACTGTTTTTTCGCATGTGTCGACACCTTGGTGCCTGTCTCGGAGAGCTGGACAGCGAAGTCACAGAGTCTCACGCGTTTGCACAATTACACAGGAAGGTTGTAGGCACTGTGGAGTCAAATTTAAAACTCATGCGTCGCAACAGGAGGCATTACGTGGTTTCGGAAGAGTGCTCCTTTAATTTGGTTGCACAGTGCAGCATTAGCACTTTTGACACAATATTTCTTGCACGAGACAGATGGAAAGAACACTGAGGAGACTTGTACTGATATATAATGATATACATGTAATGTATTCACATTTGCTACAACCATCAGCTGTATAGTGGAATGACGACAATGAAAACCCGGATTTCCCACTTATCGCGAGCGCTCGCCTTACCTTAGGCTACCCGAGCACGACTCACGTCCAGACCCAATTTCATACGTTTCTACAACCTGCGCTCCTACATTCATTATGTGTATTTCTGTGCAGGGGAGACATTTTAATTGAAAGTCGCTTGCCCGATGTCGGCGGATAAATACGATATGGCAGTGCCCGTGTTATTCAGAAGTAACGCGCAAAGTTCCTTCAGACATGCATGCATATCCAAAGGAACTCTGTATCTTACTTCTGAACAACGCCAAGCACTGCAGTATCGTATTTCGTGTACAGTCAGATTGTATAAATGTGGTATGTATGTGCGAGAACACTATACGTTGTCAGATATCGAAGCGTTTTGCAGAGTATTAACAAAATATGTATATTGAGCAGGCAGTAAAGGAAACAAAAGAAAAATTTGGAGTAGGAATTAAAATCCATGGAGAAGAAATAAAAACTTTGCGGTTCGGCGATGACATTGCAATTCTATCAGAGACAGCAAAGAACCTAAACAGCAGCTGAACGGAGTGGACAGTGTCTTGAAAGGAGGATATAAGATGAACATCAACAAAAGCAAAACGAGGATAATGGAATGTAGTTCAATTAAATCGGATGATGCTGCGGGAATTAGATTACGAATTGAGACGCTTAAAGTAGTAAATGAGTTTTGTTATTTGGGGAGCAAAATGACTGATGATGGTCGAAGTAGAGAGGATATAAAATGTAAACTGGCAATGGCAAGGAAAGCGTTTCTGAAGAAGAGAAATTTGTTAACTTTATGTATAGATTTAAGTGTCAGGAAGTCGTTTATGAGAGTATTTGTATGGAGTGTAGCCATGTATGGAAGTGAAACTTGGACGATAAATAGTTTAGACAAGAAGAGAATAGAAGCTTTCGAAATGTGGTGCTACAGAAGAATGCTGAAGATTAGATGGGTAGATCACATAACTCATGAGGAGATATTGAATAGAATTGGAGAGAAGAGAAATTTGTGGCGCAACTTGACTAGAAGAAGGGATCGGTTGGTAGGGCATATTCTGAGGCATCAAGGGATCACCAATTTAGTATTGGAGGGCAGCGTGGAGGGTAAAAATCGTAGAGGGAGACCAAGAGATGAATACACTAAACAGATTCAGAAGGATGTAGGTTGCAGTAGGTAATGGGAGATGAAGAAGGTTGCACAGGAAAGAGTAGCGTTGAGAGCTGCATCAGACCAGTCTCTGGACTGAAGACCACAACAACAACATTTCAGTGAATAAGACAGCCGTAGATGGGTATTTTAAATGGTTATTTTACGACCTTCCTGAGTCATACTTCAGGGATTTAGTCATCAGAAAGACGTCGGACGAAGTGCCTGCTCCTGAAGGGGTACATTGTCTAAAATATAAGTGCGCCCCGTACTTAAAAAAAAAAAAAAAAATCTGTGTTGCACTGCTAGACCGAGGTACTCCCTCCTTGCCCACGCATGTACTCCGCCATTTATTTTGTAAATGTGTGGACACAGACCTTGCTTGCGTAAATGTCCCGATAGCGCACTTCGCGCAAGGCGGCTCGCAGTACACGCAGAGCCGGAATAGAGAGCGCACGGCAGCGGACACCCGACAAACAGGGCCGGAGCGCGGCCCGGCGTTCCAGAGGCAACCAGTTTGCCGCTTATGCTAATGAGGCGGCTTCCCCAGGCGCGGGTGTGCTGAGTGGACACGCGAGGGACCGCGTGGAATGCGACGGGGAGGCGGCGGGGGCGGAGGGGCGGCCACTGGACGGCGGCTGGTGGCCGCTGGCCGGCGCTTCCCGTTAGGCCGGGGGGACCCTGGACCCTGGACGCTGGACTCCGGCCGCAAATTGGAAGACAAATGTCTGCGCGCCGGCACTGAATTACCGGAAGGTTAGCGGCGAGGGCGAGAGAGCGCCACAGCCTGAGGACGCTGCTCGACGACGGGGCACCGGCAGAGCTGGCCGCATGCCGCGCGAGTTTCTGCACGCTCCGCCTCTCACGTACACATGCCGAAGGTGGCAGCGCTTTATCGTCCAAACAAGGCGAACGAAACAGCCACTGTGCCGGCGCTTCCAGTATACCCGTGTAAGACATCCCAGTTTAATGCAGCAAATTCCCTACCACGATTCGTGCACGTTCTGGGTTGTGAATTGGAGAGGCACTCTTGCGAACACACGTTATGTACTTCGCGTCGAGAACACGCTCGGAAGCAAGCACCGCTTGTCGGTTAGTAGCCGTGCAATGCAGTAAACCTGCAGTGACTCAGTGCTTATATTTAAAAATTGCTGCTTAGTATGAGACTTAGTCAAAAACGGCTCAAATGGCTCTGAGCACTATGGGACTCAACTTCTGAGGTCATTAGTCCCCTAGAACTTAGAACTAGTTAAACCTAACTAATCTAAGGACATCACAAACATCCATGCCCGAGGCAGGACTCGAACTCGCGACCGTAGCGGTATTGCGGTTCCAGACTGCAGCACCTTTAACCGCACGCCCACTTCGGCCGGCGAGACTTAGTCGTAAAGTTTTAGTTGGTCACGTTGCACTCTTGAGGCCTAAGACTGGTTAGCTACAACTCTAGGTGTCAGTCCATCCTGTGCAACTCTCTTCATGTCTGTATAATTACTGCAAACTATATCTACACTATTGGCCATTAAAATTGCTACACCACGAAGATGACGTGCTACAGACGCGAAATTTAACCGACAGGAAGAAGATACTGTGATATGTAAATAAGTAGCTTTTCACAGCATTCACACAAGGGTGGCGCCGCTGGCGACACCTACAAAGTGCTGATACGAGGAAAGTTTCCAACCGATTTCTCATACACAAACAGCAGTTGACCGGTGTTGCCTGGTGAAACGTTGTTGTCATGCAGCGTGTAAGGAGAAGAAATGCGTACCATCACGTTTCCCTCTTTGATAAAGGTCGGATTGCAGCCTATCGCGATTGCGGTTTATCGTATCGCGACTTTGCTGCTCGCGTTGGTCGAGATCCAATGACTGTTTGCAGAATATGGAATCGGTGGGTTCAGGAGGGTAATACGGAACGCCGTGCTGGATCCCAACGGCCTCGTATCACTAGCAGTCGAGATGACAGTCATCTTATCCGCATGGCTATAACGGATCCTGCAGCCACGTCTCGATCCCTGAGTCAACACATGGGGACGTTTGCAAGACAACAACCATTTGCACGAACAGTTCGACGACGTTTGCAGCAGCACGGACTATCAGCTCGGAGACCATGGCTGCGGTTACCCTTGATGCTGCATCACAGACAGGAGCGCCTGCGATGGTGTACTCAACGACGAACCTGGGTGCACGGATCCAGATTATGTTTACAGCATCATGATGGTCGCGTCCGTGTTTGGCGACATCGTGGTGAACGCATATTGGAAGCGTGTATTCGTCATCGCCATACTGGCGTATCACCTGGCGTGATGGTATGGGGTGCCTTTGGTTACACGTCTCGGTCACGTCTTGTTCGCACTGACGGCACTTTGAACAGTGGACGTTACATTTCAGACTTGTTACGACCCGTGGCTCTACCCTTCATTCGATCCCTGTGAAACCCTACATTTCAGCAGGATAATGCACGACCGCATGTTGCAGGTCCTGTACGGACCTTTCTGGATACAGAAAATGTTCGACTGCTGTCCTGGCCCGCACATTCTCCAGATCTCTTACCAATTGAAAACGTCTGGTCAATGGTGGCCGAGCAACTGGCTCGTTACAATACGCCAGTCACTACTCTTGATGAATTGTGGTATCGTGTTGAAGCTGCATGGGCAGCTGTACCTGTACACGCCATGCAAACTCTGTTTGACTCAATGCCCAAGCGTATTAAGGCCGTTATTACGGTCAGAGGTGATTGTTCTGGATACTGATTTCTCAGGATCTATGCACCCAAATTGCGTGAAAATGTAATCACATGTCAGTTCTAGTATAATATATTTGTCCAATGAATACCAGTTTATCATCTGCATTTCTTCTTGGTGTATCAGTTTTAATGGCCAGTAGTGTATTTGAAACTTGTTACTGCTGTCAACCCGTGCTATCCAATTTTAGCCCCCAGCCCCCTCCTACTTCCACATTTTCCCCCATTACTAAATTGATGATTCCTTGATGCCTCGCGACGTGTCATATCAATCGATCACTTCTTTTATTGAAGTTCAGTACCTAATCAGTGCCAATGACTTTGCCTCAGTTGTAACTGGTTGCCGTGAGAGCACTGAAGCTGGCGCTGCTGGGCTTGGCTAGCACCTGGACAGGCGTCCGTCTGTGTCTGCCAAGCGCTGTTGGCAAGAGAGGTGCACTCAGCCCCTGTGAGGCAAACTGAGCAGCTACTTGTCTGAGAAGTAGCGGTTTCGGTCACGAAAACTAACAACGGCCGGGACAGCGATGTGCTGACCACATGCCCTCTCCATATCCGCATCCATTGACGAATATCAGTTGAGAATGACACGGCGGGTGGTCAGTAGCGTTGGGCCTTTCGAGGGGGAAAGAGTAGCTATTCACCAGTTATTCGGTCTACCCATCTAATCTTCAGCGTTCTTATGTAGCACCACATTTCATCAGCTTCTTCTTTCTTCTCGTCTGAACCATTAATACTACCCGTTTCACATGAGTACAAAGTTACACTCCAAACATTAAAATTAAGAAATTAAGTGGAATATTATTATTTTTTTGTTTATTTCTACGGACGCTACCCCACTTTGTCGATGGACTGTGCCTTTCTTTCTCCTCCTGCGGCTTGCGACACTACAGGTGGCTCGGGGATTTCAGTGTGTACCAGGAATGTAGACACGTGGTACTAGGCCAGTTGTGGTAGTATTCAAGTGAAATCGCTATTTATCAGCCTTTCAAGTTCAAATGGTTCAAATGGCTCTGAGCTCTATGCGACTTAACTTCTGAGGTCATCAGTCGCCTAGAACTTAGAATTAATTAAACCTAACTAACCTAAGGACATCACACACATCCATGCCCGAGGCAGGATTCGAACCTGCGACCGTAGCAATCGCTCGGTTCCAGACTGTAGCGCCTAGAACCGCACGGCCACTCCGGCCTGCTGCCTTTCAAGTATCAGGTTAAAAACCCAATTCATTTATTTCGTGTTTATATTCTTCTGGGTCCGCTGCTGAGCTGTTTTTTAGAGAAATTGTATAATGTTAATTTATAACTCCAAGAACGCAGCTAAGTTTGCTTTTATCTTACAATAGGCCTATTTCGATTGAATTTCCGTCATCAGGTTACCTGTAAGTAAATGGTACATAATTCTGGTTCAATATTTCTAATATGCAGTTGTCACCAAGTGGTGCAGTCCTGTATCCGAGGCTGCTTGTGAATTTGCCAGTAACTTTATAATCCCCTGACCACGAAAAAACAAGAAAATAAAATTCAAACAGCAGAGACGATGCTCCTAAAAAAAGAGGAAAGGCTGCACAAGAAGAGATGTGATTAGAAACGAAAATATTACAAAAGAATTAAATATTTTCACCATGAATGAAAAAGTTAAAAAATATCGCGAAGATTGGTGACAACATCTCATGTGAATGCCAGGTCACAAAATGCCCTAAAAGATCCTGAACCACAAGTCAAGTAGGAAACGAGATACTGGAAGACCTCGAAAAAGATGAGAATGACTGTTTGTGAATTCGGAACAGGGAACAGCCTAACCCCTGCAAGGAATATCATGATGATGGTTACTATTTCTAATTTTTAAAGGTAATTATTAAACAGATTCCATTATTGTAAGTTTTTACATACGTTTGATTGTTTTGACATCCATGCGATATCGATGGTTCTGTTACTATCTATTTGCATTTTAATTACGTACTGCTGGTACTATTGTAGAAATAATGATTGATTACCACCTTATCTAACTTATTACTTATATAGTTGTCAGTTTATGTTCTTTATGTCGAAATTTCCGTGACAACTTGTTAGATAATCAAGCGATGTTGTATTGTTACAGGTAGTACTGTTTATCATTGCTCTCATGTAGTTATTGTTCTTTGATTGCTATGTAGCATCGCTGCATACTGTAAATCTATTTTCGTAGACGGATTTAGGTATAGGCTGTGTTAAGTCCTATGTATTCGTTTGTTTCCAATTATAAACGGGATTAAGCATTTATTTCTTGTTATTTATGTAGAGACGCCTTTTTAATTTTCATAGGTGTCGACAAGAAGAGAGAAAGAAGCACCTATGAAAATTAAAAAGAGCGTATTGTACATATATAACACGAAAGAAATGTTTAAAGCCGTTTTATAATTGAATGCAAACGAATACAGACGACAGCCTATACCGAAAGCTGTCTAAGAAAACATATTATATTTATAGTATGCAGCGATGCTATATGGACATGCAAAGATCAATAACTACATAAGAGCAATGATGAAGTAATAACAAGCAAATAGACAATAACAGAGCCACCGTGGATTATCTGTCGAACCGTCTGTCACAAAAAATACTTATACAAGGAATACAACCTGACAACTACATAAAATAATGACTCAGTTAAGGTAGTAACCAACCATCATCACTACAATAACACCAACGGTATGTAACTATGAAGCAAATATACAATAACAAAGCCACCGATATTGGAAGTGTTTCAAAACCATCACACGCGTGTTAATTAGAAATAATGTACAAAAATTATTATCATTTACTTACATGTAACCTGATGATGGCAATTCAGTCGAAATAAGCTTATCATAAAATAAAATTAATCAAACTTAGCAGCGTACTTGGAATTATAAATTATAATTATACAATCATTTATTTCGTTTTTTGAGAAATTTATTTAGATTCTTGCTCATGTGCTTATGTGCGAGAATTGGTACAAATTTATCTATATCTATTAGAAAGTGACTTTTTTGTGATTTGGCCCAGATGTACACGTGGAGTGGGTGAGGACATTTTGCAATAGATATAAATTACAACAAGTTTCACTTTTTAATAAATATGCACGTGCTTCTCTGATTACATTTCATTTGCGTGTCTTGATTCACTTTTCTTTCAATCTCTGGAAGTTTATTTTGTAAAAACGGTTGAGCACTAACATTGTTTATTATGATACAATTAGCCGATGGTATTCTCTTTATCTTAGCCATGTACCGAATTTTGAATAAGTTCATCGCATTTTGTATAAGATTTAAGTGGAATTTTCTTCATAGCAGGAAAATTTAGGGAAATGTGAGTACTTTCTCTTTCTTTTTTTTAGTGATCTAGTGCGCCTTTATGTATTTACCCGTATGATTCATTGTAAAAGCAATCCATCCTATGAAAATTCTCTCAAGTGCAGAAAAACTATACACCATTTTAGAGTCCCCCATCAAAAAAATTGTATGATGATGAATAAATTGCACTCTTTATAGAGTAGGAGTGTTCTTCACCCTTGACCAGTTTTTATCTCTTCATTTTTGTTACATACATTACTGACCCATCTCAAGTAATTTGGCAAGTGTTGGATTCGTAAGCAGTTTATAGAACTCAGGCAGACGCAGAGGTTTCCCTTTATTTTATTTCGCTTTCCATTGACGGACAGGTTGGCAGTAGAAATGCCATACTGATTTGAAACTATACAGTGACGATTAAGGACGTTAAAAACGGTAAACGAAGATGAAAGAATTAAAAAAACTGATGATCGTAATATGGTGAAGACAACTTCGATGGTGATTAATTTAGCGTTGTTGTTTAATGCTAACGATGATGCGGGGAGCTGTTGAGTTCTATGGGATTGTTCTCTGGAAATTTCATTACCAGAGGAGATTCTCCGGAGAAAAGTGGAAGGGAGCTGGGTGATGAGCTGGTTTCAGGGATATTTGTTGAAGAACAAAGCATTGTAGGTGGGAACACGAGAGTCTATTTTTTTGGCTGAAAATGACTTACAAGTTCGTGGCGCCCTCCTTCGGTAATGCTGGAATTCAATATGGTGTTGGCCCACCTCTAGCCTTGATGACAGCTTCCACTCTCGCAGGCATACGTTGTGTCAGCTGCTGGAAGATTTCTAGGGGAATGGCATCCCATTCTTCACGGGGTGCTCCACTGAGGAGAGGTATCGATGTCGCTCAGTGAGGTCCAACGGGAAGCAAGAAGGTGCTTAAAACATCAATATAGGCCTATACTGTGGTAGTGCCACGCAAGACAACAAGGGGTGCAAGCCCCCTCCATGAAGAACACTAGCAAACCATAACACCACCGCCACCGAATTTTACTATCGGCACTACACACGCTGGCAGATGACGTTCAACGGGCATTCGTCATACCCACACCCTGACATCGGACCGCTACATTGTGTACCGTGACTGGTCACTCCACCTACACTTTTCCACTGTTCAGTCGTCCAATGTTTACGCTCCGTACACCAAGAGAGGCGTCGTTTGGCACTTACCAGCGTGATGTGTGGCTTATGAACAGCAGCTCGACCGTGAAATCTAGGTTTACACACCTCCCGCCTAACTGTCGTAGGACTTGCACTGGATCCTGCTGCAGTTTGGAATCCCTGGGTGATGGTCTGGATAGATGTCTGCCTATTACACATTACAACCCTCTTCAACTGTCGGCGGTCTCTGTCAGCCAACAGACGAGGTCGGCCTGTACGCTTTTGTGTTGTACGTGTCCCTTCACGTTTCCACTTCACTATCACATCGAAAACAGTGGACCTGGGGATGTTCAGGAGTGTGGAAATCTCGCGTACAGACGTATGAAACAAATGACACCCAACCACTTGACCACGTTCGAAGTCCGTGAGTTCGGCGGATCGCCCCATTCTGTTCTGACGATGTTGAATAACTACTGAGGTCGCTGGTATGGAGTACCTGGCAGCATCTGGCCGCACAATGCACCTAATGTGAAAAACATATGTTTTTGGGGGTGTCCGGATAATTTTGATCATATGGTGTATGTGAGGCAGTTATAATAATGACATGTGTGAGTTTGGAAGCGGGAGGCTTCTACTCTGTATGTTCAACGGAATATGATTGCGCTATAGATGATGAGGTGACATGCGAGTAATGAGATTTCAGGGAAAATGGAGGCAAAGACTATGCGCCAGAGTTATTGCAGATATGGAGAGATTTTGTGATCCGGACGTCTGAGATTGCATTTGGCTCCTGCTAATCTTCTGTCGGCGAACTCCTTAGATCATGGCAATGATAGTCGACAGACGACATGTGTGGGAGATGTATCACACGAGATATGTAGGAGATGAGAGAGAGAGCAACGAAGCGTGGAGATCAAAGATTACGGTAATAACTCTCCAGCAGATTGGAGTTGAATCCAGGATTTGACGATTTTATAATCATAGACGCTTTGTGGGGGATCAGCTGGGTTATGTCTGTGAAGAATATTTTAACTTCAAAGAAGTTGGCATAAGGAATTTTCGTTCAGCGTAGGGCAGATAAAGAAATAAGTTGTAAAATATTTTTGGGACGAAGTTTGCAAAGACTGTAGATCGGTACTTTCGGCGAAGTGCCCTGAGTGTATCTTGTTTTGGATGGTGATGGTGAAACTGAAGCAGATATTGACAGTGCAGTTGTGGCTGGTGCTTCTGATGAAGACTACAGATGATAAGGTCTTGGTTTGATTTTTGTGATGTAAAGTGGTGGAATAACTGTGTGGTTATTGGTTGTTGAGTAGGAAAGGGAGGGAGTTACGGGGGAGAGATAGGTGACATGGTAATGATGGAAAAAATGGGCAATAATGAATACGGATTAAAGTTGTACGTGGTTGTGGTAGTGGGACACGAATACTGGTGATAGCAGATGACGATTGTCTGTGCTGGGACGATCACACTGATCAAGGCGGTGGGACATATTGAAACGCCAAAATGCTACAGTTGCAACGTAGCACTGAATGCTGAATAAATTATTCGCCGATGGCAGCAAGACAGATGACATCATAAACGGTAGCAGTGTTGAGATTGTCGAGGATTTCATAAGCAGACATAGGTGCCCTACGATGAAGAGCAGGTGAATGCTGTTGTTTGAAATTTCTGCTTTTGGCTTCCTAGGTTCGTAGCGATATGCAGTCTACAGTGAGAATCCCTTCCATCGAACACTAGTTGTTTGTGCAATAGTACCTAACGGGCCATTCGATGTATGATGTCTGTCGCAACAACTACAAAAATTCCTTTGAGTGTGGATTTGATTGTTTAAGAGGGTTGGGTTTGCCGACACCTGCAGATAATTATTCGTAACTATGATTTGGGAGGGCCTTGACCGCTCATTAAATGCAGACACCAGAATACAGATTATGCTTAAAGCCAAAGTAAATTGTGATGTCCAAATCGTAATTTAGTCCCGATCTATAAAAGTAGTTCCTCAGCGCAGAGTAACTGTAACTAACAAGTTTAGTAACTGAAATTACATGAACATTAATACCGCAGTTTCAGAGTATTTATTAATGGTATTTGTGAGAAGATCGAGGTTTCTTTCGAAAGTACCATGAAATTGTAGGGAAGCAGCCTACTCACGCCTTATAAAATTCACATCAGTCTTTCCATTGTGTGCCAGCTAGTCCGCTGTAACTAGCTCTGACGTCATAAATATTGCGCAATACTTTAAAATGAAGTAAATAACCTGAAACGTTTCTAGCATGTCAGGAGTAATACTAAATCAATATGTGTTGAATATCAGTTCAATAACTTTAACCATTTTCGAAATTTGGATGTTTCTCTGTAAAAATAATTGGGGCAACAGAAAAGAGCTAGAAAACTTAAAAATTTATATTTAGAGTCCTTTTGCATAATAATTTAGTAGAAACAGTATTCTGGATCTCATAAATTAAAATTTTAGTTGAAATTAATGATTTTATGGTTTTTGTCTTAGAAATTAAGGAAGCAAGATAGATTAAGTAGGCGAATAAATAAAGCTAGGATGTTTAAATTTAAGTAGAAGGGAGATCCGCTATAATCATAAAAATGTGAGAAGTTTCAACAGAATAACTATAAAACTATAGAGATAGCGTATCTCCAAAGAGCAAGTTCAGAGCTTGTCTACTGCGTGTAGTGTAATTAAATTAATTCTCTCACCCAAAATATTTGACTTAGCCACGTCAGACTTTATTATGATTACTTACTTGTGTGCTGATTGCACAATTAAACTGAAAGCTTCATAGGCCATCAGCAAAGGAAGCAATGGTTTATTCAATAACTTAAAGTGGTGCATTACTACCCCAGCAGCTAGTCAGGAGAGCAGATTTGATCAGGCATTCCCTTAGCCGTCCGCACCGCGGCTTTATACGTAAGAACGCTGCGCGAGAAGAGGAAGGCCCCAGTTCCTCTCCAGATGCTGATTAGCGCACCACCTGTGCCGGGAGTCACGTCGCGTCGGTATCGTTGATATAAACAGCCTCGGATGCAGTAATAAGTTACTCGGGATACGCATAACCATGAAATCGTTTTCGAGTGAAGTGTTAATTTTGGGATGACGTTAATGATCTATCTTTAGTTTTCATATGTCGTATTTTCACGTGCCGCTGCAGGACAGACATTCTACCATTATTAGCGTGGCGTTTGATGAACATTATCATCAAATTATGGCGAGCATTCACTTAAACATTTAATTTGAACAGTTATAGTTGCATCAGCGCATTAGACTCTGAACTGCTCTGGTAGTTGGATTGTGTGGATTCTTTTTGGTCTGTGACTTTCAGAATATAGTGAACATTTTAGAGAGAATGGTTTTTGGTTATGAATCCCAGACAATCTCCTAATTCCTCAGAGCTATAAGCTGTAGCTATAAATGTATTTCTCAGATGAAGTGGGCACTAGGAATTCTAATTACAGGCTTCACGTTTTGCTAATCACTTTCTTGTTGCCAATATTGTTGTTAGACAGCCAGTGTTGAGAACGGCAAACTACAGCATTAAATAAATAATAGGAACATTAACAATTATTCCACCCGCCGCCCCACAAAATGTATTCGCAGTTGAAAATAAGGACAAGCATCAGCTGTATAGGGGAATGACGGCAGTGAAAATTTGTGCCGGGCTGCACTCTTGCACATTGTGTAATTCCCGTCCAGGAGGAGGACATTTTAACGAAAAATCACTGCCTGGTATCGGCGGAAAAATTTTCCTGAAAAGTTGAAAATTGTAAAGACAAAACAAATATCGAAATAAGTGAGATGACAACAAAGAAGGAAAGGAACAAGTTTTGACCAACATGAGCTGTCAAAGTTAACGCGATTAGAGAAAGAACTCGGGTTTATATTGATGAATATTACCATAACTTTCTCGGTATTCATCTCAAGCTATCTGGTAAAACCTTTGGAAGCCTAAATCAGGATCTCTGCGGTCATGTGTCTTCAGAAACTGCGAAGTATGAGACATGCGGCACGCAAGTGGGAGTATAAGGGGCGATCAAAAAGTTTTCGTTTGGAGGACGTAAGGTCCAGAATCGGTATGTCAACGAGACAAAACCGCCCTGAGTATTGAAGCAATCATGCCTCCGATGCACCAAGTTGAAGATACCCGTTTGGTAAAACAACGTGTCCTGCTGCGTGAAGGAGTCAGTATGTATCTACTGCACATCTCCGTCCGACGGGAACCGCCAACCCTTCAAGACCTTTTTTTAGGGGACCGAAGGCTTGATAATCGCATGGAGAGAGATCAGAACTACAGGGCGGGTGCTCGAGGTTCTCCCACTAGAGTTTGTGTGACTTTCGCCCAGTGACATTTGCGATAGAGTAACGTGCGTTACCATGAAGCAACAGCACCCTTTGGCGCATCTTTACACAACGTTGGTTTTCGGCAGACATGCTGCCCCGTCACATTCTTCGCTCTGCCATGGCTTTCTACTAGTGTTTGTCCTTCGGCAGCCAAAAAAAAAAAAAAAAAATTAACAGCACTTTGATCCTGTTTGGACGCATTTGGTAATGACGTCGCCATAGTTCACGTCTCCGCTTCTACCGCACACATCGGAAGGATGCGAACGGCACGCTAACCTCTTGCTAGATGTCGGAGCTTATATACACGCACCGGAGTCGGCTACGTTGCATAAACGCTCCAGGAACGGCTTCAAAGGGAAATTTTTTGATCGACCCCTTGTAGATAAACAAAATTTTCGTCCCATCGAACGGTCTGGGCCCCGCGGCCTTTTCTCTGTCGCCTTAGGCCTTTACTGAGCCTGGCGCTCACTTTGACGTCCAATCGATATACGCGACCTGAGGGCAAAGCAAATTGCTGCTGGCCGCTGTGAGTAGTACACACAAAAAACAGTGGAAATGCAAATGAGAATGGCCGTAGGGAGAAAAATCAGTGATTTTCTCAAAATGGTTCAAATGGCTCTGAGCACTATGGGACTTAACATCTGAGGTCATCAGTCCCCTAGAACTTAGAACTACTTAAACCTAACTAACCTAATGACATCACACACATCCATGCCCGAGGCAGGATTCGAACCTGCGACCGTAGCAGTCACGCGGATCCGGACTGAAGTGCCTAGAACCGCTCAGTGATTTTCTCAAATTGCATGAAATGATACGCTACAATATCATGTTCCTACCTCGATATAGAGTACCTTAGTTCTGCATTCCCTCCGTTATTTTAATTGCTGTAGCTGAAACACGACCGAGTCACTACAATACATTTATAGATGCATTTTCAGGGCAATTGTAACAGATGCTGATTATTGTTATTGTATTATGAAATCGAAACTTACGACTATTTCCACAGTAGCTCTCGAAATATATATCTTCTTCGTTCTGATTCCCCGATTACTCTCAATTGCATGAAAACATAAGGATGGGATCTATTCCCTTGTTCAGAAAATAGGCTATTGCTCGTTACGGTACCCACAGTTTTCTCGGCCTGCCTACATTTCCTGGTGCTCTTGACTGTAATTCCTATTTTCGAGTTCATATTTTCCCCTTCACCCCCTTTTTTTCTTTTTGTGTAGAGTGGAGCCCCTCCACGACCACAGCGGCATGATGGCCACCAGAAAATATCTACTGCCATCTCTGTATATTGGTTAGTTGTCACTAGGTGAGGTCCCGCAGGATGTGGGTACTGCGATGTTTTCGTACGTCTGGTTATGATTAACTATTAACACGCGCTCATCTGGAGATAGATTGGGTTGAAAATTGAAAGAAGTGTAGCGGTTTGAAGGGCAAAGGGGGCGAACATGTGCCAAGGCAAGAGCCAAGAGAAAGAAACACCTCTGCGATAGTTTGATCGAGTTGTAAGAGCAGTAGCGGTTTTTATGCTGCCTGCGACAGGTCGTACAACGGAAGGCTTTGTTAGTAGTTGGTATCACGTAGGCGGATACGTTTGACGTTTACGGAGCTGTGTTACTAGGCGGCCGCAGCACGGTACCGGTGTTGGCTTCTCGGTCAGCATCAACATGTCTGTAAGAGTTCACCACCGTTTAATGTCCGATAGGTCATATATAGGATTCACAATGTGGAGTAGTGTTGTGCATTACTGTGCGAGCTTGTCGGTTTCCTTGCTGCCGCCTGTTGCTCGGCTTTAATAGCAGCTGGCATATCCTGTAAATGTTGGTGATTTGCGGGAGCTTGCCGATGTTGTCGCTTGTGGGTGTATTTATCTCGCCGTAGGTGGTTATGCCCTACCTAGTAGTGTCTTTGGCTGCTTACGTTTCCTGGTTCTTGCTATACATGGTGTGCATCAGGTCCCTTGCCACTTTCATCTTAATTAAAAATATTTTTGCTTTTTTACTGGTAATACAAAAGAATGTACACGGTAGAAGAAACAGCAGCTTTTGTTGCTGTCCGACTGCGTCCGGGACTGCCTGGTAGCCACTTTTCCTGGGGGATTGACTGGCCGTGCATCGTCAAGACTCTGTACTACCCGCTCATCCGATTTAATTCCACTGGACTCTTTCATCTGGGCATTTATCAAGTAAAAAACAGCTGTAATAGATGATAAGAATTGCATTATGAAACACACAGCTGTAACGGTATGTTTTATGAGACACAATCGTTTCGATCTAAGCTCGGACCATAGTCGGATCCAAAAACCATCTCTGCTGTGCATATACTCAATTAGAATAACAGTTACCTGATGTACGTTGTTCCTCATTGCCCATGGACAGAATTTTACGTATTTACAGCCAATATCAGTGATGGAACTATGTACATCTGATAACTGTTACGCTAATTACGCAAATGCATAGGTGAGATGGATTTTGGACCCGATGATGGTTTGATCCATGACCAAAATCAATCGTCTCTAATGAAATATACAGTTACAGCTGTACATTGCATAATGCAGTTCTTAACAAAATCAATAATGTTCAAGAGCTGAAAACCTCAGTCTTGGAGATGTGGAAGAAATAACGCCAGCTATTTTAGCAAGAGTATTTCGGGCCACACAGGAACGATGGGTTTTGTGCTTGCATTTGTAGGGTCGTCACACTGAAATAATCTGAAATTGTATCAAGCAATATCTCACAGAATGTTGGTGTTGTTTACAGGCCATAATGTGTTCAAGTCGGAAATAGTAAGTGACTTTATAAATATCCTGCACAATCTTTTTAATTTCAATTTTATTCCTAAGGTTATGGCTATCAAGCTTTTCATAACGTCACTATTTATCAGTTTGATCTCCGAAACTTCAGAAGCATCTACAGGCTGAACCACAACTCCACTGACAAACTTTCTGAGATTGTTGAGGATTACCTTCTGAGTACTGTTGTACAAGTGAACCAGGGTATCTGGCGACTCATTACGGAATAATAACGTAATTATGATTTATTCGGTTTGTTACCGCAATCAGCCTTGTTTCTGCGACCATGTATATCTACAACAGTGAATAAGCCTTGGTAAGCAGTCACCAAACCGTATGGCACAAAACACAGTGTAATGCAGCAATCCTCAGATAACGTAAACGTAGCTGGTTTGTGAAACAAACATTCACAGACTAGTCTTCGAATGTTTGTTTCACGTACAACCTGAAACGTCATATCTACATTCAGTGATCGCTCCTGGATACCTAACAATGGATAAATCCCGAACCGCGTCATACGAGCAACAAAGTCATTCCTTGCCTGATGTTGACATTTATCACTGCGACCCAGTCAACCGGAATCCAGATTACTGATTGTCTTAATGTCAAGTTTGACGTCGCATAACGAATGACAAAATAAATTTAATTCTCGTGTGATATGATTACTAATTAACAGTTCATTGATTTTTTTCCTTTACTTCTACTGTGAAACCCTCCTCCTTACCAAATTTCATGATTCTAAGTCAACGGGAAGTAACCCATCTGTTTTGACGATTGAGTTTGCGATTGTCAAAATCTGTGACATAAATGGCCGCATCTGCTGACTGCATTGATTTAGAAGCTTAAATTTTTTATACCGCCAGGCGACTATAGACGTTAGTATGTGACGTCAATTTCAACGTGATACAACTACTCTTTCCCGGGAAAACGGGGGTGGACGAATGGGCAGATAGACAGTCAGACAACAATGCAATTTTTTTCCTTTTGTCGTAATTACAAATTTAAGTTTTCGTTTTCCATTGGTTGTACTATGAAACCTTCCATCTTCCAAATTTTATGATTCTATTCCAACGGGAAGTATCCTACGTGTTTTTGATGACTTAGTTTGCATGTATCGAAATACATGGCATAAATGACCGTATCTTTTGACTACATTGACAAAGAATCTTGAATTTTTTTGCTCTGCCGAGGGTCTACAGACCTCAGCATGTGACGTAGGTGTTAACTGGATACGTCTATCCGTTCCTGAGAAAAAAAGGGTTTGAAACAGTTAGACAGACAAACGGATAACATACGAGATATGCCTTTATAAAAGCTTTGCAGGACTTGTGCTTTGTTACAGCAGCGACGCCGGGACAGTAAAAGTAAAAGATGCGAAAAGACTAACAGCCTGTGAAATGAAATTCTTGAGATAAACTGTTGGTTACACCAAATGGGTCACAAAATGTGCAAAAATATACTGAAGGAACTTAAAATGGAACCCCATCACACACTATACTCAAAAATACCAAAACAACTAAAGAAAACACCTACAATTAATGAGCGCAAGGAGGATCACCAAAACCGTGTAAGATTGCTAGGTCGACTTGATGGCTGGAGAACTTCTCGACATGACCGTAACAAACAGGCTGAGAAGTCTAATACTTGAAAGGAAGCTGATGATGACTGAGCTGATGACCACTCTCTGAGCCCTGCATACGGAACCATATAGGGCTGCAGAATTATATTCTGTTCAACTGTTACTGTATTCAGCTATACAGAGGTATTTTATGTTTAATAAATTAAATTTTAAATTGAACCCCTCGTCTGCACAAGCCCTAGCCCAAATCCTGCTCCACCCAAAGCCTAAGCTATGATTGCAATGAACCACTCTTTCTCCATGGCTTCTAGATTGTGTTTTCGACACGTATTACATTGTTCTTTAAATATTTCGGAGATTTCTACTTCGGGTACCATCCAGATCTCGGTTTATGGCATAATATGAGCGTAATAGCCCTTCTGGGGAATAGGAAATTGTAGGGACTCTTACGAACGTTTCGAGAATTTGTTGCTAAATTTTGACATTCGAAACGCGCTCACCTTGAACATGTTCCTATTACGCTCTCTGCGAATCAACTGGCGAACGTTCCTCAGAGAACTTCAAACTATCACCTAGCCTAAAAACAACCATGTGCACTCCAGAAGTCCTCTGCTACCGGAAATATTGCTTCCCTGCGTAGAGCACCCCTGACCTATCAAGGGGACTTCTACAACGCTCTACCCCACTGCAAAGGTCCCAAAGTCTGCAGCCTCTCGTCACAGAATCAACGGAGCGGCTCGTTGAGAACCTCAATTCGGTTCCGTACTAAATGACCCGATCAGTTCTCGATTCGATACCAGGGTTGCCACAAGTTTCCCAAACTGAAATTCCCTGATATTTCCCTGATTTCCAGGCAAGTTCCAACATTTTTCACTGATAAATTTTGAGATCTTAAGACAGAATTTGACAAAAAAAAGTAAGAACTTTTGTATTTCCCCTCCGTTCTCTTTTGTATTGTTTTAGGGCGCAAAAACAACTAGGGTTATATGCGCCCATGTTAAAACTGTGAAACACGAAGACAAAGAGAGGAGTTCAAAATGACTGCATGTCAACCCCAACGACGGAAGAGAAGACATCTAATAAGAGGGACGTGAAGAAAGGTCTATAAAATTCTCAATAAAGAAATGGAGGTTCAGAACTAAAACTTAAATAGCTTTCACCATAATACAACGATGGATAAAAAGTAAAACGCTGTCCACAGCCCTCGAGTTGTTTGGTAAAACGGATTATAGTTCAGACGACAGTGCAAACAGGAACATAACCTGTCAATAAAAAGCATTTCGTCAGGAAACAGCGGACAGTTGGGGGCAATGTGCACAAAGTGGTGGGGGAGTGCCACTTAACAAATGGCGATGGCTAAAAAGGCAGTTAAAATGACCTCCTCATGGCGGGAGGGGCGAGAGGAGGTCGTCCAAGCCGCTGAGAGAGTCTTAATAACCCGGAGCTTATTCTCATGAAGGGGGGACCAGTGGCGATGCCAAAGTCAAACCTCCTCTTGACAGACGGCAACACAGAGATCATCAGAGAGAATTTAAGAACTAGTGGGCTGAGGTACGAGGACTGCAGCCTTGGCAGCAGCGTCAGCAGCCTCGTTTCCTGTCATACCGACATGACCATGATCCCACATAAACATCACAGTGGCCCCATCAAGGGATTTCAAGTGCAACCTTTTCTGGACCCATTCCACTAAGTGATGGACTATGTACAGTGCACAGAGGCTTTTAAGGGTGCTGAGAGATTCTGAGTAGATGACACAACTGAAGATCCTGTGTCGCCGGATGTACACCATGGTCTGATACAGGGCGAAGAGCTCTGCTGTAAATACTGAGCAGTGTGTCGGAAGCCAGTACCAAAAACACATTGGCACCAACGATGAAGGTACAGCCGAAACCACGGTCAGTCCGAGAGGCATCAGTGTACACAAAGGCACTTTCACGAAATTCCATGTCAAGTTTGTGAATCTGAAGGCGATGGAGCGAGTCTGGTATAGTGTCCATAGGAAGCCAATGAAGCCCAAGGTTAACGCAGGCAGCTGCATGAAGCCAAGGTGGTGAAGGGTTCACGCCCACCAGGAAAGTTACACGGAGCGTGAAGTTAATCTGCCGGAGCAAGAGCCGAAAGCGAACTCCAGGAGGTAACAGAGAAGAGGGACACTACCCATACTGCCGATTAAAGGAGTCATCGAAGAAGGAGGAATAGGATGGGTGGTCATGCATGGCGTACAAACGCCATGCATATCTGTTGAGGAGGAAGTGACGGTGGTAGTTCGGCAGCTTCTGCATACAGACTTTAATCCGGACTCGTGTAAAAAGAGGCCAGTGGCCAAACATATACCGCGATGGTGCGTAGTAATGAGACGGAATAAGAGGGACGGATGTGCAGATGCATAAACAAAGCACCCATTGTCTAGTTTCGAATGGAAAAGGGAAGGGATGGTCATGCAGGACACTGAGGGACTACATACAGAAGGCTGCCAGCTAAGACGTGTGGGAGGATCAAGAGAATTTCGAGCAGGAGCCCCAGTTACTTTGTAGTTTCAACGAATGGAAGAGCAACATGCCCAAGATGTGAAGATGGTGGGAGAAACTAATTACGTCACCAGAAGATCATACAAAAGGTTTTGTCAGTGGAAAACCGTAACCTGTTGTCGATGCTCCACGAGTAAAGCGATTGAGTCATAGCTGAAGACACCGCTCAGTGAGGCAGGTCCGTGAAGAACTCCAATAGACGGCAATTCGTCAAAAAAAAGGGAGCCGGAGAAGCCCGGCTGGAGACAGACCGTTACAGGGGTAATGGCGATAGCAAAGAGGACGACGCTCAGGACGCAACTGTTTTCCTGGATAAAGGTGTCCAACAAGGCAGAACCCATACTTACCTTGAAAACTCGGGCTTTTAAAAATTCTCAAGGAAACGGGGCAGGCTGCCACGGAAACCTCACGTGTAGAGAGTATGGAGGATACCAGTCCTCCATTAGCTGTTGCAGGCTTTCTCCAAATCGAAAAACACTGCCACAGTCTCGAATTTCCGCAGAAAACCATTCATGACATGGGTGGACAAAGTGACAAGATGGTCAACTGCAGAATGGCGCGCTCGAAATCCACATTGTGAAGTGGCTGATGAATTGAAAGACTCGAGCCACCATACCAGCGGGCATGAATCATTTGTTCCATCACCATGCAAACATAGCTGGTGAGAGAGATGGAGCAGTAGCTAAGAGGAAGGTGTTGGTCCTTACCGGGCTTAGGTATGGGTACGACAGTGGCTGGGAAACTCGCCCTCTGCCCAGATGTGGTTGTACATATTAAGCAGAAAGTGCTTGCCCACAAGGGAATGGTACTGCAACATCTGAATGTGGACAGCGCCTGGCCCTGGCGCGGAGGATCTGGATGAACTGAGAGCATGATCTAGCTCTTTCATAGTAAAGGTGGCATTTTAACGCTCACGTTTCTGAGAAGACAAGGGTATCGCCCGAGCCTCCTCCACTCTTTTCCAATGGAGGAAGGAAGGGTGATAGCGGGAAGAGCTCGAAATTTCCGCAAAATAGTGGACCAAGGTGTTGGAGATAGCAATAGGGTCCATGATGACATCGTCTGCTACTGTCAGGCATAAAACTGGGGAATGGATCTTAGTCCCAGAAAGCCGTCGGAGGCTGGCCCACACGACAGAAGAGGGGGTGGAATTGTTAAAAGAAATCGTGAACCAAATCCAGCTAGCTTTTTTGTTACCCTGAAGAACACGACGACACTTTAAACGCATCAGTTTATAATGAACGCAATTTGCCATCATAGGATGACGGTTAGAAACGCGGAGAGCACATTTCCACGCACGAATTGCGTCGCGTCATGCCTCAGTCCTCCAAGGGACCAGGACACGGCATGGTAAGAGGAAGTGCAAGGAATGGAACGTTCTGCGGCGGTAGGGATAATCTTTGTAAGATATTCCACCTGGTCATCGCAACTAGGGAAATTGTGTTCATCGAAGGTGGACAGGCAGGAGTAAAGTCTCCAGTTGGCCTCATTAAGCTGCGATTTGGGTGTGCATGCAGGTGGGGTAGGAGTCATCAGACAGATCCCACACGGGAAATGGTCGCTCGAATAGGTGCCAGAAAGAACAGACAACACAAGATGATGGTCAAGATGTACAGTGCAGAAGGATATGTCCAAATGGGAATAGGTGTGCGGGGAATTTGACAGGAACGCGGATCCTCGTGTGTCACTGAGCAGCAGAAATGGCTGAGTTTCTTTTTTTTCGTCAGCTTTCAGACTGGTTTGATGCAGCCCGCAACGAATTCCTCTCCTGTGGTAACCTCTTCATTTCAGAGTAGCACTTTCAACCTACGTCCTCAATTATTTGCTGGATGTATTCCAGTCTCTGTCTTCCTCTACACTTTTGGCCTTCTACAGCTCCCTCTAGCACCATGGAAGTCATTCCCTCGTATCTTAACAGATCCTATCATCCTGTCCCTTCTCCTTATGAGTCTTTTCCACATATTCCTTTCCTCTCTGATTCTGCACAAAATCTCCTCATTCCTTACCTTATCAGTCCATTTGATTTCAAGTTTCATCTATAGCATCACATCTCATGTGCTTCGATTCTCTTCTGTCCCGGTTTTCCCACAGTCCATGTTTCACTACCGTACAATGCTGTACTCCAGACGTACACTCTCAGAAATTTCTTCCTCAAATTAAGGCCGTTATTTGATATTAGTAGACTTCTCTTGGCCAGAAATGCCCTTTCTGACAGTGGTAGTCTGCTGTTGATGTCCTCCTTGCTCCGTTCGTCATTGGTTATTTTACTGCCTAGGTAGCAGAATTCCTTAACTTAATCTACTTCATGACCATAAATTCTGATGTTAAGTTCCTCGCTGTTCTCATTGCTGCTACTTCTCATTAGTTTCTTTTTTTTCGATTTACTCTCAATCCAGATTCTGTACTCATGAGACTGTTCACTCCATTCCGCAGGACATGTAATTCTTTTTCACTTTCACTCAGGATAGCAATGTTATCAGCGAATCGTATCGTTGATATCCTTTCACCTTGAATTTTAACTCCACTCATGAACCTTCCTTTTATTTCCGTCATTGTTTCCTCAATGTACAAATTCAACAATAGGGGCGAAAGGCCGCATCCTTGTCTTACATCCTTTTTAATACGAGCACTTCGCTCTTTGTCGTCCACTCTTATTATTCCCTCTTGGTTGTTGTACATATGGTATATGAACCGTCTCTCCCTATAACTTACCCCTACTTTTTTCAGAATTTCGAACATCTTACACCATTTTACATTGTCGAACGCTTTTTTCAGCTCGACAAATCCCAGGAACGTATCTTGGTTTTTCTTTAGTCTTGCTTCCATTATTAACAGCAATGTCAAAATTGCCTCCCTCGAGCCTTTACCTTTCCTAAAGCAAACTGATCGTCATCTAGCGCATCCTCTGTTTTTTTCCATTCTTCTATATATTACTCTAGTAAGCATCTTGGATGCATGAGCTGTTACGCTGATTGTGCGATAGTTCTCGCACTTGTCAGCTCTTGCCGTCGTCGGAATTGTGTGGACCATGCTTTTCCGAAAGTCAGATGGTGTGTCGTCAGATTCATACATTCTACACACCAACGTGAATAGTCATTTTGTTGCCATTTCCCTCAATGATTTTAGAAATTCCGGTTGAATGTTATCTATTCATTCTGCCTTCTTTGATCTTAAGTCCTCCAAAGTTCTCTTAAGTTCTGATCCTAACACTGGGTCCCCTATCTCTTCTATTACAAATCTTCCCCTCACAGGGGATTTCAATGTATTCTTTCCACCTATCCGCTCTCTCCCTTACATATAACAGTGGAATTCTCTTTGCACTCTTGATGTTATCACCCTTGCTTTTAGTGTCACCGAAGGTTGTTTTGACTTTCCTGTATGCTGAGTCTGTCCTTATGACAATCATTCCCTTTTTGATGTCTTCACATTTTTCCTGCAGCCATTTCGTCTTAGCTTCCCTTCACTTCCTATTTATTTCATTCCTCAGCGACTTAAATTTCTGTATTCTTAAGTTTCCCGGAACATTTTGTACTTCCTCCTTTCATCGATCAATTGCAGTATTTATTCGCAGCTACCTTCTTTGTACCTATGTTTTCCTTCCCAACTTCTGTGATGGCCCTTTTTAGAGATGTCCATTCCTCGTCAACTGTACTGCCTGCTGAGCTATTCCTTATTGTTGTATCTATAGCCTTAGAGAACTTCAAGAATATCTCTTCATTCCTTAATACTTCCGTATCCCACTTCTTTGCGTATTGATTCTTCCTGACTAATGTCTTAAACTTCAGCCTACTCTTCATCACTACTATGTTGTGATCTGAGTCTACATCTGCTTCAGCATCTGATTTCGTAATCTCTGTGTGACCATGATGTAATCTAACTGAAATCTTCCCGTATCACCCGACCTTTTCCAAGTATTCCTCCTCCTCTTGTGATTCCTGAACAGAGTATTCGCTATTACTGACTGAAACTTGTTGCAGAGCTGAATTAGTCTTTCTCCTCTCTCATTTATGGTCTCAAGCCCATATACTCCTGTGCCTTTTTTTCTCCTCCTACCCCTGTAACTGCATTCCAATGTCACATGACTATTAGATTTTCATGTTGCTTTACATATTGTATTACAATTTCAATATCCTCATGAACTTTCTTTATCTCTGCATCTTCAGCTTGCGACGTCGGCATGTGTGCCTGGACTATCTTTGTCAGTGTTGGTTTGCTGTCGATTCTGATAAGAACAATCCTATCACTGAACTGTTCACAGTAACACACTCTCTGCCGTACCTTCCTATTCATAACGAATCCTACTCCCGTTATAGCATTTTCTGCTGCTATTGATATTATCCTATACACATCTGACCAGAAATTCTTGTCTTTTTTCCACTTTACTTTACTGACTTCTACTATATTTAGATTTCCCCTTTTCAGATTTTCTAATTTCCCTACCACGTTCAAGCTTCTGACATTCCACGCCCCGCTTCGTTCAACGTTATCCTTTCGTTGATTATTCAATCTTTTTCATGATAACCTCCCCCTTGGCAGTCCCCTACCGGAGATCCCAATGGGGGACTATTCCAGACTCTTTTGCCAATGGAGAGACCATCATTACACTTCTTCAATTACAGGCCACATGTCTTGTGGATACACAGTACGTGTCTTTAATGCAGTGGTTTCCATTGCCTTCTGCATCCTCATGCCGTTTATCATTGATGGTTCTTCTGTCTTTAGGGATGGTTTCCCACCCCCTTTACAAGAGAGTGCCCTGAACCTCTGCCCGCTCCTCCGCCATCTTTGACAAGGCCCGTTGGCAGAATGAGGGGTGACATTTATGTCGGATGTCTTCGTCCACCAATGCTGATTATTAATCAAAATTTAAGCACCGACGGGATTCGAACCCGGGACCGAAGACGTTTTTATTATTATTCGAAGACGCTACCCCCAGACCACGGGCAGCAGCCCAAGAAGGTGAAGGAAGTCGGCCCTGATGACATAAAATGATGGGGGGGATGTAAATGGTACAAAGGGAGAAGGTCCACTGAGGAAGAAAAAGGCAAAATGCAACAGCTTGAAGACGGGCAGTCACGGAGATGAGTTGACTACGGACGTCATCCCTATGAGCTGCATTACTCCCCCATGAGATGTCTACCTTAGGCGGGAGGTCAAAACGGACCAGAAAGAAAACAGTCGTGAGGACGCTATTTTGTTTCCTGAAGGCAAAGTGGACGCTGCGATTCTGAAAGCATCCGTAAATCCTCTTTGTTGGATCGAAGGCCATGAACCTTCCAGTGGAAGAGAGTCATGATGAAGAAAAAATGAAGGGGTGTCACCTCGGCGGCTGTCGAGTGCCAGCCTGTAAAGATTCGCTGCTGCAGGCACTGAAGCAGGAGTATCATGCTCCATGAGGTCCACAAAAGTGTCGGCTTTTTCCTGTTGTCGGCTTGCGGAGTCCAACGCAGAAAAACAGTTGGTGGTACGCACTGGTGTCACAGAGGCTGGCCGGGCTAAGGTATCAAATGGTGACACTCTCGAAGAGTCGTCGCAGGAGAAAACCGTTTGCCTTTGGTGGACTTCTTTTAGCCTTTCCGCTTAGCAGCGAAAGACTCAGGCGTTGGCTGTCTAGAGAGTCGTAAGAAGTCTTCACAGGACTTCTGTCCTTTCCGGCCTGCCGGTGACTTCGCCCCATGAGGCGAGTGTTTGATAGCTTGTTGCACAGCTGGACGACAGGAGTGCGATGCTACCATGACACTGGGTGATTTCACAACCTGAGAGCTGAACTTGAGGTCGCATGTCTGTGTGGCATGTCTGTGTCATGGAGCGAGACGTAGCAAGAACAGTACTGTAAGTGCCAGACGGTGGAATGCAGGGTTTGCGACCAGTCAATAACTTGCGAGCGACCCGGTAAGGCACTTTTTCCTTTACCTGTATCCTCTGGACAGCGCGCTCATCGAGATACATGGGACAATCTCGAGAGGGAGCAGCATGGTCGCCATTGCATTTGATACAGCAGGAGAAGGAAGTGGACAATCGCCATCGACCGCATCCCTGCCACAGGTTACACATTTGGCCGGGTGTCAACAAGATATTCGAGTGTGGTTGAAATGGTGACTCTGGTAGTAGCACATCGGGTTTGGAATGTACGGTCAGACAGACATACCCCGCTTTGATCTTGGCGGGAAGCAACACTCTATCAAAGGTTGAGAAAAAGAGTGCGTATGGGCACCCAATGGACAGCAATGACACCGTGATCAGAGAGGTATGATTGGATTTTGGCCTCGGTCAGACCGTCGAGCAGCATAGTGTTAATAACACCACGGGAAGAATTTAGTGTTTGTTAGGCCTCGACACGAAAAGGCCAGCCATGGAGAAGTGACGTGGCAAGCAGTTGTCGTGCTTGGAACCAGAAGTAGTCTCCAAACGCATAGGGCCATTCCGTAAACGAGAGCGGGATTTCACAGGGCCGGTAACTGCATCATCACCTTTCTGATTAATAAATTGATTTACCATTTCGAAGTACTGACCATCTTCACTACGTGAATCCATGAAGGGCCGTGGTGCAACTGGGAGGGGCTTTGAATCATTAGCCTCATTCTGTTTATGTTTTGTAGAAGTTGATTGTGAAGATAATTGGCTCATTGCGAGAAAATCCCCCATGTTTGCTAGCGTCTCCAATGGCGCTGCTTCCAACTGGGGTCCCTCTCCTCAAAGGGGTGCACCCGCATTAGATGATTGTTCATACCTGATATCACACCTCCCAAACACCAGACAGAGGGACCAATCGGCAATCTGGATAGGTAGCAGCTCAGGCAATCACCCCTCCCTCGGCCTGGCCTTGTAAACGGACACCGTCCTCTGGCAATACTTTTCCTCGACCGAAGTAGCCGATACCAAAAATAATTACAATATTTTAAACAGGTTAATATTATCTCAGTTGTTTTTCTAAAAGAATTTCATATGATTTTGTACATGATGCGGTGTATTTCAGGGTATAATCCATAAAAAGAAATTTCTTTTATTTCGTTGTTACAATCGGTATGTACTAGCTCCGTACGTACAATCAAAATTACCGTTTTTTTTATAAATATTTGGAACTATGAAACATCTGGCACACTTAAAATTCCTATTATTAATTGCGCAATCTGTCGACATTTATTATGTTTACTTCTGGATTCATTTATAAAATAATTATATAAATTGGTGGAGATTCATTTGTTAAGAAAATTTGTAAACTCTTTGGAATATTGTTAGTACCATAGAATGGATTAGCAGTGGGCATGCCTCTGATGTTATCAGGCGCGTTTTTATTTTTGGCAATAACAATGCAATTTTCGGTTTTGTTGAAGTAGAAACTGTAAAGACGATGTGATATAGAAAAATGTAAAAGAACAAAAATTATGGAAACAGAAATTACTGAAAAGCCACTACTTCAGCATTATTTACGTCAATTGGAACCATGAGAACCTACAACATTGAAAATTTCAGCTTCAGGTATCAGCCCCTAGACGTGACGAACTTGAGTCATCTACGAGAAAAAAAGATAACTAAAACGTTTATTGTAAATCTTACTCCTTGCGAATCTTATTGAAAGAGTTAATTATGCCGGCCGGTGTGGCCGTCGGTTCTAGGCACTTCAGTATGGAACTGTGTGACCGCTACAGTCGCTGGTTCGAATCCTGCCTCGGGCATGGATGTTGTGATGTCCTTAGGTTAGTTAGGTTTAATTAGTTCTAAGTTCTAGGCGACTGATGACCTCAGAAGTTAAGTCGCATAGTGCTCAGAGCCAGTTAATTATGAAGTCAGTGACAATCAACAAATGATGTGAGAGAGGGGTAGATTACAGCCTGTAGCAGGGGATATGTGCGAAACCTACCTGTTCACCCAGGGCTGGGAATTAAGTTTTACCCAATCACCTATTACGCGTCAGATGCATGGGCCGGCCTTCATGAGCGCACAAGGAGGAAGACGAAGAAAGAGGAGCCTCAAATGACGAAGCTGAGGTAGGGCAGGTGAAGGTGAACGAGGAAAATAAAGAGGAACGATAAACAGTGGTGAGACTGTTCTTATGTCAGCTATGGACAGTGTGGAACATTCCCAAAAACACCCCACACATATTCTCCAAGGGAAGAGAAAAAAGAACAGCAAGAGGGTAGACATTCAGCACGGAAAGGAAAAGATGCTGCAAAGGCTGGGGCCCCGTGGTGGAGTTCTTCCCAGTGTGAGCTAAAATCTTAAGTACTAACATCAACATCTTTTGTAATGAACTGTTTTTAGATGGAGACACCAAGACAAATGGTATATGTGTACCATTAAGATCACTATTGTTATTTTATTGCAATAAAACGGAACACATTTATGACAAAAATACGCATTTCCTTAGAGTCGCAAGACAGATTTAAATACCTTAACTACCTTCTGTAATAACCTCAGAAAAAAGTAGTCCTCTTGAAAGAAGTGTAAAAGGCAGGGGAGAGTTGTGTAAACCAACACTATGAGTGACCACCAATAAAATGTTGGTTCTATGATGCTCGTTATTGTCGGTTATTAGTCACTCTGTTATGTCTATTATTTTGCAGGTGTTGTGTGATTTTCTTTCGAGAAACCATGAAAATCCGCCGCATTATGCCATTCACAAACAGTCTCGGACTGCAGGCAGGTCGCTGAGACTAGATTGGGGCTTACACATTAGTGGGAAATGATGGGCTTCAGATCGGCAGGCCAAGTCCGTTAGAGATACCCACAGAAATGGCCTGCGGTTTTGGTCTATAAATTTCCCTGATATTTCCCTGATTTCCCTGACACGTTTGAAATTCCCTGATACTCCGTGACTTTCAGAACTTGGGGCACCTTGGATATTGTAATTTGTAAGCCCTACTTACACACTGTGAGCAAGACCAGCAGTTTACACGATTTCCCACTTCTGAGCATAACCTCAGAACCCAAACGACAGGCGCAATTGGTGCGGCATGAACCACTACCTGCAGATGATTCCACCTTGTATCCTCCTTTTCCGGTAGCAGAGTACCTCTACACGGTAACTGTGAAGAAACTATGGGTAACAGAAGAACTATTGCAGTTGATCAATGAAAGTAGGAAGTACAAAAATGTTCAGGGAAATCCAGGATTACGGAAGTACAAGTCGCTGAGGAATGAAATAAATAGTGAGTGCAGGGAAGCTAAGAGGGAAATAGCTGTATGAAAAATGTGTAGAAATCGAAAAAGAAATAACTGTCGGAAGGGCAGACTCAGCACATAGGAAAGTCAAAACAACCTTCGGTGACATTAAAAGCAAGGGTGGTAGCAAGAACAGTGCAACGGGGACTCTATTGTTTAATGAAGAGGAGAGGGCAGATGGATGGAAAGAGTACATTGAAGGCCACTATAAGGAGGGAGATTTGTCTGATGTGATAGAAGAAGAAGAAATAGGAGTCGATTAAGAGGAGATAGGGGATCCAGTATTAGAACCAGAATTTAAGAGAGCTTTGGAGGACTTTAGATCAAATAAGGCAGAAGGGATAGATAACATCTCATTAGAATTTTTAAAATCATTGGGGGAAGTGGCAACGAAACGACTATTCACATTGGTGTGTAGAATGTATGAGTCTGGACACTTACCATGTGACTTTCGGAAAAACATCATCCACACAATTCCGAAGGCTGCAAGAGCTGACAAGTGCGAGAACTATCGCACAGTCAGCTTAACAGCTCATATATCCAAGTTGGTAACAAGGATAATATACAGAAGAATCGAGGAGAAAATGGTTCAAATGGCTCTGAGCACTATGGGACTTAACTTCTGAGGTCATCAGTCCCCTAGAACTTAGAACTACTTAAACCTAACTAACCTAAGGACATCACACACATCCATGCCCGAGGCAGGATTCGAACCTGCGACCGTAGCGGTCGCGCAGTTCCGGACTGTAGCGCCTAGAACCGCTTGGCCACTCCGGCCGGCATCGAGGAGAAAATTGACGATATGTTATATGACGATCAGTTTGGCTTTAGGAAAAGTAAAGGCACCAGAAAGGCAATTCCGACGTTACGACTAAAGGAAAATCAAGACACGTTCATAGGATTAGTCGACCTGAAAAAAACGTTCGACAATGTAAAATGGTGCAAGATGTTCGAAATTCTGAGAGAAGTATGTGTAAGCTATAGGGAGAGACGCATCATATACAATATACACAACAGCAAAGAGGGAATAATAAGAGTGGACGATCAAGAACGAAGTGCTCAGATCAAACATGGTGTAAAACGGAGATGTAGTATTTCCTCCAAACTGTTCAATCTATACATCGAGGAAGCAATGATGGAAATAAAAGAAAGGCTGAGGAGTGTAATTAAAATTCCAGGTGAAAGGATATCAATGACACGATGATTATATTGGTATCCTGAGTGAAAGTGAAGAAGAATTACATGATCTGCTGAATTAATGAGTACAGAATATGTATTGAGAGTAAATCGAAGAAAGCCGAAAATAGTGAGAAGTACCAGAAATGAGAACAGCGAGAAACTTAACATCAGGACTGATGGTCACAAAGTAGATGAATTTAAGGAATTCTTTTACCTAGGCAACAAAATAACAAATGACGGACGGAAAATGAGGACTTCAAAAGCAGACTAGCACTGGCTAATTGACATTCCAGGCCAAGAGAAGTCTACTGGTATGAAAAATAGGCCTTAATTTGAGGAAGAAATTTTTTAGCATGTACATCTCGAGCACAGCATTGTATGATAGGGAAACATGGACTGTGGGAGAAGTGGAACAAAGATAATCGAAGCATTTGAGATGTGGTGCTACAGGCAAATATTGAAAATTAGATCGGCTGATAAGGTAAGGAATGAGGAGTTTCTGTTCAGAATCGGAGAGGAAAGGAATATGTGGAAAACACTGGTAAGGAGAAGAGACAGGATGACAGGATATCTGTTAAGATATGAGGGAATTACTTCCATCGTAGTAGAGGGAGTTGTAGAGGGCAGAAACTCTAGAGGAAGACGGAGATTGGAATACATCTATCAAATAATTGAGGAGGTAGGTTGCAAGTGCTACTCTAGATGAAGAAATTGGCACAGGAGATGGATTCGTGGCGTGCCCCATCAAACCAGCCAGAAGCCTGATGGCCTCAAAGAAAAAATAATAAAAATAAAATAAGATAAAAGAAATGTGCTGCCTATCCACATGCAGGGCCGCATCACCATCTCGGATGAGGACCAATAGCAGACGTAACTTATGGTGTCTGGATGGAGCTAATGGCTGATTCGCTTCAGTATAATGTAGAAACAGATATTGTTGTTTACAGTTCTAATCTTATTCGTTTCTGGGTTTTAATGTTCCAGATACACTCTTCAATTTTATCTAAACACTTGTTGCCGTCAGAGCTAATGCTGCACTCCACATAATAATTTTTGTTCTTGTGAGATCTTCACAATAAATGCCATAGTTATTTTTCTCACACTTCTGTTTTCATTTAATAGTCTTTAAAAGTATTCTCCATAATGTAGATATTTTTTGTAAGTCGTCCTCTTTTGTCTAAAACCAGTGTGACATTAGCATGTAAAAGACATTTTTAAACAGCCTCACTGTCTGTACATATGACTTTCTCAAAAGTTTTTCCATTCAGGAATCGTCATCAATACAAATACAGATGATATGCTACAGAGTTGTCTTGACACTTTAGTTGTGACTGTTGTGTCAGCTTGAAATTTTTTCTGCAGTGATTGAAATGTAACAGCGAGACAGACAAAATTCTGTCAAGGAAGTACTCGATTCCACGTATTATGTAGACCTCACACATGGTTATACGTGCTACTTCTGATGACATAAAAGTAATTATTTCAGTTATTACAGATCGGAATTAGAGACGCACTTCTTTTGTGTGACTGTTATGCACAGTACTTAATGATAATATATATCAATAAAAGGTTCATCATCTTATCGTTCATTTGGATCAGAATAGGCTTGTAAAAACAAAGAGAAACGTTTATTTATTTCTTTCATACTATCGTTCAGTACATACAATCTGTTAAATATGCAGTGTGTGATATTAAAATTTCTTTATTATAGAAATTTAATTTAACAGTGTTTCAGATTGTAGAACTCTGTCGCCTGTTTAAAATAAGACAACTAGTTCCAGTGGAAAACATGTCATTAAAATGAAATTTGCAAACTTTTAAAGTAAATAAACATATAAACTCCGGAAATAAACGAATGTAAATTTGAAATGAATTATGAAATAAATCTGCAGATTAATTGCTACAAATTAATAGTTTCAAAATATGTGCAATTTTATTGAAATATACTTTTTAATTAGAAAGTGACTGTAATTATAAAAGCTTATCATTCTATGAGGTTCTTCTGTATGTGACTTGGTTATTATCGAATATAAGCAAAAAGTGCGCCAATTGTAGTATTAGTATATGAGTTATTCTCATTTCTGTCAGAGATTAGGTTCAATCTGATCTCATGTTTAGGATGTACTCAGATATGGATTTGTTGAGGTCTGTTACAAGAATTTTACAAGAAAGTAAATAACACCCACTTAGGTCTGAATATGTATGCACATTATTAACTATTAGCTCGTTTACTATAGGTCATGGACAGTATGATTTATTCGGTTTATTCATCCCTGGCTGTTATATCCAGAGGGTTTAACAATTCAACTATTTTCGTTCTGCTTGTTTTTCAAATGGTAATCATCTAAAAGTAGAATTTGAAATCCTTAAGTCTCCATTCGCCTGCTTATTAACTGCCTTATTAACTATTAGCTCGTTTACTATAGGTCATGGACAGTATGATTTATTCGGTTTATTCATCCCTGGCTGTTATATCCAGAGGGTTTAACAATTCAACTATTTTCGTTCTGCTTGTTTTTCAAATGGTAATCATCTAAAAGTAGAATTTGAAATCCTTAAGTCTCCATTCGCCTGCTTTTTTAAATATTTTTTAAAGCCGTTATTCCAATCCATATCTGGTAAAGCATCGTAAAAAAAACATACTTAATATGAACAAAGAACCACGAGTCATATAGTTAAATGACTCTATTAGAATTTTAAAACCGTTCATCTTAGTAGTGTTACAAGCCATGCGCCCAGCTCGTGTGTCGAGTGTGGCCGACATGCATGCAACTTTACGGTTGCCATAAATTTCAGCGACCATGCTTAAGTGTCATGCTGACACTCAGAGGCGCTAGTGGTCCGTCATTAATCGAGTCCGAGGGTATACGGCCAGATAAGGTTCTTGCAGGCGACAACAAATTCTACTTAAAGGCTTCTCGTAAATTACGTTGGCTACAGTTTATTACTTTACCGTGACAATCGAGGCAACTACTACAAACGTAATTAACTTTTACATTGTAAATAAACAAACTCACCTTACAAGGTTCCACTTGCTCGACAAGGAACGGCTTCCACTTTAGGATATCGGGATCCGATCGCCTCACATCGACCCGTATGGGAAAAACCTGCTTACGTTTTGCTGACAGGTGTCGCTGTGTCTTGAGTATTCAAAAGGTCGCAATATACGGCGTGCGGGATATCGGAGAAAATTAATTGCTACTCTGAGTTGTACAAGTGAACATTTGCACGTCATTCGCACTAGTTTTTCTCTTCAGCGAAGGGCTTATTTCTTTCTACATGCCAGCAATGAAGCAAAACAGCTTGCTACTGCGTGCTGTGTTGATTATTCTCGGTCAGTTATTGCTTTATTGCAGTATTTAGGATACCACCCTATTATAGATAGAAAACTGTTATGTTACTTTCACATTATTAATACCCCATAAAAACGCCTATACTTCAAAATCTTGTGATTGTACGGTCTGCTGTCTTCTATCATTCGTATTAGTATCCCTGTAGTACCGGTCTTTTCAGAACAATATCTTATGTTCGTCTTCACAATCGTGAGAATTAATGTCTTTGCAAATTAGTTTCTTGTCCTGTATCGTCAATTGATAAAAACTATTAACAATCGCCATTTTTATGTATAATTAACACAAAAATACTAAAATGTGTATTGTTCCACAAGTAGTTTCGGCTGTAAATCATTATCCGGCAGTATTTTAAATTTTAAAACAGTGCATATTATATGTCTATAATTTTAAAATACGACATATGCCTACCTAGCTCTGTGAAAGTAAGTCGACCTTGTAAGCTCGCCGCTACTTTCTCTGATTTAGTGGGATTAGGTCTAAGTATGTATCCTGAAGCATGCCTTGTATATACCCATGAATAATATGATAACGCTGACTACAAAGGCGGTAGAGCAAAATCATTAATGAAGAATAGGAATACCCTAATGTAATTGTCACATGCATGACTAGACATTTACCGACTTCCATAAACGTGTTATGTTACCACATGGTTTAACATTTACAGTGTTTAAGTAACTTGGCTTGTAGCGTAGTTACATGCAATGCGTATGTATCTCCAGCCTGTTAGCCCAGCCTTCCAATTTGACAAAAATCAGGCAGTTCGAAATCATTCACGTTTAATATCGAACGATGAGCCACCAGCACCTTCTGCAAACTCCTACTGCGAACGTACTTTCTGTTCTGAAAGATCATCGAGAGAAAATAGCTGTAATGTAATTTTCACTACAGTTACTGAAATACGTTTATACTGATCGAGAAAATATGTAGTTGCATTCAAAATATAATTAAGCCACTTTGACGCACACAGAATGTGGCACAAAGAGTCACTAACGTGAGATAATTGAATAAAACACCAACTACATGCATCTAAAAATAGTGAAGGAAGCTTATTAAACCGGGTTGCGATGAGTTCAGATGCCCTAATTTTTGGATGGATTAACGGAAACCCGATTCTGTTCAGTGCTTCGAAACTTCCATCTTGCCAATCCACGAACGTAACATCTTAACATAGAAAGCACATAATGAAATTCTGAAAATACTGTGAATCTCATCACGACAAGGTCTGTGATACGAAAAAGAAAATAAGCACACATTTATAACGAGTTGTGTGCGACTGAATAACAGATTTCAATTTCACTTGTACTCAGACTTTACCACATCTGGTCATGCCAAGCATCAATGGCCAACTTCAAGCTGCTTTTTCCATTCAAACACAACATTCTCTGGCCCTTACGAAAGCAGTTATTGGGCTTTGCGTTGATTGGCTGTCCTCCTGAAGCATATCGTGCAGAATTCTGTCAAGTTTACGCGTTGCATCGCCAAAATCCCGAGATGGTTGGAATGCCCTGCTCATAATGCTGCAAGCATTCTCAATTAGGGAGGGATCTGGTGACTTGAAGACCAGCATTAGAAACTCTCGATGTGTGGGGGCGGGCATTATCTTGCTGAAATGTGAGCCCTGGATGGCTTACCATGAAGGGCAAGATAGCGGGGTGTAGAATATCATTGGCGTACTGCTGTCCTACAAGTGTTCTGCGAATGACAACCGGAGTCCTTCTATGAAAGGAAATGGTGCCCCACACCATCACTCCTGGTGTCAGGACATATGGCGAGCGATAGTCAGACTGGTATCCCACCCCTGCTGGGTTCTTTCCCAGACACGTCTTCGTTGGTTATTGGGGTTCAATTCGGAGTGGGATTTTTCACTGAAGACTAGACAGTTAATAAGATTCCAGGCCACATACGGTGAGTGGGATACCAGGCTGACTGTCCCATGCTATACTGCCCCACACGAGTGAGTGGTGGCCTGCGGTGCCATTTCTTTTCACAGAGGGACCGCTTTGCTTGTCATCCACGGCACATTTATAGCACAGCGGTACGCCATTGATATTCTACACAACGTTTTTGTTGCCCTTCATGGCAAGACATTCTGGGTTTACATTTCATCAACGTAATGGCTACCCACACACGGCTAGAGATTCTACTGCTTGTCTTCGTGCCTGCCGAATGCTTACTTCGCCAGTCAGCTTGCAAGATCTCTCCCAAATTGAGAACGTTTGGAGCATTATGGGCTAGACCTCCAATTATCTCGAGAATTTGACTATCTAACGGATCGGTTTTTCATGAAATTCTTCAGGAGGAATCCAAAAACTGTGACAATCAATGCCAAGCTGAATAACTACTTGTATAAGGGCCAGAGATGGACCAACATGTTACTGAGTCTGTGAAGCTCATTCTCTTAAATAAATCATCCAGTTTTCCTGAAATTGTAATGAGTTGTGTGTCTGCACGTATACATCGCATCTACTAATTTTCATACAAAACGGACACTTCCTTTGTGGTTTGTCATTTCTTTTCTGCCTCTGAGTGTAAAATACACTGGACGAATGTTGAGAGAGGACGAGTCACTCTCTTACTATTCTCCATATTAAAGGGTGGAATTTAATATTGACTTCTCACCCAAGACATCGTCTTTGTCGGATGACAGGAAGTTGTCAGCATGAGCAGACATCAATCGAGACCTGTTTATTGTTAATGCATGCAGGGTCTTCATGGTGGCTTACCTTCGAACCGTATTTTTCTGGAGTTGAGAACAAGCAGGCATTTTGGTCATTTAACAATACATTTTGAAGTGCACATTTCAGGCTTGAAATCCTTGTGCAGATATTAGGGAAAGGGAGCTATTAGGGAGAGAATACTGGGCCCAAGAATATCTTCCGCAGTGTGCAGAAAATGCGTTCAGTCAAAGGGGTGTAACCTACCTAGACGTACCAGTTTGGCTCCTCTTGTCACAGCAGGGGCTGGGGGCACGATAGAAATCTAAGTCACTCAGCTGATGTGTTACGACAGTGTCGTAAACGTCCTTAGTGAACAGGGATGGCGGCCATAAAATTCCGCCAGTTTCCATATTCACTGTGGACTGGACGCTATCGAGGGAGTCGTCAGATGGTGTCGGCCTGCAGAGTTTTTGGGAAGCCTCAGGTCTTCAAAACAACTCTAGAAGGAACACAAAATTTATGGTGGCTCTAAGATGATCTATGTTAGAACACAAACGCACTTCTCTTAATTTAACTGGGGCCCCTGGTTGGACATGCAATAATGTTCATGCCAACCAAATAATGGTCTCCATGATAAATGTCTTGTTCACTTTAGAGCTACGTGGAAACTTGAAATAACACACCGCCTGAAGAGGCTGCGGAAATAAATAAATAAAAACAAATCGGGAGCACAACGTGGCTCCTCTCTGCATGGCAATTTTCTAGTTAGAGATTTGCCACTTTACCTGAAAAGATAAGAATACTGTTAACTTTGAGTAGGATTGGTCGGTGAGATGAACAGACGAGTTGCAGAGGAGACAGGGATTTAGTGGCGTCTCGTGATTGCGAGGAGTTGCCGGAGTTCTTTTGTGCAGTTTACCAACGTTTGATGGCAAATGAGGAATGAGAAACTTGGTCTTCCGATTTAGACTCCAGTCTGGAGAGAATTCTGGTCTTGACTTCTGTTACGAGTGTGTTTGCACTTGGGACTCTTGTCCTGAGTGTGAATTCACACTAGCACTGGTCTTGACTGGGGAGCCTGTGGTGAGGACTTAACTGTACCGGCAGTTTAGACCTCAGTCATCTATGACAACTCGCTGTGCCGAGAGCAGTCTTATTCGTGACAGGTCTGCCGCTCAGCCGCTCAGACGTTTGATCTCTTTGTGCGCACTGTCGTGTAAGTACTTGGTTCAAATGGTTCAAATGGCTCTGAGCACTATGGGACTTAACATCTATGGTCATCGGTCCCCTAGAACTTAGAACTACTTTAACCTAACTAACCTAAGGACATCACACAACACCCAGCCATCACGAGGCAGAGAAAATCCCTGACCCCGCCGGGAATCGAACCCGGGAACCCGGGCATGGGAAGCGAGAACGCTACCGCACGACCACGAGATGCGGGCATGTAAGTACTCTACGGTATGACTGAGGAAGAGGAGTGTCACACGCTGGAATCTGTCGAGATTTTAGGGCTCCGATAGACTTACTGCGATCCGTCTAACAGATCGCCAGCCTTGACGTTACATATTTCGTGCCGACGAGAGGAAATTACAGTCCCCCCCCCCCCCCCCCCCATCGCTGTTTTGCAGACGCTTGAACCATGACCGTCACCTGAGACAGCGCTGCAAATCGAAAAAAGGAGTACTATACTGCTGTTCCGGCTTGTTAGCCAAACAAGATCACAATCTCGCCACTTGTTCTCAGCTGCACCAACGTAGTGTGACTTCTGTGTAGAATAAATCCGTCAAGGTCTATTCAGTGTAGATAATTCCAGACTGCGTTATCCATTTTTGAGCCAGAGTAAAGAATTCAAGTAGAAAAACCTAAGTCTTTGCAGACAGGGTTTCTAACTGTTTGTTGCATATTTGTGCTGCCCTCAGATCACGTTTTATTTTTGTCATCCCACTTGACATGTACTTTAATCAAATTTTTAATAAGTGTCATAACTTCTGTAAAAGACCAATCATTTGTTGATATATTAATCAACCATCAACAATCGACAAAAATAATGACAGGGTCACCATATCATTAATACTACTTCAGCATTCAAGTTCAGTTAGGTTTTGATGACTATGATAACCTCTAATGCAAGCTGTCAACAACATACACAGTTAAAGGAGAAGAATCAATTTAGCAGACGCATGGGGCAGGCAGTCAAATGGTAGGTCTACTAATTAAAGTGATTGCTGTCGCGGCAGTAACTCAGAATCGCCAATCGCCTTCTAAGACATGCCGCACGTCCAATGTAGTCTTGCAAAGAAACTTTCACATAATGTCTCAGTGTCAAGAAACATAGCTCGATGAAACTTGAACAGCACATAGAAAGAAATGCAGGAGGTAACTGAAAGGGAAACGCTATGAGACGAACAGGAACGACACTACCATGCAAAGACGATAAATTCAGTGAACAGATGCACACGGAGAGTGAGTACAGTATTATAATAACGCTGACCGGTGAGTCTACATGTTCAAAGGTTTGGAGGTCAATACTCCCACGCCATATTACGCATCCCCACACCATGAACTCCTAGACCACCATAAGGATCGTATGAGTATATTATGTGTTCCCACCTCTCGTCATATGAGGGTACGTCCGATATTGTCGAATATTACCGCTTTGGTGGTCCAAGTGTTTACGGGGGAGGCATAATGTTGCACGGACGTACTAACGGCCAATGTCATATGGATTTTTATCGACAGTCGCTTCTCCCACGAGTCACTGGTGAAATGAACAAGAAAAGGTGAAAAGATAATGGTACGAGAAGTACTCTCTCACTTAACGGAAGTTGTACATCGTGGAGGCACCCAGTAGGTGGCGAGTAAAACTGTTTGTGCCGTGAAGGCATCATTCAGGTAGCTGCGGGTCGTGAAATGTGTAGCTGAGATACTAAGAATGACACAATTAGACGCAGTACTGAATAACGTTACTCATATTAAATTACAAATAGCAAGCATTTTTAAACCCAAGCTACTAATGGAAATTTAACCAATATTTCTATTTCCCCATCACTAGATACCTTTCACTGTCGTCAATCAACAGCGTCCGTCGTCGCAGCCCTGTAAAGTGATAAGACAATGCATTCTCTTATTTTCAGACATCTGTTTTATTGCACAGACTGAGAAGTTGATACTCTCGGTCATGTTATCGTGTTACTGCTGCACAATGCAATAATGTCTATGGTAGTCCGTGAAATTATGTACCGATGGACGGCACCTTCAAAAATATGAATCTACACATAACTAAAAGTAGTCAGTTTTGTAGTCAACTCTATAGTCCCACATACAGCACACACAAACAGTTTCTGTATAGAGACCATCTTCAGGTCACGGATTAACGATACGTCATGTCAAAGGAAGGTTCTTTCGCGTCAAATACATAACTGATTTTAATTGCAGCGCACGTCATATATTCCTGCATATGCTATATCTACATGTTGTAGATGGTGAAACTAAAAGCAATTATATATCTGACGCCAGGAGATCTTCCTTAACTTGATGTGGTGCTAATCCATGACTTGAGGATGATTGCTTGACCGAAACTGATTGCCTGTAAATAATGTATTAAAACAGTTTCTGGTGGTTTCGTAATGCCGTTCTTTAAATATGCTGAAAATGTGCAGCAGTGTTTAAAGAAAGTATCATTTACGAGTGTCGGGCTTTTGTTGAGCCAATTGTCTGATTTTCAGTATTTTATACAATTATTCCAAAAGGTTATCCTTCGTTACAAAAGATGCTTCTGTGCTGAAACTATCAGCCCAGGGGACGCCCGATTGCAAGTAAGCTGACGACGCAAGAAGTTAAAGACTAACCTCTCTTCTGTGTCATCTCTACCAAATCTTCGAATGAATAATCCATAATAGACTCTTAGAAGCAGCTATCTCAATCCTACAGCAAGCTGGATTTAGACAGCATAAGGACAGTACAGCACAGGAATTACATCAATCCACTATACAGACGAGACAAAAAAGGTCACTCGGGAAACATTTAATCATCTAACAACCATTACATGCTTCTGCGCAAAAGTATAGAATAACTAAATACCACAGTATACGGATGATGCAAGGTCTCCTTTCAAATACAAGACTTTTCTTTCAGGGTCAGCGCAGACGCTGGAGGGTGCAAACGAACAGGTTTCAACAGGGCAGTGTTTTGGTTTGTCTGTTATTTAATGGTTATACTAGTAATCAATCCTTGCTGATAACTCACGAAGATCCATCTGTACTGGTGATCTCGCCCTCTTCTCAGAGTGACAGTTCTGGATAAGTGGAACTGAATCTATATGCTGCTTTCGAAGGGCTAGACAAATACTGCTGTAAGAACCAGTTAAAACCATATCCCAGCGAAACACAAGTGTGTGCATTCCATCTGAGGAACTGACAGGCTGTCAGGAAAGTTTGAGTGAATTGGAGAGCATTAGCTGGAACACAGTTTCCAGCACAAATATCTTGGGTCACTCTTGATCGTACACGTACACTGGTTTTGATGGAGCATTATCTGATAGTAAAAAAAAAAAAAAAGTTTGTGTAAGACACAACATGTTGCGCAAAATCACAGGAACATCCTGTGAACAATTAAAACTACAACTTTATTTTTGTGTTACGCTGCAGGTGAATATGCTAGCCTGTTTGCTACAATCCTTCCCATCCCAGACAAAGGAATTCTGCTCTTAATGAGTCATATCGACTCATTACTGAATGTATGAAATCTACACCACAGGGCAATGTCCACGACTTTACTGATACTGGCTCTCCAGACATCAGACGCTATGTGGTTGCATAAAGTGAATGGTAGAAGATATGTACCTTTATAAATTATGGAATGCAGCAATCAGTCGTCCTTTTTAGATTTTATTGTGCAAATCCAGATTTCGGCTAGTAGCTAGCCATTCTCAGTGGGCTATTTTTTCTTCTCAATGCATGTAAGTCCCTGTTGTTCGGGCGTCAGTCACAGTTCTTCGAATACTATTCAATACTAACAGTATTCAATTGCGGACAGAATAAGATAAACTAACGAGTACACTTACGAGTTGGGTCAGAGCGATGAAGCGAATGGCGTTCTGTTGCAGGAGGCCGAGCAAAGGGCACTTGATGTATTTTTGAGTGGGTTATCGGCGCATATGTCACGGAAAGTGCGTTAAGGGACTCCGAAAGATTTGTATTCGGCCATTCAGCTGGCAATACAATGTGAGGAAATAGACGTGACAAAGAGGGTACGTGATAGACAAACAGTGTTTACAGCGGGTATAAAATGTTACGAGTGTCGTTGCACAGGATATGTGCAGACGCAATGTACCCAGTCACCGAGGAATAGAGGAAGGGGTGGAAATCAGCAGCGCGGAGGATGGAGAAGTGGAGTTAGTAGAGGTAGACAAAAGTTAAATGGCAGAGGAGACTAAAGACCTACCTAAGGGAGCTCCCGTTTAATTTCGATGCTACAAATACGCATGCAGAGGTGGAATGTTCATTGGTAGGAGCCATAGGAACTAAAATGTTTAAGATTTTGTTGGACACAGGGGCGCAAGTGTCAGAGTTTACTAAGAGTTTAATGGGACGAAGGAAGTTAGACTCAACACGTTATAGGTTGCGTGGAGTGGGGGATAAGAAGGTCTCACCTTTGGGGTCAGTGACAGTTGACTTTCGCATAGGGAAAGTCCGATTTAATGCATGCGTGGAGGTAGTACCATGTGTAAGCGAGGGCTTGACATGGTCCTAGAAGTAGATTTCTTGCACCAACATCACGCCCAAATTGATCTAGGACAATGAACTGTGGAACATGGTGGAATGTTATTTCAGCTAGTGAAACTGTTGTCGATGGAGAGCTGTCACGAGGGGCATTCAATGTAATGAACAAACACATTGAGACACGTACATTAGCATGAAGGCTTAATTCGCATGAGTGTGTGTCTAGTGGCACTGGGAAGTCGCTTTGGGTAAGTGTAGAGTCAGCTCTACCTGTGTGTATGGTGTGTGTTATTGAACCATTGGAGGATAATGAAGTTTTGAAACCATTAGGTTGTTTTGTGAAACAAAACGCGTACAGGAGGTAGACGACGGGTGAGTAGTCCCCGTGCCATGGATAATTTTAGCGCTGTAGACGCGAATTTGGGAAAAGGAGTTTTAGTAGCGAATTAGGATATAACGGATGACGAAGACTGGTGTTCGAGAGGTAGGCGTAGCTATCAACCACTAACTGCCGATAGAACTGCATTGCATAACAAAGTTAGGCATTTGAAAGGAGGACGAAAAGAGCATATGGAAGAACTTTTGTGGGAATTTAAGGATTTGTTTTTCCCACGAGGACCGTTCAAGCAACTCCATTAGTTCAACACAGGATACCAAAAGGGAACGAAGCAGCTGTTTACCACAAACCATACAGAATATTGAGGTATTTTCAGCAGACTGTGGAGGATTTCATTGATCAGCAGCCATATTGCAACCACAATTAAACCTTGCAAACTTCCCTACATATCATCAAATATGGAAAGACACTCCTATCCGACTGAGGACAGGAGCTTGAATATTAGAGCATGATACCAATCTCCAACCCAGCAGTATATCACCGAGTACCATGTCGATGTAGTAAACATACAATTCGTATCCTGTGCCATTCAAAATCACCCCTTTAGAACATTCATACAAATACTGAGAAGACAGACAACATAAGCACATGCACCATACCGCAGCACGAATGTGTTATTGTTTCTGGTCTGGACCTGCTTGCTTGTTTGCTGTTCTACACATATCTCCATACTGTGAATACAAGAACATATTTAATTTTGTATGATTTACTAGAATATCATACCAGTTTCATGGTACTTCTCGATATGAAACACATATCAATATCACTTGCATAGCAGTATCACACATGCTATATAATTCTGAAGATATAGACTGGAAATTATTTCTCTAGAAACCAGACACGTTAGATGGGTGGAGCGTCCTGTAAACCATAGAGTAACTAGAAACTTATTTTGTCTGTGAAGTCCTTTACATGAAAAAACTCGACAAAAGGAAAATAGAGAAAACTGATATTGGTGTTGGTGATGTAACAGATTCCAAATCATCCCTATAATTTTGCAAAGTCAAATAACATGTTTTTCATGTCTAGAGAACCAGCAGACATGTCTTCCACCAGCTAGATGCATACACCACAATCGATGTTCTTTCAACTGAAGATGATAAATGTGAAGAAGCAGTCAACTGAACAATTTACATGGGCGGGAATAATGGCCCAGCGCAGACCCACGTCCATATTGAATCTTCTCAAATTTCCAAGCAATCACAAAAGCTATCCAACACATACTAAGTATTAGTTCGCTATTCAGCCATGTAGTAGCCTACACGGTTAAGTCAGTTACATTCCTATACTCCAACACAATGGGAAACGAGAATCATTCCCATCACCGTCACTGCATGCCAAGCACACGTAGGCAGAATCATCCTAGAAAACCGCTAATATATATGTTTTGTCATTGTACTTACAATTAAATGTTGTGATCGCGGTCTCAATTGAATGACATTCGACAATGAGTGAAGTATCGGAAATACACCCTGCTGATGGCTGTGGCTCTGGAAACAGAAATATCTGTACCATTCTTATGACCTGACATACTCTTCCACTCTTCCCTTTGCTGTCACAGTATTCCACGTCAAATCCATACCTTTCTTTGCACATGTCTGAACACAAACGCATATAAGCCTGATGCCCAAGGAAAACCTATCATACATCTCCTACTACTAAGTATAATACCTCATCAGTGACTGATTGCCAGCGATATGAAATAATACTGACTGAAAATCAACCATTGGTTGGCATGCGTCATAAGTTTCTCTTGCAAGTGGTACCACTGTGTCTTAGAAGGAGAGGTGTAATCGTCTTACGAACCACCAGATGTTAAAAAACCGTAATGAGCAAACACATTGAGATGTGTACATTAGCATGAAGGCTTAATTCGCATGAGTGTGTGTTTAGTGGCACTGGGAAGTCGCTTTGGGTAAGTGCAGAGTCAGCTCTACCTGTGCTTATGGTGTGTGTTATTGAACCATTGGAGGATAATGAAGTTTTGAAGCCATTAGGTTGTTTTGTGAAACATAGTATTGTACGCTTACAGGAGGGAGACGACGGATGGGTAGACCCCGTGACGTGGATAATTTTAGCGCTGTAGACGCGAATTTGGGAAAAGGAGTTTTAGTAGCGAATTAGGATATAACGGATGACGAAGACTGGTGTTCGAGAGGTAGGCGTAGCTTTCAACCACTAACTGCCGATAGAACTGCATTGCATAACAAAGTTAGGCATTTGAAAGGAGGAGGAAAAGAGCATATGGAAGAACTTTTGTGGGAGTTTAAGGATTTGTTTTTCCCGCGAGGACCGTTCCAGCAACTCCATTAGTTCAACACAGGATACCAAAAGGGAACGAAGCAGCTGTTTACCACAAACCATACAGAATATCGACGTATTTTCAGCGGACAGTGGAGGATTTCATTGATCAGCAGCTTGCGGACGGTATTATAGAGCGTAGTAATAGTCGCTGGGGATCGGGCATTGCCGTTGTGCATAAAATATCTATGGATGGATCGAAGAAATACAGGTTCTGTTGTGGCTACCAATACCTCAATAATAAGACAGTAACGGACGCATACTCCATTCCAAACATGTCGAAAACTTTGGATCACCTAGAACAATGCTGATATTTTTCTATGATGGATTTGGCAAGTGGTCATCATCAGTTAGAGGTGGCTCCTGAGGATCGTTCAAAAACTGCTTTCTCTACTCCCGGAGGCCATTACCATTATATCAGAATGCCATTCGGTTTGAAAGACGCTCAAGCATCGTTTCAGAGGTTGCTAGACAGTGTGTTGAGGGGTTTGAAACCACGGCAGTGTCTTGTATATTTGTATGACATTATAGCGTTTTCAAGTAGTGTGGAGCAGCGCAGACAGTGGTTAAGGGTAGTCTTTATGAGGTTAAGAGCAGCTCGTTTATCGTTGAGTCAGGAGAAGTGTCATTTTGCACTGGAAAAAGTGAAATATTTGGGTCATATCATCAGTAAGGATGGAGTGCGAACAGATCCGAGATTGGTACAGGCTGTAAGGGACTTTTGGGAGCTGAAAACAGTTCAAGAGGAGTAATCATTCGTCGGAATTTGCAATTTCTTTCGAAAGTTCGTGAAGGGTTTCGCAGATTTAACACAGCCATTGACGCGATAGTTACGGAAGGGAGTGAAATTTGAGTGGGCAGAAGAGTGTTAGAAAGCGTTTGTCAAACTGAAAAAAGTGTTAACATCAAGTCCGGTTCTTATGTTTCCAGATTTTGAAAAGGAATTTATTCTAGCATGTGATGCATCGAATCAAGCATTAGGGTGTGTTCTTAGCCAGGAAATTGTTGGGAAAGAACCTCCAGTAGCCTATGCGTCTAGGCAGTTGAATGCAGCAGAGAGGAACTACTAAAACAGAGAGGGAGATGTTATTTATATGGGAGAAGCTTTCGTGTAGTGACAGATCATGCCACGTTGAAGTGGTTGTTGGGGTTGAAAGATCCGTCCACCAGACTCGATAGGTGGACTGTGAGGCTTAGTGAACTCCACTACGAGGTAGTGCACAAGCCTAGGAAGAAGCACGGTACTGCGGATACACTGAGTAGAAAGATGGCAAAAGTAGAAGTCATAGGTTATGACCTAGCAGAAAGGCAAGAATTATAGGACGCTGACAATGATTGTAAATTGTACCGGACACAGCGACCATTTAACATGTATGACAGTCTTCTGTGCATGGAAACGAAGTTAGGGCCAAGGGTAGTAGTGCCAGCGAAGCTGAGATATGAGGTTTTAAAAGAAGCACATGATCACGTGTTATCTGGTCGTGGAGGGTGTAGAGCGACGAATAGGAGAGTGGCGGAGAGGTATTGGTGGAGAGGTAGGAAAGGAGATGTGGATTAGTGTGTCAAGAATTGTATACCATGTACCCAGAGAGCAGATTAGAGTCGGAAACGGATACAGCAACAACGATTGCTGGAAGCGACATGTCCGTTTCCTCTGTTGGGAATTGATGCCTTAGGAAATTTCAGTCGAACACCATCAAGGAACAGATTCTTTCTGACAATAATAGACCATTTTTCGAGGTATGTGGAGATGGTGGCTACGCCAAATCAACAGGCAGCAATGGTCGCGCAAGCATTGATAAACAACTGGATTTTGAAGTTTGGTGTACCAGAGACAAGAATTACTGACCAAGGGACCATCTTCATGTTGGATTTAATGAAGGAATTGTCTAAATTGTTGAACATAAAGAAGTTGGGGATGAGCGTGTTGCATCCACAGGCAAATGGAAGGACAGAATGGGTACACAGAACAATCGGGAAGATTCTTAGTTTTTATGTGGATTCTTATCACCGTCAGTGGGACGAGTATTTAAAACACATTATATGCGCATACAATGCAAAAATCCATATCAATACCGGTTTCTCTCCGTTTGAGGTAGTGTACGGGTGAAAAATGCCGTCACCGTTTGATTTATTGAAGCTACAGAACTGAAGGACTGGTGAGGCTGTACTTCCATTCTCGAGGACAATTCGGGATGTTTGGAAACGGGTACAAAAGGCGAATATGAAGGCTTTGGAAAGGCTGGAAGACACAGTGAAGTAGAAAGGGAGTTTACTGCAGTATAGAGTAGGGCAATGGGTAATGCTATCCAGCCCCTATACGCCAAAAACGAGTTTTTGCCAAGGCAGAATCTGATCTTGTTAAATCAAACTCTGGAGTCAGGTCTGTTGAGATCTGTAAACCAGTTCATTTCAGAGCAAGAGGGGCGCATATCAGTTGAACAGTTTGTGCTGCATGTCGCTCAATATAGGGAAAGGCAGCGACAAGTAACAATCGTTTTGAGCACCTCTGTGCCAAGTGTCATCGAGGCCTTAACTTTATTGTGTGTTGTTTTCATTCTGATAAGGCAGAGAGCCAATTCCAGGAGGGAACTGACTGTAGTCCAAATTCCAGTGGAATGGATACCAAGGACGTAAGACAGGTAGGTAAGGGGTTGATCGAACATTAACTGGAGTGGTCATCCAGTAAGGAATTTTTACGTTTTGTCTCATGTCATGTGTTTCAAGAGTACTACACCAAATCTACGTTTTCTAATAGTAGTAGCAAATATGTCATAAGTACATGCCGACCCAAAGAAATTTAAGAGTAGTTAGAGGTCGACCTGGGGACCAGGTCTATCCAAAGGGGGAATAATGTAGCAGCACCACTGTTTAAGATAGGAATAAGTTAGAATCGGTGCATTATGTCTGAGTGCACCAGTTACAGCCAGGTGTGGACTTGTTGACAGTAAGTTACGCTTGCCAATGGTTGCGAAGTAATATGGAAGCGCCGGCCGCGGTGGTCTCGCGGTTGTAGGCGCGCAGTCCGGAACCGTGCGACTGCTACGGTCGCAGGTTCGAATCCTGCCTCGGGCATGGATGTGTGTGATGTCCTTAGGTTAGTTAGGTTTAAGTAGTTCTAAGTTCTAGGGGACTGATGACCACAGCAGTTGAGTCCCATAGTGCTCAGAGCCATTTTTGAAATATGGAAGCCAAAGGGCCATAGAACTGCTGAAAAGAGTAAACGCAGTGGTTTACTTGACGCAAGTTACAGACAGAACGAGCCCACTGGCCCAGCCTAGGTGTTATGAATACATGACTTGGAGCAGCGTGTTAGCAAAAAAGAGGTGCACAGCTACTTATAAATAGGAGCCAGTTTTCTAACAAGGGGGATTGAAGTGTGGCAGCTCTCTTGGATGGTGGGGCATGTCACACCACCGGCTACACACAGCAGCAGATGGGGTGCCAGCATGCCAGTCCACAGCAGGGTGCTGGTTCGACCCTCTGAGGCTAATTCGGGGTCCGTAGCCAGCCAGTGGCGGGCCACTCTATGGCTCGCTACCGCGGGCAGTCTTGTTGGCTCCCAACACATTCTGGAGGCATCCTGACTCGAGGGCATCAGATTCTGCTGTCGGATTGCAGGTGCGTGTTGTCGCCCGCGATCTTAACCACGACAGCAAAAATGCACTCAGCGGGCTGCCCTGCAGCTTCAAGCTAGCGGCACTGAGGCAACGGGGACAAAGGCCACTGAGTTGGCTGCTGGCGCATCCTGACGTCGTCAAAACAAAGCGGCTGTACACTGCCGACATGCCACAGTACATTGCATGGGTCACTGAGGCAGCCCTTCCATGCTAAGCTGTTTCGTAGACAGCGAAGTGGCGTCCTCAGCATTGCAGGACCGTGTGACACAGACAGATGGAAATGCGGCACTGTAGCTGGGAATAATAAAATACTTGAAGCTCACAGCTGAGTTTTAATACAGTGCATCCTGACAGTTTCCATCCACGTCCAACATACCTCCACCACACACCAACATCTACATTTGGCAGTGACAGCTACACATCCAATGTTCATGCTCCTTACACCAAGCAAGGCGTCATTTGGCACTTACCGATGTGATGTGTGGCTTATGAGCAGCTGTTCGACCATGAAATCGAAGTTTTCTCACCTCCCACCTGACATAGTATTTGCAGTGGATTCTGATGCAGTCTGGAATTCCTGTGTGATGGTCTGGATAGATGTCTGCCTGTTATTCATTATTAACCTCTTCAACTGCTGGCAGTCTCTGTCAGTCAAAAGACGAAGTCGATCTGTATGCTTTTGTGCTTTACATATCCCTATCCGTTTTCCCTTCACTATCAAATTGGTAACAGTGGACCTAGAAATGTTTAGGAGTGTAGAAATCTCGCATAGATTTATATGAGACAAGTGACACCCAATCACCTGACCACATTCGGAGTCCTTGATTTCTGTGGAGCGCCTCATTCTGCTCTCTTTCGATGTCTAATGACTACTGAGGTCGCTGATATGGAGGGCCTCGCAGTAGGCGGCAGCACAATGCACCTAATATTTAAAACGTATGTTTTGGGTGTGTCTGGGTAATTTTGATCACATAGTGTATTTATCACGCTAACATGCAGTACCTCAATGTCATGTAGGCAGTATAACAGAGTTTATGATATAATCACTGGGTTATAGGAGGGTGGGTAGATAGTTGATTCAGAATGATCACAACCAGTAAATGGTGTGCTATGTGACGAATCACTTAAAAAATACTAGATGAAGTAAAAAGAAATGTACAAAACCCTTTGACCAGCACAGTGGATTTTCCGATTTGTAGTGTTACTTTTTCTGGTAGATATACTGGCTGTGATTTGGAATCATGTTTGTCCATTCAATCAAATACTCGCATTGGAATCTACGAAGACGTCTTTTAATGATTACAGCCTTCGTGAATCTCATTTGTAGCACCCTCTATATTGTAGTGTCTCACTTTTTTCGAACCTATCTGCTAAAGACTCCAGACAACAAAACTCCAATGTCGCTTTTAGACAATACCTCAGCATATTGTAACTGTTGCTCAGACTCTCCCCCGCCCTCCCTGCAGCTTTATCCATGTGATTTTCTCAATTACAGCTCGTATTGAGCAGAACTCAGAGAGTGTTATATCTACCAGCTGCTGGAACCTGTGGAAAAACAGGGTGAGCTGAGTTGATATGACGGACCGCGTTTTGACCACTCGGTGGATATCGGAACTTGTTGGCAAAGCTCCCCCAACCATGCTCCATGTGTAAGGCCAGCGGCAAAAACATAGCTTTCTCCTACAACTTCAGGTAGTCGAAAAGAAAGTAGGAGCTGTTACAGTGGTGTTTCTTATCGAGATACTTAGGAAGACTCCACATCATACTTGAACTGGAAGAAAGCAAGGATTTCGTTACTGCATTGTGGTGTGTTTCCAAACTACATACAGGTACTGCAGCCTGAATGAAATCAGCAACCCTCAGGGTGCATTCATGTCTGTCACGCAAACACTCTGTCTATCATCATTATTTTGTACCATCCAACACAGTAGAGAACTTGATAAGATTTTACTGCATATCTCTCTTCCAATATATCAGGGAACATATATCATCTGCGTGCTGACAGTAATCATATGTGGTGATCCCATTAAACAGACTTTTATAGGTCTACTGGAGCAGGTGGCCAGTGATGAGAGTCATGTGCACAGACTAGTGTAAAGTTTCAAGGGCCACACTGTAAGTGGACCATATGCCACAGACTATCAGTGGCAAGAGACGCTCGCTGTGTAGTTGTTCAATACATTGTTTTTCAAATGGTTCAAATGGCTCTGAGCACTATGGGACTTAACATCTATGGTCATCAGTCCCCCAGAACTTAGAACTACTTAAACCTAACTAACCTAAGGACAGCACACAACACCCAGCCATCACGAGGCAGAGAAAATCCATGACCCCGCCGAGAATCGAACCCGGGAACCCGGGCGTGGGAAGCGAGAACGCTACCGCACGACCACGAGATGCGGGCTACATTGTTTTTATGCCATAACATATTCAAGCAGTGTACGACTAGAGCAGTGTATACAGCAATACATTTTGTGTTTCCAACATGACTTCAACGTCTGTGTCAGGTGTTAAACCGGAATTAACACGTTTCGGTTGATTGGTTCTCACAGGAACCTGGACATCGCAGCTTGTAAACTATCCTGTGGCTCTCGCGAAACACACAGGGTATTTGAAATTAAATACAGAGGCAGTGTTTCTTACTGACAAAAATGTGGAAGACTTTACAGAATATCGAAACTGAAAGAGTTTACCGCATTGTGGAGAATTTCCAAAGAGCTGTCCACACCTCTGTATTTAGTCTCATCTTTCACAGTGACACAGTAGCAGATCTCTTGGTGTTCTGTTTCAGTTGATTCATCACACTGCATTCATGTACGATCTCACTGTTTTGGTGCTGGCCATCCCCAGAAGGTGTTTCTCCTACCAAGACTATCTGCATCTTAAACAAGTGATGTCGATCAATCATTATTTGGTAGTCAACGGTGTATCAGTGCTTAGATGGAGTGGAAAAGACACCATCGATATGGGCCAATGTGCTGTGACAAGCATCACAGTTGATAGTGCAATTAATTATAGCAGTGTTACCAGCTTTCTGCAATGTAAACGCCGACCAGTGATATGGCAGCATGCTTCCCAATTTCTATACAAATCTTAAACCACCCCTCCTCTATTTTGCAAGTACCATATAGTAGATTGCAGATGTAGATGGATGACTATGCAGTACCTCCTTTCATTACTACTTCTCAAACATGTTTACCAAAATATACTGGACATTGTTCTATACTTATGTAGTTAGGTTATCTTCATATTTCTAACACTTTGATCATACTGTGTAATTTACGATAACAATTGCTCAACTTTCCCTATGTGGATGGGAGTCATAGAGCATTCTGACATCCTTAGGACAAAGTTGTACATTGAAAGATTTCCCTAAAATGTCTTTGACCAAACATTTCTGCAACAGTGTCACTGATTTAACTTGCAGATGACCACATACATGAGGCTCCTATAACCACAAGTGAGCTGTGTCCATAACTGCTCTTCAGTGAAGACTATTCTGCACCAGACATACTCATGGCAAGTAGTGGAGCTAGGAGAGCATCAATACATTTTGTTAGTGCGGGTTGCCTACATCAGGGGCGGGTAAGCACACAGGGGTAAACCTATTGTTCTCCTTTGATTGACAGGTACTTAACCTACTGTTCTCCTCTAATTGACAGGTACTTAACCTATTGTTATCCTCTGATTGACAGGTACTTAACCTGTTGTTCTACTAAAAGGATCCTTCCCTTTCATTGACAGGTACTTATCCTGTTGTTCTGCTAAAAGGATCCTCCTTTTTGATGGACAGGCACTTAACCCATTGTTCCCCTGCCCTCTCCCCCCTCCTCCCACCACCTCCCCCCTTGCTGCTACAACTACACTTTCAGGTCTGAGTTATTGGAATAGCTCCTATCACTTTTATCAATTTGATTGACTCTTTAATTAAATTGAACAATTAATTAACCTCTCCCCCTCTAGTAAACCCCCCTCCTCTCCCACCCTCCCTCCCAGAAATTGTCGGGAAAGAGACTCAGTTGATTGATCATTTCAAGGGATTCGATTTTAGTGTATGGAATATTGTTTAAACAATTAAGACACTGTGTGGAATATTGTTCATTTAAAAAATTTAGGGGATACAAGGCAGTGTATGGAATATATGGAAATTGGTGGAGAGGGAGGATCTCATAACAGAAAATTCCGTGGTGTATTGTTTATTTATAAAAAATTCAATTTGTAGGGTTGGATTTCTCTTGCTCATCATTCTCTGCTCTTTGGAAACATGTAGGTCTTGTAAGAAGCAATTACATGGGGCAAACATATTGCATAACCTAATGTTCAGTACTGTACTCTGGGCATCTTAAATTAATGTTTGGGCCTTTGTTAGCACTTAACCTGTTATTCTCTTACGTGGTTTACAATGTCACACCCCATTTCCTTAAACTATTGTACCACCTTTGATACCAGATTTAGTAATTAGATATGTCCTCCCACCATTTTCTGGCACACTTTTAGAATTTCACAAGCTTTTGAACGCCATTTCTGGCGCTTTCTTCTTGTCACCCACCCCCTTTAACTATTGTACTGCATTTTATAAAAAAATAATACAAATGAACCTAGTGTTCTGCACATAATTTGCTGTTCTGCTCCATGTCACCCACTCATGCATACCCTCACTTAACTATGTACCATGAACACCATGTTGATAAAAAACTTTATGCAAATTAATTAAACTGATGTTTTTCACATGTATGGGGTAGTTTTTCTTTAATTCACAACAACCTATTGGTTGGTGAAATCGATGGAATACAGTTTAAACAGAAGATCACTAATATAACATACATCCCGCCACTTGATGCCTGATGCCTCCACCGTCGCCACCCCCGTCATCACCATCATCACCACCGCTACCACTGCTCCCGTCCTCGACCCTACCCTGGACAAAGCCACCACAGCATCGCTCTGGAATCCATGGGCTGTACACCCTCAGGCTAGGGGGTTGGGGCTGCAGCAACCAGGCTGCTCGCAGTGGTTTGATTCCACAGCGTCTCCTCCCCCACCATTACGTCCTTGCCAATCATGTGAGGTACAGCACACACCGCTGTCCACATCGGCACAGAACTCCAAGGTCCGCTCACACCAATCCCAAACACGAAATGCCTCAGGGCAGCATGTGTGTTTACCCTTGCTGACGCTATACCTGTGGATACTGACGTCACAGATCACGCTGTCGAAATATGTTCCGGAATAACACAGGCTGCTTTCTCCCTAGAAACCCTAATGGGACATACGAGCTGCGTCCAGCACGACTGAAGCCTCGCTGCCAAATGTCCGCATGGTGACTCGCCATTTAAAAGATTCTCAATGTTATACTGATGTCACATGGCTATATTAAATTAGAGCCAAGTCGACCTCTCGGAAATTGTGCAGTGTCCTAGAAATAGTTAATGGTCGCTTTTGTAGGAGCTTTTATGATGTGTCAGCTTGTCTGCATGGAAATTCTTGTCCTTACAGTTTACAAAAATAGCTTGGAATAACTCTGAATACATTCCTCCTGATGGTCCCAATGAGGCACCATGTCCATCACGTCTTACCCTTCCTGCTTTCAACATACACAAACGTTCTTACCGCTATGTAGAGACTCCTATATCGCAGCACAAAGGATGTCTTGTGAATGAATCGAGCATTATGATTGGCTCTTATCGAATTTATGCACCGAATTACTGATGCCATTGGTGTGGAAGCACTGTCCACCTTTTTCTTTTTTTCTTTCTGGAGGCGAGACTTTCAGCTGCAAAGAACTATTTTATACAGAAAGCCATATTGCAACCACAATTAAACCTTGCAAAGTGCCCTACATATCATCAAATGTGGAAAGACACTCCTATCCGACTGAGGACAGGTGCTTGAATATTAGAGCATGAAACCAATCTCTAACCCAGCAATATATCATCAAATACCATGTCGATGTAGTAGACATACAATTCGTATCCTGAGCCATTCAAAATCACCCCTTTAGAACATTCATACAAGTACTGAGAAGGCAGACAACATATGCACATGCACCATACCTCAGCACGAATGTGTTACTGTTTCTGGTCTGGACCTGCTTGCTTGTTTGCTGTTCTACACATATCTCCATACTGTGATTACAATAATATATTTAATTTTGTATGGTTTGCTAGAATATCATACCAGTTTCACGGTACTTCTCGATATGATACATATATCAATATCACTTGCATAGCAGTATCACTCGTACTATATAGTTCCAAAAATATAGACTGGAAATTATTTCTCTAGAAACCAGACATGTTAGATGGGTGGAGCGTCCTGTAAACCATAGAGTAACTAGAAAATTATTTTGTCTGTGAAGACCTTTACATGAAAAAACTCGACAAAAGGAAAATAGAGAAAACTGATATCGGTATCGGTGATGTAACAGATTCCAAACCATCCCTATAATTTGCAAAGTCAAATAACATGTTTCTCATGTCTAGAGAACCAGCAGACATGTCTCCCACCAGCTAGATGCATACACCACAATCGATGTTCTCTCAACTAAATAAAGACGATAAATGTGAAGAAGCAGTCAGCTGAACAATTTACATGGGTGGGAATAATGGCCCAGCGCAAACCCACGTCCATATTGAATCTTCTCAAATTTCCAAGTAATCATGAAAGCTGTCCAACACATACTTAGTTCGCTATTCAGCCATGTAGTAGCCTACACAGTTAAGTCAGTTACATTCCTAGAATCCAACAGGACTTTCCATTCAGACAACTCTACCGTTAATGGGAAACGAGAATCATTCCCATCACTGGCGCTGCATGCCAAGCACACATAGTCAGAATCATCCTAGAAAACTGCTAACATATATGTTTTGTCATTGTACTTACAATTAAATGTTATGATTGCGGTCTCAATTAAATGACATTCGACATTGAGTGAAGTATCGGAAATATACCCTGCTGACGGCTGTCGCTCTGGAAATAGATTTATCTGTACCATTCTTATGACCTGACATACTCTTCCACTCTTCCCTTTGCTGTCACAGTATTCCACGTCAAATCCATACCTTCCTTTGCATATGTCTGAACACAAACACATATAAGCCTGATGCCCAAGGCAAACCTATTATACATCTCCTACTACTAAATAGAATACCTCATCAGTAACTCATTGCCAGCGATATAAAATAATACTGACTGAAAATCAACCATTGGTTGGCGTGCCTCATAAGTTTCTCTTGCAAGTGGTACCACCGTGTCTTAGAAAGAGAGGTGTAATCGTCTTACAAACCATCAGATGTTAAAAAAACACAACCACATTACCATCACAAGCGGTTTTGGTTCCACAGGTGCTCACAAGTATCCATGTTAAAATCTATACTGGCTTTATAAATCGAGGTATGGCATTACGTCCGAATGTATTGGTTTTTCCAGACACAAACCGAGACGGTGATTGAAGGAGTGTACATCATCAGAGCAGCAGTCACACTTTCCCCACGATGCAACCTCGTGATAAAATTGCTGAATTTTGAAAGTGACTCAGCTGAGGAACATGGTATGAAACCATTACTTGCAATTCCCTCACGCCATTAAATATTTCTCCAGTATTTGCAGTGGATTCTGTCTCGATACCATGTCAGAAGATCGGTGATATATCCACTGAGTTACAGGCAATGACTGATTGAGAAGGATCATAAACAGTGGTAGATCTTAGGCTGATTGATGTCGTAAGAAATATACACTAGCTTTTCAGATCTCTAGTGTCACACTATCCATTAGAAATGATGTCTATGATTTGGAATCAAGTCCCTCCATTCAAGCACAAGCGTTGGATCCTATGCAGAAGTGCTTTAATGATTACAGCCACTAGTGAATCATATTTCTGACACACACATATCTCGAACCTATCTGCTACAGTAAAATTCCAGCCTCATTTTAGGTAGTCCCTATGCATCATGCAACAGCCCTCTCAGACTCTGCACTACCATCCCTGCAGCTTTTCACATGTGATCGTTCCAATATAAGACGGAACTTAGTAGAATTCGGAGGAAACTATATCTACCTCCTTCTGCATACCGTGTAGAAACAAAGCTGCATTACTGCGATAGGACTGTGTTATGACCATTCGATGGGAACGGGAACTGAGAGAAGGACGTGGATTTTTGCTACAGTAGTGTGGTGCACCCCAATACTAAATACAAGTACTACAGGTTTATGTCCATTCACATCTATCTCCCCAACATGCTATCTTCATTATTCGTATCAGAGAAAAGTTACGAACTATACTGTACTGTACTATACTGTACTACCTGTACTGTAGGAGGATGATCGTATCCTGCTGGCTATACTGTAAGTCGCAAGAGATACCTCCTCTGGCCCTGTCTCGTTGTTTGAATTTTTTTTTCTGCACGCTTTGTACACTGCCAAACATTTTGTTTTTCTGCCACGACTTCGAGGTCTGTGTCAGGTTCTAAACTGACATTAAGACTTTCTGATCCATAACCTCTCACAGACAACAAGGGCATCACTGTTATCCAAGATGTTGCATTGTGATGTGACTGACATAATTCAAGACAATTGCTGTGCTGTCAGCTGGTGATGCAATTGACGTCATTCATTAAGACGTTCTGACCCATGGCCTGTTGCAGACAACAAGGACATCACCCCAAAGCACCATTATCCAAGACGTTGACTGTGACATGACCGACGTCATTCAACATGGCTGCCGTGACATCAGCCGATGACACGAGTACCATTACCGAAGATGGCTGCAAAGTGCCACACCCCCCTACCAAGCCACCATGGTGGGAAGTTTGAATTTTGAGGGGAAGATAGGTCAATTGGGTTACCTCTAGACGTCGCACACACTGGATGATTTTAAATAAAAGTCATTTACAACATAAGGAAACTGGAAAAGTTTAGCGGCGTTGGTGTGGGTTTCCAAACTACATTTAAACTCATCTGTCATATTGGTGGAATAGCTGATTGCTCTGCATTCTATTTCGACTGATTCCTCATATTGCAGTCACTTACGCCATCACTGTTTCACCCCAGAAGGTGTCACCCCTTCACAAAACTCTTTCTCCAACTCAAACAAGCGCTGCCAGTCAATTATCATATGCATGCCAGTGGACAGTAGGGATGGAAAAGACACCCCTGATGTACTGAAATAATAATTATTACAGTTGATTGTGTGAACTAGTTTACCAATTTTACAGTAATTTTACAGTAATTTCAACACTGACAAATGATGTGACAGCATGTTTCCAAATTTCACTATCATAGCTAAACCACCTGCTCCCCATGTTGCCGGTATCATTGTGAATGTGGATAGATGACTGTGCAGTACATCCATGCATTGTTAATTCTCGAACACATCCATCATCAAAGTATGTCAGACAGCACTCTACATATTTCTAACACTTCGAGCATAGTGCTTAATTTACGATCTATCTCTATGCTGATGGGAGTCACGGAGCATTCTCACAGTCTTAGATTGAAATTAGAGACTGAAAGACCCCCTCACACTGTCATTGACCAATCCGCTCTGCAGCACAGTTAGCGATTTAATCTGCAATTGACCAGAAGTAGACAGCTACACTCCACGCCTCTTGATTGAATGGAACTTGCCGAGTCGTCGCCCATCCAAGTGCACAAGATTTCTCGAGATGCGCCCATGTCGAGGAAGTTAACACTCCTTATCGATGTCTAGTAATAGATTTGAAAGTGTTATGATGTAATAGCAGACGGTGAAGAAGAACAACAGACGGATGATTTTTATGTGCGCTGGTGCTCCTGACGGATGGAGTTAGACGAATTTTTACGTAAATCAACAAAGCTATCAATTTTAAAGTATTATTCCAGTGTCTAGGATCAGTACCTGTAGGTACTGAAGATCTCTCCAGATGCTTGCTTGTTGAGCAGGTCAGCACTCTTTATTGGTGTACAGGAGATATGAGAATGTTGTGATATATAACAGATAGATAAGAAAAAAATGTGTGGCTTATGCATGATGGAGCTCCAGAGGGACAAATTTTGAAGTATTTCACGTAAATCAGCTGTTCTGTAAATTCTAAGCATTTTTCTAGCGTCTGGCATCAGGACCAAGAAGGTATCAGCAAGAGAGAAATGAACGTAGAACGTAAGCACAAGCACTCCTAAGGCCACATGGTTCTACACTTAAACATGCAATGCTCTTAATGCTCTAACGTAGGAATTATATGTCAAACATTTGCCACTGCCCTACAAATTTTCTGTCCTACTCACAATGGTGAGAAACTTTAAGTACATAATACTACTTTCTTCTACACCAAAGAAAAAACTTAGAATCTGTGTGGCACATGCACAGTATAGCTTTCTGGAGGTGTATAGCACCCATTGTTCACATACGTTCATGGTCCAGAAATTATACTATGCTCGAATAAGTCCTGTAAAATGATCATCAGCAATAGAGAACGTTCATGGTTCAGAAATTAAAGTATGCTTGCGTCAGCCCTGTAAAATGATCGTCAGCAACAGAGAATGACACTAATGAGGGAACAGAAAAATGCACAGCAGCGGTGTTTGACATAGGAAATTATACACCATGTTGTCATAACTCCAGGAACCGAACACAGTCTCTTGCATGCACAACATACGTCAAGCAAATGTATACATAGGTTAGCAGTGCCTTACAAACACTGCCACTAACTTAGAATCACTAGTTATGGAACTGAAGATGCGACTTACGACCAAGATGCAGCAGGGGAATGCAGTATGTCACATAAATCTTAGTTCGCCCAGAGTGCTGAAACAGGTTTCCCATCGATGGACATGTTTCATCACACATGCGTTGGAATCCCTCTGCTAACTGTGGTATGGAGAGCTTTGCTTTTAACCATCACAGGCAGATAGTGTTCAAAGTCACACACAGAACACACAATTGTGTATGACGTGAATGCAGGTTACATCACACAACTGATATACCTGGTGAGAACAAGGGAAAAATGGTTAAAAGCGCTATAAATGACCTGCAGCAACATTTTCCGCAATCTAGTAGGCATCATTAACCTACCATGAAATCATACGTTATAACCCCATCTCAACCAATTACGCTATCCATTTTCTATCAGCCTTTATCATATATCCAAGTCATTTTAGAGCAGATGATTGTCTTTTCCGGGAACGCATCAAAGACAGCAGTTAGCTTGCATGTATCATTACTATCTTGATAGAAATACAGTAGAATGCTGTTGCTCTATCGTTTTTCAGTAACATTCTACTATATGTCTGTTGAGGTAATAGTTCGAGATCCTAGTTGACTGCTGTCTTTGATGCTTTCTTGGAAAATACTATCATGTGCCTCTAAATTCACTTGGATCTCCTTTAATGGTCGGTAGAAAATGCATGGAGTGACCGGTTGAGATGGATACCGTAACAAGGTATGATTTAATGGTAGACTGATGATGGATGCAATCTAGAGACCAGAAGGTGTTGCTGCAGGTCATTTATCGCGCTTCTAGCCCTTTTTTCTGTCGTTCTCTCTGGGTGTATTAGTTTCATGATATGCAAGAGCTGCTGCGTGTTCTGTATGTGACTTAGAGCGCTATCTGCCTGCGATCGTTAATATCAAATGTCTCCATATCACAGTCAGCAGAGGACTTCCAAGGCATGTGTGATGAAACATGTCCGTCCATGGGAAACCTGTTTGAGCGCTCTTATTTAGACGAAGTAAGATTTATGGGATGTACTGCAATCCAATGCCGCATCTTGAACATAAATTGAGTCTTAATTTTCATAACTATGGTACTCCTAAGTTAGTGGCAGTAGTGGCAGTGTTTGTGAGGTACCACTAACATGTGTACGCATTTGCATGACAGATGTTGTGGGTGGAAGAGACTGTGTTCTATTTCCGGAGTAAGGGCAGATGACGTGTAATTTCGTATTTCAAACACCGCTTCTATGCGTTTGTCTCTTTCCTCATAAGATGCATTCTTTGTTATTGACGATCATTTTATAGGACTGATGTGAGCATAGTATAATTTCTGAACCATGGACGTATGTGAACAGTGGGGGCTAAACACCTCTGGAAAGCAAATTGTGCATGTATCATATTGATTCTAAGTTTTTTTCTTTGGTGTAGAAGGAAGTAGTTTTATCTTCTTAACGTTCGTCACCATGGTGAGTGGGATGAAAAATTTGCAGAGTGGATGTATGTCAGATATTGGGCGTATATGTCCTGCATTGCAGTATTAAGGGAGTTGTACTTTGCATGGCCAATGTTTCGGACGTCACATGACTTTCAAATTATAATATGCTTAAGTGTAGAACTTTGTAGCCTTGGGCATGAGTGTGTTTATGTTATATTATCACTTCTCTCTCGTCAATACCTTCTAGGTACTGGTGCCGGACACTAGAACAATACCTTAAAATTGTTAGCACAGTTGATTTACGTAAAGTTCTTCAAACTTCATCCATCTGGAGCTCCATCATGTATAAACCACATATTTATTCTTAACTGTCTGTTATACCATAACACTCTTTTATATACTATACATCAATAAGGGGTTGTAGCTTCCTCAACATGCAGGCATCTGGAGAGATCTTGTGCACTTGGATGGTTGCTGCGAGTGTGTCTGGTGTGGAAAAGTCTTTGCTGAACAGCAGTTACAGACTCAGCTCGCTATGTTCCTTCACGAGATGTGGAATCTTGCATACATAGTATGCTGCTGCTTCTGGTCAGCTGCCAATAAAGTCGGTGATTGTGTTGTAGATACAGGTAGTAAGAGAGAATGTGCAGAGATGTTTCAATCTCCACCCTCATCCTAAGAATGTGATAATGCTCTGGGACTTCCATTCACATAGAGGAAGATGGGAAATCGTTGTCATAAATTATGCACTATGATCAAAGTGCTAGAAATATGTAGGTAACCTAACTGCATCATATAGGACGCTGTCTGCTATACTTTGATATATTTGTGTGAGAATTATCAATGAATGGATGTACTGTACAGCCATCTACTTGCATCTGCAATCTAGTATATGGTACTCGCAATGTAGTGATGTTGAACTTACAGAAAGACTGCTAGAACTGCTAAAATTGGTCGCGCTATAAACTGTGGTGCTTATTACAGTACATTGTGCCGTATTGATGGTGTCTTTTCGATCCCATCAGTCCACTGATATGCTGCTGATAACTACATAATGATTTATTGACACCACTTGTTTTACAGGGAGAGGGTTTTGGTGGGAGCAACGCTTTCTGGGGACAGCCAGCACCGAAACAGTGGTTGTGTACTTGAGAACAATATGAGAAATCAGTCGAAATGGAACACCGAGACATCTGCTACTCCGCCACTGTAAAAGATGAGATTACATGTAGAGTTCATTACCTTTGGTCAGCAGTTTGGAAACGCTCCACAATGCTACAAACTGTTCCAGTTTTGATATGTTGTGAAGTCTTCCCCATTTCTGCGTCTCTCTTTTATTTCAATTGTTCTGTGTGTTATGAGAGGAGTAGAATAGCTTGCATTGTGTGTTGTCCAGCTTTCTGTGAGAGCCAATAGAGTGAAGTGTGTTAATTTCGGTTTAGCTCTTGACACAGACCTCGAAGTCATGGTGGAAGCACAAAATGTATGGCTGTGTTCACTGCTCTAGTCGTACACTACTTGAATATGTTACAGCAGAAAAACAATGCATCGAACAATAATACAGTTAGCCTCTCTTGCTACTGATAGTCTGTGGCATATGGTCCTCCTACAGTATGGGCTCTGAAACTTTACACTGATCTGTACAAATGAATTCGATGGCTGGCTACCTGCTCCAGTGGACCGACATATCTACTGAATGGGATCGCCATGTATGGTCAATGTCAACATGCAGACGGCATTCAGTTTTGGAACACAACCTATGACCAGCTTAGATACAGAAGTCATGATACTTTCTGTAGGACTGACCATCATTCTGCAGGACAATGCTGAAGCACGTACAGTGCATGCTGTTACTGATTTGTTTGACTGATGGGGCTGCTAAGTGTTATACCACCTACTGCACTCCCATGATTAAAGCCCTCGTGAGCTCAACTCGATTTCTAAACTGAAGGAAACACTTCACGGAATTCGCTTCAGAACTCCTACAAATTCGTCGGGCAATAGACCGCACAGCTCGAACTGCCAATACAACTGGAACTGCTAAGAGTATCCTACGACTTCCACATCGCTGGCAACGGGTTATAAACAATGCTCATGACTAGTTTGAAGGTCAGTAAAACTTTGAAACACGTATCTAGTTTGTACGAGCTGTAAATAAATAGTTGCCACTATTAAAGTTCAAAAACTCGTACATATGATTTGGGAAATTCTCAAATGCTACTCGATGATTTCAGCTAAAAGTGTCATAAATACGACGTTTCTTGGCATGTAGAGTCGCTGATTGCGCGGCCCCTCCCGCCGGAGGTTTCAGTCCTCCCTCGGGCATGGGTGTGTGTGTTGTTCTTAGCATAAGTTAGTTTAAGCAGTGTGTGAGTCTACGGATCGATGACCTCAGCAGCTTGATCTCTTAGGAATTCACACACATTTGAACATTTTTTTATGAAGTATTTCTCATTGAAACTGCCCAGAAAATAAATGTTCCCTGTGATCCCAGAGATGATCGCAACTCGGTGCAGAAACCACTGCAGCAAGCTAGCCAGATCGGAAACAGTACCGTTAGCAGACACCTTCGTACTGGGGGAGCCAGCCCAGCCTTTGTGCACCAGTTTGGAGAGTGAGTGCTGTCCGCAGAGGGCTCTCTGATTGTGCATAAGGCCAGCATGTGTGGGAGCATTTCCATTATGACCTTGGGGTATGGTGGATGACCGACCAACCTTGCAGGAAATATCTAGTGCAGCAACTATATATGGTGCATGTGCTTTTTGGTATCCATCTTTGCTTTATATGTACAAGTGTGTGGTGGTCCGTAGCTATATGCAGGATCCTGAAGTGATGATTTCCTATGGTGCAGGATACGAAATGTATTTACTACATTGATATTGTATGGTGCTAGAATTTGATTTGATCCATTATAAATGGTTTTTGAAAACGCACTTGAAAATGGGAATTATTTCTCGAAACGCGTCGTGCAAATAGTAAAATAAAGAAAATCGTGACTGGTAGCAGAAGATTTATTTATTTATAAACAAACCTATGGTGCTAGAATTGTTTGTGATGATATACCCTGATTGGAGATCGGCGTCATGCCTAAAAGTTCAAGCTTTTCTCGACAGTAGCAGAACAGTATACTTGAGGATGTATCATTGGTGATAGTTTCCATGTTTCATGATCTGGTGTCTAGACCTGAAGGTGAGCACACAAAACTTGATATTACCCCTAGCAAATTTCATTTTCCCACCATTTTTTTTGAACTTCCCACCATTTCCAAGGGTGGGGGTGGGTGGAGCTATATTAATGGAGATAGTCCAATTGACCGAGTTTCCAACGAAATTTGAATCTTCCGTCAGGAGTCAGTGCGTCAGCGCCACATTCATGTCCGCCATATTGAATGAATTTGACAACAACGCAGAGTGGGGTGGTGCCCGCTTTACTCTACTTCTTACTTGGTCCTGATGAGATCGGAACACGAGTGGATAACACTATCGGAAAATTTAGCTGCAGGTTTCACTGGAGAATGTCCTATGTGGAAAATGCTGAAAAGGATCAGAAGAAGGGGTGCAAGGACAAGAGACAATTTGCAGGAATGGGGCTACCCCACATATTCACTCTTTTTGACTGAGGATTTCAATAGACTACACAGCACTTATACCAATGCAGATTGTGTCCTGTAAGATGTACCATTGATGCCTGATGTCCACAAGCTATGAAACTGCCATGGTGGCCAAATATTGGATTAAAGTTCCTCAGATTTTCGTCTTTGTGTTTCTTTTGTGTTAACGTATGTCCTGCAAGATGTAACATTTTCATGAAATTTTTAAATTAGCAATTCGTCTATTGGGGGTGTTATGTACATCTACGTGTAAAGTTTGATGCTTCTGATACAAATAAATAAATTCATAAATACGAGGGGCGTCCAGTATGCAACGCAATTCTTACTTTCTCGGCCTATTTCGGTTGAAAGAAATGCAGAGTTTTTTTGTGGGCCATCATGGAATATTCTCGCTTCAGCTTCATGAAGTTCCGATAGATGGTGTCGCTATATGTGGCCTTCAAAATGGCGTCTATGAGGAAGGTGTGTTCCAGGCAGAAAGGTGTCATTGAGTTTCTTTTAGCGGAAGACAAGTGGACGGCAGATATTCATCACAAGAAGGTTACACAAACCTGTCCGATCTCCCGGTTGCCGGCCAGGCGCACAAAGGTCTGACTCCTGCAGTATTGGAATATGTGGATAATCTCGTTAAAGGTGATCGAAGAATAACAAACAGCTCGCTACTCAACTGGATGTCTCTGTTGGTAGTGATGACATAATCGTCCACCAGTTGGGGTACTCAAAGTTGTGTATTGTGCTACTATCAGGAAGTTGTTGAAACGACTTTAGCGTGTCCATCTTCACAAAAACGCAAACGAAATTCTCCTTCTCCATTACAATACAAGGCTGTGCACCTGAGAGGAACTCACAAAACTTCGTTAGACTGTTGTTCCTCATCCACCCAACACTCTTCACCTCCCCATCCCCCCCCCCCCCCCCCCCCCCGGTTCACGCACTTGCAGACTTCCATCCAATGAAGGATTTATTCCGTGATTAGCAGTTCGTAGATGACGGGGAGGTTACTGATACACCGAGACGTTGGTTCCGACGTCGGCTAGTTGCCCTGTACCTAGCAGGTATATAGGCTTTCCCAGTAAGGTGGCGTAAGGCTGTCGCATTCAACGGACATTATGTTGAAAAATAGGGTTCTGAAGCTGAAAGAGTGGAGAATAGTACGGTGTGCTGGAATCATGAACGAAATCAAATTGTTTTGAGAAAGGGAAGTGTTGCTTTGTCACTGAACGCCCCTCGTACAAATAATGACATTATTTAAAAATTTAAAATGTTGTCATGGTCTATTCGCTAAGCGCTACAATCTTACGTTAAAGATTTAACAAAATAGGTCAAACACTAATGTTAGAAATTATATATAAGTCTTGAGACAGCGTAGGTCGCGGCGCACAGAATACCCAGACTACATTCATTCCAGTGTTTGAGAATGAGAACAGTTAACGATTTCCAACATATTTTATATGGGAACTCGACACTGACTGTGGTTACTGGTACAGGTCTGACTTGATACACATTTTTCAGGTGTTCTCCAAACCGTTCCGCCTCAATAGTGGGCTACTCTCAGTCTCCATCCATCACCAGTAAAAGTAATTTCACGTTTCCAACGCCCTTGATGTGGACTGGACTTGTTACACAGTAGCGTTTCTGCCCTGCTCCCGATTCAGACGGGTGTGCACTCGCACTTAAAACGGGTTCCTATGATCACTGAGGCGTGTCACTCGGTATGCGATGCGAGAGGCCTCGTGAGAGCAGACAGCTGAGCCCGCCTTAACCTACGACAAGAGCGGCGGCCTTCACAGCGGACGCGTTCTGCAGGGCCGCCGGCCTTGGGCTCGACCTGCCCCACATACTCTGAATACGTAATGCCCTGCTCTGGGACGGGCTTGTTCGCAATTGAACCCGTAACACCCGACTTGCGCGCCGGCGCAATAGCGGGAAAGTGCTGTCGCTGGTATCCAGTTTCCCCTCGCAACTCGTCTTACACCGTCATTAAAACGGTAACATTTCATAAACATTTCCCTCTTCTTAATGAAACCATTATTACTAATTGGCTAGTATTCGGATACCAGAAAATATCAACATTTGTCAATTTGTATCGCATTAATCTCCACGGTTGCCGGCTTCAGTGTCTGTTTTATTTATGTAATATGTCTTGTTCCCATAACCTAGACTTTCTTAAATTGGTGGCTTGTAAATGTTTTGTCGAAAACAGAGGCCAATTCTTAGGGTTCGGATTCCAAATGTAAATACAATAAAAATTGTAAAATATCTTTTCCAACTCTGCAAAGATGAGTGTTTCGAGGAGCGATTACCTGATTTGTATATCAACTGGAGAAGGGATTTTACTGTCTTTAGAATAGGACTCCACAAATAGCAGCACACAGGCGATTTTCTCTAGGCCTCTTCCCGTAAATCACCCGTAAGCCACACTGTAGAAGTTTGGTGGTGTTAAGTTAAACAGCGCTCTTACTTTTTTTTTTGCTGTTATGTAAATTACTGACTTCAACTCCATAAGTGGCATAAATTACGAAAAACTGTAAAATAATAACAAATTTTAATTGTAAATACCTTTATTCAGAGGAAATTTTTAAATCAAATAGCCGGCCGAAGTGGCCATGCGGTTCTAGGCGCTGCAGTCTGGAACCGCGAGACCGCTACGGTCGCAGGTTCGAATCCAGCTTGGGCATGGATGTGTGTAATGTCCTTAGGTTAGTTAGGTTTAACTAGTTCTACGTTCTAGGGGACTAATGACCTCAGAAGTTTAGTCCCATAGTGCTCAGAGCCATTTGACCCATTTTTTTAAACCAAACAAAACTATTGAGGTTGTGTATTTGGTGCGGCTAGGTATCCCAGTGGTAGGGTTTCGGACTACGGCCAGATTAGGTCCGGCAATGTTTACTGAGGTGAAAAAATGCGAGTTGCACTTTGTTCAGAGCCCACATTGAGCTGGAGGTACCTGACTGAATATGTCTGTTAGCTGGGTCCAAGGAAGGCAAGGGCATACCACAGTTAATAGGACAATACCTAGTGTTCAGACAACCTTCCGGTTGATGATATGTCTACTAATACGGCAATGGTTAGTGTTTGTACTAAGCTTTGGGTGAGAGCTTTAGTTTACCTAACGCAGTCTGTCCAGTCCATCACTTTTACATTGCACAACTGCACGTTTAAGTTACTGAAAAGTACTGCTTGACATCTAGGCTAGTGATACTGAGACACAGAGCAGCGTACATGTAATGTATCGTGAAAAGCGTCGGAGACACCGCTTTGAAACTGTACGAAAATGAAATCCACTAGAGAAGGGGGTTTGAAATTGCAATGTCATTACTCTTCAGTATAAAGTGATATGTTTTGTATAAACGCTTGGGAAATCACACTTAGCAAGAAACAGGCATGAATATATGCAATGAGGATGAGCGGACGATTTGGATGGGATTCGATTAATGAAAAGGGGACATACAATTCAAGGTTTATTTCCCCAAAACAATTAATTAATTGTAATAAATTACACTGTGGCTTACAAATTACAGTGACACAAACAAATCAAGCTGCTTACAATATGAGGTAATAAAAATGTTATATGCCACAGGTGAACAGAGGAACTTATTTGTGTCGTTTGAATCACGGCCAAATGATTCAAATGGCTCTGAGTACTATGCGACTGAACTTCGGAGGTCATCAGTCGCCTAGAACTTAGAACTAATTAAACCTAACTAACCTAAGGACATCACACACATCCATGTCCGAGGCAGGATACGAACCTGGGACCGTAGCGGTCGCTCGGCTCCAGACTGTAGCGCCTAGAACCGCACGGCCACTCCGGCCGGCTCATCAAGGCCAAACAAACTGTTTACAATTTGATACATTAACAAATAATCATTGTGCATTAAACTACATACTTTTACCTAATACAGTTAAATTTTATAATGTGAAGCACAAATGTATAATTTACAATTAAATTTCCAGTGGAAGGTACTCCTTCCTATACCTTCTTTAAAAGAGTGACAAAATTTCCAAAAGGTATCTCAATTAAAAATGCCCTAAAACCCTTAGCACAACAACACGTACATGACTAAAATTTGCTGATTTCAACAGCGCAGACCACATTCAAACTCTAGCCAACATGGGCCGCTTGCCGGTCAAAACATGTTACGACTGCGGCAGCGGGCAAACTTACATAGGTAATACAAGAACACAGGCCACCTAGCGGTCTTACCAAAATCAGTTTACACGGAGGAAGAGAGGGGGGGGGGGGGACATAATAAATACCATACGCAAGTGCACTTGCCAAACCTACTACTAAAAATACAGTATAAAACGATCTCAATTAAGGACAAAATCTGGGGTAGGCCCGGCAATATTGCACCTGAGCGCTAGTAGCCAAAATAAGGTTGACAGATACCAAGGTCTGACATCATCTTAGAGCTAACTGGCACAACAAATAAATAAGAGTAAAAGATCAAGCAAATGGCAAAGCCCAAGAATTTAAATAGGATTAAGTACACACGAGGCAAAAATCAATTGCTAGCACCATGGACATCGTCTTAGGCTTAATTGACACTACAAATAAATAAAGGTAAAAGAACAGGCAAACGACAATGCCCAGCAATTTAAATAAAATAAGTGAGCACAAGGCTAAAAGCAATTGCTAGCAACTTAACAAGCACACATAAAAATATCAGACTGCTGCCACATCACAAAACGGAACAAGCGCGCGCAGTCCCCAACAAGCCAGAAAACCAATAACACACACTCCAGCAACCGAGCCAGCCTGACCACAGTAATGTCAACTCAGAATCAGGGCGCGTGAGCACACCGGGTCCACGCAATACACATACTGCCAAATAATTACCACCAACAGATACGGCTGCCCCCCGGGCGGGAAAAAGGGGCGACGACCGGGTACACACCAGCAGAAAACTCGACACCTAGATTCCGGCCAAAACGGAATCACGCAGAAAATATAAACTACAGCTGAAGTAAGGTGAAACGAATCCCGTCACGCAGACCGGACAGAGCAAACACACAGAAAGCCTATCCTGCAGTCCTTACAACTCCTAGGTGCGGAAACCCAAGCGATATCGTGGCACCCTTGTCAGAGGCGGAGAACCTCGAGCAATCGAGTGCGGGGATCCATCAGTTGCCCACTACAGCACGTCACCAACACGCCACACCGCCCAATGACCAAATCAACGAGGCCCGCCAACGAAACCACACCTCCGAGGCGGGGCGGAAGGCAAAATACCACCAGCTCGGTGCGAATCCAACATCCGAACCGAGCGCGCGCGGCCCCCCGCGACAAACGCTCCAGAGGGCAGCAGCCGCCTCACCGCAAACGCAAATACTTAAACAGTCCTTAGTGTGTATTAACATAAAAAAGTTTCTGTGAACCATCATCCAATGGAATTTTCAAATTGGCATCACCCAAATATATCTTAGAAAAGTAATGTCCTGCACGAAGCCTGTCCATCAGTTCCTCAGGGCGAAGTACTGTCTGTGGGATGACTATAGACTTGAACCCAACACAAATGCGAATGCGACCAGAAGGCTTCGGCAACAAAACGAGATGACTTGCCCATTGAATGAGAGCAATTACACCATTATATTGCAATTTTTTTTCAATTCACTGGCTACTATGTCTCTTAAAGCAATTGGAACAGGGAGGACCCGGAAAAACTTAGGCTGTGCATTGTCTTTCAATGAAACTTGCGCTACGAAGTTACTAGCTTTTCCGATTCCTTCTGAAAATACTTCGAGAAATCCTTTTAGTAAGCTAGCTACATTGTAGTTTGGATTAACAAGTCACGGAAAGTACATCGTCTCGGATGCTGAGATTCCTGGACTAGCAGGACAGAGCGGTTGAGGTTATATTTGTGGAAAGGGGCCAAAATAAGTTGCTGTCAGTTACACTCAACATATAACTTTTATTAGCTAAAAAACACAATAACATAAGCAAGAATTAAAAATCCTCAAGGTTTTAACGAAAGAGCTCCTTTGATTTGATTTAAATCGGCTGAAAGCCGCATACGAAAATCCATGGCCCAAGGGCTAAGCAAGGAATTGAGTTCTTCTGGAAATTTCACTTCTTTCAAAAAAAAAATTTTTTTACTTCAATAAAAGTAGGCTGAAGGCCCCATATTAAGCAAGAACAGTGTTATAGCTTAAGGTCAAAACAAATATTTTCAGTGTTAATTCTAAATAGGCTGAAACCTGGCTGAAGACCACATATCAACCAAACAATTTAATGGCTTAAAGCCTAGGAAGAAGGGCTTTCAATTTAACAGGCTCAGGGCCTTAACTTAAATCATTTCATGCAAACTCGGCTGAAGGCCACATACTAAAGAGTACGTCTTATGACTTAAAGACAAGACAATAATTTTGAAATTTTAATTTTAGAGAGGCCGGCTGGGGTGGCCAAGCGGTTCTAGGCGCTACAGTCTGGAACCGCGCGACCGCTACGGTCGCAGGTTCGAATCCTACCTCTGGCATGGATGTGTGTGATGTCCTTAGGTTAGTTAGGTTTAAGTAGTTCTAAGTTCTAGGGGACAGATGACCTCAGATGTTAAGTCTCATAGTGCTCAGAGCCATTTGAACCATTTTTGAATTTCAACTTTACAGTTTAAGGCCTAGGAAGAAGAGCTTTCAGTTTGAAACATGAATGCAAACTCGACTGAAGGCCTTATACCCAAAAAAATAACAATGTAATGACTTAAGGGCAAGAGCAAGATTCTGAATTTTCAGCTTAAGAGAGTTTAAAACTCGGCTGAAGGCAACACAAAATGGAGAAAACAATTTCATGGCTTAAGGCCTAAAGAGAAAAAAGCTTACAATTTCAATAAACTAAAACTCGGCTGAAGGCCACACAGAGTACTTAAGACTAAAAGAAAATCGTTATGTAATACACAAGGAGCGGCGCTGAGAAAGTTCCAAGGGCCGGCTTGGAAAGTAACACTAACGCTCGTTTAGGTGAGACAGGCAGCCAGACCGACAACCTCTTAATCGGAAGGCAACCCAACCGAAGGCTAGCCAACAAACCAACCAACAAAATCTGTTCTGCTCCACCAGACGAGCAAAACGGCAACAAGACATCAACAGCACAATGTTCTAGATACTGGCGCCCAATCCAGCCAAGTCAGAATAAACAGCCAAAACTACCAACACACCTCAGCTGTTGAACTACATCCCTGCTGGACAGCAACAACACGACGAGGAAAATACACTGCCAAAAATTACGTCAATGCCCAGAGCAGGTAACCGGAACGTTAACGGCCACAGGGCAGAAGATACCGCTGGGGCACTTCATTAATGGAGGAGTGAATTAAATTAAGTTAAACCCCATCCAAAAAAACGGCTGCAATTCTAGCCGACATCAATGCACACACGTTGTTGCTCGCGGGAATCTCCCAGAAAGCAACAACCGCGACCAGACGAAGAGAAGTGATAGCAGTTGATGCTTGATAGTAGGTTAAGTGAGCACTCGACTTTAGAGTCCAAGATTGGCGGACGACGAACTTCGTAATCCCCCTCCCCCCCCCCCCCCCCCCCCCAAGAAGCGCGTCACAACTCCAACCGCACGTGCACGTGCACGCCGCCAGCAGCTCCAGCCCAACTTCGCGCGACGGGGACCACCTCGCTGCTCTGCGCCAACCGGCCGACTGCCACCGGAAACGGTCAAAGGACCAAACAGACGTCAGCTGATGGGACGACCGACCGAACGACCAATCAACGGTCGTTCCCGCTCCAGTATCCTTCAGTCAGATAGTGCATGTGTGTCACCAGTGGTCGGCAAGTACTGGTTGTCCGCAGCTCACTGGTGCTCCATCCCCGACGCTCCTTCGTAACCGACCGCTGTTCCGTCCCTGACTGCCCTGCTGGTCCTTCTCCAACTGAACTGACTTCCTTCAGACAGACGACGTCTCAGAGACACTGGCTCGGACCCAACAATGCAGAGCGAATACAACCGACATCTCTACACAGGAAGGAACCGACCCAAATACACGTCGTCGATGAGACGGCCGACCGAACGACCAATCATCGGTCGTCCCCGCTGGTACTGTCTGTGCGCACATCACTGGGGCCCCGTCCCCTACTACACTGCTACTGCGTCCCGACCGCCCTCCTGGTTCGTCTCCATCTGAACTCCCAGACACAGGATGACCCGAAATACTATCTGTCACTCCAGAGATGGCACGACAGTGCACTTATCGATTAGCGCTGCTGCTGCCACTCACGGGCAAGTAAGGCAGGAAGTTAGTGACACCAGTAAATGGAATAAGAAAACGAGGTGGCAGTACCGTTATAGAAGATGACAAACAATAAATGGCATGAACACGAGCCGCGCACGGCTCAGATGCGAAGTCCAAAGAAATCAAAGGCGTATAAACCCTGTCCATAGGGTCCCTTGACTTCAGCAAAGTAAAATTCACTGTCTTGCTGTGAGATTTGTAAATGCCAGCCAAACTACACTGCCCAAGCACTGGAATTTCCTGTCCGTTGTAACCAGTGAGGTGCTTGCTAGATTTAGAAAGGCGTGGAGATTCTATCTGTTGCTACATGGCACGATTGAGTGAAGTTACTGAGACATCTGTGCCTAACACAACACTTGAGCGGGAAGGAGGCATAACCTTAATCCTACTTTTGTCAGAACCTGTTGTAGGTTTAGAAAATAGAACAGTCACTGCATGTGCACGAGCCTGTTTTTTTTATTTTTTTATTTTTTATTTTTTATTTTTTTTTTGGGAGAGGGAAAAACTGGCGCTTTCGTGCCGTTGCCAACAAAATGCTTGGATGTGACCTAATTTCCACACGTGTAACACGTTTCGTCAAAACATCTAAGAAAGACTTCACTAAAATGTTTACAGGTGTACATGGCTGTCCGTGTGGCTGTGTACGCACTCGTTTTGTTGTGGCTTGGGGCGTTAGCTAGTAAGGGGCAACTCGACCCGACAAATCGGGGCCTCGTCAAACATATCGGCCGCTATGGAAACCAAATCATATCGCTCTAAGATTTGCAATACTTGGGGAAGTGATGCATCAGAGTAATTTCAGATCTGTTTCCATGTTCTGCTATTTGGGACACTGAACGTTATAGCATCACGTATCATGACATCACTTCACATAAATTAACACTTCCTAGTCATGCCCGTAGAGAAAGCTTTTGACAATGTTGAAGGGAATACTTTTTTTCAAAGTCTGAAGGTAGCAGTGGTAAAATACAGGGAGCGAAATGCTATTTACAATTTGTACAGAAACCAGATGGCAGTTATAAGAGTCGAGGGGCATGAAAGGGAAGCAGTGGTTGGGAAGGGAATGAGACAGGGTTGTAGTCTATCCCCGATGTTATTCAATCTGTATATTGAGCAAGCAGTAAAGGAAAAAAAGAAAAATTCGGAGTAGGAATTAAAATCCACGGAGAAGAAATAAAAACTTTGAGGTTCGCCGATGACATTCTAATTCTGTCAGAGACAGCAAAGGACCTGGAAGAGTAGCTGAATGGAATGGCCAGTGTCTTGAAAGGAGGATATAAGATGAACATCAACAGAAGCAAAACGAGAATAATGGAATGTGGTCGAATTAAGTCAGGTGATGCTGCGGGAACTAGATTAGGAAATGAGAGACTTAAAGTAGTAAAGGAGTTTTGCTATTTGAGGAGCAAAATAACTCACGATGGACGAAGTAGAGAGGATATAACATGTAGACTGGCAATGGCAAGGAAAACGTTTCTGAAGAAGTGAAAGTTGTTAACATCGAGTACAGATTTCAGTGTCAGGAAGTATTTGTATGGAGTGTAGCCATGTATGGAGGTGAAACATGGACAATAAATAGTTTGGACAAGAAGAGAATAGAAGCTTTCGAAATGTGGTACTACAGAAGAATGCTGAAGATTAGATGGGTAGATCACATAACTAATGAGGAAGTATTGAATAGAATTGGAGAGAAGAGAAATTTGTGGCACATCTTGACCAGAAGAAGGGATCGGTTGGTAGGGCATATTCTGAGGCATCAAGGGATCACCAATTTGGTATTGGAGGGCAGCGTGGAGGGTAAAAATCGTAGAGGGAGACCAAGAGATGAATACACTAAGCAGATTCAGAAGGATGTAGGTTGCAGTAGGTACTGGGAGAAGAAGAAGCTTGCACAGGATAGAGTAGCATGGAGAGCTGCATCAAACCAGTCTCTGGACTGAAGACCACAACAACAACAGTCATGCCCGTTAATTCTGTGTACCAGTGGCGGTACGTCTGTTCCAGCTTTTTCTGCAAACGAAAGAACTGACATCTAGCCGGAGCTATGACTTGCTGGTCATAATATTGAGTTAATGCAGCAATTACTCATAGGTGAATTCGTCGGGGGGATGCGGTTGGGAATAATTTTTGTATTAACCTGAACACTAGGGACTGGTTGGTTGGTCTGTTTATAACACTAGCTTGTTATACATCACTCTTCCCTAACATTAATTCCTGTCACGGGAAAAGCCACGTATAACACTAACCTGCTGACACAATCTACTGTTACCCTCTGACGGAATCTGGGAATTTTGACCATGTGTTTGTCTCACAGATAAAGGTATCAGAATATAATTTTGAATATAATGCAATTAATAGAAAAACTAAACAGACTTCAGCTTTGGGGTTTAATGAAAGTAGTAAAATTCATATACAAATGAAAAACGAACGGTCGCCAGCCCAATTAGGCACATTAATTTGGAAATATGAGTTTAAGAAAATTGAACATTAGTTACTGAAGTTACTTTCATTAATATTTCCCTTTGAATAGCACATGGGATACAAACAGACACAGGGCAATCTGAGCTGTAGGTAGCGGTAGTCACCAATAAAGCACAAACCAGTAATCATAGAAACCAAAAATATATCAAATTCTTACTAATAACAGCTATAATCAAGATAATTACATGAGTCAGTATTGAGATGTTACTGCAAAAAGAACAAAACTAAAGTTGGACATGGGGAGGGGGGCAGGGGGGGGGGGAGGGCTTCTAACTTAACTGACATGTAACAGTCATTAATAAAAAAAACCAAATAATATCACAATTACACTATTTACTCTCCCATTTAAAGAAATTAATCAGATTTCCTTAGTAGCAGTAATATTCCAATTATCTTTCTAATATGAGAAGAATAGGATGGGGACCCTTAAACTGGTATAGTATCACTATCCAAGCTCTATGATTATTTCAGTAGCAAAAATTAATTGAAACAAAGTCACTTCTTAACTTCACGTGGGACAATTTACATTTTGCTTTTCAAGGCAAACTATTCAACACTGATCCCAATTAATTTCGAAGACAATCATTCATGATAGTAATCAAGGCTAAATTATATTTCAAATGAGTTTAACTTATTTGCCTTTTTCATCACCTCTGAAGCAGGTATTTTAGACAGTATGATTTACACTGTACTTTTGCAAAACGATACTTTGCACTAAACTGAGAATACTTTAGCAAATTTCTAACTAACTTCACTTTTATGGTTTTAATTTCAACTTTTACTGATGTTTGCACATTTGACCAACATAAGTAAATCACTAGTTCGTTTGAAACAGGATACTCGGTTTTATAAACACTTAGGAGAGGACCCTGCATGGGTTCATGATCAGGATACAAGTTATGGTACCAAACACAGATTTATAGCATTTGGATTATTATTAAAATCACTCACACAAATTAAATGGTCCATACTCTGATACGTATCTGTATGCATGAAATTGGTGGAGCAGTGGTGAAGATGTGGTGGCATGGCAGCTAACTGTACTCAGGCTCTTGATGTTTGAATGCTCTATAAAATTTCTTCTTGGCGACGGATTTTTAACGTGTTAGAGCCATTCCTGATTGCTGAGAGTACCAAGCAACAGCCAAAGCCGCATCCGAGGCGAAATTCCTTGCAAAACGGCTTCCAGTTGCCTCCCTTGGCACCGTCAATATGTAGCCTCTGACTGCGTACCGTTTACATAACGTAGCCGCCCAGTTCGACCGCCAAAACCACGTTTTACATCGTGCCATGCCACTTCCGTTGCGGAGGGACTTCCCTACCTCTTCTACATTTTACAACACAATTGCCCTAAGCATGAACCAGCTTCAAATACACATTGTTTTTCTTGTAAATACACACTTATATTGAAATTTCATTACGTTAAAATATCATTTAGTTCTTTCCTTATATACATCACAGAACTCTAAATTTCCTGTCACAAATCAGTGACGTTAATCAACAATGAATAAACAATTCTTAATTCCAGATACACAGTTACATAATAGAAACCTACTTCTAATCGATATAAGTGTTACGTGCTGTGTGGCAGACGCAGCTTCAACAGACAGTAGTAGTTGTACTGTCGTTAGTGCGGTAGCGATTTGTTGGCTCTGCAACTGAAAAGCTTGTGTTAGATCCATCACATTGGCCATCTGTGGCTGGGGCGCGGGGGCAAGGGGTGGAGGGGTTGGGAGCTGATGGTTTACATAAATACGTTATAGCAAAAAGCAAGCAAAGCCTCTGAAAAGAGAAATTTGATTAGTTCTGCGGCTCTCCTCCTGGAATAAATGCAAGAACAATGCGAAACCCATCACCCCTGCAGGTTAAAACAGAAGAGAAGCAAGCAAAATCGCCACTGATTTATCCTCGTCACTACTGTAGTGCCCTCGTCACCATTGTAGAGTCGTGTACGATGGAAGCAAGGGAAAGGATGTGGGTGTGCATGGCAGGTGTCCTCTTTCTACAACACAAATTCACGCGTAGATTAATACTGTTCTTTATTTACATGAACAGATAGCTGCTACTTAACTTTAACAGAGTCCATGTGTTGTGGTACAAGCTCTCCAAATATAGTCCACGTTAACCTCTCTGCTGGTGAAGTACAAGTCCCACTATAAACACTAGTCTGGTCGATACATACTGTTGTAGCCTAAGCCCACTCGGCGACTGAATGATAGACGCCAAACTGGAGTGTGAGTTGGTGCCTGAGCCAGTAGTTGAGCCAGTGAGTGAGGCCTTCCGGTCAGTGGCGGCCACCTATACTGTATATTGGCTGTCGAGAGGGCACTGGCTGCGTGTTGCTTGAGAATGAGAATATATGTATAAAATATGAACGGCTCTAAAAAAAGATAAAATTAATGCTAAAAATCTAAAAGCAGATCAAGATTTTATTCTATTTAATTATCTTAATTCACCCACTAAATTTATACAAGGACAAGCAGATATATCTAATGATCTTAAAACAAATCATCACAGAGCCATTATATGTATTAAATTAATTATACACTTGTTTGTGTAGATAAATTATTCCCCAGCAGAAGTAGCTGTTAATTTCCTATCCTTTGGTTTAAGAGACCATTACGTACTTTCAGCCATTTGATGTTTCAGGGCGTACTGCATAATTAGTTCCTTTAGAGTGACACTCAAATGTTATGTTTTAATTAACTCCTTAGGTTACCTTAGATAATCAATTGATAAATAAATTTACAGGATGTCTTTCAACCACAGTTGGTATAAATTTATGGTTTTCTCCACAAATTTCTGAGAACTGACTGAAGGATAATGCAGGTGATTTACTATGAGTGTTCCTTGATTGAGTCAGCCAGGTGTAGCGTTAATTTTAGCTCCTAATTCTGGTACTGCTCATGCGTGAAGTACATCTGAATCTCTTCTTAACACTCATACTAATGTATTTAGAGGTAAAATTCTCTGATTACTTATATTCAGCAATCTAAATCCGCCATTTTCCAGATCATCTTCTGGAGTTATGTAGGTATCAGACTCTACACCTACAAAATCTGGACGTTCACAGCTCCAGTGTCATTAGTGTCCAACTATTTTGATTATAATTATTGTATCTACTGTATTATCAAGGACATACAGTAGTCATAATGAAGGAAATGCTATAAAAATTAGATTAATGGCTGGTAATGCTCTTCAAATGGTACCAATTAGGTGTCCATGGAGTATATTTCGGTTTGTATAGGCAATAAATAGTATATAAACAAGAGTATAACCTACAATTATATAATTAATAATAGTACAACTATAGTATGGTTAGGAGAGAATGATAAATTTGATGATGATGCCACCAATTATTGCTAATAAAAAGTAAAACCTTAACTTATAGAGCTTAAATATACTCTACTGATGTGCTGTCTTAGAATATAGAAATTAGTGGTAGTTCTGAGTGAATGTGTTGTGCAGGAGGGTTGTTTTGTAGTCAGTAAGGTGATTCATTTACATTATCTCTGAATATAATTGCTCGATTTGTCACTGTTCTTTCTCTTATAATTACAATGAATATAATGATTCCAACAATTAAGATTGTTGATCCAATGCCTGATACTACATTTCATGATATACATATGTCTGGATACTCAGAGTATCCTCATGGTTTTCCTGCTAATCATAAGAAGTGCTGAGGAAAAAGGCAGTTTACTCAAATAAATGTAATTCTGAACTGAATTTTTAATCATTTACAGTTTATAGTTACTCCTGTAAATAAAGGGTTTCATTGAGTAATACCTCACATAATTCAAAATACTGCTCCTATAGATAACATATAGTGGAAGTGCACTACTACATAATGTCATGAAGTGCAATCTCAGGCGATGAATTTGCTATTACTAAACCTGTTGCTCTTTGAATTGCAAATAAGAAAATGACCCTAGGGCTTACAGCAATAATGTGTTAATATGCTCACGTATAAACATCCATTCCTACTGTGAATATGTGGTGTGCTCACACAATAAATGCTATTAATCCAATCGATAATATAGCATAAATTATGCCTAATGTTCTAGATTATTCAATTTTTGCACTTTCTGACATATGATGTGTGAAATAACACCAAATCCTGGTAAAATTAAAATGTAGTCCTCTGGGTGCCGAAAGAATGAGAAAAAACGTTGATGTAGAGCAGGCTCACCTCCACCTGCAGAGTCAAAGAATGAGGTATTTAAATTTCGGTTGGTTAATACTATGGTAATAGCACCTGCTAGAACAAGAAGTGAAAGAAGAAGAAGAAGGGCTGTAACAGCTACTGATTAAACAAATAATGGTGTTGGATCTAAAGACATTTTATCTGATCGTATATTAATTGCTGTTGTAATAAAATTTACTGTTCCTAGAATGGAGGTAACATCTGCTAATACCTAGATCTACTGAGGCTCCTCGGTGGACAACAGCTCCTGCTAGTGGAGGGTTAACTGTTCACCCTGTACTGGCACCATTATCTATTACACAATATGTAAGAAGAAGGGTTGATGATGGTGGTAGTAATCAAAAACTCATATTGTTTATTCAAGGGAATGCTACATCTGATGCTCCAATTAAAAATGGCAAAAGTGAATTACCAAATCCACCAATTATAATAGGTAGTATTACAAAGAAAATTATTATAAATACTTGAGCAGTAATAATGACATTACAGATTTAGTCATCTCCCATTAAAGATCCAGGCTATCCTAATTATACACAAAAGTATTATTCCTGCTTGGGCGCCAAATAGAAAATATAAAGTCCCAATGTCCCTACAGTTGCTGAAAATACTCCTTTTCACAGTAAGATGGCTGAAGTTATAGGTGGTAGACAGTAAAACTACTTATGAGAATTTTCTCTCTACCATCATTGGTCTAATATTCAGTTATAATTCTAGATTGCAATTGTAGAGAAGTAAAATGTTACTAAGGCCTAAAAGATTATTCTTTTAGTTGTAACTTATTAGTTTAACTTAAGTCTTTAGTATACTGAAATTAAAGTTGACGTGGAAATCAGTCTTATTGAACGCCATAGGAAGAGCGAACCATGATGTTTGATACTTAATTTTCATTGACCGTAAGTGTCCAGTGCATGATATAATAAGAGCTGAAAATCTAAGTTGTATGTAATAACGAAATGTAATAGGCTTTAGATACTTCAGTAGGGAATAGCTCAGTAGGCAGTACAGTTGAAGAGGAATGGACATTTCTAAAAAGCGCAATCACTGAAGTTGGAAAGAAAAAAATAGGTACAAAGAAGTTAACAATAAAGAAACCATGGATAGCAAAAGAAATACTTCAGTTGATTGATGGAAGAAGGAAGTACGAAAATGTTCAGGGAAATTGGGGAATACAAAATACAAGTCACTTAGGAAGGAAATAAACAGCAAGTGCAGGGAAGCTAAGATGAAATGGCTGCATGAAAAATGTGAGGAAATCGGAAATGAAATGGTTGTTTGAATGACTGACTCAGAATATTGGAAAGTGAAGAAAAATCTTATGTGAAAATAAAATCATGGATGGTAACATAAACATGCAACAGGAATTCCACTGTTAAATGCAGAGGAGAGAGTGGATGGGTGGAAAAATACACTTATGACCTCTATGAGGGGCAAGGTTTGTGTGTTGTGTCAGAAGCAGAGACAGGAGTAGATTTATAAGACATAGAGGATCCAGAATTGCAATCGGAATTTAAAAGAGCTTTGGAGGACTTACGATCAAATAAGGTAGAAGGGATAGATAACATTCCGTCAGAATTTATAAAATTATTGGGATAACTGTCAACAAAGCGACTATTCATCACGGTGGTTTGTAGAATGTACGAGTATTGCGGTATACCATCTGACTTTCGGAAAAAAATATCATCCACACAGTTCCGAACACTACAAGAGCTGACAAGTGCGAGATTTGTAGCACTATCAGGCAAACAGATAATGCATCCAAGCTGCTGACAAGAATAATATACAGAAGAACGGAAAAGAAAATTGAAAACGTGGAAATGTAAAGGTACCAGAGAGGCAATTCTGACGTCGCGGTTGATAATGGAAGCAAGACTGAAGAAAAATCGAGGCATGTTTACGTGATTTGTTGACTTGGAAAAAGCGTTTGACAACGTCAAATGGTGAAAAATGTTCGATATTCTGAGGAGAACAGGAGTAATCTGTAGAGAGACAAAGGTAATATACAACTTTTAGAGGAGCCAAGAGGGAATAATAAAAGTGAAAAACCAAGAACGAAATTATTAGATTAAAAAGGGTTGTAAGACAAGGATGTAGTCTTGGGGCTGTACTGTTCAATCTGTACATCGAAGGAGCATTCATGGAAACAGAATTAAGGTTAAGGAGTGGTATTAAAATTCAAAGTTAAAGGATATCCATGTTTCGATTTGCTGATGACACTGCTATCCTCGGTGGAAGTGAAGAATAATTACATGACCTTCTGAATAGGATGAACAGGCGAATGAGTACAGAATATAAATTAAGTGTAAATGGATGAAAGACGAAAGTAACGAGAAGTAACAGTAATGAGAACTGCTTCAAACTTAACATCAGGGTTGATGGTCACAAAGTAGATGCAATTAAGGAATCCTACAAAATAGTCAATGATGGACAGAGCACAGACGACATAAAAATCAGACTATCACTGGAAAAAAGGGCATTCCTAGCGAAGAGACATCAAGTAGCATTAAACATAGGGTTTTATTCGAGGAAGAAATTTTTAGGAATGTACGTTTGGAGCACAGCATTGTATGTTAATGAAATATGGAGTGTGGGAAAACCAGAACAGAAGAGAATCGAAGCATTTGAGATGAGGTGCTATAGACGAATGTTGAAAATTGGGTGGACTGATAAGGTAAGGAAGAAAAGGCAGGGTGACAGGGCAACTGTTAAGACGTCAGGGAATAACTTGCATGAAATATAGGTCACAGTTCGTCATCTTGTAAAGCAGAAGTGATTTCAGGTGTTCCCCAAGGTAGTGTTATAGGCCTTTTGCTGTTCCTTATCTATATAAACGATTTGGGAGACAATATGAGCAGTCGCCTTCGGTTGTTTGCAGATGACGCTGTCGTTTATCGACTACTAAAGTCATTAAAAGATCAAAACAAACTGCAAAACGATTTAGAAAAAAATATCTGAATGGTGCGAAAAGTGGCGGTTGACCATAAATAACGAAAAGTGTGAGGTCGTGCACATGACTGCTAAAAGGAACTCGTTAAACTTCGGTTACACGATAAATCAGTCTAATAAGCCGTAAATTCAACTAAATACCTAGGTATTACATTTACGAACACATTAAATTGGAAAGAACACATACAAAATGTTGTGGGGAAGGCTAACCAAAGCTTGCGTTTTATTGGCAGGACACTTAGAAAATGTGACAGACGTACTAAGGAGATTGCCTACTCTACGCTTGTCCGTCCTCTTTGAGAATACTACTGCGCGGTGTTGGGGGTTCTTACCAGATAGGACCGACGGAGTAAATCGAAAAAGTTCAAAGAAAGGCAGCACGTTTTGTATTATCGCGAAATATGGGAGAGGACGGAAGCTTCTCACGAAGTTCCAATCACCAACTTACTTCTCCGAATGCGAAAATATTTTGTTGACACCAACCTACATAGGGAGGAACGATCACCACGATAAAATAAGGGAAATCAGAGCTCGCACCGAAAGGTATAGTTGTTCAGTCTTTCCGGGCGGCATACGAGATTGGAATAATAGAGAATTGTGAAGGTGGTTCGATGAACCCTCTGCCAGGCACTTAAATGTGATTTGCAGAGTATCCATGTAGATGCAGATGTAGATTTAGATGTAGATAGGGAGTTGGAGGGGGCAAAAACTGTAGAGGAAATCAGAGACAGGAATACATCCAGCAAATAATTGAGGATGTAGGTTGCAAGTGCTACTCTGAGATGAAGAGGTTGGCACAAGAGAGGAATTCGTGGCGGGCCGCATCAAACCAGTCAGAAGATCGGTGACTCAAAAAATAGTCCGCATTTAGTGTCTTCTTAAACGCAATAAAAGGAACCACAACGTAACTATGAAAAGCACACTCATATCGTAGGAACACCTGCTTCGTACTTCACTGCTGACACTATACACGGCTGATAACATTCTCCAGGCATTCACCAAACTCCAAACACTTGCATCGGTTTACCACGGGGTACACAAGGAATAGCATGATTCGTCACTATAAATCACACGTTTATAGTCTTCCACTGTCCAGTGGCATCTCTCATTACACTACCACAAGTGTCAGTGCTAAGACACTTATCACTGACTGCAGAAATGCATGGCGGATGAGGAGCTGCTCGACCGTTATACTAGCTGAACTGCTGCTAGCGCTTTGGAGCTGACGAACGATACCTGGCGCTAATTACGTGAGATCCTTTTTACAACCACCCTCCGCACGGCTCGACTGTCCTCGTTGGTCAGTAGGTGAAGCCCGCCTGGTCTTGATTTAGCTGTGATTGCTCCTTCGTATTGCACATCATTTACTTAGGTGGCATCAGTGAATAGCCCACTTTCGAAGTTGCTGCTGTCTCTGTCCAATTCATTTTGCCGCTATTGCTTCTGTACTGACAACACACTACTCCCCACCTCATTTTATACTGGAAACTCTGCCTCTCGTGCCATCCAGTAGTCAATTGCTTAGGGGCGTCCGGATACTTTTCATCAGCTAGTGTACGCTCCACACGTCAAACTCTGGAGTCTGGTGAAAGGTAGTTCGAGTAACTATAATTTCCACACTATCACCGTAACATTCGGGAATGGTGTGCTAGAAGTTTGGCTGCCAGTAAGTCTAGAATTTTTGTGTCGGGACAGATATCCTATCATCCAGTCCCTTCTTCTTGTCAGTGTTTTTCATATAGTCCTTTCCTTTCCGATTCTACGCAGAACCTCTTCATTTCTTACCTTATTAACCCACCTAATTTTCAACATTCGTCTCTAGCACCACATCTCAAATGCATCGATTCTCTTCTGTTCTGGTTATCCATGATTCACTACCATACAATGCTGTGCTCGAAGCGTACATTCTCAGAAATTTCTTCCTCAAATTAAGGCCTAGGTTTAATACTGGTAGTATTTTCTTCGCCAGGAATGCCCTTTTTACCTGTACCAGTCTGATTTTGATGTCGTCCTTGCTCCGTCCGCCATTGCTTATTTTGCTGCCTGTGTTGTAGAACTTATCTACTTTGTGACCATCAGTCCTGATGTTAAGTTCGTTGCTATTCTCATTTCTGATACTTCTCATTACTCTGTATTTTCTTCAATTTACTCTTAAGCCACATTCTATAATCATTAGACTGCCGAACATGATTATTTAGAGGCTTTTCTTGGGTCTTACACTCTTGTAACTTTCATTTTTTTCAAGTGCGTAATCTTCGACTAGCGCGACTCTTTTCATTCTCAAGTTTGTTGACACTCTCAATCAGGAGACACACGATCTACAGTAAATTTTTTTTTATTTATGCCAGGGACTGAAAAGCCATAGAGTCAAGATCTCACATAAAATTTTTATTTGGATTGATTACTAGATTCAGCTAACTATTTGGCTATCTTCAGACATAAATCCTTCTTGCTTAGTGTTGATGCCATTATGGCTTCTCATATCGTTATAATCTATCTCAAAATATCAGCATCGATACATGACATAATTAAACACAGCTCTTCGTCCGTGACCGGCGCAATTGAACGATGGTCTTAAAAGGAAGGCGTTATGCCGTTACAAGGTGATAACTGATACAATCAGTGTTTACATTGTAAGTCGCAACGGCACAACGCCTTTTTTTCTGACCATCGTTCAAATACACTGGTCACGAATGGTGAAAAGCTGTTTTTAATTTTACCATGTATGGATGTTGCCATTTGAAGGAAAATTTGAACGATGTGTGAAGCTGTAATGAGACCAACACAATCAAGAGTGTTTCATAGTCTGAAGATGGTTGGAATGTTAGCTGAAACAATTAATCAATCCAAATAAAGAAAAGGTCATGTGCGATTTTGACTTCATGGGTTTTCATTCCAAAACGTAATTTAAAATATCTTTGCACTTCACTGTACTCGCTTGAGTTCTTTCCTGTTGTTCCCGGCGAACTGTGCTCTTTTGACTGTAGTGTTTTTAGAGTGCTGAAACGAGTTTTAATCTTTCGTTGCCTGTAACTTAGGTTTACTTAATTTCAGGCGACTTAACTAACTGGTACAACCACGTATAACCATGAGAAGCCTCGTTCCTTACTTAGGTACGGTTATTTGCTTGCGCAGCACGTGCACAAATCTTGAACTTACCCCTTCCCCTCAGTCAAAGGCGTTTGCCGGCTAGCACGCAGGGTATGCAGCAGATGGCAAGAAGCATTCTTTGTTTATTATTTAGACATGAAAGACACATCGGACGTAACTTGCTCTAAGTTCTCGCCCATCTTACTACACTGGTATGTGTATCACAACAATTTTGAAACCATTTTCAGATTAAAAATGCAAAAAAAAAGCCACAAAATAACGCAGGTGGATTCTAGATAATCTGTTGTTATTTTTCCCCATACCAATTGTGGATTTCTGTGAGAGGAACAATGCTGTAGTTCTCGGTTTCCATAAGTCACGCAAATACCTCGACTGCAAATTAAATGGTTCAAATGGCTCTGAGCACTATGGGACTTAACTTCTGTGGTCATCAGTCCCCTAGAACTTAGAACTACTTAAACCTAACCAACCTAAGGACATCACACACATCCATGCCCGAGGCAGGATTCGAACCTGCGACCGTAGCGACTGCAAATTAAGCGATGCTACATCGTATTACTTCGCCTTTACTTTTTCACTGTGATCTTTCAGCTCTTCTATAATGACATTTACGTCGACAGGGCACCACAGTTTAACCCACCCGGATCTTCGCGCATACTTAGCAGAAGAAGGCAGAAAGTGAGACGCCTATTTTGGGCGTTCTCTGGAAATGGACTGAGTATGCGGGTGTGTTTTCGGCCTACGAACGGGGAAATTCAAGTCACAGGTGATGTCAGAACACGCCGAGGAATCCAGTCCAGTTTCGTCGCGGGAGACACTGTTAGCCTGTGGACGGTTCCCGCGTCCTGGTTGCGTAAATCGGCCCGCGCACCCGACACAGGTGTAAGCGTTGGGCCGACGCATTCCTGACGCGCGGCACCCCGCCCGCAGTGGGAACTGTCGTCCTGCCTGAGGATTTGAATTCGTCCGAAACGCACGTGCGGAATCCCTGATGGGGCGGCGGGCCGGCGTCCAAGCGCGTGGACCGTGGAATGTGGAATGTGGCCGAGGCGAGGCGTCTGTGAGAGCGCGCCGTGAGTCAGCGCCGACTGCGCATGCGCGGCGCTGCGTGTCACTGGGACACCGACGCCCGGCGCTCCGGCTATTAAGGTCCGCCAAGTGTCGGTGCTACTGTCACTTATGTTTGTCGATGTCGCCGATCTTAGCATACATCAAACATCAATTTCGACCTCTCGATCTTTTCCAGATCCACTGCTTCAGATAAAAACTGCTTCGTTACCAATAACCTTAAAATCTAAGTAATGAAAGTTTTATCTGGTGTAACACGATAGAAAATTAAAAAAATGCTAAAAATTATCCGTACCTTTCCATTTCGAACTTTTATAGTCGCATTTTCAGATGTGATTTCTGTCTCGTAAATTATCCCCACCATTATTACTAACTTGTATTGGAAGCCAGAACCACCTCTCATTCTCAGTGATGTAATAGGCTTTGTGTGGGATGTGGTATCATAGATCGGTGCCACCTTCACTGGCGTCTCACAGTTGGCAATGGAAAAGCACATTTCCTACAGACGCCGATAGCACTCAGGCAGATACCCAGCAGATACAATCATGCGCGCCCGCTGAGCCACTCCTTCAGTGGCTCTCACTACGAGCGCCAGCTGCCACGGCGATATAGGATGGCTGGCGCCAGCTACAGAGCTCAGCCTCAGTCGCAATCTTTGACAGTCTTCAGTCTGACTCAGCCTTCGACCGTTCCCTCGTGCATTAGTAGCCAGAGCCTTACACTGAGTGACATTCTTTTCTGCTTCTTGCAATAGCTGGATTTTATTTCTGTTTTTTCTTTTGTAAAGATGCTCTGCAAAATTAGGAGAAAGCTAAAGTTAAATAAAACTTCTGTTAAAGTATTTATGTCTTCCCTAATTATTTCTGCTCCTGTTCAACTTCCCTATGACGACAGCTGCTGCTCTGTAGCCCACCTCTCCTCACCATTATGCGCGAAGTAGTGTACAAAATGGGATAACTTCCTTAAACTAATACTCCCAAGCTAAATGCGAGAACACAGCTCACATTAATTCCCCCCCCCTTTTTTTCTTTTCTTTTTTTTTTAAAGAAAAAGGCTTTTGAAGTAATGTAATATATTAGTGGAAGCACAAGATCAAATTATATCAATTCTGATAACTAGTTTTACTTAAAAGATAATGTTTTAATTACTGTTAATGAAGTATTAACTTCGATACAGATATTTTGGTAACTCTTATAATGCTCTGATACTTCGCCCTAACAAAATCCAATTTCAATTTCGAAATCCTGTGATCAGACGCAATCGACTGATATAAATCACGATAACATTGGTTTTTAGTTTGACATTTTTCTAAGATTTTGTTTCAGTATGTTTCTAGCCCATCCACCGTCTTTCAGCTCTCTTCAATCGATAAACGTGAGTAGTAGGACAAAGTTCGTACCAGCACATTAAGTTAGTGCAGGTTACCTACATCAGGGGCAGGTATGTACTCAGGGGCAAACCTATTGTTCTTTGATTGACAGGTCATTAACCTATTTTTCTCCTTTGATTAACAGGTCCTTAACCTGTTGTTCTGCTAAAAGGATCCTTCCTTTTGATTCACATGTTCTTAACGTATTGTCCACCCCCCTCCCCCCTTAGGAAACCTCCTCTCTCGCTGCTACAGGTACATTTTCAGGCCTGAGTTATCGAAATAGCTCCTCTCACACTTATTAATTTGATTGACTACTTAATTAAATTGATAAATTAGTCAACAGCTCCCCCTCTGGTAAACTTCCTCCCCTCCTGGAAATTGCCAGGAAATAGACTTAGTTGATCGGTCATTTGGAGGGAATTCGATTGCAGTGTATGGAATATTGTTTAAACAATTTAGACAATGTGTGGAATATTGTTTATTTAAACAGTTTAGGGGATTCAAGGCAGTGTATGGAATATAGTTTATTTACTTATTTAAAGAATTTTACAGGAAACTGATCACCACCCCCACCATCCCATCTCCCCTTCCTCTCCCCTCCCCTTTCTCCTCCCCTCCTCTGCGAAAATTAACGGCTTTGCGGTGGAGAGGTAGAATCTCTTGAGGGGAAATCCAAGGGTATACTGTATATTTACAAAAAAAAGTAAAATAAATAAATAAATAAATAAATAAAAATATAAATAGTTGCAGGAGTTGGATTTCTCTTGCTCATCATTCTCTGCTGTTTGAATAGATGCAGGTCGTAGAAGACGCAATTAAACCGATTTCCTTTCTTGTTTTTTATTCCAATCATGCAAGGAACACCGTCATGAAACACACGTAATTACACAGTTAAAAATCGTTCAATAGCGAATCACGCACTGTCCACCGTCCCCTGTCCACTGGACCACACACAAAGCCACAGCACATGCTCCCAGGAGTCGGGATGCACCGGTGGCCCCCTCAAAGTGACAGCACGGCCGTCTGCTGCCGAACCACGCGCAGGTGTCAGTTTGTGTCTGGCAAGGATGAGGCGGCAGCATCTCTTTCACACATGACACTTGAGAAATACCAGTAAAAATACGTGTTAACCTGGGCACCATTGCTGGCGTGATGACTCAGACCTGCAGGTCATGCACTGAGAGGGATGTTTGCATATCGGATCACCCTCAGCGAGATGTTTGCATAGCGGCTCACCCTCGCAGGCGCAGCAGAAAGGTTGTCAGTGTTATACTGATGTCACATGTCTTCGTAAATTAGAGCCAAGTCTCCCTCTCAGAAATCCTAAAGTGTCACAGAAATAGTTAACGGTCGCTTTTGTAAGAGCTTTTGTGATGTCTAAGCTTGTCTGCACAAAAATTCTTGTCCTAACAGGATAGGTTTACGAAAATAGCCTAGAATAACACCGACTGCATTCTTCCTGGTGGTCCTAACGAGACATCACGTACTCCTTCCTGGAAATCGTGATGTCCTTCATTCAACACACGTCTGAGAAACGTTAAACATTCTCACCAGACATAGGAGACATAGGAGATATAAATATAAAAAAACTGGCATATTTTGCTTATTTTCACTCCATTATGTCATATGGTATCATATTTTGGGGTAACTCTACAAAGAGAGAAAAATTTTTTAGAGTACAGAAGCTTATAGTAAGAGTAATGAGTAATGTAAATCCAAGAACATCATGTCGAAATCTATTCAAAGAATTGGGCATACTAACCACAGCTTCTCAGTGTATTTATTCCTTAATGAAGTTTGTTGTAAATAATACATCTCTTTTTCCAACTAACTGCTTAGTACACAATATCAATACTAGGAATAAGCACAATATACATAAAGATTTAAAATCATTTACTCTTGCCGAGAAAGAAGTCCAGTATTCAGCAACGCATACTTTCAATAAGTTACCAGCAACCATTAAGAGTTTAGTTTCAAACAAGGCACAATTTAAACATAATTTAAAAGAATTTTTGGTGGCGAGCTCCTTCTATTCCATACATGAGTTTCTCAACAAGTGCAGTAGACCATTTTAATGAAAATTTATTATACTTTAATTTTTGACAATACTTGGTTGTAACAGCCAAGTAGCTACCTACTGTGCGAATGATGGATGTATGGAAAGCAGACGTAAGCCTTAAGTCTGTAAATAGTGGAAATTTAATTTTAAATCTTGTACATAATCTGACTGTTTTTAACTGAGGATCACTGAAATGAATAATTTACTTTAATTTTTGACAATACTTGGTTGTAATAGCCAAGAAACTGGCAAATGTCTCAATGATGCATTTAATGGAAGCAGATGTAAGTATTAAACCTGTAAATATTAGAAATTAAATATAATTCATGTACATAATTTTACTGTTTATTGACTGAGGATCATTAAAACTAATGAAACTCAAGTTTTTCTGATTACATTTTTGTAATGTGTTTATCTGTCATGTTCCACACCCAGGAGGATTCCCTGTTTATGGATCTATGGAATGAATAATTAATATAATCTAATCTAACAACTAAAGGCCTTCATCAAGCCTGTGCATGCTCGCGAATACAATGTTAATCAAAAAAGCATTCTAGTTGGTTGGAAAGACAGCACTGTCTAAGCACAGACGGGAGGAAATCAGAACAATTACGCAAATAGAATTCGAAACACTGCCCTACAGAAGAGAAAAATGGCGGGAATTTTTGGTATCCTACAAATAATGACTGGAGATGTCCTAATGCCACAGTGGCGGATGAGTGACAACTTCCGGCCAGAGGTGCATGGTCTGTTTCACTTGTATTTGAACACATCTTTTTTCGGAACTTTTCATAGATACCTTGCCTCCATCTTGTTCGAACCAGTTTGCAGAAGCTCCTATGCCACAGCACAAATGATGTCTTTGAAATGAATGGAGGATTCTGATCGGCTCTTAATGAATTTACCCACCAAATTATTGATGCTGCCGGTGTGGAAGCAGTGTCCGCCTCTTTTATCTGCAGACAAGTCTTTCACTGATAAAACTACAGTGTACAGGTCGCCATATTGCACTGACAGCTAAACCCTGCAAAAGTAATCTACAGATCTTCAAATAAATCACAAGTACCCACCGTGCCGATGAGCAGCACCGACGGATTTTTTTTTCCTTTATTGATTTTCAATTCCCCCTGAAGGGGGCGGGCTGGCAGCAGCTTAGTACGCTGCTATACAGCCTACAGACTTTTGTGAAAAACGGAAGAAGAAAAGAAACAAGAAAAACAGGTGATAAAACGGTGACTTAAAGTACAAAATGGCGGAAAATGCGGAAAGTTAAAACAGAAAGCAAAGGCGTTGGCAATGTTAATAAAATACACACAATTAAAAAAACATGGCGACAGTCTGATTTCTGTTCGCAACACTTCCCAAAAGACACACAACACAGAACACCCACTGTAAAACACTGTGTGAAAATGGCGGCACAAAGATGACACTCCCGAGCCAAGGGCAGATGGACGGGGGGACTTGGAGGAGGGGGAAAAACAAGGACGGAGGAGAGGAAAAAACAAAAAGGGGGGGAACCAATGAGGGAGAGGACTCATAAGGGGGGAGAGGGGCAGGGCAGACACGAGAGGGAATGAGAAAAGGCAGAGGAGGGAAATGCAAAAGGACTCGGGGGCGAAAGGGGGCAAAGAGAGAGGGGGTGGGGAAAAAAGAGGATGGAAGGGGGGAAGGAGCCTGGGAAAAGGACAGAGGAAAGGAGGGGGAGTGAGGATCAGAGTTGATAGGAGGGATAAATGGAGGGGGAGAGGGCATCATCCAGGAGGGAGAGGTGATGGAAGCCACCTTGGGAAAGGAGATGAAGGGTGTAGAGATGGAGGGTAGGGGGACACAACAGTGAAGACGTGGGAGGGGGCAGGGATGGGAGAGGAGAGGAGCAACCAGGGGGTAAGGGGGATCAAGGCGGCGGGAGGTGTAGAGGATGCGGATATGTTCGAGGAATAGGAGCAGATGGGAGAAAGGAATGAGGTCATAGTGGATCTGTGTGGGGGACGGGAGGCCTATACGGAAGGCGAGGTGGAGTGCATGACACTCAGTGATCTGGAGGGACTTATAGAATTTGGAGGGGGGGGGGCAGATATCCAGGCAGGACTGGCATAACAGAGGATGGGACTGATTAAGGATTTGTAGGTGTGGAGGATGGTAGAGGGGTGCAACCCCCATGTCCGGCCAGAGAGGAGTTTGAGTAGTCGGAGGCGGTTGTGGGCCTTGGATGGGATGGAGCAGAGATGAGGGATCCAGGTGAGGTGACACTCAATGGTGAGGCCAAGGTAGGTGAGGGTGGGAGTGAGGCAGACAGGATGGGCGCAGACAGTAAGGGAGAAATCCAGGAGCTGGAAGGAGCGAGTGGTGCGACCTATGATGATTGCCTGGGTCTTGGAAGGATTGATTTTCAGGAGCCACTGGTTACACCATGCAGCAAAAAGGTCAAGGTGATTCTGGAGAAAGCGTTGGGACTGTTGGAGGGTAGGAGCGAGGGCAAGGAATGCGGTGTCATTGGCATATTGCAAGAGGTGTACTGGAGGGGGGGGGGTTGGGGCATATCTGCCGTGTACAGGAGGTAGAGGAGAGGGGAGAGGACAGAGCCCTGGGGCACACCTGCAGAGGGGTATAAAGTGTGGGAATTGGCATTGTGGATGGTAACATAGGAGGGGCGGTGGGAGAGGAAGGAGGCCATCAGACAGTTGTAGTTGATAGGAAGGGCGTAGGTTTGGAGTTTAAACAGAAGACTGGGATGCCAGACACGGTCGTAGTCCTTTTCGAGGTCGAGGGAGACAAAAATGGTGGAGTGATGGGAGTTAAGCTGGAGGGAGAGGAGATGAGTTAGGCAGAGTAATTGGTCATCAGCAGAGAAGGAAGGTCGAAAGCCACATTGGGTGTTGGGGAGGAGGTGGTTTTGGCGGAGGTGGTGATGGATGTGCCGGGAAAGGATGGATTCCAAGAGCTTGCTGGACACCAAGGTGAGACAGATAGGACGATAGGAAGAGGCATCAGATGGAGGCTTGTTGGGTTTGGAGAACATCAGGATATGGGAGGTTTCCCACAGGTTGGGATAGAAGCCAGTGGCAAGGATGACATTGTAGAGGGTGGCAAGAACTGAAAGGAAGGAGGGAGGGCAGTGTTCGAGGTGGTGGTAGGTAGTGCAGTCATGGCCAGGAGGAGTGTTGCGTTTAGTGCGGAGTGTGAGGCTGATGTCCTCTAGTGATAGGAGTGTTGAGTTCAGATGGTGGTGTGTGGCCCAAGTACTGGAAGCTAGGAGCAAGGGGAGGAACAGAAGTATTCGTACAGTCCATGACGTCAGGGAAGAGGGAATAATCAGAGTGGGGATCATCTGGGATGGAAAAAACATCTGTGAGAGGCAAAGTGGTTGGCCTTACTGAGGTTGTAAGGAAAGGGACGGTCATCAAGGAGGAGAGGGTACTGGGGGTTGGGGCGGTTCCCAGTAAGGCAGTGGAAAGCAGACCAGTACTTGGAAGAGTTTATGGGGAGCGTGGTGTTGAGTTGTGTACATGTCTGGCGCCAGGCACGGCGTTTCTCGCAGTTAGCAGGTTGTGGATGTGTCGTTGTAATTGCCGGTGGCAGGTAAGTGTATCCCGGTCATGAGTGCGGAGAAAAGAGCGGTAGAGGCGGCGGGACTCTTGAAGGAGAAGGATTGTCTGTGGAGGCAGGGTGGGGTGGTGAGGGTGGATGTCTTTGGTGGGGATATGGGTGGCGACGGCGTCAGACAAGGTCTGGTGCAGGAAGGTAGCAGTGTGAGAGATGTCATCAGGAGATTGGATGGTAAGGTCGTGGCCGTCAACTTGGGTGTGAATTGAGTCCCGGTAGGCATCCCAGTTGGCATGGGAGTAATCATGGACAAGTTTAGGAGGGATGTCGGGGCGAGGAGCGTTGCAGGGACGGCGACCATTAGAGATAGTGAGAAGAACAGGAGCATGGTCACTGCCAATGAGGTCAAGGACATCTGCAGTGATACGCCCAAGGAGGTTGGGAGAGGGAAGGACCATATCGGGAGTGGTGTTGGATTCGGGTCAGGTGTGCTGAGGCAGGGGAACCAAGTATCCCTGGACGGTGGTGAGAAACTGATGCCACTGCTGGAGGTCGGCAGGATCATGGCTATGGATATTGAGGTCGGCGGCAATCACATAGGTGGAGAAGGTGTGGTCAATGTGGGCCAGGAAATCGTACGGGATGGAGGGGGCGAGGGCGGGCATAAATGGTGGCACAGGTGATGGTAAGGGTGGGGAAGAAGAGGCTGAGGGTGGGATGCTCGGCAGGATTGATAAGGAGAGGTTGGGGCTGGACAGGAAGGTGCTCGAAGTGGCCTATAGCAACTCTGCCATTCCCCAGAGGGTATGAGTTATCGGTGGGGCGAAGGGTGTAAGGAGCTGTGGAGATGGAGATACAGGGTTGAAGGAAGGTTTCATTTAGGACAAAGGCATCCATGCAGTGCTGACGGAGGGTGTGGAGGAAGAGGAGTTTGTGGGTGGGCAGGGAGCGAATATTGTGGTACAGGATACAGTAGGGTTGTTGTACCAAGGGAGGGGAGAGTTAGACGAGGGTGGTGAGGGGGGTGAAGGTGAAGTAGGCCTGGTTGTGGGAGTAAGTGGCATAGGTGGTAAGATGGAAGATGGAAGGGCAGCGAGAGTGATTTGGGAAAGGGTATTGGAGCGCTGGAAGGGGTGGATGTTTTGGAGCACAATGGTGATGAAACGGATGATGTCCTCTGCAGTAGGTGGAGGGCGGAGCGAGTTGTTGGGGTGGATGGGGTCATCAACAGGATGGACAGGGACGGTGAGCTCAGGGGTGACTGGAGGAGGTTTCGCTTTACACTTTGAGGAGTAGGTAGGATGTGGTTCATTACAGGTGTTGCAGGAGGAGGGAGAGGTGAGGGTGGGGCAGTTCTTGAGGAAGTGTGAAGCTTTGCAGTGGGGACAAGTAGAGGGGTTCTTGTAGGCAGAGATAACATGGTCGTTGTATGTGAGGCAGTGTTGGCAGCAGTAGGATTGGACTGGGGAACACGATGGGTCCACCTTGTGACGGCGATTGTAGATGAGGGCTCCCTCGGTGAGGAGGCGGTCAATGGAGGAGGAGGATTTAGTGAATATCCGCATGAGAAAAGTCGGCCCGCCATCATTGAAGATGTGATAGGCCAAGCGGATTTCAATGTCGGGCCGGGAGTTGAGGTCCGCCAGCACCTCAGCCTCTGTGACCAAGGGGCTAAGCTTCGTGTTCACTGCGGTGAAGGTTGGCAGATGTCGAGGAGGTTGAGGCTGACGGGGAGAGGACGGGGTGTGGTAGGGGGTGAGGGTTGCACGTTGGGGATGTGGGAGAGGAGATCGGTGTGGAAGGAAGCATTGGGGGATTTAATGAGGACCGAGTCCTTGCGAGGAATCAGAAGGGAGATGGGGGCATTGGGGTAGTATTTCCAGATGGCGAGGGTGAGGGAGTGGGCATCAAGGAATTTAGGGTCAGGATTGGAGAGGACAAAGGTGTGGGTGGCAGGCATGGCAGGGGTGGGGGTCGGGGTTGCGTCCATGGGGGTGGGTGGGTCACGGGGTTTGGGGGTTTTCTTGGAGGAGATTTCGGGGGAAGGGTTAACATTCGGGCACTTTTAAGGTTTTGTGGTCACGACCGGGTGGAGAGGGGGCTGTGGGATGGGTTGCAGGGGGAGACGGCAGGGGGCAGTACCACCCTGAGCAAGGGATGACGCAGAGGGAGGGGGTGTGGGTGTCACAGAGACTGTGGAACGTCGAGCCGAAATCCGTGCTGGCTTGGAGCCTGTCGGTGGCGGTGCAGGGAGCGGCGGAAAGTCAGTAGCTGTCGATGGGACGACATTGATAGGGGAGGGCGAGTTGGGGGTAGTTACAGCGGAAAATGGCGCAGGGGTGGGGTGGACTTGGAGAGAAGGAAGGACGGAAAGGGGGGTGGAGGATGAGCTCCATGTGATGGTGGTTGGAGCAGCGGAGGGAGAGGTGAAAATGATGGTGGGCTGGACATGGTGGCGGCGCGCGAGAAGGGCGGTGACAAGGCGGCGGCGGCAGCGGCAGGCGGCGGCGGCGGCGAGCACCGGCAGGCGGCGGCGGCGAGGAGGACCAGACGGCGAGCAGTAGTGACGGCGTGCAGACAACACGGCAAGGAAAAAGTGGGGCTCTTCCACGTCGAAGATACACTCTCAGAGTAGCCTGGGCAGTGAGGGAATCCAACCCTCGAATCGCACCGACGGAGGAAAATTCCGCCCTAAACGAGGGCCATGACCACAGATGCAGAAGAGCATGTCAGCCAGAGATAGACCAACTGGCTGTGGACAACCCCACATCCCAGGAGGACCTGAGTGGTACGAGTTCGAATGTTATCAATACTCCCAGCGCAAACACTCGGGCGACCCCGGGGTTCCTGAGCTGGGGACTGGTAAGCGCCGCCAGTCCCCTGTCACCGTAACCTCTAAGCATACTTCAACGACCACCGTGCGGCGCGGCGGTGGAATGTTGTGTGTCTCAGGGAATGGGGATCTTGGCTTGACCGCCCGGATCGCGAGGATGGAATAAACCTCTATAAAAAACCCCTCAATCTCAAGGTGTGCTGCGCGCTGATGAGATGCATGGCTGTTGAGGTGGAACAGTCGGTAGCGGGCAACCTCTGGGGAACCTGCCGCACCTCAGTTGTATAAGGCTTACCTAGGCACGCGGGGCTCTGTCTAGGTGGACTTCTAGTTCCCTAGCTGCTCGTGGGACCGAGATGGATCCTTCGAAATTCTCTTTTCCTCCTCCCAGCGGAAAGGGTGGGCCGCTGGAAGGTTCTAACACCCAGTCTCTTAAGAGGGCCCGTGCAGTCAGTCCCCCTGACTCTGGCGCTTCTTTAAAAAGTCCAGTCTTAGGTAACAGAATGCATTCTGGTAATCCGAATGTGTTTCTCATTGTGAAACGGAAGGAGGGTAGTTTCGAGAAGGTTTCGCCCTTCTATATACAAAAGGGATTGGAGGGAATCTGTGGCTCCTTAAAATCGGTGAAGCGCTTACGTAATGGGACCTTGCTAGTGGAAACTTCCACTTCCCAGCAAGCAACTAACCTCCAATCTGCTAAATGCCTTGGAGAGTATGCCATAGACACCGAACTGCACAGCACCTTGAACTATAGCAAAGGTGTTGTGACATGCCGGGATCTAGCTGATATTCCCAAGGAAGAACTGCAACGTGAGTGGGCTCCGGAAGGTATCGTTGATGTCCAACACATCATGAAGAGGGTTGATGGCACTCTTGTCAAATCCGACTCCTTTATTCTGACCTTCAGTAGCACAACACTTCCTGAACATGTTAAAGCTGGCTTCCTTCGCCTTAGTGTGAGGCCTTATTTCCCGGCCCCAATGCGCTGTTTCAAATGCCAGCGTTTTGGGCATACCACCTTAGGCTGTAAAGGCGAAGCGACTTGTGGAAACTGTGGTCAGGCTGCTCATGAAGGAGTTGGTTGCTCGTCTCCGGCTAAATGTATTAATTGCTCTGGGAACCACCCTGTTTGGAGTAGGGACTGCCGCATATTTTTAGAGGAACGCAAGGTCCAGGAAATCAAAACAACCAAGCGTATCCCCTATGGTGAGGCCAAGAAGATTTATAAGTCGATGCAACCTCCCACATTTGCTACATCTTTTGCATCCCTGGTACAGAAGCCTACTCCAAAGGTCGATGCCTCAACGCAGACTGAGGTGGTGAGTGTTGGCACTAACACCTGTAGCTGCCAGTGCACTTGCAACGCAGCCAGTGTTCCAGAGCCAGTAGCCCCTACTCGAACGGCAGACAAAGGTACAGTGGCGGACTTGGTCCAGCCCCTCGCGCCTCCAACAGCTGAGGTTGTCCCCAAGCCCAGTGCGCCACTTACCACTCCCACATCCGCTCCCCCAAAGTCCACCAAGCCACAGAAAGCTACTGTGCAGCAGCAACAGCGGGTCAAATCCCGTGGTAAACCATCTGACCATGCGGATGTTGTTTTACGCGAGGCTTCATCTGACTCTTCCCCAGAGTTGATGGAGTACGATGTATGTGTGGGGCAATCATCTCGTCCCACGCCTGCCCCTCCACCTGCTGCGGTCTCCCCGCCCCGTCGGAGAGACAGGATGAAGGTGCTACCCCCAACATAGATGGCTCCCATACTCCAGTGGAACTTGCAAGGGTTCAGGACGCATGTGGAGGAACTTCGTCTACTTTCTCAGGGTCGACCATTGTGTCTCTGTCTCCAGGAGACGTATTTCCATCCATCATACTCCCCTGAGATACGAGGCTATACACTCCACAAAAAGGACGACCTGCGTGGAGAGAGAGCTAGAGGAGGCGTAGGTATTTTCGTCAGGACGGACTACCATTCCTCGCCTCTCTCACTTACGACGACTCTACAGGCCGTCGCTGTGTCCGTGCACGTGCGTCATCCATTGACTGTATGTTCACTTTACTTGCCCCCACATGATGCTCTTGATGAAGCGGCCCTCACCGACCTTCTTACACAGCTCCCCCAGCCATTCATTATTTGTGGTGATTTTAATGCCCACAATGTGCTTTGGGGCTCTGCAATTACCTGCCCCAGGGGTAGAGCAATTGAGAGGCTTCTCCTGTCATCCTGTGCCTACTTGCTCAATGGAGGACAGAGTACTCATTTCTGCACGGCGACTGGGTCGTTCTCTGCCATTGATCTCTCGCTTTGCTCTCCAGCTCTTGCCGCTAGTGCTCACTGGGAAGTGGTCGCTGACTTGCACGGCAGTGATCATTTCCCAATCTGGATTCACCTGCCAGATGGCGTGGGCCCCGACAGGAGACCACCACGATGGGTGCTCAGTGGAGCTGACTGGACACTTTATAGCCAGTTGGCCCAATTCGAACACTGTGCGAATGTTGAGGTGTGGGTGGATCATATTACCAAAACGGTCCTCCATGCCGCTGCGGCATCCATTCCACAGTCCACAGGTCACCGGCAAGGGCCACCTGTGCCTTGGTGGAGTGACGAATGCCGCTCTGCAATCAGGACCAGGCGTGCGGCTCTGCGGCGGTTCAAGTGTCGGCCGACTGCTGAGAATCTTGCTGCCTTTCGGGTGGCGAGGGCGAGATGTCGCCGCATTATTCGTGAGAGCAAGAAGAGGTCGTGGCAAAAGTTCCTGAACACCGTTAATCGTTCCACCAAGAGTTCCATTGTGTGGGAGACCATTAGGAGAATTTCTGGCAGAGGAGGGAGGTGCCCCATAGCTGCTGTACTGAATAACGGCACTCTCCACACAGATCCGCGGGACATTGCCCAGACTATGGCAGCCTATTTTGCGACAGTTACTGCCACAACCAGTCAGGATCCCGGTTTCCAGCGCCATAGAGCGGTTGCTGAGAGGTGTAGTCTGAACTTCCAGCCCACCTCTCATGAAGTTTACAACTGCCCTTTTTCTATGTGGGAGCTGGATTCTGCATTGTCTGGAGCTCGTGACACTTCCCCTGGTCACGACAGGATCCATTACAGTATGCTATGGCACCTCACAATGCGCAACAAAGAAATCCTCCTCGCACTTTTTAATGCCATTTGGGCGTCGGGTCACTTTCCTGACGCGTGGCGTGAGGCAGTTTTAATCCCTTTTTTAAAACCTGGGAAAGACCGCTCGAGCCCAAGTAGCTACCGTAGTATTGCCCTCACTAGTTGCATAGGGAAGACCTTGGAGCGGATGGTCAACCGCCGCCTTGTCTGGATGTTAGAATCCAGGCAACTACTTAGTCGCTTTCAGTGTGGGTTCAGGAGGTTTCGTTCCACCTTCGATAACCTTGCCCTCCTGGAGGCGGCTATCCAACAAGCTTTCCTACGCCGTCATCACCTTATAGGTGTATTTTTCGACATCGAGAAGGCCTACGATACCACTTGGCGGCGTCTCATCCTGGAGCAGCTTCACGAATGGGGTTTTCGTGGTTGTCTTCCTCTTTTTATTCAGTCTTTCCTCTCGCCACGATATTTTAGATACCGAGTTGGTGACGTCCTGTCTGATCGCTTTGAGCAGGAGAACGGTGTCCCTCAGGGTAGCGTTTTAAGTGTGACTCTGTTTGCCATCGCTATTAATAGCATTACGTCCATGGTGAAAAGTCCTGTCCAGTGTTCTTTGTTTGTGGATGATTTCTCTTTGTTCTGCTCTTCTTCAAGCCTTGCAACGACAACTCGTCAGTTGCAACTTACGATTAGGCGTTTGGATGACTGGGCGCTGAAGAGTGGATTTAAGTTTTCCACCGAGAAGTCTGTATGTGTTCTTTTTAACCGTTCTCGTTCGATTTTACCCTTTCCTGAGTTGCGCTTGAGGGACACTATTCTTTCTTTTAAAGACACGGTGAGATTTCTGGGTCTCATTTTTGACTCGAGGCTCACGTGGTTACCTCATCTTAAAGACCTGAAACGACGGTCGCTTCAGGCTTTAAGCATTTTAAAATGTCTTAGCCACAGTACATGGGGAGCTGACAGGACTTGTCTGCTCCAGTTTTACAGGGCGTTTGTGCGATCTCGGCTCGATTATGGGTGCACGGTGTATGGGTCTGCGAGGCCTTCGTACTTAAAGATTTTGGACGTTGTCCACCATGAAGGGCTGCGGTTGGCCACTGGGGCGTTCCGAACTAGCCCCATACCAAGCCTCTGTGCAGAGGCTGGTGAACCGCCACTTCATATGCGACGACGGCTACTTACGGTACGCCAGGCGTATAAAACTTTGTCCACACCGTACACACCTGCATACCATACCGTTGCTAAGCCTCCTCTGGCACGGTTATTTCATAACCGGCAACGTGCGACGCAGCCCTATGGGATTCGCGCACAGGATTGCCTTGCTGCGATGTCTGTGGCTGGTCTTCGTGTTTTACGTCGCGGTTGGAGCAGATCTCCACCTTGGCTCCTCCGGCGTCCCAAATTTATTTTAGATTTGACTCGTTTTAAGAAAGATGGCACACCAGATTTTACGTTCCAATCTCTGTTTTTTAACATTTTAGACGTGCATCACGGTTTCACTGTCGTTTATACTGATGGCTCGAAACAGGAGACTTCCCTAGGCTGTTCTGTGGTGTTCCCTGATCGTGTCACCCGGATTCGCCTCCCTGCTGAATATGCCGTTTTCGCAGCGGAGCTCCACGCGATCCTGAAGGCACTGGAGCAGATGCATCGTGTTCGGGGCGATCGATTTCTTCTCTGCTCCGATTCTCTTAGTGCCTTACAATCGCTGCAGAGCCTATACCCGACTGAGGAGATGGTCCAGTTGATACATGACCAACTGTACTTGCTCCAACAGCGGGGTAAAGAGGTATCCTTCTGCTGGGTGCCTGGTCATGTCGGCATATGGGGCAATGAACAGGCTGATCGGGCTGCAAAGGAGGCCTGCAGAGAGCAGGATGTGGTCCAGTGTCCTATCCCCTTGCAGTCAGTCATCGCTGCACTCCATAGGAAGTGCATGGAGTTGTGGGAGGCCGAATGGCTGGCGGTGTCGGCCAATAAACTGCGGTCGGTAAAGTCCACCACTCGGCCGTGGCGTTCCTCCTGTCGGTTGCTCAGGCGGGAAGAGGTGGCCCTCACACGTCTGCGGATTGGGCACTGTCCTGTGACGCATAGCTATTTATTACGGCGGGAGGATCCTCCGTTTTGTGCCACTTGTGGTGTGCACATCTCTGTCCGGCACATTTTAATCGACTGTATTTTATACCGTGATGCAAGGGCAGAAGCACAGGTTGTTGGGGATCTCCCTTGTATTTTAGCTGACGATGAGACGTGTGTGGCAAGGGTTTTTAAGTTTTGTGATGTGTCTGGACTCTGGCCTAAACTTTTAGGCTGGAGGTTTTAGTGTGTTGCAGAGTGGCTGACTCCTCCCTTTTTTCCTTGTGGTCAGCCAGCCACTTCCGTCTGCTCCAATGTTTTAGCTCTCTCTACCATTTTCTTCCTGTATTGTCCACGTTTTACTGCTGACGCCCTGCATCATCCCACACTTCAGTGTGGGTGAGCCCATTTTTTCGCTGATTGTTCCCCGTGTTCTCTGTTCCGTTTTATGTCCCTGTTCTGAGGTTTTCTTTTTTCTTGACACCCGTCTCACTATGATGCTGCACGGGCGCTGAAGACCTTGCTGTCGTGCGCCCACAAACACCTCTACTACTACTACTACTACTACTACTACCAAACACTCGACATATTGAATATTGTCAAATTTCCGCAGAGTATACACCGACACACGTGCTCCTGATGGTGACTCAATGCAAACGGTGTTAGTTCACTATTCGCCCGTCCACGGGGAGGCGCGAGCCAAATCGTCATAAGCCAGAAGCTTTCTCGGATTGTCTGAACGTTTGGTCCCTTCTCCCCTCTTTTAAACCAACCAACCAACCATTGTGTGAACCAGTATGCGAAGGATGGGTAAGCCCCAGCTCGGAACAAAGGCGTCCACTGAGATGCTATTTCTGGCCCTAACCTGCTTGCTTGCTGCTGTGCTTTCTACAGCCATCTCCAGACTCACAAGAATATTGGGAACCAGGCACATATTTATCAGTGTAGCCCCAATTAAATATTAGGATTGCTTCCATAGCCTGACACTGAGCAGTGTACTGGAAATGTTTCCTCATTACAGTCATGGTTCTGGAACGAATCTCAGTATCTACACTACACTTTACTTTTCACGTCTAAAAAAACTTTGCTTCCCCTTAAGGCTGTCGAGGTGCTGAATCTACACCTCCCTCATGACAGGACATGCAGCAGCGATCACCAGACACACGTATGTATATCGCGAAGACTGTTGTACAAAGGCTGGGTCGGTGCCCCTCAGCCACTACTGATGGCTCCGACCTATTTGCTTCCTTGCTAGCTTTCTGCACCCATCACCAGACACTGGGATTACAAGAAAACATCTATTATCACATGGTTTGTAAGAATATTGTACTGTTTATGCTATACTTCTTGATATCAAGCACATAGCAATATCGCTTTCATAGCAGTTCGCTTGCACAGCGTAATTCCGAAGATACAGAGTGGAAATCATTTCTTAGAAACGCGAAACTTCAGTGAGGTGCAGGGTGCTGCAAACTACTGAGTAACTAGAAACTTATCCCGTCTACAAAGACCTTTACTTGAAAACTCGAAAAAAAAAAGAGGAGACTGATATTTCCTCTCGCGAATACTGATGTCAGTGATGTAAAAAATTCCAATTCATCCCTATAATTTACAAAGTCAGGTAAGGTGTTTCTAATATCCAAAGAACCAACAAACGTGTCTTCACCCTGTCTTTCACCTGCTAGACGCATACATACAGTCGATGTTCTCTCTACTAAATAAAGGTGGTAACTGTGCAGAAGCAGTCAACTGGGCAATTTACATGGGGAGTAATAATGGACCGGCACAAACACGCGCCCATATTGAATCTCCTCAAATTTTCATGCCATCACGAAAGCAGTCCAACACATACTAAATATTAGTTTGCTATTCGTTCGTCTAGAGGACGACACCATTAAGTCAGCTACATTCCTGCAATCCCATACAGAATCATCCTATTAAACCGGCTACATATATGTTTTATCACTGTACTTACAGCCGGCCGAAGTGGCCGTGCGGTTCTAGGCGCTGCAATCTGGAACCGTGAGACCGCTACGGTCGCAGGTTCGAATCCAGCCTCGGGCATGGATGTGTGTGATGTCCTTAGGTTAGTTAGATTTAACTAGTTCTAAGTTCTAGGGGACTACTGACCTCAGAAGTTGAGATCCATAGTGCTCAGAGCCATTTGAATTTTTTGAACTGTACTTACAATTAAATATTATGACCGTGGTCCCAATTGGACGACATTCGACAATGAGCGAAGTATCGGAAATACAACCTGCTGACGACGGTGGCCCTGGAAATAGAAATATCTGTACTATTCTCACGACTTGACATACTTTTCTCTTTGCTATCACAGTATTCCACGTCAAATTAATAACTTCCTTCCTACTACTAAGTATAAAAATCCGCCAATAACTGATTGCTGGCGATACGAAATAATACTGACCAAAAATCAGCGATGGGGGGAACATGTCTCATAAACCGCCAGATGTTAAAAAATACGATGGCAACAACTACTGGATGTTACTGTCACGAGCGGTCTTGGTTCTAGAGGTGCACGCAGATATTCACGTTTAAAGCTGTACCCGCTTTTTAAACCGACTTATGATATTACCTCTGAATGAAGTAGTTTTTCCAGACAGAATACTGCGACACTGAATATAGTCGGTGATCGCCGAAGTGTATATTATCAGACCAACAGTGCTGTTACACGTCGCCCACGGTGCAACCTCATAATAAAATTACCGAATTTAGAAAGTGATTCAGCTAAGGAAGATGGTGGGAAACCAGTATTTGCAACTCCCTCATGCCACGCTTCTTCCTTCCTCATCAAAACTGCGTCCTGAACACAAAGCTTGGTGGACTGGTGGTCGACTGCTTACGTGGCCCCAGGGGGAAGGGTGCTGCTTTCTACCACTGCAAAGCTCTTAAGACCTCGGGGAAGTTGGACCACAAGGGGGCTGTCCTCCCATTCAATGGGCCACCCGATGGTGCCAAAGCTCGCCGAAACTACTAATTCACCAGCCTCATTGTGGGAATGTGAGCCATTGCATATAAAGCAGTTACTTAAAGAAGCCATTACATCAGGTTAAAACGAGCTTCTTGGTTTAAAGTACATAATTATCGTCAGTTACAGCACATAAATGAATTAGACAAAAAATATGAGCTCAAATACAGCAAAAAAAAAAAAAAGTATACGCATTGTACCTGCCTCTTATACATATACATTCCATTGTATTACACTTTTTTCTATTAGCCAATAAGTCTACAGGTTGAAAGATCGATGCACTGTTTAGCACACAATCTCGTCAAAGTCATATCATAAACTGATGACTGTATCGGCCGATGCGATATTACTTACAAGTTAGGATACTCCCTAGCAACTTTATCAGAGATGCATAACTATATATATCTATATATATATATATCTATATATATATATATATATATATATATATATATATATATATATTGAAAGGGTACAGTACCACCCGACATTGAAAATAGGTACAACATACTTCATTATTCTTGTCAGAGCAACATATTTTTTCTAATAATAACTCAATTTCAATTAATACAGCAAAGCCGGATACCAGTGTGGGAAAGAATGACAATTTATTTATTTAATTGATCACATGTGCACTCCCACAAAATAAATACCTACATCCAGTTTGGTGAGATCTGTGAAATGAATGAATGTATGGTGGTCTGCTAACTGCAGATAGTGAATGTGAATATATGATCACCTTTGATACGACCTTTTGGTCACCTTTGGTGGAACCAAAGAGATGAAATTTACCGGAGCTATGAGCGCCTGAAATGTGGCTGACCAATGGGTAGCATGGTCTTCCCCCACCTCGGCGGAGGTGCGAGATGACCTGAAGAACGGCCATGTTTCAGCACTCTGCCGTTGGATCTAGTGTTGGTAAGACCTGTCTTAGGTGTGCTCCGTAAAGACAAAAGATTGGAGACATGGTACGCATGTGAAATACTTAAGAGTAGTTTGGAATAATAATTTCTCTATTTCAGGAACTTTTGTGGGGAGAATTAAATGTCAGGCAGGTAATATTAAGGGGATCGTAGTAATCTTCGGAAGTGACCAACGGTCACAATGAAACCACGTGTAGCAATAAGTTGAAATACTTCCGCGTGCTTAAGTTAAGCTGAATTACTAGTGTGTGTACTATGAGTTGGAAATATTTAAGAAATGGCGTGTGCAGGACTTGAAATTAGAGACGAGTACTTCCACATGGTGAGTACTGTGTGAGTCTCAATCTGTGTATGAGACAAAGGATAAAGAGAAGTACTCGTCCATGGTATCAGTTGAGGACTCACGTGTGTGATGAATATGTTCTTAATATTACTTTGTGTGATACGTTTCCGTGTGACGCTTGATTCATACTCTGAGGGAGATGCAAGGTGAGTCAACCGTCCATCCAGCAACGCCACTTGACTTGCATTGCACAGGAAGATGTGCATATATCCACCAGAGTTCATAGTAGGAAAGAAAAATTACGAAGTGGGGCAGTGTCATGTGAAACTGGGATAAATACTAATTGAAGTGGTAAAGCTGAAAGTGATGTGATTATAACGTTGTGACTATTCTTTGTGTTGTATGTTGCCAGTGTGATGTATTTCATGAAATTTAAGTATGTGTGGTTGGCATGGGAGAGTAACAAGATAGTTTCAGAGGCAGTGGGTTATGCATGTTCCTTTTTGTACCGCTCGGTCTGGGGGAAATTTTTGTAATGATGGGTGTGAGAGTCGAAGTGTGAGATATAGCAAAAGATCCACCATCCTATCCAGAAAGTGCACTGTAGCGTTAAATAATTACGAGACCATAAGATAGAGAATCACCAATGTAAAGCCATGCCCACTGGATGGAATTTCTCATGTGTTATTGTTGTAGGTTATAGAATTTGTGTGTTTAGGTTACAGAATTTATCGGAATAAATAAGAAAGTGAAAAGAAAAAGATTGGTGGCCTTTTCGTTCGAATAGTATGTTGTCACGATACCCAGAATTTATAATGTGTGCGCCATTCATATTCAGTGCGATGGCCACGTGTTGATCAAAGCCGTTAAATAAGAAAGAAAATGTGGTATTGCCAGTGCATAGTGAACAGTCAGAGTTGTGTAAATTACTAATAGTCACATGTGCGTTTCCGTACCCGTTGCGTAATATTCAAACAGGAGAATAACTTGTAACTTAATTGTGAGTACTAGAGTTCATGTTACTCGATAAATAAGAATGAGTCCACTCGCTTGGCAGACCACTCATCTTGCAGGCCTGATTGATTGATGCCACAGCATGAGCAAGGCATGTGGGTGCCTCTCAATATATATATATATATGCCCTTGGTTGTGGACGGTGTGAACGAGGGTTGCCCAGAAAGATATCCGCCACATTTTTTTCTTCAACAATTTACCGAACTTAATGACGCACATGAAAGAATGGTGTTTTACCTACACACCCTCTTTTTACACGTAATCTCCATCCCATTCTATGACCTTACTCCAGCTCGAAACACGGGCGTATATGCGATGTCGGTACTAATCCTTGTGTGAATCACCTCCTGATCGTCCTCAAAATGTCTTCCACGAATGCGTCTGTTCTCGCGAATGACATAAGCTTGCTGCAACATGTCGGATGGACAGCCGTGGATGGTCTCCCCGACCGCCACAAATCGTAGAGCTCCGCCGAACAGCCTTCCGAAGACCTCACCCTCAGTACCCAGTGACTAACTGTACACTGTCGGCAGCAGATGCTCCATAGACTTTGTGAATATTCCCAGCAGTTTTCTCCCTGCAGTGAAAAATTCAATAAAGGCACGTTGCTTGTAAAGTACATCACTTACAGACGCCAATTTGAAACTGTCCTCCAGGTACACTATCTGTCGGATGTGACGGAAACTTGGCGAGCTCACTCAGGAGACTTCAAGTAAAACATACGTAATGTTTCGACTGCATTACGTTAGAATAGTGTGGCGAAAAGTGGTACTAGTGAGCCTTAGGATCAAACGACTGTTATGAATGTCTTTGCTAACAGCACTACAGCGTCTGCAGTGCCCCTCATGAGTTCGCAACTGTACCATTGGACACTTGACGACTGGTGGGATTAGTCCCAATGGCTGTAGAGCTGATGGTAGAGTACTAGTACGACCCAGACTACTTGGAGGCCATTTTTAGCCATTCACGAAATTGATGATCCCAAACAACGGTGTCATATCATCGAACCACAATTGTTTACATTGGTTTGAAGAACATTCTGGAGAATGCGAACGAATGACTTGGCCACCCAGATTGCCCGACATGGATCACATCGAACACATACGGGACAAAATTATGTCAGCTGGTGCACAAAATCCTGCGCGGACAACACTTTCGCAGTTATGTACGGCTATAGAGGCAGCATGGCTGCATGGGACTTCCAACGACTTGTCCGTGTCAAATCAAACTGCTACACTACGCCGGGCAGAAGGAGGTCCAACACGATATTAGGAGGTACCCCATCACTATTGTCGCCTCAGTGTCTACTCGCACGAAGTAGTCGTTTGTGCCGTCTTTAAAACAGTCCAGTTGAAATGTATACCGAGTATACGCTTTTATACAGCGTGTTACAAAAAGGTACGGCCAAACTTTCAGGAAACATTCCTCACACACAAATAAAGAAAAGATGTTATGTGGACATGTGTCTGGAAACGCTTACTTTCCATGTTAGAGCTCATTTTATCACTTCTCTTCAAATCACATTAATCATGGAATGGAAACACACAGCAACAGAACGTACCAGCGTGACTTCAAACACTTTGCTACAGGAAATGTTCAAAATGTCCTCCGTTAGCGAGGATACATGCATCCACCCTCCGTCACATGGAATCCCTTATGCGCTGATGCAGGCCTGGAGAATGGCGTATTGTATCGCAGCCGTCCCCAATACGAGCACGAAGAGTCTCTAAATTTGGTACCGGGGTTGCGTTGACAAGAGCTTTCAAATGCCCCCATAAATGAAAGTCAAGAAGGCTGAGGTCAGGAGAGCGTGGAGGCCATGGAATTGGTCCGCCTCTACCAATCCATCGGTCACCGAGTCTGTTGTTGAGAAGCGTACGGACACTTCGACTGGAATGTGCAGCAGCTCCATCGTGCATGAACCACATGTTGTGTCGTACTTGTAAAGGCACATGTTCTAGCAGCACAGGTAGAGTACCTCGTATGAAATCATGGCGGTGAATCGAGGAAGTACAGTACATACTGACGAAACTAAAATGAGCTCTAACATGGAAATTAAGCGTTTCCGGACACATGTCCACACAACATCTTTTCTTTATTTGTGTGTGAGGAATGTTTCCTGAAAGTTTGGCCGTACCTTTTTGTAACACCCTGTATACTGTTTGGCACCAGATGATTGCAAAAGTCTATCTACAAATTCATTTTAACACATTCGTTTTAATACCTGATGGTTCAAGTGGCTCCCTGGGTTGCACTAGTTTTGTTAGTTTTACTCGTAGTCCACGATCGAGGATGTAAGCACTGTAAGTCATGCATCTCTGATCAAGTTTCTATTAATGATGATAACTTATATGTAACATCCCTGCACTTGTATTAAACCAGATATCAGCTAATGCAGTCGTCAGTTCACGATGCACTTACACCAGACAGTATGCTGAATATCGAAATGGATTCTCAGTTTTCGCACGTATTGACAAACTGAAACATGTATAATGGAATTTTTATGTCTACTACTTTCATTATTGTTATTATTATCATTATTAGTGCTAGCAGCAGCAGTAGCAGAATTTCTATCAGCATTAACTTTTTAAAATCATTATTTCTTAGGTAACTATGATGCAAAAAAAGATACTGTATGTGTGAAATCCTTGTCCGGTGTAAATGTGTGCCTGATGACCTTAACAAGATCAAGTTAAATAAATATGTTTTAAGCTCTTTGTGCCTCTTGTATTTTTAACCGTTTTATTTTGATACTGCAACATAGTAATTATGTACTAGACGGCAAGGAACTTGCTTTAACCTTATGCATTTGCCATATTCAATGGTTCATCACAATTATTTTGTACATTTTTATTAATATCTGTGAGACTTGAAGGTCGTTGCTTGACAAAAGCTGGTTGACCATATACAAATAAACATTGCAGCAGCTTTTGTGGTTTTGCGGTGACAGTCTTTAGTAACACTGGAGGTATGTTGCTCTGTTTAAAGGAATGTGCAGTGGTAGTAAATCACAAAAAAACAAGTATTTCAGTAGTGAAAGCTTATTTAAAAACTAACATATCACTAGTATACAAATGGTCAACAACAAGGCGGCGCTCTCAGATTATGTTTGTTTTAGGAGGTTTTTGAACACAACGTATTGTTTTCTGAAGTCAAGTGGTGTCTGATTGGCTCCGGTGAGGACTGTTTCGATTGCTTTATACTGACGCCTGTCAAGAGCAGCCTACAGTAAAGTCAGTGGATGAACCAAAGTAGAAGTATTTCTTATATTTTTGTTTGTTGTGTGCGCCATATGTTTAGGTATATATTCTGTTTAATTAGTAACTGTGTTCAGATTGTGAAGATGGAGCATATCACTCAGGCCAATTCAATTTTGAGAAAGTTACTGCCGTTGACAAAGGCGGTGGGCAATGTATCGATAAATGTAAGGAAGTAGCTAAGGCAGAAAGCGAAATATTGCTCGAACAAAACAGGAGAATAAAAGTTTAAGACGAACCGCTGTTTAAGAATAGAAAAAAATGTTCGAAGTGCTTCAGCATATACTGTAGTGCGGTTAGTAAAGAACCAGCGATAACCAAATGAACTACTTGGTAAAACATGATAGCTAGTCTCTGACCCTCCATGCTGAGGTAGAACTACTATCTAACTAACATGGGAGGATGTAAAACGAAAAATTTGAGAAACAGGGTAAGTAATAATCTGCAAAGATAAGCAGGTGAATCACCAAAACAGGACACAAAGATTGCAAATTTATTACATATGGGTGTTATTGAGAGGGAAATTGACAAAATGAAAACTTTGATCATATCTGCTGCTCGGGGAATCCGCATGGGGCACTAGAATGAGTTCTTCCTCGAGGGATATAGTAAAGACAAAACAATAAGTGGAAGAGGAAGTTGACACCAAGTTGAATGATCTGTGACCATAGAAACTGAGCGCATGAATACAATCAGGTGAAAAGTTGAAGGACTGCGTAGTGCTTTCAGCGGAAGTCTCTATGCTATCTATATGGCAATTCCTTAAAAACAAGCACATGAAAAATGACAAGTTACTGAATGAATTGGCGCTAAAGGATAAAGAATCTATATGGCAATTCCTTAAAAACAAGTACAAGAAAAATGACAAGTTACTAAATGAATTGGTGCTAAAGGAAAAAGTAATGGAAAGGATAATGAACATGAAACTGGTTTCATGGCGGGTTTGCGAACTAAAGATGGAGATGCTGTAAGTTTTTGCTAAAGTTGGTAGCAGACTAGAAGCAATTCACAGTTGTCTGATGGCCGATGTTTGTGATGCGAACTGTGTCAGGTGTCGGGTGATCACTATGAGGGACACGGAGGTGCCACGTACTTGTACTGGATAATATTATTCGTTACAGGCATTTCCAGACATATATGCTTCGGAAGCAAATATCCCTCTGGAAAATGTTATAAGATCATTCAGTTTTTTGTTACTCCGATGTTTGATAGACGAGCAGAAAATACAATCTGTTGGGAGTGGCATGTAGGATGACGCAACCTTGTGGACTTTTAAAGCATCAGAACATACCAAAATACTCTGTCAGAAGCACCCAGAAACATGGTTCGATGTCAATATATTTTCGTACATGTACACGCCTCTGGTTTGTGTGTAAATGATGAAAGCTCTGTTCACTAGATAGGTAGAACGGCCACCAGACTACGTTAGTGTTGTTAAAGTTTGAAGTTGGATATATGGGGTATATAATGGGAGTGAACATTGTCAGATGTTCAGTGATGACTGTGAAGGACACAGAGATGCCATGTGCTTGTGTGAGTAAGAATTATCAGCAACTGAGAGAGCTTGAAAAAAGCTGCATTGTGTGTCTCCACCTGGCTGGTTGGTTGAATCTTGCAATATCCAAATTGATGGCTAATTCAGATGGGGCAATGGCCCGATGGTAGGATATATGGAAAGGCGAATCAAGGTGTACTTGTCTGCAAGGTTCCTGTTAACCAAATCTGACGACCACTAGAGAGGACCACCTTATTACACACCAAAGACATTGTACCACCTCCATATTTCAATCGTCCACCCAACAAAAGTAATGAAGCCTGTGCAATGTCCTACGAGTATGTAACATGCCACAACAGATGTAACATACAAATAAATCCACCCATCCATATGTGGAACCACTTATAAACACTAACACGACCTGTACGAAATAAGAGTAGGAAATTTATATTCCAGGCGGGAGCCCATACAGTACAAATACATATTTGATGTAAAACCACTGAGTAGACACATAACTGAGTACTTGAATATCAACTTATTTCCTCAATATGTCCACATGCAGGCTGAAGTGTAAAATATTATGAAACATACATATCATTCCGACCTGGCTTTCGTTTCTTCTCAGCTGGTTGTGCAGAACCTAGTAAGGCACCGGTAATTCGGTAATCAATTCTACTGTACGATTAGGTACATAGTAAACAAGCTGGTAACAGTGGTTGAGTTGTGGTTTGTGCATGAAGGTATTTTAGGTTATTCGTAACCTGGTTTGCTCGTAGTTGGCCGTGGGCCGAGTTGTGATTTCACCGAGCTGGCGACCCATTAGTCGAGCCAGAGGTGGTGGAGGCAGGTAGCAGAGCCCTGTACCTTCTCATGTTAGTTAGCTATTTTGTTAATAAATATTAGTTATTACAGTACTGGCCATTAAAATTGCTACACCACGAAGATGACGTGCTACAGACGCGAAATTTAACCGACAGGAAGAAGATGCTGTGATATACAAATGATTAGCTTTGCAGAGCATTCAAACAAGGTTGGCGTCGGTGGCGACACCTACAACGTGCTGACATGAGGAAAGTTTCCAAACGATATCTCATACACAAACAGCAGTTGAACGGCGTTGCCTGGTGAAACGCTGTTGTGATGCCCCGTGTAAGGAGGAGAAATGCGTACCATCACGTTTCCGACTTTGATAAGGGTTGGGACTATAGCCTATCGTGATTGCGGTTTATCGTATCGCGACATTGCTGCTCGCGTTGGTCGAGATCCAATGACTGTTAGCACAATATGGATTCGGTGTGTTCAGGAGGGTAATACGGAACGCCGTGCTGGATCCCAACGGCCTCGTATCACTAGCAGTCGAGATGACAGGCATCTTATCCGCATGGCTGTAACGGATCGTGGAGCCACGAAGAATAACCAGTACTCCATCAGCGACTGAGTAGCGCTGCATGCTTGGCAGTAGCAGTTAGGGCGGGCCAAAGCGGTGCTGTCGCTTCTAGAGTACTGATTGTTCTTCATGTTTTGTTGTCCATGTTAATACATATCGTTACTCCGAATATTAAACTAGAATAATTTGGGATCACTCTATCGAACTGACACATAAAACTGCTCTTTAAAAATTATATTGTTTGTAACGGGAAACAATCCGAGGCTTCCTATCGATAAGGGGCGCCGCGTGAAAGACCTGACAAGCACTTTTTGTTTGGACTGACTCCAGCTACACAAACAAAATTGCAAATATTTATGGAAAAATCAGAGAAAATGAGCCTGACGACTCTCAGGAAAGATACACTGTATTTACAGCGTAATGGTACTCTTGACAGAATCTAAACCACCAAATTCAGGGCCCCCTACAAGTCACTCTCTGCAAAGAAAAGAAATCCATTACATCCAGGCTACAGGCCACCTCTGCCTCACGGTGCTCACAGAATCTCTGGCAGATAAGGGGTGTAGCGGCGCTGACAGACAACACTTGCGGTCAGTCGTCTGTTCGGTATCGGACTCGTATGATTGATCCTCCGAAATACTGTCTCAAAAGCCGGCCGCGGTGGTCTCGCGGTTCTAGGCGCGCAGTCGGGAGCCGTGCGACTGCTACGGTCGCAGGTTCCAATCCTGCCTCGGGCATGGATGTGTGTGATGTCCTTAGGTTAGTTAGGTTTAAGTAGTTCTAAGTTCTAGGGGACTGATAACCACAGCAGTTGAGTCCCATAGTGCTCAGAGCCATTTGAACTGTCTCAAAAGGCTTTACTTTTCTGTACGTTAGTTTCATCAGTAATTTATATGCTTGAGATTGCAGACAGATTGTCTCACAAGATATCTTTTGTTGCATTTGTTATAATGAGTGATTAAAAATGTGTTACATGTTTCTCTCATTCGATCTACACACAAAGGTCCAACAACATGTAAAAAAGTTACAGTTTGTTGTTTTTCCATTCGTGATGCTGGATTCAAACATTCAACGAATTTAAAGTTCTTTGCACTCGCATTGAAGTCGACGAGGTCATAATTTCTCTAAGAGACAGAAAAGGACATATAAGAGAATTTGAACGGAATGGGTAGTGTCTTGAATAGAGTTTATAAAATGAACACCAACAAAAGTAAAACGAGGATAATGGAATACAGTCGAATACTGAGGGAATTAAATTAGCAAACGAGGCACTAAAGCAGTCAGTGACGTTTGCTATTTGGGCAATAAAATAACGGATGATGTCCGAAGTACAGAGGACACAAAATACATTTCTGAAAAAGGGGAATTTGTCAACGTGAAACATAAATTAAAATGTTTCGAAGTCGTTTCTGAAGTTATTTTCCCATAACAGGGGTCCCCCAGATACGTATCACAGATAGCATTCGGCCCAAAAACGCATTCAACCTGGCGCACTTCAGTGGAAATTTTTAATAGTAGCTCTCCATTCTTCCCGCTCGTGTAACTCTGAGAGGTCGCTAGGAGTACTGCCTTCACTTATTCATAAATAATGGAGATGTCGCCAGGAGCGATCGAACTGCACCTGGCTGTGACTTCCTCGGTGTGTTTGTTCAGCTGTTACTTCAAGCTTTCTTGCTTTCGAATACGTGTACTGTCTGTTCTTTGAAACTGATAAGAGAAAAAAACGTGTACGGTGAGTGTGGTATATTCAGTACAAGTTGGGCCATGAAATATTGCCTCGTAGGGAAAGAGAACACTCCAGAGTGTCTTATCCGCAACTTATAGTTATTGATCTTCTTGAGGATTACGACATTCGTCGCCACTACGAAAAAGAGCATAGTGCACAATTTGATAGATCCAAGAGCAATGTTCATGAACATAAAGTCAGAACATTGGAACATGGACTTGGTTTTCAAGGAAACATGTTAGGAAACATGTTCAGGAAATTGAGGACATTACGAAAGTTAAGTTTACAAATTACCATTGAAAACGCCAAGCAAGGCAAGCCGTTCACTATCGGTGGTTACATAGAGAGGTGCATTTTAACTACAGCTGACTAAACGGAACCATATGAAGCAGTTGCTCTTTCAGGAAATAAAGTGGCGCGTCGAGTTGAAGATATTGATTGTAATTTATGACACCGGTTACAATACAAGCCATCTAAGTTTGCTTGTGGAGATAGGACACGTTTACACAGGGCACTTTTATTGGTAACAACTCTTGCTAGAGCGCTCACAAACTTCACGTCTCAAGCTGACTGAACGTCTTTGCGCGAAGCACATACACAGAGGTGAACAAATTCATGGGATACCTGTCAACATCATGTCGGACCTCTTTTTGTCCGGCGCTGTGCAGCAGCTCGATGTCACATGGACTAGACAACTCGTTGCAAGTCTCCCGCAGATGCACTCAGCCATGCTGCCTCCGTAGCTGTTCATAGTTCCGAAAGCGTTGCCGGTGCAGGACTTCGTGCACGAACTGACCTCTCGATTATATCCCATAAATGTTTGATGCGATTCATGTCGGGCGATCTGCGTGGCCAAATCATTCACTGGAAGTGAAAAGAGAAAAAAAACGTGTACGGTGAGTGTGGTATATTCAGTACAAGTTGGGCCACGAAATATTGCCTCGTAGGGAAAGACAACACTCCATAGTGTCTTATCCGCAACGTACAGTTATTGCTCTTCTTGAGGATTACGACATTCGTCGCCACTACGAAAAAGAGCATGGTGCACAATTTGATAGATCCAAGGGCAATGTTCATGAACATAAAGTCAGAACATTGGAACATGGACTTGGTTTTCAAGGAAACATGTTAGGAAACATGTTCAGGAAATTGAGGACATTACGAAAGTTAAGTTTACAAATTACCATTGAAAACGCCAAGCAAGGCAAGCCGTTCACTATCGGTGGTTACATAGAGAGGTGCATTTTAACTACAGCTGACTAAACGGAACCATATGAAGCAGTTGCTCTTTCAGGAAATAAAGTGGCGCGTCGAGTTGAAGATATTGATTGTAATTTATGACACCAGTTACAATACAAGCCATCTAAGTTTGCTTGTGGAGATAGGACACGTTTACACAGGGCACTTTTATTGGTAACAACTCTTGCTAGAGCGCTCACAAACTTCACGTCTCAAGCTGACTGAACGTCTTTGCGCGAAGCACATACACAGAGGTGAACAAATTCGTGGGATACCTGTCAACATCATGTCGGACCTCTTTTTGTCCGGCGCTGTGCAGCAGCTCGATGTCACATGGACTGGACAACTCGTTGCAAGTCTCCCGCAGATGCACTCAGCCATGCTGCCTCCGTAGCTGTTCATAGTTCCGAAAGCGTTGCCGGTGCAGGACTTCGTGCACGAACTGACCTCTCGATTATATGCCACAAATGTTTGATGCAATTCATGTCGGGCGATCCGCGTGGCCAAATCATTCACTGGAAGTGTCCAGAATGTTCTTCAAACTATCCGCGAACAACTGTGGCCCAATGACATGGCGCACTTTTTTTTATCATCCAAGAAAATTCCGTTGGTTTTTTGAAACATGAAGTTCGTGAATGACTGTAAATGGTCTCCAAGTAGCAGGGGATAAACGTTTCCAGTCAATGATACAACCACCACCAGCTTGCACAGTGCCTTCTTGAGAACTTGAGTCCGTGGATTCTTGGGGTGTGCGCCACACTCGGACCCAAACATCAGCCATTAACAACTGAAATCGGGACTCATCTGACCACGCCACAGTTTTCCCGTCGTCTAAGTTCCATCCGGTATAGTAACGAACTCAGTAGGGGCGCAGCAGATGATGTCGTGTTGCTAAAAGTACTCGCGTTGGTCGTCTGCTGCCACAGCCCCTTAACGCCACATTTTGCCGCAATGTCCTAACGAATATTTCCCTTGCACGTCCCACATTGATTTCGGCGGTAATGTCACGCAATGTTTCTTGTCTGTCAGCACTGACAACACCATGCAAACACCTCTGCTCTTGGTAATTAAATGAAGGCCGTCGGCCAATGCGTTGTCGGTGGTGAGAAGTAATACCTGAAATCTGATATTCTCAGCACACACTAGATCTGTAGATCTTGGAATAATGAATTTGATAGCGACTTTCGAAATGAAATTTCCCGTGCGTCGAGTTCTATCTACCATTCCGCTTTCAAAGTCTGTGAGCCGATAATCACGCAGGAAACCTTTCGCATGAATCACCTGTGTACAAGTGATATCTCCACCAACACTTCTCTTTTATACATTGTGTACGCGATACCACCGCCACCAGTATACGTGCGTATAACTGTCCCATGACTTCCGCCACTTCAGTGTAATTCGGAAATTTGGGGTAAGATCTTATGGGACCAAACTGCTGACGTCATCGGTCCCTAAGCTTACACACTGCTCAATCTAAATTAAAGTAATTTGCACTAAGGACAACACATGCACCCATGCCAAAGGGAGGACTCGAACCTTCGACGGAGGGAGCCGCTCGAACCGTGTCATGGCGCCCCCAGACCGCACGGGTACCCCGCGCGGCCCACCTCCGTGTATTTGTCTTTTTGTGCAAGGTGAGTGAATTTTGTTACTCAGATATCGGAGCTCCTAGGGAGTATACGTTTTAGAAGTGAGAATAGATAAATACATGTTCGGTTAGAAGAAATTCTACTTTTCAAGGTACATTTGTGAAAGCATGAAAGTTACTACTGTATTTTCGAAACTAGTTCAAACATGGCGATGGAGCAAGTTTACGCAGATTTTTGTGCTTATGGTTACGCACTATTTTGCATTGCTATCCTATCTGATAACGCACTCTAGGAAACTTTAAGACAATCTCAGTTGAAAAGTGAAGCTAAAAACTTAAGGAAAAGGAGAATAAAAAATAAAAATTGCTAAAAAATCTGTCTGAATCTAATGAAACTCGAGCAGAAACAATTGTATGGAGAGCAACGACTGTTAAGGACAAGCCGGCCGGAGTGGCTGTGCGGTCCTAGGCGCTACAGTCTGGAACCGAGCACCGCTACGGTCGCAGGTTCGAATCTTGCCTCGGGCATGGATGTGTGTGATGTCCTTAGGTTAGTTAGGATTAATTAGTTCTAAGTTTTAGGCGACAAATGACCTCAGAAGTTAAGTCGCATAGTGCTCAGAGCCGTTTGTTTGTTAAGGACAAGATATATCTGGAAGCAAGAAAAAGGAAAAGCGTGGATAAGGCTCTTTTTGGTCATTAGAATTCTGCCCAAAGGCAGGTTTCCACACGCTAGCTCTGCATGCTCTCCCGTCACCTTCAGGTCCGCGTAATTTTCCAATTCCCTTCATGTCGTCTATCATCTTGCATCTCCTCCTTCTTCCTAATCTTTTTTCATAAACCAGTCCCTCCAAAGCGTCTGTTAGCAAGCACTTCCGTCTGAACAAGTGTCCCATCCAGTTCTTCTTCCTTTCTCTTTTAACCTCTAGCATCCTGATGAAGAGGATGAAAATTGCCTCTGTATTTACTGCTTTAAATGATGCAACCAATCAAAAACCAATCAAGAATGGCTTCAGTGCCTTATAAGTAAAAGGTGGGCTCACGACGATTGTGCCACAGAAACATATTATTTTCTGTGCGTTCAAATTGCAACTCGGTAATGATGATAAATATGCCTTTAATTAACATTCAGACTAGTATACAGGCCACATTATGCTAACAGGTGGAACTTAGCCAAAATTATTTTGCTGCCAGTAAAAGCGTTTTATTATGTTAATTGGTGTAAGATCGTAATGTTTTTACTGCCAACAAAACATACTTCGAAAATTTTAATAGTGTGTTTTTTTTGCTCGTTACTGTATTTTATGAGATACGTAAATATCCCCCTATACGTGCGTAAATTTGTACCATACATCGGGCACGTTTACGCAGTTGACATGAGCCTACAGCATGTAAAATTATTTTGCACACTTAAATGTAATGTTGAGTTAGAAGCATACAGCGTCTTCCGAAACTATTACTTCAAATTAATACAGAAGATAGGGCACACCAAAACAAATATATTTTAATAAGGAACATACGGTCTCTGAAGTCAGTTTGTAATGCTAGGGAATATTTTGTTAGTGGTGCTGAAGTAAGCTGTTGTATCGTTGTCGCTGACTGGAAATGTGTGCTGACATTCCAAACTGCTCTGTACGTGGACGGTTGGCTCTGTGGTCTGCTTAGAAATACATCGATTCATTCGCAAGCATCACCTTCTCGTGACGACAACAACAGGGAACTTGGAGCTGTTTATGTATGCTGGAATAGCTGATATGCACGGGTGTGTAAATAGAAATGGACGAGCTGTAGTGAGAGAGTATCAGCAGCGCTTTCCCTACCGACAGGCTTCACACATCAAACATACGGACATCTGCATCGGCTGCTACGTGAAACAGGCACTTTGCGTGCAAGTGTACATGATATATGCCGGAATAGGACAGTGTGAATTTAAGAAACGGAAAACGAGATTCTGCGACATGTTGAAGTGCACTACGTAATGCAAACATCCTTGGCCTCAGACATAGCCTCGTGTGGAATGTGTTACACGAAGAGCCGCTTCACGCTTTCCATCTTCAGCGCTTGGCAGCACTAGCACCTGATGAGTTTTCCCCAAAGCGTGCAGTTCGCGCAATGGTTCAACAGTCCCTTATTTACTGCTTTTTATTTCCTGCCGAGGTCCTATGCACGACGACGTTTTGCTTACTCGTGAAGGCTGTTTCAATATGCACAGTTCGCACGCCTGAGCACTTGTGAATCTACGAGGTACTCGACCATATGCTCATCAACAACGATTCGGAGTTAATTTATGAGCCGCCATTCTCGGTGACGGGTTGATTAAACCATTCATTCTACCATTTCGTCTCGACGAATGGAGATATCGCAACTTCGTGGAACATATATTGCCAAAACTGCTGCCTCCGAATGCTAGACAAAGGACGTATTTCTAGCACGAACGGGTCAGCTCATTTCAGCAAAGCTGCGAGGAATCACCTAAGAGCCACTTTCGAGGATCGATGGAACAGCCGAGGTGACCCTGTGGCCTGGCTACTCAACTCACCTTACATCAGGTGCCCGCATTTCTTCTTCTGTAGTCGTAGAAAACAGCTGGTATGAAACCGTGGTGGACACAGAAGAAGACCTAATTGCTAGAATTGCCGTCGCTTCTGGCATCTTCGAATGGACAAGACAGTATGCAATCCGACGATGTACTGCGTACGCATAAGCCAGTAGTCACGTATTCGAGCAGTTCTCATGAATACCACTGCTGTAATTAGAGTGCTAACGTACCTTCTGTGTAAATCGTCGCTACATCAGAGACTGTCGTCAAGAACCATATGTACCATAACTAAATGTGTTTTGATGTTCTATATCTCCTTAATTGATTTGAGCGAATAGTTTCGAAACACTTTGTAAAAACAAATTTATGCTTTAATAATCATATAACAAGAATAAACAATTTTAAACACGAATACCGAAAAGGAAGCAGTGTGAATGTGCCTCTGTCCCCCCCCCCCCCCCCCCCCACTGAGTAATCTGGACTTGGGAGTGTAGTCGTGTACGGAATTGAAACACTGAAGATAAACAGTTCAGACAAGAAGAGAACAGAAACTTCCGAAATGTGGAGCTGCAGATGGAAACTCATGAGTAGATACTAAATCAGCCTGGGGAAAAAAAAAGAAATTTGTGGCACTACTAAAAGAAGGAATCTGTTGATAGGACACATCTTGAGGCATCAAGGAATTGACAATTAACTGTTGCAAGGAAACGTGGGGGGTAAAATATGTAGAGGGAGACATAGGCATGAGTAAAGTAAGCAGATTCAGATGCATGTAGATTGTAGTTACGCAATGATGATGAGACCTATACAAGATAGAATAACGTAGTGCCGGCCGGAGTGGCCGAGCGGTTCTAGGCGCTTCCGTCTGAAAGCACGCGACCGCTACGGTCGCAGATTCGAATCCTGCCTCGGGCATGGATGTGTGTGATGTCCTTAGGTTAGTTAGGTTTAAGTAGCTCTAGAGGACTGATGACCTCAAATGTTAAGTCCCATATTGCTTAGAGCCTTTTGAACCATTTTGAATAACGTGGAGAACTGCATGAAGCCAGTCTGCAGACTAGGGGCAACGACGACGATGTTGACAACAAGAACAACGACAACAGCAGTAACTATTTGTAGCCATACTGGCTACGTTTGCGAACCATGACTGTGTGGAGTAGTTACTTACTTACATTTTCTGCTACCTGTCACTTTTACTTGTTTTGTGTTTAATTTAACATATTGCAAAGTGTTTCGAGTCTGTTCTGCATGTCTTCAGGCGTTTATACGTACAGGAAGTTGTTAATTAGGAATAAAGTATCTTAAACTAAATTAACATAGCACTTAATGTTTATTGTTCGAGGCTGGTGTGGCTGTTGTGGTATTTGGAGGGAGTGGGGGTGGCAGTGGTTAGGCACCACAGTAATGATTCTGGATATGTTTCATTACTCAAATCTTGTGGAACGTCACTGTGCTGTTATCCGTAGATAGTAGTTCATACGTCTCTCCAGTGTTTGTCCAGAGTCGTCTGTAATGGTAATGAAAAGTAAGACTTTCGAAGGTTCAAAATGGTTCAAATGGCTCTGAGCACTATAGGAATTAACATCTTAGGTCATCAGTCCCCTAGAACTTAGAACTACTTAAACCCAACTAACCCTAAGGACATCACACAACACCCAGCCATCACGAGGCAGAGTAAATCCCTGACCCCGCCGGGAATCGAACCCGGGAACCCGGGCGTGGGAAGCGAGAACGCTACCGCACGACCACGAGATGCGGGCGACTTTCGAAGGGTCACACCATATGTAGAACGGCAGCTTACAGGAAACGCTATCAGAGAAAGCGTTGTGGAGCGAATGGCGTGGCGTTTAGAGGAGAGACACAGGGACTAGCCACAGAGTTGTGAGGATGTGGGAAGAGGTGGCTGCCCGGTGTCGGAGCGCGGCGCCGCGCTGGACGCTCTGAACGCCCGCCGGCCGTGGCCGCAGACTCGGCCGCACGCAGGTCACGCGCTCGTACGCATTCCCCGCACGCAGGTTTCGCGACGCTGCGTGCATGCGGTCGCGCCGGTCCGCTGCCGCTGACAGCACGGCCCATCTGCATAATAGCACACTCCGATAACCATCCAGCACTTCCTGCTTCGGAGATCTCTGGTCCCGCTGCGGCCGTCACCTTTTGCATCGGAGTGGCGCAAGTCCAGCCTCGAACCGAAATCCTCCGGCAAAGAGGGCACCGCGGTAACAGTAAATTTGGGATCCCTTCAGCTTCTGATACTATTGCCAGTTTTGTCTCTGAAGAAGTCTCCCGCAGATGACGACCAAAACCAGTAAATACAGTGAAGCGCCAAAGAAACTGGTATGAGCATGTGTGTTCAAATACAGGCAGAATACGGCCTTGCGGTCGGCAACGCCTATATAAGACAACAAGTGTCTGGTGCAATTGTTAGAGCGGTTACTGCTGCTAGAATGACAAGTTATCAAGATTTAAGTGAGTTTGAACGTGGTGTTATAGTCGGTGCACTAGCGATGGGACACAGCATCTCCGAGGTAGCGATGATGTGGTGACGACCATTCCACGAGTGTAAAGTGAATATCAGGTGTTCAGTAAAACATCAAATCTTCGAAATCGCTGCAAGAACGGGGCCACCGACGACTGAACAGAATCGTTCAACGTGACAGAAATGCAACCCTTCCGCACATTTGCTGCAGATTTCGATGGTGGGCTATCGAGAAGTGTCAGCGTGTGAACCATCCAACGAAACATCATCGATATGGGTTTTCGAAGCCGACGGCCCACTCGTGTACCCTTGATGACTGCACACACAATGCTTTACGCCTCGCCTGATCCCGTCAACAACGACATTGGACTGTTGGTTCAAATGGCTTTGAGCACTATGGGACTTAACTGCTAAGGTCATCAGTCCCCTAGAACTTAAAACTACTTAATCCTAACTAACCTAAGAACATCACACACATCCATGCCCGAGGCAGGATTCGAACCTGCGACCGTAGCGGTCGCGCGGTTCCAGACTGTAGCGCCTAGAACCGCTCAGCCACACACGGCCGGCTTGGACTGTTGATGACTAGAAACGTGTTACCTGGTCAGACGAGTCTCTTTTCAAATTGTATCGAGTGTATGGACGTGTACTGGTATGGAGGCAACCTCGTGGATCCATGGGCCCTGTATGTCAGCAGAAGACTATTCAAGCTGGTGAAGGCTCTGTGCCTCGGGCATGAAGGTGTGTGAAGTCCTTAGGTTAGTTAGGTTTAAGTAGTTCTAAGTCTAGGGGACTGATGACCTCAGATGCTAAGTCCCATAGTGCTTAGAGCCATTTGAAACATTTGAAGACTCTGTAATGGTGTGGGGAATGTGGATTTGGAGTGATGTGGGACCTCTGATACGTCCAGATAGTACTCTGACAGGTGACTTGCACGTAAGCATCCTGTTTGGCCACCTGCATCCATTCATGTCCATAGTGCGTAGCAGCTACTACGCACCGACAATGCTTGTATTCCTGGTGATATCCACGGCATAAAAGTTCTTCTAGTCACCACAACTAGCGCCATCGTAACATTTTGGGCAACTTCCTATTTTTAACAATGTTTCTACGATTCAGTGGAAGAGAAATTGTTTAATTTCTCGGCAAAAAGTGAGTAATTAAGAAAAGATCTCTCATAGAGAGGCAGAAGGCGATTACTGGCCATTGAAAAGTTAACGCAATTGTTACGGCAGTTGCCTGTAATTATTTTGGAAAATCACAATAAAGCTTTGTTACCAAGCAAAAATCAGGAATTTTGATCCCGTTTTTGACGAATAAGATTTCAGTGTTATCGAAGTTGAATAGCACTAAATGAGACAGAACTGCTCCCAGAAAAACGTAACCATGGTGAGAAGCTGAGTGGAGTGGAGGATAAGTAGCTCTGTTAAATATGGATGAGGATGACGGAGTCATCAGAGATGACTACACTGAAGTTAACTGGAGTGTAAAAGTGGAAGAGAGGTAGGTTATCACTACAGACTCCGCAATGATCTGGGATTGTGAATAGCGAGAAGGTTGTTCTGATGCAGTTACCATGACTTTTAGAATGTAGAGAGATCTTCCAGGAATTAGCAAACTGATGGAAAAATATTTGTAGATAATTTTTTTATGCCTGCGAAAAGCTTTGTGGTGTAAGGGGTACTTAGGATAGGGAAATAGTGAGAGAGTTGAAACAGGAAGTAAATTAGAGATGGATTTGTACGCTTGGGATTTTAATGGTTTACCCATGTCTTCTACATCTACACAAAATTGCGGTTACTAAATGAAGTAAATAAAATTACACCTTTGTTACAGTCTCCCTTATTAATGGCCCTTCCAATTTCGTAAGATTAGTCTCCTTCCCTCGGGCATCTATAAAACATAATAGTATTATTGAACTATTCATGACCTAAATTAAATGAAACTAATTAAAACTGAAAATAAAACTTATGCGTATAAATGACTTAAACGTCCGCAGCTGCAACCACATGGCAAAAAATTAGCCTCCAATTGTAAACTACATTTTTAGTTGTGCGATGGCATCAGTTAAGGACAATTAACTATGCAACAATGTCCCTAACATTAGCAATTGATTGCAAGCCATTACAATCTAAGTTATGTTTGTAAAGATACCGTCTTTTGTGTAGTTTGACAACGTTTTCAAATGCATGACATTTCTTTACGTACAGGCCATTGTTCGTGGCAGTCCTTGTTTACAATTGAGTATTTGAACTTCAGCTGCACCTTAGTGTATCTAATCGTTTTCGCGTTTCTCCTTAAGTTCCTACTGTTCGTAATATCAAAATGGCGGTCTTGGCAATTGATAACTTAGGATGTAATACGTTATAATTAACTGTTATTTTATCGTACAATGCATTGCAAAGAGTATGGTGATGGAAGCTTTGATCGGAACAGTTAAATGTTCCAGCATTTTTCATTGCCGAATAAAATTGGAGGTTAGTAGCTTATCCTGTGCCCTATTGTTGCAGCTATCTAAATACAAGTGAGCTACAACTTTATTAAAAAGTTTTCACTCTTATAATATTAATTTTATTATTAATTACTTTCAGCGACTGGGCTATTTTACAAATGAAATTCTGTTTGGGATATCCCCGAGGATGGAGGGTTAAACCTCTGAAACTCTTAGCATTATTAATAAAAAAAAAGTTGCGTCAGAGGTGAAATTTTATTTACTGATTTTGCAGGTGGTGTGTATGGTAGAATGAATAAACTAGCGTTTTTTTCTGAACTTTCTGTTGGATAGTTAGGAATTAACTTATGCCCGAAACACAGTTTACCTTGTAGGTTAGTAGCTTGGTATAGTTATGTACGACTGTTTCGAATTACGCAATCAATTCTGAACTGCCAGTAGCTCTACAAGACTTTGAAGTTGTTTGTGTACTACTGGGAACTACTTTAAGAAGGTAGACTGAAGGGGGAAGAAAGATAGTGTGCTTAGCATAATGAATAGGCAAAAACTAGTAATGATCGTATGGCCATACCGCCCGAGGGACCCCTCCTAGAGGGACATGAAATGTATTCGCAGCTGCGATTATGGAAAACCATCAGCTGTGGAATGCGAAGACGACAACGAGAATTTGTGCTGGGCCGGAAGTCGAACTCGGATTTCCCGCTTCTCGCGAACGGTCGCCTTATCATCTGGCTATCTGAACACGACTCATGGCCTGACCAAACTTCCATATATCGTCAAACAAGTGTTTACAACCTATACTCCATTACGTATATTTCCGGACAGGAGAGACATTTTGCTTGAAAGTCGTTTGCCCGGTGTCGGCGGATCAATACGATAGTGAAGTGCCTGTGTATTTCCAAATTACGACGCAATGATCCTTCGGACATTGCATCGTAATTCTCAATAATACAGGCACTGAAGTATAGTACCTTCTATGGCTGTTCCACCGCCCGGTGCAAGTCTTTCTATTCGACGTCACTTCGGCTACTTGTTCGTCTCTATGATGAAGATTAGACTCAATAATTAGGACAACATAAATACCCAGTAGCCGAGCAAACAAAATCTCCGACACGAAGGTAATCGACTCCAGGATCGCACGATCTAGGGACAGTGACGCAAACCATTAGACATTGTTTGGAAGAAATGGTTTGCAAATGTTGGCTGCACAAATGATGGTTGGTTGGTTTGGGGAAGGAGACCAGACAGCGTGGTCATCGGTCTCATCGGATTAGGGAAGGATGGGGAAGGAAGTCGGCCGTGCCCTTTCAGAGGAACCATCCCGGCATTTGCCTGGAGTGATTTAGGGAAATCACGGAAAACCTAAATCAGGATGGCCGGACGCGGGATTGAACCGTCGTCCTCCCGAATGCGAGTCCAGTGTCTAACCACTGCGCCACCTCGCTCGGTGCACAAATGAAATAAGCGCAGAACTGAAGAGTATCCTCACAAGTGGAATGGAGGGTTCAAGGTCGAGTGGTGCTCATTAGGAAATACGACAGTTGTGTTGATAACTCTATAACACTGTGCCTCAATTTTGCTATTAATCAGTTCTGTAATTCTAATTTATTGTCTTATATGTTGTCGTTCCTGTTTTTCATGTTCGTTGTTTAAAAAACCGATATGTAATTATAAAAACTTATCGGAAAAAGGTATTGTAGAACTTTGTAGTAGGACCACTGGCAAAGTGAGGGAAATTTGAAATTTGTATTATATAAACCCAAAAGAATACGTTTCTAGTAAGACAATATCATAGTTGGGCGCGAGTGCGCTCAGATAGACAGAGAGAGGAAAGAGAGAGAGAGCGAGAGAGAGAGAGAGAGGTGGAAGGAACGTAGTACTTGCAGATTATCAGTGGTGTAGCGACAACCCTCAAGGGCGTAATGAAATGTACTGTAGAAATGGTGTTTTAAATACGGCAAGGTATTGTAAATGGATGAGCAGGCACATGTCTGGTAAGAGTACAAAGTATGTTAGAGGACGCCGGCCGTAGTGAACGAGCGGTTCTAGGCGCTTCAGTCCAGAACCGCGCGACTGCTACGGTCGCAGGTTCGAATCCTGCCTCGGGCAAGGATATGTGTGATGTCCTTAGGTTAGTTAGGCTTAAGTAATTCTAAGTCTAGGGGTCTCATGACCTCAGATGTTAAGTCCCATAGTGCTCAGAGCCATTTGAACCATTTCCAACTCGGAATATAGGACAATCCCGGTTGGTACGCTGCAGCTATACTTTTCATATAAGCGATAACGAAGTAACATAAACAGCAGTAAAATAAAGATCATACCAGGGGACGCTACACTGTCTTCTATGAACACAAAACGAAACCATATTAAATGTAAATGTCGTGTCGCTTTTTTTAATGAGATTTGAAGAGAATAGTATTACAAAAAGAGGATTTCCTTATTTGCACCTCACTGGGACTCTCTGCTTTGTAAACTTTGACTTTTTTGCTGGATGGTTATAATTAAAGTGTAGCTGCTCACGGAGATCCAGCGTGAGCTGTAATTACCTTATGGCAACGAAACGTGATAGATATGCTGGCGCTTTAATGCGGAACCGATTTGCGCTGGAAAACAAGTTAGTTCCAGTTGTGGCCACCAGGTGCAAGCGTAATGCTGCCACTGTTTATATGATCACATGACATCCACGCTGTCATCTGGCAAACCATAACGTGGGTCAGCAGTTATGGCTATCGAGAAGAGAGACCTTGCGCTGTTAGTCAAACTGTTTCATATGCATTTCAGCGTTTACATGGGTGCATTGAGAGAATATCACTGACTGACAGGCCGGCCGGAGTGGCCGTGCGGTTCTAGGCGCTACAGTCTGGAACCGCGTGACCGCTACGGTCGCAGGTTCGAATCCTGCCTCGGGCATGGATGTGTGTGATATCCTTAGGTTAGTTAGGTTTAAGTTGTTCGAAGTTCTAGGGGACTGATGGCCACAGCAGTTAAGTCCCATAGTGCTCAGAGCCATTTGAACCATTTTGAACTGACTGACAGGTCTAAGATGATAATAAAATTCGAAAGTAGGGGTGAACTTAGTGTGGCACATGTTACTATAGGCAACGGCCTTGCCGCTGTGGATACACCGGTTCCCGTCAGATCACCGAAGTTAAGCACTGTCGGGCGTGGCCGGCACTTGGATGGGTGACCATTCGGTCCGCCATGTGCTGTTGCCATTTTTCGGGGTGCACTCAACCAAGTGCTGCCAATTGAGGAGCTACTCGACGGAACAGTATCGGTTCCGGTCAAAGAAAACCATCGTAACGACAGGGAGAGCGGGGTGCTGACCACACGCCCGTCCTGTCAGCATCCTCAGTGAGGATGACACGGCAGTCGGATGGTCCCGATGCGCCACTTGTGGCCTGATGACGGAGTGCTTTAACATGTTACTATAACTGAACATGCAGCATGTGCCCCCAGTAGTGCTAATGCTCAGGCAATGTCATGAGAGTTGTCAATCACACGGTCAACAGTACGGAAAGTTTTGCAGTTTACTTCACACTGGTAACCGTAAAAGATGTAAAGGGTGTAGCAACTGAACCTCATGAACCGCAGCAACGTTCTGAATTTCCTCTTCGGTTACTAGCGCGCATCGAAGTTGGTGATATGAGGCCTGGTAGTTTTCCATGGAGTGAAGAGGCACGTTTTACACTTCAGGGTGCAGTGAATAAACAGAACTGCCGAATTTAGGGTACTGGTGAACCATGTATTGTAGTCGAAGAGACGCTTCACTCGCTGTATCTGGCTATGTGGTGGGAATTCACAAGCACCTTTAATCTCGGTCCGTTCCTCTTTGTTGAGTATGCACCCAGACAGCCTGTCACGTATACCATGATGTCTGCACGTTATAGACACGTCCTTGTGCATCATGTGATTCCTGCTTTGGAAGAGTGCAACTCTGTGGAAAACCCTGTTTTCATGCAAGGTGGGGTTAACACCTCATGTCGCTCGAGCAGTGCAAGGTAAGTTTAAAGTGACCTTCCACGAAGTTATCATGTCCAGAGGTTTTCCAGATGCATGCCCTGCAGAATCACCCGATCTATGTGACTGGATTCACGTTCGGTCTCTATCTGATATGAAGGCGAGTATACAAAAACACTTTGCCGCTGCGAGCAACTGTTGATCACGTCGCTTTACGTATGTAGCGTCTCGTCGACGTCTTGGATGCTCATATGGAACAAATCGTCCAGTTAATACTAAATACCTTTGTCTCTTGATGGACTTTGTCTACCCATGTCCCGTTCCTAATCCGTTACATTAGAAACATTTAAATACGTCTTTCTTGCAGTCACAGAGCTACTTTTTCATCTGGTAGCCAAAATTGGCACTAATTTTTTTCCAGCGCAAAATCACTTCCACATTAACGTGTTAGTACATCTGCCAAGTTTCGCTGTCATACGATGATTGCAGCCCACACTGGACCTCTGTGAGTGCGATGCACTTCTGAGGAGTGTTTATATGCACCCAACGTATTTAGTTATATCAGAGTCCTTACAAGTATTTGACTAAGCGCTGTGATTATGAACGGCCTGCAGACTACGACTATGCGAGTCTGTATACGGGAGTAAAGCTGTTTCTCTCAGACTTTTTCGCCTATTTTCGGGACGAGAGGGTTTCCGTTTCTCTCTTCCTTAGTGTTGGGTCTTTCGCTTTCTGACTTCCCTTGTTCAACCTCCTGTGGTTTCTCGGTGGTTTCTGTGAATTCACGAATCGTGTCGGATTTGCTGTTGGCAGCAGATACGGTCAGCGTGTAAGTGGGCGGCTTTACCTGCCTGCAATGTTACCGGTGAGACCACGAGCTCATCCACGTGACCAAACCCTCATAGAAACAGATAAAAATATCCTTTGTCAAAAGTACGTTTTAATTTCTACAATTCATTTCATTTCCGAGGCACTTGGTTTTCACATTACTTTATTTTCTGATAGTTCCTCGTAAAATTTCGAAACATACACAGTATGAACCAGAACTCCACTGACAAACTTTCGGAGCCGGTACAATGGACCAAACATGAAAAATATCCGGTAAACGTGGGCTCTGAAGTTCACAGTTTTAAGAGCTACGACCACTTGTTTATCTTCCATACTGTAAAACACATCTCTTCTACTGAACAAGAGCTCATACCTTTTAAGATATACATTTGAGAGCACATGGTTACTGGACATTTATTATTGTTGTGGTCCAAACTATCATCTCTGAGAGTTTGCCGTTGGAGTTCTGGTTCACCTTGTAGCCTATTATAAAAAGGGGTGTGCTTATGTATAGGCTGTAATGGGCATAAGTGTAATATTTTTATTGATGTCTGAGGACGGGGTACTGCTCAACATTACATCAGTATTTATGTCATTTGCAGATTAATAAGTATAGCTATCAGGATTAGAATGTTTTTAGGTTGGTGAATACCTCGAAGTAGATATGTCAAGTGCAAGCCATTAATGCTTATTCTTCCCTGTGGAACAGGTGAGTTGTTGAAGTGTGGACATGTGCACACAAAACACCTGGAACGATTTCAACCAAATTTGGTAGACATATTAGTTACTGTAGAGGTAAGAAGCACGAACCTCCTACTGTGGTGGGTCTGATAACGTGGAGAGAGAAGGAGGGAGGATGGACAGACAGCGAGAGGGAAGGAGGGGATAGGCACAGATATGGGGGAGGCGTAGAGAGACAGAGAGAAGGGAGAAGGGAGTGGGAAAGCGTCAGAGACTGGAGGATGGAGAGAGAGGAGGAGGGGATGAACAGACAGAGGCAGTGGAGGAAATGGAAAGAGAAAGGGGCTAGGGGGAGCTGGACAGAGAGAGGGGGCAGGAAGAGATGCAAAGAGAAAGAAGATGATTATAAAATTTGCGATCAAGACTGATTAGTGTTTTAATTATCTATTAGATCGTTGATATTTTCCAATAATATTTTCAAAAGTTATGAAAGGGGAGAAGATGGAAAGGAAGAGCGAAGGATAATTAGAACAAAGAGAGGCGCAGGAAGAGATGGACAGAGAGTGGGGTGATGGAGGAGGGGGACAGAGAGAAGGAGTAGAGGAGATGGACAGAGAGAGAGTAAGGAGAGATGAACTGATAGAAGACTGAAATAAATACATACCCGAGATATGCCAGGTATTCGGCAAATGTGAAAATATAAATGATTTTAGTGATTTGAGGTTGGGTGGGAGGGGATGGGAAGGAGGAGTGTTAATCCCAGAAACTTCCCCGAAGATCCGCACCTGCATTATAAGTAAAGTCGTTGGCAAGAATGGATGGAAGACCCCGAAGAGCGGATTCATCCGCCTAATTGGAAAGGTTTTCTCGTGCTTGCAGGCTACATACCTTCGTGAAGTATGAGATGTAAGTGTGTAAGTGTTTGTCCTGTGTAAGTGAGTGTGTGAGTGTGTGATGCTCTTCACGGAGACGATGAGAGAATAGACTGGGTGAAACGCGGTGCTGGCACATAGTCAACCCCTTTCGAGGAGCACCAAGGAGCCCATCCGACAGACGAATCGCGATCCAGTGTCGCATGCCCTCGCTCCATGAGAGACTGCGGAGAGATTTGAAATTAAATCCGGGAAATTGGCGCAGAGACTGGTGATCAGGGACTCTATCGCACCATCCGTACCGTCCGCTGTGCCATAAAGGGAAGGGTGAAATTGTCGTCAGCGCGTGACTTACCCAGACAGCCACCCATGCAAGTCTCCGTCTCTGTCTGCATAGAACGCATCACACAGCCACCTACTAACATGCACGCCGGTGACCCTTGCCTCAGATAATCTTCAGATTGGGCATGATGGTACTCGCTGGAACAACCAGTTTTCGGCTATACCGTTTTTATTTGTCTTCAGTTTAACCTGGCTGCTAAAACCGTTCAAAACAATTGGTTTCTAAAATGTCGGGTTTTTACGGTAGTTACTTCCTGAAATGATCACAGACATCGAAAAAATACTGAAAAATTCCAAGACTCCATCAACCTCTGGCACTATAGGATTCAATACGTTGTGACTTGGCAAGACAGCCAAGCCACTAGGAGGTGAAGCCGAAAGGCACGCGTTTAAGCTCACGCAGGCTGGCGTGAGGTCTGGAACAGTTAAAGGAGTTGAGTCTAGTAAAAAAAGTACGTAGCTTCTGGAATACTTAACTTTAATCCATAATTGGTGAACATCGGTCTGACGGTACATGCATCACAAGATAAATAGCAATTGATAATGGCGCCTTGCTAGGTCGTAGCAAATGACGTAGCTGAAGGCTATGCTAACTATCGTCTCGGCCAATGAGAGCGTAATTTGTCAGTGAACCATGGCTAGCAGAGTCGGCTGTACAACTGGGGCGAGTGCTAGGAAGTCTCTCTAGACCTGCCGTGTGGCGACACGCGGGTCCGACGTATACTACTGGACCGCGGCCGCTTTAAAGGCTACCACCTAGCAAGTGTGGTGTCTGGCGGTGACACCACACAATATACCTAGAATCATAATATCAAATGAAATAAGCGAAGAAAAGAAGTCTGGATACAGTTAACTGCTTTTCCGAAATGTAATGAATGGTTGAATACTATAAAATTTCTCCATTATTCTCGAGTTGATTACAGTTTTTTTGAAACTCTTCTCAAAAATCATGTGGTAATCGAGGATGATACAGCTAGTTGGCCATTACGAATAACCACTGATGGAAGGGGGAAACTGAGGTTCGAGTCCCCTACATTCTGTGTTATGTTGTTTGCTTAAATGGATTACAAAGAAATAAAGGTCACAGACAGCAGATTTGTTTCTTTCTATTACTGTTGTTAACAAACGAATGATTTGTTAAGTTTTAATTGTTACCTTGACTTCCTTTGTCTTTTGTAACTTGTTAGAACAGGCAGAAATAACTGGTATTTTTCGGTATTTGTTTCATCGCGGTTATAACAGATTTTTTTAAATCAACAACCAGGTGTATATAACTTTTTTCTCCAGAATTGCTTGTCCTGAAATTTCAATTGTTTAGAAATGTTGGGTCAGTATAGAAAATGGGAAAAGCAATCAGCGCTATCTTAATAACAGCGCCAACAGTTAGAAACGAGCAACAAACACATGGCATAAGAACTGGTACAGCATTGCTGAGACAATAATGACCCTGTTGCCTTGTGTCTTGTGTTAAAGAACGTGCAGTGTGGAAGACTTGCCTCTATCTGGTCTATACGACAGTTTATTGCTGTCTTCGCCATATATCCGTTGTGCTGCAGGATGGTACCAACCGTACCCTGGAAACGTTTCTGCGAAGTGACATGGTATGCAGCTCGTGGTCGTGCGGTAGCGTTCTCGCTTCCCGCGCCCGGGTTCCCGGGTTCGATTCCCGGCGGGGTCAGGGATTTTCTCTGCCTCGTGTTGACTGGGTGTTGTGTGATGTCCTTAGGTTAGTTAGGTTTAAGTAGTTCTAAGTTCTAGGGGACTGATGACCATAGATGTTAAGTCCCATAGTGCTCAGAGCCATTTTTGAAGTGACATGGTAATGAAGTACCACGCTTCATTAGCTTTAATAGGTTTTAAATTAGTCTATCACTTTTATGAAATAATAAAAGAGGAAGGAAATCAGAGTAGCAGTAATAAAAACTTGTTGTTGTTGTGGGCTTCAGTCCTGAGACTGGTTTGATGCAGCTCTCCATGCTACTCTGTCCTGTGCAAGCTTCTTCATCTCCCAGTACCTACTGCGACCTACATCCTTCTGAATCTGCTTAGTGTATTCATCTCGTGGTCTCCCTCTATGATTTTTACCCTCCACGCTGCCCTCCAATACTAAATTGGCGATCCCTTGATGCCTCAGAACATGTTCTACCAAGCGATCCCTTCTTCGGGTCAAGTTGTACCACAAACTCCTCTTCTCCCCAATTCTATTCAATACCTCCTCATTAGTTATGTGATCTATCCATCTAATCTTCAGCTTTCTTCTGTAGCACCACACTTCGAAAGCTTCTATTCTCTTCTGGTCCAAACTATTTATCGTCCATGTTTCACTTCCATACATGGCTACACTCCATACAAATACTTTCAGAAACGACTTCCTGACACTTATATCTATACTCGACGTCAATAAATTTCTCTTCTTCAGAAAGGCTTTACTTGCCATTGATAGTCTACATTTTATATCCTCTCTACTTCCACCATCATGAGTTATTTTGCTCCGCAGATAGCAAAACTCCTTTACTACTTTAAGCGTCTCATTTCCTGATCTAATACCCTCAGCATCACCCGATTTAATTCGGCTACATTCCATTATCCTCGTTTTGCTTTTGTTGATGTTCATCTTATATCCTCCTTTCAAGACACTGTCCATTCCGTTCAGCTATTCTCCCAGGTCCTTTGCTGTCTCTGACGGAATTACAATGTCATCAGCGAACCTAAAAGTTTTTATTTCTTCTCCATGGATTTTAATACGTACTCCAAACTTTTCTTTTGTTTCCTTTACTGCTTGCTCAGTATACAGATTGAATAGCATCGGGGAGTGGCTACAACCCTGTCTCACTCCCTTCCCAACCACTGCTTCCCTTTCATGTCCCTCGGCTCTTATAACTGCCATCTGGATTCTGTTCAAATTGTAAATAGCCTTTCGCTCCCTGTATTTACCCCTGCCACCTTCAGAATTTGAAAGAGAGTATTCCAGTCAACATTGTCAAAAGCTTACTGTAAGTCTACAAATGCTAGAAACGTAGGTTTGCCTTTCCTTACTCTTTCTTCTAATATAAGTCGTAGGGTCAGTATTGCCTCACGTGTTCCAACATTTCTACGGAATCCAAACTGATCTTCCCTGATGTCGGCTTCTACCAGTTTTTCCATTCGTCTGTAAAGAATTCGCGTTAGTATTTTGCAGCTGTGACTTATTAAACTGATAGTTCGGTAATTTTTACATCTTTCAACACCTGCTTTCTTTGGGATTGGACTTATTACATTCTTCTTGAAGTCTGAGGGAATTTCGCCTGTCTCATACATATTGCTCACCAGATGGTAGAGTTTTTTATCATGGAGTAGCTCTCCCAAGGCTGTCAGTAGTTCTAATGGAATGTTGTCTACTCCCGGGGACTTGTTTCGACTTAGGTCTGTCAGTGCTCTGTCAAACTCTTCACGCCTTATCATATCTCCCATTTCATATTCATCTACCTCCTCTTCCATTTCCATAATATTGTCCTCAAGAACATCACCTCTGTATAGACCCTCTGTATACTCCTTCCACCTTTCTGCTTTCCCTGCTTTGCTAGTAGGCAGTACCTATCTTACCCCTCTAGCCATCCCTGCTTAGCCATTCTGCACTTCCTGTCGATGTCATTTTTGAGACGTTTGTATTCCTTTTTGCCTGCTTCACTTACTGTATTATTGTACTTTCTCCTTTCATCAATTAAATTCTGTATCTCTTCTGTTATCCAAGGATTTCTACTAGCACTCGTGTTTTTACCTACTTGAAAAATCTTAGAGACAATAAAATCAGAAAATAAGTTATCTGCTGCCTATGCGTACATAATAAGCCATTATCTACCTGCAATTCTTGTAAAAGGATAAATTAACACGAGAAACAAAGTTCTTCGACCTCATTTTGCAACCTTTAGCAGTGACTATTTGTAATTCCCAAATAATTGTATGATCCCCGATTATAATACGATTTTTGGGCAGAGTTTCAAAATATTAGGCCCAATAGGAGAATACTATTGATGTTTTTGTGGTATTCAACCACTTATTACTTTTCGAGTAAAAACAGCGAACGGTGGGCGGACAAAGTTTTTTATCTTTGCCTGGTTAATTTAATATTTTGGTTCTATATATCTTGAAACTGAGGAAGTCGGAGTTTTTCAACCTTTGTTCGATTGCTACATTTATTACAAGAAAGAATAGGACAAAAAAAATCGGAAAACGGTTACTTCAGAAACTGGTTATCTTGAACGGTTTTAACAGTGAGGTTAAACATGCGTGGGAAGAATAAAAACAGATATAACCGAAAACCGGTTGTTTCGGTGATGACCGCTGTTCGCAGGCAGGTAGCAGAGATCTCATTGTGAGAGTGTGACCTCGTCAACCGAGAGTCCCGGGTTCGAAGCGACCCGGAAGGCGTGTGGTGGCCAGGCGGCGCCGACGCGCGCCACTGCGGAGCAGCGCGTGACCGCGTCCCGTGGGAAGGGTATCCACGTCTGTGGTGTACCAGCTAATGGCAGCGTGCCCCGCGCTTCGCAGCCGGCTGTTGTGGGCTGGGGTGGGGCGGCGCCCGGCCCGTTACCACAGCCGGCGCCAGCGCAGCCCGTGCTGATTGCCTCGCACCTTCAGCCAGAGCCACTGATGCTGATGCAGGCGGGGAGCACGGTCCACACAGTAACATAAAACTACCTACCCGTGGGCGACGAAAACTTACGTGCCCCAACTGTCGCCGTCGGAGGCCAGAAGTGTTTCCACAATCACAATCTCATTGTCTACTCGCACTGTATTGACGATGGCGTCAAATGAAGTAAGTCGTCTGTACAACAGATTGCTAATACGAACCGATTGGTACACTCTTTTTCCCGTTCTCTTTGATTCAGTTTTACACTTGTGATTAGCGACACCTGTTTACTAGAGAATCCCACGATGAAAAATGGTTCAAATGGCTCTGGGCACTATGGGACTTAACATCTGAGGTCATCAGTCCCCTAGAACTTAGAACTATTTAAACCTAACTAACCTAAGGACACCACACACATCCATGCCCGAGGCAGGATTCGAACCTGCGATGGTGTGGCATCAATTTTAACCCCTAGACCAGCTACTGCTCATGAGTGAAGAACATCTGATGCTGTTGTTAATACTCGTACTTCTGTATTTATTGGGAGAGTTGTTCGGTTATCTACGTCTAGAAGTCGAAAGCCGTCGTTTTCTAAATCTTGTTCTGGTTTTATGTAGGTGTCAAATTCCACGTCAGTGAAGTCTGAATATTCATATCTTCAGTATCATTGTCGTCCAATTGTTTTGATTTTGATTATTGCATCTACTGAAACATCAGGTAAATAGAATAGTCGTAGTGATGGTAGAGCAATCAAAATTAGGGTAATGCTGTTCAGCCGGCCGAAGTGGCTGTGCGGTTCTAAGCGCTGCAGTTTGGAACCGCGAGACCGCTACGGTCGCAGGTTCGAATCCTGCCTCGGGCATGGATGTGTGTGATATCCTTAGGTTAGTTAGGTTTAACTAGTTCTAAGTTCTAGGGGACTAATGACCTTCGAAGTTGAGTCCCATAGTGCTCAGAGCCATTTTAATGCTGTTCAGATGGTTTCAATTAAATGTACATGAAGTATGTTTCGATTTGTATAGGCAATAAATAATATATAACTTAGGGCAAGTTTGTTGTTGGTTTTATTTAAGATTTTTGATTTTTCTAACACTTTTATTTCCTTTTATGGGTTGATTTTGGTTATTATTTTATATTTTATGTATTTCTAATTTTAGCTTTTTTAGTTAAGATGCCAATATTTTTGGTTCATTTATGACTTCCTAATGCGTAGCGGTCCCGCGGTTCCAGACTGATCCCACGATACATTTAGACTTATACAGTGTCAGTATTTCTCCAACATGTTACTAATTAAAGTGAGTATTCCTGTTAGTCACGTGAGTCTACAATATGTAAAAGTAGTACTTCCCAAGATTAGTCATCCTACTGCGCCATCACGGACAAGTAAGCTTAGTTGAATTAGTAATGAAGCAGTTAATTTCCTTTGAAACATTATATTAAAAATATGTTAGTTTTATCATGCTCACTACGAATTTGAAAATATTGGATTTAAACATGTATAAATTAAAATTTATTATACAAGATTTAGTACTGGCTTTGCTGACTAAAAACATGAATTTTGCTTCATCAGTTCTGTATTATTTGAGGCAATAGGAATGAAAATCATAGAGTAAACAAAACGTATCACTTAACACTCACACCCGCATCTCGTGGTCGTGCGGTAGCGTTCTCGCTTCCCACGCCTGGGTTCCCGGGTTCGATTCCCGGCGGGGTCAGGGATTTTCTCTGCCTCGTGATGGCTGAGTGTTGTGTGCTGTCCTTACGTTAGTTAGGTTTAAGTAGTTCTAAGTTCTAGGGGACTGCTGATCATAGATGTTAAGTCCCATAGTGCTCAGAGTTATTGTTTGAACCTAACACTCACATGAAACAAAAAGTTATAAAAATCAGTTGTCACATACCGAGTCAGATGGTTCTTATCCTCTTATAAGCAAATATTTCGTTTTGTCAAAAAGGCGTTTGGTCACTGTAACTGATCTTGAAATTTATGTTCTCTGAAAGTTCTAAATGAGAATTGTAATTATTTGTTATAATTACTATTAGTTTGATTGCCCTCAATTTTTGTACAAAAAACTATATACTTTGCCTAAATATATATTTCAGTTATAAAACTACCGTAATTAAAAACTGTAATAGACGAGAATATTCTGACATGAAAACCTTACTTATAAATAAATGAATGTAAAAGAAGCTCACCTGAAGCAGTTTATAGTTGGAGTTCTATGTGAGCAGTTCTGTAAGCTTTTTAGGTCTATGTATTTGGTTTCTACCACTTTTGCTTCTAGAGTTGGAGGTTCTATTTCTTTTGACTGAGCACGAGTAGTTTTTGAACAAAACAAAACGGAAAAGAACCGATACGAGGCGCCGCGTGTGAGAAAAAAGAATTGCACGAGTGCTTCCTGGACTGACAAATGTAAACTTGTGCTTATCCCTGGCTTGTGCTTATCCCTGGCACGCCAGAACAAATGCTACAGAGAGCTCCCACGAAACTAGCAGTTACTTTGAAAATCAAACTGTTGCGCATTAAACGAACGCCAGTTACTCTACTCGATATAAGCTTTCCCATAATCACTAGCTTATGTTAGAAGTACCCGTTAGAAGATTTCAGTTCTAACTAACAAATACAGTTCATGGATCTAGCCAAATTCACAATTTCTTCTGTTAAATCAGAATTAAAAGTAATGAATCTATAGAAAAGCGACACAATAAAAGTTTCAAAATAAAATGAAGCAGTGTCGCCACCTGCGGAAAACGCTGGAAAATTGAGGTCAAAACTTCGGCAAATGAAAAAAAAAGACGTTGCATTAATCATCCGTAATTTGTCAATGAATACTTATTTGAACAGTGAGCAATCCTGCAATTGAAACGGTTAGAACAGAAGAACTGTTACACGTAAGTATCAATAAACCTCGCGGCTGACTTTAATTAATAACATGAATGATCACTTGAAACAACCACCAAAAGAAAAGAAAGTAGAGTGAAAGATCGTTTTGCATCCCCGAACCTTGCACACTATATGAATACTTAAGCACCTGTGAATGTAGCCAACTTCAACAGATAGACTCCGAACCAAACCCTACTCCACATCAGTGTCTTAATCTGCTGTATCGCATGGAAGTCTTACCGCCGCAGGACTGATGTTCGTGGTAGCAGCTGTGGAGAACCTGCGGTGTGCGGCGCCCCATCTTACACGCGAGTGCCGTTTTCAGAACATCAGCCACGCCCCTAAACCTCCAGGACCCGTCGATGCAGATGTGTAAGTCCGCTGCACCGCCCAGTGCAGGGCGTCTGATTTCTGTTGCATATTGGCAAGCGTGCAGTCAACAGTCACTGCCTATCACGAAGCGTACTCTATCAGACCAAGAATCAGAATGGAAGGCGTGCCTCGAAGCTTAGAATCAGATGTCCACTCTTGCAGTACTCACAGGCAGACTATTGAGAAGGTCGCAATGAAACCTAAACAAGACAGAAATAAACTAAAGTTGACTAAAGAACCCACACCTTGCGCGTATTGTAATCACTCATGCTTTCTTCATGCAGTAAGGCGGAATGCATATTAACTATGCGTGGTACGATTCTACACTGATAAAAATGAGAGAAGGAGACCCAGACGAAGCTAATACCCATCAATGTGTTTTAATCTGCGAAAATGAGTAATAATCGGGACCATTAATAAGATGTGTTTGTCAGCAGTTCATCCCATAGAAAAGACTGTTGCAAGTAAGTGTTTTTAAAATATCTTTTGAAATGTTCTCAACAATCGTTCGTAGTGTAACATTAGCAGTAACACTTCTGAAAACGCACCAGCCAGTAATTTTTTTCTGTAAAATAATCAGGGAAGCAGTCTGGAACCGCGCGACCGCTACGTTCGCAGGTTCGAATCCTGCCTCGGGCTTGGATGTGTGTGGTGTCCTTAGGTTAGTTAGGTTTAAGTAGTTCTAAGTTCTAGGGGACTGATGATCTCAGCAATTAAGTCCCATAGTGCTCAGAGCCATTTGAACCATTTTTTTTTAAATAGGGAAGAGTTGCATTTCAAGACCTAAATGTAATTGTGCAGATTTTAGCTCAAGAACCTGCAGGAACGTTAACGGAAAGATCGGAGTCCCACGAATACTGTTGTAGGTACAAAAACTGATACCTCGTTTGATTTGGGACTCTCAGAAACCGGAAGTAAAGTATCGTTGACAGAGGAAGAAGTGTCGTTCTAAAGGAAAATGAAAGAGAATACTTTTGACTTTCCTTGGAGCTACATTTCCTGCTTTATACAGAAGTTATACATTTAAAAGGGTAACTCAACTTATGTCACCAGTAACACTGGGATACCTGGCAAATACAGCATCCTTCCTGCATTCATAAAAGCACAATATCTAAACTTTATGTGAAATTCTGACTGCTATTTACAATCATCTCAAGGCATAAGCGGAATTAAGGCTCTTACATCAACAGCTCTGAATTGTTTCAATTCTTAGAGTTAATCAAGGCCTTGAAACGTCACAGGTGCAGTAAATAAGACGTTTTGTAACGTAGGGCCAAAATTATCTGCCCCTTGGCAAAGTGTCTGAAGTCAACGGATCTCTTCAGTTGCGGCCCGTATCGTCGCTAGAATGATTATTCCTCCGTCTCTGTTCGAGTTATATACTTTTCTTACTGTGTCACGTGACAATAATGCCATTCAGTGTAGCGGTGGACAGTGATGTTTTGATTCGTCAGTGGAAACACTGGCTGAGTTATTCAACTATAAAATAATAATTTTTATGACTCTTTCATCACGCTATTAGTACGATGTTAGCCATCAAAAACGAAATATTTTTTGAAGCAAAGATACCCTGACAGCATCGATACACCTTAAATAGAAAAGCCGCCCATTGTGACCAAGCGGTTCTAGGCGCTTCAGTCCGGAACCGCGCTGCTGCTACGGTCGCAGGTTCGAATCCTGCCTCGGGCGTGGATGTGTGTGATGTCCTTAGGTTGGTTAGATTTAAATAGTTCTAAGTCTAGGGGACTGATGACCTCAGTCCCATAGTGCTTAGAGGCATTCGAACCATTTGGAACAGAAAACAGGTTTTTTATTCTTATTAGAGAAGTTTATTCGCCCAGATCGCATAAAAAGTCACAGAGGTTACTGGTTTCAGCGATATTAAATCTCCATATGCAGAATATTATACAAATTTTTACAGGGCCAGTCCATTTCGTCGACTATTCACATTAACTGGACGCAACTTACAGAAACGACGTTCCACAGTACCATCTCTCGTCATCCAATGGATTGGCCCTGTAAACATTTTTTCTGTGCAAATGATCTGAAGATGTCAATTTAATTTCGCTTAAACTAGAAATAACTGTACATTTTTATGCGGTCTGCGCGAATGAAGTTCTGTAACACAAACAACATCCCTGTTTAGAGTCTAAGATCGCCTCCAATACAGCTGACAATGTCATGTAATCATCATGAAACAAGAAAGTGCGCATCCCAATCCCAATCAGATTAAAGTGACCACGGGATATGTTTGACGTCAATGTGCAACAACGACACACAGGTGGCACCACTAACAGAGGAGGGTATATAAGGCGTATACGAGGGCGCGGCAAATACTGGATTCGTTGTCGTTATGGGGGATGGAGTGATTTATCTGACGACCAAAAGGGCACGATCATTGGCCTTCGGGCCAAGGGTGGAGCGTTTCCAGAACTGATAAGTGTTTAAACCGTCTGTATGCCGCCGTGATGAAAGCATACCGTGCATGGCAAATGGGCGCTATCCAACACCGTTGTCGATGTAACTGTGTTGCATCACAGGCCGTAGATGACACGGGTGAACGACGGCTGTGGAGATGTTTACGAGCGAACAGACGTGCAACTATTGAGCAACTGCCCAGCCACATGAACCAAGGGGCTACCAACTGTACCATCTCAATGACCGTTCAGCGAACGTTACAGCAATGGCTCTCCGCAACAGGCGCCTGGCTTATATCCATATTGACTGCCGTTCATCAGCGAGAAACGCTGGAATCTACATGCCCATACCGAAACTGGATGTCATCTAAGTGACGATTGATGGCGGTTTCAGATTAATCACGTTTTCTGCCCCATCGGCGTGAAACGCCTGAAAGCAAACAACCTGCAGCAATCGTTGGAAGGGTCTATGAAGGGACCGTTGGCTCCGGGAATCTTTTCGAGACATTCCCTGGGTAATCTTGTCATTCTGGAAGGCACAACGGATCAACGCCAGTACATATCTATCCTTCGAAACCATGCCTACCGCTACATGCAGTTTGTTTTCCCTCGGCACGATGGCATCAACCAGCAGAAAAATGCAACATGTCACACAGTTCGCAGTGTACGTACGTGGTTCGAGCATCAGGATGAGTTTACCGTACTTCCCTAGCCACCAGACTCCCCGGATTTAAGCCCAATCGAGAATCTGCGGGACCACTTGTTCGCGATATGGATCCTCGACTGAGGAACTTAGGGCAGCTGGCCACTGTACTGGAGTCGGGATGGTTCTACATCCCTGTCGATACCTTCCAGAACGTCACTCTCCCTGCCCGTCTTGCAGCGGTTCGCACTGCCAAAGGTGGTTATTCAGGCTTTTGACAGATGGTGACATTAATGTGACTGGACAGTGTATATTGGCTCGAATGCGCGTGTGATACATTTCCTTCATAAGAATTTAATCAGGGAATGTGATATCAACAGCGGACGGAAAGGCAGGCAGAACGCTTCGTACGAGTTCACACTAGCTTGCTAAACGTGGGGCAGAGAACACTGGTTACGGCCATGTCAGATGGTATGTGTTACGAGCTGTGGAATAAATACCTAAACCGTTAATTCTGGTCATGTCTGTAGAGATATTCAGCCTATCACTTACTGATTAATGTCTAAGTTTTTGTTGAAATGTGGTATGGTTTGTGTCTCACGTCGGGTAGACTAGTCGCCTGGTGTAAGTCTTTTTCGCTGACGCCACTTCGGCGACTTAAGCGTCAATGAGGATGAGAATATGATGATGAAGACAACACAATATCTAGTCCCTGAGCGGAGATAAACGACGCAGCCGGGAATCGAACCCGGGTCCCTTTGCATAGCATTCCGTCGCGCTGACCACTCAGCCATCGAGGTGGATAGTTGTTGTTGATAAGAAGTTATTATCGCTACTGAACTGTGAGCAACTTTATGGTAAGCACTTGAGGCTGTGTTGTGAGACTAGTACATGTTTCACGACTCCAGTTTCTTGAATCACCGCTATTGTTTGTATCAATTATCAGTCAAAACTAAACTCACATTTATGGGGTCAGATGGGCGTGGAATTTCCATTAGTTGGGTTCCACGAGGCGCACAATTGAATCTCAAACTATATAACGACCAATTGATAATTCGACAAGTGTTCTGGCCCACATGGATGTTCTTACTTCCCATATTCTTTCTGTACATTTTCTTATACTCGTTCTCGCAACGTATTTTCTCGCTACCTTTCGTATTTGATTAATGTTTGAGTTTGTGAGACTTGCTGTTTAAATAACACGTTATCATACAGTGTGTGTCTTTAGCATTTGGACATGTGCGTCTCAGTGCTGTCAATAATTAGAAATGGCTCTGAGCACTATGGGACTTAACAGCTGAGGTCATCAGTCCCCTAGAAATTAGAACTACTTAAACCTAACTAACCTAAGGACATCACACACATCCATGCCCGAGGCAGGATTCGAACCTGCGACCGTAGCGTTTATGATTTGACATAAATTATATATTGATTTACACCAGATCGTTCAGCGGCTTCTGTAATCAGACAACAGATTTCTACAAATCTTTTTGATGGTGACATAGTCACTTTCTATAACAAACTGAGCTATTTACATGAACGTGTTTTCTTGCACCACATGAGGTAGGCTTGTCGGCGAGTGAGTCGATGAGATGCAGGGCAGAGAGACTACGGACTCCGTCCGTTTGATACCACGGGCTTAATAGCAATGGTTTTCAACTATAAGGCTTAACTGTGACAATAAGTTTATGTTAAATCAGATCTTCTACAGGAATAAGTTCATTGCTTAAGGTCAGCTTATGGTCTAAATTACATACGTTAAACGATTTTTCGGTACGTCACTTTCATTTTATTACAAATCAAGACAGTAGCTCACAAGCATTGTGCCACACAAAGGTTTAAGTAATTCACTTTCCCAGTAAATGTGAAAAAGTTATGAAAGACTATTGACAGTATACGAATTTCGTTGCTTGGATAGGATAACGTTCGAGAATAATTGTGTTAATGTTCTTGTACTTTTTCATGGTATATATTCGTGGATGAAGAAACATTCTAAGGGGAATGTGAAACGCCTCTGTACATTTTTAATGCAATAGTAGACAAAATTCAGAAAATGTATAAACCCAGGGAATCGTCTTGACTGTGACTTTTCCGAAATGACTTTTTGAGTCAATATACATCCAGTATTGCTATCAAATGCGTAACATATGTCCCGCTAGTGTAGCGGTACTTTGCGGTTAACGTACCGCAATGAGTCGACCAAATTACTACCCATGGATTTATGCGTCGGTGACCCTCATTAGCGGTCCCATTACGGACTTACTAGCCTTATATGGAGAAGATTTTGCTTGTTGTGAGTGGCAGTGGTGCTAAATAACGTATAATTTATTATGTTGTAAGATGAAGAGGATTTAGGAAACCAGTTGCTGTTCCGGAAAGTTAGCCTCTACTCTCAGCCACATTTCCCTTCTTACAAAAGCAACTCGGCAACGACTTGCTTACGGCATGGTAATCAGCGCAACTACCGTAGTTAAATTGCACGGTGGGGCATAAATTAGGTGATATACATGCGTATCCGCAATGGCTTGGTGTTCTGTTTTTAACAGTAGGTGGGACCTTTGCGCCAAGGTATGTCTGAAACTAAGCATAAGGAACAGCGACTGTAGCTCGCCTTTCTGTGGTAGCCTCTAGGTGAGCTCCTTTCTGAGATTACAGTACAGAGAACATGTACTGAGCATATCAACTAGCTAGCTTTAACTGTGTTTAGAAGTCTGTCCATGACATACAAACAAAAGGAATGTGACCTAAGATGTCGTAAATATAAGTTACCATTGGAGTTAACTTGAAGCTTTGACTGTCATAATAATACCAACTGACTTTTGCAGGTGAGTTGTTTGCTCCCAGAACGCACGCTGCCAACTGCGGAGGAATAGATCAAAATCGATATAGCATCACACTAAAGCATAAAATGTGACAGGCTTATAGAAAAAAGTGTCGCCAAAACGCGTCAACAGCCCTGTTTTCGACTCCATATACAGCTAAAGGTAGTTCATTTTTTTTTGGTACGTTTGTTGCCTTGAGTTGTAATAAAACTAGCCTGACTGTTGTACGAAAATCATTTACGCGTATATGATTTAGATTAGAGCGAGAACAGCGAGAAATTCAACATCAGGATTGATGATCACGAAGTAAATGGAGTAAAGGAATTCTACTACATAGGCAGCAAAATAGCTCATGAGTAACTGAGCAGGGAGGACATAAAAAGCAGACTCTCACTGGCAAAAATGGCATTCCTGGCCAACAGAAGTCTACTAGCATCAAACAAAGGCCTTAATTTGTGGAGGAAATTTCTGAGACTATACGTTAGGACCGCAGCATACTATGGTAGTGAAACACAACTGCAGGAAAACCGGAACAGAAGAGAAGTGAAACATTTGAGATGTGATGTTACGGGAGAATGTTGAATATTAATTGGACTGACAAGGTAAGAGTGAAGAGGTTCTCCGGAGATTCGGTGAGCAAAGGAATATATGGAAAACACTAACAATGAGAAGGGACAGGATGGTAATATCTGTAAAGACATCACGGAATAACTTCTATGGTACTAGAGGGAACAGTAGAGGGTAAAAAGTGCAGAGGAAGGCAGAGATAACAAAAAAATAATAATGATTGACTCTAAGCTGGCTTGAGCTCGGCATTATCTGAATGCACTAAGCTCGTTCTTAGGAAAGATTTGATTTAACATAAACGGAACACGTGTCGAATTACCAGTTGGTCGTTATATACCTTAAGATTCAAGTGGTGCCTCGCGGAACCCAAATAATTGTAACTCCATAGGTTTTACGGACTTCGTTGTGACTAAAAGCTGACATCGGTTGCACAGGATTACGAATTTTTAAAATTTTAGTGTGCTTCAGCGCTATTGGGCCATATCCCGATAGTCAGCAGAACACTGTGAGATTCATTATCTCACATTTTAACAATGTGCCTCTTAAGATAGACATGTGCTCCAAAACCTGTCCGGCATAGTACATTTTAAAAAGTGATTCTATGCCGCCGACTACGCTGTCCCATAACCATTCCCTTGACCGCGCAAACAATAAACAGACAGATCTTTCTGATGGACCCATGCTGAAATTGTCCTTAAATTATTTGGAGAAACCAAATAATAACGAAGGCCAGATGATGGTTTGAATCTAGCTTCTGTGAGTCCCTCGTAACATATCATTTTCTGCTTAAAGCAGTTACTTAGTTCAGTGATTCTCAAATTTTCCGATAACGCGGACCCCCTTTTTAATCGGAAAGTAATCTACGGACCCCCTTGAAAAGCTATCTGTAATTTTACTTGGTATTAAAAAGAATGTACTGATTAGAATTGCCACTGAAAATAAGATCAAGTAAAATAATGAAATAAGTAATTTATTCTAAGGATACATGATTGCTGCCTAGTGAAACAAATTTCATTTGATGATACAGTGACTTACAGGAATACAGTACAGTTGTTGTTATTGTGGTCTTCAGTCCTGAGACTGGTTTGATGCAGCTCTCCATGCTACTCTAGCCTATGCAAGCTGCTTCATCTTCCAGTACCTACTGCAGCCTACATCCTTCTGAATCTGCTTAGTGTATTCAGCTCTTGGTCTCCCTCTACGAGTTTTACCCTCCACACTGCCCTCCAATACTAAATTGGCGATCCCTTGATGCCTCAGAACATGTCCTACGAACCTACCCCTTCTTCTAGTTAAGTTGTGCCACAAACTCCTCTTCTCCCCAATCCTATTCAGTACCCCCTCATTAGTTATGTGATCTACCCATCAAATCTTCAGCATTCTTCTGTAGCAACACAATTTGAAAACTTCTGTTCTCTTCTTATCCAAACTATTTATCGTCCATGTTTCACTTCCATACATGGCTGCACTTCATACAAATGCTTTCAGAAACGACTTCCTGACACTTAAATCTATACTCGATGTTAACAAATTTCTCTTCCTCAGAAATGTTTTCCTTACCATTGCCAATCTACATTTTCTATCCTCTCTACTTCGACCATCATCAGTTATTTTGCTCCCCAAATAGCAAAACTTCTTTACTACTTTAAGTGTCTCATTTCCTAATCTAATTCCCTCAGCATCACCCGAGTTAACTCGACCCCATTCCATTATACTCATTTTGCTTATGTTGATGTTCATCTTATATCTTCCTTTCAAGACACTGTCCATTCCGTTCAACTGCTCTTCCAAGTTCTTTGCTGTCTCTGACGGAATTACAGTGTCATCGGCGAACCTTAAAGTTTTAATTTTTTCTCCATGGATTTTAGTACATACTTCGAGTTTTTCTTTTGTTTCCTTTACTGCTTGCTCAATATACAGATTTAATAACCTCGGGGAGTGGCTACAACCCTGTCTCACTCCCTTCCCAACCACTGCTTCCCTTTCATGTCCCTTGGCTCTTATAACTGCCATCTGGTTTCTGTACAAATTGTAAATAGCCTCTCGCTCCCTGTATTTTACCTCTGCCACCTCCAGAATTTGAAAGAGAGTATTCCAGTCAACATTGTCAAAAGCTTTCTGTAAGTCTACAAATGCTAGAAAGGTAAATACATTGTTTGTTCTCTCTCAAAATCTTTCATTTGCTAACTATGCCTATCAGTAGTTAGTGCCTTCAGTAGTTAGAATGTTTTATTTAGCTGGCAGTATTGGCGCTCGCTGTATTGCAGTAGTTCGAGTATAGAAGATGTTTGTGAGGTAAGTGATTCATGAACGGTGTAGGTTATTGTTAGTCAGGGCCATTCTTTTGTAATGATTATTGATAGTCAGACTGCATTGCGCTAAAAATAATGTGTGTCAGTTTAGTGTTGATCAGAATAAGTAAAGAGCGAAATGTCTGAGTACGTTCAGTTCTGCTCAGCTGTTTGAAAATCAGATAACGTAAGAGGTTTATCAGCACAGTAATTCAAAATTTTTCTAAGGGGACGTTTCAAGGTCTTTCAGTGCTCTGTCAAACCCTCCGCACAGTATCCTCTCTCCCATTTCATCTTCATCTACATTCTCTTCCGTTTCCATAATAGTGCCCTCAAGTACATCGCCCTTGTATAGACCCTCTATATACTCCTTCCACCTTTCCGCTTTCCCTTCTATGCTTAGAACTGGGTTTCCATCTGAGCTCTTGATATTCATACAAGTGGTTCTATTTTCTACACTCTTTAATTTTCCTGTAGGCAGTATCTATCTTACCGCTAGTGAGATAAGCCTCTACATCCTTACATTTGTCCTCTAGTCATCGCTGCTTAGCCATTTTCCACTTCCTGTCGATCTCATTTTTGAGATGTTTGTATTCCTTTTTGCCTGCTTCATTTACTGCATTTTTATATTTTCTCCTTTCATCAATTAAATTCAATATATCTACTGTTACCCAAGGATTTCCACTAGCCCTCGTCTTTTTACCTACTCGATCCTCTGCTGCCTTCACTACTTCATCCCTCAAAGCTACCCATTCTTCTTCTACTGTATTTCTTTCCCCATTCTTGTCAATTGTTCCCCTATGCTCTCCGTGAAACTCTGTACAACCTCTGGTTTAGTCAGTTTATCCAGGCCCCATCTCCTTAAATTCCCACCTTTTTGCAGTTTCTTCAGTTTTAATCTACAGTTCATAACCAATAGATTGTGGTCAGAGTCCACATCTGCCCCTGCAAATGTTTTACAATTTAAAACCTGGTTCCTGAATCTCTGTCCTACCATTACATAATCTATCTGAAAACTGTCGGTATCTCCAGGCTTCTTCCACGTATACAACCTTCTCTTATGATTCTTGAACCAAGTGTTAGCTAAGATTAAGTTATGGTCTGTGCAAAATTCTACCAGACGGCTTCCTCTTTCATTTCTTACCCCCAGTCCATATTCAGCTACTACATTTCCTTCTGTTCCATTTCTTACTACCGAATTCCAGTCACCCATGACTATTAAATTTTCGTCTCCCTTCAGTATCTGAATAATTTATTTTATTTCATTACACATTTCTTCAATTTCTTCGTCATCAGCAGAGCTAGTTGGCATATAAACTTGTACTACTGTAGTAGGCGTGGGCTTCGTATCTATCTTGGCCACAATAATGCGTTCACTATGCTGTTTGTAGTAGCTTACCCGCACTCCTATTTTTTATTCATTATTAAACCTACTCCCGCATTACCCCTATTTGATTTTGTATTTATGACCCTGTATTCACCTGACCAGAAGTCTTGTTCCTCCTGCCACCGAACTTCGCTAATTCCCACTATATCTAAATTTAACCTATCCATTTCCCTTTTTAAATTTTATAACCTACCTGCCCGATTAAGGGATGTGACATTCCACGCCCTGATCCGTAGAATGCCAGTTTTCTTTCACCTGATAACGACATCCTCTTGAGTAGTCCCCACCCGGAGATCCGAATGGGGGACTATTTTACCTCCGGAATATTTTACTCAACAGGACGCCATCATCATTTACCCACAAAGTAAAACTGCATGCCCTCGGGAAAAATTACGGCTGTAGTTTCCCCTTGCTTTCAGCCGTTCGCAGTACCAGCACAGCAAGGCCGTTTTGGTTAGTGTTACAAGGCCAGATCAGTCAATCATCCAGATTGTTGCCCCTGCAACTACTGAAAAGGCTGCTGCCCCTCTTCAGGAACCACACGTTTGTCTGACCTCTCAACAGATACCCCTCCGTTGTGGTTGCACCTACGGTACGGCCATCTGTATCGCTGAGGCACGCAAGCCACCCCACGAACTGTAGGGTCTATGGTTCATGGGGGTAGGTTAGATAGGTTTAAGTAGTTCCAAGTCCAGGCGAGTGATGACCTCAGTTGTTAAGTCCCATAGTGTTTAGAGCCATTTGAACCATTTGAGGATTACGACATTCGTCGCCACTACGAAAAAGAGCATGGTGCACAACTTGATAGATCCAAGGGCAATGTTCATGAACATAAAGTCAGAACTTTGGAACATGGACTTCGCAATCATTCTTAGGTCCAATTCAACAGAAGACCTTTTCGCTTTAAGATTTTAATATTGCAAAGAGCAGAAAATGTCTGCTCACATAAGTAAGCGCTAGAGAGAAGCTTCAAATGTTACAATGGCTTTTTAGATAACTGTTCACACTCACACCGCACAAGAAACCAAAAGCTACAAAGTTCATGTTTTTGAAAACTTTTTTCAATGAAGTACCGCAGTATAGTTGCTATAACTATTCTTGCTCAGTGTCAGTGAGATTCATACCTTGTATGTCACGGAATTCTAGATTACTGAAAGGATTTTCAATCCAAGAGTTACCAGGTTATTGGACAGGGAAACGTTCTCGTAAACGTGCAGTGATGATCTACAGTTATTTTGTCTACTACTGCAGAGACTTTTTTATCTGAAAAATCAGTGAAGTCATTTGTCGCTGTAAATGATGAATAGTTATTGTTTTGCGCTCTTGCTATCCACAGCTGCAGCTTTTTAACTGTAGCTTCAACTTTCTCCCAATCTGGAAGATAACAACATTTCTTTCTTGCAGTTAAGTTCGTTGAGAAAGGAGAAAATATCCACTAAAATTGGCCCTTTACACAAAGAATTGTAATCACTCAATTTTCGCTTGCAAATGAACGTTGTTTGTCCCCCCCCCCCCCCCCCCAAAAAAAAGCGCACTTCATCAACCATCTCAAAGGAACGAAAAAGAACTTTCCTCTTGACAACCAGTGCACTTCAATATGCAAGAAATGTTGAGTGTGTTCACTGCCAGTTTTGTCACGTAGAATTGTCAAAGACTGGAATTTAGAGAACGTAATATAATGAAATTAGCTAGTTTTCTTACTTCATCCAGAACACAATTTAAATCTTCATGCATTTTTCTCGCTCCTAAAGCCTCTCAGTGTATGTGGTGAAGAGTGCACTTTACTTCTGGTGCTTAAGGTTTCACTCGAGCCAGTAGGCCTGCCTTCAGGAGTGTAGAAAGCACGTGCTCCGTTCTTAGCGACAGCTACACATTTATCACACCTAATATCATTGTTTATAATGAACTCAGTAAATGGACATAACGCATCTTCTGCCGTTGTTCGAAGAATCTCCGTCCACATCAAAAGCTCCTCACAAATTGTCTCTTTACACTCAAAACAGATGAAAACCAACAAATTTGCTTTACTGCCTATGTCTGTATTTCATCAAATTGTAAGGAATAAAATGAGCTACCTCGAATTTTTTAAATGAATTGTTCTTTCACATAAAAAGACATATTGTCAGTTCTTTTTTAACCCTATCATTGGAAAGAGGAACTGAGTTTATTTCCTTTGCAGCTGATTACTTACCATAATTCTGCTCATAAATTTCATGGCTGGTAGGATTATATTTTCTGCAGGTGTATGAAGTATACCAAATTTAGAAATTAGCGATGACGCATGATATGACGCGAAGGTCGCTTTCTCGTTAGCATTACCAACCACTACAGCCTTTGACAGTGCACTTCTACTGCGTTTCTGTTTACAAAAAAATCTGTCGACTTACCAACGTATTCTTTATATTTCTTCTCCAAATGTCTTGGATGATTATCAGCTTTCAAGCTTTGGTTGCTCAGTACTTCATAAGACAAGACAACCTGTGGTTGCTGGCTGTTATAACTGCCTATGTATGTGTACTACCTGCGTACTTTTCTCTTCTTTCTTTCGCTGTCACTTGTACTGGCTAGAGAACATGAAGACTCGCTCCCAAAAGCGTTGGCCGACTTAACATCACCAACAGTCTTTCGTTTCACTGACGATGACTGCACAACCATCAATCCATTGCGAACTTAACTACTGAAAAGAACCTTGAGCAGCTCAGAAAAGGAATTGCTGATGACAAATCAGTGTGTATACATCTTTCTGTTTGTCCCTCTCTACTCAAGTGGTATGTATCACGCCATGAACGCGTGATATCTGTTACTGTCTCTAAAAGCTATTTTCTCCAGAAAACTTTTTCCCTCGTCTATTGTTTTGTGGAACGTTGAAGGGGAAAAACACGCCTAACGTGTGTGGTGGCGTGATACTTATATCACTGTCGAGTTAAATTGACAAAGAAAATGCGCATGATACAGCTTATTATTGTATCTAGCTTCGAAACTACAAGGGGTTAAGACCGTCATGTGGTGATAAAAGCTTGAAAAAATAAAGGGCAGTTAAATCATGTTTTTCTGATCTAATCACACGATGTTGCTACTGAAGGGAAAGAACAACTTCGAGTGTAGTTTCATTTTGTTGTTTACCAGTACGGAAAGTTCCAAGTTTTATTGTTTTTTTCTTTTTAATTGATCACACATGGCAAATTAAAGAAGCAGAAACTTTTTGCTTCGACAATGTTAAGACCGCAGTGCAGTATTATTGATTCAAAGTTGTTCTTACCTTTGTTCGAAAGGAAGCGGTTACAAACCAATGTTTTGTGTGTATGTCATTTTGATATTTTTAATCTTTTCATAAATTCATTGAATCAATGCAACGTTCTTATTTCTCTGTTGCGATTTATCTTCCAAGACAATTTTACACTAACAGCTACGAATTTGAGTCAGGAGTTGCTTGTAGTGGCGAATGCAGGAATCGGTGGTAGTGGAGGGAGTGTTCCGCCACTTGAGGATGAGATCCATGAAATACAGAGGTATTGTGCAATAAATGTACAGCTGCTTCCGAAAGAGTCCCCTAACAAAGAAGGAATTTCTGTCACTTGAAGTAGGACTATGTAATGGTTTACCGACTTCAGGGTAGAAATTTAGTAAACTAGGAAAACATCTAAATTTACAAACGTGGGTATAATTTATAACTGCTTTTAGTAACTGAAAAAATACTTCTTGCAAATCAGCTGTGAGTTCAGTTGTATTAGAACACATTTCAATTTTTAGGCGTTGCGGACCCGCTGACTAGGTCCCGAGGACTACAGGGGTCCATGGAGCACACTTTGAGAAACACTGACCCAGTTCATCTCTAATTTTTATGATCAATAGTGGTATGTGTTGAACAAAACACGTCAGACTTGCTCAAACAAAAAATTGGCTAAAATACGTAATTTTTCGATTTCTTCTGCATCGCAAGGAAACGTTTAAGTGACAATGAAATTACTAAGTAAAGCGTATGTGAAATTAAACCAGAATCAGTTTTCTGATCAGTCTGTTAATGTCCAACTAATACTTCTGTTTAGAAATGATACAGCAGATCTTTCGCGATCTTCTCACCAGTTTTGCAACAATTCAGTTTGTTCTTCCTCAAAAATCTGGAACATATGATATAATAGATTCATGGTGATGAAGAATGGGAGAATGCATTGTTTCATTTTGTGAGTGACACCAGAGCCCAAGAGAATGAATCGCGAAATTTCTGCACTTTTTCCATGACTTCCCTACTGCAGCGCTGCCCAGCAGCTAGCCTGCATAAATACGCCGAGAATCGTTCGTGTGTAGTGTGTTGCTGCATACCATTACTGTTGTTGCCTGTATACAATAATTTTTAAGAGCCGATATAGACAACTTTAATATGATGAGTGGACATACAAGTTTTTGCCTTCAGTAATCCTTAAATCTGTAACTATCAGAGACTGTCACTTCAGTTTGTAATTTCTATTTGTTGCACATATTTTTAAACATTTAGACGTCATTGTGTTATAGGAAGTGGTTGGATAATTCACAAGATAAAAAAATAATTAGATTTTATACGAGGCCACAAAATGGAAAATCTTTTTATTTTTTTATTTTTTTTATTTTCAGAAAAGCTAATGCACCTGGCAATGAGAGCTCATAATTCATCCACAATCCGAAGGATAGCAATGATAGTGTACAAAGAGTAAAAAATTTCAGTTTAGTAAAGGTGGTAGGGTGGGGTGCGGGGGTGTTAGAAATCGTTTTACCATCGTGTCAAATTATAACTGTGGAGTTAGGAAAAGCAACGAAATGTACATTGATTTCGTAAATGTGGGGAAGGCGTTTCATAACGTGGGATGAAATATGATGTTTTCCCATTTTTGGGCAGTGTGGTATCGATAACACATAGACAATCCATTCTCTTTCGTCAAAGCAGTTTGGAATGATCTGTGCTAATGAATGTGTATATGAAGACAAAACCATGAAAGTGACAAGGCAAGAATCTTCATTGTCATCGTTGATATTTGTATTGCACGTTGAAAAGGAATTCAGGATAGTGAAGAACTGTGTCAGTGCAGTTATTTTCCACCTATAAAAATTAGTACAATACGATTCACTGATGATAGGGCAGCGGTAGCCGAAAGTGAACAGGAATTGCGTTTAGTACTAAATGAAATGAAATATGTGCTAAATATTGATTAAGATGTCTTCATATATAAGAAGAAACCCAAAGTTGTGATGGGTACCACAGGCGGACATGCCGAAGGCCAAAATTTTACAGTAGGGGAAAGGAATCTTGAGGTGAAATATACATTCTGATACTTGGGAAGGAGAATAGAAAACACTACATTTGCGTGTGCGGCACAGAAGCGACGATATGACAAGGCTGGGATGGCTTTTATAAAACGAAGTATCTGCTGATGTCCGAGGACGTAATCATCGTGCGCGGTTTTGAATATAGTAAAATGAGACTGAAACCCGAAAATAAACTCGTAAAACAAACTGAAATCGGTGCAAACGTTCAGAAAGTATGTGCCAAGCTCGCAGATAAACTCGTATTTATTTTATTTAGAACTTGATCACACTACAGTTCATTTATCGACTTAAAGGCTGTTCGGTGATACGTTTCGGCTACTGTGAATCGTATACACTGGGTATCCCATTCGTCTTGTCTACATCTCACAACTTTTTCCAGAAGAAAAATAAAACATGTATCAAGCAGTGGCTGTTTAGGCACCAGGGAGACACTAAACATCACGATTGCCTTTGCTGTACTCCTGTTCGTACTTCGTAAAGAACAAAATCATGTCTTTTTGAAACAGAAAACTTTTTTAAAATCGGTAATCCACTTCCTTAGTAACGAAAAAAGGTATAAGAAAGGTAACGCTGCTGGTTAATGTCCACCTGGTAGGTAAAAGTGTTTGCTTGATAACTCTTTTATTTTGCTTCTGGACAAGAAGTTGTTATGGGTAGGTAAGATGAATGGGACATGCTCTATACACTGCTCTCAGCCGGCCGCTGTGACCGAGCTGTTGTAGGCGCTTCAGTCTGGAACCGCGCTGCTGCTACGGTCGCAGGTTCGCACCCTGCCTCGGGCATGGATGTGTGTGATGTCCTTAGGCTAGTTAGGTTTAAGTAGTTCTACGTCTAGGGGACTGATGACCTCAGATGTTAAGTCCCATAGTGCTTAGAGCCATTTGAACCATTTGAACACTGCTCTCATATTTCATTATTATGCAGTATGAGGGGCCTTCAATAAGTAACGCGACACATTCATTTCTGAAAGCAGGTATGTTCTATTGAGGATTCCTATACACCGTATTATTCGCCATCCTTCTGGCTACAAAAGCTCTATTTTTCAATGCGACGGCCTTACGCTACGTTACTGGAAGGACTGTGTGCCCGCATGATACCACTCTACTGATCGACGTCGGAGTCAACGTCTCGCTGAATCAATAAACTCTCCATCATCCACGTCCTTCATTGGGCCAAATAGATGGAAGTCGGAAGGTGGGAGATCCGGGATGTAGGGTGAATGAGGAATAACAGACCAATGAAGTTTTGTGAGCTCCTCTCGGGTGCGCAGAATTCTGTAAGGTCCTAAGTTGTCGTGAAGAAGGAGAAGTTTGTTTACATTTTCATGGCGACGAACTCACTGAGGGTACTATAGGACACTTCAGAATGGATCGTTGCGCCACAAGGGAGCACGTCAAACAGAATAGCCCCTTCAGAGTCCCAGAGATCCGTCACCATGACTTTAACGGCTGAAGGTGCGGCTTTGGTGTAGCACCACTCCACGGATTGTCTCTTTACTTTCGGTTCGAAGTGGTGAACCCATTTTTCATTGCCTGTTCGACAAAAATTGTAACGAGCAGCCTCGTAAAGCGGAAGCAATTCCGCAGAAATGGTCCTTCGTTGTTCTTTGTGACGTGCTGTTAGGCGGCAAGGAACCCAGCTGGCACACACCTTTGAGTACCCCCAACTGGTAGACGAGTGTGTCGGCACTACCATCAGAGGCGTCCAGTTGTGCAGCGAGGTGTTTGATTGTAATCCGTCGATCACCTCGAATGAGAGTGTCCTCACGTTCCCACACAGCAGGTGTCACAGCTATGTGGCTGGTGGGCACGCTGGACACTGGACAGGTGTGCGCCACATTGTTGCAACTATGAAAGACGAATTGCCCAATGACTTACCGTGCTTTTGTTCACTGCTAGGTCTCCGCAGACATTCAGCAAGCGACCTGTAACGCATCTCCATTATAGGCGCCATTTCGAGGGATATGTATAGAGCCCTCACCAATCGATACTTCGTGACACTGTAGGGGCTAAAGTGGCAATATTCCACTATGTCCCACAAGAAACTCCGAATTTTTCAATCGTATTTGGCCGAGAAAGAAAGTGTGTTGCATTACTTCGTACATTGACAGGACTGCAGAATATCAGTTTAATTACTTTTGCATAATCCTGAGCTGTGCTGCGGCTCGTGTTTTTGCTGTCTGTAGGTTTCCGTCCTATGTTGGAGGCCAGACGGTATCGTTTAGTTGACGTGGTTGCAGTTATTTGTCTTCTTCTCGTGTTGACTGGCGCCACTTGGTTTCGCAAGCCTTGCCTGTCCGCTAGTGGCAGTAGTAACTCTTGCGCCCTATCTTTGGGGCGACGTCGTTGTTCTTCCTGGTCGTGAGTGTGCAGTTCGGTTGGGGACTAAGGAAGAGCGAGGTCCGTGCAGTGCGTGAACATGCCAGGACCGCCGATGGTGCAAATGGACTGCCGGATCGAAGGCCTGTGGTCACGAGGGTGCACGACCTCGTTGTAAACCGGATCCTGCAAGCGTTAATTTCAGTACCTTTGGATTCAAGTAGAGAAACCTCCACCATTGTGAGATCTTGCGATTCTCCTGTGACTTGGATTCGTGTTGCTGCTCGTGCTGCTGCCGAGGCGAAGAGCAGCTAGTGGGGTGCTTGGGGGAGGTGGATCTTATTAGCTTTCCTGGACTTCTAATGACTATTTATTACGTTCAGTTTGTTACTATTTGTTAAGTTTGTAAGGTGTCAGGCAAATCCAACACCTTCCATGAAAACCCTGACATGATAAGCAAATCCAGTAGTATGTCACATAGCTCCGGATAAATCGTGACATTAAATTAACCAAAGTAATACGAGTAACGAGTGAGCAAATGGAATACCACAGACTAACACAAGAATGCCTAAATGCATGTCATACCTTCCCACCGTGAGACAGACGCAGTTCCGAGGGGAGAAACGAGAACAGAAGCCGAGAGCAGAACCGTGTTAAGCTGGAAGGCCCTACGATAAGGGACGGACGGACACCCACGTCGCCAGCTAACCGCTAGGACCACACCACCCGCAAGTTTTAGTGTGAGACTTTTTCGCGTCTCTGTTACGTCAGGACCACCCCCTAGACAATGTTAAAAGCTAGAGCCCTCCAGAAGAACAGTATAGATCTTACGATAACGCTAAAAGGACCACACCAACTGAAAGTTTTAGCGTGAGACTTTTTCGCGTCTCTGTTACATTGCAAACTTTAAAAACATTGCCCCACCACGAAAAGTATAACGTTTCTCATTGGATAGACAATGTCTGTAGGTGGAGCTTAAGGTTAACATTGAGACCCTGATTGGCCAGATGAAAACACAGCCAGATAGTTTTTTTTTAAACCAACTTCGGTAAATTGTAGTAAGGAGAAGTTAGGAGAGAGTTGCTTCCGAGAGGGTGAGGTGAGCGGAGCTGTGCTGCCCGCCGCACCCTGACGAACACCGACAAGGTAATGAACGCGCGCGATGCCACATAACAGCGCATAAAGCTTCACTCAGAACTGCAGAAGTCTCATCTGTTACATCCCCTTCTTGCGTAATACTAGTGTCGATCGTCAATTAAAGCTCATGGTGTTCACATTTGCCACTTGAAGTAAAAATCTGAAGCGATGATTTTTCTGTTATATAATTATTGAGAAGCCACATCAGCCACTGTAATTTACGACAAGTTAGATAAGTAATTAAAGATAATTGAGGGTCACTGTAGACCATTTTGATAGTTTTCTCTTTTGTGAAACTTAATTTAAACCTAGATTATAGATGTGATATGGCATAGGTCATCCTTCGATCCATTATAGAACTTGGAAACCCATTCAGGGAATATTCATTCACATTTTTGTTGAACACAGTTGGTTTTTACCATCCTGTATTAAAACACTTCCTTTTATCAACAGTGCAATTTATAAACAATGTTTTGTGAGTAGAATAAAATTTCCAATGGTAAACTTAACTGCTTTTTCGACGTTATTTTACCAGCTAACTAAAAATAGGAAAGCCTTGAACCTCTTCCACTAAATTTAGTTAGTATTAAGATTCTTTTACAGGGAGTGCAGTGGAGCTGACGCTGAAATCATTAAGTATTTGGTTATATCATCACTAGTCTCACTGAACTCATGTGTGGTCTGGCGTCTCCTTACCAGCAACAGGTCCCGGGTTCAAACTAGTCAATTCCCTAAAAAACACGTTCAGAACGTCGTTGCGCGAAAGTGGTAGGGAGACACGATATAGAACAAACAGACACCACGCAGAATGTTAGAAGTTAAACAAGCGGTATTTTTCCTGCCCCGTGGCCGCTAACGCTCCAGATACCTGCCCTGGGGGTTAGTGTACGTAACGGCAGTGTACGTTTCCTCGTCTTGCTGCTGCTGTCCAGTGAGGAGTGTAGTTTTGACAGCTTTCTTGATTGTAGGTTGGATGGCGATACTCCTACTCTGGTGGTAGTGATTCCTTTCTCGTTCCGGGCGCTCTAAGCACATTATTCTGCAGGCGGAGTCCAGACCCCCAGGTCCGGCTTTAGCGTATTTTTACATCTTTCCATTTGGTTTATTGGACGTCAGGTAGCCTCAGAAAGATTATCATTAGTCATTCGTTACACTGCCACTAGTCTGAGTTACCATCTTGTGAAGTGAATGCAACTCTTGGCTGCCTATCTCATCGCTACCCAAAGTGTTTTTGGGCAGACCTACTCATAGGTCGATTCCTGGTGCACCGTCTGTGACTGTGTGACTGACCCTTGTGTTTTATTATTGTATTTGTTGTTTTATTGTATGTTTCTAAATTTTTTATATAATTACTACTCTTGGCGTTACAGCAGGTTTAAATTATTGTGCTACCATGTTTATCATCATTTTGTCTCACCTGTTTGGTGATCAGTTGCCTGTCTTTTTAAATTTACCTTTGCTATTGCATTGCTGTTTTTCTGTATGTTTGTTAAAATTTTTTATAATTGACATTCTTGGCGTTAAAGGCCTTCAGCCATAACTGTGGTTACTTGCCTTAAAATTCTAATTGTGATGACATTGGCTTGTTTTTAAAACATTATTTGCTGTGTCAGTATTTTATGCTTATTTCCTAAATTATACCCCACTGGAAGCACTATTAATTACACAGTTGTCTATTCCTTCATTCTTGTGGTATTTATTGCTGATTCTGGAATTACCGTTTTAAAATAGATGTATGTAGTTGCAAAAGGGAACCAATAGTAACTGATTACGGCCCCGTCCACAATCATAACCGAATCCTGCCTTCCTTGACTTCCAGGTTACAGTGCTACTGAAAAAATCACCGACACAATTAGTGACTGGGTAGGAACGGCGTACGCAATGAAAAATTGGAATTTTCCAGTTTATATCACGCCAATTTTCTATTACTACAAAGAAGTCGCTTCAAGCGCTAGAATCATTACAGTTGTCTAAACATTGCATCTATTTGCCCTATATAGTTTCGCAACACTTTGTCGCATGCTATGGTGATACTTTGTTCCTTGTGTAACCACAACATGGCAGTCACAAAACACGCCCTGTACAATTCGATATCCAGTTCACGCAGAGATCGTTGCACGATTAATTCAACAGGGTAGGTTACATATAAAACGTGCTTCAAAGGTAAAATGTTGTTAAGCGTCTAGCATGAATAAAGACAGATCTTCTCCAGACAACGCATACTTAAGAGTCTTTCAAATTTGTACCATGTGACAGAAATTTGCGTCAGACTGAAATCAAGAAATGATATCCCGCGTGCCGGCCGGCCGACACAGCTGTGACTCCTGCGGTTGCAACTTGCGAACACTTTCATTCGAGGTGATCGACGGACCACAGTCCAAAACCTCGGTGCCTAGTGAATTGTGTGGTTAACTATCCTCGTCCCATAGCAATATTGTCGTGGCTTTTGGGAAAACCAGCTCAGTTTGTGGTCTGCTGTAGAAGGCATGTGTGCCGATGGTAATCGATGTACTGTTCTAGTACAGTGCGTGTGATTTTTCCAATTTAGTTATTTATTTACTTTGGTTTTGACTTCTCAAACAAGAACTAGACCTGGCTTAACGCTCAAATTCCATTCGCGATCGTGCCTTGACAATGATCGGAAGGATCTCAGCTTTTGAATACTGCGTAATCTCGACTACTAAGAGAGCGCCCATAGTATCCTTCTCAAAACACCAACTGAGGACGTCCTGTCATTTTATCCGTGTTTACAGAATGTGTAAGCTTCTGTATAGAATGAACCGGCGTTCTCAGATCGAAGTTGTCAATGTCTGTACATGGTCTTCGAAAATTTCCATTAGAAACTTCTAGCATTTGCAGAAGGGAGTGAGTGTATAATACTTTGAATAGGAACCCATGTCCAGAAAGGTGAACCAACGGCGCTACGGAACCTCAAGTTACAGGCGCCAGGACCTATAAATGTAAATGGTGATACCGTGATGATGTTACAAACTTTCTATGATGAATAAATGTTTCAGTTTGAGATAAGGGTCCATGAACCGGAAACAAACGAGTTGAAAGTTATAAGAGAGAACCGTTCTGACGCCTTTGACAGTGGAATACATGTGCCGGTACTGTTGTTGCTGAGTTTATAGGGTAGGTAACTTTCAGAGGTGGCAGTACGGACGGAAACGAGAAAAAATTTATAAGAAGCATGAAAGCTAAAAGAGCTATGGGCACTTGGTCAATGGAGGAGAGGTGTTTCACACTAGCGAAGATGAACGAGTGCTCGTAACTCGTCGGTTACGGATTTTAGAGCCCGTGTTTACTAGATATTTTCTCTTGTTACCTCTGAAAGTTGCGTAAACTACATTCTTGCCAGCAACACTATCGGTATATGTAATCCACCGTCAGAGGTATGAGAGTTATTTTCACTTGTGACTTTCGACTAGTTCTTTTCGGAGCCAGGGTTCCTCATCTCAACTGATGTATTTATCCGTCTCCGTCATCCTTGAAAGTTTGTTACATCATCATCGCATCACCCTGTATGTGCATACACTACTGGCCATTAAAATTGCTACACCAAGAAGAAATGCAGATGATAAACGGGTATTAATTGGACAAATATATTATACTAGAACTGACATGTGGTTACATTTTCAAGCAATTTGGGTGCATAGATCCTGAGAAATCAGTACCCAGAACAACCACTTCTGGCCGTAATAACGGCCTTGATACGCCTGGGCATTGAGTCAAACAGAGCTTGTATGGCGTGTACAGGTACAGCTGCCCATGCAGCTTCAGCGCCACACCACAGTTCATCAAGAGTAGTGACTGGCGTATTGTGAGGAGCCAGTTGCTCGGCCACCATTGACCAGACGTTTTCAGTTGATGAGAGATCTGGAGAATGTGCTCGCCAGGGCAGCAGTTGACCGTTTTCTGTATCCAGAACGGCCCGTACAGAACCTGCAACTTGCGGTCGTGCATTAGCCTGCTGAAATGTAGGATTTCGCAGGGATCTAATGAAGCGTAGAGCCACGGGTCGTAACACATCTGAAATGTAACGTCCACTGTTCAAAGTGCCGTCAATGCGAACAAGAGGTGACCGAGACGTGTAACCAATGGCAACCCATACCATCATACCGGGTGATACGCCTGTATGGCGATGACGGCTTCCAATCTGCGTTCACCGCGATGTTGCCAAACACGGATGCGACCATCATGATGCTGTAAACAGAACCTGGATTCATCCGAAGAAAATGACGTTTTGCCATTCGTGCACCCAGGTACACCATCGCAGGCGCTCCTGCCTGTGATGCAGCGTCAAGGGTAACCGCAGCCATGGTCTCCGAGCTGATAGTCTATGATGCTGCAAACGTCGTCGAACTGTTCGTGCAGATGGTTGTTGTCTTGCAAACGTCCCCATCTGTTGACTCAGGGATCGAGACTGGCTGCACAATCCGATACAGCCATGCGAATAAGATGCCTGTCATCTCGACTGCTAGTAATACGAGGCCGTTGGGATCCAGCACGGCGTTCCGTATTACCCTCCTGAATCCACCGATTTCATATTCTGCTAACAGTCATTGGATCTCGACCAACACGAGCAGCAATGTCGCGATGCGATAAACCGCAATCGCGATAGGCTACAATCCGACCTTTATCAAAGTCGGAAACGTGATGGTACGCACTTATCCTCCTTACACGAGGCATCACAACAACGTTTCACCTGGCAACGCCGGTCAACTGCTGTTTGTGCATGAGAAATCGGTTGGAAATTTTGCTCATGTCAGCACGTTATAGGTGTCGCCACCAGCGCCAACCTTGTGTGAATGCTGTGAAAAGCTAATCGTTTGCATATCACAGCATCTTCTTCCTGTCTGTTAAATTTCGCGTCTGTAGCACGTCGTCTTCGTGGTGTAGCAATTTTAATGGCCAGTAGTGTACATTTACAGTCGCCGGCGCCTGTAACTCTGACGCTTTGTAGCATCGTTGGATGACGTTTCCGGATATGGGGTCCTATTCAAAGTATTATGCACTCGCTCTCCTCTACAAGTCCTAGAAGTTTCTAACGGGTATTTCCGAAAACCCTGTAGGTATCACTATTGCTGCAGGTTGGAGTCTCATAACACGTGATCTTCTGTAGAATGTTTGGCAGAAGCAGCAGTGTCTCGAAGAATTACCCCCGATCCGCATGTCGGCATACAGTTAAATATTTAGATGTACGTAAAGTTAGTTGGTTAGTGAGAGAACAACGCTTCCAGCACAGTATTCCGTCAATGTGGGCACGTTTCCGTGACAGCTGCGTGCCCCAAGCCAACGACATTTTGTCGCTGCTCCATGTCTCAGAGTCACTTTGCAGCAATGAAAAATCACCTTGGTATTGCGGTTTACAGTTGCGGCATCGAAAAGTGAAAGCGGTTTCTTACCCGCGTACGCAGATGTTTCACAAAACAATTTGTGTCGAAAGTAATTGAAATCTCTTTGCGTTTAAAGCAGTCTGCATTGCTTCATGAAAGCGCCCTTAATCCATGACCTACCTGTCGATGGAAATGTCCTTGCGAAGAATGAGATTTCTTGCGTCGATGGGAAGCTCCACGCACGAGCGTGTGTTTCACGTTAACGAGACTAACTCGGATTCCTCTTTGTAGCTCTATTAGGCCTTTAATATGCTGTAATCGATCTACGAATTCAAAATGAAGTGATGCATCTATACAATCGACATAGTACTTAGTTTTTGTTCCATGACACGTTAAACTTTCTTCCTTTTTTGGTTTACTGACTTAAAGGGATTACTGCCGTACAGTTATGAGACCAATGAGTCACACATTCCGCGTTGTGTCTTATGTAATGAAGTTAAACTAACCATAAATTTAACTACCCATTCGGTCGCGATCCAGAACAAGGCCTCTTTACTGCGTTCGCCGTTGTGCAGCGATAAAACCCGTTCCTTAGTTTCAACAGTGCCCATGTTTATATGCAGTGAGTTTCAGGGAGCCATGAAATGAAAGATTATTTTTGATGGCTTTATTTCAGTTTGGTAAGAGACGCGGTGTAGGTATTACTAGCTTTAAGAAGCCTTGCGCTTTTATTTTTTCAGCCATTACAAATGCGATTCCAACCACACTACTCGTCTCGTAAACAATTACTATTTTTTGACACTGTGACCGAAAAAGCCTGAACTTCCTCTTCGCTGTTTCACAGATTTCTCAGGACGTTAAATATTTCAACTGAGTTTTTAATTTTTTCTATCACTTTTTCAGTTTCATGGAGTTAAAATACGTTGGAGTACTGGGAGATTCAGAAAGGCCAGACAACGGGAAGATCCTACAGAACCAAAATGTTACTTAGTATATAGCGGATATAGCAAGTAGTGATCAAATACAAAAATGAATACAATATCAGAAGTTTACATTAGACTACTCTCCTCTACAGCTGAAATTTTGCATGTCCTCTTAGTTCACATAAATCGAAAAACCATTGCAGACTTAGGTATTCCTCGGAAACAATAAGTTCTTCGTATGATAATAACGTATATTGTTTCATAGGACCTGAAAGCAGGTGTGTATTTTTACTTTTGATCTCTTAGCATGATATTATAAGATGCGAGCTTCATTGCTACTGCAGCATTATCTTCAGAGCTGCAATGCCTCAGCGACAATTAAATTCAATCGAGTGCTCTAAAGTCATAATTTTCTGTCGCCTCAAGAATATTGAAACCGTACTGATATGAGTCTAAACGATGTGGATCGAAATCCATAAAATTACGTATTTGGGTTATTTTAATCTATTACTGAAAATGAAACTGGGGACAAAATGTTCGTATCTTTGGATATATCAACAGTAACCAAGTAGAAAGTGGTAATGAATCTGGTTCGTGAGATACAAGACATATTTTGTACGCACAGTCGATTCAAAGTGATATAAATAAAATGATTTTATGTGCCTTGTGCAAAAATTGCATATTTTACCCTATATTCTACGGAACATTAATAACATTAAAATAACGATTATATTTTTGTCTGCTCAGGTTTTTGGCAGTCTACCAATTACTGAGCAACTGGAAGATGTTTAGTCCCTGAGGAGAAACGGGATTCTGTGAAGAAAACAGATCTTATTAATTATAATTCAGTGATAAAATATCTCTCCGGTGAGGATACTTCTCTAGATCTTTCTCTTGCCGCTATTGACAATTAAGACTGGGACGGAAACTCAACACGTGTTATCTGTAAGTAGTGTATTATATGTTAGTGTAATGGAGAAATAGGGTAACATCTGACTATTTGCAATGTCACTGTGGCTAACGAAGTAGGGAAGTTATTCTAAGACGTTTGAGTCTTCAAAATGTTTAAATAATAACCATTCGGCACATTAAAATATTTTTTATCAATTTTTCCCTAATGTGATTGTTAGTGAGTCTTTCCCTAAATTTTCGATCCATACTAAGCAACTCATATCTGCACTAATTTTTTCTTCTAAGTGACGTATATAGAGGGTTTCCAGTTATTTTGTAGCCCTTAGAAAATAGATGTTCTTTTCACAGCCACATTTAGATTTATTTATTTGGAATGCAGAGAGTCTCGGTTCCAAAATTGTTGGGCATCATCAGATTATGTAAAATTGTAGTGCGATAAGCACCACCTGCCAGTTGCCAATGCAGGGCATTACATAAGAATTAGATGCGTCTGGATATAGTATTGGGTCGTCAAATTTCTTGCCAGCTACGTGAATGATGTGTACAAAAGCGGTAGTGACTAAAGTATGATGCTACATCCAGTGCCTGTTTTCTCTTACAGCTCTTAGCGTCGTACACTGTGCTACCTCATATAGTTATAATTTTTACTGACAAGTACCATTCCATGTCTGTTCCAACACCTGTAATTTTTGTATGGTTTTAAACATGATTTTAAGAAGTTAATTTATATGAAGAGAGCAATTTGCTTGTAAATCTTCATTTGTCTCACATGGAATTGTTTTGGATTTTCTGATGACGACACCCATAGTCGATGTCGAAACCAGGTGAACTTAAATCTCACTGAAATCGGATGCTTATATTATACAAATCAAATTATTGTCCGTGCTACGTTATCCGTATGTCTTTTCTCTTATCTGTTAAATTGTATCCAGGTTGTGTCAGAAGATGACCGGTGCAGTAGCAACGATTTTTGATAGTTTCGTGCGGTTGTTTCGCAGGGAGACGTCTGTTAACTGACTGTCGAAACCGTTGCGCTTGGTATGTAAATAATACTTTCTAGGAAGTCAGTTAGTGAGGGAGTGGCTTAGGGTTTAAATCATAGTACGTCGATCTTTATTTAGTTTGCCTGGTGTTTCCCAAAACACTTCAGGTGAAAGTCGGGGTGTTGCCTTCAGAGGGAACATGACTGATTTTCTCAGTTCCTAATGACACTGATCTGTGACATTGATGGACTCTTAAGACTGGTAAGTTCATGCATTTTTTAAACTCTTCCCTTGAACGTGCAATAGAACCATATAAACACTGGAGATTTGAGTAAGCGGAGCTACGAGAGGTGAATCGACCGAAACGTCGCCAACGGAATGGGGAGGCGGGGGTGTAGCGAGGCAGGAAATTTAAATTAATTATCACGACTGTGCTCTCGCCATCACATCGAGCGTAAAATGCCCTTCTGCTGCAGCAGAACACGAGCTCGTTACGGTGAGCTACGGGGGGGGGGGGGGGGGGGGCGTATCTACAGAGAGTCTGGCCAGAGGTCTCCACCTAAGCCCTGGCTTGACCCTCCGACTACTATTAATAAGGATGAGTGTCACGCGCCCAACCCTTTCCCCACACCCACCTCCTCTCAATATTTTTTTTTTTTTTCCGCAGCGTATTCCAGCACAGCGAGCGCTGGAGGAAGAGATGGGGTAGCAACGCACTGTGGCGCCGTGGTAGGTCTATAACTTATCTGCGCGCAGGAAATAGCTTTTACCCTGCGAGGGGGGCGTGCGCAGATCGCACACGCCTCTGCTTTCAGCCGCCGTGTATAAATACACCTTACGCCCCTCTGCAATAGGCTCCGATGGCTCCTGTGGGGTTGTATATCAAAAGCAACAACATACGTTTATGGCTGCGCCACCCCCTCCCCTGCCGACCTCTACCATTACACCACCCGAATACAGTGGCCGATCTGGTCCGGACAGTGTGCTCATCTGCATACCGAAGGCTGCTGCCGGCAAGACAAGCGGAAGCGGCGAGTTCTCCTGGAACCGTGCGGAATTACTGTGCGCCAGGCGCGTGTTCGGACAGTCGGTCTGTCCACTAAGTTTGGCCACTGTTTAGGTATCTAAGAGCGGCGGGCCTGGTTCCCGCTAGAGTTTGCCAGTTTCCCGAGTAATTTCAGCTCAGAATCATGTATCTACATTCAGTGTATCGAATACATAAACAGTGGCACATTTGTTAAAAGCGGGAATACAACTTGGTAGAGAAGTAATTTGTTATTTAAAATAATTTATTGTATCTTTTTTACAAAAACCGTAATTATTACTGTCGGGTAGCAAGTGAGTAACTGAATTTTGAATAACTAAGAAAAAGAAAGAAAGCACGATATTTAAATGGGGCGAAACAGTTCAACATTCAACTAGAACTTTAAAGGTAACATTTCCTTTGTTAAACTATTAACAAACATCAAATTCATTGTATCAGATACAAAGAGCAAATTAGATGGATGGACTTGTTGAATTGCTGATCCTATTGATCAATACATTGAGCTGTAGTGTTTTTTAGTAATTGTTTGTAGAACTGATAGTAATTTGACTTGCCTGTACTTGAAAGCCACAATTCTTCTGTACTTCTTTAACTAGACATATCATCGCAGAAAGATTCCGACTTTATTCCCGAAAATTTAATACATATTTCGCCCTCTAAGGAGCGCTTGGAACCAGTAATTAACACTGGATTTCTTATTTTTATCTTCCCGAAAACCGAGCGAAGTGGCGCGGTAGTTAGTACACTGGACTCGCATTCGGGGGGACGACGGTTCAATCCAGCGTCCGGCCATTCTGATTTAGGTTTTCCGTGATTTCCCTAAATCTCTCCAGGCAAATGCCGGGATGGTTCCTTCGAAAGGTCACGGCCGGCTTCCTTCCCCGTCCTTCCCTAATCCGATGGGACCAATGACCTCGCTGTTTGGTCTTTCCCCCAAACAATACAATACAATCTTCCCGAAACTGCCTCATCCGTTCACTTTGGACCCATCCACATTCTTGCATCCGCACGTTTTGAAATGTCAAGTTTTATCCTGGGCTAGACGTTAGCTTCCAGGTCGATACGGTATATCTTACTTGCCGCCAGACGAGTTGTTGATAGTGAACATCGCAGGGTATCGATCTCGATATCTGATGTTAAAGATATATCGCAGATCAGTGGAGAGGGTGCCAAAATTAAGCATTGTCGTAAACCGTATTTTTTTCAATTCTCCATTGGATATGTCGTGCTTCAATCAACGATTAGTGAATATGTTGTTGGAAGATTTACAAGAGTAGTTACCAGGGATGGACACTGACAACTTAAGGAGAGCTTATTTGTGTTAACATCAGGTAATCAGTCCACAGAAACGGCGCCGGTCTTCAGTTGCATCTAAAAGCAACTTCTTTGTTTTTCGCTATTGTGAATATTGGTCCACAGTGTCATTGATTATTTTTCTTCGTAACAGTTACATTAAATTTCTCCTGAATGAGAATTTGTCGAAGAATACACTGTAGAGATGCACCAGACATAGCTGCAAATGGAATGAGATTTTCACTCTGCAGCAGAGTGTGCGTTGATATGAAACTTCCTGGCAGATTAAAACTGTGTGCCGGACCGAGACTCGAACTCGGGACCTTTGCCTTTTGCGGGCAAGTGCTCTACCAACTGAGCTACCCAAGCACGACTCAGGCCCCGTCCTCACAGCTTTACTTCTGCCAGTACCTCGTCTCCTATCTTCCAAATTTTGCAGAAGCTCTCCTGTGAACCTTACAAATTTTTTTTTTTTTTTAAATTGTTCAAATGGCTCTGAGCACTATGGGACTCAACATCTTAGGTCTAAGTCCCCTAGAACTTAGAACTACTTAAAGCTAACTAACCTAAGGACATCACACACATCCATGCCCGAAGTAGGATTCGAACCTGCGACCGTAGCGGTCGCGCGGTTCGAGCCTGTAGCGCCTAGAACCGCTCGGTCACTCCGGCCGGCTGCCATTTGCAGCATGAAACGCTGAAAGTAGTCTGCTGTAGCAAAACAGTGACATTTGGATCTCTAGGACCTAATCTTTTTTACTGTATTCATTACTTGTTTCAAATTTCCCTCTTCCTGTGGCAGGCTCGTAGTGGTTCTGTAGCGATTACCGAATGACGTCAGGCGCCAGGACGCATTAGAATGCAGGCAGCAGCCAGGCCGCACCGGTAACTTCATTAATGGGAGGGCTAATCTCCATCTAGCGAGCACGCCTGACATTAGGCGTGATTATATCATGCCATTTAACGCCGGAGATCGTGCGAAACTACCTCGGCGTCACAGGACAGTTGGGAGTTCACTCGAGCACGTTGTGTTCACTGGCCCGGTTCCCCCTCGTCTGTTCCTGCGTATTTCCGAAGCACTTCAAGCTACATATTTTGAAGGTCATTTTCTTGGGTGCATCAAACATTTCGTGTCTGACAATCAACGTTGGCAGTTGATGGTCGGAGTGCTTACACATTTGCGGAAGAGTTGCAGTTCTGTCACGCTGAACGTTTCTCTTCAGTCGTCGTTGGTCCCGTTCTTGCAAAATCTTTTTCCGGCTGCAGTGACGTTGGAGATTTGATGTTTTACAGGATTTCTGACATTCACGGGTACATTCGTGAAATGGTCGTACGGGAAAATCCGCACTCTATCGCTATCTCGGAAATGCTATCGCTCGTGCGCCAACTACACCACGTTCAGTCTCCTTAAATCTTGATAACCTACTATTATAGCAGGAGTAACCGATCTAACAACTGCGTCAGACATGGCGTTGCCGACCACAGCGCCGTACTCTGCCTGTCTGCATACCTCTATGTTTGAATACACATGCCTGTACCAGTTTATTTGGCACTTCAGTGTATTCCATCTTTACTAGTTTCATGCTGGTTTGTTCATATTCTAACATAGAGAGACAGAGTAGGGATTTAGTTGCATATCATTTGCCTGCGTTTCCGCTGCAAGGATTTTGTCTTCGGTTTCTACCCAAACAGATTTTGATTCTAAGAACCTCTCAAGGCGAATGCTGCAAAAGTTTTGTAGAAAAAGCTTGGCCTTTCAGATAGCCTTGTCTGTCTTCATTATGGGATATTTTACAAATTTCTAGAGACATTTAGCCTACTTTGTGTCTTTTCCAGGGAACAGCACGAGAAAGTAGTCTCTTTCAGTCCCCCATAAAATCTATTTATAACATTTACAAGCCGTCCAATAGTCACATTAAACTTCTTTTCGATACTTACAAACTTTTGAATGATTCTGACGTTTTCTTCGTCATTGTAACTTCTGTGCATAAGCCACAAAATGTAGAAATGATTTTAAGTTCCCATCAGTTTGGTGTTCCTCTAAGGCCTTTGCTATCGTTTCGTTAGTTTTCATTGCTGACCTTTATTCTATTTTCCCCAGTAAAGTTTAAAATTAGCCTGTCAAACTGGTGATCGCTTGATATTAATGTATTTATTCTTCGGTTCCATCACTCTGAGACGTTATTAACGCAATGGCGCCTTCCACTGCAGTTCCACATCTCTCTTGGCATATGTTTACTATCGAGCCAATGGTCCAAAAAAGATTCGTAAAAGTACTGAAGCTTTTTGTTTTTAGGCGTGCTATCCTGAATACACAGCGAACCATCGGCCAATATTTCCAATTAACGCTTTGCTGTTTGCAGATGACAGATAGTAGATTGCGTAGTAGACCTGAAGCTACGACTCGTAGCATAAACATCCAATACCTTCATGTGATATATGTAAACAAACGCATACATCCACTTTACTCCCAAGTGTGCTACAAAACAAAAACTTTCAGACATATTGCTAATAAACAACATAGAATTCCTCAGCACAGTGATACATGTCGCAACTCTATACTGCATGCAAACTAATGTAACAAACTATCAGTAATCGCTCATTTTACAAATGTAAATATTTTGTACCAGAAGTTTCTTTAACGGTTAAAATGTAACACAATTTTGCAGAAGCAAAATAAACGAAGACGCCCATCGAAGACAGCTCAAAAAGTGTTGAAACATGTCTGAGTGAATACAAAACTAAAACCGTGTCATGCATAAGAAGGATAGCCTCTCCAATTTTCTTAGCAACCCTGAAATAAGGACTGCAATATTCACAAGATGATTTGTTTCAAAGCTATACTCTTCAGAAGATCATAACTGCGTGCTGTCAGAATTATGGTCAAAAGTTTTGCGCGGGGTCTATTATTGTGGCTGAAATGTAGCAAGGCAAGTGTGTTTTATCTTGCTTGAAGTATGACGCCGAGTCTGCGATATTTCCTTGTTTGTCAGGTCTCCGACGATTGGAAGACTGGGCATCAGAAACTCATTTCTTTCAGGATTGTCGGAGGCAAGTACACTGCAAGGGTTTTAGCAGCGAAGGACCGAGTCGTGTCCAGTCTCTTCCCATGACTCAATATACAGAGTGATTCAAAAAGAATACCACAACTTTAGGAATTTAAAACTCTGCAACGACAAAAGGCAGAGCTAAGCACTATCTGTCGGCGAATTAAGGGAGCTATAAAGTTTCATTTAGTTGTACATTTGTTCGCTTGAGGCGCTGTTGACCAGGCGTCAGCGTCAGTTGATGCTAAGATGGCGACCGCTCAACAGAAAGCTTTGTGTGTTATTGAGTACGGCAGAAGTGAATCGACGACAGTTGTTCAGCGTGCATTTCGAACGAAGTATGGTGTTGAACCTCCTAATAGGTGGTGTATTAAACGTTGGTATAAACAGTTTACAGAGAATGGGTGTTTGTGCGAAGGGAAAAGTTCTGGACGGCCGAGAACGAATGATGAAAATGTAGCACGCATCCAGCAAGCATTTGTTCGCAGCCCAGGAAAATCGACTCGCAGAGCTAGCAGAGAGCTGCCACCACATTGGCACTTATCTGTCCGTAACTACCTGATCGTCAACTACCCGAGGCGATGGATCGGCCGCCAGGCAGCCCGTGACAGAGCACTTCATCACTGGCCTCCAAGAAGCCCTGATCTTACCCCCAGCGATTTTTTCTTATGGGGGTATGTTAAGGATATGGTGTTTCGGCCACCTCTCCCAGCCACCATTGCTGATTTGAAACGAGAAATAACAGCAGCTATCCAAACTGTTACGCCTGATATGCTACAGAGAGTGTGGAACGAGTTGGAGTGTCGGGTTGATATTGCTCGAGTGTCTGGAGGGGGCCATATTGAACATCTCTGAACTTGTTTTTGAGTGAAAAAAAACCTTTTTAAATACTCTTTGTAATGATGTATAACAGAAGGTTATATTATGTTTCTTTCATTAAATACACATTTTTAAAGTTGTGATATTCTTTTTGAATCACCCTGTATATCGTTAAGAGGAAACGGCTGACACCGCTACTACATCGTAAGAATTATATGCGAAATGTTAATGAAAAAATGATGCAGTTGGGGTTAAATAAATAAAGAATTATAAAACATGTAACTAACCTTTTTCTACGGGTTATTACTTTAAGATTAGGGTCGCCACCGACTCTAACCATATAACTAATCAAAGGTTTGAACGAGTCGGAAAATAAATTAATTTGGTCACAGACCAAAAACTCATAAAAATGCGTACGTTGTGATGTCGCTCATAAGGGATGCGATGTAATTAATAGTATTGCCGATGCACTGTTCACGAGAATCAAACATTTAAAATAAAATAGAAAATGCATGAACACTGGGCATAAGATCAGCTCCCAGCAACGCACCTGAAAATAAGACTTAATCTAAAGCTTTTGATTTAAAATAAAAGAGGAAACTAAGCACTGGACCTATGCATAAGGAAACGCGTTGGATGTGCTAACGGGAAAGCTATGAGGTGAGTGGCTTAGGTGCAAAATCGTAACCTCGGAATACAAGAGAAAATTATGGATAAAATCATTTATTCCAAAGACATGGATGTGAGGCATGTACACAATTCCTGATAACATTAATTCCTAAAACATTAAAGAAAAGCATTTTTGTGTGGCGCTCTTCCAGCGGACCCAAGTCTGCTATAGAAATTTACTAAAAGAAAGATCTCCCAAAGTTTAGCATTCCTTGCTGTGACAAGACAAAGCAGTCTTTCAGTCACGCGGTCAGTCTAACTCACCCTTCTTCAACTGGAGCACAGCTGTGGACACTTCTCGTACCGGCGGCAGACTGCCACCCTTTTTCTTCTCCAGCCTTCTCCACCGGAAAACCCAAAGATGCCATTTCCGCCACCAACCTAACGCAGTTGGATTTCTCACAAGTAGCGCAAACCTCTTTGCCTACTCGACCACTACGAGAGTTGGCTATTCTGTACAACTGCTGCTGGATCTGTTTGACTATCGTAAACTTTCAATAGCAGACTACGCCACCGTCTAGCAACGTGACACACAAGCACATTCATTTAATCATACCACTATGAGAGTTATGAGAAAAGAGAAACAAGGAAAGGAAAGAGAAATGCTAGTGAAAATGGGCTAACGGACTAATGAAAGGTGGTTACAGGACCCTTTCAATGTCATTAAGAGGAAACGGCTTACACAACTACTACAGCGTAAGAATTAGATGCGAATTGTTAATGAAAAAAATTTTGCACTGAGGGTTAAATAGATAAAAAATTATAAAACAGATTGTGGACACATCTGTTGACATGCAAGCTTGGGCGCCAGTTAGAAGTACAGGGTGATCAAAAAGTCAGTATAAATTTGAAAACTAAATAAATCACGGAATAACGTAGATAGAGAGGTACAAATTGACACACATGTTTGGAATGACATGGGGTTTTATTAGAACCAAAAAAATACAAAAGTTCAAAAATGTCCGACATATGGCGCTTAATTTGATCAGAATAGTAATAATTAGCATAACAAAGTAAGACAAAGCAAAGATGATGTTCTTTACAGGAAATGCTCAATATGTCCACCATCATTCCTCAACAATAGCTGTAGTCGAGGAATAATGGTGTGAACAGCAATGTAAAGCATGTCCGGAGTCATGGTGAGGCATTGGCGTCGGATGTTGTCTTTCAGCATCGCTAGAGATGTCGGTCGATCACAATACACTTGCGACTTCAGGTAGCCCCAAAGGTGATAGTCGCACGGATTGAGGTTTGCAGACCTGGGAGGCCAAGCATGACGAAAGTGGCGGCTGAGCACACGATCATCACCAAACGACGCGCACAAGAGATCTTTCATGCGTCTAGCAATATGGGGTGAAGCGCCATCCGGCATAAACATCGTACGTTCCAGCAGGTGTTCATCAGCCAGGCTGGGGATGCTGCGATTCTGTAACATTTCGGCGTACCTCTCACCCGTCACGGTAGCAGTTTTGCTGTCCAGCGCGATCTGTCGGACATTTTGTGAACTTTGTTTTTTTGGTTCTAATAAAACCCCCCGCCATTCCAAGCATATGTGTCAATTTTTACCTCTCCATCTACATTATTCCGTGGTTTATTAAGTTTTCAAATTTATACTGACTTTTTGTTTACCCGGTAGGTCTAAATTTCAGACTACCACATTCGAATTCCTCTCTGACGGTGTCGATTAGGACTGCCTCATAAAATTTGACGCCCAGCCAGCCACCTGCGTGCCCTTGATTTCGACTGCCAGTGCCCGCTGCGGCAGAAGAGCGCCCGTGAAATGTCACTCACTCCTCACCCGCGCGCACTCGGCTCCAGGTAGGGCAGCTGTCCCCATTTCGTGCAGGTGACGCGGGGAGGGGAGGCCTCGTATTGCCGCAGAGCAGGGCCGCGCCGCTGCCGTTAGGCACGCTCGGGCTGACAATAATCATCGGACGAGTGGTTTTTCGCAAGCGCACAAAAAGCCAGCGCTTTAAGTACCCGGCCTGCACGCGCCGGAGTGCCAGACGGCCGCCATTTCACCGCAGGCCCTCACCTCGTCTCACGTTTGTTTTCGCCACATTTACTGACTTCGCGGGGTGAACTGTTTGCAGACCTACAGGCACCCCTTCGGCGGTCTGTGCTATCTACGACTTCGTACACAACAGAAAGGAGAGGTGGGCTACACAGTGGTGTGGCAACTGTCGTCGTAAGAGAGGTGGACAGGAGCAGAAATGATAGGCGAACATGTTAACGCAGTAAACAAGATTTATTGAACTTGTATTTCTCCAAGCATACGACGACTCATTACCAATAATTCAGCAAAAGACAGTCCAGCAGTCCAATAGCAACAATGAGAGAGGCTATCTGAACTAACCACGAATGATACCGTCATAGTGAAGAGGGGTCCAACCGTGGGTGTCTAGCAACTACTGGCGTCCTATATCGCGGGGGTAGAGAGTGCTTTCAGTCCAGTACCGCTGGAGGCGTAACTCTGCATGCGTGCACAGCTGCGTCCACCAGGTTCCACGCGACCGCTATCGGCGACAGAGAGAACCTCACAATTCCGACATCAACAGTGTGACACCTCGATTACGCGATAAGTCACACTAATCTGAAGACTGTAAATTCAGCTTAATACTTAGGGATTACAAATACAAATAACCTAAATCGGAACGATCACATAGATAATAATCTGGGTAGAGCAAACCAAAGAGTGTGATTCATTGGCAGAACACTAAAGAGACTGCTTACACCACGCTTGTCCGCCCCATTCTGGACTACAGCTGTGCGGTGTGGGATCCGCATCAAGTGGGACTGACGGATGACATTGAAAAAGTACAAAGAAGGGCAGTTCTTTTTTGTATTATCGCGAAATAGGGGAGATAGTGTCACAGACATGATACGTGAAATGGAGTGGCAATCATTAAAACAAAGGCGTTTTTTGTTGTGACTGGATCTTCTCATGAATTTCAATCACCAATTTTCTCCTCCGATTGCGAAAACATTTTGTTGCCACACACCTACATAGGGAGAAATGATAATCACGATAAAATAAGAGAAATCAGGGCTCGCACAGAAAAATTTAAGTGCTCGTTTCTCCCGTGTGCCGTGCGAGAGTGGAACGGTAGAGAGACAGCTTGAAGGTGGTTCATTGAGCCCTCTGCCAGGCACTTTATTGTGAACAGCAGAGTAATCACGTAGATGTAGATGTAGATGGGAGGCGGTATCAACACATGACACCACAGTCTGCACTGTCGTTAAAATTACAGCTGGTGGGAAAACAGCGAACAATGATATTTTACTTTTTATGCTTTTATGTATACCAGGGAAGAATGCCTTAAAACTTGTGATTTTAGGGTGTACAGAGCGTGAAATTTAACACAGAAAGCGGCGACCTCTCGCACCAACATCTCTAACACATGTGGCCGTCAAGTCGGAGTTGTGGGCTTTCCCATGTCGTCGACGTGGTAATTCCGACCAGATATATTTTAGCTGTCGATTTCCCGACCATCTTAATAATAACAACATTCCTTCAAATTTTATCCAAGCTTAGGACTGGCTTTGCACACAGTGTATAGGCATGTTTTTTTAATTATTACTTTCTACAATATTACTGCAAATCTAACTAATTATTTTTTAGGCATCAGTTTTCTAACGGTTTTGAAACAGCCCTCCTCACTCCTTACTGCATCAGCCCACCTAATTCTCAACATACTTCTGTAGCAATACATCCCAATACTTCGATTATTTTATGTTCCAGTATTCCCACTGTCCATGTTTCACTACCACACGATGCTGTGGTCCAAAAGTAGAGACTCAGAAATTACTTCTTCATGTAAAGGCCTATGTTTGATACTAGTAGATGGCCAGGAAATCGTTTCTGCCAGTGCAAGTTTGCTTTTGATGTCCTTTTTGCTCCGTCCGTCATTGGTTATTTTGCTGCTTAGGTAGTAGAATTCCTTGACTACATCTACTTTGGGACCATCAATCCTGATGTTATGTTTCTCGCTATTCTCGTTCCTGCTACTTCTCATTACTTTCGATCTACTCTCAATCGATATTCTGTCCTCATTAGACTGTTCCTGTAGTTCTTCTTTACTTTTACTAAGGGAAGCAATATCATCAGCAGATCTTATCACTGATGTCCTTCCACCCTCAATTTTAATTCCGCTCTTGAACCGTCCTTTTATTTACATCGCTGCTTCTTCGATCTATGAACTCAATAATAGGAGTGAAAAACTACATCCCTGCTTTACACCGTTTTTAATTTGAGCACTTCGCTCTTTTTCTTCCACTGTTATTATTCCCTCTTGGCTCTTGTACATGTTGTATATTACCCGTCTCTCTCTAGCTTACCCCTATTTTCCTCAGAATTTCGCACATCTTCCTTCATCTGACGTTGTCGAATGCTTTTTCATGGTCGACAAATCCTATGAATTACTTTATGATTATGAATTCCTCATTGAATTGGTTTATAAGGAAGAAAGAGATTTTAGTCATTTTCTGAAATATAGTTTTATAATTGTTTTCAACCCTTTCACTATACGTAGGTACCTTCTACGTTTTTGGAAGAGCAAGGACAATGGTCTGCCAACGACCATGTCGCAGTCTTATCACCGGTTCCCGTCAGATCACCGAAGTTCAACGCTGTCGGGCTGTGCTACGAGTTGGATGGGTGACCATCCGGTCTGCCGAGCCGTTCTGAGGCAAACTGAGGAGCTGCTTGATTGAGAAGTAGCGGCTCCGGTCTCGTAAACTGACGTACACCCGGAAGAGCCATTTGCTGACCACATGCCGCTCCACATCCGCGTCCGGTGACACCTGTGGACCGAGGATGACACGGCGGCTGGCCGGAATCGTTGGACCTTCATAGCCTATGAGGATGGAGTTGAGGTTCTTTTTTTTTGTTTTGTAAGTAGGCTGTTTGAAGCAGGCAAAAAGGAATACAAACGTCTCAAAAATTAGATCGACAGGAAGTGCAAAATGGCTAAGCAGGGATGGCTAGAGGACAAATGTAAGGATGTAGAGGCTTATCTCACTAGGGGTCAGATATATACTGCCTACAGGAAAATTAAAGAGACCTTTGGAGATAGGAGAACCACTTGTATGAACATCAAGAGCTCAGATGGAAACCCAGTTCTAAGCAAAGAAGGGAAAGCAGAAAGATGGAAGAAGTATATAGAGGGTCTATACAAGGGGGATGTACTTGAGGACAATATTATGGAAATGGAAGAGGACGTAGATGAAGATGAAATGGGAGATACGATACTGCGTGAAGAGTTTGACAGAGTACTGAAAGACCTGAGTCGAAACAAGGCCCCCGGATTAGACAACATTCCATTGGAACTACTGACGGCCTTGGGAGAGCCAGTCCTGACAAAACTCTACCATCTGGTGGGCAAGATGTAGGAAACAGGCGAAATACCCTCAGACTTCAAGAAGAATATAATAATTCCCATCCCAAAGAAATCAGGTGTTGACAGATGTGAAATTTACCGAACAATCAGTTTAATAAGCCACAGCTGCAATATACTATCACGAATTCTTTATAGACGAATGGAAAAACTAGTAGAAGCCGACCTCGGGGAAGATCAGTTTGAATTCCGTAGAAATACTGGAACACGTGAGGCAATGCTGACCGTACGACTTATCTTAGAAGAAAGATTAAGGAAAGGCAAACCTACGTTTCTAGTATTTGTAGACTTAGAGAAAGCTTTTGACAATGTGGACTGGAATACTCTCTTTCAAATTCTAAAGGTGGCAGGGGTAAAATACAGGGAGCGAAAGGCTATTTACAATTTGTGCAGAAACCAGATGGCAGTTATAAGAGTCGAGGGACATGAAAGGGAAGCAGTGGTTGGGAAGGGAGTAAGACAGGGCTGTAGCCTCTCCTCGATGTTATTCAATCTGTATATTGAGCAAGCAGTAAAGGAAACAAAAGAAAAATTCAGAGTAGGTATTAAAATCCATAGAGAAGAAATAAAAACTTCGAGGTTCGCTGATGACATTGTAATTCTGTCAGAGACAGCAAGGGACTTGGAAGAGCAGTTGAATGGAATGGACAGTGTCTTGAGAGGAGTATATAAGTTGAACATCAACAAAAGCAAAACGAGGATAATGGAATGTAGTCGAGTTAACTCGGGTGATGCTGAGGGAATTAGATTAGGAAATGAGACACTTAAAGTAGTAAAGAAGTTTTGCTATTTGGGGAGCAAAATAACTGATGATGGTCGAAGTAGAGAGGATATAAAATGTAGACTGGCAATGGCAAGGAAAGCGTTTCTGAAGAAGAGAAATTTGTTAACATCGAGTATAGATTTAAGTGTCAGGAAGTTTTTTCTGAAAGTATTTGTATGGAGTGTAGCCATGTATGGAAGTGAAATATGGACGATAAATAGTTTAGACAAGAAGAGAATAGAAGCTTTCGAAATGTTGTGCTACAGAAGAATGCTGAAGATTAGATGGGTAGATCACATAACTAATGAGGAAGTATTGAATAGGGTTGGGGAGAAGAGAAGTTTGTGGCACAATTTGACCAGAAGAAGGGATCGGTTGGTAGGACATGTTGTGAGGCATCAAGGGATCACCAATTTAGTATTGGAGGGCAGCGTGGAGGGTAAAAATTGTAGAGGGAGACCGAGAAATGAATACACTAAGCAGATTCAGAAGGATGTAGGTTGCAGTAGGTACTGGGAGATGAAGAAGCTTGCACAGAATAGAGTAGCATGGAGAGCTGCATCAAACCAGTCTCAGAACTGAAGACCACAACAACAACAACAACAACAACAACGCCACGTAGCGCTCTGTACGAAAATCACTGGCTGTGCTGTGTGCAGTCTGTGGCTAGTTTGCATTGTTGTCTGCCATTGTAGTGTTGGGCAAATGGACTCTTTTTCATTTCAAAATACAGCATTACTGCTTCCTCCTTTAGCATCTTTATTAGAAAGTATATGTTCGGATAGTTTCATTACTTCAGGTTTCCCATCCCATCGTTTTACACCATTTGTGTTTCATTTTGGCTGGTTAAATATTTCCCTTTTCAATTGCTATAGTAGAATTTTCTATCCGTTGATTGGCGGTATAGTCTTCATATTGTGTGACCTTTGCTTCACTGGGCATTTCCTCCATTATTATCAAGCACGCTTCATCAACACTGTTTAGTAGATGTGAGCTGCTGTCTCAAAACAATCGGACTTCTCCTCTGTCCATATATTAACCCGTTAATCCCCATTCTTGTCTTTTCCTCTACAAAGAATGACTGAAGTCAAAATTCCAACAGAGGGGGATATCTTGGGGACCACAGTTTTCATAGCTTTAGTTGTATCCGTTTCAGAGTCTAACTTTTCAGTTTTCCGTAACCAACCACCTGCGTATCTTATTTTTCATTCCGAGTCTTTCCCGTTTATTTTGAATTTTGTCTGTTAGCAAAGGAAATAGAACAGAAGATAGCTTCGTCACGTCTTGTATGCTTCCGACGTCGAGGTGCATTGTGAATGGTGTTTTAAATTGTTTCGAGCAACGGTCGAAGGTTCTGCCCACACGAACAAATCCTTCTTCGCACAGGATTTTCCCCACTTCTTCTCAACCAAATCCCAGGATTCCTTCGCCAGGAACAGATTCATCGTAATCTTTCAAAAAACTATTACCTCTCTTCGATTTCAAAAGGCTTCGCTCAGTTGAATCTCCGAACTAGAGCCAAGATTCTGTGCCGTGCCAGTAAGTTCTCTTGGAGCACTATACTGTTCAGTCTTCGAGTTCTCATAATTTGGCAAATTTGCCACGAAATATAAACATTAATCTCGAATAATATGAAAAACAGGGACTGTCTACTTCGTTGTTAATGTGTACGTCCGTTTCGTCAGGTGGCCAGGAATACGATTTGAAGTTTTTAAATGACCTAGGCACTTACTCTGTTAGCAGTCCACACACAATCAGTTCGTGTATGTACCACATTTTATGTGCGCCATCCTTGAGGACACAACTTCCCTGTCGTTGCTGAAATTATTTCTATTGCTCTCGATGTGTAGATCTCAACTAGCTTAGGCTTACGCCATACTGGCGTATCACCCGGCGTGATGGTATGGGGTGCCATTGGTTACACGTCTCGGTCACCTCTTGTTCGCATTGACGGCACTTTGAACTGTGGACGTTACATTTCAGATGTGTGACGACCCGTGACTCTACCCTTCATTCGATTCCTGCGAAACCCTACATTTCAGCAGGATAGTGCACGACCGCGTGTTGCAGGTCCTGTACGGGCTTTTCTGGATACAGAAAATGTTCGACTATTGCCCTGCCAGCACATTTTCCAGATCTCTCATAAATTGAAAACGTCTGGTCAGTGGTGGCCGAGCAACTGGCTCGTCACAATACGCCAGTCACTACTCTTGATGAACTGTGGTATCGTGTTGAAGCTGCAAGGGCAGCTGTATCTGTACACGCCATCCAAGCTCTGTTTGACTCAATGCCCAGGCGTATCAAGGCCGTTATTACGGTCAGAGGTGGTTGTTCTGGGTACTGATTCTCAGGATATATACACCCAAATTGCGTGAAAATGTAACCACATGTCGGTTCTAGTATAACATATCTGTCCAATGAATACCCATTTATCATTTGCATTTCTTCTTGGTGTAGCAATTTGAATGGGCAGTAGTGTATAACGGACAGTCAAATAGAAACCGAACGGGAGCCACAATGGGACCATGGAATGGTTCCATTCAAAAATAATCCCCACATACGTGAAGACTTTCATCCCATGGGGAGATGAGACGATCAATTCCTGTTTCCTAGAACGCTGTCAGCTGCTGACGGGCAACCACATTCGCTCTTACACTTCCTCGTCAGACTGAAACCGACGTACGTGCATGTCTTTCTTCAGGTCGGCAAAGATGTGAAAATCACTCGTTGGAAGATCCGGGCTGTATGGCGGAGTCTGTTACAGTGTTTCCCAACCACATCGCTGAAGCATCGCCTTCGTTCGATCGGCAGTGTGGGGGCGAACATTATCGTGCAACAGGAAGATTCTGTCCGATACCACTCCTGGGCGTTTTGACTTTATGTCGTGTCGCAGTTTCTGCGAAGTGCATTCAGAGCACTGCGCACTGATTTTGGTTCCAAGCTTGAGGTATTCGACAAGCGGAGGGTCCTCGCAGTCGAAGAAGGAAGTCATCATGATTGAGCCGCGGCGGATCGATAGGATCGATCTTCGACCGCAGAACTTCATCTTTGCCAGCTTTCCGTCACCCGTGGGCGGGTGGCTACAGCGGCGAGATAGTCCTGCCGTGACGTGCGCAGAGCTGCGTTGGGATGGGTCGACGGCGAGCGCTTGAGTGTGGAGTTGCTCAAGAAGTGATTGGTCGTTAGCGATGTGTGGTAGCTTCAGTTGCGTTGCGTCCTTGGAACGTGCTGTGGCTAATAACTGATGTTGAGGGGCGTCCCTGATGTTGGAAAGTTCATCTTCTCCTTGCCTCTGCCGTGCGGATGAGGCTTAAGGGTACGGTTGAGGCTTAAAGGTGTAGTTTTCCTCCCGTATCCTTTAATGACCATGAGGGTTTGGTGTCTGCCAAGGTGTATTGTCCTTCTTCTGAATGGTCTGCAGCCAGAGAAGATAACAGAATTAACATTAGAGTTGCCATCTGGTGTGTCCACACAAATGTAGGCAGGACATTATTAATCTTGAATTGGCAAATGAGATTTTTAAACCTTATGTTTAATATTAATGAAACCGAGAAATTAAGTAAGAGAAATTTTGGTATTTTGATGTTATAGGTTGTGTAATGTATTGTGTGGTGTGCATACTCCAAGACCTTCATACACACGCCATCAGATTACTTGACTTGTCGCTCTAACGAAGTAGGCGAGTGTCAGCAATATGTCTCCTGGTCTTATCGTGGCGTGTTTATCTTCTGCCGTTAGGTCAGACGATAGAAATGCCACTTGCAAGCTTAGAGTAGCAGGTTGACGGTGACCAACTTTAAACAGCACTTGATTAATTTTCACACACATTTATTAAAATAATAACAAGCATAAAAATAACTTAACTTGGTTCTGAATGCTATTGACAATTGACAATCTGAAGTTCCTTTGGTCATGATACGTTAATCTTATTCTCACCTATCTCTGATACTTGACAAAGTGTCTATACGTTTATCTTCATGGCTATGTACAGGAATATGATAATCTTATTAGGCACAGACTGATGCAGACTGACTAATCGGAGGTCTGTACACTCGTTATAATACCTCGAGCGTTCAGGTATCACTGCGCGAGTGTGATCCGCGAGGAGAAAAGATTCTACGTTAGCAGCAATCTCATTGGCTGCGTTACATATTAATACGCGGATCAGTGGAAGCAGAATTTGGTCCGTCTCTAAGACAGCGCCATCTCGTAGTGCGGAGACGGACGAGTGCTGCGCCTGCGCTGTTGTGCTTAGTGGGGCACGATCTAGTGGGAAAGTTGTGTACGCGCTGACTACGCGGAACTATGTACACAATATATTGTTTTAAACCCGTTTAGCGTATATTGTGACTTCATATATGAATTATAGTTGGCCTGTATAACTGGTGTGGTACACGTTGGTTGGGAGGGGGAATGCAGTTACCCACGGCAAATTGTAAATAGCAATTAAAATTTTTCGTGATCTGCGTCCTAGGCCTTAGCGGATCCTTATCTTAATTCATTCTCATTCTGTTGTACATCAGCGTAATTTTCGAAGACATCACGGTCTGGTGTGATGTTGCCACAGTATTGACCGAATTTACGACACTGTTGTAATAATTAGAATTTTGGGAGGCTCAATCTCCTGCTCTAAGCAATAATTAAGATTTACTGTGGCAGTCGCTACGACGGGAACGCTGCCGCTGCTTGCCTGTGTTTGCCCCGTGACAAAAATGTGTTCGGTGGCAGCTGAACGCCAGCACAGCCCCTTCGTCCGTATTTCGGCCGTGTGGTGTCCTCTTGGCAGTCCTGCCGTGTGGGCGCGCTGCATGGCGCGATGGCCTGTGCCTGTGATACTTCCTGTTTCCTGGTCGACACATTTATATCTAGGTTCTCTTGTGTTCCAGTAAGCAATATTGATTACTGTATACATACATAATGAACAAGAAACAAGAGGGAACAGTAAGAGTGGGAGCATAGAAGAAAGTGCTGGGATTAAAGTGAGTGTAAGACAGGGGTGTAGTCTTTCGCCGCGACTGTTCAACCTATACATCGAAGACGCAATTACAGAAACAAAAGTAAGGTTCAAAATCGGAATTAAAATTCAAGATGGAGCGATATCAATGATAAGATTCATTGATCACATTTCCATCTTCGGAGAGAATGAAGAATAATTACAGGATCTGCTGAATGGAATGAACTGTCTAATGAGTACAGAATATAGATTGAGAGTAATTCGAAGAGAGACGAAAGTAACGAAAAGTAGCGAAATGAGAACAGCGAGGAACTTAACATCAGGATTGGCGATCACGAAGTATATGAAGTTAAAGAATTCTGCCACATAGGCAGAAAAATAATCCGTGACAATTGGGGCAAAGGGGTCACTAATAGCAGGATGGTGCTGGCAGGAAGGGCATTCCTGGCCGAGAGAATATTAGTATCAAAGATAATCTTAATTTGAGGAGAAATATCTGAAAACATATGTTTGGAGTTCAGCATTTTATGTCAGTGAAACATGGACGGTGGCAAAACCCGAAAAGATGAGAATCGAAGCATTTGAGATGTGGTGTTATAGAAAAACGTTAAAAATTAGGTGGACTGACAAGATAAGGAATGAAGAGGTTCTGCACAGAACCGGCGAGGAAAGAAGTATATGGGAAACATTGGCAAGAAGAACGGACTGGATGCTAGGATGAGTGTTAAGATATCTGGAATAACTTCCATGGCACTAGAGAGAGATGTAGAGGGTACAAAGTGTAGAGGAAAACAGAGGCTGGAATACATACAGCAAACAATTGAAGTCGTCGGTTGCAAGTGCTACTCTGAGATGAAGAGATTGGCACAGGAGGGGAATTCTTGGCAGGAAGCATCAAACCAGTCAGAAGACCGATGACTCACATAGAAATATAAAAAATTGTGTAAATTATTGCATTTCCCCCTGGAGCCTTCTCAGTATTTTCTTTATCCAGATTCTAGGCGCTTTGGCATCACAACTAAACGTTGTTTGAATTTTAGAGTTTTTCCTGTTCAGTGGTCTGAGTGTAATTCTAATAGTTTAGAACTGTTCCCTTGGCCGGATGAGTTCAAGGTTGAAGTTTCCCCGAACCTGACTATTAAAGGAGAAAATGTAAACTTTTGATGTAATTGTAGTTTACACAGCTTAGTGAGTTGTTTGTTTCTGAAAATTTATATGAAATGCCCGCTCTGTGAAATCTTATTATTTGATATTAGTCGGGCTGTTACACCAACTTTTTTTTTTACCATTTCTGAAAAAATACATCGTGATCCTAGTTGTACAGTTTTTAGTTTTTTTTCAGGAATAGTTTATGAGTAATCGTAATTTTTATTTCTGACATAGTGCAGCAAACATGAGGTGAAATTCGATAAATAAACTCACGTTTTGTGATGTTATAAATTTATCACATTAATGGAGGGTGAGATCTAACACATAAAATAGTAATCTTTGTGTATACGCTTTGCAGCATTTATTTGACATGAGAAATTACAGAAAATTGACAAAAAAATTGTAATGCACATCACTATTTTCTCTTGTATTGTGAATCCTTCTTCTCTCGAATGACAATCCAGCAATAATCTGCTAACATAGAAGGTATCCACTTCCCTTCACAACGCCTTCATGTTGTACAAATGTCTTTATAGAATCTTTCACCATGTCTATCAGATATGTCACTACAACTGTCTTTGAAGTAGTCCAGATGAGAGTCCATCATATGTACCTTCAAAGACATACTGGACCCCAGATCTTGATATGCTTTGATCATATCTTTCACCATTGCTTTGCAGTTAGTAGTTCTTTTTCTTCTGAGGAAGTTTTCTGACACCATCTTGAAAGTCTCATCCTGTCTTTTCTCTGTCAGTGAAACATGCTTCAACAATTGCATCTTTCTGGAGCTCCTTGATTTGTTTTCCCACAAATACACCTTCATTTATTTTTGCAGCTGAAAGACGGGGGAATCTGGTAGCTAGATATGCAAATTCACTGCCTCTTGGATCCATGGCCTTTACGAATTGTTTCATTAGGCCAAGCTGGATGTTAAGCGGTGAAAGTAGTATATCTTCAGGAGCTACCAGACTTTTACGTTGTACATTCTTTTCGCCCATTTTCCATCTCCGCCTAGGCCATTCCTTTTCCACGTAGTGAGAATTCTTGTCTCGACTATCCCACTCGCAAAGAAAACAGGTATACTTGTTGCATTCCCAGTACCATAGCAATTACTTTCAAATCTGCACATATTTTCCATTTGTATTCATTGTATCGTAATGAATTTAGCTTCCTTTGTACGAATTCGTAATTTTCTTTGGTCAGGCAGGCGTAAGCTCCTGGAACAGAGGGTATTTTATTTCCGTTAGGGATCAAAACGCCCTTGAGACTTGTTTTTAATGCATCTAAGGAAAGTCTCCACTCCAATGAAACATAGGTGAAGTTCAGCACTTTCATTAGGCCAGCAATGTCATTGCAAAATGTCGGTGCTCCATTACTTGCAAAATAGGAAATAAAGGCATGTTCTCTGTGCCTGAACTCACTGATATTAGTACTTTGGTAGAGTAGATTATACTCTTGTAATCTTGAACCAACCAGCTCCGCCTTTCGTTTACTTTGTCCTAGATCATATACTATATCATTTAAATCTGCTTGTGTTAACAAATGAGGTGATGACTCACTTGTGCAGTAGTATAAAGGACCATCATCTGTGATTTGTTCAGTACTACTTACTTCACTGTCATTCTGAATGCGACCTGGAGTTCTTGAAGGTACTGGAAGGCAGTAAGAATGCTGCGCTGCTGAAGGCAGGTCTGGGTAAACAATGTGCCTCTTCGACTTTTTGTTTGTGAAACACTGAATTTTTGTCACACTCTGGGCTCTGTTTACACCATGGGCACAGCGAACAACGCCACATTCTCTTTACTTTTCCGCAACTGAATTAGTTTGCAGTAACATTTAGCACAACAGAAATGTGGTGCCTGTTCTATAAATTGGTCTCTTACCTCTACTACAAAGTAATGTTTACATGCTCTCTTTATGGCTGTTGAAATTTTCTTATTATTTCTGAAGAAGGCGAACTTCCAGCAGATACAGCAGAAGTTGTCAGACTTATATCGGCATCCACGACTACGTGGAATTTCTAAAAATTTAAAAATACCTCTTCAGTAATACACCTGTACTACATTAATACTAGAAAACTAGAGAAACGATGATCTGTAAAAACAAGCAATTTACCTTGAGCACCAGGCTGAATCAGTTTAAGCACAAGAACTTAAAAGTTCTACTGTGCTCGGAAATATGACAGAGACGGTTACTTGTCAGCCAAAACACCCACTCGTTAAGCCTGACTCAAATTACGGCTAACACCACTGTTGTAAACTCCACGCACCTGCCTCTGGGAAGCGTGGAGATTTACTGCCGAGGCAGCGAAAAGGCAGTCGCCGTTCGTGTTAATGAACTATTGCAGGTGGTCTTAATGACATGGGTGTGGTGGGGGATAATCCAGCGATGTCTGATTCTTCCTGCCTGCTGTTGAACAAGAAATAGTCACGTTCCATCACTACTGGATGCGGCAACGTTCAAATATTTCACTACAACGTCCCTGTGTTTAGCATGAATTGTGGATATACATGATATATGTATAGATATTACATAAAAAGTATCCCCGATAACGATATTTTGTTTACATATTTGAATTTCCCATGGCAAACTAGTTTAAAAGCAGACATTTTAATATAAGAGATAGAAACCTTGCCGTACAGTGTTATCCATCATTTTAGAATTTAGAACTTTTGGTGAAGTTTAACTTAATAAAATTGTATTGTTTAAACAGTTTTGTGCTCAAAATCTAATATGCATGCCCGCTCCACAAATTGTTACAGATTATATCACTGATCAACAAATTTGAAGTGAAAGTGTGTAAATGCATGATTTTGAGATTATTTCAGTGTAAAATGATACAAAATCATCATTTTCAAAAATATTTAGCTCTATTTTTTTTAAAGTAACCTACATTTTAGTATAAATAACTCACTAACTAAATATGAATTTATGTTCCAAGGTTCAGTGTAACAAATTTTAAGTGTATAATTACTTGACTTATGTCATGTGTTCCCCTCCGCCCCCCCCCTCCCCCCCGCCCAATGTACCATGGACCTTGCTGTTGGTGGGGAGGCTTGCGTGCCTCAACGTACTGTAGGTGCATTCACAATGGAGGAGTATCTGTTCAGAGGCCAGACACACGTGTGGTTCCTGAAGAGGGGCAGCAGCCTTTTCAGGAGTTGCAAGGGCAACAGTCTGGATGATTGACTGATCTGGCCTTGTAACACTAACCAAAACAGCTTTGCTGTACTGGTAATGCGAACAGCTGAAAGCAAGGGGAAACTACAGCAGTAATTTTTCCTGAGGGCATGCAGATGATGATCCTCCCCCCATGAACCATGGACCTTGCCGTTGGTGGGGAGGCTTGCGTGCCTCAGCGATACAGATAGCCGTACCGTAGGTGCAACCACAATGGAGGGGTATCTGTTGAGAGGCCAGACAAACGTGTGGTTCCTGAAGAGGGGCAGCAGCCTTTTCAGTAGTTGCAAGGGCAACAGTCTGGATGATTGACTGATCTGGCCTTGTAACAATAACCAAAACGGCCTTGCCGTGCCGGTACTGCGAACGGCTGAAAGCAAGGGGAAACTACAGCCGTAATTTTTCCCGAGGGCATGCAGCTTTACTGTATGATTACATGATGATGGCGTCCTCTTGGGTAAAATATTCCGGAGGTAAAATAGTCCCCCATTCGGATCTCCGGGCGGGGACTACTCAAGAGGATGTCGTTATCAGGAGAAAGAAAACTGGCGTTCTACGGATCGGAGCGTGGAATGTCAGATCCCTTAATCGGGCAGGTAGGTTAGAAAATTTAAAAAGGGAAATGGATAGGTTGAAGTTAGATATAGTGGGAATTAGTGAAGTTCGGTGGCAGGAGGAACAAGACTTCTGGTCAGGTGACTACAGGGTTATAAACACAAAATCAAATAGGGGTAATGCAGGAGTAGGTTTAATAATGAATAGGAAAATAGGAATGCGGGTAAGCTACTACAAACAGCATAGTGAACGCATTATTGTGGCCAAGATAGATACGAAGCCCACACCTACTACAGTAGTACAAGTTTATATGCCAACTAGCTCTGCAGATGACGAAGAAATTGAAGAAATGTATGATGAAATAAAAGAAATTATTCAGATTGTGAAGGGAGACGAAAATTTAATAGTCATGGGTGACTGGAATTCGAGTGTAGGAAAAGGGAGAGAAGGAAACATAGTAGGTGAATATGGATTGGGGGACAGAAATGAAAGAGGAAGCCGCCTGGTAGAATTTTGCACAGAGCACAACATAATCATAACTAACACTTGGTTTAAGAATCATGAAAGAAGGTTGTATACATGGAAGAACCCTGGAGATACTAAAAGGTATCAGATAGATTATATAATGGTAAGACAGAGATTTAGGAACCAGGTTTTAAATTGTAAGACATTTCCAGGGGCAGATGTGGACTCTGACCACAATCTATTGGTTATGACCTGTAGATTAAAACTGAAGAAACTGCAAAAAGGTGGGAATTTAAGGAGATGGGACCTGGATAAACTAAAAGAACCAGAGGTTGTACAGAGATTCAGGGAGAGCATAAGGGAGCAATTGACAGGAATGGGGGAAATAAATACAGTAGAAGAAGAATGGGTAGCTTTGAGGGATGAAGTAGTGAAGGCAGCAGAGGATCAAGTAGGTAAAAAGACGAGGGCTAGTAGAAATCCTTGGGTAACAGAAGAAATATTGAATTTAATTGATGAAAGGAGAAAATATAAAAATGCAGTAAGTGAAACAGGCAAAAAGGAATACAAACGTCTCAAAAATGAGATCGACAGGAAGTGCAAAATGGCTAAGCAGGGATGGCTAGTGGACAAATGTAAGGATGTAGAGGCCTATCTCACTAGGGGTAAGATAGATACCGCCTACAGGAAAATTAAAGAGACCTTTGGAGATAAGAGAACGACTTGTATGAATATCAAGAGCTCAGATGGAAACCCAGTGCTAAGCAAAGAAGGGAAAGCAGAAAGGTGGAAGGAGTATATAGAGGGTCTATACAAGGGCGATGTACTTGAGGACAATATTATGGAAATGGAAGAGAATGTAGATGAAGATGAAATGGGAGATATGATACTGCGTGAAGAGTTTGACAGAGCACTGAAAGACCTGAGTCGAAACAAAGCCCCCGGAGTAGACAATATTCCATTGGAACTACTGACGGCCGTGGGAGAGCCAGTCCTGACAAAACTCTACCATCTGGTGAGGAAGATGTATGAGACAGGCGAAATACCCTCAGACTTCAAGAAGAATATAATAATTCCAATCCCAAAGAAAGCAGGTGTTGACAGATGTGAAAATTACCGAACTATCAGCTTAACAAGTCACAGCTGCAAAATACTAACACGAATTCTTTACAGACGAATGGAAAAACTAGTAGAAGCCAACCTCGGGGAAGATCAGTTTGGATTCCGTAGAAACACTGGAACACGTGAGGCAATACTGACCTTACGACTTATCTTAGAAAAAAGATTAAGGAAAGGCAAACCTACGTTTCTAGCATTTGTAGACTTAGAGAAAGCTTTTGACAATGTTGACTGGAATACTCTCTTTCAAATTCTAAAGGTGGCAGGGGTAAAATACAGGGAGCGAAAGGCTATTTACAATTTGTACAGAAACCAGATGGCAGTTATAAGAGTCGAGGGACATGAAAGGGAAGCAGTGGTTGGGAAGGGAGTAAGACAGGGTTGTAGCCTCTCCCCGATGTTGTTCAATCTGTATATTGAGCAAGCAGTAAAGGAAACAAAAGAAAAATTCGGAGTAGGTATTAAAATTCATGGAGAAGAAATAAAAACTTTGAGGTTCGCCGATGACATTGCAATTCTGTCAGAGACAGCAAAGGACTTGGAAGAGCAGTTGAATGGAATGGACAGTGTCTTGAAAGGAGGATATAAGATGAACATCAACAAAAGCAAAACAAGGATAATGGAATGTAGTCTAATTAAGTCGGGTGATGCTGAGGGAATTAGATTTGGAAATGAGGCACTTAAAGTAGTAAAGGAGTTTTGCTATTTGGGGAGCAAAATAACTGATGATGGTCGAAGTAGAGAGGATATAAAATGTAGGCTGGCAATGGCAAGGAAAGCGTTTCTGAAGAAGAGAAATTTGTTAACATCCAGTATTGATTTAAGTGTCAGGAAGTCATTTCTGAAAGTGTTCGTATGGAGTGTAGCCATGTATGGAAGTGAAACATGGACGATAAATAGTTTGGACAAGAAGAGAATAGAAGCTTTCGAAATGTGGTGCTATAGAAGAATGCTGAAGATTAGATGGGTAGATCACATAACTAATGAGGAAGTATTGAATAGGATTGGGGAGAAGAGAAGTTTGTGGCACAACTTGACCAGAAGAAGGGATCGGTTGGTAGGACATGTTGTGAGGCATCAAGGGATCACCAAATTAGTATTGGAGGGCAGCGTGGAGGGTAAAAATCGTAGAGGGAGACCAAGAGATGAATACACTAAGCAGATTCAGAAGGATGTAGGTTGCAGTAGGTACTGGGAGATGAAAAAGCTTGCACAGGATAGAGTAGCATGGAGAGCTGCATCAAACCAGTCTCAGGACTGAAGACCACAACAACAACATATGATGATGGCGTCCTTTTGGGTAAAATATTCCGGAGGAAAAATAGTCCTCCATTCGGATCTCCGGGTGGGGGACTATGCAGGAGGACGTTGTTATCAGGAGAAAGAAAACTGACGTTCTGCGGATCGGAGCATGGAATGTCAGATCCCTTAACTGGGCAGCTAGGTTAGAAAATTTAAAAAGGGAAATGAACAGGTTTAAGTTAGAATAGTAGGAATAGTGGAGTTCGGTGGTAGGAGGAACAAGACTTCTGGTCAGGGGAATACAAGGTTATAAATACAAAATCAAATAGGGGTAATTTAGGAGTAGGTTTAACAATGAATAGGCAAATAGGAATGCAGATAAGCTACTACAAACAGCATAGTGAACGCATTATTGTGGCCAAGATAGATACGAAGCCCACACCGACTACGGTAGTACAAGTTTATATGCCATCTAGCTCTGCAGATGACGTAGAGATTGATGAAATGTATGGTGAGATAAATTATTCAGATAGTGAAGGGAGGCGAAAATTTAATAGTCATGGGTGACTGGAATTCGATAGTAGGAAAAGGGAGAGAAGGAAACGTAGTAGGTGAACGTGGATTGGGAGAAAGAAATGAAAGAGGAAGCCCACCTGGTAGAATTTTGCACAGAGCATAACTTAATCATAGCTAACGCTTGGTTCAAGAATGATGAAAGAAGGTTGTATACACGGAAGAAGCCTGGAGATACTAGAATCAGCTAGATTATATAATGGTAAGACAGAGATTCAGGAACCAGGTTTTAAATTGAAAGACACTTCCAGGGACAGATGTAAACTCTGACCACAATCTATTGGTTATGAACTGTAGATTAAAACTGAAGAAACTGCAAAAAGGTGGGAATTTAAGGAGATGGGACCTGGATAAACTGAAAGAACCAGAGGTTGTATAGAGCTTCAGGGAACGATTGACAAGAATAGGGGGAAATAAATACAGCAGAAGAAGAATGGGTAGCTTTGAGAGACGAAATAGTGAAGGTAGCAGAGGATCAAGTAGGTAAAAAGACGAGGGCTAATAGAAATCCTTGAGTAACAGAAGAGATATTGAATTTAATTGATGAAAGGCGAAAATATATAAATGTAGTTAATTATTCAGGCAAAAAGGAATACAAACCTCTCAATAATGAGATCGACAGGAAGTGCAAAATGGCTAAGCAGGGATGGCTAGAGGACAAATGTAAGGATGCACATATCACTAGGGGTAAGACAGATACTGCCTGCAGGAAAATTAAAGAGACCTTTGGGGAAAAGAGAACCATTGGTATGAATATCAAGAGCTTAGATGAAAAACAAGTTCTAACCAAGGAAGGGAAAGCAGAAAGGTGGATGGAGTTTATAGAGGGTCTATACAATGGCGATGTTCTTGAGGACAATATCACAGAAATGGAAGAGATGAAATAAGAGATATGATAAGGCGTGAAGAGTTTGACAGAGCACTGAAAGACCTAAGTCGAAACAAGGCCCCACAGGTAGACAACATTCCATTAGAACTACTAACAGCCATGGGAGAGGACTAACAAAACTCTACCATCTGGTGAGCAAGATGTATGAGACAGGCGAAATACCCTCAGACTTCAAGAAGAATATAATAATTCCAATTCGAAAGAAGCAGGTGTTGACAGATGTGAAAATTACCGAATTACCAGTTTAATAAGCCATGGCTACAAAATACTAACACGAATTCTTTACAGATGAATGGAACAACTGGTAGAAGCCGACGTCGGAGAAGATCAGTTTTGATTCCGTAGAAATGTTGGAACACGTGAGGCAATACTAACCCTACGACTTATCTTAGAAAATAGATTAAGAAAAGGCAAACCTATGTTTCTAGCATTTCTAGACATAGAGAAAGCTTTTGAGAATCTTGACTGTAATACTCTCTTTCAAATTCTGAAGGTGGCAGGGATAAAATACAGGGAGCGAAAGGCTATTTACAATTTGTACAGAAACCAGATGGCAGTTATAAGAGTCGAGGGGCACGAAAGGGAAGCAGTGGTTGGGAAGGGAGTGAGGCAGGGTTGTAGCCTCTCCCCGATGTTATTCAATCTCTATATTGAGCAAGCAGTAAAGGAAACAAAAGAAAAATACGGAGTAGGAATTAAAATCCATGGAGAAGAAATAAAAAATTTGAGGTTCGCCGATGACATTGTAATTCTGTCAGATACAGTAGATTACCTGGAAGAGCAGCTGAACGGTATGGACAGTGTTTTGAACGGAGGCTATAAGATGGACATCAACAAAAGCAAAACGAGAATAACGGAATGTAGCATAATCAAATCGGGTGATGCTGAGGGAATTAGATTAGGATATGAGACGCTTAAAGTAGTAGATGTGTTTTGCTATTTGGGGAGGCATATAATTGATGATGGTCGAAGTAGAGAGGATATAAAATGTAGTCTGGCAATGGCAAGGAAAGCGTTTTTCGTTTGTGATGAAGAGAAATTTGTTAACGTCGAGCATAGATTTAAGTGTCAGAAAGTCGTTTGTAAAAGTATCAGTATGGAGTGTAGTCATGTATGGAAGTGAAATATGGACGATAAATAGTTTAGACAAGAAGACAATAGAAGCTTTCGAAAAGTGGTGCTACAGAAGAATGCTGACGATTAGTTGGGTAGATCACATAGCTAACGAGGAGGTATTTTATAGAATTTGAGAGAAGAGAAATTTGTGGCACAAATTGACTAGGAGAAGGGATTGGTTAGTAGGGTACATTCTGAGGCATCAAGGGATCACCAAATTAGTATTGGAGGGCAGCGTGGGGGGTAAAAATCGTAGAGGGAGACCAAGAGACGAATACAGTAAACAGATTCAGAAGGATGTAGGTTGCAATAGGTATTGAGAGATGGAGAACCTTGCACAGGATAGAGTAACATGGAGAGCTTCATCAATCCAGTCTCAGGACTGAAGGTCACAACAACAACAACATATCATGTGTTATGCGTTGATAAATTTCATTGCCATTCTGGAAGTATGAAAGTAAAATATGACGAAAAAATGAATGTAATATTACATGAATGAAAACACTTTGTAAGTTTACTTTGTACCAGAACTATGTAAATCATGAAAGGAAATACATAAATTAACTGGTCACAAATGTATATAAAGGATTACAGATGTTAAATGTCCATATTTACATTATATACAATTGCATACTTTGTTCAGAGATAAATTCAGAAGATGACCGTTTTCGCTTGGCTTGACGTTTATACACATACTCGGGAACATCCCTTATGACAGTCCAGCAGTAATCTGCTAAAATAGTAGGGTTCCACTTTCCGGCATACCTCTTCTCAATTGTTGCAATATCTTGATGAAATCGCTCCCTATGTTCTTCAGTTACTGCAGCATAATGTTTGGGGAAGAAGTCAAGATGACTATGTAGGAAATGCATTTTCAATGACATGTTGCAACCAAGTTTTTCATAAGGTGACAACATGTTATCTACAATCTTATTATAATTTATTGCTCGTTTGTTCCCTAAGAACCGTAAACAGACTGTCTTAAAACATTCCCATGGATGCTTCTCTTCACCTTGTATGATTCCATCAAAAGTACGGTCTCCAAAAAGCCCTCTAATCTGTGGGCCTACAAAGATGCCCTCCTTTACTTTGGCATCACGTAAGTAAGGGAATTTTTACCTTAACTACTTAAACGTGTCACCATCTTTGTTCATTCCCTTAACAAAGTTTTTCATGAGACCCAACTTGATGTGCAAGGGTGGGAGCAGGATCTTTTTAGGGTCTACTAGAGGTTCGCTCTTAATGTTCTTTATACCTGGTTGAAGAGATTTTCTGGTGGGCCATTCATGTTTACTGTAATGAGATGCACGAGCTCAGCTATCCCATTCACAGAGTAAACAGCAATATTTAGTATACTCTAACTGCATACCTAAAATAAGTGCAACCACTTTCAAGTGAGCACAAATCTGCCATGGAGAGTCATTATACTTGATGGATTCTAGTAAAATTTTCATGTTTTGGTATGACTGTTTCATATGCACACTATGCCTACTGGAATAGAAGGAAGCTCATTATCAATATGTAAAAGCACTGCTTTTAAGCCCAACTTCGACGAATCAATAAAGAATCTCCACTCATCAGGGTTGTAATTAATTCTGAGAGCTTTCATTAGAACATTTATGTCTACACATACCACAAAACTATCTTGCATGTGAAAAAAAGGAGTGAATTGTTGCTCTTTTCTGCGGTAGAATGGAACATTTACATTGCTATTCAGAAAATTGCGCTGCTGCAATCTAGATGTTAAAATATCAGCCTTAGCTTCAGAGAGCTCCAAATCTGTAATGAGATCACTTAACTCATTTTCAAACAATTTTTGTGAATCATCAATTGATGATGCATTTGCGAGAAACTCTGGATCTTGTGACGTACATGGCTCAGGACATTCAGAATCCCCATCAGAGGTAATCTCGTACTCTGTCGGTGGTTCAGGTATTGGCAATCCTTTCCCATGTAAAACTGGACGTATGGTAGATGGAATGTTAGGATAGATCACTGTCCGCTTCTTCTTCTTAGATATCCCCTTCTTGATTGAAGGAACCACACAAAAGTAGCAATCATTGACGTGGTTAGTTGCCCCACGTCAGATCATTGGCACTCCAAGGGGTGCTAAACATCCTTTCCCATGTATCCAATTCCTGAGGTTGCTGGCACAAGTGTTGCAGATCTCATATGGAGCCCAGGGTTCATCCTGATCAACTATTTTGCACCCAGAATAACAACTATAAGCTTTTTTAATCGATGGAGTTATTTGCTGCTTTTGTGAAGCAAATGTCACCTCTTCACACACAGAGCAAAATATGTCAGCACTGTTAAAACAAACTCGTGGCTTTTTTCTTTAGTTCAATAGCAGTTAACTTGAACACCTGGTAGTTAATCTGGAAACAAACGTGCAAAAATTATTACATGCGTTAATAAAGTCACTGAAGTTGAAGAGGAGGGAGACAGTAAGTTCACTAAAATTTATTATCAAAATGTTTATATCCAAAATATTGCATACAAGTAAGACCAGGAACAATAATATAATTCATTGTTACTAGTTATTATGACTTTGACAAACCATTATGATATTTGGTTTTAAACTTAACATAAAAATCCGCGTATAATTATCTCACCGTAATAAAACAGTGTAAAGTGAAAACTAGAGCTAATTTTGAATTGTATTTGTGATATTCGCGACCAGCGCATTAGAATTAAAAGGAATCGACTGTTTTCATTCTATTTACATTTTTATTGTTGCACAGTGTTACTTATTACTCAGGACGATTATTCATTATATTTAATTTTGTGTAAAATTCGATTTTGTAAATTTGCAATTATGTAAAGAATTCCATGTTGCTGAAAATTTAACCTGAACGCCCGTTTAACACATTGGTTCAAATGGCTCTGAGCACTATGGGACTTAACTTCTGATGTCATCAGTCCCCTGGAACTTAGAACTACTTAAACCTAACTAACCTAAGGACATCACAAACATCCATGCCCGAGGTAGGATTCGAACCTGCGACCGTAGCGGTCACGCTGTTCCAGACTGTGGCCACTCCGACCTTTTGTTTCACAGATTTGTTGGTTTTATTATATTAACTGTTTATTATATTAACTGTTTGAGTAAACTATATGTGCTTTGAGAAATTGAAAACGGTGAAAGGTGTTACAAACAAAGGTGAATATGGGGCCCAATCTTTCCACCATGTTTTTCATTAAATTTGTTTAAATGGCTGCTGAGCCTTGTCACTGGCTTTACTGGAACCCTAGTGGACAGTTATGGCTTTATTTGACGAAGGAGATGTGTGATGGTTTCACTGTTGAATCTGCAGCTTGCCCTTGGCTATTAGAATGTCCGGGCCTTTCAAGGTGTGATTTGCACATCTTTGGCGACCTGAACAAAAACTTAAGTGTGCGTCGACTTCATTCGCACGAGGAATAACAACAGTTGGCGCCGTTGTGGATCCGTCAGCGGTCGACCAATTTCTGCGAAACGGGGATTGATCCTCACGTCTCCCAGTGGGATAATTGTCTAAACGCATATGGTGATTACTTTTGAATGGAACCATTCCATTGTTCCGTTGTGGTGGGTGTTAAGTTTCTATTTGACTACCTCTCATATACGGAAACGAAGGTTTTGGACGAGGTCAGTGCTTGATCGACTGTTACAACCCATCCGTTGCTGGTGAACGACTGGCATAAATCAGCGGTGGTGAAGGCTCTGGTCGGAAATATCACAAAACTATTTGGTCAGAAGTGCCACAGTGCCTATGTTACCTACAATAAGATCGGAAACACCAACATCGGAAACTGCACTTAAACATCGATTCAAACCGTGAATGACGAAAACGGATGCATCACTCCATGCCGCTTGACCTCTATGCTAGAGTTCATCAAACGGAGTGGCTGGTGAGTGCTGATAATCAGTCTTTCGGTAGCTCATAACCACTTTTTTCCTGTGAGTGAAAGATTAGGAAGCCGCAATGGTGAGGTCAACAGTGTAGCACTCTATGTGCGTCAGAGTGTGAAGTCACAGTATTTTGCACCTTACAATGAATCAGCTTTCACAGCCTGCCACGTGATTAATCTGATATTAAGAAATACACTCCTGGAAATTGAAAAAAGAACACATTGACACCGGTGTGTCAGACCCACCATACTTGCTCCGGACACTGCGAGAGGGCTGTACAAGCAATGATCACACGCACGGCACAGCGGACACACCAGGAACCGCGGTGTTGGCCGTCGAATGGCGCTAGCTGCGCAGCTTTTTTGCACCGCCGCCGTCAGTGTCAGCCAGTTTGCCGTGGCATACGGAGCTCCATCGCAGTCTTTAACACTGGTAGCATGCCGCGACCGCGTGGACGTGAACCGTAAGTGCAGTTGACGGACTTTGAGCGAGGGCGTATAGTGGGCATGCGGGAGGCCGGGTGGACGTACCGCCGAATTGCTCAACACGTGGGGCGTGAGGTCTCCACAGTACATCGATGTTGTCGCCAGTGGTCGGCGGAAGGTGCACGTGCCCGTCGACCTGGGACCGGACCGCAGCGACGCACGGATGCACGCCAAGACCGTAGGATCCTACGCAGTGCCGTAGGGGACCGCACCGCCACTTCCCAGCAAAGTAGGGACACTGTTGCTCCTGGGGTATCGGCGAGGACCATTCGCAACCGTCTCCATGAAGCTGGGCTACGGTCCCGCACACCGTTAGGCCGTCTTCCGCTCACGCCCCAACATCGTGCAGCCCGCCTCCAGTGGTGTCGCGACAGGCGTGAATGGAGGGACGAATGGAGACGTGTCGTCTTCAGCGATGAGAGTCGCTTCTGCCTTGGTGCCAATGATGGTCGTATGCGTGTTTGGCGCCGTGCAGGTGAGCGCCACAATCAGGACTGCATACGACCGAGGCACACAGGGCCAACACCCGGCATCATGGTGTGGGGAGCGATCTCCTACACTGGCCGTACACCACTGGTGATCGTCGAGGGGACACTGAATAGTGCACGGTACATCCAAACCGTCATCGAACCCATCGTTCTACCATTCCTAGACCGGCAAGGGAACTTGCTGTTCCAACAGGACAATGCACGTCCGCATGTATCCCGTGCCACCCAACGTGCTCTAGAAGGTGTAAGTCAACTACCCTGGCCAGCAAGATCTCGGGATCTGTCCCCCATTGAGCATGTTTGGGACTGGATGAAGCGTCGTCTCACGCGGTCTGCACGTCTAGCACGAACGCTGGTCCAACTGAGGCGCCAGGTGGAAATGGCATGGCAAGCCGTTCCACAGGACTACATCCAGCATCTCTACGATCATCTCCATGGGAGAATAGCAGCCTGCATTGCTGTGAAAGGTGGATATACACTGTACTAGTGCCGACATTGTGCATGCTCTGTTGCCTGTGTCTATGTGCCTGTGGTTCTGTCAGTGTGATCATGTGATGTATCTGACCCCAGGAATGTGTCAATAAAGTTTCCCCTTCCTGGGACAATGAATTCACGGTGTTCTTATTTCAATTTCCGGGAGTGTATTTGATAGATTCTGCATCGTTTACGGCGGCATTTGAATGTGACTAATTCTTAATGTTCACTGCATGATGGGTGATTGCTTTTATTATCAAAGTCAGTGAGCTCTGTGGAAAATGCGAGAGACACGGAACATAGGTTTCACCGTGTGTGTGTGTGTGTGTGTGTGTGTGTGTGTGTGTGTGTGCCCGTGCGTGCGGACAGCCCTCACCAGCCCAGAAGAAGAGAACAATGAGGGGACGCGGCGTACATCTGTCAAAGGCTGTTTCCCTCTCCACCTTACCACAGGAGGTCCTATGGCGAAATACAGGGCAGCTCACGGTCCTTTAACGTTAGAGCAGTTGACGACCTAGCAGACTGGACTGTAAGACTGCGGACGAAATATGCGCTTGGGTTCGGTCGGAATATTGCAGTCGCGTCTGGAAAACTTGTTAAAAAGTTTAGAGGAATTTTGGAATGTTATAGGCGACACGGCAGCGAGAACAGCCGTCAGTTCGGCGGTCAATATGCCAGGCTGCTTCCCGCTGTTTTTTCACTGAGTGGTCTCCGATTGGTGAAATTTTGTTTAGACGGCAAATTAAGGATAAATTCTAGAAATTTAGACTCCAAAAACTGAACTAAAGTCGGTGGTTGGTCAGCAGTCGGAAGAAGGAGCAGAATGGGAGACTATACAGGGAATGCTATGTTGTGATTCGCCTCACCACACGCTCTTATGGGGAGGAGGAATCAGAGTTTTGCTGGAGAGACAGCAGTTCCGAGAGAGTATCAATGGCCATGAGGAATGCACGTCTTCCGTGTCAGCTATTGTTGACGATGAATGGACTTGCTGCCTTTTGCTCTCAAGAGTAGTTAAGCCACTGTAATTTTTGTAAACTCAGGGGATCCTGAATTTCGCTTTCCTGGATGAGAGTTTAGGTTCTCGTCTGTTGTGTGCAGAGCAGCTACAGGACAGTATTCTGATTTCGTACATTGTGAACGGCAGTGCGCTGTCCAGTGCGCTATGTTTTAGCATTCACAATGTTCTGAAGGGGTGCAGCATTGCCGACAACGCAGATTTCTTCGAGAATCGTAGCTCCATTTCGGCACCATGCTGTATGCACGGTGATATAGCGATTCGCTCCGGCATTTTAGGGCTGTACATGTAAATTGCTGTGATCACTGTTATCGTACTTTTTATTTTCACTAATGTTTGGAAGCAGTTTGTTCTCGAGATTCTTACTGTGGAGACGTTGCCCGTTTCGCGTTTTATTTCACAGATCACGTATCCGAAGACAGGACAGGATTAGGCAGTTGATTGTTAGTATTAGTTTAAAGCGACTTTTATTTAGTCTTATATGTCCGTTGGGCGATTATATAATCGTTTTATCTTGATTTAAGTTGGTTCTGACTTCAAATAAATTTCTGTGGTACAGAATTGAATTTATTCTTCGAGTAGAATTTAGTTTCCCTTAATAACTGATTTTTATTATTTTGTGTTTTTTATTGATAATGTTCAGACGCAATAGTTAATTAGGGTGAGCTTGAGGACGAGAATGAATAGCCTAGAAAATTACTGAATTATCCAGTGGATATTCTCTAGTTTTAGGATATTCGTTGTGATGTAACTATTTTTTTGTTGTCTCTTTTTATCGTGTAAGCTAAATCCTTTGCGCAGCTTAACTCACTTGTAGGCACACTGCCTCCAGAATCCGAGAGGTGTGTAACACGCACACATTTAACTCACAAACCAGGAGGAGTGTTAGAAGAGCAGCACGGACAACAAACGCTCCTTTATCAAGTGCACGACTTCAGCGCATTGCTAAGTGCATAAACGGTGTCTATTGAAGAAGATGTTATGACGTAAGCCAGCCAATCGGATACTGTCCTTTGGTCATAAAAGTGGGAGCTTTGTCAGTTAGGCGACAGTCAGATATAGTCCCTGACGACGATGATGAGCCAATAATAGAAAACTTGGTATTTTATCCGGATTTGACGCGGCAAGTTTACCGAGAACTTCTTATTCGATTTCGCAGCTACGTGTGTATCTGTGTAACAAGAGCCTTTCGCCACTTTCCGAAACTGCTTGCTTTGGTAATGTCGGTCTGTCTTTTATTAAAGTCACGGAGTATTTCTTGGGAAAGGCATCTCCGTTAGTTTGTCCACCAGTATGAATACGGGATGTGGTGTTTACGCCGGTGACCGCGGTGTCGTATAATATTCCGAGAAAGCTTCTGCTCACGTCGGTTCGACCTCTGAATAATTTACTGACCCGTTCCTTATTTTCCCGAACTTTCCGTTCCTTTGTCGCATGAAAAATGTTTTGATGCTGATTCCATACGAAGCCGAGAGCCAAAGGGCAGTGATCTTCTCTAACGGAAAACAACTGCGCCCCTGCAATCCTCGGCCAGTATTTTCATAACCTTGGCTGTTCCATATCACACAGGCCACTGAAAAAATAATATCACGTGAAAGCGTCTATTCTCTCGTCGGTTGAACTTCACTTCCTTGTGTGAGAAAATACCATCAGATTTGAATTGTTGATAACTACGAGACTAATAATGCGTAAACAATGGATGAGTCCACAACGGACGTATTACTTCCGTATGTGTTTTCCGCCAGTATTTGGTTTACCTGTGCTGTTACCTTGGCGGTGTAGGCCCATCCCTGCGATTATTAAGAATTAGTTTGCGTGAAGCTGTAGTGTAGAAGTTGTAATGGTTCTTTATTTACGTGACCATTACGGCACTCCAACCCCAGTTCTCGATACCAGTAATATGGTACTACTTTTCTACGAAGTAACAGACATATTTTTGTGACAATATTCACATTTGGTTTTATTAATGTATAGGTACTCCGATGTATCGATATATTACAGTGATATGGTTCTTGTGTGTATTCATTTCTGTGAGACTGTCATAATCTTTGACTTACTTGTAACCGTTTTGGCGCGAATGCGCGAGGAGCAGTCTTTGTTTGTCTTTGCAGAAGTTAAGTTGTTATTTCGCTTTGTAAAAGAACAGTCAAGTCTTGTGTTTGGTTAAAGTGGAAATTAAATATATGAAGATTGATACAAAACTGTTCTCTTGATGATGTGACAATTAAGAAGAAGTATACGTGAATTTACAAGAAGTTTAATAAAAATGTGGATCGTGAACACCTAGTCAAAAAATTATTTCTGCCATACCATTGTTCTGATCTGGGATTGTTTGATCATTAAGAATTTCCTGAAAAACGCATTTTTTAGGTCTTCAAATATTGCTAAAATACAGATCTGGACCTTCTAGCAGTCAAAGTGGAATCACCGCAGAATCAACAAGAGCCATAACAACTTCGACGAAATCTGCGTGGGAATCCATTGAAGATAAGTGACGAAATTAATGACTTTTTACAGTGAATTCATTATTTCCATTCTGACGATACCATCCACAGTCAATAACTTTGTTGTTGCCTGATAAAGCGAACATATGCTGCGTAGGCAACATTATGAATCTGATTTCTAACCAGGTGGCAGTTATAAGAATCGAGGGGCATGAAAGGGAAGCAGTGGTTGGGAAGGGAGTGAGACAGGGTTGTAGCCTCTTCCCGATGGTATTCAATCTGTATATTGAGCAAGCAGTAAAGGAAACAAAAGAAAAATTCGGAGTAGGTATTAAAATCCATGGAGAAGAAATGAAAACTTTTGAGGTTCGCCGATGACATTGTAATTCTGTCAAAGACAGCAAAGGACTTGGAAGAGCAGTTGAACGGAATGGACAGTGTCTTGAAAGGAGGATATAAGATGAACATCAACAAAAGCAAAACAAGGATCATGGAATGTAGTCGAATTAAGTCGGGTGATGCTGAGGCAATTAGATTAGGAAATGAGACACTTAAAGTAGTAAAGGAGTTTTGCTATTTGGGGAGCAAAATAACTGACGATGGTCGAAGTAGAGAGGATATAAAATGTAGATTGGCAATGGCAAGGAAAGCGTTTCTGAAGAAGAGGAATTTGTTAACATCGAGTTTAGATTTAAGTGTCAGGAAGTCGTTTCTGAAAGTATTTGTATGGAGCGTAGCCACGTATGGAAGTGAAACATGGACAATAAATAGTTTGGACAAGAAGAGAATAGAAGCTTTTGAAATGTGGTGCTACAGAAGAATGCTGAAGATTAAATGGGTAGATCACGTAACTAATCAGGAGGTATTACATAGAATTGGGGAGAAGAGGAGTTTGTGGCACAACTTGACAAGAAGAAGGGAACGGTTGTTAGGGCATGTTCTGAGGCATCAAGGGATCACAAATTTAGCATTGGAGGACAGCGTGGAGGTTAAAATCGTAGAGGGAGACCAAGAGATGATTAGACTAAGCAGATTCAGAAGGATGTAGGTTGCAGTAAGTACTGGGGGTTAAGGTACCATGGAGAGCTGCAACAAACCAGTCTCGGGGCTGAAGACCACAACAACAACAAACTTACTTTGCAAATGGTGGTATTGTTAGAAAGTGGAATGATCAGCTTGTTGATCTCTACTCGGACCCAAAGTGGGATTATACACTGGAAGGTAGAAGGAGAGAGGGAACGATACATCACGAAGGAATTATCGGAATGTGAATTAAATAGGTAGATGTTATGCACATGTACGGACAAACCAATGATTAAAATTTCAGAAAAAGTGGATGATTTATTCAAGAGAAAGAGCTTCACAAATTGGGCAAGTCAACAACGCATTACTCAGCTTGGTACTGACTGATAGAATTGTTGGATGTCCTCCTGAGGGATATCGAGCCAGATTCTTTCCAATTTGCACGTTAGTTCGTCAAACCCCCTAGCTGTCTGGAGGGCCCTGGCCATAAAGCTGCAAATGTTTTGAATTGGGAAGCGATCCGTCGACCTTGCTGGCCAAATAAGGGTTTGGCAAGCATGAAGACGAGCAGTGGAAGCTCTCGCCTTGTGCGGGCGGGAATAGTCTTGCTGAAATGCAACCCTAGGATGGCTTACCATTAAGGGAAGCAACACAGGGCTCAGAATACCGTCGACGTGCTGTTAGGATGCCGCGGATGGCAAACCAAAAGGGTGCTGCTATGAAATGAAGTGACACTCCAGACCGTCGCTCATGGTTGTCGAACCGCATGGCGAGCGGTAGTCCGGTTAGTACCCTACCTTTGTCCCGCGCGTCTCCGGCCACGCCATTGGCCTATAACCTCATTAACTGGGGTAGAATTATCTTCAGTGATGAGTCTCGGTGCGAGATGAGCCCCTATAACCAGCGACGACGCGTCTGGAGACGCCCTGGGAAGCAGTGACGTACAAAAACTACAGTGACGCGTCAGAAGTCCCTGCCCGCGTGTCCGTGACCAACTTGGAGTTTTCCAGAAAGTGTGCTATTCCCTAAACGTCGGACAGCAGCATGCACGATCTATGCACAACATATCGAGCATCTCTTTAGCAATGTCTCAGAAGTGCAGATTGTATTTAATACAAGTCAGATTACGTTAGAAGCTCTGTTGTTTTACAGCAACACAATAATCGTACATGACAGAAAAAAATTACGTGCAAGGATGTCTTTCACAGTGGCAAAGATAAACAGATACTCTTAGTTTTTACGGTATGTACATTACTGGACATTAAAATTGCTGCACCACGAATATGACGTTCTACAGACGCGAAATTTAACCGACAGGACGAAGATGCTCTGACATGCATCACTCAAGGTGAAAGTTTCCAACCGATTTCTCATACACAAATAGCAGTTGACCAGCATTACCTGGTGAAACGTTGTTGTAATGCCTCGTGTAAGGAGGAGAAATGCGTACCATCACGTTTCCGACTTTGATAAAGGTCGGATTGTAGCCTATCGCGATTGCGGTTTATCGTATCGCGACATTGCTGCTCGCGTTGGTCGAGATCCAATGACTGTTAGCAGCATATGGAATCGGTGGGTTCAGGAGGGTAATACGGAACGCCGTGCTAGATCCCAACGGCCTCGTATCACTAGCAGTAAAGATGAAACGCATCTTATCCGCATGGCTGTAACGGATAGTGCAGCCACGTCTCGATCGCTGAGTCAACAGACGGGGACGTTTGCAAGACAACAACCATCAGCAAGAACAGTTCGACGACGTTTGCAGCAGCATGGACTATCAGCTCGGAGACGATGGCTGTGGTTACCCTTGACGCTGCATCACAGATAGGAGCGTCTGCCATGGTGAACGTAACGACGAACCTGGGTGCACGAATGGCAAAATGTCATTTTTTGGGATGGATCTAGGTTCTGTTTACAGCATCATGATGGTCGCATCCGTGTTCGGCGTCATCGCGATGAATGCACATTGCAAGCGTGTATTCGTCATCGCCATACTGGCGTATCACCCAGCGTGATGGTATGGGGTGCCATTGGTTACACGTCTCGGTCACCTCTTGTTCATATTGACGGCATTTTGAACACATTTCAGATGTGTTACGACCCGTGGCTCTACCTTCATTCGATCCCTGCGGAACCTACATTTCAGCAGTATTATGCACGACCGCATGTTGTAGGTCCTGTTCGACTGCACATTGTCCAGAGCTCTCACCAATTGAAAACTTCTGCTCAATGGTGGCCGAGCAACTGGCTCGTCACAATACTCCAGTCACAGCTCTTGATGAACTGTGCTATCGAGTTGAAGCTGCATGGGCAGCTGTACCTGTACACGCCATCCAAGCACTGTTTGACTCAATGCCCAGGCGTGTCAAGGCCGTTATTACGGCCAGAGGTGGTTGTTCTGGGTACTGATTTCTCAGTATGTATGCACCCAAAATGTTCGAAAATGTAATGACATGTCAGTTCTAGTATAATATATTTGTCCAATGAATACCCGTTATCTTCTGCATTTCTTCTTGGTGTAGCAATTTTAATGGCCAGTAGTGTATTTTAGAGCCCATGTCCACTCGACTTATTTTCCTTCTTTTCGTCCGTACCAACACCTCTGAGTATGGAATACTTCTCTTCAACGCCGTATATAATGTAGGTTCTTTTTGCTTTGTAAGAACGTAGTGAAACCCTCCTTGAATGGTGCCTAAGTGTCGCTCTCACTCGGAGTCATTCGTCGTTGAACGTTGGAATCGGACATCATTTTCCGAATCTCATGCCCAAGAAACAAGCTTTCTTACAATAAACTTGTTGTTGCTGGCATTCACAGCCATAAAAAAATTTTTGAAACACGACATCTTTACGCCAGTGACTGTTATAATGAATAATAAATACTTATAACAGTCACTCGCGTATAGATGATGCCCTTCATGCTTTCTTTCAATTTAGTTTCTCATAGATGAGGAAATGTCTTTCATTAGGAAATGTCTGTCACTGGGATGTACGATGTTCTTGCGCAAAAGGAAGACCTAAAGAACATGTCATATTAGCTATCAAATACTGATTAGAGAAAACTGGTTGACCACCTGGTTAGTGGACCATTGGTCCACATTTGGAAAGCCCTACAGAAGCAGTTTTGCTTGACGTGGATGCGGTTACTCCTTGTTAGGTTTGCGGAAGTATATGGCACCAGGTTTCTCCGCACAGCGCACGCAATTTCCGTGAATTGCAATCCGCAGTTTATGGGAGCGTAGCTAGCATCTTACAGCGTCACGGATGTGTTCCATCGGTTTCGCATCAGTCGACTTTCATTGCTAAGAGATCAACGTGAGTTCCTTGACATTCTCCCAACCACTGAAGCTCGATAGTGACTTTTGACACATACAGCTATGCCACTGAAGAAGCGTTCGCCGTTGGGGAAGATATCAAGCATGAACGGACGTTGGTGGTCCTCAGTAATGTTGTCGCAGTCCACAGCTATGATGGAAGCTTCGATTAGTACCTTATATTCCAAGGAAATCTAGGTCATACATAATGCGGCCCCCTACAGCCTGTGTCTGCGAGGCGTGTGAATATTTCGAGCCGTTGTTCGCCTGGACGACGTCATGTCCGAACATGACCATCTACGAGGTGTGGCAATAAAGTAATGAGACTAATTTTCTTTGCAAGATGTAGCAACCATGCAGGCTTGCGTAGGCACAACATCTTTGACCTTGGTCTATAAGCTGCTTCTAGACCGCAGTGGACGACCGTCAACCTCACGGACGGATGTCAACTTGGTCAGGGTGCGTGAACTTGTGCGATCTGATCGAAGATTATCCGTGAAAATGATTGCAGAAGAACTGAACATCAATCGAGAAACGGTTCGTCTAATAATAACTGAAGATCTTGGTATTAGAAAGATTTGTGCGAAAATGGTCCCCAAAAATCTCACTTCACAACAGCGAGAAACACGGAAAAATGTGGCAGCCGATCTGTTAGAGCAAACGGAAATCAATCCAGAATTGTTGAGCCGTGTTACCACTGCTGATGAATGTTGGTTTTTTCAGTACGATCCAGAGACAAAACTCCAAAGTTCGCAATGATGCTCAATGGGATCACCCAGACCAAAAAAAGCTCGCATGTCAAAGTCAAAAGTGAAATGCATGCTTGTGTGCTTCTTTGATTCCAAGGGAATTGTTCATAAAGAGTGGGTGCCTCCTGCACAAACAGTTAACCAATGTTACTACAAAGAAATTTTAGAAAGACATCGTAAAAGAGTTCTTCGTGTCCGTGCCAACATTGCTGATAATTGGATTCTGCATCACGATAATGCGCCATCCCATACTGCTCTGTCAGTACAGCAATTTTTAACCTCAAACTAAATTTCAGTAATACCACACCACCTTATTCACCAGATGTTGCTCTATGCGACTTTTTTCTATTTCCAAGAGTCAAAACGGCGGTCAAGGGACACCATTTTCAAACAACACAAAATGTCCAAAAAGCTGTCACGATGGTCTTGGAGCATATTGCAGAAGACGAGTTCCAGAAATGTTACCATCAATGGCAGAAGCGCTGGAAAAAATGTGTACAATCAGAAGGAAACTACTTTGAGGGAGACAACACTAAACTTGACTAAAACGGTAAGCAAATTTTTTTTCACATCAGTCTCATTACTTTATTGTCGCACCTCGCATGTTCTGTAACAAGAGACGTGATTGATGCGTCCAGAATACATGTTTCCACTGATCCCGCACCCTCTGCATTCGAAATTGACGAAGCCGTTGGATTAACATGGGAACAGGTAAGAAGCGTTGCTGCAGGGCGCCATGTTCAACGATATGTGCTGAGTGGCGTGCTCCTCTACAACTGTGCCGGCATCAGCACTGTACTCTGCCACCGTATCAGCCACTGACTGCCTCCTTTCCGGCTTTACAGAGAGGGCAGTCCTCCGTCGCCTGATCGTGGATTGACCGTCTTTCAACCACTTTTCGTAGGTGCTCATGACAGTGGCCGCGAACAGCCGACCAGCGTCGCCGTTCACAGGCGGGCGTTCCAAGGCGTCCGGCCATACTTTTTTTTTTTTGTTAAAAAAAATCTTTATTCAATTCATTACATTATTCATATAACCCACTACCTAACTACATTAGTGGGTCTTAATGATGATACAGTACAATGCAGCTTTATTATTCTACACTACAGGTAATTCTATTATTATTATTATTATTCTAGTCTTACCGCTATGGGGTTCTAAGCTACTTATTCTAAGGAACTACATGCTACCTGCAGCGTTACAGGTGTGCCAGTGCTACTATAAACCTACTAGGTGTTGGCCCGGCCCACTGAGCTAATCCCAGTGGGCGTGCCCCTGGCACTGGGCTGGCCTTAACTTTGTGTCGCTGCAGTCTATTCTAGGTGTTATCCTATCTTCTACATCTAATCTAACTACATATGTCATAGTCGGTGTGCGTTCCATTCCGGTGTTTGTGTGCCCCCCTCCCTCTTAGTCCAGGGTAAGGCCCTGCCCGGCGGTACAGGAAGGGTGCACGAGGTCTAAATCGGTGGAGGTATTTGCCCGTTACTGATGATTGTCCCTTAAAAAGTTCTTGAGTACTTTCTTTGATGTTTCATCAGTAAGTGTATTTAGGGTATTGAAGGTGTTTTCGTGCCTTAATTTGTGGTACGTGTCATTGTTCGGTAGCTGTTGTCGTAGAACATGGGCTACATCATCGAAGAGGCGGCACTCATACACCACATGTTCTGGGGTACCTTGCGCAGCACCACAGTCGCACGCTGGTGCAGCCTGCTTCCCAAACCGACATAGATATGTCGGGTATGGACCATGTCCAGTAAGAAAGTGCAGCATTCCTCTCGTGGGTGTGAAAAATGTGAATTTTAACCTTTCCTCTATATCCGGTAGCAGTTCATAGGTTCAGCGTCCCGTATCCTCATTGTTCCATTGATCCTGCCAGAGTTCAATCCCTCTCTTTTTGATGGCATACTTGTCCCCAGCGTAAACCCCAAGTATTTCCCTGATTTTGTCCCTGTTTTCCTTCCTCGCCCAGTACCAGGCGGCTTGCTCCCGAATTTCTATGTCCAGTGGACAGATCCCCATTAGCACTAACAGTGCTCCACCAGGTGTTGTCCTGTAGGCCCCCGCTGAACGTAGAAGCATGTTCCACTGCACTCTTCTTACGGCCATGGCAGGCATGACCCTCGTGAGTCTGTGTGCCCAGACTCCTGATCCGTACCCTACTATGGAGGTCAGAATACTATTGTGGTATAATTTGATTAGGTTGGGTGGAAGGTGAAACCGCTTATGACCAATTCCAATGAGATTATTTAAAAAAACCAGTGATTTTTGGGATACAGTATCAATGTGTCATGCAAAGTTCCACCTCTCGTCGATGATTACACCCAGGTATCGGGCCTCACGGCGCCGAAGAACTGGGATGCCGTTGATTCTTACCGTGGGGTTTCTGACCAGTTGGCCTTTAAGAAGTAAGTATGTTGATTTGTTGGGCGCAATCGTCATTTTACTTTTGTGGCACCATGATGTTAGTACGGTTACGGCTCTCTCCACTTTCGGCTCTAGATCCTCACGGCTTCGGCCGCCGACCAGCAAGAGGAGGTCGTCTGCGTATGCTATGACCTCTAGCACATTGTCACAGTTCTTTAGATCTTCAAGTAGTGGCTCCATATTGATGTCCCAAAAGAGAGGTCCCAGGACAGAGCCCTGAGGACATCCTTTGGTCACAGTCTTCCTGACTATGCCGCTAGGGGCCGATAGCCAGACATCCCTGTCTGCACAATAGCTCCCCAGACAGCCGTATAGTAGCCCTGGAGAGTTCTTCTCCCGCAAGCGGGAAAAGAGTGAGGGCCACCACAGGTTGTCGAAGGCGCCACGGATGTCCACCACGATGCCGACGACATACTTGTGCGGGGCGGAGCCACAGACCTCGGCAGCCAGGGTGATTGCGTCAGACGCAGAACACCCAGACCGAAAACCGAATTGTCTGTCGCTCATCCCACACAGCATGCGGTGTGCTGTCAGTCTGTTTGCCAGTAGCCTCTCAAAAAGTTTGCCCAGTATGTCTACCAAGCAGATGGGTCTATAGGACTTAATTTCTGTAGGATCTTTGTCTGGGCCCTTTTTGATAATGATTACGTTTGCTTTCTTCCAAATTGCTGGGAATTTCCCGAGTTTTAGGCACTCGTTGTATAACTTAGTGAGAGGAGCTACGAGCTGGGGGGCAAGGAATTGCACCACCTCCGCAGTAATGCCGTCCGGGCCAGGAGCTTTTCCCTTTTTAAGGGCCTTGATCTGGGCAGCAACTTCCTCCTCAGAGAAGGGGTAAGTTCTGATGTTGTTGTTGTAGTCCCTTCGGTCTTCTCTTCTTATTCTTTTCTGTTCGTCTGTCTCATTTTCCTCCACATCGTCAGGTAACAGGACCCGAAGGAGGGCCTCAGCAGTTTCCTGCCACGTGCCCGTCATCCGGTCCCCGTCTCTGACGGTGGATAGCACCATGAGTGATCTTATTTTTTCTCGTACCAGTTTGTACGGGACTCCCCAAGGGTCAGTAGCCAATTGGCTTTTCACATAGTTTTCCCAGCTTCTAAGTCTGACTGCCCTGAGCTCCTGTTGAAATTGATCCTTACTCTCTCTATAGATCTGTAACCATCTTTGTTTTTCTCCCCAGACGACACTCCGCTGGTAGTACCTCCTCGCCCTCCTTACAGCCTGGCGCATCTGTCCTAATTCAGCCGACCATGGTGGGGGGGTGGCCGCAACGGCTCTCCTCCTGGTTGGTACAGCGGCTCGCACCGCCCTGGTGATCGCTTGTACCAGTTCTTCGGCGTACTCTTCCACGTTTTCGTCACCCTTCAGCAATGTCGGGATGTTGCACTCTTCCACGAGACGGTCCCAATTGGTCTTGTTGTAATTGAGCTGCAGCTCCCACCCCATGTCCCAGTGGCACTCCCTTTCCCCGATAGTGAATATAATTAGGTTATGGTCGCTGGTGGTTGCTCTGTCCCACACTTTCCAGTTGTTAATTTTTGTGGTAAGGTTTGGTGTTACTAACGTAACATCTATATTTGTGCCTTCTCCCCCGCCGCCAGTATAGGTGGGGGGGGGGGGGGTCCCTTGTTGGTTTGCAACCACCAGTTGTAATGCCATTATTGTCTCTTCAGCTTTTAGCCCCCGATCATCGTGAGTGCCACTGAACCATAGGGGGGACTTTGCATTTATATCTGCAGTCACTATCATCCTGCGCCCCCGCAGTGCCGTGGCAACTTGTATGAGTGTCTCCAAGAACTCGTCTATTTCTCTTCCACATTAGAAATATATGTTGGAGATGTAGATCACTCCGGCCATACTTTACTACTCTTTGTCAAATTCGCTTCTGTCAGCGGATTTCTTCATTTGCAGCCCGTAACGTGGCTGTAATGATTCCCCAATCATATGCGCTCCTTTCATGGTCTTTCCTTACCGCCTCGTGTGTGTTATCGAGTAGCTTTCAGTCTCGTGGTGGACAGAGGGTGCTTTAGTTCATCAATATAGTAGTCAGTGCAACCACCATCACCGAAATTTCAACGCCACATTAGTATTAATTCGAGCAGAATATGAAACATGTAGCATTAAAATCGCTAAACAAACACATTTTTAAATACTGTTCATAGTTGTAAAAATATGGTTGTAGATACGACTTTTTTCTTATTCTGTTCGGATTTAGTAGGGATGGGCAAAGTCCTCAAAATATTGATACTTATCGTGTCAGTAATTATGAATATAACGATACTAATGAAACATAGGTTCGCCCCTGGTAGGTGAGTGGTCAGCGTGACGAAATGTCATGCCTAACGGCCCGGATTCGATTCCCGGCTCGATCGGAGATTTTCTCCGCTCAGGGACTGGGTGTTGTGTTGTCCTTATCATCATCATTTCATCCCCATCGACACGCAAGTCACCGAAGTGGCGTCAACTCGAAAGACTTGCACCAGGCGAACGGGCTACCCGACGGGAGGCCCTCGACACACGGCATGTCAATGAAACATACATACCGATATTTAGAAATGTCGGTCGATATTTTTAGCACTTTCAGGAATTTGAAAAAGTGGCTGAAGTCACAGAAATGATTAATAAGCAAATACTTATCATATCCAATATTAACCATTCAAAGACACAGAATGTACTATAAAAAGACCTATTTACAAAGAAATAATTAATGTAATCAATAACCACCAGCATAGACATTAACAGAACTCTTTGTTTAATATGTTCCACTGTCAGTCTGCTTCGGTTACCTAGGACAACAAAGTTTACTAAGGAATCCACTGTTTTGAACGAAACAGAAGAGACCTGGCATATCAAGTATTTTTGAGCAACTTCTGACAAAACGAGTGTGAAATGATGACTGAAAATTTCATACAAAACAGTCCATTTTCCGTTGAATATCACTGCAGTAATATATGTGATTTTTGTGCCGAGTGTACGTTACTTTTGCAGTGCGTCTATCTTTCCTTGATCCAGGAAATCAAGAGAAGCGCACATTCTGGCTCATAGTTGGGAGCAGGGAGTAATAATTTCCATCATTCTCATCAAACGTGTGCGTTTTCACCTTGAACCTATCATTTTCAATGGTAGAAATGACACACAGAAATAACGGGATACATTCATACTCAAATCTGGCGCTCATTTGTAAAAATGAATGTGAAATTAAATTAAGCCCATTCTAAGACATTTGCTGTCAGTTTGCCAATATTTGCAGTAGCTGGATTTGGCAAGAAATCTGCTTATGAGAAATATAGTGCTCATGAATTACTGTGAGAGAAGACAGACAATAAAAATATCGCTTCCGGTATTCAATATCGACAAGTGATTAATGGATGCATTGGTAATTAAATGTCACCGGTGTACGTAGATATTATTTTTAAGAAATATCGATATTTTGATATATCGCTACTTTTTGCCCATCTCTAGGATTTAGTACATTGAAAACACAAGAATAAGACAGTTTTGTTTAAAATATTTCTTTCATTTATCGGGTAACGGCCTTGCCGCCGTGAATACACCGGTTCCTGTCGGGCATGGCCGGCACTTGGATAGATGACCATCTGGGCCGCCACGAAGTGTTGCCATTTTTAGGGGTGCACTCAGCCTCGTGTTTCCAACTGAGGAGCTACTCGACCGACTAGTAGCGGCTTCGGTAAAAGAAAACCATCATAACGACCGGGAGAGCGGTGTGTTGACCACACGCCCCTCCTATCCGCATCCTCAGCTAAGGATGACACGGCGGTCGTATGGTCCCGATGGGCCACTTGTGGCCTGAAGGCAGACTGGTTTTTTCATTCATGGGGAGCGGTGTTCAACACTATAATACCTGCAAAATATGTTCATCATAGTATATGATGTTCAACATTCCTCAATGTGTGGCAACATGTGTTATGGAATAACCGAATACAGGCTGTTTCCGTGATTATTGCACAAGCTTTAAGGGGTGATTTAGTATAGGAACCGTATCAGTTTGTGATGTGAATTCTGAATACGAAACAAGAGACTAAAGCTATGAGCAAGATTGAGAAATTGTCTAATCTGTCGCTGGTGAGTAGTAGAAGTTGACACATTTTTGTAATAAATTTATTTATCTGCGCGACTTGAACAAAGTCATTCATAACAGTTGTTGCCAAAAGTTGCGTTCTAACTGTTTGATAAACCCTGGTGTTTTTCGAGAAATATTACATGAAAGTAGAGTTATTGTCAGTAGATGCTCCAGTCGCGACTGGTTTCCTGTGCATAGGATCTCTTAAATAACCCCACAGGAAGAAATCTAGCAGCGTCAGGTCTGGTAGACGAGCTACCCACGAGACAGGACCTTCTCCTTGAGTCAATATTTATTTGATCGTAGTGCGTACGATGCAAATGTTTACCATTAAAATGTGTAAAGTACCGGGTGATCAAAAAGTCAGTATAAATTTGAAAACTGAATAAATCACGGAATAATGTAGATAGAGAGGTACAAATCGACACACATGCTTGGAATGACAAGGGGTTTTATTAAAACCAAAAAAATACAAACGTTAAAAAATGTCCGACAGATGGCGGTTCATCTGATCAGAATAGCAGTAATTAGCGTAACATAGTAAGACAAAGCAATGAGATGTTCTTTACAGGAAATGCTCAATATGTCCGTCATCATTCTTCAACAATAGCTGTAGTCGAGGAATAATGTTGTGAACAGCACTGTAAAGCATGTCCGGAGTTATGGTGAGGCACTGGCGTCGGATGTTGTCTTTCAGCATCCCTAGAGACGTCCGTCGATCACGATACACTGGTGACTTCACGTAACACCAAAGCCAATAATCGCACGGACTGAGGTCTGGAGACCTGGGAGGCCAAGCATGACGAAAGTAGCGGCTGAGCACACGATCATCACCAAACGACGCGCGCAAGAGATCGTGCAGTAATGTGTTTATCGTAAATAAGTATTATAGTAGTTGTATTACACGTTTATTACCTTATAAATAAATAAAAAACTTTTTTATTTTAAATTTAGTGCATTAGTATTTGTAAAATGATTCTTTCATATAGTGTTCATTAAAAATGACGATCATTCCACTTGGGACCTGTGGAAAGGTACAACAGCTTATTTGTTTGAGTTGTAAATATTTGTCATGTATTGTTGTTTTTCTGACGTGTTCTACATCCTGGGGGACCTCCTCACTACGGATCATTGGGAATGAAAGTAAATCTAATCTAATCTCTGTATTTATTGCGCAATGAGATTGTGTCAATATATTGCGCGAAAGTGTGAGGCCAGGAGCGGCACAATGTTTTTTGCGCGGTATTTATGCCCGGGACGCGTTACATAGAACTCTGCGTACGTAACGAACGTAAGGGAATGAGACTGTGTGAAACTCGAATGTATAGCGATTGAGTTACTTGCCTTGCGAAACAGAAGCAGGAATTATGTACAACGGGTGAGATAAGTCTGAGAAGCTTAAACACTTAAATTGCCCAGGGGCTCATTCACAGCAGTTAAGATTCGTAAACCACTGTAACAACTAATTACAAATCAAACAAGTGAAACTATTGTAGAGAAATTAAACATTTACTGATTAGAGACCGAAAGCGTACGTGATCTTATGCTCGTGTTCTGACAACTGTTGCGAAAAAAATCCTAAATATGCTAAGTGGACAAGTCAACTGACTTTATTTGACAATTCTGAAAACTATTACAAGAAAAAATAAACATTTCTGCTTACTGTCATTCCTGATGCCTTAACAGATGTCATCCTGTCAGTCTTCAGATTCCTGTCGTATTGTGGGCACGAGACGTTTCCTAAATAATTAGGAATTTCACGTGTCAAAGTATCGCAAGCTGCTTTAATATACTTCTTCCACCCCACTTCCTGGTATTTTGTCATTTACTTTTTTCAGTTGTTTGCGAAAACTGGTTCGGTGCTACTACGAATTTCACTCTGTCTCGGCAGGAACTGCCGCTAATTGAGCAATACCGCCCTTATATTACGCAATAAATACTGAGCATGTGAGGGCCCCTACTTATGGTCAGATAATTTACATGTCTCAATACCATCTCATTTATAGTGCATTAATGACGTTGTTTGTCCTCACCACTCACACATCCGTGAAATTTACTGCCGGCCGTTGTGGCCGAGCGGTTCTAGGCGCTACAGTCTGGAACCGTGCGACCGCTACGGTCGCAGGTTCGAATCCTGCCTCGGGCATGGATGTGTGTGATGTCCTTAGGTTAGTTAGGTTTAAGTAGTTCTAAGTTCTAGGGGACTGATGACCTTAGAAGTTAAATCCCATAGTGCTCAGAGCCATTTGAACCAATTTTTGAAATTCACTGGCAGATTAAAACCGTGTGCCGGATCGCTGCCCGAGCTAGAGGCCTATGCCACTCACTCAACCACGACACCTTTCCGTACACCACAGCGTCATTAGTAAACAGCCGCAGATTTGCTGGTCCCTGTCCGCCAATAATTTAATAAGAGCGGTGCTATCAGAGTTCCCAAGGGCACTCTTGACGGTATCCTTGACCCAGATGGGCTGACGCTTGACTGAATTGAATCAGCTATACATTCTCAGAATAACCGTAACTGTTGTCAACAAGGGCTCTCGAGACCTCATGTAGAAGTGGCCACCACAGGAAGTCGAATAAGACAAGACAGGGACAGCAAGCAAAAAATAACAGGAATCTCACTTTCCCGAACTTTGTTGGAAACAGCTGAAAGAGGTAGGGCTCCCATCATGCGCCCACACAGTAATATATGTAGACCTTTCTTTATTCACAGTCGTAGTGTTAAATGAAATACTTCAGTTTTATGTCGTACACATTTTACAGATGTCAAAGTCGTGAGAGTTTGTTGCTATTGCATTTCTCAAATCAAATGCATGACATACTTCCTTCTCAATTTGTTACATAATCATATTTTTTACAAATTATATAATTTTCCGAATTGAATTTCTTGAAATTTATACCAAAGCGCAGTACTAAGCCCTGATGGAAACCAATTATTATTATTATTCTTATATTAAAAAATTTTATGTATTGTATTGCAATTAAAATGCATCATTATCCAATTAAATATATTATACATATATTATGTTGTTATTAATAAAATCATGGGCAATTAGGTGCACTGATAAGATAAGGAATGAGGAGGTTTTGCTCAGATTCGGAGAGGAAAGGAATATGTGGAAAACACTGACAAGGCGAAGCGACAGGATGATAGAACATCTGTTAAGGCATCAGGAATAACTTCCATATTACTAGAAGCAGCTGTATAGGGCAAAAACTGCAGAGGAAGACAGAGACTGGAATATGTCCAACAATTGACTGAGGACTTAGGTTGCAAGTGCTGCTCTGAGATGAAGAGGTTGGCACAGGAGGGGAACTCGGTGGCAGGCCGCATCAAATCAGTCAGAAGACTGAGCACTCAAAACAAGGCAATTGTGCCACAATGAATAAAAGACTGATCTGTCAGATGAACAAAGTAATATATTTCTTGATGTAAAAAATAGGAGACGAAATGTATACATCTTCTTTACAGTTTTAAGGCAAATTTCTGTCATACGGTGGTTAGACGGTTCTTTTTCCCTCGGTGTTGACTGAAATGCTCTGAAGTTGGTTAAAAAATGGTTCAAATGGCTCTGAGCACTATGGGACTTAACTTCTAAGGTCATCGGTCCCCTAGAACTTAGAACTAATTAAACCTAACTAACCTAAGCACATCACACACATCCATGCCCGAGGCAGGATTCGAACCTGAGACCGTAGCGGTTGCGCGGTTCCAGACTTTACACCTAGAACCGCTCGGCCACCCCGGCCGGCTCTGAAGTTGGAATGTTGATGAACCATAAGGCCTGCAGTGAGAAAATAATGAATGGTCCCAATGATTCTCCTGCATCTCTCAAGGACATAGAATGGCTTTGTGAGGCATGTGACAGACTCGTCCAAGAGTTATATGCATCCATCTCCAAGAGTTTAACACTGTTTTGAGAGCAAAACCTTAACCTACACATATCAAGCTCACGTTTATACCTAACTTGTGTGTATCTGTCCGAAATAATACTGTATCTAAGAACATCCGTTATAATAAACATAGTGATTGTGTTTCACGGAAGAACTTTCCCTGTTTTCACTTCCTTTAGCCTGTTTGGAACTGCAGATGAGTGGTTCACTTCTCGGTACACATGTTATAATCATCCTAAGTTGCTAACTGAGAGGGATTTACTGTCGCTCGGCATTCCGATTCTTGCTACAAAGATACACGTGCGAGGCTGGAGTGACCTGGTTCTGCGATGACCGGTAGCCTTGTTTGTACATCGCACGCCGCGCTTCCGTAACACTGGGCCCCGAGGGCGGTCATAAAGTTTTATGACTTCTCAATTGGCGACGGGGCCGAGCGTGGGAGCAGTGTATTAGAGGGATTGCTCCTAACGGTTTGTAACTTTATTTTACTCGTAAATTAACTACACACCACAACAAGGTGCTATTCTCTATTCACTGATGTTTACCACTTATCCTGCTGTTAATTAGCTCGGTTAGCTCTTTTTTAAATATTGCTCATCTTATCAAAACCCGCTAAATTAATATAGTCGCTGTTGTAAGCTGGAGAAAATACGAGGTGTGGTCAAAAAATAACGATAATTTTTGTTTGTCTTAAAGAAACTTTATTTATTCGTCACCATCAAATTTTCTCGTTCAAAGTAATCCCCCAGAGATATAATGTACTTGTGCCAGCGCTTTTCTCTATCTTGGAAGCATTTCTGGAACTCACTTTTCGTTACGGTGTTCAGCCCCTTCGGTGGTTCTGTTTTTATCTCATCAGTGATGGCGAAACATCTTTCCATACTCCTCTTAAGCCTCGCGGTTAAAAAAGAAGTCATAGTGAGCCAATTCTGGCAAATACAGTCGCTGCAGCAACATAACAGTTTTGTTTTTTTGGCAAAAAATCACGAATAAGCATTGAGGTGTGAGCGAAACCATTACCGTGATGCAATTTCCACGAGTAATTTAGCCACAGTTCTGGCAGTTTTCCTCAGATTGCTTCAAGAAAACGGTACATAACCCCCAGGTGGTATTCCTTACTGACCGTACGACCAAAAGGTACGAACTCATGATGCACTGCTCTATTGTAATCGAAGAATACATTGGGAATAACCTGTATATGTGATCTAACTTGTCGAAGTTTATTTGGTCTTGGCTTTTCAGGCAGTTCCCATCTAGAGGACTGTTTCTTCGTTTCGGCGTCGTCGTATACCCGTGTTTCGTCACCTTATTATAACCTTCTTTAGAAGTTCTGAAACGTTGTCGATTTCAGTCAGCAATTCCTGAGCTAAGTCCACGTGGCGTAGTTTTTGGTCGATACTCAACAATTTCTGAACAAGCTTTGCTACTACATGTTTCATATCCAAAATATCCGATAAAGTTGTTTGTAATGAGTTAAAGGATTTGCCGACATCATCAGCAACCTCCCCGATAGCGATTCCGTGATTTTTCAGAACCATGTTTCTTACTTACGCCACATGGTCTTCAGTAATTGATGTGATAGGGCATCCAGGGCAATCATCGTTTTCAACGCATTTTTGAACCTCTTAAGAAATGCTTACTTCACTTGTAAACCATTGTCTTACTTACACTAGAGCCTCAAAAAGCCATAGGCGACATCTGAATGCTGTGCTGCAATTTATTCCGTTTTCAAGCAGAATGTAATGCAAATTTTTCGAAAGTAAACATTCACCGAGTGCTCGAAAACGTGTACAGCCTTTTCGACTGTCAACAATAAACAAAATTTTCAAAACAGCTGAAAGTGCAAACATACATCAGGAACATGTGTACCAAAAAGATAAAACAATTAAAAAACGGGTGTGTAAAGTCCGTGAAATTAAAAAAAAAATTAGTTATTTTTTGATCACATATCGAATATCAAAGCTAAAATAATCTCATCAGTTCATCGTAAATCTGTTTATCTACTGTCATCGGTAAGAAAGTCATTAGTATGGAAACTACCGCAACAGTTTTCGTTCAGAAAAAAAAAACAAAAAAAAAACTTCGCTACGTGTCGAGAATGTTGCTGTATCAGTCAACTCTTTCGCCACCATGGCTTTGGTCCCTTGGAACATCTTGAGATGAGACGCAGAGTATTTCGTCAGAAATCAGTATTAGAGCCGCGTGGGGTAGCCGTGCGGTCTCGGGCGCCTTGTCACGGATCGAGTGGCTGCCCACGTCGGAGGTTCGAGTCTTCCCTCGGGCATGGGTGTGTGTTGTCCTTAGTGTGTTCGTTTAAGTTAGATTAAGTAGTGTGTAAGCTTAGGGACCGATTACCTCAGCAGTTCGGTCCCATTGGACTTACCATAAATTTCCATTTTGAGTACTAGGTAAACTACACGAAAATCGATCTTGTTCTTGAAGACTGTGTAACCGAGATACTTTTACCACATAGTGGTAAGGCAGCTAAGGCAGCTAAGGCAGCAAGTAAGACGACACGTGATAAGACTATGGGCTTAGCAGGCCGGGGTGGCCGAGCGTTTCTAGGCGCTACAGTCTGGCACCGCGTGACCGCTACGGTCGCAGGTTCGAATCCTGCCTCGGGCATGGATGTGTGTGATGTCGTTAGGTTTAAGTAGATCTAAGTTCTAGGGGACTAATGACTTCAGAAGTTAAGTCCCATGGTGCTCAGAGCCATTCGAACCATTTTTGAACTATGGGCTTAGAGATCTTTAGTGAGGAGGGCGACTGACGTAAGCTGTGGTGTTAAGACTTTTTAGGAATGCGGAAAATTTTACTCTTAATAAAAATGTTTTGTCAGATTTACACATTAAATAGCGAAACTGCAATCCACTGCGTTTTCAGTGAAGTTTTTCCTACGTTCTTCCCGTCTTCCTTTCTTTTCTATGACGCGTCAAGTCTTTGCGTGCATCATTTTGGTACTGTCTTAGGAAACGACAATTCTGTTCAGCTCAGACGCAGCACTGCTGCACTGAAGAATACATTATCCGCAAACACTTTTCGGTGAACTAAAACTGCGGCCAGGTACGTCGCAGATTGACCTTTACGACTGAGCGTGAAAATAAATTTGTAAATTAGAAGATACAGTAGTTTATCACAGGTAACTCAGCATTTCAATTTTGACATAATATGACGCTGATATCAGGTGTAAGGGAATTTTTTAAAATCACTGTCTAGTACATAAACCGAGCCAGCATACAGGTGAATTTTGCCTTGCCAACGAAAGTCGGAGAAATTAATATGCTAGTAAATGGAGACACAAGGTCTGTGAATCGGTTGTGAACACGACGGCACGTGGTCGAAAGTTGTGTGGAGCACGCTGTCAAACACCACGAACTATTACCGTATGGTTTCTGCATGCATCAATGCATCAACATGTGACACAAGCGAAACTGAGGCAAGTCGATGTCGGTGAACCTGACACCAGAAAACCACGTTTGCGTTAGTGAATTATTATCGAAATATACTATTGATTCAAACCTGTCGCCAGCTTTTAGTTTCATATTTAGGAATTTATAAATAAATAGTCTGTCGTTCTCTCTGTGCAAATTATCCATATGGGCAATTACAATTACTCGAAAATTAATAAAACACACATTCACAAGCTGCGCCATTGTCGCGAATAAAACAGTGACCCATATATGCAATAAGTTTCCTTTACTTTAAGTCTATGGCCTGCTAACAAAAAGTTTGTGACCATAGACGTAAAGTAAAGGAAACTTAAAAACACACATTGCATGTCAAATCTGTAATTTCAGAGCAGTCAAAGGTTGACTGTTAATACTGGTTGCATGAGCTGTTGATATGCATGAGTAGTACGACATAGTTCGTTCCACTCCACATTGAATTGTTGACAAATTTATTCAGTATAGCGGATCCAAGATGGCAGCGATAGATATGGCATGCCACAACGAAACATGGTGGGAAGTTCAAATTTTGGCGGGAAGAGAGGTGAACTGGGCTACCTCCACTAACCTAACCGCCTTCCCTCCCCCCTCCCCTCCACTCCCCCCCCAAAACAGGAGGGAAGTTCAAATTCCATCAGGACAATGCAACACACCATGGCTACCTCAACTAACCTGAGAAAATGAAGGGAAAAGAGGTCACTTGGGTTACCTTCACTAACCTAAGTCATCTAACTGCCACCTCTTCCTAGGAATTGGTGGGACTCAGCCTCAGCCTGAGCTGGATAGGATGGACATATGTCTTTATTTAAATAGTCTTTATTTAAACAATTTGAGGCAGTACCACCATGGGGTCCAGAGCCCAAATGACCCAGTACACAGTACCGCCACTAGAGGATGCTGTCGCTCCTCCCCTGACATAATCCCAGATGGCGGTCTGGAGGGGAAAAATGGCGGTAAAAGGACTCAACCTGTGCTGGATAAGATGGATATAAGTCTTTATTTTGTAGGCAGCCTTTACTTAAACAATTTGAGGCAGTACTGCCAACCAGTGTGTCCACCATGAGGTATGGAGTCCAACTGACCTAGTACACAGCACTGCCACCAGAGGGTGCCATCGCCTCCCCCATGACATAATCCAAGATGGTGGTCTGGACAGGGGAAAAATGGCAGGTCAGACCACAGACAACGACAAATGAAAGTCTCGTCTACATTTAATGTTCTTCGAGTGTTATACTGATATATAATGTCTATCTAAATAAGTGCCAAGTCATCCTGTGGGGAGCATGTGTTTACCGTTGCTCATGTGAAAACTCTGTCTACCTGTGGATACTGATGTCATAGGTTGCACTATAGAAATCTGTTCCAGAAAAACATCGACTGCTTTCTCTCCTATGCAATCCCAACAGGACATGAGAGATGCGTCAGCCCGCATGTTGTGAAACCTGTGGATACTGATGTCACAGATTGCGCTATAGAAATCTGTTCCAGAATAACATCGACTGCTTTGTCTCCCTCGTGATCCTGTTCAAGACAATAGCCCAGAATAACACCGATTGCATTCTTCCTGATGGTACTAACGAGGCATCATGTGTTACTCTTCCCGAAAAATGTAACATCCTGCTTTCAACATACATCTCAGAAACAAACTTCTCACTGCTAAAAGCCTTCATCATGTATGTGCACGCTTTCGAAAACAGTTAATCATAAAAGCATTCTTGTTACTTGGAGATAGATAGAGAGAGAGTGGGAGAGAGAGAGATGATGATCGCATCGAGCCCTTCCAGAAATATTGATGTTCGATAAAAACTTCTCATTGGCTGTACATTCAAATGAGGCTCTCTCATTGGTCACCTCGGTCTATGTCTAAACCCACAACCAACCTCCATTGTCCTCAGGCCGCTGCTGTCCGCCTTGTTGCGCATTCCATCCTGTCTGTGTGTGTTTACTTGTTCTTTTCTCTCTTGAAATATGAAGAGAGATAGCTGCAGCAACACTTCAGAATGTAGAGGCAGGAGGCTTAGAGTTCTGGAGACAGGATTACCAAGTCAGTAAATAATTTCTGTTTTGAGCGTAAATTTTAGTGTGTATGTTAAATTCACCTTATTTATTCCGTCTTCTTGTTATAGTACAACAGGATATTGTTGTGGGGTGTGAGGGGAGACAGGAGGTACCTGGACCGCAACAGACTCTGGAAGTCCAGTCTCCTGTGTTGGGTTCACAGCCAGAATTGCCTTGTGAGTATAATTTTCATTGTAATTTGCTCTTGTATAGAACCGTTTCAAAATTTTCGTATTTCATACTACTTTTTTTGTTCCTCTAGCTCACTTGAAGCAAAGATAAATTGAGCTGGAGGCAGAGCTGGGGGCTGAAAACTATTATCTACTGCAGCAGCAGCAACGCTACGTGGAACAGCCTTCAGCTGTGGATAACCGACAACTACACTCAGATAAGTCCAGAAAAAAAATCCATGTGTGATCTTTCTGTCTGACTCGACATTCAAAAATAAATAAAATTTGTCTCGCCCTGTTACAGGATTAGCTCTAGAGGACTTCGGTTTGTTGGACAGGCAGCTGGAGGCTGTTCATCAGCAGATGCAGGAACAGCCTCCAGAAATAATGAGATACCCTAGCAGCATGCTTCTAAGTTAAAAAAAAAAAGAAGAAGATTACGTGCCTCTAGTAGTAGTAGTATAGGAAGTGTTTTTTTTTGTTTTTTTTTGTTTTAACAAATCAGTTTATATATCTTGTTTGTTGTTGTACGCGAGACAGATGAGGACCGACAAAGGCGCTCTGATCTAGCTCTAATAGATGATGATTATGATGACTTTTTTGAGGGTGCAGTGCAGTCGCCCAATCAAGTGTTTATTCCCTGGAGCCAGAGCGAAAAAGGTAATTTCTCACTCTGTTTATAACCATGTGATCGTCAGAATTCTTTCTTTCACTGTGTCAGCAGCGGTAACCAATTTACTTATCTATTATTTATTTAATCTCTTCTTCCACAGCGGTCGCATCTTAACACGGTGTGGCGCACATACCGTTGGCGGCTAAATCGCCTTCCTCACCAATGGGGCGCCCAGTAAGGCACGCCTCGCCGAAGAGGGCGCCGCTACTTGCTGCGCGGGAAGCCGCTGCCGCAGCCGCCGCCCCGACACCCCCGCTCCGGTGTCCGCGTGCCGAGCAACGAACCACAAGTTACTGGGGCAGGTCTACAACAGCACTGGGAGCCATCGCCGAAGCCTGGCTGTTCCTATCGCACTGCCCCGGTAGCACCAAACATCCTCCTCCGTCATCATCATCATCATCATCGTATGAGCCTTGACGGAATCGACATACACACAAGGTACGTGCTCCTTGACGCTTACAGACTTGCCCCAACACAATCATCGACTGGGTGGACTCAAAATAGTATTAATACTAATATAGATTATCTTGTGGCTAGTGGCAGTTCTTTCTCTGTCCCTTTAGTGAAGGACATCAGGTCAGTGATAACATACCGCAGTTAGAATATTCGGTTATTGTAGACGCTTTTGAGAGGCGAATCTCGTTCACGAGGATCAAGAACCCGGCAGGAGGTACTGTGACCCCGTTGATTTTCTAAGGGTGTGCCTTCCTGACGTGGAAACGGAGCTCCTCAAGGTAGTTAATGATTCGTGGTATCCGGCCATTAAAAGCAGTGCAGTGCTTTGCATCGAATTATCGCACCCCCTTCCCCTCCCCCTCCCCCCCCCCCCCTCCCCGAACTTGAGTCTGCTGTTGAAGAGAAAGCACTTCATTATTTTTTTATTTTTTTTTGGGGGGGAGGGGGGGGGGGTTGGATGGCCTGATAACGCGGAGCACGTCAATCGCCGAGTGGTTTCATAAATCCACCTTGAGTGCTATACTGGCCCAGTTTACCGAGATGGAAGTCAGAGGGAGAGCTGAAGCACTCAGCCGAATACTACACCTGGACATCCACACACATGTCTATGACCCGGTAAATGGAGGGTTTACCTATATCAAGCTACCTAAAGATGTAGCTAATAAGCAGGCATGTAAGATCATCCTGAGTGTCCGAGTACATACCATGTAGGTGATAATATTCGTGGATATGGTTGATGGTACAGAGTTCCCCATCAAGATCCAGGGCATATCTAAATTTGAGGCACAGAAAACCAGCATATAAGTTCATGCTAATGGCCTGGAGAAGAAAAGTAAGTCAGATGAGCAAGACATGCATGTTGTTGTCGGACCCCTTTATTTCTCAAAGTTCGCTGGTGAGTGTACTCTGAAGGCGATAATTATCACTATGTTTGGATCAAAGACATGTATCGACTCCTTTCCACACAACTATCAACTAATCATCGTGTAAAACATATTTCCTTAAGGTGCCTGAATTATTTCTCCTCAGACAATTTATTAGCGGTGCATCTAGTAGACTGCGCTTCCAAGGACCTGGTATGCGTTATTATGGCCATTGAGGAAAACGAATTCATAAAGTTCAGGAATGCCCATTACCAGGAGCGATGCCCGTTTGTAGTGTATGCCGAATTTGAATGCCTCCTCAGTCCTATGACCTCCTGTGTAGGTGACCCTACACCCTCACATACCTCCTTTAGAGAAACACACGTACCATATTCAGCAGCGTACCAAATTGGATCGTCGTATGATTCCAGTCTTAACCATTACGAATCTTTTGTCGGGGAAAATCCTGCAGTTTGGCTGCTCACTGAGCTCGAAAAACTTTTAGGGGAGGTTGACAAGCTTTACAGCAACAACATTCCCATGACCAAATCGAAGCAGAATGAAGATTTGTACAATAATGCTGTTGATTGTGATATTCGTGGGTTGACGTTAGACAGAAAAGCGGAAACTCCTCGTAGAGCCATTGTCATCTTCCGTGGTGCAGCATTTGAAGTACCAGCTACCTGGACACATACCCGTTTTCTTGCACAATTTAAGCAGGTATGACGCTCACTCTCTAGTTGAGCACTTGGCTGATTTCGGTTGGGAGAAAAATCAGGTCAGTGTCCAACCTGAGAGCGTCGAGAAATACATTTCATTCTCCAAATGAATGATGCCAAGAGTTATACTCCACTTCCTTGATACGCTTCGTTTTATTAAGGTGTCACTCCAGAAACTTGTTGAAGCTCTAGCTCAGGGGGATATGCATATCACTCGAGCTGCATTTCCTGACGAGGAAAAGTTTCAGCTTCTGACTAGGAAGGGGATTTTCTGGTATGAGCATGTGGATAGTATGGTGAAATTCAACGAAACCAGACTACCTGATGTAACTGAATTCTCCAGCAACCATACACGCGATGCCATGACGGATGCCGCGTGAATATCTGGCGGAAATTCAGTATTTCAACTTTAGGACTGTATGCACGGCTTTACATGGACACAGACGTGCGCATTCTTGTGGATGTTTCGAGAAATTCCGGAGTCTATGCATGGCCACATATTCTGTGGATTCCGTCTTTTATTACATGGCACCTGGGTTGTCTTGGGACAGAATGCTCAAGAAAACGAAGTGAAGCATTGAATTATTGACCAATGCTGACATGTTTCTTTTTCTTTGAGTGAGGGATCCATGGGGGACTTTCCCAATGTGTCCATAATCATACAAAGGCAAATAACCTGCGGTTGGATGAAAGGTTCAATGCATCCCTTGATTCGAGTTACATAATGCACCTGGATGTAAATAACTTACATGGGCACGCCATACAGCAATCACTGCCGATTAGTGAGTTTCGATTGGTGCCCAAAGACGAATGCAAGGGATTAGGTGAAAAAATCATAGGGAGTATGGCAGCTGATTCTGATGTAGGGTATGTGGTGGAGGTTGAACTCACATACCCTATTAGTTTGCATGATGTACACGCCGATTTGCTGCTGTGTTCAGAGCAACTAGTTCCGCAAAAAGGCTCCATGCCAAAACTGATGACAACGCTGGGGGATAAGCGGAGATACATCATTCACTATCGTAATCTCCAGCAGTGTCTCAGCTTCGGTATGGAGCTGGTTAGAATCACCCGGGCTATCTCCTTCAAGCATTCCCCCTGGTTGAAGGAGTATAGCAATCTGAATACGAGACAGAGAGCCTCTGCGACGTGTGACTTTGAGAAATTTTTTTTATAAATTATTGAATAATCCAGATTTCGGTAAAACAGTGGAGAATTTGAGGGAACGACGTGAAATTTTGATTAGAACAGAATGGAATGGGCGTTATGGCGTAAGAAAATGCATTGTCAAACCAAATTTTAAGCGGGACATTTTAAGAGGGTCACCATAATCAATAAGAACTTTGTTGCTGTGGAGATGGCGAAGACTGCAGTAGAGTTTACGAAACCTAGTTATGTGGGGATGTGCGTACTAGACCTGTCCAAACATCACATGTACCGCTTTCATTATGAGTTTGCGAAAACTCATTTCACAGATACTAAATTACGTTATGTCGATACAGAAAGCTTCATCTATTGGTTGAAGAACTGCGATCCATATGAAGTAATTAGGTGCTACGGTAATGAATTCGACACGTCCTCATACACAGCCGATAATCCTTATGGTGTCATTCCACAGAACAAGAAGGTTATCGGTCTTATGAAGGAAGAGGCAAATTGATTGCCGATTGTGGAGTTTGTAGGTCTACACTCAAAAATGTATGCGTATTGCACATTGGAAGGTGCCACTCAGAGGTGGGCTAATGGTGTGCGTCATATGGCATCGAGAGCCCTCTCTATCGAAGACTATTTGCGGTGCCTGTGCAGTGGTGTTCGTGGTGCTGCACTGCAGCCACTGCATATGATATCGCAGACCAGTATTCGATCGAGAGGACACGACGTGTACAGTGTGCTGCAGTCGAAAATCGATTTGTCGCCTCATGATGATAAAAGGGTCATTTGTGATGATGGGATTGAAACTCTCCCATACTCACACTACTCACTTGTAGTGGGAGAAGGGGTGGGGGACTCTGTTTGAGTACTGGTAAGAGAGAATGAGACAGAGAGTCTGCAGAGTAGTAGTATGGCCCTTATATCATAGTGTAAGTAATTTTGTGTGTGTGTGTTGTGTAAATATTTTTGTGTGCTGTGTACACTTGTATGCACATACACAGGGAGAGAACGTGTGGAAAAGAAATGATAAAAGAAAAAGAACACATGATGTGCACACACACACACACACACACACACATATATATATATATATATATATATATATATATATATATATATATATATATATATATATATGCACACCATATGTATGAAAGAAAGAAAAATTGAAAAAGATACATAAACAAAACAAAAAAATATTAAAAGGCATAAACAGGAAAAATTTGATTTATTTGTTCATACACAGTGTATGTGTAGCCAGTAAAAAAATATATCTACACACCATGTACGTCTTGTAGATAGAATAGCTTTTAAGTTATTCACCTGCCGCTAGCCATCCAAGTCAGAATAGTTTTTAAGTGTTTATACATCCATATAGCTCACAGTCCATCAGAATTGTTATAGTAAAAAAATACGTTTGCTGTTGGGGACTGTTGAAATTAGATTCTAAGTGTGCACAGTCCATCAGAATTGTTATAGTAAAAAAATACATTTGCTGTTGGGGACTGTTGAAATTAATTTCCAAGTGTGCACAGTCCACCAGAATTGTTGTAAAACGTATGCTACTGGGGCTGTGAAATTAATTGTAGTAAAGAAAGTATCTCCACGTTAGTTTTTAGTATAGGTTTATAAAAAAATATCCCACCAGTGTTACTGTTGTAGCATGTAAGTTAAGAGTATTTCTGCATTGGAATAGCAGAGTCAATTTATACCTCAAGAATGCTACATTGTACCTCAAAAACATATGTTACCTCAAGAATTATATTGTACATCAAGTGCTATATTGTATTTGTGTGAACTGAATAAAAATGAAGAAAAAAAATTCGTCACCATACGTCTTCGTTGCTGTTATTTACAAAAAACCCTATCCCCTATTGCATTATATATGTATATGTATATAAACGTTGTGTACGTCTAAATGACATTAGTTTTGCTGAAGATGAGTGCTATTAAGGAGGTGAAGTTTAAGATGGAAGATAACAAAATATATAGAATGGCTGCATAGAATTACGGTTATCATGAAAAACTAATTGTTTACAGGAGCAGGAGGCACGCGACTGTGTCTGCTTCCAAAGATATACAGCAGACATATCTAAAATCATATCCCCTGTGCTTGAAGAAAACCACAGACATTGCACGTCGTTAAAAAAAAAAAAAATGTACACTCTCGAAGTGGGAACAGGGTTGAGAAAAAAGGGCACAGAGGTTGTGAGGTAAAAATTCATTTATTTCTGAACCAACTTAAAAGTAATTTTTCATATTTATAAGCAGACACAGCAACACTTTTTTCATACATGTTCTTGAGTCGATGTAGAGAAGGACACCTGTAGAATTACAGGTCTTGAATAGCAGCAAACTTCAAGATTTGACGCATCCATGAGATCTTCTCCTTCCCCTTCACGTAGATGATGGTATCCGGATCATCCCAGTGAATTCCATGGTAGAAATTTGTTAACCACTTTGCACTTTTCCGTGTCTTAGCTCACTTCACGCACTTGAAAGACCTTGGTGATGCAATGTTTGCTGAGAATGTCTCTATTATTCCAGCATCTTGTGTGTATGCTACGAATGCAACATCTTTAAATATGAACTGTCTACACTCACCATCATAGAAACCCTGAGCATCCGCAATGATGTTCACACCTTGAGATGCCATTGTGAAATTCTCTAGGTATGCTATTTATTTATGCAGCTTGTTGCACAACACCAGTGAATGGGCAGTAGTTGATCACACGGTCATGTAGAACTAGAGCATATGCGACAGTGTGTTCTGGGAAATTTGTCGAAGATTCAAATTCAATTCGTACATCTATGGGTCCAGACTTAATTATCCCATTCAGCAATCTATTATGATGATCGGTGAAAGCTCCTTGAACTTACGTGGACTGAGTAAAAACCCTCCCCCTCTCCTTCGGCAATTTTGTACTGAAACCTTGCATACGTGTAATTCGCTAACTGTATACATTTTCATTCCACTGCAGATGTAAATTGTCATATGGGTAGAATTCTCAATTCAGGTAAACTTTATCATTAGTTAACTTTCAGTTGTCGAACACGGTGGAATCATTTGCTATATTACCTCTTTGAACAGTCTGAAACGTAAGTATGATGAATGTAGGAGTCTCTTGCTGCGAAGAGGTTTTAATAGCCCATGTTTGTCTGCCCGCAGTCAGTAACAATGGGTTCTCGGAAACCTCCCATGACCAAAATGTCAGTGATAGAAACGTACTGGAACTCAGGCCTTTTAAAAGCTTCAAACGCTCGTCATCTGATACACTGATGTGAGGCATTTTCAATTTTATCTTGCTGATTGTGATAATATTGTCCTCTTGAGCTCCTTGAATATATGAGTTATTATCTGTCGCACTCCGCACCAGAATGAGTTCCCATTTAGCGTTCATAATAATCTGTCTCATGTCGTGATTTTTAGAGGTATGCATGCAGTAAATCGCTTGTATTCTGCAACTGTTCTGTTCTCCGGATCGTCTATGAACCATTCAGCATTTTCTAAACTATGCAAATCCGCGGGTGATGCAGAGACGTATGTTTTAAGGGTAGATGTTATGCCGACGTTGCGTGTACGGTCGATGTCAGATTCATTAAGTTCATAGCGTATCTCTTGAAACAGGAATGCTAAAGCATTACGTGTAAGCTTTGATCCCATTGTATCGCTGCTGTTGGTTTTCTTGAATGAAACCTCTAGATATGTGAAACTCTTGCATGGAAGTGTGAGTGCGTCTTGGTGCTGAATGACGGTCCTAATTTCATCGTTCTTGTTAAATGTGGTTGAAGCGTAAGGTTTATGAGAGAAGTGTTCCTGGCGTATGATTCTCTCATAATACTCTACTAGACTGGTTATATTGACTGAGAACGTCATTGCAAGGTTTCAAACCAACTGATTTAAGAAACTCGTAGCTCGAACGTGTTATCACTTTGCAGTTCGGTAGCGAAGTGATGTGCTGTGGACTGCGTGCACTTGTTTTATACCGTGCACCCATCTTGCCTTAGATGTAATCGTATAATGGTTTCCTCACCACGAAAGTCAACAAGTTGGTTATTATGGTCCACAATACACAGCTCCAAATAATCGAATGTCTGAGATGTCACTGGAAGGTGTATGGTATTGGTAGGGGTCTCAATGATCTTATACCCTGTTGCAACTGAGGGGAAGAATCCGTAAACAGTATGAATCAGATTGTCATTGAGAGAGGAATTCGTTACAATGTTACACTCGACTCGGATTGTGCTGACAGGAAGTATGTCCACAGTCTGATCTGACTTGTAAAATTTACTTGGATCCTTCTTCAAAACCTGTCCTTTTTGGAAACCCAGTAGGCGTTCTCCAGACTTCGTTAAAATCATCGATATCGTATGCACCCGGTTCTATTTCCACAATGTCTTTTTCACCATTAATATCCAGATGCAGTTTGTTGTTAGTCTCAGTGATGTTTGGGATGATGTTGTACGTCTTCAGTCCAATCAATGCAATACTCTATTCACCAATGTTCAAATCAATTGGCAGGAAGTAATTTTCACACAGTACAGATGATAGTTCTTTTAACGTTAAAGTGTACGACATTGCATCTCAACGTCAACTTATGAAGGAATGTTTAAAGCTCCTTCTTATATAGCATGCTTCTTCTTCTTTGTAAACATCAAGAGAAACATGATGCTTAGATGTCCACAGAGGTATGTACAAGTATTAAAATCCTGATAGCGGGGATAATTGTAGAACATACGTCTTCTGTGAGTGAATTATCGTTGTAATTCTTCTGGCGGTTGCAGGCACCAAATAAGTCGAAGTAGTAGACGGTACCCGCAATTTTCATAACATATGATACCCAGTGGGTGCTGGGGCCTCCAGCAACATCTAAATTCACAATGGCACATTCACCAGTTTTTCACATAGTTTTCGGCAATGTATCCTGCATAAACATACCATGGAATCTTGGAATGTTGAATCTGTTTCTAACAAACTTAAGAAGATCAGTATTTGCAAGTGGTCGATCTGATAGGACCGCTAATGGGCTTTTTTAAATTTAAGAATAGACCAAGCCCTTTCCTGTACAGTTTCTAGTCCTTTTCCGATGGCTGTGGCTTCCATCGTGCGGTTATGTGTTCTGGCCTCTTCTAACTGCACTTGAGAGTTTTGCACATTCTTGACCTTTCGAGAAATAGCTGCAGCACCACCAGCGAGGGACTCTACCATCGAGGGCGCGTGAAGGCCGAGATGAGGAATGGAAGAAAACTGCCAGATGGGTATTGGTAGAACCCGAGGTATTTTAACTGATCCTCTTCTCCTTCTTCTTCTTCTTCCCGCGTCTTTCTGCTTCAGTTCTTCAAACATCTGTGCTTCCTACCCTTGTCCTTCTTCTTGTTTAGTGCAGCATTCATAACTATCTTAAAATTCATCACTCCTAAGCCCAACATAATTTTTCTCACATCGCTTTATCAACTGCAAATTCTGTGATGCGTTGAGCTATGTCAGTGTCCTTTCTTCTCCGTATCTCCTTAACCTTATCAACTAAAATTCTATCTGCAATGTGACGACTTGATAGATCTTTATTTGCAGAGCATGCAATGTCATGTTCCATACACACTTCATCGAGCAGATTAATGCCCTTATCACCTAGTGCCAAGCTTTGTTCCAGGTCCACAGTAGTTATACCCAAGGATGTGTAATTTCACTGGCAGCTTGTCTACAATACCACCACCTCCTCTAATGCATCTCCTAGCAGGCATGTTATGCTACTGTGGTGTTTGTGGGCTGTGCGCCCCCATTTTGTAGCAACTAGTCGGCATCAATCCATCTGTTTTGTGTAGCTGGAAAACCAAGCCATTTGACTAGTGCTTTATATTCACCTTTACTATCATTCAATAAATAAGTTCTAGCATTCGTTCCTTGCACCTTTGAAACTGTAAATAGCCCTGTTGACCAGTTCGGTTGGTATGATTTCTCAAATATTGTCTTATGTTTTGAGGTACTTACCAAATCACCTACATTAAATTTCTGTCTGCGTGGATCCAGCATTTAATACGATAGTACACTGTATCCATGAGTCCATTATCACGAACATCGATTGGTCTCATTTTTATTGTGGTATGTTTGGTTTGAATATACTGAGCAATTATTTCTGGGAGGATATGTGTCCATTTCTATGAGCCGTGAAGGTTAAAATGCATCCACATTCGACCTTTTATTGCTCTGTTCAGACGCTCCATTATTGGTTTCAGTTGAGTGAATGTTGAGTAGTGATGTATTCCATAACGCTATAGTAAAACTCCCCGCTGTGATCGGTTTGGAGTTTGTCTGGGCATCGATTCGTCTCTGTCTGTAGCAAACGCTCAAAAACATCCGAAACATTTGCACACAATTTTCTTTTAACCGTCAGTGCCCAGGCACATTTGGACTATGTATCAATAACCATTAAAATATATTTGAATCCAATGTTCTCATGTAAATATTCCCTCTTATCTACGAGATCAGCTTGCCATACGTCATCCAAACCTTCAATCATAACATGTCTATGAGGGTATGTTTGCGTGTTGGTTTGTGTAGTTCTCGAACTACTGTCTCCATACTTATTCGATGATACCTCTCTGTCTAAGCTCAGAGATTACCGAAATAGTCTCATTCGAATGAGCCGTATTACCTGCAGCAGCTGATGCCATGAGCAGCCATAGTCGACCTATTAGCTCGCTGGGGTCGTCATAATATTATATACTGTGGGATTCGATTGTTCACTGCTTTTTGCTCACTGTCAATACCATCACCGCTGCTGCTGCTGATTTTGTGGTTGCTGTTGTAGTTGTTTTCACCGTCAAGTATTGGTTTTATAATGGTTTCATATTTATTGTTGCTCAGTCTTTTCGCGATCTTATGCACATCAGTCATATGCAGTATTTCACTATGCGTTTCCTTATCATTAATTAAATAATTTATAGGTTTTTTGGTAGGTCTTAGGAAAATAAGATTGATTAAGCCAGGTGTTCTCTCAAACCGCTTATCACCAGTCTGTATTGTGTCATCAACTGCTGTTATAGGATACATACCCAATATGTACGGTCTTCCCCTGCTAACACGGAGTGTTCTATCTATCTGACCAGTGTCATGATGGATAATAAATTCGTCAATGGCAGCACCATCGTTGCAGTTTGTTTTTGATTTTGCTGAGAGCTGTCTGAGAGATTCAGTAACCGGCTTAAAGGTCTCTCTAAGTATTTTCTGTCGATACATATGCCCTAACCTCAGCAACAGTAATTTCTCGCGAACTGCTTTAAATGCTGGAATCACTTTCTGCTTCGTTGACATTTCGGTGTATACTAATCAGACATCGCTGCAATGTGAGGTTTTATATATGTGCTCATCTTCTACCTCTTACTGTGTACCTGCTCCCCCTTCTCAACAACAAGGAACTCTACATCTATTTTCCCCTCAATTGCCTCGACCTTTTCTGTTAAGTCGGTTACTTTCTTACCGACTTCGTTAACTAACTCATTTAACGCATTTACCATATGCAGAAGAGTTTGGTAGTTCTTCTCTAGTTACCTGCGCATACCTCCAACTTTATGCACAACAGCCTGAATTTTGGCATCCTTGTACAGGGGAATGTTCTGTCTGTGTACACCCATTATCTCGGGTTGAGAGCTAGACATGCGCGCGAATTTGTCCATAGTGCAGTGTATACTGATGTACTAACCTCTCTTATCGTGCTATATACGCAGAAACTCTTGTAAGTTTCGCCTGTACCTACCATCACTCAGTTTTCTTGTTTTACCAATAACGAAATACCCATACTGTGAATGATTCCAGAAAACAGTATATATATTTGCAAAATAACTGAACGACACGTAAGTTTCGATATGTGCCTAGTAAACGTGTTTTAAATTCAGATTGTCTTGTTTGAAGGCTATAATAAGGTTTCCATTATCCCTAACCAACTATTTTGGGATCGAACGTCACTATTTCTGGAAGGGCTTGATGCGACCATCGTGTCTCTCTCTCTCTCTCTCTCTCTCTCTCTCTCTCTCTCTCTCTATCTCCAAGTAACAAGAATGCTTTTATGATTAACTGTATTTTCGCTTGTGTGCACATACATGATGTAGGCTTTTAACAGTGAGAAATTTATTTCTGAGACTGATGTTGAAAGCAGAATGTTACGATTTCCAGGAAGGGTAACACGTGTGCCTCATTAGGACCATCAAGAAGAATCCAATCGGTGTTATTCTGGGCTATTTTCTTGAACAGGTCCTGTTAGAATTTCGAGGGAGAGAAAGCAATCGATGTTATTGTGGAAAAGATTTCTATAGCGCGACCTGTGATATTAGTATCCACAGGTAGAGAGAGGTTTCACGCGAGCAATGGTAAACACACACATGCCTGCCCCAGAGGATGACTTGGTTCTTATTTAGATAGACATGTGATGTCACTATAACACTGGAAGAACTTTAACTGTAGACGTGACTTTCACCCGCCACCCAGACTGCCATCTTTGATTATGCCGTGGGAGGGACTAGGGCACCCTCTGGTGGCAGTGCTGTGTACTATGTCAGTTGCACTCTGGACCTTGTGGTGGATGCACTGGATGGCAGTACTGCCACAAATTGTTTAAATAAAGACTGCCTGCAAAATAAAGACTTATGTCCATCCTATCCAGCACAGGCTGAGTCGTTTGCCTGCCATTTTTCCCCTCCAGACCGCCATCTTGGATTACATCATGGGAGGGGCTATGGCACCTTCTGGTGACAGTACTGTGTTCTAGGTCAGTTGGACTCTGGACCCCATGGTGAACACACTTGATGGCAGTAATAAAGACTGTTTAAATAAAGATATACGTTTATCCCATCAAGCACAGGCTGAGTCCTTATCCCTCCAATTCCTAGGAAGACGTGGTGGTCGGATGACTGAGGTTAGTGGAGGTAGCCCAAGTGACCTTTACTCCCGCCATTTTCTAATATTAGTGGAGGTAGCTGTGGTGTGTTGCATTGTCCTGATGGAATTTGAACTTCCTGCCATTTTATGGGGGGAGGGGAGGGGATTAGGTTAATGGAGGTAGCCCAGTTGACCTATCTTCCCACCAAAATTTGGACTTCCCACCATGAAGTCATTGCGAGATGTCCATATCTATCGCCGCCATCTTGAATAAATTTGCCAACAATGCAACGTTGGGTGGTACGAACATTGTCCTACTACTCGCATGTACTCGAATCTACACTTAATTTTTGGCTTATAGTTGACAATTGCGCTTTGTAGTAGGTTTCTCGTTGATCGCTTTCAGCACCCTGTTTGTTAGGTGACTTTCACATATACGACTGCCGACAGAGTTCATTTGTCACCAGAGTTCCTTTTTTGCAAACATTTATTATTTTGAACCATTATTTTAATTTTATCGTGTGAACATTAGACTTTTTTTGATGATCAATTACTAATTAAGCAGCGACGATGTGTGGCGCATTTTTTGCCATATATTACTCAGTTTGCAAATTTTTTCCATGGATATTTTAGTTCTATAGTATCATGTACCACATTTCCTTTCATGCTTTACTCTGTAGTTTCTTAAGCTATTTATTTAATTCATGTCTTTAGTGCTATGAGGACACTATTCTCTTCATGGTGCGTAATTTCTGATAACACATGTACATCTACATCTACATCTACATCTATACTCCGCGAGCCACCTTGCGGTGTGTGGCGGAGGGTACTTATTGTACCACTATCTGATCCCCCCTTCCCTGTTCCATTCACGAATTGTGCGTGGGAAGAACGACTGCTTGTAAGTCTCCGTATTTGCTCTAATTTCTCGGATCTTTTCGTTGTGATCATTACGCGAGATATATGTGGGCGGTAGTAATATGTTGCCCATCTCTTCCCGGAATGTGCTCTCTCGTAATTTCGATAATAAACCTCTCCGTATTGCGTAACGCCTTTCTTGAAGTGTCCGCCACTGGAGCTTGTTCAGCATCTCCGTAACGCTCTCGCGCTGACAAAATGTCCCCATGACGAATCGCGCTGCTTTTCGCTGGATCATGTCTATCTCTTCTATTAATCCAACCTGGTAAGGGTCCCATACTGATGAGCAATACTCAAGAATCGGACGAACAAGCGTTTTGTAAGCTACTTCTTTCGTCGATGAGTCACATTTTCTTAGAATTCTTCCTATGAATCTCAACCTGGCGCCTGCTTTTCCCACTATTTGTTTTATGTGATCATTCCACTTCAGATCGCTCCGGATAGTAACTCCTAAGTATTTTACGGTCGTTACCGCTTCCAATGATTTACCACCTATGGCATAATCGTACTGGAATGGATTTCTGCCCCTATGTATGCGCATTATATTACATTTATCTACGTTTAGGGAAAGCTGCCAGCTGTCGCACCATGCATTAATCCTCTGCAGGTCCTCCTGGAGTACGTACGAGTCTTCTGATGTTGCTACTTTCTTGTAGACAACCGTGTCATCTGCAAATAGCCTCACGGAGCTACCGATGTTGTCAACTAAGTCATTTATGTATATTGTAAACAATAAAGGTCCTATCACGCTTCCCTGCGGTACTCCCGAAATTACCTCTACACCTGCAGATTTTGAACCGTTAAGAATGACATGTTGTGTTCTTTCTTCTAGGAAATCCTGAATCCAATCACAAACCTGGTCCGATATTCCGTAAGCTCGTATTTTTTTCACTAAACGTAAGTGCGGAACCGTATCAAATGCCTTCCTGAAGTCCAGGAATACGGCATCAATCTGCTCGCCAGTGTCTACGGCACTGTGAATTTCTTGGGCAAATAGGGCGAGCTGAGTTTCACATGATCTCTGTTTGCGGAATCCATGTTGGTTATGATGAAGGAGATTTGTATTATCTAAGAACGTCATAATACGAGAACACAAAACATGTTCCATTATTCTACAACAGATTGACGTAAGCGAAATAGGCCTATAATTATTCGCATCTGATTTATGACCCTTCTTGAAAATGGGAACGACCTGCGCTTTCTTCCAGTCGCTAGGTACTTTACGTTCTTCCAGCGATCTACGATAAATTGCTGATAGAAAGGGGGCAAGTTCTTTAGCATAATCACTGTAGAATCTTAAAGGTATCTCGTCTGGTCCGGATGCTTTTCCGCTACTAAGTGATAGCAGCTGTTTTTCAATTCCGATATCGTTTATTTCAATATTTTCCATTTTGGCGTCCGTGCGACGGCTGAAGTCAGGGACCGTGTTACGATTTTCCGCAGTGAAACAGTTTCGGAACACTGAATTCAGTATTTCTGCCTTTCTTCGGTCGTCCTCTGTTTCGGTGCCATCGTGGTCAACGAGTGACTGAATAGGGGATTTAGATCCGCTTACCGATTTTACATATGACCAAAACTTTTTAGGGTTCTTGTTTAGATTGTTTGCCAATGTTTTATGTTCGAATTCGTTGAATGCTTCTCTCATTGCTCTCTTTACGCTCTTTTTCGCTTCGTTCAGCTTTTCCTTATCAGCTATGATTCGACTACTCTTAAACCTATGATGAAGCTTTCTTTGTTTCCGTAGTACCTTTCGTACATGATTGTTATACCACGGTGGATCTTTCTCCTCGCTTTGGACCTTAGTCGGTACGAACTTATCTAAGGCGTACTGGACGATGTTTCTGAATTTTTTCCATTTTTGTTCCACATCCTCTTCCTCAGAAATGAACGTTTGATGGTGGTCACTCAGATATTCTGCGATTTGTGCCCTATCACTCTTGTTAAGCAAATATATTTTCCTTCCTTTCTTGGCATTTCTTATTACACTTGTAGTCATTGATGCAACCACTGACTTATGATCACTGATACCCTCTTCTACATTCACGGAGTCGAAAAGTTCCGGTCTATTTGTTGCTATGAGGTCTAAAACGTACTTACACGTTTACCAACTATGTAAGTATTGTATGTCTAATTATTTTGAAGAACATGTCATATTATTTTATAACAAACTGGAGAGGTATATCTGCCACTTCTGGTTTGAATTGTTAAAAAACAATTGCTCATTTTAGGAATTTGTTTCTGTTAGTGAACATTTCTGTTTTACAACGCTTCAGCAATAACAGAAAAATGTGACGAATGCGATTTGAGCTGGACACTCAGATTATTTTTATCTCAGTCTTCGATTATCGTTAAACAGGTTTCCGCTGTGATAACTGAACTTTAACCGATTAAAGCATTAGGATGTACACGGTTATGAGTCTTTGTAGTTCGGTGACAGTATAGCAAATGGTATCATTGGGAGGAACTCCGTACTGATCAAAAGATATTTAACGTCAATTTATCCATGTCCACAATTCTGTAGTAGCTACATCATGAACATGGTCGTATTATAAAGGAAACATCAGCAAAATAAATCAGTTGTATAAATAAAGCAAAATACGTTTGAGATCAACAGCTTATTTCAAGGTATAAAAAACTGGAAAATCATCGTTTTTATTTAAGTGGCCCTCAAAGCCCGAGACGTTGGTGGTGCAACATGTCTCAGAACGTCTTCACTGGAATGTGAGCGAAGAATGATCTTCCGTACTTCTGCTGTCACCGTTAGCATGGCTACTATGGATTGCTAGCTGCTGTCGACATCAAAGACTTTCGAAAAGTTGTTAGGCAAGCCTAACAAAACAATACCCAGCCAGATTTTGACTGTAATGTGTATTTTTGGTCTCCTTTACCGGCTCATTTGCAAGACATAACGTTGACATGTGGAGATTCACCAACTGACTGTTAAGCATCCTCATGCAATCAGTACTAATGAAACGAAAGTTCAGATGCAAGCAGTATAGCAGGACATATCACGGAAATATATCAGGCAGGTCTTCGATTCGAACTCGTGGCTTACAAAACTTGCTTTTATTTTAATTCGTGATCATTTCACTGATTATGAATTCTTCGACATGATTAGAATGTGCAAGTCTGTGTCACTAATTCATGCTACCCTATTAATTTCATATTGCACTTTATTTCTCAAGCATTATATTGTTAACATAACGAATATCGAAACACGAGAAATAAGTGTAACTACTGTTACTGAAACCTATTATGTGTGTCATGGCTCTAATTTAAACACTTGAATTTTTACGAATCACAAGAAGGAAAAAGAAGTTACTGGCTACATCCGCGGCTGACGTACGTAGAACTGGCAACCGGCCGCAGCAGTAGCAAGTGAACAAAGTGAATTTGTATTCCTGCCTCGCTGCCGCTGTCGAACATTGCCTCTGTAACTAGAAAGTTAGCTGTTGACATTTTGGCACAATACACACGTACAGTACGTAGTAGCATCTGAATTCAGGGCACATTTTGAAGAGGAAGGAAAAACTTTTGACACTGAGGAATACATGCTTTCTCTCAGTGCGTCTTCTTTGCTTCCTTACATCCTTTCCTGAACCCTCTCAATCTATTTAACCATAAATCGATTTAGAAAAAAGAAATGTGTTTAATCGCTGTCAACTTACTGATGGTTTATAGAGAGTCATTGTAAAGTATAACAAATAAATATGGGGCACGACCACGACCAAGGAACTAATCTTAAATTAAAAATATAAGAAACTCTGCGATGAGTATGAACATAAAAAAGAAACTAACTAATACTTAAAAAAGCTGATAGATATTTGTCACATACAAACTATTCCACTCTATGAATAGCTGTGCCCTAACCTATAAGCTAAACCTATGTATGCTAAGAACTGCATACGCACAAAATCTTTCTATACACACCGAAAACTACAAAACACGTAATATAAATGTACATAATATACGAGTATTACAAGTAGGCTTAAGTAGTGCTACAGGGTATTGAGTACTTCTTAATAAAAATACATTTTTAATAAATCTAAATCACGACACTTGTTGTAAGGTTATCCACATGCTTTAACGACATGTGAACGTTACACAAGTCCACCTTCAGGTTTAACATATCGAAAAAGCAACACAATGCGATTTAAGTCGATAAGAGTCAAGTTTGCTAAACGTCTAGTGTGTATAGGAGTTGGTACGATCTTTCGCTACAATATAAGTAAAAGTCTATTTCCTTGGTAGAAAATTGAGCACAGTGGAACCTCGCAGAGCGAGCATAATTCGTTTCAGAATGTTACTCGAAGTGCGAAACAATTCATCGCATATAAATTAATGTAAAATACGATAATGCGTTCCATGCAGAAAAGTACTAAAATTTTGTCTTATTCATGCCATTTGTTCAAAGAAAATTATACGTACAGAATTACGTACTTTATTATTCACGATACATAACTAACCGTTTTATTACTACCGCCCACATATATCTCGCGTAATGATCACAACGAAAAGATCCGAGAAATTAGAGCAAATACGGAGACTTACAAGCAGTCGTTCTTCCCACGCACAATTCGTGAATGGAACAGGGAAGGGGGGATCAGATAGTGGTACAATAAGTACCCTCCGCCACACACCGTAAGGTGGCTCGCGGAGTATAGATGTAGATGTAGATGTAGATTGGGAAGCGTCTGTAGTCAATTGTTTCTGCGCGCGTAGCCACTGATTTACTGGGGTGATGATTTTCACTGTACGATGCACTTGATTCCCATGCTTTCAGCACTTCTCTTACTGCACCAGAAGATTGCTGCTTTGCTGTTTGCGCCTCCTCCTCCTTCTCTTCCTCTGAAGAGCTTCTCTCCAGAACTTCCTGCTGTGAAACTCACTGAAACTCCACAATCTCTTCGGCGGTCATTTCTTGGCTATGATCTTCCACAAGCTCATCAATATCATTGTTATCCACTTCTAGCCCCATGCTCTTGGCCAAAGACCAATCTCGTTGACTACAGGCTCCGAAGATACTAACTCAAATGCCTCAGTCACATTCGACAACGCACTCCCGCCAAAAATGAGAGTTCTCTTTGTAGCCCCTTCCCACGCCATTTTGATCATCTTGACGCAGGCAACGATATTGAAGTGATATTTCCAAAACTTTCTGAGAGTGAGATTGGTAGCTTCAGCCAACTAAGAGCAATGTTCGAAGAGTGCTTTAGTGTACAGCTTCTTAATATTTGAAATAGTCTGCTGATCCATAGGCTGGAGTAAACGAGCGGTGATGGGAGGTAGAAATTGGATCTTGATTAATTGAAATGATTCAAGCAGGTGGTCTTGTAGATCCAGAGAATGGGCAGGAGCGTTGGACACAACAAGCAAGACATGGAGGGGCATATACCTCTCAAGTAAAAACTGTCTCACTGAAGGACGAAACACTTCACTGATCCAATCACTAAAAAGAATACGTGTCGCCCAAGTCTTGCTTTTGTACTTCCGTATCACATTTAACCTGCTCTTCTGGACTTAATACTAATTGGAGGTTTGTAAAGTTTCCAAATGGTAAACAAGCAACGGTTTCATTTTCAAATCGCTGCTTGCATTGGCACAGAATAGCAGTGTGTGACAGTCTTTCAGTATCTTGTGACAGGACAGTGGATTCTTCTCTGCTGTTATAGAGGTAAGCTTTGGGATCTTTTTTCGGGACAGACCCGTCTCGTCACAAACACCTGTTGCAGCTGATAACCCTCAGAATCTAAGAGCGTCTTGAAGTCGTTGATAAATTTCTCTGCTGCCTTTGTGTCGGAGCTGCCTGCTTCGCCGTGCCTCACAACGCTGAGGATACCGGTTCTTCTCTTAAACTTCTCGGCCGGCCAGTGTGGCTAGCGGTTCTAGGCGCTACAGTCTGGAACCGCGCGACTGCTACGGTCGCAGGTTCGAATCCTGCCTCGGGCATGGATGTGTGTGATGTAATTAGGTTAGTTAGGTTTAAGTAGTTCTAAGTTCTATGGGATTGATGACCTGAGATGTTAAGTCCCAGCCGGCCGGAGTGGCCGTGCGGTTCTAGGCGCTACAGTCTGGAACCGCGTGACCGCTACGGTCGCAGGTTCAAATCCTGCCTCGGGCATGGATGTGTGTGATGTCCTTAGGTTAGTTAGGTTTAATTAGATCTAGGTGACTGATGACCTCAGAAGTTAAGTCGCGTAGTGCTCAGAGCCATTTGAACTATTTGTTAAGTCCCATAGTGCTCAGAGCCATTTGAAACATTTAAACTTCTCGAACCACCCACCGCTTCCCTTACACACTTCTTCGGCTGCTGATGATTCTGGCGCCTTCTTAACGAGGTCGGCGAAAATAATTCTCGCCTTTTCACAAATGGTGTTCTCGTTAACAGTATCGCCTTGCAATAGCTTTTCATTTATGCAAATAAGGATCAACCTTTCGACATCGCCAACCTGTGTTTGGATACTCTTGTCACTCCCTCTGAAGCATCTATCCCCTCTAATCTTGTCCTTGGTTTTGAGGGTAGCGCAAATAGTTGATGTAGACTGATTGTATGTGCGAGTTAAATCGGCAACACTCATACCACGTTCGCGTTTTCCAATGATTTTAATTTTCATTTCTAAGGTAATTCTCTTTCTCTTATGATTGTCTTCTTGCGGCTTAATCTTCGGGGACATTTCTATGAAAGTTATTAAAATTTGCATCCAAGAAAACACTGCGTGAACACAAGTTTAGAAAAATATGTGATCACAGGCTGCACTAAGATGGTAGCAGAAGGATCGCTAAACTCAGACTGCAGTGCGTACTAAAGACACGTGCCGCTGCCGACAATGAAAGGTTCGTATTGTTGAACGTTTGCCCCGCCGCGCGCGAACGGCTTGTGAGGCCACTCGTTACGCAAAACTTCGCTCGTTAAGCGAGTCTTTTTTGTTACAATTTTTTTCGCTCGTTATGCGATTTGTGCGTTGTAGGAGATGCTCGTTAAGGGAGATTCCACATATATCGTGTTACTCGTTGTATTGCAATTAGGACCTAGCCTTTAACTAAGCAGCGGAAGCAGATTCTCCTCCTCCAACACTATGAGGCTGGGTTACAAAATGTCGAACCTCGTGTTCTTCCAAAATGTTTGCTATGTACACATAACGTTCGAGGTGGAGTATGGGTTGATCCCTATGCGGAAATAGAGAATGAAGTTTTTAACTACCGGGTGGTTATAATTAAAATTTACTTATTTAACACGTAATAAAACTAATTACTGTACGAGGACCAAAATTGGTAGCATTAATGTCAAGGACATGGGGAAGAGAAATAATGCACAATGATCTAACTGAGACATTATTAATATGCTGCTACGGTACATCATACTATTACATACCGGTACCATTATTGCTACAAAAGGAGCTCAGTATGGCGCCCATCAGTGTCCAGAAGAGTCGTAAGCGCAAGATTGCATTCTGAACAGCAGAACGAAGCATGTCCCTACCTCTCTTGATATGCTGCGCTTCAGATCAGCACAGGTAAACTCTGTCCTTCAGGTAACCCCACAACCAGAAATCACAGTGAGTGAGATCAGGTGATCGTGCCGACCAAGCATTTGGAAACGATCGGCTGATAATTCGATCATTTCCGAATGTGTCTCGGAGAAGCAGGTGAACTCCACAAGCGATGTGCGGTGGGGCCCCATCTTGCAAGAAAACTTGATTTTTCAGTGCGTCCCTCTCCTGTAGGGCAGGTATGACATGCTGTCGAAGCATATCGGAGTATCGCTGGCCAGTCACACTGCACGCCTTTGGTCCTTGAGCGCCATCCTGTTAAAAAAAGAATAGGCCAATAGGCCAATGATGATCGCAGCCGTGAGGCCACACCATACAGTGACTCGTTCACCGTACAGAGGAATTTCATGCACAGTGGCTGGAGGAGAAGATCTCCCACTCTGCAATTCTGAGTGTTCCCCTCACCCGTCAGAGCAAAACGAACTTCGTCTGTCTACTGTCTAGGACCATCCCTCGTCATCTTCAGTCCTTGCGAGAAAGTGGAGAGCGAATTCGTTGTGCGTCCTGTGGTGCAGGCTGCTATACGGTATGGATCTTGCGTGGATACCGTTTAAGGATGGTTCGAAGCACCTCCGTACAAGGGACCGTGGGATGTTCAGCTCTGCACACAGTACACGCACTGCCTGACGCTCGGGAACTGCGCGCAGCGTTGTCTGCCATAGCAACAGCGATTTCATCAACCACCTGTGGTGCAACCGGTCGTCGGCCTCTTTCCGGAGCGACGCCCAGTTCTCCGGTTGATTCGAACTTCTTATCATGCTCCGCACAGCAGGTGGAGAAAGGGCAACCTTCTGTAATTCTTTCAGGTGGCGATATTGTCTAAGTGCAGCTGCAGCATTAGTGTTGTTTTGATAATAGAGCTTCAACAATAATGCCCTGTTCCTTTTGTCCAAGCTCATGTCGACACGTCAACAAGCGCGCTGTGGCTGGTCAGGTGTGTGAGACTATGAATCACCATGATTGATCACGGCACCTGGTGGCTATGGTTGGAGCTCGACGGTGGTGCTGTGACACATGGAAATCATGCAAGCTGTAGTCTGGACATTAATGCTACTAAGTTTCGTACTCGTATGGTAATTAGTTTACGTGTTATAAAGGGTTAATTATAACCATAAATTAATCAATGAAATTATCTTGAGCTGGAACGGAGTGACCTTAGACCAATAATGAGAGCATTTGGATACATTTATAATTTCGTCGAGTGTAGTAGCTATTAGTACTCGTGCATGTGTCACATTGTTGGAGATGACGTATATTCTGGCTACTTAAATTATAGATGATATTCGTTGTAAGAAGCGTATGCAGATAACAGTTCGGAGTGATTAACCACTATTTACAGTTAATCGCTGCCTGAATTCCACTTAATATATAAGAATAAGCTTGCTGCCAGAATAATTGTTTCCTGCATACCGTGCAAGAACTTTAGTGGCTAACAGTATAAGTAGAGAACAAAGAAAGGCGTTATATGTTAAAATTGCCACTTCTATATATCAACAATAAGTAGGGACAGTTTACTACAGAGAAGCATAAGCGTTGTTCTGTCAGAGGGCACGCGCCATCTTATTTGAGTACTGCGGTGCTGGCGGGTTGTGCTGTTGATCGTGCGGAGAAGGCTGCGTGATGTTAGGTTCGACACATACATCGCACTCGCCGCAAAACAGGCAGCTGTCAGTTCTGTTACATTCTCTTCTGTGTATCTGCGGGCAATAATTTGCTATCTGTCATCGGCTGGTGTAGTTGACCATGGGCGACGTTTACGAGGCAGGTAACCAGTGCGTATTGTCGTAGTACCTGAATGTTCTGAGTGACATCGCTGTTGCGTATATCAATTCGGCGGCCAACCGCCCGTGCTGACAATTATCTTTGTCGTAAGTGACAATGCGAACACGGTCTCCTTGTTGTATTCGCCATTAGACACACAGTGCACTCGATCAGAGATACCACTTCGTGCACTCTTCGTTCGTACATGTAAAATTGTAAGTTTTGAATAGATTCGAATATTATGTCTAAAGACACGAAATAAATGTATATGCTACTTTTTATGTTTTACAAACGTAACATACGCTCTTATAGTAACGCTAATTAAAACAGATTCTCTGCATGTACTAAATAGGGCTACGTACACCACGCCGTCGCTATTAACGCAACATAAATCTTGCAGTAAGTGCAGTCTACCAAATGTTACGAATTTCAAAAAAGATCGTAGCCATACGATATCTTGTTAATAAATAAAACTTATACACTAGTTAAACCTAGCTAACCTGAGGACATCACATACATCCATGCCCGAGGCAGGATTCGAACCTGCGACCGTAGCGGTCTCGCGGGTCCAGACTGCGGCGCCAGAACCGCGCGGCCACTTCGGCCGGCCTCGGCCACCATTGACCAGACGTTTTCAATTGGTGAGAGATCTGGAAATGTGCTGGCCAGGGCAGCAGTAGAACATTTTCTGTATCCAGAAAGGCCCATACAGGACCTGCAACATGCGGTCGTGCATTATCCTGCTGAAATGTAGGGTTTCGCAAGGATCGAATGAAGGGTAGAGCCACGGGTCGTAACACATCTGAAATGTAACGTCCACTGTTCAAAGTGCCGTCAATGCGAACAAGAGGTGACCGAGACGTGTAACCAATGGCACCCCATACCATCACGCCGGGTGATACGCCAGTATGGCGATGACGAATAAACGCTTCCAGTGTGCGTTCACCGCGATGTCGCCAAACACGGATGCGACATTCACGATGCTGTAAACAGAACATGGATTCATCCGAAAAAAAGACGGTTTCCCATTCGTGCACCCAGGTTCGTCGTTGAGTACACCATCGCAGGCGCTCCTGTCTGTGATGCAGCTTCAATGGTAACCGCAGCCATGGTCTCCGAGCTGATAGTCCATGCTGCTGCAAACGTCGTCAAACTGTTCGTGCAGATGGTTGTTGTCTAGCAAACGTCCCCATCTGTTGACTCAGTGATCGAGACGTTGATGCACGATCCGTTACAGCCATGCGGATAAGATCCGTTTCATCTCGCCTGCTAGTGGTGCGAGGCACTTGGGATCCAGCACGGTGTTCCGTATTACCGTCCTGAACGCACCGATTACATATTCTGCTAACAGTCATTGGATCTCGACCAACGTGAGCAGCAATGTCGCGATACGATAAACCGCAATTGCGATAAGCTACAATCCGACCTTTATCAGAGTCGGAAACGTGATGGTACGCATTTCTCCTCTTTACACGAGGCATCACTACAACGTTTCACCAGTCAACGCGCCGGCCGGAGTGGCCGTGCGGTTCTGGGCGCTACAGTCTGGAGCCGAGCGACCGCTACGGTCGCAGGTTCGAATCCTGCCTCGGGCATGGATGTGTGTGATGTCCTTAGGTTAGTTAGGTTTAATTAGTTCTAAGTTCTAGGCGACTGATGACCTCAGAATTTAAGTCGCATAGTGCTCAGAGCCATTTGAACCATTTGAACCAGTCAACGCCGGTCAACTGCTGTTTGTGTACGAGAAATCGGTTGGAAACTTTCCTCATGTCAGCAGGTTGTAGGTGTCGCCACCGGCGCCATCCTTGTGTGAATGTTTTGAAAAGCTAATCATTTGCATATCACAGCATATTCTTCCTGTCGGTTAAATTTCGCGTCTGTAGCACGTCATCTTCGTGGTGTAGCAATATTAATTGCATTATATCTACATCTACTACATCCATACTCCGCAAGCCACCTGATGGTGTGTGGCGGAGGGTACCTTGAGTACCTCTATCGGTTCTCCCTTCTATTCCAATCTCGTATTGTTCGTGGAAAGAAGGATTGTCGGTATGCTTCTGTGTGGGCTCTAATCTCTCTGATTTTATACTCATGGTCTCTTCGCGAGATATACGTAGGAGGGAGCAATATACTGCTTGACTCTTCGGTGAAGGTATGTTCTCGAAACTTCAACAAAAAACTCGTACCGAGCTACTGAGCGTCTCTCCTGCAGTGTCTTCCACTGGAGTTTATCTATCATCTCCGTAAAGCTTTCGCGATTACTAAATGATCCTGTAACGAAGCGCGCTGCTCATACATATTGTCCAACCAGTCTGTTCTTCTTCGCCTTTGTCTTCTTTTTCCTTCAATCTTCTCTTCCATTATTAACTGCAGAAACATATATTTGGTGTTCCATACTATATGTTCTAGGTATGCAGTTTTTCTTCTTTTAAGCACTCTCAACATATCTTGCCGCTTGTTCATTCGTTCCACAAAAAATGGTTCAAATGGCTCTGAGCACTATGGGACTCAACTTCTGAGGTCATTAGTCCCCTAGAACTTAGAACTAGTTAAACCTAACTAACCTAAGGACATCACAAACATCCATGCCCGAGGCAGGATTCGAACCTGCGACCGTAGCGGTCTTGCGGTTCCAGACTGCAGCGCCTTTAACCGCACGGCCACTTCGGCCGGCTCATTCGTTCCAGTTCTTCAGTGTTGGTTATTCTTGCAGTCCACGGTATTTTAAGCATTTTGCGATAAATCCACATTTCAAAGGTCTCTAAATTCTTCGTTATTGTAATATTTAGTGTCCATCCTTCAGAGCAATATAGAAGCACGGACCAGATGTAGCGTTTTAGAAATCGGCCTCTAAAGTTTAGGTCTAGATCTGTGCTTGTAAGAATAATCTTCAATTTTATGAAGACTTTCGGGTGTCCTCTATGCTACATTTTATTTCCAAGTTTGTTCGCCAGTCCTCACAAAGCCATGTTCCGAGGTATTTAAACTTGGTGACTCTTTGTATTACAGACCCTTGAAATCGTAGATTTGCATCTTTTAAATGAGTCAGACTGTCGTGTGACAATCATAAAATTAGTATTTTTGACGTAAATATTTAGACCTAGAGTACTACTGTAATCTACTACTATGTTGACGAGTTGTTCAAGATCATCTAAATTATCAGCTATCAATACCTTATCATCAGCATAGCGAATGTTGTTGAAATACACTCCGTTAACCTTTATGCCTTTTTCTACATCATCAAGTGCCTCCTGAAAAATACTCTCAGAGTATAAGTTCAATAATGTGGGTGACCGTATGCATCGTTGTCGGACTCCTCTACACATATTGCCCAAATCTGTGACCTCATTATCAAATTTAACTTGCGCTGTCTGATTCCAATATAAATTCTCTATAGAGCGGATATCTTTCTCATCTATATCAATTCTTTTGAGAATTTCCATGAGTTTATGATATTGTACTACACTCCTGGAAATTGAAATAAGAACACCGTGAATTCATTGTCCCAGGAAGGGGAAACTTTATTGACACATTCCTGGGGTCAGATACATCACATGATCACACTGACAGAACCACAGGCACATAGACACAGGCAACAGAGCATGCAGAATGTCGGCACTAGTACAGTGTATATCCACCTTTCGCAGCAATGCAGGCTACTATTCTCCCATGGAGACCATCGTAGAGATGCTGGATGTAGTCCTGTGGAACGGCTTGCCATGCCATTTCCACCTGGCGCCTCAGTTGGACCAGCGTTCGTGCTGGACGTGCAGACCGCGTGAGACGACGCTTCATCCAGTCCCAAACATGCTCAATGGGGGACAGATCCGGAGATCTTGCTGGCCAGGGTAGTTGACTTACACCTTCTAGAGCACGTTGGGTGGCACGGGATACATGCGGACGTGCATTGTCCTGTTGGAACAGCAAGTTCCCTTGCCGGTCTAGGAATGGTAGAACGATGGGTTCGACGACGGTTTGGATGTACCGTGCACTATTCAGTGTCCCCTCGACGATCACCGGTGGTGTACGGCCAGGGTAGGAGATCGCTCCCCACACCATGATGCCGGGTGTTGGCCCTGTGTGCCTCGGTCGTATGCAGTCCTGATTGTGGCGCTCACCTGCACGGCGCCAAACACGCATACGACCATCATTGGCACCAAGGCAGAAGCGACTCTCATCGCTGAAGACGACACGTCTCCATTCGTCCCTCCATTCACGCCTGTCGCGACACCACTGGAGGCGGGCTGCACGATGTTGGGGCGTGAGCGGAAGACGGCCTAACGGTGTGCGGGACCGTAGCCCAGCTTCATGGAGACGGTTGCGAATGGTCCTCGCCGATACCCCAGGAGCAACAGTGTCCCTAATTTGCTGGGAAGTGGCGGTGCGGTCCCCTACGGCACTGCGTAGGATCCTACGGTCTTGGCGTGCATCCGTGCGTCGCTGCGGTCCGGTCCCAGGTCGACGGGCACGTGCACCTTCCGCCGACCACTGGCGACAACATCGATGTACTGTGGAGACCTCACGCCCCACGTGTTGAGCAATTCGGCGGTACGTCCACCCGGCCTCCCGCATGCCCACTATACGCCCTCGCTCAAAGTCCGTCAACTGCACATACGGTTCACGTCCACGCTGTCGCGGCATGCTACCAGTGTTAAAGACTGCGATGGAGCTCCGTATGCCACGGCAAACTGGCTGACACTGACGGCGGCGGTGCACAAATGCTGCGCAGCTAGCGCCATTCGACGGCCAACACCGCGGTTCCTGGTGTGTCCGCTGTGCCGTGCGTGTGATCATTGCTTGTACAGCCCTCTCGCAGTGTCCGGAGCAAGTATGGTGGGTCTGACACACCGGTGTCAATGTGTTCTTTTTTCCATTTCCAGGAGTGTATATCGAATGCTTTTTCGTGGTCAATAAAACAGAGGCCTACATTTTTACCCTGATCATAGGAGTTTTGTACTAAACCTTGTAGAGTGACTATTGCTTCTCTTATACCTCAACTTTTCCTAAATCCAAACCGTGTCTCACTAATGAATTTCTCACATTTTTTGTATAGCCTTTGGTGGATGACTTTCAGAAATATTTTCAGAGAATGGCTCATAAGAGTAATGAGCCTGTGATCTTCACATCTTCTCGCATTCCTCTTCTTTGGTAAGGGAATGAAAGTTGATAAGAGCCATTCGCCGAGGTAATGACCAGCGTCGTAAATTTTGCTAAACAGTTTGTATAAAACTTTGATACCTTCTTCATCAAGCAGTTTAATGAGTTCGACTGGAATTTCATCACTCCTCTTACTGATCATAATTCTACCAACCTTCTACTTACAGTGCTTTATATTATTAATTATCAGGCAAATAAATAATTACGTAAGATATTGGTTTATTAAAGAAATATATTTTTCATTAATTAAAGCTGGCGCCAATTTAGTATCCAGAGAGGTAACTAGTTACTTAGTTAGCGATATGTCATTCTCTCACTACAGAGTATGTGTTTTATTCGCGTAAAAAATCAATGTCTTTACTATACGTCTATTTATTTATGCTGCAGATAAGGAATCCAGAATTATTCTCTCAGTATTTCCTGCCATTAAGGTAAAAGAATTGCTTTGAAAGTTTCTATACTTTAGTTAATAATCATTTCCTGCTAATATTAGACCCGAAGTTAAACTTGTAGTTTTTAAACTTTAATTACTTCATACACTTAAATATCAGCATCAAAGGACAGTTCTCCCTAATAATTACCAGTGCTACCTCCTTTAATAAATTTGATTATTTCCATTTACATTGTGCCATTGCGTTCTTTAGGGAGGAAGATGTTTTACTATTCCTTTTGTTATGGCGATAATTCCAATTTTCTTTTAAATTAAGAGTCTCAAATAATTTTTTTTTTCAGTTTAAACACAATTTTACTTTAACTCACAAATACAGAACAGTTGACGATAGTGAACGAGTAACTTACTTATCACGTTCCAAAACTCACTACAGTATTCTGTCAGTGACTGAATAATTCTATTCTATAATTCTATAATTCTTGAAGTGTATCAGATTCCCTTCGCAAATAATTACTGCAACATTCAATCATAAATTGCAAAACTGGAACAAAATAGGAATTTAGAGAATTACTCAGATCAGCATCTGGTCCTCATTGAAATTCACCACTGATTAATCAGATTCTAGTCTCCATACAGTTTGCACCATGGGGCTCTCGCTTCCAGTAAAATATTGTAACCACTCCTCACTAACAAATAGTCAGATCTCCCTAGTTACTTAACAGTCCAGACATCAATCATTTACTAAGAACTCACAAGCGGAAACTTGCAGTATCTGTCCTTGGAATATATCGAACGAAACACTATTCGTGCCAAAAAAACCTAATTCATTCTACACTGCAAGTGCTACTATTTGGAAAATATTTGCCAAAAAAATGTAGAAGGATATCATTACTTTTAACAAGATAACATTCGACTATTATTCTCGTGCCCGGCTGCTGTCAATGTAGAATTTGCTGCTGGAACCGCTCGCGCTCTCTGTGTACGATAAATAACACGTTTGCCGCTCAAATCTGTATCTCGGCCACGCAACAACATTTGTACAGTACAGCTAATGGTTCGAAAGGGCACATATAAGTAACATATAGAAATAACATCGAACCTGCACTCAAAATATCTTATTTACAATCCTGTCGCTGCGACACTATGTTAAGACGAAAGAGTCTACAGTGACGACTCTTCAAATAACTATTTCCTTTTGACCTTCCACTCGCTGGAATACTTGGAATGGAAATTGGGTCAATTGTTTCTGGATTTCCTTAGCGATGAATGCGGGGTTTGCCTGCCGGGTGCGAGCGCAAGACTCGGGCTTGCTGTTGCACAGGTCCAACAGGGTGTCACAAACGGATGTCAGCCATCTCCCACTACAGTAAAGGGTAGTTTGAGAGCTGTACAGGAACGGGACAGGATCTTTCAACTTATTGTGCAGCACTGTAGTCAATATTTCAGCTTTCAGGACGACAATGCACGAGAACACCACTGCCACTTCGTGAACTGCTCCTTCCAGGAGGCAACAATCAACCGAATAGAATGTTCTACAGTATTTTCAGACACAAACCCGACTAAGTGTGCTTGAGATCAGCTGAAACTTGCAGTGTGTCATCTACATATACATCTACAGTTATACTCCGCAAGCCACCCAACGGTGTGTGGTGGAGGGCACTTTACGTTTCACTGTTCGAGTCGCGTATGGTTCGCGGGAAGAACGACTGCCGGAAAGCCTCCGTGCGCGCTTGAATCTAATTTTACATTCGTGATCTCCTCGGAAGGCATAAGTAGGGGGAAGCAATATATTCGATACCTAATCCAGAAACGCACCCTCCCGAAACCTGGACAGCAAGCTACACAGCGATGCAGAGCGTCTCTCTTGCAGAGTCTGACACTTGAGTTTGCTAAACATCTCCGTAACGCTATCACGCTTGCCAAATACCCAGGAACTCTCCCCACACACTCGGTGACCTAGGGAGGACTGCCATTGAAGATGCCAAGAGGGATCCAATCATGTTACAATGTACAGGATGGAGCAGCACGATGGTGAATGTTTTTCACCAGTAGATGTTCATTTGGGAAAAAACTACCTTCATTGTGGTTACAGTCCTTTGAGTTTCATGAGGCTCGTTGTTTATTTCATACTCCATTTCAATCCAAGCCCAACGCGTTCGTACGTGGGCAGGTAGTGTGAAACGTATTTCAACAGTTTATTTTGAAAGAAAGTAATGGGAAGAATCGTGTTAGTACTTTTACCCTAAAAACCTCTGGTTGATTTCAAAGTGTTTCAGTTAGTTGGACACCTTCACCGAATAGTATTTGTGGCGCTCCTTTACTAATTTTAGCCATTTTAGTATTTTAAGACGTTGATTGCAATTACGCATCTTAAAGTGTTTGCGCATCGGCAAAGTGCCTAAGATAACACTGTCATTTATCAAAGAAATGTAACCACAGTCCAAAGAAACTATTATGTAGTGTTCATTATCATGCCGAGTTTGTTTTCACGTAATGATTATAAAAGGTGATCCATGAATCAATTAGTTGTCTCTCTCTCCTCGATGCTTCGACGTGATACATGGAAGTGTTCTGCAAGTGTGAGCTGCTTTATTTCAGTAATTTCCCCGTAAAAACGATCTCGGTTTTCATTCAAGTAATCTGATCACCCCGGGTACCTTTCATATGGAAATCTTTTTAACCAATAGTTTTGGCCTTAGTAATTGTGTCATCTGTAGGTTTGTGTATAAGTGTGGACGATCGGTCAGCATTGTCCACCGATCGTAACTTCAGTATCTACAAATAAGAACCTGCTTTAGCATTCGAAGTCCGATGTTTATATAGGTGATACTGCATAAATTTCTTCGCTCATTTCGACGTGTCTTAACGAAACCACAGGGCGTAGACGTTATTCACTAACTTTGGCTCGGACCGAACTAGAACAAATAGCTGAAGGTAATGCATTAATAAAGTTAGTTTAGTTATCCTAATACTCCCTATACAGGAAGCAGTATTTAAAAGACGGAGTGATATTTTCACTTCAGCGACCTTAAGAGCCGAAGATCTTGTTAGGTTACCTTCAAAACTGTTATTTCTGTGAACATCGAAGAAACCCATCTGATCTCTAAGGGTGAAGCACTGAGAGGTTTGTGTATAAGTGTATGTATTAAAGAAAGAAAACTGGCATTCTACGGATCGGAGCGTGGAATGTCAGGTCCCTTAATCGGGCAGGTAGGTTACAAAATTTAAAAAGGGAAATGGATAGGTTAAAGTTAGATATAGTGGGAATTAGTGAAGTTCGGTGACAGGAGGAACAAGACTTCTGGTCAGGTGAATACAGGGTTATAAATACAAAATCAAATAGGGATAATGCAGGAGTAGGTTTAATAATGAATAACAAAGTAGGGGTGTGGGTAAGCTACTACAAACAGCATAGTGAACGTATTATAGTGGCCAAGATAGACACAAAGCCCATGCCTACTACAGTAGTACAAGTTTATATGCCAACTAGCTCTGCAGATGACGAAGAAATTGAAGAAATGTACGATGAGATAAAAGAAATTATTCAGGTAGTGAAGGGAGACGAAAATTTAATAGTCATGGGTGACTGGAATTCGACAGTAGAAAAAGGGAGAGAAGGAAACATAGTAGGTGAATATGGATTGTGGCTAAGAAATGAAAGAGGAAGCCGTCTGGTAGAATTTTGCACAGAGCATAACTTAATCATAGCTAACACTTGGTTCAAAAATCATAAAAGAAGGTTGTAGACATGGAAGAATCCTGGAGATACTAAAAGGTATCAGACAGATTATATAATGGTAAGACAGAGTTTTAGGAACCAGGTTTTAAATTGTAGGACATTTCCAGGGGCAGATGGGACCTGGATAAACTGAAAGAACCAGAGGTTGTACAGAGTTTCAAGGAGAGCGTAAGGGAACGATTGACAGGAATGAGGGAAAGAAATACAGTGGAAGACGAATGGGTAGCTTTGAGGGATGAAGTAGTGAAGGCAGCAGAGGATCAAGTACGTAAAAAGACGAGGACTAGTAGAAATCCTTGGGTGACAGAACAAATATTGAATTTAATTGATGAAAGGAGAAAATATAAAAATGCAGTAAATGAAGCAGGCAAAAAGGAATACAAATGTCTCAAAAATGAGATCGACAGGAAGTGCAAAATGGCTAAGCAGGGATGGCTAGAGGACAAATGTAAGGATGTAGAGGCTTATCTCACTAGGGGTAAGATAGATACTGCCTACAGGAAAATTAAAGAGACCTTTGGAGAAAAGAGAGCCACTTGTATGAATATCAAGAGCTCAGATAGAAACCCAGTTCTAAGCAAAGAGGGGAAAGTAGAAAGGTGGAAGGAGTATATAGAGGGTCTATACAAGGGCGATGTACTAGAGGACAATATTATGGAAATGGAAGAGGATGTAGATGAAGATGAAATGGGAGATACGATACTGCGTGAAGAGTTTGACAGAGCACTGAAAGACCTGAGTCGAAGCAAGGCCCCGGGAGTAGACAACATTCCATTAGAACTACTGACGGCCTTGGAAGAGCCAGTCCTGACAAAACTCTACCATCTGGTGAGCAAGCAGGTGTTAACAGATGTGAAAATTACCGAACTATCAGTTTAATAAGTCACAGCTGCAAAATACTAACACGAGTTATTTACAGACGAATGGAAAAACTGGTAGAAGCCGACCTCGGCGAAGATCAGTTTGGATTCCGTAGAAATGTTGGAACTCGTGAGGCAATACTGACCTTACGAACTATCTTAGAAGAAAGATTAAGGAAAGGCAAACCAACGTTTCTAGCATTTGTAGACTTAGAGAAAGCTTTTGACAATGTTGACTGGAATACTCTCTTTCAAATTCTAAAGGTGGCAGTGGTAAAATACAGGGAGCGAAAGGCTATTTACAATTTGTACAGAAACCAGATGGCAGTTATAAGAGTGGAGGGGCATGAAAGGGAAGCAGTACTTGGGAAGGGAGTGACACAGGGTTGTAGCCTCTCCCCGATGTTATTCAATCTGTATATTGAGCAAGCAGTAAAGGAAACAAAAGAAAAATTCGGAGTAGGTATTAAAATCCATGGAGAAGAAATAAAAACTTTGAGGTTCGCCGATGACATTGTAATTCTGTCAGAGACAGCAAAGGACTTGGAAGAGCAGTTGAACGGAATGGATAGTGTCTTGAAAGGAGGATATAAGATGAACATCAACAAAAGCAAAACGAGGATAATGGAATGTAGTCGAATTAAGTCGGGTGATGCTGAGGGAATTAGATTAGGAAATGAGACACTTACAGTAGTAAAGGAGTTTTGCTATTTGGGGAGCAAAATAATTGATGATGGTCGAAGTAGAGAGGATATAAAATGTAGACTGGCAATGGGAAGGAAAGCGTTTCTGAAGAAGAGAAATTTGTTAACATCGAGTATAGATTTAAGTGTTAGGAAGCCGTTTCTGAGAGTATTTGTATGGAGTGTAGCCATGTATGAAAGTGAAACATGGACAATAAATAGTTTGGACAAGAAGAGAATAGAAGCTTTTGAAAAGTGGTGCTACACGAAGAATGTTGAAGATTAGGTGGGTAGATCACGTAATTAATGAGGAGGTATTGAATAGGATTGGGGAGAAGAGAAGTTTGTGGCACAACTCGATTAGAAGAAGGGATCGGTTGGTAGGACATGTCCCGAGGCATCAAGGGATCACAAATTTAGCATTGGAGGGCAGTGTGGAGGGTAAAAATCGTAGAGGGAGACCAAGAGATGAATACACTAAGCAGATTCAGAAGGATGTAGGTTGTAGTAGGTACTGGGAGATGAAGGAGCTCGCACAGGATAGATTAGCATGGAGAGCTGCATCAAACCAGTCTCAGGACTGAAGACCACAACAACAACATTAAACTGTTAAATACTACGTGGGGACTAGAAGAACAAGGACCGAGAATGGAATCAAGCTTCAGCGGAAGACCAGTATCTTGAGATGGATCGTCCGCTGTTGGACGACAGCTTCGGCGGGATGGCAGTGCAATATTCCTGCCGAGAACGAGAATTAACCTGCGGTCGACCACAACCGGCACATTGACTGTAACCTAAAATCCCTCCAAGACAAAATGTAGATGGCCATAAGACCGTTTCAGCGGAATGCAGAACTTAAATGCGACAGTATTTGGGACAGTAATAAATAAATACAAAGAAGATGGTAGTAAAAAGATGGATTGCCATTTAAATTCTCAACTTTGGTACAGGCAAAACACCTGCAGTGAAAGAACTCTGCATTTTAGGGTACAGAAACACTGAAATATTGTGAAGCGAAGAAAGCATCATTAGCGAACTGGCTTCTGCAAGCTAAGCTGCCTTGAACAACTGACCTTAACAAGTTACTATATCGGAACCAGTAAATCTCGATTCCAGTGTTTACGGATCTGGAACGTGGACTCTGGTGAAACAAGAGAAAGATAAAAAAGAAGTCATTTGAAATGCTGTTCCGCAGTACGTTACAAAAAACCTTAATGGGTAGAAATGGTGCGAAATGGAAATACAGATGAAGGAAATCCGAGGGAAATCGGCTAAGGAAGTTTCCGAACAGAAAAAGGAAAGGAGCAGAAGAGAAAAAGAACCATGCGGGCACGCACAGAATAAAATGTGTAAACAATGCTATCGAGAATGTTGCATGTAGTAATACGTATGTATACAGAGATTGAAAGAGTTGTTTGGGACGGAAAAATATGGAGGATGTCATCAAATCATATAAAGTTAAGTGGCCAGAAGTATGTGGCAAATTAAAGCTTTTATGCGATACTCCAACTCGGTCGCTGACCATTGCCACAGTTTAAAGCTGCCAGGAATTTCCAGCTTCATTTATTATATAAGTGAATTTTTCAACACCCAAACGTGTTTCATCACCTTTGTTCCGTCATCAGAGGCTAATTTCATTCAGGCCTTGTTCTACTGCAATAGTTGTTGTCGGCGTGTCATTTCTTACCTGCTTGCGCATCTACTGTAAAAATACACACAGGATCACGGTACATAATGAAAAGATGGTCATACAGAATCTAACATTCTAGAGAACAAGACCAGGAAAAAGTAGACAGTAATGATGGTACGAAGTTGATGAAACATGTTGCCTTTTGAAAATGAAGGGTTGTTTGCATAATATGCAAACCTCAAAGTCCAAAAAAAGGACGTTTATTACGTTATGCAACACATTTTCTCCGGCCAATTCCGGTTGAAAAGCCGCACGGGATTAACCGAGCGGTCTCAGGCGCTGCAGTCATGGACTGTGCGGCTGGTCCTGGCGGAGGTTCGAGTCCTCCCTCGGGCATGGGTGTGTGTGCGTTTGTCCTTAAGATTATTTAGGTTAAGTAGTGTGTAAGCTTAGGGACTGATGACCTTAGCAGTTAAGACCCATAAGATTTCACACAGATTTGAACATTTTTTTCCGGTTGAAAAAATGCGGAATTTCTTGCAGTACGTCGTTGAATATTCCCGGCTTTATCTCTTATAGTTTCATGAAGTTGTGATTTATGGGGGTGCAATACGTAGACTTCAAAATGGCACCTATAACAGAGACGCGTTCCATGCATAGAGCTGTCATTTGAGTTCCTTTTGGCGGAAAAGCAGAGCATCACAGATACTCATGGGCGCTTGCAGAATGTCTACAGAGACCTGGAAATGAACGAAAGCACGGTCAGTAGTTCGACGAGGCGACTGTCATAATCGCAACAATTTGACTCCAGCAATTTTGGAAACCACGGACACTCCGATTCGAGGATATCGACGGATCACAATCAAACACCTCTCTGCTCAGCTGAATGTCTTTGTTAGTAGTACTGTTACGCTCGTCCAGCTGCTAGCGTACTCAAAAGTGTACCCCAAGTGGGTTCCTGGCCGCGTAATATAGACCATAAAGAGCGAGGAAGAAACGTCTGTGCAGACTTGCTTGCACGTTAAGAGGCTAATCGCGACAATTTTTTGTCGAAAGTCGTCACAAGTGATGAAACATGGGTTCACCAATTTGGAAACGGAAACAAAATATCAATCCATGGAGTGGAGCCAAAACAAAACACCACCCTCAGCCGTTAATATCATGGCGACGGACTTCTTGGACACTAATGGTGTTTACGAACTTCCAGCATGCCGAAGTAGCTGGCGGTCAGCAATTTATGTTAATCAGTACAACGAAAAATCAGTCCAAAACTGCAAATTTTACTTTTCTTTATTCACTCGATGACTGGTTTCGGGCCAAAACCCATTTTCAAATCATCGTAACGTAGTCAAAAATGGTATTTCCGAAAATGTGAAAACTGTGACAAAAATGTGTAACGAATAATTAAAGAGCAAACAGATAACTGTATCTACGGAGACCTGGCAGTGAACAAAACTGTAACTGTTCGTTGCACATTTTTGGTATGTTTTTCACTTCTTTTCATACAGTTCACTGTATGCGCTGTAACTAACTATTGGTTGCTCATCTTTGACATGGCTTTTACATCCTTGGAAATACAGTTTCTGACGACGTTACGATGATTTGAAAATAGGTCTCGGCCCAAAACTAGTCATCGAGTGAACAAGAAAAGTTATACTAAAGGGGTTATTGTGTTTGATGTCTACCCTCATGGTGCAACGATCAGCTCTGGAGTGTAGTGGGCCACCCTCAGTAAATTCGAGAAACGACTTCGATGTCTTCGTTGCCACAAGTATGCAAACGAAGTTTCCCTTCTTCGTGGCAACGCAAGGCCTCACACATGTCTGCGAACCTGAGAGGAGCTCGCAAAACTTCATTGGACTGATCTTTCTCATCCACTATATAGCTGGGACCTCGCTTTCTTCCGACTTCCATCGGTTTGGTCCAATGAAGGAAGCACTTCGCGGAAAGCAGTACGTGGATGATTGAAACTTCTTTATTTAAATGACTGTGTCTGTACTTAAATTGCTGAATGACTGAGAAGATGAAACTTCTACGTTATTTGATTCTAAAACAGATGAGTAAAACTGAACGTACTGAGCCTACTTTCTCTTTAATTTTTCATGTCAACACTGACCCACAATATTCTAGCACAACGCAAGCCGACTGACCAAAAAAAATTACAACCTGACTTCAAACAATTAATTCAAAAGAATGGCCCTGCTAAAAACAAATCTTAACAATAACCTATACATTCCATTAAGCACTTATCTCAAAAAAATCTTCATTACGCGAACTACTGCAATACAGCGAGCGTCAATACTGCCACACTGCCAGCTAAATAAAAGATTCTAACTTCTAACGCCACTAACTACTAATATGCATGTGGTTAACAAAGGAAAGATTTTGTTGCAAACCAAATAATGAAATAATGTATTTTTTACCTTAATAATGTTACATCCAATTCAAACACGAATATAAAGTCATTGATATCCCGTACAAAGACATATATTCATGAATAATTTTCAGTCTGCAAGTCGGATACTTCCAGATCGTTAGCCTACGCTAGCACATCAGACCTCTACCCTCCATCAATGCTAACTTCTCACATTTAGCATCCATCACTGCTGGCTGTTCACCTCCAACTGCCCAAAAGTACTTCCATCACTGCTGGCGTCTAACTTCCAACTGCCCAACAGTACTGGCGGTTAACTTCCAACAACGAGTCCAACCAGCCACAGAGTCTCTTACAAAGAGAGCGCATTCAGAGATTCAATGCAAAGCGCTACACAGCGCTGCCAACACAGAAGCAGCCCACTTACATGATGGGGAGATTATTGATGCAGCAATACGTTAAGTCCAACGTCGAACAGTAGACTGGTACCCTGCGGGCGCACAGGCCCTCTCACTAAGATGGCGGTCCCATTGACCGCAAGTTATATTGAGAGATAGGGTTTTGGCACCGAAAGGGGGGGAAGGATATAGGGTATTGGAATCCGTAATGCAAACCAATCCACATTCAGAGAATACGTGTGTTGTATTACTTATTGAACGTTCCTCGTAATTTCATCCGTTAATACGGCTCTCGTCAGAGCAACAAAGTCTCATGTGCAACCAAATTCCCCGTTTGTTAGAAGGCCAACGCTACTTGGTAAGATTGTAGGCGACAAGTACTGCAGAACGCAGAGCGTGTCGGTCAGTCTAGAGCAGTGGTTCCCAACAGGTGGTCTGCGGACCCCCAGGGGTATTGGAATCCGTAATGCAAAACCAATCCACATTCAGAGAATACGTGTGTTGTATTACTTATTGAACGTTCCTCGTAATTTCATCCGTTAATACGACTCTCGTCAGAGCAACAAAGTCTCATGTGCAACCAAATTCCCCGTTTGTTAGAAGGCCAACGCTACTTGGTAAGAGTGTAGGCGACAAGTACTGCAGAACGCAGAGCGTGTCAGTCAGTCTAGAGCAGTGGTTCCCAACAGGTGGTCCGCGGACCCCCAGCGGTATTGGAATCCGTAATGCAAAACCAATCCACATTCAGAGAATACGTGTGTTGTATTACTTATTGAACGTTCCTCGTAATTTCATCCGTTAATACGGCTCTCGTCAGAGCAACAAAGTCTCATGTGCAACCAAATTCCCCGTTTGTTAGAAGGCCAACGCTACTTGGTAAGAGTGTAGGCGACAAGTACTGCAGAACGCAGAGCGTGTCAGTCAGTCTAGAGCAGTGGTTCCCAACAGGTGGTCCGCGGACCCCCAGGGGTATTGGAATCCGTAATGCAAAGCCAATCCACATTCAGAAAATACGTGTGTTGTATTACTTATTGAACGTTCCTCGTAATTTCATCCGTTAATACGGCTCTCGTCAGAGCAACAAAGTCTCATGTGCAACCAAATTCCCCGTTTGTTAGAAGGCCAACGCTACTTGGTAAGAGTGTAGGCGACAAGTACTGCAGAACGCAGAGCGTGTCAGTCAGTCTAGAGCAGTGGTTCCCAACAGGTGGTCCGCGGACCCCCAGCGGTATTGGAATCCGTAATGCAAAACCAATCCACATTCAGAGAATACGTGTGTTGTATTACTTATTGAACGTTCCTCGTAATTTCATCCGTTAATACGGCTCTCGTCAGAGCAACAAAGTCTCATGTGCAACCAAATTCCCCGTTTGTTAGAAGGCCAACGCTACTTGGTAAGAGTGTAGGCGACAAGTACTGCGGAACGCAGAGCGTCTCAGTCAATCTAGAGCAGTGGTTCCCAACAGGTGGTCCGCGGACCCCCAGGGGTATTGGAATCCGTAATGCAAAGCCAATCCACATTCAGAAAATACGTGTGTTGTATTACTTATTGAACGTTCCTCGTAATTTCATCCGTTAATACGGCTCTCGTCAGAGCAACAAAGTCTCATGTGCAACCAAATTCCCTGTTTTTTAGAAGGCCGACGCTACTTGGTAAGAGTGTAGGCGACAAGTACTGCAGAACGCGGAGCGTGTCAGTCAGTCTAGAGCAGTGATTCGCAACAGGTGGTCCGCGGACCCCCAGGGGTCCGCGAGCTGTACCAGAGGGGTCCGCAAGATGTTATTAGAATAAAAAAAATTATATTTAATATATTTCGTGTTATAACAGATTTTTTGTGGCCGCTTCCTGCATGAGCAGAACTTTAGCGAACGCTAACTTCTGCATCTAGTGTCTTCCTAGAGCCAACAGTAGTATGATGATAAACATTTTCATCGTTGATAAAATTACAGATTTCTGGGCATGAAAGGACTACAACAAATTTGGAGATAAGGCACTGAAAAAGATCCTTCCATTTGCAACCACATATCGATCTGAGGAAACATTTTCTTCCATGTGTTTCATGAAAAGCAAATATAGGAATCGGCTCGACATGAGGTCCGATTTCAGAGTGAAAGTTTCAAATTTGGAACCTAATATTTCAGAAATAATGGATTCAAAGGTCAGATTGAACTCATCTCATTAAGAACTGAAAATTAAAACTAACTGTATACTGATGGAGTACCCTGTTGTAACTGTATTTTTTCAAGTAAATAATACCTTGTATGAAATTAGTGTTTTCTTATTTTTCACACGTCTACCCAATGTAATCTCAAGTGTAGTACACTTGAAAGACCAATACACTCAGTTTTAATTTTTTCCTATAATTTTCAGTTCATACTCAATTTTTATTTTTTAAAGGAGTTTGTTATACTAAACACCCAGATTTGAATACAAATATTTTGAGCAATAATCAAAAGCTTAACCATAACAATAATGGCTAAATTGAAAAAGTTTTAAGCTCAATATTTTTCAATAATGAATACGTCAATATTTTTTTCTAAGTACCAAAAATAGAAAACGTATAAAAAGACTCTTAATTTGGCTTTTTTTAGGTACTTGATACTGTGATAAGACGCGGTACCAATCGTGCTCGATGAGGGAGTCCTCGAGAAAATTTTGTTGGGAGCGCCTGGTCTAGAGGCCGGCTCGCTGCGCCATGTGTCCCGTTCTAACTTGAGGCCGGAGCACTGACCAGCACAGTGTCCAGTGTGTCAATATCGGCGTCCACTGCCAGACGTCGACAGTCGGACACGGCGGCGGCAGGGGCTACGTGGGTGAGGCCCGGCCCGGCTCGGCTCGGCTCGGCGTGGCCGCCGCGCCGTCCTAATTGCAGTGGCACACAGGCTGTACACACGTGGCCGGCCGGCCCCATGTTGTTCTTTCTCACTGCCACGCCCCGGCTGGGCAAACAGCGAGGGCCGCCGCCGCCGCATACCTATACCTCTATACCTATACCTGCCTGCCGGGGGACGCCTCCCGCCGGCTGCCGGCCCGCTGACGGCGGGCAAGTACTGTCGGCGCTGCCGTGTGTGTGCCCCGGACCAGCAGTAAATCACGCACCTGACGTCTTTCGTCCAGCATGTTGACCTTTCGTGACACGCTCCTTCACGATACCGTGATATCACAAAAAATGTATCTGCAAACAATAGGTTATACCTTTGACTCTTAGGCTCATGTTTCCTTGTCGGATACATCAGAGGTAAAGTGCTAAGAAATGTAAAATACACGAGCATAATCCAGGAAGCAACGACCATTTGATTGTAATTAATTCAATTCGTAGTTTAGCAGCTATTTTTTGTTAGTACCTGTAGCGCCTTTCTTAGTCTAGTATTCGTTTGTAAATAAGTTATACAGAACTGCAACCAGTCACTTTTTTGAATAATTATGTTTTATTCCATGAACCAGTTTTCGAACCTTTTCAGGTTCATCTTCAGATGGTTTCAGGAAGTTACATCATTAATGGTAGTAGCATAGTGCTGGGTGCTGGCTCTATGGCAGAAAGATGGGTCACACTTTAATTCGCCGGCCGGAGTGGCCAAGCGGTTCTAGGCGCTTCAGTCTGGAATCGCGCGACCGCTACGGTCGCAGGTTCGAATCCTGCCTCGGGCATGGATGTGTGTGATGTCCTTAGGTTTACGTAGTTCTAAGTTCTAGGGGACTGATGACCTCAGATGTTGAGTCCCATAGTGCTCAGAGCCATTTGAACCATTTGAACCACACTTTAATGTATCGCCATGACAATAGTTTATCTGTCGATATGGATGTAAATTTAGTTTTTACTTACTGCCACAGTATAGGCCTATACTGTCGCAGTAAGTAAGAACTAAATTTACATCCATATCGACAGATAAGCTATAGTCATGGCGATACATTAAAGTGTGACCCATCTTTCTGCCATAGAGCCAGCAGCCAGCATTATGCTTCTACCAGTAATGATGTAACATCCTGAAACCATCTGAAGATGAACCTGAAACGGTTCGAAAACCGGTTCATGGAATAAAACATAATTATTCAATAAAGTGACTGGTTGCAGTTCTGTATAACTTATTTACATTCAATATACAGTCACGGTTATAAAATATCCGCAATGGTTAGCATAAATAGTATTCGTTTACTTTCCTACTAAACTCTGTTTGCAATTCGTCGAACCATTTCCTGGTCTCACTGTCGGATTCTGTAAGGCGTGTTAGGAAGGGTCTGATTTCAATAGCTAAAAGGCAGTCACCCCCGTTCTACATCTACATCTACATCTACATCTACGTGATTACACTGCTATTCACAATAAAGTGCCTGGCAGAGGGTTCAATGAACCACTTTCAAGCTCTCTCTCAAAATGGCTACGAGCACTATGGGACTTAACTGCTAAGGTCACCAGTTCCCTAGAACTTAGAACTACAAAAACCTAACTAACCTAAGGACGTCACACACATCCATGCCCAAGGCAGGATTCGAACCTGCGACCGTAGCGGTCTCACGGCTACAGACTGTAGAGCCTAGAACCGCTCGGCCACCCCGGACGGCAAGCTCTCTCTCTACCGTTCCACTCTCGCACGGCACGTGGGAAAATCGAGCATTTACATTTTTCTTTGCGAGTCCTGATTTCTCTTATATTATCGTGATGATCATTTCTCCCTATGTAGGTGGGTGCCAACAGAATGTTTTCGCAGTCGGAGGAGAAAACTGGTGATTGAAATTTCATGAGAAGATCTCGTCGTAACGAAAATCGCCTTTGTTTTAATGATTGGCACTCCAATTCACGTATCATGTCTGTGACACTATCTCCTCATTTCGTGATAATACAAAACGAGCTGCACTTCTTTGTACTTTTTCGATGTCATCCGTCAGTCCCACCTGATGCGGATCCCACACCGCACAGCAATAGCCGGCCGCGGTGGTCTAGCGGTTCTAGGCGCTCAGTCCGGAACCGCGCGACTGCTACGGTCGCAGGTTCGAATCCTGCCTCGGGCATGGATGTGTGTGATGTCCTTAGGTTAGTTAGGTTTAAGTAGTTCTAAGTTCTAGGGGACTGATGGCCACAGAAGTTAAGTCCCACAGTGCTCAGAGCCATTTGAACCATTTTGAACCACAGCAATACTCCAGAATAAGCCGGACAAGCGTATTTAAGCAGTGTCTTTGGTAGACCTGTTGCACCTTCTAAGTGTTCTGCCAATGAATCGCAGTCTTTGGTTTGCTCTACTCACAATATTATATATGTGATAGTCCAATTTAGGTTATTTGTAATTGTAATCCCTAGGTATTTAGTTGAATTTACAGTTCTCGGATTTGTGTGACTTATCGTGTAATCGGAATTTAGCTGATTTCTTTTAGTACTGATGTGAATAACTTCACACTTTTCTTTACTCAGGATCAATTTCCGCTTTTCGCACCATACAGGTATCTTATCTAAATCATTTTGCAAGTCGTTCTGAACATCTGATGACTTTACAAGACGGTATATGACAGCATCATCTGCAAACAATCTAAGACGGCTACTCAGATTGTCTCCCATGTCGTTAATATAGATCAGGAACAATAGAGGGCTTATAACACTTCATTGGGGAACGCCGGATATTACTTCTGTTTTACACGATCACTTTCCGTCTATTACTACGAACTGTCATCTTTCTGACAGGAAATCACGAATCCAGTCGCACAACTGAGGCGATAGGCATGCAGTTTGGTTAGAAGACGCTTGTGAGGAACGGTGTCGAAAGCCTTCTGGAAATCTAAAAATATGGAATCAATCTGACATCCCCTGTCGATAGCATTTATTACTTCATGAGTATAAAGAGCTAGTTGTGTTTCACAAGAACGATATTTTCTGAGTCCGTGCTGACTATATGTCAATACATCGTTTTCTTCGAGGTACTTCATAATGTTTGAATACAGTATATGTTCTAAAAACCTACTGCAAATCGACGCTAGTGATATAGGCCCGTAATTCAGCGGATTACTCCTACTTCCCTTTTTGGGTATTGGTGTGACCTGAGCAATTTTCCATTCTTTAGGTACGGATCTTTCTGTGAGCGAGTGGTTGTATACAATTGCTAAATATGGAGCTATTTTATCAGCATACTCTGAGAGGAACCTGACTGGTATACAATCTGGACCGGAGGCCTTGCCTTTATTAAGTGATTTAAGCTGCTTTGTTACACCGAGGATGTCTACTTCTATGTTTCTCATCTTGGCAGTTGTTAGTTACTATGCCTTGCAAGCACTCTCTCTGCTTGCTTGATCCACAGTGATCCATTGGCTTTCCTCTTGCTGACTACGTTGATAATGTTATAGGACAAGCTACGGGGGCGTCTTCTGTTGATAGTATCGGTCAGATTTTGTTGGTACCGAGCGAGATGGCGCGGTGGTTAACACATTGGGCTCGCCTTCGGGAGGACGATGGTTCAAGCCCGCCTCCAGCCTTCCTGATTTAGATTTCCGTGATTTCCGTAAATAGCTTCAGCCAAATGCGGGAATGGTTCCTTTGATAGGGAACGGCCGATTTCCATCTTTCCATAATCCGAGCTTGTGCCCCGTGTCTAATGATCTCGTTGTCGACGGACGTTAAACACTAATCTGCTCCTTCTTCTCAGGTTGCCAGAGTTCACCATGAAGTCTGCACCACTGTCTACCATTAGCTGTACGTTGACTTTAAAAAAGCATACGACAGCCTGGACAGGGATAAGATCCTCCAATGTATCAAGGATTTTAGAATCCTGCTGAAGTTAGTCGAGTTTACCCAACTGACCATGAAAGCAACAGTTTGTGAAGTCAGAACAGAGCAAGAGCGGTCAGGAGAGCCACGTGGGCAGAGAGCTGCTGCAGGGGGACGTGATCTCTGCATTTCTCTTTAACTTAGCACTAGAGAAGGCACTTGGGAAAATGCCAACAAATTCAGGAGGAGCAACACTTAACCGGCAGGTGCACGTGGTGACACACGCTAATAACTTTGCATTAAGTGCAAGGAATATCAGGGCCCAGAAATATATAAATGCGGCACTGGAAGGCGTATTCTTGCACATGAGAGCCCATCTATATTGTTCCACCACCTGCTGCAAGCTTTTTTAAAAATTTTATGTGACATCAGTGACTTGCGCGTCGATGATGATGAAATGATGACGGGCACAGCACACACATCCAGAGAAAATCCTAGAGTCAGTCGTGAATCGAACCCTGGGCTCCATGATCGAAGATAACAACGTCCACCGCAAGACTACGACCTATCGCAGTTAATTAAAAGACGACAACAATATCATCAGCGGCGGACATAATGTTCGGGTTGAGGGATAATAGCAAGAAATTCGGTCATGTGTTTTTCAAAGGAACATCTCTGCATTTGTCATGAGCGGTTTAGGGAAACCACGAGAAACGTTAATCTGGATGGCTGAACAGGGATTTGAACTGTTGTCCTCCAGAATGCAAGTCAACTGCCTTACTACCGTATCACTTCGCTGAGCATCAAACTGTGGCCTCTTACAATCGAATCCAGTATTCACTACTGAAAAGGGCTGTGAACCGGTACTGACAACAAGATTTCAGTTAGTCGTCGTCACTTCCGCTGTGTTAGGTCATCTCGTGTGGTCTCAGTCATCGGCAAAGTCCGTAGAAAGCGATGGTACTTAAAACTGACAGGTACATGCTTTAGGATCTCATATAACTGGTCCAAGGGATAGATGTGTCGAGGTAGAGTGGGAAAGCCAAGTAATTAAGTGGGAGAAACGTATGCCAGCTCATAGATATTTTGTTATTAACCAACGAACCGGTTTCGCCCGTAAAGAAGCTGTTAGCGGCGCGCTTTTCGCAGAGCAATAAAATTCGAGACGGTCCAAGAGAAGGAGCCATGAAATAATTAAGCACGGGCGCCTGGTTTAAGGTGTGTGGCGGTCCCCGCTGGCAGGCTTCATAGCGAAGCGTGTTTACTGCTCCGGTACTCAGCAGATTACGTTATCTACCGCGCAAGTCCCGTAATATTGCAGTCTGAACACCTGCACCAAGATGTATTTTGTCGTGGTATTTAGGTATAGCTGAACCATTTAAAAGCCTCCTTTGCGTTGGTGTCTCTCTACAGTGCTTTCACCATCTTAGCAGCTGACGGTGTCTTGCAACTTGTTCTGGTATTAGCAGCAGTTCTGCAAAGTCATGATGTGACATAGCAAATACGGGTGGCGTTTGTTATGTTGTTAACAGGTTGGTCAGGAGTTCTTGATGTTCGCCTTATCCAGATTTGTTTTCGCACAAACTGGTTATCGGATCCTTCAACATCACATGCACGAGCAAAAAAGAGTTTACCAGGAAATCTGAGACAGCTTTAAAGATTTTTAGGTTTTCAGCGTACATTTCATAGTAGTAATGCTTTGCCGTTTCTACGCCACATCGTTTAGATACCAACTATGGGGCACACTTGGTTTACATCGCGTGACTGAAGTCATTGACCTAGTGACGTCATCAGTCTTATCAGTGACATCATCAGTGACATAAGCATCTGCATCAGCGTCTTGCCAGATCCCTTCCCCATCTCTTCCCCTTCCTTTCTCGGTCTTACCTCCAGCCAGTCACAACGAATTGTGAATAATGAAAGAGCCAATCAAAATCCAAGGTGGTAGAAATAGTCCCGTTGTGATAGTAGGAAATTAAAAGCTCTGCCTCCTTTCCCTCTCCCATTCCTTATATCAAGGTAATCAGAGTACTGTCTAAAATGAAACAACCAATGAAAAATCCGGGATGGTGAAACTAGCTCAATTTTTCTCTACGCCTTCCTGTCTTCCTCCTCTGTCCAACCAGTCACAGCAAAATATTAAAAATGAAACAGCCAGTCACAAATGTAGTCCAGTTCTCAGCTTTTATACAGCCTCCTCGTACTGTCTCGAAACAATCAAATCGTAGTACTGAAATGACGTATAAAAATGGCAAATAGCATTGTTACTCTTCGTAGCTAACTCAATGAAACGACAGCAGAAGGAAGAAGCAGTTCCAGAGGTGTGACAAATGACTCCATTTATAGGAAGTGTTGCTAATAAATGTTCAAATATGTGTGAATCCCTAAGAGACCAAACTGCTGAGGTCATCGGTCCCTAGATTTACACACTACTTAAACTAACTTATGCTAAGAGCAGCACACAAAGCATACCCAAGGGAGGGCTCGAATTTCCGGCGGGAGGGCGTTGCTAATAACATCAGCTAGTTGTAGAAGACGCATTTTTTCTGCCACAAAACAAACAAAACATATGTTGTCGAAAATGACAAATCAGCAAAGACTGCACAATAGATAATACCTTACCCAATCAGAAAACACAGATAACTAGAGGAACGCAACAATAATTAAAACAATAGTTTAGAAAAGAGAAACAACAGCTTAAAAATGTAGGTGCGGCTGACTGACACAAGAAAACCAGAATTTAAAAAAGTGCCGATATTAAAAAGCAATAACGAATGTAGTGAGAGTGGGGTGGTAGACCCTCTGTGATTGGTGGCTCTTCTTAAGAAGTGCTTGCTTCGAAGAGAGTGCGTTTTGCTCATCATTCTCTCTTTCTTTCACTGCAGACCGGATAACGCTCATTTCCCTGGTAGACGTGGAGGATTGACGTTCAGCGGAGACTTGGCGGCTTTCAGTGCTCATGTAGGTTTGATGAACTGAAAAAGGTGCAGTGGAGAGCTGTCTTGTAAGTGATGATAGTGTTGGAACTCGTTTCTGCCTACAAAAAATAAGACACATTTATGTTTCTGTTACACTTTTGGGGTGTCTGTGGACAGAATTAGTGTGAGACTTACGTATTAGAACCAGGAAGTTATTGGACGAGCTGACTATTATAAAGCCGTGTTAATGCTTTTCTAAAACTGTGAATTATGTGGAGGTAATGAACATTGACGTAGATAATTAAATATTTTATTGGAGTGCTCGCGCCCCTGGCACGCCGGTCATAATATGAATTGCAATGTAATCCTTATATTTTCAGCCAACTTCCTGTTGCTGCATGTCGGTCGTTGCACATTTGCCAACCTAGATAAGCAAATGTAGCTAGGCACTTGGATTTTCCTCACGCCACTTGCTTTTATAGGTTGTTATTAGCTTCATTAGAGTCGCTGTTGTAGTTCACTTCACTTCTCGCGACGCAGTTTGCAGATTTAGTTCATCTTCTTATGATTCTCTTGCATCGCTGAGGCTTGAAATTCCAGTTACCAGGTCCAGTTAATTACAGGACATAACAGAAACCAAGCGCTGATTCGCGGACTGTCGGCAATCACCGACAAGCCGGCTAGACTACAAATAGCTTCTGTCCTACCGTCTCCCTTTCGTCATTACTAGCCTGTTATATGCTAGTGCCAATAAAGTTTCACAAATATGACATACTGAGACCGATCATCTGCAATGAATAGAGGCAAGTTTCCTCCACCAAAACCAGTCTTGCTCTGAGGAAGGCTGTTGTAATACGATCGAAACGTTTGTTTTACAGTTTAAAATTTCGGACAATGACACGGTACTACAACTAGAAGAATTTTACTCATTCTAATTACAGGGAAGTTCGTCCCTAACTGGATAATTTACATTATGACCGGCTAAAATCTCGCACGCACGTTCAACCAGGACGCCATTGCTCAAACTCCCGCGACATTCTTCGTTACATTGGCAAATTCTCCTTGTCATTTCTCTTCATCGCGTTTCTGTTGTAATATTTTCTTTTGCACTCTTCTCGAGACATCACATCCTAAACATTGCTTCAAACTGTTTCTTCCTTTCCCACTATATAAACCGTTCGCCCACTAACGTTCATCCATCATCTCACTCCATTTTTCCACTATCAAGTTTCTGTCAACTGTCTTTCTTCTGATACCAACTATGTGGCACACATCGCGTGACTGAGGTCATTGACCTAGTTACGTCATACATTCACCAACTATCATTGCTTTCCAAGCATCGTGTAGGTAGCTATAGACCCTGCCCAACTTTTTTCCTCCTTTATTGTTATTTTAATACCTTACAAAAGTTAGGCCGGCAGCGGCATATCTACGCCGCTCTTCGGCCACAGAAAAACAGACAATAAAAATGGAGACAGAAAAACAGACATACATGAATGGTAAAAACAGGAGACATACATAAGAAATGACATGAAGGCGTACGCAGAAGGCACTGGTTATACAAATAAGTTCAGCAGTGCGCACAAAAACGTAGACAGTTTCACACGCGAACGAAGGAGCACACTGAAGAAGAACACTGACGCACTGACAAAGAGAACACTGTAGTACATTGGTAATGATCTCTGGCGCACTGAACAGACTGAAGAGATGGGGGGGGGGGGGGGACTGATGATCTCAGATGTTGAGTCCCATAGTGCTCAGAGCCATTTGAACCATTTTTGAAACGTTATGCCGGCGACGGTGATTCTGGTTTACCCTCTGTGTTTTCAATATACGTACAAATCATTTTTGTGGCCAGGTCAAACGAAAATATGTCTTGTCTCGTGTACCAAAGAAGTGTGTAATGATAATATAACAGTTATATTAGTGGAGATCATAGCCTTTACTGTCCTCTACCACAACACTACCATTGAACATGGTCACCAGGCACTTCTACAAACTTGCACTTTCATTGGATCCAGGTATCAAAAACAGTCCGGAAAAAATCAAAGTTTTGCATCTTGCCGCCGGTTATTAAAGCTTTTTTAATCTCTTCCAAATCATTGAATCTGTAACCACGTAAATTGTCTTTTGTAGATCCAAACAGATACCAATCAGACGGGGTCATATCAGAGCTGCAGGATCATTCTCATTCACTTGGATTATGAAAACTGACATGAGGGGCGTGTATTATTGCCTACTCAATTTTCTTAGTTGCGGTCACATAGGTTTCACTGTTGGTTGTGACGATTAAAGCGCCTGCGACCGTATGGCAGATTATGCCGGTCGGGTGCTACGCAGGTTATTTGCGATTTCCGTATCTCCGTTACCAAACATCTACACCCAACCTCGCACATTTCTCATCCCCATTACAGCGTCCCCAGACACTTACTTGATGGATGAGATTAAAACAGCTGTAAAGTGGGTCAAGAAGGAAAATCCTGAAGTTTTGTAAACTATTTTTGATCGGTAGTGTTGTATAAAGGACAATTGAAGCTATGATCCATATTAATTCTACAGTTCTACCTTCATTACTAATTTTTTATGACACAAGTGGCTCTCGACTCTCTCTTCATGGTCTTTTCGCATCGTTGGTTGATTTGGGGGAAGAGACCAAACAACAAGGTCATCGTTCCCATAGGAATAGGGAAGTATGGGGAAGGAAGTACGCCGTGCCCTTTCGAAGGAACCATCCCCGAATTTGCTTGAAGCGAATTAGGAAAATCACGGAAAATCTAAACTAGGATGACCGGACGCGGATTTGAACCATCGTCCTCCCGAATGCGAGTCCAGTGTGATAACTAACCACTGCGCCATCTCGCTCGGTTCTTTCGCATGGTATAGGTCCACATAGGGAGCAATACAGCATGAATATTAATAAAACCGACTAACAGCAGGAATGGATTCCTGACTGGAAATTAGGAAAAAAGGCTTCCTTGAACATGTGTCCAGAAACGCATCATTGCCACGGTAAATGTCGCTGGCGGACAACTGTTCCTCTGACGACATGACGTGTGTTTCTTGTGTGTTGCAGGATGTGTGATTGATGCAGCATAGTGTAAGTGGCAGAGTGGTCCGGTATTCACGTTGGGCAGAAGCCGAGTTGGTGTTTGTGTACGGCTAGACAGAGGGAAACGGTCGAGAGGCAGCGCGGCGTACGCTAGTACAAGCTCCAGGCAAGTGGCCCACCAACGTGGAGTAAGCCAAAGCACGATTATGTCTATTCTGAATGTCAATCGTTACTACCCCTATCACCAGCATCTAGTGCAAGGATTATCAGCAGCGGATTTCCCTCTGTGAAAGGATTTTGTGGTCGGTTTTTGAACCAGACCACGACAATTACGGGATTTTTGTCGTCTTTACCGACGAGGCAACCTTTACCAGAACTGGAATATACTGAATAGTTGTCTGTGGGCTCCAGACAATGCACAGGGAATGGCTGAGGCGTCTCATCAGCGTCGGTTCGGCATCAATCGACCCACTTACTTGGACCGGTTACTAGTTTACAAGGTTTCGAGGGCGGAACGTTCCTGGACTTACTGTGGAATACTCCTCCTAGTTTGCTTGAGGAAATACCTTTGGCATCACCCCACTTACAGTTCGCCGATACCTCAGCAACACCTTTCCTACACCTTGATAGGACGCGAAGGATTCGAACCTCCTTGAAGTACCTCTGGGATATCTGAGAAGTGTTGTGTATGCTGAATCACTTCCTCATGCGCGAACACTTCAACAGCGTGTTCACTACGCCGGTGACGCTATTCGGATAGAGGCCAGAATGTGCGAAGCAGTGCGGTTATCCATGAGGCGACGTGAGAACGTTTGCATTTCATCCCATGGAGGCTACTTCGACCATCTGTTGCGACGCGACTGCGGTGCAGCTCGGTACTGTGTTCTGGGACGGTTTTATGTCCTAGCACGCACACCGTTTGTTTCCAGTCACATACGGCCTTCTTTCCTTCATTTTCAGTTAGTAAGCCGTCTCAAAAGGTTGTCGGTTTTATTAACGTTCACCCTGTATATTGGTAGCTTCTTCTAGGAACGCATGCTCCAGTTGCTTCAGCCTAAACCAGACCGTAATGCACAACATCTCTCTTGCACTGTCTGCCTCTGTGGGTGGCGAAACATCTCTGTGACATGCTTACTAAACAAACCTGTAACTTCTCCATTTCTTCTATGAATACTATTTGGCATAGATATCAGACAATCTTCAAGTATATGTCGACTGAGAGCACTGTTGTCTATTCTAAGTGACGTTCGTGGTCTCTAGGCGACACCTTTGCTCTCGTCGCCCGAGGCCCAGCCGTACTCCTCTATGCATAAACCCGGCACTGTCTCTGGGTAGATGGTAGACTACAAATTGTTGAAAACGCGTGGAACGCTGCGATCGCTGTTTCCCGAATAGCTCACGAGACCTTGCAGTAATGCCGCGGAAACGCGAGTAATCACCTGGTCTATCGGCGGCTTTACCGTTAAGATGCAAACCGCTGGGAACAGTACGCGACGGGGCCGTGAGTCACAGAGACCGCGACCCACTGCCTCAGCAGCGGCGGTCAGTCTAGACGTTGGCCGCGGTAACGGGACGCGGCCTTGTGAAATATTATCAGCGCCGGCCGCGTCTCCAGGGCTCGAACCCGGACCTGCGGCACTGTACGGGTGCGGCCGCCCGCGGTGTCAGCCGGCCTGGGAACTTCTCGGCGAGGGATCCCCGGGTCACGGCCCGGGGACGCCCAGCTGGGCAGCCGATGTCGGCGTCAGATACTACAACGGCCAGACTGGGCCGTTACGGGTCGAGACCAGACGGCCATCAAAATGCAGCCGGCGTGCCACTCTCGGCTCGCAGACGTCCTAGGGGCTACACTGTAACGAGCGATGAGCCATCTACATCTTCATCTACATCAGTACTCTGCTAACCGCCTTATGGTCCGTGGCGGAGAGTACTTGTAGTACCACCACCATCTCCTTCCTTCCCTGTTTCATTCACGAATGGTACGTGGGAAGAACAACTGCTGGTAAACCTAGTTGGATATGTCGCGATACGTGTCTGGGAAGGCGTAATACGTTTCCCGTCTCATCTTCGAAGGTGGAAATTTGTGGTAAGGTCTTATGGGACCGCCGGCCGGTGTGGCCGAGCGGTTCTAGGCGCTACAGTCTGGAACCGAGAGACCGCTACGGTCGCAGGTTCGAATCCTGCCTCGGGCATGGATGTGTGTGATGTCCTTAGGTTAGTTGGGTTTAAGTAGTTCTAAGTTCTAGGGGACTGATGACCTCAGATGTTAAGTCCCATAGTGCTCAGAGCCATTTGAACTATTTTCTTATGGGACCAAAATACTGAGGTCATCGGTCCCTAAGCTTACACACTACTAACTTCAACTAACTTACGCTAAGGACGACACACACACCCATGCCCGAGGGAGGACACGAACCTTCGACGGGGGGGGGGGGGGGGGGGGGGAGCCGCCTCGCGGACCATGACAAGTCGTCCTAGACCGCTCGGCTGTCCCGCGCGGTGTCTCATCCTGGAACGGATGCTTTCGAAATCTCTCCATCATGCATCTGGCACTAGAGTTTGATGATTATCCCAGCAACGTACATACTGCGGACGTTCAATAAGTAAGGCAACACTTTTTTTTTCTGAAGGCGAGTTGGTTATACCCAGGATTCGAACACAGCATCTTGTTCCCCACTTGTCGGCTGCAAAACCATATTTTTGCACGTACTCTTCGTTCTCTGTGACGGCCTTACGCCACCTTAATGAGAGGACCTGTTTGCCTGCACGGGCCTCTCTACTGGTCGATGGCACAGCCAACTTCTTGCTGCTTCAATAACCTCCCCACCATCCAGGTATTGCTTTCCGTCGAGTGCATCGTGCATTGCTGTTTGTGGTGTTCTGTTAGGCGGCGTGGAACCCAGTGGGTATTTTTCAGTACCCTAACTAGTGAACGAATGTGTCAGCACTACCAACAGAGACACCCAGTGGTGCAGCGAGGTGTTTGATTGTGATCCGTTAGTCACCTCGATAAAGAATGTGTGCACGTTCCAGCATTGCAGGAATCAGCTGTGTGCCGCTCGCCGACATGCGGGAGATCGACAAGTTTGATCCACCTTGTTGCGATGATGTCCAACGCCTCCCTCAACGACTCACCGTGCTTTTGCTCTTTGCCAGATCCACATAGATATTCTGCAAGCCTCTATGAATATCTAAGATGTGTTGGTGTTTCGCCAGAAGAAACTCAATGACAGCTCTCTGCTCGGGACGCTAATCTGTTACAAACGCCATTTTGAACCGCTACTTCATGAAACTATGGGGGCTGAAGGTGGAATACTCCACTATACCGCACAACAAATTCCGCATTTTTTCAAACGAAATTGTCTGAGAAAAAAGGTGTTGCATTACTGATTGAACGCTGATTAAAAATTGCAAAGTTCACTTTACCAGTTTCAGCACTTATGTGCCAAATTCATATGTGATTAGGATGGTAACGGTTTCGAAAAAACGTATAATATTTCTAGTTAAGCTTTCTGAAGTGCTATAAAATATGTCACGGTCAGAGAGGTTGACTGCCATGAGGGAGGACCTAGGTTCCGTACCCAGTAAGCCAAAGATTTTCCTTTGTGGGTGAACTGGAACTGTATGCACTCAGCTTAGTGACGTCAGTTGAGGAATGGTAGCGGCTCTGGACCACGAAATCTGACAACGAGAGTGAGAATCGTGTGCCGTCTCCATGCCCCTCCGTAACGCATCTAATGATGCCACTGACAGAGGATGACACAGCAGTCGGTCGACACCGATGGGTTCCGCTAGGGACTTTTGACAGAGATTACGTTATGACTTAGTCACTAATATGTTTTTTAACTCTTGTGGTTGAGTATGCTGAAATATAACAGTTATACATATTTATGAAACTGTTAAAGATTAATCACATCTGAAGAAACAGGTAATGTGAATATCTAACGTAATAAATTATTTCGTAAACATTTGAAGGTCACATACTTCTGTTCTGGTAGTATATCAAATTTTAAACATATACTTCCGTAACACCTTCGCATCAGTTAAACGACGCCGTGGTGAAATGCGCCGTTCTTTGGTGGATGAGTTACCTAATAGAACGGTATTAAACAACCAGAAGGATGTCAGAAACGCGATTCACAAACACTACACTGACCTCATGTGTAACGAAAGAAGTAATGAGAATGCACTTGTCGAAATGACAACCAATCCGACAAGTAGATTCACCCTAGAGGGGGCAGTACACTTCACGGAAGAAATCGAAAATGATCCGAAAATGATCTTTCTTCTTAGCTCGGAAACCAAATTTCCCGTAGGTGACGAAATCGCGGTAGAAATATATGAAACATTCTGGCATGAAATGAAAGACACACCAGTGCCTATTGCAACTATTTAATGAATCAGATTGTATCAGTTCCACAAGAATTCAGAGGAGCGCTAGTCGTGTCGACTCGGGAAACAAAGGCAGTATGTCCGTTGAAAAGCTACGATCGATCACCTTACTTAACAGTGATTACAAAATGTTAATGCGCATCCTAACATTATGAATGAAAGAAGTCATAAATGTTGTCGGTTAAAATTTTCAGGATAAGATGTGCCATATTCACTGGAGATCTCGATGAAGCGTTCGGCAGGATTAGTCGTCGTTTCCTGTAACACACAATGCAGGAGATCGAGTGCCCGCATTGCTTCATCGAAATAACACAGAATTTCATACGAGGCAGCACTTCACAAATTATGACAAATAGTTAGCTTGGCAGCGCTATCCAAATAAACAGCTCTGTAAAGCAATGGCGCCCAATATCGATGCCGTTATTTGTAGTCGTAACAGAGCCAGTCCTCGAACGAAACCGTTGAAGAATTTACAAATAAACGGACAAAAAATTTTATGTGGGGTGTACACCTATGTTGTCGGCTTCTTAGTAAAAAGTAACAATGCAATTAATACGGCTTTGCGGATAATACACCGGTGTGAATCGACATGAGGGGCCAAGATGAATTGTAAGAAGTCTGGACTTACAGCCATCGGACTTGGAATACATAAGCTCTACCACGATAAACTTCCAGAAATCATGAATATGAAGTGTTTAGGAATGGAATGGAAAACAAAATTACAGGACAGTTACAAATGCTTCCTGCACAAGGTAAGAGGCTGGTTTCTAATCATATAATATAAGGCAATTAGATGAATTGAAGAAAGTCCAGCTGGAAAATATCTACATACTACTGACGGTAAACTACGTTGCTCGAATTCAACCTAGGCCTTGCAACATAGCGGCCCTTGGACGTTTCGTCAGTTGTTGTCACATCTCCAGAGTAGAAATCACTTAAGTGTCCACTACGACACGGCGGACTCAATTTAACAGGTGTGTTCAGCAAGACAAACTCTCTGTATATTCTTACCATATATAAACAGCATCCATCAGCTCCAAACAGTCTTACCTCACACTTATTGAGCGAAATAGTTCCTTCGAACTGTGCCGTGCGGGCACCTATTGATATCGATGGTCCCCTCTCGATATTAGCCTGTCTGGCCGGTATAGCTCACTGAGCGATTTGTCGCCTCCCGAGGGCAGGTCTGTGGACCAGCTTTTGAGCGCTGTCGCGGCCTGGAGGCGCTCTTGAAGTGACAGGTGGTTGAGCGATGTGTTTGGCAGCCGCTGGAGTAAACGCCATGACGTCGTGGGCGACAGTATCCTTGGTCCACTGCTAAAAGCTGGGTTTTTGGTCCTTGCCGGTCGGTGGTACTGAGTATCGGCTGAGGCCGTGAAGATTGCTCATTGAAAAAGCTGTGTCTGCGCGATGCACGGATCCCGACTTGTTCTCGGATTCTGAACTTACAAGAAGCCTGTGTCCACTGCGGTGCCAGGTCGGATTCCTGTCTGCTAGTTCCAAGAACCGGATGCAAGGGCATCTGGTGAATAGCATCCGTTGGTTGCTGGTTATTAGCAAACTCGTCATAACAACTTAAGCTTCGATCTGCAAGAAATTATGGTGAGCTTCCAATTGCCGTGTGCATGATCAAGCCGTGTCGCGCAGTGGCTATTCTGATTCGGCGTCCTGGTTATCCATCATTCTCGAATACAGGGTGTTTCGAAAGGACTTTACAACTTTGAAAGCTGGCCGGTGTGGCCGAGCGGAAATAGGCGCTACAGTCTGGAGCCGCGCGACCGCTACGGTCGCAGGTTCGAATCCTGCCTCGGGCATGGGTGTGTGTGATGTCCGTAGGTTATTTAGGTTTAAGTAGTTCTAAGTTCTAGAGGACTGATGACCTCAGAAGTTAAGTCCCATAGTGCTCCGAGCATTTGAACCAACCAACTTTGAAATTTCATATAAATTAATACATAGTACCTACAGAGGTGATTGTACTGTCAGTTTGTTGGGAAATACATCAAGTTTTGTCTCACGTAGTTCGCTAGTGCCGAATCTCACCGTAAAGAGCGTTACCGGCAGTTGCGTTAAAGATGGCTGCCTCCACAGGACACGAGCGCGCTAGCTGTTTGTTTTGGTTTGAAGAATCGAAGTCGGCGACAACAGTCCATTGTAATTTCCGTACCAACTACGCTAAAGATCCTCCTAGTAGGTGTACAATTTATGAGTGAGATAAATGTTTTGTAAAAACTGGATGCTTGGTAAGACATGTGCAATCATCACGTCATCCAGGCACATCTGACGACATGGTTGAGCGAGAGAGACAGTGTTTTGTCAACAGCCCTACGGAATCGACAATTTTTGATACCACGGATCGACCAAGATGACCAAGGACGAAATGTTTACTTCACGCAAGATGGTGCACCACCCCACTACCTGGATGACATCTGGGATTTTCTCAGTGACCACCTTCCTGGTCAATGGATTGGCCAGGAACGGCCAATTTCATGGCACCCTCATTCCCAAGACTTGACACCACTCAATTCTTTTTATGGGGATTCATCAAGGATATCGTGTTTGTACCTCCTGTGTCGGCTTCTCTATCTGAACTAGAGAAGAATTTAATCCGCCACTGAGCAAGTTACATCTGCAATGCTACAGCGAGTTTTTGAAGAAATTGACTTCCGATGAGATGTGTGCAGGATAACCAACAGAAGCCACAGTCAACATCTTTAGTTTGAGGTAAGAAAACTTGATGTGTTTCTGTACAAAATAACACCAAACCCTGCTCTATACCTTCTTTCAACAAATTTATACGAATTTTTAAAGTTAAAAAGTCCTTTTTGTCAATATTGAATTTTTAAGTGGTCTCAGGACGCAACGGCTTCGAAATTTAATACACGGAGTTGTCACCTCTTGCAGCAACTATGTCTCTGGTACGGATGGGTACAGAGTCGAGATGAGTGTGCGTGACAGATACGGGTACATCACTTCGTTCTCCTTCAATCTAGTTCCCGAATTTATCAACTGTAGTGGCTGGCGAGTGGCTGAAATACTTGACAGATGAAGAAACGTGAAGTCACGGAGACACTGACGATAAGGCCTGAACACGACATAAATCTACTGGTTGCTGTCCAAACTACCAACTATACCAAACAAAACGGATTGTGTTGTGGCATCTATGTCACCACGGTAAGTGCCGGCCGAATTAAGCTGCATACAATGTAACAACGTCCATTGTCCTTGGACTCTTCACATTAAAATGCATCCATACCTATATTTTTTTATGAAAGCCAGGACTTCTTGATTTTAAAACCAGAATCATGCTGTCATCTTCAGAATGGCATTACAGTAGGGGGTTTTGGAGGGGGTTGGGGTTGTTTGGGGAAGGAGACCAGACAGCAAGGTCATTGGTCTCATTGGATTAGGGAAGGATGGGGAAGGAAGTTGGCCGTGCCCTTTCAGAGGAACCATCCCGGCATTTGCCTGGAGTGATTTAGGGAAATCACGGAAATCCTATATCAGAATGGCCGGACGCTGGATTGAACCGTCGTCCTTCGGAATGCGAGCCCAGTGTCTAACCACTGCGCCGCCTCGCTCGGTAATGGCATTACACTTTGCGTATATGTTCACAGACATGTGTCGTCGACATTTTGATAACGAAGTGTAGATACATTAAATTCCACATGGTTTGTCATTTATGAAACAGAATGCTCCCAGATGGGTTGTCAAATGAATAAAACGTAAAAGTGCAACTTGCATAGTACTAATAGAGTTAAAAATACACGCCATGTCGACGACCTCACAACACGTGTAAGTTACGTCGAATACGTCCGCTGTACACACAACTGGGACTTGTGTGAAAAGATGACGTGGTGTCGCACCGGTACCAGCGTTGCCCTCTGATGCAACACTGTCGGCACGCCGCTCTCTACTGATACCTCATGGGAAGTCGCAACAGTCCGGTGCTCCAAACGACATCACACCGACCGTGCTGAACTTTTGTTGCACCAAAAAACTTCATTTCCTGACACAAGGTTCGTGACACGGCTGCGCTATCCCGCAACACCGAGCGAACGTTGACTCTGATCTCTCGGGTGCTAGTCATATGAGGCGGTTGAGAGCTTTCATGGCATTTAGTTTGAACCTCCTGAACCTACTAATTCCATTTTTACATGACTGAGGTCGGGTGTCGACCAAGGGGAGCAGCAATATCGCAGTAAGCCACAGTTGCAATGGCTACAATCCTGCTGCTCAATCAGCCTACGCATACTGGCAGACGTTTATCCTTCGTGCAAGAGTCATGACATCATGTTTACAGCATTTTAATGAAATATCTGAATGAGATAGCCATTGCGTGATCTTTTCTTAAACACAGATGTACTCCTACCCACTGCGTGCGGTCCCTCTGAAAGTCTAATCCTTAGCATATCCAAGCATTATTATACTTCACGCTTAATTGACGATTTCTCCTTCATTATGTTACTATAGCCAGCAGTCGAGAATTATGGTTTAGTACCTGTAAGAATCCTTAATACTACCCGAGATCGTGATGCAGAGAAAAGTGGAACCAACATCCACTCATCAGAAGATTGCCATAGGAAGAAGAGCAGTGTAGTGAGTAGACAGGGGGTCTAAGCTTCACACCGAGCATTTGAAAATGTGGAAATGGCAATTGGAAATATCGAATCGTTAGGTGATTCGTCTAATTTAAAACATTTTACTTCTATAAAATAATTATAAAGTACCACAATTGCGGCATTACGAATCGGCTACCACAGTACTTTGATTAGTACTGTTCCAAATGGCTCCGAGCACTATGAGACTTAACTACTGAGGTCATCAGTCCCCTAGAACTTAGAACTACTTAAACCTAACTAACCTAAGGACATCACACACATCCATGCCCGAGGCAGGATCCGAACCTGCGACCGTACTGGTCACCCAGTTCGAGGCTGTAGTGCCTAGAACCGCTCGGCCACTCCGGCCGGCAGTACTCTTCCAAGGTAAGGAACAAAGCGAAAAAGAATTTCCACTTTGACTAAATATTCTGATGAAAAACAGGTAATGGAAATAGAGCATATGGTGATCTGAAATATCTCGCGGAGATTAATAGTTGAGTATGTGCGACAGATTTATCGTGTGGTTTAAGTGGTAACAGTCCGCTTGGTTGCCACAGGCGTCACCTACACAACTCATTGATATTCAACAACTGAGTCTTGTTGTTATTTAGCTACGGGTATGTAAGATTTCCAACGTCAGCGACCGAGTACTGAAGCAAATACGCTATTTGGATGAAGTTTTTCTATTTTTGTCGATTTATGCCGACTGATGACTGTTAAGAATTTATGAGGAGAAAATAAATTATGTTATTTGTTATAAATCATACTAAAATTAATGAACAGTAGCTGATGTAAACAAAAATATGTAAATTCTATCTTACTTTCAGTTTTTGTATAAAGTACATATAAATCGTAATTTATGTAGTAAAATGATACAGTTAATTTCTTCTGTGTAATACGTTTCCACTGTGTATATTGCCTGCCAAAAAAAGTTAAAAATCCAGAAGGGGAGGAGTGACCGAAACTTCAAGGGTTGAGAGGGTATCGGATGTTATTTCAGTGATTACAACGTTGAGTAAAATGTAGAAAGAACTTGGCAGTATGAAGACTCTTACCAGCATGATGTTTCACATCCTTTGGCGTGGATGCAAGCATTGTTTTGGTTGGGAACGGTTTCATAAAGCCGTTGTACCCTCTCTTCAGGCAAGCTGGCCCAAAACTGTTGTATCCGGTCTGCATTATCCTGGCCTGGGACAAAATTGACGTCCGGAGTGGTCCCTCACATCTTCTATCGCGGACAGATCTGGTGGTCTTATTCGTCACTGGAGTACCTCAACTTCAAGCAGACAGCTCGTAGACACTTGTGTCATGTGTTGACAACAACTGTCTTGTTGAAAAATGGAACTATGGTGCTGTGTAGACATGAGGAGAAGGATGTCTGCGAGATACCATTTTGCTCACAAAGATCCTTCTCATTCACTACCAACCACGACTCGGAGTCATGACCGATAGCCAGTAGTAACACCGCTTTGTGCTTCCAAAACAATGAAAGAATGAGACCTCTCTCCAGGTCACCGCCATACTCGCCAACGATGGTCAGCTGGTGTAATGCAGAACGGCAGTTCGCTACTGAACGCAAAGAGACGCCATTGATCTGTAGTCCAACGCTTCCCAGTGACGGCACCACCCAAAAATCAGCCGTCTGTGTAGTGGTCCTAACATCATCCTACTCATGGCACAGTAGTTCCCTACTGTGGCTTTTGCTAGTCTCCGACCAGTGGTCCTGGATGACACGGAATATTACAGGAAATCCTTTACTTGAACTTGGATGGCAAGCACAGATGGGGTTACTAATTGCCTGGTGTTCAGTGTGACGGTCCTCTCTTTTGGTGGTCAGGTGTGGTCGCCTGGAACCTTAACAACGAGTCTGCCTGATCTCATATTCCAATACGTTCCAACACTGGGGTACTGTCACATCAGAATGCTCCAGAAAACTGGATATTGCGCAAATCTATCACCTGGCCAAATGGAGACCCACAATAACGCCCCTTTCACACTTTGTCAGTCGCTGAGACCGCTGTCTCACAACAGTATGCGGCATCTTCGAGTCCTTTGGAGTGATCAAGTCAACATCTGGCAATGTTGATGCCTTTTATACACAGCCAGAAAAAAATAGTACTCTCTGTCAGCATTTTACTACTCACCCAAGACTTAATTATTGCAACAGTGAATACAGAGTTCATTTACAAATCAATAGCATAAAAGGTTCTGAGGTACGGCCACGCGGGCTGGCAGCGCGGTCTGGGTGCCTTGCCACGGTTCGTGCGGCTCCCACATCGGAGGTTCGAGTCCTCCATCGGCCGTCTCTAAAGACCTCGTTGTCGATGGGACGTTAAACAGTAATCTCCTCCTCCTCCTCCATCGGGCATGGGTGTGTGTGTTGTCCTTAGCGTAAGGTAGTTTAAGTGAGATTAAGTAGTGTGTAAGCCTAGGGGCCGATGACCTAAGCAGTTTGGTCCCATAGGAACTTATCACAAATTTCCAAATTTTCTGAGGTACCAGGTATCGATCCATGCTGAAAGAGCCATATTAGTATGTGGTGTAGCCTCCACGGGTGGCAATCCATGTGCTGACTCTTACATCCAATCGGTCGCACTAATGGCCAATACTGTCCTGGATACGTTATGCCCCTCCTGCTGGAGCTGTTCACGTACTTATATGACAGTAATTCGTTGACGAGATGCACGAGTCACTTCTCGTCACATCATTTCCCATATGTGCTCGACTGGAGACAAAGAACGGAGGTTGTGCTGGCTAGGGAAGTTGCAGCGCGTCTTGCAGAGCACGGGGAATGTCACGGGCAGTGTGTGGGCAAGCATTACTCTCTTGGAACAACACATCATCTTCGTGTTGCAAGAACGGCAAACGGACGGGTCTAAAAAGGTGAACTAGAGTTCTGGTTTATTGCACCCACGACCGTAAAGCCGTCGGCACACGGACCGTGCTGTCGAACGTTAACGTTGAGCAAGCCAAGTTCAACGTGCTGCTGAACGCTCAGTTCCATTACAAATAGTGCGTTACAAATCTGGGATACTTCTGCGCATAAGATAAACATTATTTCATCATTCCCACATTTTAGTAAAGCCCCAAGTTCAGTCTTACTTGATCACTGTTCCTACCCAGTAGCAGACTCTTCGCAACATGTGAATTACGAAGCATTAAACAAAAAGGAGCAAAATATCTTTATACAAGTCGCGCAAGCTGTCCTGTAGATTAAGCCAATCGAACAAAGTCACCCCTCAAAACAGGTGAACTTATATTTACATAACATCAAATACCATAGTATATACTTATATTAAACTAAAAATAAAGTATCAGAACATAATAAAAACGTGAATGTTAGAATAAAAATTTGGAAATTTCAATACCCCCCAAACATTTGTATACAGGACAGAGACGCTACTCATTACGCTAAAACATCACACCTTCGGACTCTAAGCATATTACCTTACCCTTTGCTGAAAACCTTAATCGTAGATATTTTAATAATTGAAATTTAATTATTACAAATTGCACAAAAAACAATGCGTTTTGGGTGGATCTTCAGCGTGTCACTGCCTTCAAATAGCCTACTCTCTTAATACGGAAGTTACAATAATTCTTTTGCCACGAATATGATGTTTTTCATTATTTGATGTTTTTCATTATTTTATTGGAACGAATCACACAGTTAACAATGGGTTTTCCAGTGATTCTCAATTTGCTGGTGCTCAGAAACGGCATATATACATACAGGCTTGAAATGAATGCCAATATGGCGCCTCACAACTCTATACTGAAGGGAGACGGCGTGCTTGTGACGTAGGTGGCGTTGTGCCACCTCATTGGTCAACGCTCAGATGCACGCTCAGAATATCTGACATGCCAGATATTGCTCTGCACGTTCGGAAAGACTCCAGAACGTGCTATTCCACGCTATGACGTCAGAAACTCGGTCCACTCAACGTTCGGATGCACGGTCCGTGTGCCGACGGCTTAAGGCCTGGCTGGGGATTGTGTGTCTTGGACGAATGCACTCTGGAGACAGCGCTTGGCAGGCCTACGCAACAGGGGCAAATGACCATCAGTTGCGTGCAGGTAGAATCTGCTTTCATAGCTGAAGACCACGGTGCGCCATTCCATCTTCTAAGAGATGGCAGCACCAGTTGAGCCGTGCACGTCGATGCTGCGGCGTGAGTCGAAGACGGGCTAGAGGTGTGTGTGTGTGCCCATAGATTCACTGCTCTTATTTGCTCACAAGCCCTCTTATCTAAGCTGTGGCAGCTGCACGATCTGTCACTGCTGCCCGTTCAGTTTGACGATCCTGGCGGGCGTCTATGGTGCGTGGACATACAGAACTCCGTCTACGGATGTGTGAATGTTCACCTGACGACTGATACCGGTATCGTCGAACAACTGACTCATCACGTCCAGCTTGTGCAGCAATTCTCCGAAAGGACCATCCTGTCACTCGGCCACAATTTGACCCCTTTCAGACTCGCTCAAAAATGGTTCAAATGCCTCTGAGCACTATGGGACTTAACTTCTGAGGTCATCAGTCCCCTAGAACTTAGAACTACTTAAACCTAACTAACCTAAGGACATCACAGACATCCATGCCCGAGGTAGGATTCGAACCTGCGACCGCAGCAGTGGCGCGGTTCCAGACTGTAGCGCCTAGAACCACCCCGGCCGGCAGACTCGCTCAGCTGGCTGTAGGGAGGACGAGTGCATCTCTGTAATATGGCTGCCTGTTTGCTTCACACGTCTGCACCACATTGAGCCTTCTGGCTGTGAGCATTCCCCAGTGAAGTATAGACGCAGGTGGCGCTCATAGCCATGCCACTAGGCCATGTATTGGCAACCGATGGTTCAAATGGCTCTGAGCATTATGGGACGTAACTTCTGAGATCATCAGTCCCCTAGAACTTAGAACTACTTAAACCTAACTAACCTAAGGACATCACACACATCCATGCCCGAGGCAGGATTCGAACCTGCGATCGTAGCGGTGGCGCGGTTCTAGAGGGAAGCGCCTAGAACCGCTCTGCCACTCCGGCCGGCTTGGCGGACGACGTTGATACCCTTATCAGTACATGTATTATGCCGCATGTTTTTCTGGAGTATGTATCCTGAAAGGCTTAGCAACAACATTAAATACAAACAACATTAATTCTCTCTGGTGGGCATTCTACTTTTCAATGTAACTGCAAACCTTAATCATTTTCATACGTGTACGAAGGTACATTGACATCTGACCATGTCTTCTGGATGCTTCAGTTCTTTTGACAGACATTGTAGTTCATTTAAGAAATACTTTCATTATTACTATAGTTAAATAAAAAAAAAAAAAAAAACATTGCGGGAGAGGACTGGAGCACAGCTTTGGGAGTTCTGTCGTGAGCACGGGATCTTCTCCGTGTGGTTCTGCAGCAAACCTGAGGAGCGGTGCGCCCGGCATGTCTGGCCTCGCCGTGGCTGGGAGCGCACGCGTCCCGGCCTCACAGACGCCGCCACAGTTCGGTCTGCTTGCCGGCAGCGGTCACCTTAAATCCGGCGCTGACCTGCGACCCGGCGGATACATAATACATGCCCCGTGCCGGCCACGCCAGCGCTGTGCGTGCGGCACGTGGCGGCCGGCGCTGCACCCTCTGATGTCGCTCGCAGCGCCGCGGCGTGGCCGCTACACGAAGCTCCGGCTCCACTCGCCGAATCAGCGCGCAGGAATTCTCCGATATTTACGGCTGTGCATTGTCCGCTGACTCAGCGATGTGTCTGCTGAGGACCACTGGTATTCAAAACAGATTTATTGTGACAGATTTCTTGTGTGATATCGTTAGGAATGAATAAGGATTTCAGATGGCCGCTGCGATATGGTGGAGGATTTAGTGAAAGTGAATGCTATATTTATTTTTTTAAAACAGAGGGATGTTTTTCTCTTCTCCAGTGAAACACCTGCGGCACTGTATCCTGCATTCCTAGATATTATGTCATCGACTAAAACCGCCCGTTTTTTCTTTACAGGACGCGGAATCGACGCACTTCTCTGTTTTGAGGAAGCGATGTACGGAATACAGGGCGTAGCTTCTACGAAGTGACATTGCTTTAATAGGTTTAAGATTAGTCTACCACTTTTATGAAATAATAAAAGAGTAAGGTAATTATAGTAGCAGTAATAAATTAAAAACTTAAAGACAATAAAATTAGAAAATAGCTCATCTGCTGCCTATGCCTACATAATAAGCCTTTATCTACTTTGTAAACGGATAAATTAAAACGAAACATAAAGTTCTTCGACCTCATTTTTCAACCTTTAGCAGTGACTATTTGTAATTCCCAAATAGTTGTATGATCCCCGACTGCAATACGATTTTTGAGGAGAGTTTCAAAATATTAGGGTCAATACGAGAATTCACCTGTGGTCTATGGGTAGCGTCACTGATTCAAAGCCAAAACGTCTTCGGTCCCGGGTTCGTCACCCGCCAGAACTCAAAATTTAATTAATAATCAGCACTGGTGGCCGAAGACTCCTGGCAGAAGAAGTCACCCTCATTCTGCCAACAGCCATGTCAAAGAGGGTGGTGGAGTGGACAGAGTGACAGGGCACTAAAAGCGGAAGAATCAGCAATGATCAAGGGCATGTGGATGCAAACGGCAATGGAAACCACTGTATTAAAGACACGTAACGTGTATCCACAGGACATGTGGCCTGTCATTGAAAAAGTGTCGTGATGATCTCTCCATTGGCAAAAGATTCCGGAATAGTCCCCCATTCGGATCTGTTGGAGGGGACTGCCAAGTGGCAGGTGACCATGAGAAAAAGACTGAATAACCATCGCAATGATAACGTTCTACGTGTCAGGGCATGGAATGTCAGAAGCTTGAATGTGGTAGGGAAACTAGAAAAACTGAAAAGAGAATTGCAAAGGATGAATCTAGACATAGAAGGGGCCAGTGAAGAGAAGTGGATAGAAGACAAGGATTTTTGGTCAGAGGAGTATAGGGTAATATCAACAGAAGCAGAAAATGGTATAACGGGGGCAGGATTCATTATGAATAGGAAGGTAGGGTAGAGAGTCTGTTACTGTGAACAGCTCAATGATAGAGTTGTTCATATCATAATCGACAGCAAACAAACACCAACAACGAAGTCCAGTCAGACGACGCAAGCTGAAGATGAAGAGATGGAGGAAGTGTATCAGGATATTGAAGGGGTAATACAGAATGTAAAGGGAGATGAAAATACAATAGTCTTGGGAGAATGGAATGCAGTTGTAGGGGAAGGAGTAGAAGAAAAGGTTACAGGAAAATATGGGCTTGGGACAAGGAAAGAGAGAGGAGAAAGACTAATTGAGTTCTGTAATAAATTTCAGCTGGTAATAGCGAATACTCTGTGCAAGTATCACTCGAGGAGGAGGTATAATTGGAAAAGGCCAGATGACACGGGAAGATTTCCGCTAGATTACATCATGACCAGAAATCGGATTCTGAATTGTAAGGCGTGCCCAGGAGCAGATATAGACTCAGATCACAATGTAGTAGAGATGAAGAGTATGCAGAAGTGTAAGAGATAAGTTAGGAACAATCAATACGCAAAGATTTTGCAAAAACAGACATAATGTCTGATGTGGTACCGCAATCACTGGTTATACAATATTACTTATAATCCGTCATGACTGCAAAATGTTTATTCACATGACCGGTTTCGGTTCCTCTAGAACCATTGTCAGATCTGCGATTTCGGTTACAGGAGTTACCCGTCGATACACAGCAACCTTCACATGCTACGTCACATGTGTGTCACGCAGCATGTGAAAGTTGGTGTATGTGGACGGCTTACTCTTGTAACCGAAATTGCAGATCTGACGCTGGTTCTAGAGGAACCGAAACCGGTCATGTGAATAAACATTTTGCAATCAAGACGGAGTATAAGTAACATTGAATACGCAAAGCAGTGGGATACGGAAGTACTAAGGAATAAAGAGATACGCTTGAAGTTCTCTAAGGCTGTAGACAGAGCAATGCAGAATAGTCCAGTAGGCAGTACAGGAATATACATCTCTAAAGAGGTCAATCACAGAAGATGGAAAGCAAAACGCAGGTACAAGGAAGGTAACTGCAAAGAAACCATGGGTAACAGAAGAAATACTTCAGCTGATTGATGAAAAAAGGAATTACAAAAATGTTCAGGGAAATTCAGCAACACAGAAACACAAGTCGCTGAGGAATGAAATAAATGGGAAGTACAGAGAAGCTAAGACGAAACGGCTGCATGAAAAATGTGAAAAAATCGAAAAAGAAGTGATAGTCGGAATGACTGACTCAACGTATAGGAAAGTCTGCCTGAAAATGTACTGTTGTCCCAAGCATATTGCAACAAACGGTGTATTTCTATCGCTGCTCGTTTAGTTTTTATTGCCGTTTCAAATATACCGGTCATTTTTGAAACACCCTGTATGTAGTCTTTCGCCCCTATATTCAGTCTGTACGTCAAAGAAGCAGTGATGAAAATAAAAGGAAGGTTCAGGAGTAGAATTAAAATTCAGGGGTGAAATGGTATCAATGATACGATTCGCTGATGACATTGCTGTCCTGAGTGAAAGTGAAGAAGAATTACAAGATCTGCTGAATAGAATGAACAATCTAATGAGTACAGAATATGGACTGACAGTAAACTGAAGAAAGACGAAAGTAATGAGAAGTAGCAGAAATGAGAACAGCAAGAAACTTAACATCAGGATTGATGGTCAAGAAGTAGATGAAGTTTAGGAATTCTTCTACCTTGACAGCAAAATAACGAATTTTGTATGCGCAGAATGGGAGTAATTCGATCAACCGAACTTCATGTCTGTGTGTCCTTCCTTAAACACACTGGCTACTAAAACTTCAACATCGCTGTTACGAGCACCTAAGTTCTGCCTGCAGAACTGCGTTTGGTGAAGGTTCTCCAATTTCGTGGCGACCACGGAATCATGAATATGCTTACTCAATAAGAACGTTCTGTATTTCTTGGTGCCTTCCATACAGTACTTCGATGGGGCGGGTACCGATTGCGCGCTAAAAGGTTTACTTTTTGCCCAAACGCACGACATCAGGTTCAGCATTATCTCAGGAAACAGGTTGACTGTGCTCGATGAGGTATGTCAGAAATAGGTCGACAGCGCATGTAATTTATTTACTACTTGGTAATGTTTGCACTAAACTGTTGGTAGCACTATTATCATCAGTCACTTTCTCCGCGTGCAGTGCTGTGTGTGCCAGTTCCTACTCCTTGCATGTGACTAGTAAGTTAGAAATGGACCGTAACGTTCCTGTAGAGCACAAGACAAGTTAAACAGGGCTTAAGGTGATCGTTGTTGGAAGAAATAAATTTCGGGAAGGTAGTGAAAAATTAGAAATTTGTGGCAAGTTCCTATGGGACCAAACTGCACAGGTCATCGGTCCCTAGGCTTACACACTACTTAATCTAACTTACGCTAAGGACAACACACACACCCATGCACGAGGGAGGACTCAGACCTCCGACGGGGCAGCCGCGCGAACCGTGGCAATACGCCCGAGACCGCGCGGCTATACAGCGCGGCGAAGGCAATAAAATACAACCTGGAGTATCATGGAACTGCACAGTAAAAATATTTAAGTCAAGTACTTCCTTAAACGATTCTTCAACCCATGGTATGTTTACTAACGAAGTCAGCCATAACCATGAAGCCATTGATAACTTAAACAGACAAATAACTTCCAGTAGTGTAAATCGGAGGGCTATTACTGGATTATGTGAGAGACCTTTAAAATTAATTCGGAAAGAAGTTGTCTCCAATAGACTCGATATTTCCAGCCGAGATATACTAACATTAAAAAGGAAGTATCCATTGGTTCAAAAGGTATATTTTGGTGCTGTTACCGAAAACATTAAATTAAACTCAAAGTGTTCCGCTGGAAAAAAAAAGCTTCTCATCAAGCGAGTCTAATATTGTGTGCTTTTGAAGCGAAACTAATTTACGACTACTTTTTGATAGTGAGAGTTTTTGTTGACGCTACCTTCAACTACTGTTGCAAAATTTTTGTTAGTAATTTACAATCCGTGTTTATAACAGTGGTCAGTACATCCCTTAAGTATTTTGTCTGTTTCCTAACAACACAATAGCTGCGTATGGGAAAGTATTAAATGAAAACATAAATGTTTATGACGATATGAGTATTAAGTTTCAATATTCAACATTATATCTGATCTGAAACTGGGTATACACAACGTAGTTAGTCAGGTGTGGCCACTTTCATCAACAATAGAATACAGATTTCTTGCGATGAAGGCCTCTTGGAGGAAAAAATCGGCCGTTATGGCTACCTTCCGATTATCAACAAAATAACATTGAGCGTTTGGTTTGGCTTTTCTCCCTCCAAAGGAAGGTGGGGATGCTTTCGTTGAAGTACAAATGTTACATGTTTTGCTGATTATTTGACAACGAACGTCATAGATTGAGGCTGTTAATTTCCTATCGAAATTTGCGCTTCCATTACCTTAAGTTCTGAAAGAACAATCAATGCTTGTGAGGCACTTCACAATGCTTTCGGGTTTAATTTTCAGAGCGCAAATCCACATATACAGGGTGAGGAAAACTTCACGCACTCGGACTTCGCATCGCGATTCCTCACATGCTAGCAAAAGTTTCGTCCAACGCTTATTTTCGGCAGTAAATGTACGATAAAGACTAGCACTCTCACAACACTGTAAGCAAATGTAAGATAGCAACCAGAGTATTGCTGTGCAGTTGGTGCAGTGGACTGCGTTTTGTATTAGCTTGCAGGAGGTTGAGGGTTCGATGCTGAGTTGAGACTTATTTGTTTTTATTTGGTAAAAGAAGTTTGCGCGGTACGGTATCTGGCGTCGTAATCGTCATACAGCGATTACAGTGGGTCTTCTACGGAACGCTTGCAGTTACTTACTACAAACACAGAAATGGAAAGACAATCGTTTTCATCGGTTTCAATGCACTTTTCTTGCCCTAATGATGACATAAGGTCCTAACGAAACGCAATGGACCTAAACGTGGTGAAACGTCCCCTTAGAAAAATTATTGAATTACTGTGCTGATAAATCTCTTACATTATTTGATTTTCAAACAGCTGAGCAAAACTGAACGTACTCACACATTACTCTCGTTACTTATTCTGATCAACACTAAACTGACACACAATATTTTTAGCGCAACGCAATCTGACTTTCAAAAATCCCTACAAAAGAATGGCCCTGACTAACATTAACCTATACGTTTCACAAATCACTTACCTCACAAAAATCTTCGTTACTCGAGCTACTGCAATACAGCGAGCGCCACTACTGCCAGCTAAATAAAAGATTCAAACTACTGAAGGCACTAACTTCTGATAGGCATAGTTAGCAAATGAAAGATTTTGATAGAGAACAAGCAATGTATTTACCTTAATAGTGTTCAAAAGTCATAATATATATATCAGTCCATGATATCCAATATTACAGATTTACTCTTTCTGATGGACACACGTCCAGGTCGTCCGCTCTCAAAATTCCGCCATCTCTCTCCCCACATCCACCACTGCTGGCGGCTCACCTCCAGCTGCGCAACGCTACGCGCTGTTAACATCCAGCTGCCCAACACTACAATGGCCAACAACAATGCAAACCAGCCACAGACTGCACACAGCCCAGCCAGTGATTTTCATACAGAGCGCTACGTGGTGTTACCAATATAAAAACCTAAACAGCCTACTTACAGTGGCAAGAATAATACTTGGTATTAATCGGTGGGACCACTTGGGGAGGGTACACACAAAAGAAATTTGGGATCTAGTAGTTACAGTGGTGCGGAAGAATTCGCGTCCACGACGTGCAAAAGGTTTCTTTAAAAGCTGACTAATGAAAACGATTGTATTTCCTTATCTGAGTCTGTAGTACGTAACTGCAAATGTTTTGTAGAAGACCCACTTTAATCGCTGTATGACGATTAAGACGCCAGATACCGTACCGTGCAGACAATTCTTAGAAAATAAAAACAGATAAGCCTCGACCCTGAATCGAACCTTCAACCTCCTGCATGCTAACCCAAAACACTGTCCGCTGCATCAACTGCACATCAGTTCATATGTAATTATCGTACATATGATTACAGCGCTATCTGATTGCCGATCTTTAACGTCTACTTACTGCCCGAAATACGTGCAGGAAGAAAGTTTGTGAGACACATTTTTGTATTGCTAGTATGGGAGAAATCGCGCGGCAAAGTCCCTGTGCGCGATCTTCACCCTGTACATGTTTCGTTGACGTTCTGTTGAAACTCAGACAATCATCTACATTAAAATGAATGATACAGATAGATACCACCGATCTAATAATAAGTGTGAGAAACTTGTAATGCTAGCTCTGTTTCGACCAGTGTGGACTTTTTTAAATATTTGAGAATAACAATTAAGATATCTACGAAACAAGACCGCATCACGTTGACGACAGTAAAAGAACATCAAAAGCATGAAAAAAGAGAGCTTTAAAATTATTGAAGTTAAATGAAAGCTCTCCTACTGCATCGATTTTTCTGGTGATTAATTAAATACTAATAGCTGTGTAATTCTATACCATCAAGTAGTCTGAAGGTGAAAAAGCTTCGTGAAACAAGAGCGTGTTAATATTCAGTTTCAATGCAGCGAAATGATTTTCATGATGATAACAATGACAATCAGACTTCATAAAGAACATTAGATTGCAAGGTCGACTTGCAAAAGTGAAAATGCATAAATGCCGGATCGCGATTGTGCCGTCACCAAATCATGCGTATCCAACGTGTTTAAAAAACTGAAACAGAAATCAGGTATAAAGTGATTCACAGGTGTCAATCTGTCTTCAATTACTACGATAGATCCCGTGCAAGCGCAGGAGAATGTCTCCCGTAACGTAATACTGCTTCCACCAGCCTGCGTCCGTGGCACACTGAACGTTTCGAGCCTCCGTTCACCTCGATGAGGACGTTTTTGGTGACGACCATCGACCTAGTCTAGCAAAAATGTGACTCACCCAAAGAGCCGCTACGTTTCCATTGATCTACGGTCAAAATCCCGATGACTCCGTGCCAGCTGCAGTCCTAATTGACGATGCCGTTGGGTCAATATGTGAACAGGTAGGAATTTCCTGCTATGGAGCTCCACGTTCAACAACGTACGATGAACGGTGTGCTTCAAAACACTTGCACGTGCACCCCCATTGTGCTCTTTCGGCAGAGATATCAAAGATCACCATCTATTCTATTTTGCAGAGTTGACAAGCCTCCGAACCCCACGTTCTGTACAGAGTCGTGGATGTCCAACCATTTGTGCCTAGTGGTTGTTCCGCTGTCCTACCTCTTTCCCTAGACGCTCAAGACAATAGCGAGTGAACATTCCAACAGCTTAGTCGTTTTCGAGATACTCATTCACAGGCGCTTCATAACACTAATCCGTCCTTTATCAAAGTCACCTACCCTTAATGCATTTCCCCATTTGCAGCCCAGATCTTCGCTAGGGTGATCCCCTGCTGTGACTGCTCCGCTTACATACATTTGTTAGCACGTTACGTCGCAGTGGGCAGTGGTCATAATGTTTTGGCTTAATCAGTGCATACAGGTATCGATTTTAAAGTACAGAACTGGAATGGTAGCACCTTTGATCCCCTACAACTTAGAACTACTTAAACCTAACTAACCTAAGGACATCACCGTTGCGCGGTTTCAGACTGTAGCACCTAGAACCGCTCGGCCACCCATGCCGGCGTGGCAAAGAAGAGTGTGCCTGAAATGGCGTCCAAAATCGTGTGAAATTCAAAAAGTGTACCAGAAAATGGTGGGTGGATCTAAATAATAATTTGGTATCAAAGGCGGTACAGTAGTTTAGGGGGCTGGAGACGACATGGAAAGCCACTTAAGAGAACAATAGGTTAATTGCTGACAAAGGGCCGAACATTAGGATAACACTCCCAGAGTGCCCAGCCAAACATTAGGTTGTGCAACATGTCTGCGCTATGTAATTACTTCTTAGAAGACCTACATCTTTCCAGACAGCCTAGGCTGATGAGCAAGAGATTTCCAACTTCCTCAAACTATATTTTTTATAAATAAACAATATGCCCTTGAATTTCCTGTTATGAGATCCTTCCTCTCCACCACAGAGCTACCAGTTCCTATATATTCCATATATTACAGTGAATCCCATAAATTGTTTATATAAACAATATTCCACATATTTTCCAAATTGTTTAACCAATGTTCCATACAATGCAATCGATTTCCTGACAAATTCTTTAAATGAATAGATAAATCATATGTCATTTACTGTAATCGAATTCCCTCCAAATGACCGATCAACTTTTTCCCTCCAATTTCCAGGAGGGAAGGTGGGAGAGGGTTTACCAGAGGGGGAGAGGTTAATTAATTGATAAATTTAATTAAGTAGTCAATCAAATTGATATATTCCAATAACTCAGACCTGAAAGTGTAGCAGCGGTGGTGAGAGGGTATTATGAAGTTCTCCTGAGGTGGGAAGGGGTTGTGGGAACAATAGGTTAAGGACCTGTCAATCAAAAGGAAGGATCCTTTTAGCAGAACAATAGGTTAAGGACCTGTCAATAAAAGGAGAACAATAGGTTAATTACCTGTCAATCAAAGGAGAACAGTAGGTTTGTCCCTGAGTGCATACCTGCCTCTGATGTAGGCAACCCGCACTAACTAAATGCGCTAAAACGAAGTTTGTCCCACTACTATAGATTAGTTCAGGAGGGCTGCAGTCAACGATAAACAATGGTTCAATGACTCCACGTGTCAAATGTCTAAGTGGACAGACAAATCCGTATTGTTCACTTGGCCACCCAGGGTCATACTGTCACACCACCTACCTGGGGTCTAAAAATGTGCTTCTTTGCAGTGAAACAAGTACTGCAACGGACTGTGAGACGACATCTTGAGCATAACAGACTGTCAGCCTGCTGACTTTTCCTGCAACTTCTGTTCATATCGCAGCAGACAGAAATGTGGCGACACTGAAGCACCATTTCGAGTCGCAGTTTTTCGTACAGCATGACGATTGGCGCATCCATGTGTGGAAGCTTCGACGTGAACAAATGCTTCCAGAGAGCATTCGTTATCATCAAACAGGCACAACAACTGGCGTAATAATATGAGGCGCCACTGAATGCTGTACATGACCATCTCTCGTTCACACAGCCGGTAATTCAGACAGTTAATGTTATATGTCAGACATGTTAATGTGCATCACCTTTACGCCCTCCACGACGTTATCGATTGGAAAGGTGCCTTCCTGACCTATGTTGATGCAGAGGATGTGCCAGTGTTACCGTGGGCAGCACGCAGCACGTTCTACAGTCTCTCACACATGTGGTCGGTGTTGCTGGGAGATCAGCACATCATCCCTCACAGCCATTACGACTGATAAACTCTGGCATAAGAGTTGAAGCAGCATGGAACAACTTTCCGTATCTACATCCAGTCTCAGTAGACATGCTGTCCAACCAGTTTAGACTCATTATAGCCATTAGAGTTTGCATCTCTGTGTACTGAATTTCACACTATGTTGATCCTCATAATCACCTAAAAATTTAAACATGAGTTATCCCTTTAAAATGTTTATTTTCCAACATAATGAAAATATTATCTTTTCAGATTACCTGTTTCAAACGGCCAGCTTCAGATCCAGTTGTGCACAAGAGGTCCATCCGTTGGGTTATCCTTCCTTTTATACTGTATAGTCACAATGAGAAAAATGTCGTTATTCGCTCTTCTTGCTGGAGATCGTACTAAATGCTTTCTCTGACAATTATTTTGAAGAATTTGTTCAGGAGCCCACAAAAGGGCGTAAAGATACTTGGCCTCTTAGCAAAAAATATTCCTGAGCAAATAGGAAGCATTATGACAGTTCAACGTTACGACTATGTGGGCGAGTTATGCATCCACCGAGCACTGGTACTGAGGAGAGATGAATTTCTTCGCTTCGCTGGATGAGAATCAGCGGGACGAGACGTCACACGGCCACCAGAGCTGGGCTCAGGTGCAGGGACAAGGAGCGCAGCGCCGGATGTTGGTACATCCCAAAGCTGGGAATTTGGACGGCTGTGGCTCGCACAGTGTCAGACAAGCTGCAAAATAGCTTCTTGCAGCTCTTTAAGAATCTGTTATAATCTACAGCCAAGTATTAAAGTTAATCTGAATATATTTGCCATCTCAGAAAAATAAGGCACATACATTGACACAACAGTATTTAATATCTGTAAAACTAAATAGTTAATGTTTCATAGTGAATAAACATTTTCATAATGAACCTTTGAATTAACAACACTAACATGAGATTTCAGCAAACAACATCTCAGTTGATACCATTGCACGATAGCTATCGTCCCTGAAAGTCATTCATCTCTATCTCTTTTATTTATTAAGACTTCTTTTATATATGTCTCATGCAAATGTTTGACAGAACATCGTACCCTACACAATTACATAGCGAATGAATGCAGTATGAATACCTTGCATTTTGTCATACGTGTGTACCTAGTTAACGAACAGTCTACTATTGTGCTAGTAATTTTATTTAATTGTCGTTGTAAGTACTATTAAAACAGTACTAATTAAAAAGTGATCAGTCGCATGCGTTAGCGTATACTACAATTGAAAAGAGAATCAAAAGACCCTTCGCTCAAGCGAATATTGGGCCTTTTCGAGTGAAAAGCTTAAGGCAGCGATTCTGGAAACTTGTAGAAGAGTTCTGGAAGGAGGCAGATCTGCCTGTGGTGACGAGGGATATTCGATCGTTGAGGTGTTAGATTGTGAGAGCTGAACGGCCCCGATAACTCACTTTAACTTCTGAGGGGTCTTCAAATGGTTCAAAATTCTCTGAGCACTATGGGACTTAACATCTAAGTCATCAGTCAACTAGAACTTAGAACTACTTAAACCTAACTAATCTAAGGACATCACACACATCCATGCCCGAGGCAGGATTCGAACCTGCGACCGCAGCAGGCGCGCGCTCCCGGACTGAAGCGTCTAGAATCGCTCGGCCACAGCGGCCGGCTCTGACGGGGTGAATGTGCTCTAGAGGAGGACTCTTAACTTTTTCCTCTTGTATTACATAGCTGAGAATAGATAGAGTATGAGATTATTTTTGTTCCGTGTGTATTAATTTGTAAATCATCTTGTTGAACACTGAACTATTTTGAGCTAGTGAATATTTCGTGTATTGCCGTTAAAAAACAAACTTAATTTTCTCGTATCTTTGATCACAGTTTAGCTTAGGGATTTTGCTACCATTCTCGTAACGCTCTCAACGCAACTTTACTGCATTCGATAAGGGTTTTACCTGTCTGTATTTTAGCTGAATATCGTTAGACCATTCGCGTTATTTGAGATGTCGTTTCTTGAATAAACATTAATCACCGTAATTCTCTGTCGCCTCCATCAATTACAGACGTTAGAGTGGAAGAATGGTTATAAAATTATTCATTTAGCTTTTATTTAGTATTTCTATGCATTTTATTAACTCGCGTTTCCAGCCAATGCATAGTCTATTTGATTAAAGGATCACAACTACATGTTATTATTTACAGCGAATAAGCAACGGGACACGAAAGAAGACGTGCGCGGCTCGACCCTGCGATAATATAAAGCTATTCTTTTTTAAACAGAGTCGTGCATAGCTCAAGTATCTGTGGAACAAGTAACCGCAGATAAAGAGACGACTCGTTTGCTCGTATGGGATGCTGTTACGAAGAGCAGCTACACTTTGCAGTAACCGTTACGCACGGTGGCAATGGATACAGGCCTAGTGGCCACGAGTTCGTTAAGACTGCATACCGTAACACCCAAATGAACCAAAAATAAAGGAAAAATCTTTCTATTTAAGAAATCAGATAAAAATTTGGTTGACGCCATCCTGAGTCTCCTCTCCTTCCAATCTATCTACGCTTAAATTCAAAGAAATAGTATCGATGGCAGTTAAGAGATATATACCAAATATATTAACAAGAGATATAAACGCAGGTCAGAAGACTGTTGCGGAAGCAAGGAAAAGAAAAAGGATTGCAGATTAAGGAGAAAGTAAAATCTACAAGACTGGAGATGCTTAATTCAAGCATGAAATTTAGCGATTACTTCAATGATAGATATTTCTAGTACTTTTTACAACTAAAGTCGAAAGCTTGAAAAAATCGAAAGAGATTCACCTTATGTGTAAAGTACACCATCGGCAAGACACGAACAACTTCACTGCGCTTCAGTAAGGGTAATGTTACCAAGGGCAGCGATGTAAAACGGACTTATTGAACACGGTTTTCCGGAATTCGTTTACCAAAGAAGACGAAATATATTTTACCGATTTAGAATCAAGATCAACTGCCAACATAAGTAACTTAGAAGGAGTTATCCTAGGTGTGAAGAAGAAGCTAAATAAAGTCAAGGCTTCTGGTCCAGATGCATACCAGGTAGATTCTTTCAGAGTATGCTGATATAATAGCTCCACACATAGCAATCATAAACAATAGCTCGATCCAAAGATCCGTACATACAGATTGGAAAGCTACACATGCTACACCAATACTCAAGAAAGGAAACAGGAGTAATCCGCTAAATTGCAGACCCATATCACTAACATCGATTAACAGTAGGACTTTGGAACATGTACTGTGTTCGAACATTATGAATTACCTCGGAGAAAACGACGTGATGCTGAATCCGTGTTGATACAGAATTTATCGTTCTCGTGAAACACAACTAACTCTATATTCTCACGAAGTAATGAATGCTATCGACAGGGGATCTCAAATTGATTCCACATTTCTAGATTTCCTAAATGCTTTCAACACTGTTCTTCCCAAGAGAATTCTAATCAAATTGCGTGCATATGGAATATCGTCTCAGTTGTGCGACTGGGTTGGTGACTTACTGTCGCGAAGTTCACAGTCTTTAGGAATGAACAGAAAGTCATCGCGTAAATCAGAACTGATATTTGGCGTCCCCCAGGGAAGTGTTATTGATCCTCTGCTGTGTCTAATCTATATAAACGATTCAGCAGATAATCTGAGCAGACCTCTTATATTCGTAACATGGTTCTGTCAGTTATAGTCTCGCAAAGTAATCGTAAGATCTAAAACAAACTGAAAATGACTTGGACGCGTTATATGTATGGTGCGAAAAGTGGTAATGGAATCCAAATAACGACAAAAAAGAATCCCATTAAATTTCGGTTACAGGATAAGTAACACAAATCTAAAGGCTCATAACATTGTTAGGAATTACAATTAAGAATAACTTAAATTGAAACAATCACGTTGATAATGTAGCGGGAAATTGAACCAAAACACCGTTTTGTTGGCACATCACTTACAAGATGCAACAGGTCTGCTAATGAAACTGTCTGCACTACGCTTGTCCGTCCTCTTCTGGAGTATTGCTGCGCAGCATGGATATCAGTAAAAGATAATACTGACAGAGGAGATCGAAAAAGTTAAAAAATGACAGCTCGTTTTGTATTATCGCGAAGTGGGATACAGGCTACTACGAGCTAGTCTGGTTGGCAGTCATTAAAGTAAGAATGTCTTTCGTAGCGGCGAGATTTCAATTGACAACCTTGTTTTCGGAATGCGAAAATATTTTGATAGCGTCCACCAACGTAATGGGGAATGATCATCCCACGGAAACACATAAGTGTTCTTTTTTCCGGCCAATGCTTCGATAATGTTACAGTAGAGACATAACTTGCCAGGCAATTAATTGCTAATTGAGGAATAGTCATTTAAATGTAGACGTAGATTGCATTTTAATGACAGCCAGAAACATTTGCGCCTTGTATAGAGATAATACCATTGGACAGATCACGGCAAGAAAATGGTTTTCTCATTTTAAGAAGTATTGTTTTAACATTATTGACTACTCACATTCAGGTATACCTTTGAGGTTTCATGGAAATCTTTTAAATACACTCCTGGAAATTGAAATAAGAACACCGTGAATTCATTGTCCCAGGAAGGGGAAACTTTATTGACACATTCCTGGGGTCAGATACATCACATGATCACACTGACAGAGCCACAGGCACATAGACACAGGCAACAGAGCATGCACAATGTCGGCACTAGTACAGTGTATATCCACATTTCGCAGCAATGCAGGCTGCTATTCTCCCATGGAGACGATCGTAGAGATGCTGGATGTAGTCCTGTGGAACGGCTTGCCATGCCATTTCCACCTGGCGCCTCTGTTGGACCAGCGTTCGTGCTGGACGTGCAGACCGCGTGAGACGACGCTTCATCCAGTCCCAAACATGCTCAATGGGGGACAGATCCGGAGATCTTGCTGGCCAGGGTAGTTGACTTACACCTTCTAGAGCACGTTGGGTGGCACGGGATACATGCGGACGTGCATTGTCCTGTTGGAACAGCAAGTTCCCTTGCCGGTCTAGGAATGGTAGAACGATGGGTTCGATGACGGTTTGGATGTACCGTGCACTATTCAGTGTCCCCTCGACGATCACCAGTGGTGTACGGCCAGTGTAGGAGATCGCTCCCCACACCATGATGCCGGGTGTTGGCCCTGTGTGCCTCGGTCGTATGCAGTCCTGATTGTGGCGCTCACCTGCACGGGGCCAAACACGCATACGACCATCATTGGCACCAAGGCAGAAGCGACTCTCATCGCTGAAGACGACACGTCTCCATTCGTCCCTCCATTCACGCCTGTCGCGACACCACTGGAGGCGGGCTGCACGATGTTGGGGCGTGAGCGGAAGACGCCCTAACGGTGTGCGGGACCGTAGCCCAGCTTCATGGAGACGGTTGCGAATGGTCCTCGCCGATACCCCAGGAGCAACAGTGTCCCTAATTTGCTGGGAAGTGGCGGTGCGGTCCCCTACGGCACTGCGTAGGATCCTACGGTCTTGGCGTGCATCCGTGCGTCGCTGCGGTCCGGTCCCAGGTCGACGGGCACGTGCACCTTCCGCCGACCACTGGCGACAACATCGATGTACTGTGGAGACCTCACGCCCCACGTGTTGAGCAATTCGGCGGTACGTCCACCCGGCCTCCCGCATGCCCACTATACGCCCTCGCTCAAAGTCCGTCAACTGCACATACGGTTCACGTCCACGCTGTCGCGGCATGCTACCAGTGTTAAAGACTGCGATGGAGCTCCGTATGCCACGGCAAACTGGCTGACACTGACGGCGGCGGTGCACAAATGCTGCGCAGCTAGCGCCATTCGACGGCCAACACCGCGGTTCCTGGTGTGTCTGCTGTGCCGTGCGTGTGATCATTGCTTGTACAGCCCTCTCGCAGTGTCCGGAGCAAGTATGGTGGGTCTTACACACCGGTGTCAATGTGTTCTTTTTTCCATTTCCAGGAGTGTATATTAATCCACAGAAGTCCATTAATAACAGGCAAATGTGATGATCTGTGATCATTCCACCATCGTGTGACATTGCTATGCAATGGGGAAGGTTAAAAAATCGGGTGCATGGGCACCGCATTGTCTAAGCTAAAATCGCAAAAAATCAGTGTGCGGCCATATGTGCATCTGTACTTGCTCATCATGAATTGGCTCGTGAACAACACCAACCATTCCCATCCCTTATCGTTTCTGGTGACGGGCAATGGTATCTTTATGCTCATATAAGGAAGAGAAAGAAACGGCCGAGTCCAAACAAAGCAGCAACTCCCTGTACAAAGACCTGTTCACATCCACAAAAAATAATGTTTTGCATCTGTTGGAACAGCGACGGTGTGGTGTGCTACGAATAGCTTCTCCTAGGTATAACAATCGCTGTTGACATTGTCAACAAAAACGTCTTACAGACGCAATCCAAGAACTACGGAGAGGAAGACTGCCTGAAGTCATGCTACTCCACGATAATGTCCGCCCATTATGCTAGACTCACAAAAAATATTATACAGGAATTGAATTTGGAAGTCATTCCGCGCCCACCTTATTCACCTCATCTTGCGCCATCAGACTTGAATCTTTCCAGCTCTCTCTGGAACAACCTTCAAGGAACTTCCTTTGTGGACGATAATGAGCTCCGAACATGGCTCAAGTTGTCAACCTCAAAATCACGTGTTTTCTGTAGTCATGAAATAGCAAAGTTACGCATCGTTGGCAGACTTTTGCAAATAGTGCAAGAGACTACAGTAAGGTGACAAAATCATGGGATAGTGACACTCACGTATACAAATGGCAGAAGTGTCACGTACACAAGGCGTAATGGGGGAGTGCATTGGCGTAGTTGTCACTTTTACTCTGGTGATTGTGTTAACTCCGTTCGTGCGGCCATAAACACGTTGGAAACTTTTTCAGACGTGATTGTGACCGCCATAATCATGTCGGAAACCTTTTATTACGTGATTATGGCTGCACGAAGGGAGTTAAGAGAAACCGAACGCGGCATGGTGGTTGGAGCTAGACGGATGGGACATTCTATTTCGCAAATCGTAAGGGAATTGATTATTCCAAGATCCACAGCGTCAAGAGTGTGCCGAGAAAACCACATTTGAGACGATATCTCCCACCACGAACAACATAGTGGCCGACGGCCTTCACATTACGACCAAGACAGCAGCGTTTGCGTAGAGTTGTCAGTGCTGACAGACAAGCAACACTGCGTGAAGAAACCGCAGAAATCGATGTGGGACAGTGCGGCGAAATTTGGCGTTAATGAGCTATGGCAGCTGATGACCGATGTGAGTGCCTTTGCCAACGGCAGGGTATCGCCTACAGCGGCTGTCCTGGATTCGTGACCATATTCGTTGGACCGTAGATGACCGGAAAACCGTGGCCTGGTCAGATGAGTCCCGATGTCAACTGGTAAGAACTGATGGTAAGGTTTGAGTGTGGTGCAGAGCACACGGAGCCATGGTTGCAGGTTGTCACGAAGGCTCTGTACAAGCTGGTGGCGGCTTCATAATGGTGCGGGCTGTGTTTGGATGGAATGGACTGTGTCCCCTGGTCCAACTGAACCGATGATTGACTGAAAATGGTTATGTTCGGCTACTTGGAAACCATTTGCAGCCATTCGTGGACTTTGTGTTCCCTGACAACGATGGAACTTTTATGGACGACAATGCGCCATGTCAGCGGTTTGAAGAACATTCAGCAATGATTTGGCCACCCAGATCGGCTAACATGAAATCCATCGAACATTTATCGATAGGTCAGCTCGTGGGCGAAATCGTGCACCGGCGCACTTTCGAAAATATGGGCAGCTATAAAGGCAACGTTGCTCAATATTTCTGAAGGTGACTTCCAACTACTTCCTGAATCCATGCCCCTCGAGAGGCTGCACAACATCGAGAAAAAGGAGGTCTGTTGCGATTTAAGGAAGTATTCCATGAGTCGTCACCTCAGTGTACGTTACTGATGACTAAAGTCTCTGTTTTCCCCCAGGGCATGCAGCTTTACTGTATGATTAAATGATGATGGCGTCCTCTTGGGTAAAATATTCCGGAGGTAAAATAGTCACCCATTCGGATCTCCGAGCGGGGACTACTCAGGAGGACGTTGTTATCAGGAGAAAGAAAACTGGAGTTCTACGGATCGGAGCCTGGAATGTCAGATCCCTTAACCGGGCAGGTAGGTTAGAAAATTTAAAAAGGGAAATGGATAGGTTAAAGTTAGATATAGTGGGAATTAGTGAAGTTCGGTGGCAGGAGGAACAATACTTTTGGTCAGATGAATACATACTAGAAGGTATAAGATAGATTATATAATTGTAAGACAGAGATTCAGGAACCAAGTTTTAAATTGTAAGACATTTCAAGGGGCAGATGTGGACTCTGATCACAATCTATTAGTTATGAACTCTAGATTAAAACCGAAGAAACTGCAAAAAGGTGGGAATATAAGGAGATGTGACCTGCATAAACTGAAAGAGGCAGAGGTTGTACAGAGCTTCAGGGAGAGCATTAGGGAACGATTGACAAGAATGGGGGAAAGTAATAAAGTAGAAGAAGAATGGATAGTTTTGAGAGAAGAAATAGTGAAGGTAGCAGAGGATCAAGTAGGTAAAAAGGTGATGGTTAATAGAAATCCTTGGGTAACAGAAGAAATATTGAATTTAATTGACGAAAGGAGAAAATATAAAAATGCAGTAAATGAAACAGGCAAAAAGGAATACAAACGTCTCAAAAATGAGATCGACAGGAAATGTAAAATGGCTAAGCAAGGATGGCTAGAGGACAAATGTAAGGATGTAGAGGCACATATCACTAGGGATAAGATAGATACTGCCTACAGGAAAATTAAAGAGACCTTTGGAGAAAAGTGAACCACTTGCATGAATATCAAGAGCTCAAATGGAAACCCAGTTCTAAGCAAAGAAGGGAAAACAGAAATGTGGAAGGAGTATATAGAGGGTCTATACAAGGGCGATGTTCTTGAGGACAATATTATGGGAAATGGAAGAGAATGTAGATGAAGATGAAATACATGATATGATACTACGTGAAGAGTTTGAAAGTGCACTTAAAGACCTAGTCGAAACAAGGCCCCGGGAGAAGACAACATTTCATTAGAACTACTGACAGCCTTGGGAGAGCCAGTCCTGACAAAACTCTACCATCTGGTGAGCAAGATATATGAGACAGGCGGAATACCCTCAGACTTCAAGAAGAATATAATAATTCCAATCCCCCCCCCCCCCCCCCCAAAAAAAACAGGTATTAACAGATATGAAAATTACCGAACTATCAGTTTAATAAGGCACGGCTGCAAAATACTAACACGAATTCTTTACAGACGAATGGAAAACTGGTAGAAGCCGACCTCGGGGAAGATCAGTTTGGATTCCGTAGAAATGTTGTAACACGTGAGGCAATTCTGACCCTACGACTTATCTTAAAATATAGATTAAGGAAAGGGAAACCTACGTTTCTAGCATTTGTAGAATTAGAGAAAGCTTTTGACAGTGTTGACTGGAATACTCTCTTTCAAATTCTGAAGGTGGCAGGGGTAATATATAGGGAGCGAAAGGCTATTTGCAATTTGTACAGAAACCAGATGGCAGTTATAAGAGTCGAGGGACATGAAAGGGAAGCAGTGGTTGGGAAGGGAGTGAGACAGGGTTGTAGCCTCTCCCCGATGTTATTCAATCTGTATATTGAGCAAGCAGTAAAGGAAACAAATCAAAAAATTCGGAGTAGCGATTAAAATCCATGGAGAAGAAATAAAAACTTTGAGGTTCCTTGATGACATTGTAATTCTGTCAGAGACAGCAAAGCACCTGGAAGAGCAGCTGAACGGAATGGACAGTGTCTTGAAAGGAGGATTTAAGATGAACATCAACAAAAGCAAAACGAGAATAATGGAATGTAGTCGAATTAAACTGGGTGATGCTGAGGGAATTAGATTAGGAAATGAGACCCTTAAAGTAGTAAATGAGTTTTGCTATTTGGGGAGCAAAATAACTGCTGATGGTCGAAGTAGAGAGGATATAAAATGTAGACTGGCAATGGCAAGGAAAGCATTTCTGAATAAGAGAAATTTGTTATCATCGAGTATAGATTTAAATGTCAGGAAGTCGTTTCTGAATGTATTTGTATGTAGTGTATCCATGTATGGAAGTGAAATATGGACGATAAATAGTTTAGACAAGAAGAGAATAGAAGCTTTCGAAATGTGGTGCTACAGAAGAATGCTGAAGATTAGATGGGTAGATCACATAAGTAATGAGGAGGTATTGAATAGAATTGGAGAGAAGAGAAATTTGTGGCACAACTTGACTAAGGATCGGTTGGTAGGGCATATTATGAGGCATCAAGGGATCACCAATTTAGTACTGGAGGGCAGTGTGGAGTGAAAAATCGTAGAGGGAGACCATGAGATGGATACACTAAACAGATTCAGAAGAATGTAGGTTGCAGTAGGTACTGGGAGATGAAGAACCTTGCACAGGATAAAGTAGCATGGAGAGCTGCATCAGGCCAGTCTCTGGACTGAAGACCTCAACAACGACAAGTCTCTGTTATTAGTACGTTGTGTAAAATTACGGGAAAACGCTACAAACATACGCACAAACCCAATATTTATTTAGTTATTTTTGGGGGCGGAGGGGAAATTTATGATGTCCATAACCACCAACTCCCTTGTTCCCGCCCCTCTCCAACCCCCCCCCCCTCCTAACATGTTCAACCTCATTCACTCCACACCTGTCGAACAGTAATTGCTGAATCTTACTCAGACTTTATGACTTCAACTGATCTTTGAGTTTTTAGGACAAAGCAATTATCAGAGTTTTAATTTACTTATATATTTATTTTTTTTAATCTTCATTCTTCTCTCTGGTTTGAACCGGCTCGCCACGAATTCCTCTCCTGTGCCAACCTCTTTATCTCAGAGCAGCAACTGCACCCTACGTCCGCAGTTATTCGCTGGGTGTATTCCAGGCTTTGTTTTCCTCTAGTTTTTACTGTCCATTGATAACTGTAGTACTGTGGAAGTTATTCTCCGATGTTTTAATCCTGTCCCTTTTTCTTGTCAGTGTTTTCCATATATTTCTTTCGTCGCTGATCCTACATAGAACTTCTTATACCCTTACCTTATCGGTTAACCTAATTTTCAACATTCGCCTGTAACGCGACAGTTGAGATGCTTCGATTACCCTCTATTGTGGTTTTTCTACAGTCCATGTTTCGCTAGCATACAACGCTGTGCTCTCAGAAGAAATTTCTTGCTCAAATTAAGGTCTATGTTTCATACTAGTAGACTTCTCCTGGCTAGGAATGCCATTTTTGCCAGTTCTAGTCAGCTTTTGATGTCCCCGTTACTCCATCCGTCAGTGGTTATTTTTGTGTCTAGGTAGCAGAACTCCTTACCTTCATCCACTTCGTGATTACCAACCTTCGTGTTAATTTTCTGTAGGTTATCATTCCTGCTGCATCTAATTACCTTCGTCTCTCTTCGATTTACTCTCAGTCCACATTCTGTACTGTCAGATTGTTCATTCTATCCAGCATACCCTGTACTCACATTCAAAGAGGACAGCATTGTCAAAAGGTTGAAATGGCTCTGAGCACTATGGTACTTAACTTCTGAGGTCATCAGTCCCCTAGAACTTAGAACTTCTTAAACCTAACTAACCTAAGGACAGCACACACATCCATGCTCGAGGCAGCATTCGAACCTGCGACCGTAGCGGTCGCGCGGTTGCAGACTGTAGCGCCTAGAACCGCTCGGCCACTCCGGCCGGCACAGCAGAGTCGTGAGCGAATATTATCACTGATATCCTTTCACCTTTCTTTTATTACCAGCATTGCTTCTTCCATGTACAGATCGAACAGTAGGTGCGAAAGAGTACATCTCTCTTTTGGACCATTTTTAAACCGAGCACTTCTTTCTTTGTTTCTCACTCGTATTGCTCCCTCTTGGCTCTTATACATTTTGTATATTACCTGACTTTACCTACACGTTATCTCTGTTGTTCAGAGACTTTCAAAGATTTGGCGTCATTTTATACTGTCGAACGATTCTTCAGGTCGACAGAATGTATGAACCTTTTTGATTTTTCTGCAGTGTTGCTTTCATTATCATGCGCAACGTCATAATTGCCTCTCCGGTGCCTTTACCGCTGCAGTCATGGACTGTGCGGCTGGTCCCGGCGGAGGTTCCCTCGGGCATGGGTGTGTGTGCTTGTCCTTAGTATAATTTAGGTTAAGTAGCGTGCAAGCTTAGGGACTGATGACCTTAGCAGTTAAGTACCATAAGATTTCACACACATTTGAACCTGTGGTGGTGGTGCCTTTACCTTTCCTAAAGCGAAATTGATCGTCACCTAGAGTTAGTTATAGTGAAAATGGCAGAAGAGTGAGCCACGTGCTCCGTGAGGAGTGACGGCTGGCAGCGAGGGCCTCGTTAGTGATTGTGGAGCGGCGACAAGTGTGGGAAGAAGTGGCACCGTTACGGACGCCGGATCCATACCAACCGCGGCTTGGCACGTCTACCCGCAGCGGGCGGAGAGCTGCCGGCCGCCGCTCGCGACGTCAGCGGGCCGGGTTTCCCGCGCTCATTTGCCTGGGGCCCGCGGCTCGCGGTCAGCGCCGCGGGGGCGAGGCTGCGGCGCCAGGAGCGCTGGCGCGTGCAGCCCCCAACCTGGCGACGCGCTGTGGCGCCGCCGGCCGTCGAGGCCGCGCGTGCGTAACCGACCGGCCGCTGTGTTAATGAACTCTGCCCGCAGGCACAGGTGGCGCCTCTGGGGTGACTGCGCACCCTGCTCAACCGGAACATTGTGGCCACTGCCCGCCGCGACACTCAATGTCAGCTGTTGGCTTAGCAGTCAAGCGCCGTAGTGAGGAAAGTACCGGGTGATCAAAAAGTCAGTATAAATTTGAAAACTGAATAAATCACGGAATAATGTAGATGTTGTTGTTGTTGTGGTCTTCAGTTCTGAGACTGGTTTGATGCAGCTCTCCATGCTACTCTATCCTGTGCAAGCTTTTTCATCTCCCAGTACCTACTGCAACCTACATCCTTCTGAATCTGCTTAGTGTATTCATCTCTTGGTCTCCCTCTACGATTTTTACCCTCCACGCTGCCCTCCAATACTAAATTGGTGATCCCTTGATGCCTCAGAACATGTCCTACCAACCGATCCCTTCTTCTGGTCAAGTTGTGCCACAAACTTCTCTTCTCCCCAATCCTATTCAATACTTCCCCATTAGTTATGTGATCTACCCATCTAATCTTCAGCATTCTTCTGTAGCACCACATTTCGAAAGCTTCTATTCTCTTCTTGTCCAAACTATTTATCGTCCATGTTTCACTTCCATACATGGCTACACTCCATACGAATACTTTCAGAAATGACGTCCTGACACTTAAATCTATACTGGATGTTAACAAATTTCTCTTCTTCAGAAACGCTTTCCTTGCCATTGCCAGCCTACATTTTATATCCTCTCTACTTCGACCATCAGCAGTTATTTTGCTCCCCAAATAGCAAAACTCCTTTACTACTTTAAGTGTCTCATTTCCTAATCTAATACCCTCAACATCACCCGACTTAATTCGACTACATTCCATTATCTTCGTTTTGCTTTTGTTGATGTTCATCTTATATCCTCCCTTCAAGACACCATCCATTCCGTTCAACTGATCTTCCAAGTCCTTTGCTGTCTCTGACAGAATTACAATGTCATCGGCGAACCTCAAAGTTTTTATTTCTTCTCCATGGACTTTAATACCTACTCCGAATTTTTCTTTTGTTTCCTTTACTGCTTGCTCAATATACAGATTGAACAACATCGGGGAGAGGCTACAACCCTGTCTTACTCCCTTCCCAACCACTGCTTCCCTTTCATGTCCCTCGACTCTTATAACTGCCATCTGGTTTCTGTACAAATTGTAAATAGTCTTTCGCTCCCTGTGTTTTACCCCTGCCACCTTTAGAATTTGAAAGAGAGTATTCCAGTCAACATTGTCAAAAGCTTTCTCTAAGTCTACAAATGCTAGAAACGTAGGTTTGCCTTTCCTTAATCTTTCTTCTAAGATAAGTCGTAAGGTCAGTATTGCCTCACGTGTTCCAGTGTTTCTACGGAATCCAAACTGATCTTCCCCGAGGTTGGCTTCTACTAGTTTTTCCATTCGTCTGTAAAGAATTCGTGTTAGTATTTTGCAGCTGTGACTTATTAAGCTGATAGTTCGGTAATTTTCACATCTGTCAACACCTGCTTTCTTTGGGATTGGAATTATTATATTCTTCTTGAAGTCTGAGGGTATTTCGCCTGTTTCATACATCTTGCTCACCAGATGGTAGAGTTTTGTCAGGACTGGCTCTCCCACGGCCGTCAGTAGTTCCAATGGAATATTGTCTACTCCGGGGGCCTTGTTTCGACTCAGGTCTTTCAGTGCTCTGTCAAACTCTTCACGCAGTATCATATCTCCCATTTCATCTTCATCTACATCCTCTTCCATTTCCATAATATTGTCCTCAAGTACATCGCCCTTGTATAGACCCTCTATATACTCCTTCCACCTTTCTGCTTTCCCTTCTTTGCTTAGAACTGGGTTTCCATCTGAGCTCTTGATATTCATACAAGTCGTTCTCTTATCTCCAAAGGACTCTTTAATTTTCCTGTAGGCGGTATCTATCTTACACCTAGTGAGACAGGCCTCTACATCCTTACATTTGTCCTCTAGCCATCCCTGCTTAGCCATTTTGCACTTCCTGTCGATCTCATTTTTGAGACGTTTGTATTCCTTTTTGCCTGTTTCAATTCAATATTTCTTCTGTTACCCAAGGATTTCTACTAGCCCTCGTCTTTTTACCTACTTGATCCTCTGCTGCCTTCACTACTTCGTCCCTCAAAGCTACCCATTCTTCTTCTACTGTATTTATTTCCCCCATTCCTGTCAATTGCTCCCTTATGCTCTCCCTGAATCTCTGTACAACCTCTGGTTCTTTTAGTTTATCCAGGTCCCATCTCCTTAAATTCCCACCTTTTTGCAGTTTCTTCAGTTTTAATCTACAGGTCATAACCAATAGATTGTGGTCAGAGTCCACATCTGCCCCTGGAAATGTCTTACAATTTAAAACCTGGTTCCTAAATCTCTGTAGATAGAGGTACAAATTATTAGAACGAAAAAAAACACAAACGTTCAAAAAATGTCCGACAGATGGCGCTTCATCTGATCAGAATAGCAATAATTAGCATAACAAAGTAAGACAAAGCAAAGATGATGTTCTTTACAGAAAATGCTCAATACGTCCACCATCATTCCTCAACAATAGCTGTAGCCGAGGAATAATGTTGTGAACAGCACTGTAAAGCATGTCCGGAGTTATGGTGAGGCATTGGCGTCGGATGTTGTCTTTCAGCATCCCTAGAGATGTCGGTCGCTCACGATACACTTGCGACTTCAGGTAATCCCAAAGCCAATAATCGCACGGACTGAGGTCTGGGGACCTGGGAGGCCAAGCATGACTGAAGTGGCGGCTGAGCACACGATCATCACCAAACGACGTGCGCAAGAGATCTTTCACGCATCTAGCAATATGGGGTGGAGCACCATCCTGCATAAACATCGTACGTTCCAGCAGGTGTTTATCAACCAGTCTGGGGATGATGCGATTCTGTAACATATCGGCGTACCTCTCACCCGTCACGGTAGCAGTTTTGCTGTCCAGTGCCATCTGTCGGACATTTTATGAACTTTTTTTTGGTTCTAATAAAACCACATGTCATTCCAGGCATGTGTGTCCATTTTTACCTCTCTATCTACATTATTCCGTGGTTTATTAAGTTTTCAAATTTATACTGCCTTTTTGATCACCCTGTACACTGATGTGCTAGACTTAAGGACGACAGTGACTATCGCATGGTGTGTCACTGCCAAGCAAGACTTGGACCATACGTAGAAAGAAATGCTATAGTAAAGTACAGAAGGTTACAGAAAGAAATACACAACGAAACGAATAACTGCACTGGCTAACCGCGATTCATGATGGTCTGCTGCACATCAAATGCGGCACGTGGTTTTTAATAGGGTGTGATCACCATCAACGGTTATGGATGTTCCCCTATCGTGTTCGCCATAATCTTCGTAAAGAATTCTCGTGGTGGGCTGTTCCATTCCTCCCCTAAATGGTTCAAATGGCTCTGAGCACTATGGGACTTAACATGTGAGGTCATCAGTTCCCTAGACTTAGAACTACTTAAACCTAACTAACCTAAGAACTTCATACACATCCATACCCCAGGCAGGATTCGAACCGGCGACAGTAGCAGCATCGCGGTTCCGGACTGAAGGGCCTAGAACCGCCCCGTCACAGCTGCCATTCCTCCACCAGTACGGTTGACAACTGCTGTTGATGCACCTAAACTTGATGCAGTACATCTCCCCAACGTATCCCACACGTCCTCGATGAGATGTAAATCTGCGAACCGGCAAGTCAGTTCATTTATTTTTCTTCATTTATTGATTTATTTAACCTGACACATCTATTCCAACTATCTGAGCACACGACATCGCACAGATTCGTAATTATTTCAGTTCTGTTATTCCCTCTCCTTCTTCCCCCTCTCTCTGTTTATCTTCTCCTCTTTGCTTCCCCTGCGAAGGGCTCCTCCCCGTCTCTCCGTCCACCTCTTCCTCCCCCATAAATTTGCATCCGTTTTCAAAACTCCGACATCTCACTCCCCACATCCACCACTGCTGGCGGCTCAGCTCCAACTCCGCAACGCTACGCGCTGTTCACATCCAGGTGCCCAACACTACAATAGCGAATATTCCGACAACGCCAACCAGCCACAGACTGCACACAGCACATCCAGTGATTTTCATACAGAGCGCTACGCGGCGTTACCAACACCTAAACAGCGTACTTACACTCTTTGCTTGTCCAACTTTTCCTGCCCGCTTCTCTCTCTGAACTCAGTTCCTCTATGTGGTAACTGCTGTGTTCATGTCGTCGCAATGATGTTTAGCTTCAGGTTTCTTATGTCAGAATGATGTTCACTGCATTATATTCCTTTTCAAACTGGACTACCTTACTCTTGACGGTTAGGCATTTTTATCACTATCCGACAAAGGATGTTGGGTCATTTCCTATTTATCGTTTGGAATAAATTACGAAATAAACATGAGTCCCTGAAAATGTGGCTATAGCGCCGCGGAACTAGTTGGATTATAAATGAAGATTGATCATACGGCTGAAGCGGTCTTATTCGTCATGGTACTGTGGATACCCGCAATTCAAAATTTGCTGCACATTCCATAATATTCCTCGGCTCATTTCGTGTTCCAGCCTCTCGTCGTACGAGGCTACGTCAAGCACAGTCGAAATGATCATTTTGGTTGTTCATTTGTTACGGTGTCGGGAGTAATAATGTTGCGTGGGCGTACCTCCACATCTTTGAACAGGATATGCTCACCGGTCAGCAGCGTTGTTACGGAGTATTGCTTCCTTTTAAGGCTTCCGTCTGTCATTCGCTAAAAACGGAACTTTTTTATGGTCACTTTGCTGTCCATCTGTCCGTCTGACTGCTAGACCCCATTTTCGCATCGAACAGCAGCCCTGTCGTCTTGGAAAACAGCCTCGCCGTTGCGGAACAGACATGGGATGAACCCAATGAAGAAAATGGTCGCATCATCTTTGGCAATGAGGCGACCTTGCAGGAAACAGTATGCAACGAGAAGTGTCCGGGCAAGCGAATTTCTTTCAGTGCTCCATAGTTCAGTTTTTATGGCTTCGGCACCACGGTTTCTACTGTTACGGGCATTTGCATCACCGATGTACGCTTTTAGAATTCCAGCTCGCCTTTCACTTCACTGCTTCTGGAGCCTCCTTTGTGTTATTTTGATACTGACAGATGTCGCGAGTGTAATGACTTTTGTACCTGTGAACCCTTTATTTTTCACCGAAATACTTTTTAAAGACCGCGTGTCACGATCACTCAACACGAGCTTTCGTTATCGTTGTGACTTGGATGATGATGTTTCCCGCTTTTATAATACGTGGTATAAATCTCCGATACAGTGCCTCTTGAAAAACCAAACACTTCGGCTACCTTGCTTACGGTAGCACCCACCATACCAGCATCAAAAATTCGCCCATGTTCCAAGTCACTTGGCTCCGACATAATACAGTCACAGCTACTCACACACTGTTGTGATCACGACTGACACTTGCAACGAACTGAGGACATTGCACAGATGCTGTTCCTGGTCAAATACAACAGCGCAACATGCAGGCTTGGTTATAATATGCATTTGTGTTCAAGCGTGCAAATCTCGCGGTGTTTCCACTCTTTCGTCCAACCTCTGAACATGTGACCTCCATTACTCCAGTGACACAAAAATGGTATCTAGTGGTCGTATCAAGAATCATAATGTGCCATCATGAGCTGCTTAGTGTCACCAGTCGTGGACAGCAGACAGAGAGGGGCGCCGAAGTGCAGTTGTGGAGGCGAGGCACGGTCGAAGCAGGCTGAGCCTTGTTGGTCCTTTTGGGGCTACGGTGGCTGGCAGCGGCAGCGGCAGACGCAGCCCCGTTCCTCAGCAGGTGCGCGACTGCCAAACGGCCTGGCACCGAAATAGCGACGCCGCGCTGTCCGCGCCAAGTGTCGCAGCAGCCCGCAGGTTGGCGACCCCAGTGTTTTGGTGCGCCGCGGTGCCAGCAGGGAAGCCAGCTGCCAGTCTTCTGCTCGTGGCCGGCCACCAGTCTTCCGCCGAATCTTCCCAATCTCTGTTCTAGTTAAGACTCAAATATGCTTCCAAAACAATCCGAATGCTGCGGAGTTAGTGACCTCTAGAAGCTTACGTAATTAAATGTGATAAAACTACTTCAAGCTGATGTTGGTAATGACTAACAAGTTCGGACCATCGCAAATGATGTTGGCATTCCTTTTTTATATTGCTTACAATACGAGGAACAATAGCAAGCCCCTTAGGCACTTAGTCGAACTGCGCTTGAATGATAGATTCTGGGTACTTCATTCCATGGTGCTTCAGCCCTGTGCCACAGTTGTGTTGGCGTTACCCGTCCCTAGGCAACTCATGATCAGATGTTTTTAGTGATTGAGAGATCTGTAGAGCGTGCAGGCCAGCGCATTACTGCAAGGTACATTCGTCAAGATCTGGAAGACAGGGAGTAGCCACCGGTCTTAACACGACAGAGTGGAATGGCTTCTGTCCAAATTTTGCCGAGGGGTTCTAGGCGCTTCAGTCCGGAATCGCGCGACCGCTACGGTCGCAGGTTCGAATTCTGTCTCGGGCATGGCTGTGTGTGATGTCCCTAGTTTTGTTAGGTTTAAGTAGTTCTAAGTTCTAGGGAAGGATGACCTCAGATGTTAAGTCCCATAGTCTTCAGAGCCATTCTGTCCAAATTACCTGCTATGCTATCATAGGTAATAGAAATGAAAACAACGAGAAACTTAACATCAGGATTGATGGTCACGAAGTAGATGAAATTAAGGAAATATGATATCTAGGCAGTAAAATAACCAATGACGGACGTAGTAAGGAGGACATCAAAAGCAGACTAGCAATGGAGAAAAGGGCATTTCTAGCTAAGAGAAGTCTACTAATATCAAATATCAGCCTTAGTTTGAGGAAGAAATTTCTGATGAAGTACGTCTGCAGTACAGCATTGTATGGCAGTGAAACATGGACTTTGGGAAAACCGGAACGGAAGAGAATCGAAGCATTTGGAAACATGTGGAAAACACTGACAGGGAGAAGGGACAGGATGATACGACATGTGTTAAGCACTCAGTCTTCAGGGCACGAGTGGCCTACCGGGACCATCCGACCGCCGTGTCATCCTCAGAGGAGGATGCGGATAGGAGGGGAGTGGGGTCAGCACACCGCTCTCCTGGTCGTTATGATGGTGTTCTTGATCGAAGCCGCTAATAATCGGTCGAGTAGCTCCTCAATTGGCATCACGAGGCTGAGTGCTCCCCGAAAAATGGCAACAGTGCATGACGGCCTGGATGGTCACCCATCCAAAGGCCGACCACGCCCGACAGCGCTTAACTTCGGTGATCTCACGGGAGCCGGTGTATCCACTGCGGCAAGGCCGTTACCTAGGACATTTGTTAAGACATGAGGGAATGACTTCCATGGTACTAGAGGGAGACAGAGACAGTGATTGGATACATCCAGCAAATAATTTAGGAAGTAGGTTACAAGTGCCACTTTGAGATGAAGAGGTTAGCACAGGAGAGAACTTCGTGGCGAGCCGCATCAAACCAGTCAGAAGACTGTTGACCCAAAAAGAAATAAATAAATAAAGACCTACCAGACTGATGGTATTGTGCACCCAATGGCACCCCTTACTGTTAAGCTGATGATGAGTGCAATCTGGAAACGTTCATTCTCCTCGAAGTTCCTGCATTTTTTGTCATCCGGTGCATCGCTGTGGGGGCGCCTCTCCCTTCTGCCAGGTCAAGCCATGCCATAAAAACGATAATTTTGCTGGGAAGCCGCGCTGCTCAAGACGTCGTGTTACTATTCGTCAAAATCTCTATATATTCTTACCCCGCATCCACGGTGCCATGTACCACTGCTCCTTTCCTGTTCCACTTCCAAATAGCCTGTGCCACCTTCAAAGCACTAATTTCTCTTATCTGTTTGGTCCTTACACGAAATGTGCGTTGGCGGCAGTACAATCTTTCTGGAGTCAGCTTCAAGTGCTCAATAGCGTTTCGCGAAAAGAACACCGCCTTCCCTCTGGGCTTTCCAATTGGAGTTCTCGCGTGTTGTTCGAACCTGCTGGCAACAAATCCAGCAGAACAAGTCTGAATTGCTTCGATGTCCTCCTTTCATCCAGTCTGGTGGCGGTCACAAAGAGTCAAATAGTATTCAAGAACGGGTCGCACTAGTGTTATATACACGCTCTCCTTTATAGGCGAGCTACACTTTCCTAAAATTCTCCCAATAAACTGAAGTCGATTATTCGCCTTCCTTACTACCGTTCATTTCTTGTCGTTATGCAACGTTACTCCTAGATATTTAATCGAATTAACTGTGTCAGGAGCCCGCATCTCGTGGTCGTGCGGTAGCGTTCTCGCTTCCCACGCCCAGGTTCCCGGGTTCGATTCCCGGCGGGGTCAGGGATTTTCTCTGCCTCGTGATGGCTGGGTGTTGTGTGATGTGCTTAGGTTAGTTAGGTTTAAGTAGTTCTAAGTTCGAGGGGACTGATGACCATAGATGTTAAGTCCCATAGTGCTCAGAGCCATTTGAACCATTTTTAACTGTGTCAGGAGCACACTACTAAGTCTGTATTCGAACATTACGGGACTGTTTATCCCGCTTATCTGCATTAAATTACATTTTTCTACATTTAGAGCAAACTGTAATTCATCACACCAAATAGAAGTTCTATCTGAGTCATCTTGTATCCCCCTGCTGTCACTCAACGACGACGGCTACCACCGTTCCACATCGTCATCAGCAAACAGCATCGGACTGCTGCTCACACTGCCCTTCAGATCATTTACGTATACAGCTGCAAACAAGTCCATTTTCTGATTCACGAAATGTGTCGTGACTGTACGATCCTGCTCGGACGAGCGATCAATACGTGTATGTCTGTTATACCTGCACTGGACGCGTGGGGTGTTTATGATGCTGCAAGGTCTTAAGATCCTCCTGAATCCATCGATTTCATATTCGTATGGTGGTCGTGAGAACCAGAGCAAATAGAGCGGAAACATCGATGCAAGTAAACTCGCACTTTCAATAGACCACAACCCTGCCGCTTTTGAATTCAGACGTTTGATGGTACACTTCGTCCTCCTTCTACCAGGAATAAAATGCTGCGCTTTCTTTCCTTGTATACACAATGCAGAAGGCATTACTTTTATCCACTTTGTGTGGCTGCGTTGAAATTAGAGTTGCACGTTACCAAAACTACGGTTTGGTCGTTTTAGTGCAATATGACACAGTAAATGATAAGATTGCCGGTAGTATTGGTAGCGTTGCTGGGGAAGGAAAGATAATTGATTGTGTGAGAGAGAAACTAGGAGTCGACCATTTCTCTTTGTTCTTTGTTCTTTTTTTGCACATAATTAGAACTGCACGTCGTTCAGTTTTATTCCACTGTGTATTGTATACCGTTAAAGGTATAAACCGCATTTTATAAATAACAAAAATTATTTGATCGTCACAATAAAGGATGACAGCCAAAAACAGTTGCAGGATAGAATTTTTATATTAAAATTCTTGACCAAGGTTTCGGTACATATAAATATACCTTCATCAGAAGTAAAACTTCCTGAACAGAAAGACACATTCATTAGAAAAGCCATATCAACGAAAGTGAGAAACAGAAGCTTAAATAACGGTGAAATTGCTAAAGTAATACAGGTACAAAATCTTTAGTACTTACTAAAATTACATCATGCACTGGAGAATAATAAAACAATTATGCCAAAAGGTGTCGTCAGTAATTAAAATATCATCTCGGCGAAACAATCTGCCTTAGTGCCTTCACACTCGTGTCTCAATAGTTCATAGGCGAAGTAACGGTGTTAAACTGTTCGCTTTGATCCTGTGCCCATTACACATGTTGTACAAACGGAGATGATATTTTAATTACTGACGACGCCTTTTGGCATAATTGTTTTATTATTCTCCAGTGCATGATGTAATTTTAGTAAGTACTAAAGATTTTGTGCCTGTATTACTTTAGCAATTTCACCGTTATTTAAGCTTCTGTTTCTCACTTTCGTTGATATGGCTTTCTAGTGAATGTGTCTTTCTGTTCAGGAAGTTTTACTTCTGATGAAAGTACACTCCTGGAAATTGAAATAAGAACACCGTGAATTCATTGTCCCAGGAAGGGGAAACTTTATTGACACATTCCTGGGGTCAGATACATCACATGATCACACTGACAGAACCACAGGCACATAGACACAGGCAACAGAGCATGCACAATGTCGCCACTAGTACAGTGTATATCCACCTTTCGCAGCAATGCAGGCTGCTATTCTCCCATGGAGACGATCGTAGAGATGCTGGATGTAGTCCTGTGGAACGGCTTGCCATGCCATTTCCACCTGGCGCCTCAGTTGGACCAGCGTTCGTGCTGGACGTGCAGACCGCGTGAGACGACGCTTCATCCAGTCCCAAACATGCTCAATGGGGGACAGATCCGGAGATCTTGCTGGCCAGGGTAGTTGACTTACACCTTCTAGAGCACGTTAGGTGGCACGGGATACATGCGGACGTGCATTGTCCTGCTGGAACAGCAAGTTCCCTTGCCGGTCTAGGAATGGTAGAACGATGGGTTCGATGACGGTTTGGATGTACCGTGCACTATTCAGTGTCCCCTCGACGATCACCAGTGGTGTACGGCCAGTGTAGGAGATCGCTCCCCACACCATGATGCCGGGTGTTGGCCCTATGTGCCTCGGTAGTATGCACTCCTGATTGTGGCGCTCACCTGCACGGCGCCAATCACGCATACGACCATCATTGGCACCAAGGCAGAAGCGACTCTCATCGCTGGAGACGACACGTCTCCATTCGTCCCTCCATTCACGCCTGTCGCGACACCACTGGAGGCGGGCTGCACGATGTTGGGGCGTGAGCGGAAGACGGCCTAACGGTGTGCGGGACCGTAGCCCAGCTTCATGGAGACGGTTGCGAATGGTCCTCGCCGATACCCCAGGAGCAACAGTGTCCCTAATTTGCTGGAAGTGGCGGTGCGGTCCCCTACGGCACTGCGTAGGATCCTACGGTCTTGGCGTGCATCCGTGCGTCGCTGCGGTCCGGTCCCAGGTCGACGGGCACGTGCACCTTCCGCCGACCACTGGCGACAACATCGATGTACTGTGGAGACCTCACGCCCCACGTGTTGAGCAATTCGGCGGTACGTCCACCCGGCCTCCCGCATGCCCACTATACGCCCTCGCTCAAAGTCCGTCAACTGCACATACGGTTCACGTCCACGCTGTCGCGGCATGCTACCAGTGTTAAAGACTGCGATGGAGCTCCGTATGCCACGGCAAACTGGCTGACACTGACGGCGGCGGTGCACAAATGCTGCGCAGCTAGCGCCATTCGACGGCCAACACCGCGGTTCCTGGTGTGTCCGCTGTGCCGTGCGTGTGATCATTGCTTGTACAGCCCTCTCGCAGTGTCCGGAGCAAGTATGGTGGGTCTGACACACCGGTGTCAATGTGTTCTTTTTTCCATTTCCAGGAGTGTATATTTATATGTACCGAAACCTTGGTCAAGAATTTTAATAAAAAAATTCTATCCTGCAACTGTTTTTGGCTGTCATCCTTTATTGTGAAGAATTTTAACAGTTGCTGCTGCAGCCATGTTTAAAATCTTGAATTATTTGATCGCCCAACCTCTACGCTTATACGTAACCAAAGCGATTACTTTTGATGCAAATACAGTTTACATCTACAAATGAAGACATACGTGGAAAAACGTGCTAATCTACAGTATTTAGAAATGGAGAAAAAGGGGGTTTTGTCAATAAGACTGGAAAAAATATATCAAATTATTTTATTCTTATTTTTCTAACAGAATGGACCAGTTAATGCTTCTGATGTGTCGTAATAAAGAAGAACAATGTTATGTGAGGATTTGTTTTGTACGTTATCAAACATTACAACTACAAATTACCATTTAGTGTATATCAGGCTTAATGTACGAGTATCTAAAATGAATTTATTCTGGAGAAAACCACAGAAACCATCATTAACAATCATCAGTGTTATCAAACAATACATCATCATTAATATTCTCAGAGAATGTGCCAGGTTCCTATAACACTCACGGTGAACTGGTGGAATGTGATTTAGTAATCGCCGTAAATCCTTTAGCTTGGCAGATTTTATAAGGCTGGCGCCATCATATCTGAGTGGAAATGTAACATTAGTAATGGAGGGCCTGTCTGGTATTTGCTTTTTTCTAATATCTACAGCATGAAAATTTCACTACTACCATAAGTATATTTAAAGAAAAACTTAAAGCGGGTGATCTTTCATAATTTTCAAAAGTTTTTAGCGAGTTCCATCCACTCGTCTGGAATATAACTGAAAGATAGCTATCTTTTCTTTTTCTCAATTAACCCATAATCATGGTCACGGGGAAAATACACTCCTGGAAATGGAAAAAAGAACACATTGACACCGGTTTGTCAGACCCACCATACTTGCTCCGGACACTGCGAGAGGGCTGTACAAGCAATGATCACACGCACGGCACAGCGGACACACCAGGAACCGTGGTGTTGGCCGTCGAATGGCGCTAGCTGCACAGCATTTGTGCACCGCCGCCGTCAGTGTCAGCCAGTTTGCCGTGGCATACGGAGCTCCATCGCAGTCTTTAACACTGGTAGCATGCCGCGACAGCGTGGACGTGAACCGTATGTGCAGCTGACGGACTTTGAGCGAGGGCGTATAGTGGGCATGCGGGAGGCCGGGTGGACGTACCGCCGAATTGCTCAATACGTGGGGCGTGTGGTCTCCACAGTACATCGATGTTGTCGCCAGTGGTCGGCGGAAGGTGCACGTGCCCGTCGACCTGGGACCGGACCGCAGCAACGCACGGATGCACGCCAAGACCGTAGGATCCTACGCAGTGCCGTAGGGGACCGCACCGCCACTTCCCAGCAAATTAGGGACACTGTTGCTCCTGGGGTATCGGCGAGGACCATTCGCAACCGTCTCCATGAAGCTGGGCTACGGTCCCGCACACCGTTAGGCCGTCTTCCGCTCACGCCCCAACATCGTGCAGCCCGCCTCCAGTGGTGTCGCGACAGGCGCGAATGGAGGGACGAATGGAGACGTGTCGTCTTCAGCGATGAGAGTCGCTTCTGCCTTGGTGCCAATGATGGTCGTATGCGTGTTTGGCGCCGTGCAGGTGAGCGCCACAATCAGGACTGCATACGACCGAGGCACACAGGGCCAACACCCGGCATCATGGTGTGGGGAGCGATCTCCTACACTGGCCGTACACCACTGGTGATCGTCGAGGGGACACTGAATAGTGCACGGTACATCCAAACCGTCATCGAACCCATCGTTCTACCATTCCTAGACCGGCAAGGGAACTTGCTGTTCCAACAGGACAATGCACGTCCGCATGTATCCCGCGCCACCCAACGTGCTCTAGAAGGTGTAAGTCAACTACCCTGGCCAGCAAGATCTCCGGATCTGTCCCCCATTGAGCATGTTTGGGACTGGATGAAGCGTCGTCTCACGCGGTCTGCACGTCCAGCACGAACGCTGGTCCAACTGAGGCGCCAGGTGGAAATGGCATGGCAAGCCGTTCCACAGGACTACATCCAGCATCTCTACGATCGTCTCCATGGGAGAATAGCAGCCTGCATTGCTGCGAAAGGTGGATATACACTGTACTAGTGGCGACATTGTGCATGCTCTGTTGCCTGTGTCTATGTGCCTGTGGTTCTGTCAGTGTGATCATGTGATGTATCTGACCCCAGGAATGTGTCAATAAAGTTTCCCCTTCCTGGGACAATGAATTCACGGTGTTCTTATTTCAATTTCCAGGAGTGTATGTATGACCAGGCAGTAGATACTTACGTTCCACAACATCGAATCTTCCGGATTGTGTTAAGTCATCCAAGAGCTGACTTTAGAGAAGTTTTTATTTTGGCCAAAGCAAGAAACTGAAAACACATTGAGGCGACGCGCATTGCAATGCCGTAAACTACCTAAGACATGAAACAACGTCATCTACCCCTCTAACAGCTACTTCCTCCTACCACATAAACATTATTGCATCATTATTGGGTACATTATGTACGCAGAAGTTAAATGTCCACCGCTGATGTTTGCAGAATGCGTTTCCTACAGATAAGCTGGGCGTATGCAGGCATTGTTGCGTGTCACAAGCAATGACAATAACTGAGTTATTAGTTTTTGAATATTCTGAAACCGTTTTCAGATTTTCTTAGTCAGTACTATCCTGTTTAATATGAAAGATCAGTTTTGTTTCCAGTTTCTTCTTTCTCTGACCGTTCTTCTCTGATGAAATTTGCATCGTAATGTGATCACTAACTTGACAGGTGTCACTACGTGATCTTGCAAAGCCAATATTGAAAAATTGATAAAATACTTTACGATACATGCCAACGCTAAGGTGTTCCTTCTTGCTGTCTTTGCACTTGTCTTGATAAAGACTGTACATCTTGCTAATGTTTAGATCTGCACACAAATACGCCATGTTGAAAACTTTTTCCTAGAATAGTGACTTAATTGTATAGGAAACTATTTAAATGAACCCGCACAAATTCCTGGTCATCCTCCCTGCATTTATTTGAGCTGTTGTTATGTCTCCCACGGCTATCCACCTTAAATAAAATTTTTAGCTTTTAATGTCATGTTACACATAAATTTATCATTGTGAATGTACGTCTAGTGTTTTGTTGCATAATTAAACTCAAAAACGTACCACAGGAGGTGGAGATGTTCTCTTTTCTTGATTCCATTGCTTGTACCGAAGATTTCTAGGAGAGCTTCCTTACAAATCTGAATATCTACCTCACTTACAGTAGCCTTATAGATGTTGGTCGTCTGCCATCTACTCTTCTCTGAGTCATCAGTGTACCTCCACTTGACAGGATTCATATTCACGCATCCAAATACAAAAGAATTTTTAAAATCGTTGTTAGTTAGAATCACGAAACAACTTCTCCCGTGTACCTGCAGGTACAATACCGAAGCATTTTCTCGCGCAGGCAGAATCTCAACCTTTTGATTTTGCCCTTTTCTCTACAACCTTATAATTACTGCACTCTTTACCACTGTCTAGTTTCTTCTTCTCAGTTTCTTTGCACCAGTTCTGTGGATTACACTTCCTCTTTCTACAGTTTCCACTGATTTTCACACTTTCATCAACTATTCTCATTTCTACACCCGCCATGTTCACTATTTGTATTTTGTACTGAAAAATGCCAACTGAACACTTCACAAACATTATAAACTTGGTTCCTAAAGTGATTAATATTGCATATTACACAAGACATATATTTCGTGTTTACTATTTCACTAATTCCAATATAATCTACCTCTGCCCCCAACCGTACTCAAATTTCAGTTAATTATCTGTTGTCTGTTTATCATTTGGGACAGTGTTGGCTGTCCTGCTACTCAGCTGTTCTGCTTCTTTCCAGTAGAGAGCAGCTGGAGTGCAGCGGAAGGCTAGCCCACTTTTGACATTACAGAAATCATACCTAGCGAAATGCAAGAACTCATCTGTGTTGTATTACATCCTAATGTCACAGTTCGGGATTAGGCCAATGTCAATTTTGATACATCCTGTACCCAGAAAGAGATGACAGCACTTATCTCCAAATTTTTACATCTGAGGGTTAGCCCGTTTTTCCCCCATGTCTTCAACTATTAAAAAAAACTATATTATTAGTGTAGTTTTTTGTACTCAACAGAATGTTCTTCATCACGGTCAAAGGCAAGAGTTTCTTGTTACTACTGATAACTGCGAAAGTTGTTTAAGAATTACAGAAACAAGTTTTCGACGAAGTATTGAGGCGATTTTGAGATACTTTTGTTTTGCTGTTGTTTATTTTCTCTTTTTGTTGACGAAATAGCGTTTTCTAGCGCTATGATAAATCTGTATTGTTTTGCTTGTTTTTACTACAACGACCCGTCTGTTTCACGTAACATATTAACAATTTTCAAATAAAACATGAATTAAACACTGAAAATTGCAGTTTTTCAACAACTAAAATTTATTTTGAGTAACAGACAGGATGACAACAATGTAGAACAAAACTATTCCATAGGTTGCCAAGGCCTTTATATGTCCTCAGTCAGTTTTTAGACGGTTCATCGCTTCCGATTTTCTGGAGAATCTACACTGAAGCGCCAAAGAAACTGGTGTTGGGATGCGTATTCAAAGACAGAGATATGTAAACAGGCAGAATACGGTGAACGAGCAATGGGACACAGCATCTCCGAGGTAGCAATGAAGTGGGGATTTTTCCCGTACGACCATTTCAAGAGTTGGTTCAAATGGCTCTGAGCACTATGCGACTTAACTTCTGAGGTCATCAGTCGCCTAGAACTTAGAACTAATTAAACCTAACGAACCTAAGGACATCACACACATCCATGCCCGAGGCAGGATTCGAACCTGCGACCGTAGCGGTCACGTGGTTCCAGACTGAAGCGCCTTTAACCGCACGGCTACAGCGGCCGGCATTTCAAGAGTGTACAGTGAATATCAGGAATCCGGTAAAACATCAAATCTCCGATATCGCTGCGGCTGGAACAAGATCCACCAAGAACGGGACGTACGACGACTGAAGAGAATCGTTCAACGTGAAAGAAGTGCAACCCTGCCACAAATTGCTGCAGATTTCAATGCTGGGCCATCAGCAAGTGTCTGCCTGCGAATCATTCAATGAAACATCATCGATATGGGCTTTCGGGGCCGAACGCCCACTCGTGTACCCTTGATGACTGCACGACACAAAGGTTTATGTTTCGCCTGGGTCCGTCAACACCGACATTGGACTGTTGATGACTGGAAACATGTTGTGTGATCGGACGAGTCTCGATTCAAATTGTATCGAGTGGATGGACATGGACGGGTATGCAGTCAACCTGCATGTCAGCAGGGGACTGTTCAAGATCGTGGAGGCTACGTAATAGTGTGGGGCGTGTGTTGCTGGAGTGATATGGGACCCGTGATACGTCTAGATACGACACTGACAGGTGACACGTACGTAATGAGCCTGTTGGATCACCTGCATCCATTCATGTACATTGGGCATTCCGACGGACTTGCGCATTTCCAGTAGGACAGTGCGACACCTTACACGTCCAGAATTGCTACACAGTGGCTCCAAGAATACTTTCCTCAGTTTAAACACTTCCGCTGCCCACCGAACTCCCCATACATATCTGGGATGCCTTGCTACGTGCTGTTCAGAAGAGATCTCCAACCCCCTTGTACTCTTACGGATGTACGGACAGCCCTGCAGGATTCATGGTGTCAATTCCCTCCATCATTACTTCAGATATTAGTCGAGTCCATACCACGTCGTGTTGCGGCACTTCTGCGTGCTCGCGGGGGCCCTACACGATTAGGCAGGTGAACCAGTTTCTTTGGCTCTTCAGTGTATAAGTTACAGTAATTATAAATGTCGCTGGCGATCACATGTTTTTGACTTTTTAGATCCACAGATGTGTACGAAGCTGACTAAGGAACCAACTGACAAAATTCTTTGTACTACTGGAGCGCTCAGAAAAGCTTCTTCAGGTCAGCTGCGCTTCCACAAGTCTTTATGGTTTGCCGAAAATTCATACAGAAAACATAATGCTGAGACAACTGGCACTGGTTCTCCCACCTATTCGACTGTCAAATTCTTGAGCAGTTGAATCGTATTTTCTTTCTGTTGATGTTGGAGAAAAGTTTATATATTGTCCCACAACCACGTTCTTCAAGTTTTACGAACAGACAGAGGGAATGGGTCCTTAACCCTGTGGCTCATAGCGTCCACTACAGTGGAAATCTGTTAACGGTAGCTTCTTTGGCATTTTCAATCAGTCCTGAGGCTGCAAATGTACACAGTTCACTGCAGTCAGCACTCCCTACTGGTGTTTTGTCCTGTATGCATTTGCAGCCTCATGACTGATTGAATACGCCAGAAAATTGACCATTATGAGTTGTCCACTGCAGCGAAATTCATGCACCACAGGGTTAAGCCTTTTTTAAAGGGAAAATTCGAAGAAGAAGGAATAGGAGTTGCCAACAAATAACCGAGAATTTAACGTGTTGTGGAAGCGTGACAGAGAAGAACTATACCGTTTCCATGAGCACCTCATTGAGATTATTCCGAAGATTCAGTTCACTGGGGCAAATGGTATAACGAAAACCCACACACGTGGACCATTATGCGCACTGGGATAAGTATCACCACTCTCGACAGAAACAAGATATTATAAAAAGATTAGCGAGTGGAGTGATGAACATATGTGAACTGCATCTACTCAAAATGGAATTGGAATATGTCACGAGTACTTTGCTGAGTAATGCGTATTCGCCCACTAAAAAGAGTGTAAGACAGTCACGAAAAGATTAAAGCAATGTACAGGAGTCTGCGAAATCCAATGTTTTCCTGCCATTCATGAAAGACGTTATTCACTTCACTGGAAAAATCTTCACGAAACGAAATGTCGCTGTATTCGAACCCCTAAAGTCGATCGAGGATGCTCGCAAGCCGCCGGAAAAAGCAGGAATTTACCAGCTACCGTGTAGCTGTGGAGACGTGTCCCAAGGTACTACTAAAACAACGGTTAAAAACGACTAGGAAACACAATTACAGCTAACTAGACGCGGAGAAACAAACCGTTCAGCTGTTGCGAAACAAGGTTTGTAGCAAGACGAGCACTGGATTCGGTTTGATACCACTCAGGCACAGGCATCCATAAGCGATTACTATGAAAAGCTATAAGAGACATCATAAATGTTATTAAACACACCGTTAATATTAATCGTAAGGAGGACGGTGTGATTTTTAATGTTATGTGGATTTCGGTGCTGAAGCAGATGGATACCAGCCTTCCACCACGGCATCATAGCAATAGCGGACGACAGCAAACAACAACAGCCTTTTGCATTCTACATTTGAAACCATGTTGCGACACGCCATTGCGCTTGTGCAACTTGCGCTACTTCAGTCAGTAGCGAGTCACTATTTGCGTCGAGCTTCGAAAAAGCTACAATCCCCCTTGACGATGTCCTCCGCAAATGGGGACGGAACTTTGTGTTTCAACAAGAAATTCATACGACCCGAAACATTTTAATAAGTGGGATGAATTTTTGAATGATTTTTCTGCTAGTAATTGATTCTTGATTTATGGAAATAATTTATTGATTTAAGTTTACAGTAGCAGCACCAATGAAAGCAAGAAAATTTATCAGTTCAATGGAAAGGATCTATAAGCATATTGACAATTTTTTATCGCTTTCTTCTTTTCTGACAGTGTCAGATATAAGTAACTCATTGGTTAGTCTATCACGTCACCGACCGGGATTGGTTTATACACGAAGGTGATAAAAATAATGGCTCCAAGCACTATGGGACTTAACATCTGACGGCATCAGTCTCCTAGACTTAGAACTATTGAAACCTAACTAACCTAAGTACATCACACACATCCATGGCCGAGGCAAGATTCGAACCTGCGACCGTAGCTGTCACGCGGTTCCAGACTGAAGCGCCTAGAACCGCTCGGCCACAACGGCCGGCAGGTAATGCCTGAAATATGGTATTCTCATCGTCTTGGCAATGTGAAGTTTTAATTCCCTAACGATTTCGATATGGAATATCGCAATGAAAATGAATGAAAGTGCAGGAGGACGTTGTCAGAGGTTTCACAGCCATACACAGAAGATGACTATACCGCCCAACGGGGCTGGCGCGGCAAGACGAGGCAGTTGAGGAGACGGTCAAAGAGAGTGCGTGTGCCGATCAGTGAGCAGTTACTGTACACTGTGGTGGTGTGGTGATGTTCTTCATTACAACGTGGCCCGGAGACAACTTATGGATGACGTCACATGGGGAAGAATCATTGGGAAACTTAAGAAAGGAGTGTAGCACAGGAGTTTGGTATTACTCAAAGTATTGTTTCACTTGCATGGGAAGCATTCTAAACCAGAGACACTGTTGCCTGAAGGAGAGGAGGTGATGGTTCACGGTTAACGACACCAGCAGATGATCGCTCTATTGTGCAACAGGCAAGAAGAAACCTCCATGAAACTGCAACCACATTTTACTGGACTGCAAGACACGCACTCTCACTCTCCACAGTAGCACGGTGGCTGCATTGGGGTGGTCTCTTTGCCCGACGACCGGTACGTTGTGTTCTGTTGACACCCGCATTTTGGCGGTAGCGTTGACTTTAGTGTGGGGCACGTAGGACTAAACGAATCGTAAGTGGGGACAAGTGCTCTTCTCGGATGAGAACAGATTCAGCCTGAATAGTTATTCTGGATGCAAACCCACAAGGGAAGAGGTGGCAACACGTGATGTACCCAGGAACACTGTAGAACAAGATCGCTTTGGTGGCGCAGGTGTCACAGTATAGAAAGGCATAACGTTGTATGGGCGTACTGACTTACAGATCTTTGAACATGGCACACGTACCGGCCAGTCTCATTCCGACTTTACTCCTTCACCATTTGCGTCTTTTCAGGGGGACCTGACTTCATTTTTATGGACAACAATGTGCGACCGCATCTAAAAGAGCAGGTGGATCATATTCGGCGAAAGGACTGGTCTGCCGGTCCTCCCGACTCAGTTTCTATTCAGAACATGTGTGATATGTTGGGGAGACGCATTCCAGTACGTCACACATGGCAACCAGTTGAAAACTGCGCTGGTGGAGGAATAGAATGCCCTACCCCAACAGCTCCATAAGGCCCATACCAACCATGTGGCCAGCATGGAAGCACACCGTAGAGCACTGTCGGATGCCCTATTACGAACTATCTCCCACCTCGTGTAATGTCCAGTTGTTGTTGTTGTTGTGGTCTTCAGTCCTAAGACTGGTTTGATGGAGCTCCCCAGGCTACTCTATCCTGTGCAACCTTCTTCATCTCCCAGTACTTACTGCAACCTACATCCTTCTGAATCTGCTTAGTCTAATCATCTCTTGGTCTCCCTCTACGATTTTTACCCTCCACGCTGCCCTCCAATGCTAAATTTGTGATCCCTTGATGCCTCAGAACATGTCCTACCAACCGATCCCTTCTTCTAGTCGTGCCACAAATTTCTCTTCTCCCCAATTCTGTTCAATACCTCCTCATTAGTTATGTGATCTACCCATCTAATCTTCAGCATTCTTCTGTAGCACAACATTTGAAAAGCTTCTATTCTCTTCTTGTCCAAACTATTTGCTGTCCATGTTTCACTTCCATACATGGCTACACTCCATACAAATACTTTCAGAAACGACCTCCTGACACTTAAATCCATACTCGATGTTAACAAATTTCTCTTCTTCAGAAACGCTTTCCTTGCCATTGCCAGTCTACATTTTATATCCTCTCTACTTCGACCTTCATCAGTTATTTTGCTCCCCAAACAGCAAAACTCCTTTACTACTTTAAGTGTCTCATTTAATAATCTAATTCACTCAGCATCACCCGACTTAATTCGACTACATTCCATTATCCTCGTTTTGCTTTTGTTGATGATCATCTTATATCCTCGTTTCAAGACACTGTCCATTCCGTTCAACGTAATGTCCAGAGGCCACCATAAATCGTGGTGACCTCAGCGTAATTATTGTGTTTGAATAAAGTGTCACTTCTGTTCGTCTCTTTGCTTATTTCTCTGTTACCATCTATAATAATTTATAGCAGTTCTTTTTATGTATGGTTCAAGTTCTAATGGGATATATTACTTGGCTGTGATACGCAAAAGCTGCTTCGTCCTTAAGTTTTGGGCACCAGTGTACTAGGTAGAAGGGAGTCATGAGATCGCTCAATGAAACAAGACGATGGTGTGGAAAGATTAGGTGGAGAAGGGAGGAAGCTTCCCTGGTGCCAAGGTAAGGAGGTGCAAGGGCAGCTCGGCACCCTCCACCAGATTATTCTCAATTCCGCGCGCAGATAGGTAGGGGGAGGGCGGCTGCCTCTCGGGCTGCAGGGACGGGGAAGTTCCCCTGCGCTAATGAGCTCTGCGCCGGGATCAGGTGCTCTCCAAGCCGAGGAAGCGGAACTAATGCTCCAGCTAATCGCAAAATACACTCTCTTACTTTACTGCCGCTCAAATACAGTGCTCAGGGATATAGCTAGAGGTCTGCGCGGGTGAGAGAAACGAGATCCGAAACTCCCTTACCTGCATCCGTTTCGGCAAGTATTTTACCCGCATCATCGGTTAAGAAAATTTTTGTATACCATTATAAAAAGCTTGGTACGCAAGAGCTGTGACTGCAGTGTGGTGTATCATCGACTCGAATAGCATTATTTTCTTTTTGTCCATTCTGTAATGTTGATTTAATGTAGATTTTACTGATTTCTCTTACACAAATTCTAAACTGTGTCATATACTTGAAAGTATGTAATCTTGAAACTTCCTGGTAGATTAAAACTGTATGCCGGACCGAGACTCGAACTCGAGATCTTTGCCTTTCGCTGGCAAGTGCTCTACCAACTGAGCTACCCAAGGACGACTCACGCCCCGTCCTCACAACATCAATCCTGCCTGTACCTCGTTTCCTGTCGTCCAAACTTCACAGAAGCTCTTGTGTAAATGTGCGATTTTTGTTGTTCTACTTTTATGTAATCATAAAGTAAATTTTGTGCTGTCTGTAAACGAAATACTACGAGTACGTCCATTAGGAGGAAATTCATATCCGTGTAATTAAAAAGAACATGAAGACATTTGATGTTGGAAAGGCAGTGTAAGTCAGGGAAGTATACTAAAGGAGGATCAGTGTAATCAATTTCCTAACTGTGATCAAAAGAAGAAAGAAGAACGGTTACAGGAAGAAGTTAAAGTGGAGCAGTTTTGGAAGATTATCAGCTGCAACGAAGAGATTTATCAAAGACGGAGCAGTGGCGTCTTGGCGGAAAGTATTGGGGGAATCGTAACTGAACACCAAACAAAAGATATATTCAGAAGCAGTGAAGACGATTTAAGAATCTATTGGCTGAAGAAGAAGCGGAACTGGTTGAAGATTTTATATCGAGAAAAGAAGTACTGGCAGACAGGAGATCGGTTCGGTATTGAAGTGCTGAGCAAATAACTGGAGTCTGACGCACATCTATTCTACAGAAGGTGGGAAAAAGAATAGCACACCACGAAAGAATTATCCGAATGGGACGGAAACCGCTAGATGTGATGTACATGTACAGACAAACAAATGATTACAGTTTCAGAAAAATTGTCATGATGATATCCCACTGCTGTCTGGGAAGTCTCAAGACACGTTTTCGGCCTGGAATCACATTGACTAGAGTAGGAGTGTCTTCAGCAGTAAGTGCCAGTAGGAATTGCCCAAATGTCTAGCGAAGAGCGCCTGGAGACGCCACGGATAGTGATCTGACAGCCATGAGCAAGGATTTTGGGACCAATTTCATTTTATAGCAGGACCTCTTGGTTGTCATCCATGGCAACCTTACATCAGAGTGGTATGTCGACGATGTTCTGCATCCAGTTTTGTTGCCCTTCACGGAAAGCCATTCTGGGCTTACATTTCAACAAGATAATGCCTGCCTGTACACGACGAGGGTTTCTACTGCTTGTCTTCGTGCTTGTCAAAGCTCTTCTTGACCATCAGTGTCACCATATCTCGCCCCAACTGAGAACTTTTGAAATATTGTGGGCAATGGTTCAAACTCGTGTCCAGCTATCCTGATTTACGTTTTCTGTGATTTCCCTAAATCACTTCAGGCGAATGCTGGGATGGTTTATTGGCACTGATGGGACTGATTACCTCGCTGTTTGGTCCCTTCCTGCAAATTAACCAACCAACCAACCAATAAACCACCTCTTCCTCCATTTATTTATCAAAATTCTCCCACCTCTGTCTGCTCCTTCTCACTCGCTTTATCTCTTTCTCACCCTCTCTTTGTCTATTTCCTCCACTCTCCCACCTCTCTCTGACCATGTCTTCCTTCTCTCTTCTGATATTCTCATCCCCATCTCTCTTTCCATCTCGACCTCCTCCTCTTCCTTATCCACCTGCCCACTACCTGTTTCATACATCTCCCCCTTCTCCACTCTCTTTCCATTTTCTACTCCTCCTCCTCTCTCTGTCCATGCCCTCCTCTGTCTATCTCAGCTTCTCCGAAATCATGCTTATTGGCATGGGTAACCTCTGCAACACTGTCCAATTAAGCAGGCCAATAATACTAACACAAGATACTTGTTGTGCAGGGCACTCTACATGTCAGGGCCAGGGAAACCATTTCTTGCCCCTGACATGCAGGCTGCCCTGCAAAGCATGTTGATTAGGCAAGCCAATACTGTTCTGACATAACATGCCTGTTGTACAGAGCTGCCTATATGCCAGGAGCTGGAAAGAACATATATCCAACACTAGTGGAGCTAGAAGACAAACCCCACAGTGCTGATACTGAACAAATATGTCTGTGTGGGTTTTACGGCCTCCAGGCTCCAATAGAAGCAGAGATATGGGCAAAAAAGTATTTTTCTAGCCCCTGGGAAACAGGCTGCCCTGCATGACAGTCATGTTGTCTGGGAACAGTATCAGCTCGCAAAATCACCCTGTTTTGCATGGCAGCCACAATTTCAGGACAAGAAATGTTCTTCTGTGTCGTGACATGTAGGGTGCCTGCACCACAGTCACGTTGTGTTGGAGTAGCCTTAGTCTGCTTTATCGACCTGCTTTACTTGCTGGCCTATACATCAGGTGTAACTACATGATTTTCAAGTCCTAAATGTGTAGCCTGTCTTGCATGACATGTATATTTCGGGGTTAGTGGCGCCCTGCTTCATTGAACTGTTTTTCAGGAACTTGCTGGTGAGCATACTCAGGGACAGGTTCAGAGCGGCAGGAGGCTGTCACCAGTGAGAGGGAGGTGAAATATATGGCTGGAGAGAGGGGCTGGACGAAATGTACAAACAGGCCTGGTTTCACGAGAATGAGCTTGCCAATTGTATTTGTTTACAATAGTCGTGGCTTGGTAAATCCAGGTTGCACCTTGTTGCCGGACAGAGTGGCCGAGTAGTTCTAGGCGCTACAGTCTGGAACCGCACGACTGCTACGGTCGCAGGTTCGAATCCTGCCTCCGGTATGGATGCGTGTGATGTCCTTAGGTTAGTTAGGTTTAAGTAGTTCTAAGTTCTAGGGGACATGACCTCAGAACTCAAGTCCCATAGTGCTCAGAGCCATTTGAACCATTTGCACCTTGTAGCCGAAAGAAAATGGAAAGACCTAGGTTTGACTCTTTTTGAAGGAGTGAGTGGGTGCTGCCAGGGACAAATGTAAGAAATAGCTACTAGCGATTGATTATAGGTATAATACTAAACTATTGAATGTCTGATGTAATTCATAACAGTGCACACCCATCGTGGAGCAGTCAGTCTCAGTCGCGCTTGTGCTGACATTCACATGGGTCGCTAGAAGGCTTCAAGATGTTCTGCGGTTTAATGAGGTAGCTCTTGAGAAGAGTGAGTAATGTACAATTTAATGACACTGAAACAGTCAAAGGATAACCTGAAATGTTAATGAGAAACCGGAAGCCGATGGAAGAACTCAGTTCATACGTTTCCATATAAATGTACGGGGTGTACCAAACCGTCTGAGTCTTGCTGTACTGGGTGGTTTTAGAAGGACCCTCGGCCGTTTTATTCGCGCATGTGTCAATCTCGTAGTCCTCCATGATCATGCCACAGGAAAGCGGGAGAGGTGACAGAGCATAAAAATCTTTTGCTCCATCGAATCACGTATAAACATCGTCGAATAGTTTTGAACGCTTCCCATCGGTTTCAACTTGTAATCCAGAGCAAATATTGTGGCCCCACGCACTCCAAAGGGATGAAATCATGTTCAGTGGGGTTTCTGGACCACTATGTCCTTAGAGACGGGATGAAACGCCCGTGACGTGTCAGCAGTATCAAAGGTTGTCAACAACGTCTTCCTTTTGCTCATCGCACCCAGAACTGTCGTGTTTGACCGTGGAATGTGTGGGAATCAACGCCCCAAAGGAAGGAGAGATTTCATTGACGCCCTTTATGCCACCCCCTATTCGTCTAGCTTCTGAGCGGGGGTGTCTTAAATGTATTTCTGGGCCACCAGTAAGGAAAAAACGCGTGATTTCAACGGTGGGCGTCGCGCTTCTGACCTCCATTATCCTGTGATAACCCCATGGAGTCGTTGGCAGTTTGGTGCCAATAGGACATCATGAATCCACTTTAGGCCCACATGAAGTACTGAGCTCTGGCCTTCTTTTCGAATGTGCCAAAACCTTGCTGTTTGAAGAGTCGCCGAGACCGAAGATAACGTCGCAGGGCGCCACGCTTTTGCAACATTACAGAGGAAGGTTGTAGGCACCTTTGAGCCCAATTTGAAACTCATTAGTCGCAATGGAAGACAGTTAGGGAGTTTCGAAAAAGTGGTCGTTTAATTGCATAAGGCAGTATTTAAATATTGTACTGGTAACCCAACTTTACTAATATTTGGTCTTGGAAACTTTCTGTTTATGAATCAGGCGGTTGTAGTCTGCCTTTATCATCAAGTCAAATCTTTGTCTGTACGATGTTATTTATTCACGCTGCCAACCAACATAACACAAGTTTGTTGCTGTGTTGTTACTATGTTGGATCGACTCACACTGGCTAGCGAACGAGGGGCTGAGCGAACTGGGGACACTCCTGCTGGCAACCACACACACCTGTAACGTACGCTACCGCTCATTTATTTCAATACACCTAATAAATGACATCTGGTTCTCTGTCGAAAAGGTCTAATACCGTGGGTACGGTTGAGGAAGCAAAGGAATAGTACAACAGATGTACACTTGTCATGATTTTTGTGTGTGGTCATCGAGATACGATAGTATCCAACAAACAATGTTGTGTAGATACATGTTACGTACCGATCTGATATGTTTGTTTACCTATTTGCTGACGGACGCCGCGTTTGGTGCACCTGTGTTGTTCCCTGTAGTGATGTGATGTCCACAGCGAACGGCAAGCATTTTAACGATACATAACATGTGGTTCCTGCACTTCAGTTCCTTCGTCACATTGGAGTGTGCAAATCGCTCCACGAGTGGAGACATCCATAGAAAAACGTGCTCAAATTGTGTAGCTATTGGCCAAATTGCGAAACAGTGTAGTGTGTCTATAGGGGGAGTGCAATACACCCTTCACCGCCAGTTGACAATAGGTAGCAATTAGGACATACCACGACCAGGACTACCTCATGAAACAGGTAAAAGTGATAAAATATATTAGAATTCCCAGTAAGAGAAACAGATTCAAAACAGTGTCCCAAATCCATGGAGAATTGCTAGAAATGGACACGACAACAATATCTGTTGGAACAGTGAGAAGGTGACTGACTGAAACCGGCTTGAAAGGATGTGTCACAGCGAGAAAATGCCTTCTAAGGCCAATAAATAAACAGAAGAGACTTGGATGGGTTGGAAAACATCGTAATTAGACATCGGAAGAGTGTACGGAGGTGTTATTCACCGATGAATCGAAGTTAGAGATTTTTGGAACCAGAAGGAGAAAATTTGTTTACCGGTTTGTAGGGGAAAGGGTAGCTCAGAAGTATCTCCTAGCTACATTTAAACACGGTGGAGGTTCTATTATGGTCTGGGGATGTTTTGCCCTAGATATAGTTGGCGACATTGTGGAAATAGAAGGATGTATGGGTCGGAATCAGTATCAACGCATACTTCAGTATGATGCAATACGAAGTGGATTGCCCTTAACAGGGAAAGGGTTCACCTTACAACAGGATAATGACCAAAACGTCGGTCGGCTACACTACACTGCATCTAAGGAAAAGCAGAAACTGCTGAATGATATGGCATGGCTATCCCAAAGCCCCGATTGTAATTGGGATGAAGTGTACAGACGTATCAGGGAAGTTAACATATCCAGCGAGGAACATCTTTGCAGTATTGTTAAGGATGTGTGGAATCGTATACATTCACGATACGTACAACAGCTGATTGACCGCATGACTTAAGTTTGTGAGACAGTCATTAAATCCAAAGGAGGATACTTTGATGAAAGTAAAATATTATGATTGTGATTGTATTATACATGTGGAAGTTAATAGAATTATATTTTGTGAGACACAACGTTTAATTTGTGTTGTAAATCTGAAATATCAGAGTGTATTGACATTAATGAGCGGTAGGGTACAAATGACCCAGATTCGACTTTTAATTTCCATACGCAAGTTAATACTCAACTACAGTCTCTTTCTTCATTTACATAGAAGATGTGGTCGTGAAATATGATTCTTTTTGAAACACCGTATATTACGTCTCACCACTTCAAGGATTATGATTGTCTATCGTGTAATGAGGCAGCCAACCAAGTCACTACTAACCAATTTCTCTTCACTTTATATTGGGTTTCATAAACCAACGAGTTCCTGAAAGCCCACAGGAAAAATTGCATAGGAGAGTACACTAGCCGGGAAACAAAAGCATTCCTTTCCATTCCAAAGATGAACGCAAGAGTTATTCAGGTGCTTGTCGATACTAATACCGAAGTGGGACGGTGCACCATCGTACTGAAGTCATCTCCTCAACCGTACGACAAAATGTACACTCTCGAACAACTGTCGTAGCACATCTCTACTCGCGAAGCTAACGTGCACCATTTATTACGTGATACTATTACAGGACACACTTCAGTGTTTTCAGACGAGCGTGGTTTACGGATATCACCGCTCCAGACATAACTATTGCGGCAGTCGCAAGCGCTGTCAACCGCTTCATCGGTGAACAGTTCACTGTATAGGAAGCTGCGCACTGCAGTAATGCACTAGGTAATCCATTACCAGCACTGAATTCTGTGTTCAAATTCTTTTCACGACATTGCCTGTGAAATGTTCTTTCATTGGTAGCGGCAGGAATTCATGGAAGGGCCAAGTCTCAGATTCAACATCAATTGTGGTTGACATCACCTGGATTTATTTGGTGAAAACATTTAAAATTTTCCTTTGCAGTGGAATGAAGTGAAAAGTCAATTAACAACAACTAATAATCACAGAGCGCCAGAAGGCTTAAAAATCGCCTTGAAATTTTTAGATATTACAATAAGGTCAAGATCAATACTGAGCCTTCTGGAGCATGGAGATACCCCGTTTTAAAATATTTAAAAAAATCGCTTCACCAGAAATAGATTAAGATATTTTACAATTGGTTCAAATGGCTCTGAGCTCTATGGGACTTAACATCTGAGGTCATCAGTCCCGTAGAACTTAGAACTACTTAAACCTAACTAACCTATGGACATCACACACATCCATGTCTGAGGCAGGATTCGAACCTGCGACCGTAGCGTTCGCGCGGTTCCAGACTGAAGTGCCTAGAACCGCTCGGCCACACCGGCTGGCTATTTTCCAATTCATCCAAATCAATTTATGAGAGTAAATGCCCCGTTTGAAAACAACTAGGGCACGGTGGTAGCTACCAGAAATACAACGAATGTAAAAACAGTGACAGCAAGGAGGCCTTTAGGGGCTTAAACGTTTCGCAAATTGGTAACAATTCCAATTCTATATGTGTATGTCTGCCGTGAACTAAATTTGCAATAGAGTTTAATTTAGTACACTTTAGTAACTGCTATGAAAACTTTCTATATGCGCAATTATGAGGCTTGATCCTGGGAGGGGAAGGTAGGCAATGGCAAATTTAACGAGGAACGGAAAATTAAGAACACCCATGGGACAGAGCGTCACAATAAGCACAAGAACTTAACTTGAGGGACCTACGACTTGCAACCGCACTAGACACAAACGCAGCAGCTTACAAATATAGGGCATTCATCAACAGACCGCAGTGTCCGATGCATGACAGTCATCTCCTTGTGCGGCTAGGGCTGACGGACACCCATTGGATGGCGAATATAATTCTAAAACACAGTTACAGAGAAGAGTTTAAAAACTTGGCATTAGTTGGCCCCCTTCACAGATTTACAAAAAGCAACACCATATGCAATCCAAGCAATACTGAAACCAGTCACTGTGCAGCAACAAGGACGAACTGCATGTAATCAGGGACACACGAAACCCAAAAACGGCCAAAAGTGCCAATAAACGTCATCCACTGTGACGACCGACCGACCAACCAACGGTCGTTCCCGACGAAATCAGAGGCAACGGAAAAGGTTGCAAGTGAATCGCCAATTGACAGTTTGCTACCAAGAGTTCACTTCGACTGATGGCAACACAGTGGGCGGCGGTGGCAATACCCTTCCGATGGAAAACCAATAGCCATCAGCCTCTCGAGGAACGGAGTCTTAGGACACATCCCATAGAATCGGCCAACCACCGCCCCGATCAATTCAGCTCGGAGCCCAGTGCTGTCCAAACGAGACTCGCACGCTGCAAAAATTCGGCTCACCTGCCGTGGCGCGACGGCAGCGCCAGCGGACGATCAGAGGAGAAACCATACAGAGAAAGTCGCCTTGAAGAGGAATCACTACGAGCCGACACGGCTCAGCATGCACACTTTGTTTATGATATAGGTGTGATTGCAGCTCCACCTGTAGTCCCCAAATTGTATTCCTCGAAGTGTGCATTCAACGAGAAAATTGGCGGGTGTTAACAAAAACCGTTTTCTGAAGTATGAATCCAAACAAACACTCTCATCCTTCTTGAGCTTTTGACACTTTGCACAGTAAATTCGAGTTGAATCTTGAAATTCTGCTCGTACCATATTCTCTACCCCAGCAATACATGCACTATTTATGCTAGGATGGAGAGCAGGTTTACTCCACTACCGTTTTATCTATCGTCCCGCTTGCTGAAGTTGTAAAATTTTCAAGGTAAACGTCCTCCTTTTGGTTCTTCGTTATTTTTCTAAATTACCTATAGTTGCCGGGCATATAGTTTCGCTTCAGGAAATGAGCATCAACAGAATATGCAATTTATTCTTTTATATTTAAAGATCTGGCAAAACTAAGTGATAAGTTGAGAAGAGTAGCTATATCCTTTCATTTATCAAAATTATTTCTTCATAACAGTACGTAAGTAGGAATATAATGGAATTTATGTAAAAGCTGAAGAATCATTAATTTCGTGTCTAGAAAGTAATAAACAGACGTTTTGCCCCCAGTTTTAACGAACTGGTAACATGTTATTGACAGAGTCAGTGTGGGAGCGATCTGAAGAAAACTTCACAACCCAAGATCGCTAAAAAAGAATTTTACTGAATGACTGGTTTCCGCAGAGCTATGCAGTCAACATCGGGTCTTATGCTTTTGTGCATTAGAACTTGAAGCATAAGATCCGATGGTGACAGCGTAGCACCAATAAAATGCTTTCTAGTGATCTTATCCTGTGAAGTTTTCTTCAGTTATCGAACAGGTAACAAGTTTCAGTCTGAATAGGGTGTTGTAAAGAGGGAGGTGAGGAGGGGTCAGGATTTTGTTATAGGTCCGTTGTTCTTCTGTGTGTTGTTTTCTGTTCGATGCTTTTCTTACAAAGGAAACGCCCCAGTTCTGACGGCTGAAACCGATTAATAATGGTTTTGAAGTACGGAGATGTCTGAATGTTAATTCATATAAACAACTGGGAAGAAAAAGTCGCTGACGAAGCAATACCGTATAACAATTATGACATGTCGTAAATGAGATGTTATTTGGCAGAAAGGTTAAAGTTCCCTCAAACAATATATGTTAAGACGTGAAACACTTTTCCCAAAACAGAAGTTTGCTGTGTTGTCGCACATCTTTCACTTACTCGGAGCTGAGGTGCAGATATGAAGTTTGATCGAAATGATTAAAACACAGTGAGATGCAACAGTTAGCGATAAAGATCAGTGCAGTGCGCTCTGTGGCATTCTGTATGTGCTGCAGTACAGATGAACTGAAAAAGCCTTAGCTTGTCTACCCCTTGGCCCGTCAAGTGTGCATATTGCTAAGTTGCACTGTGTTTTGATCACTGCTTTCGTAAGCGAGTTCTTCTTGTAACCTCCCCACACGAAAATATAATAATGTAACTGAACCATATGTAACCTCCCAACAAAATTATTATAATTAAATGAAAATGAACCAAGCGTAAACTCCCCACAAAAATAATAATGAAATGAATTTTTTAATATTGTAACCTCTGAACAAAATTGGCTCCCATTTATAATCTGTGTGCAGAAATGCATTCACATTTAATGTTCCCACAAAATTCTTTTCTCATTTAATGTTAAGTTCGAAACAGAAAAATTCCTATACACCGAAATAATAAAAAAAATTAGTAACCTGGTAAATTTTATGAAGACAGCAGCGCTGCCCTTCGGCCCTGTATTCTGAATAAAAAAACAAAAATTCTTACCTCAATAAAAAACTGCAAATATATCTGCTCTTATGTAGAAATTTTTTGACACAGCTTCGTGCAATACTGGCCAATATTTTTTCTGATTCTTGGGAAGAATGATCATGCATTGGAAATATTCTTTAAATTGAAATGAATGCTTTTCTTAAAAAAATTACTTTATATTATGAAAATTATTATTGCGGCATTTTTAAAAGAAGTTAATGACAGTTAATATACATTACTAGATATGCGCAAGACTGCTTCTTTACCTTCTACAATAATACTCATCCTCCAGAGTCCCGACCACAGCAGACTGCCGACACGCGCAGGCACGCGCCCACTAGCACGGACTACCACATACTAGCACAGACTACTGCCGACTGAACACTACTGAAGACCAGCACAGACTACTGTCGACACGCGCACACTAGCACAGACTCGCGACAAGCAACAACTAACTACATACTACTCTCTGGTCAGAGATTCTGTCATGCCTCGCCCATCGCCGGCAATGCATACGTCTTACATTCTCTTTTGATTTTTATTCCGACTTTTCTTTTTGTTTTCAAAATCAGCTTCCTTCACAGTTGTCCTTACAGCTGCCACGTTGATGGAGAGACTGAAGGCCTTCTGTGTACTGTTTTTTTCCCTTCTTTAGAGGTTTTCTTCTAGACATATTAGAATACCATCCCCCTAATTTTGCTGCTTGCAAAGAACATGTCCTTTCCTGCACTTTTTTCTTTCATTTCTTAGTAATTGTCTTGAGGACATGCTAGTGCATCATTCAGTTTTTTAATTTTGCTACTTACGACACAACAGAAGATTTCGCTAGTTAACAGACATAGAATCGATATGTTTTTCGTTCAGATTATTATTACTGACTGTAGCAGACCACACTGTAGGCACTAAAATTATTAATCGTCACTGTAGTTCTGTAGTGCTCTACAGGCATGTTTCATTAAGTATTCTCTCCTACTCTTTAACTCTTGTATCAGTATGTTGACTTTGATACTAGATGAATAACATCTCAAGTTCTTACGTTTAAATTTATTTCACTGGATGCGATATGGTTCCTTCAAACTAAAATCAAGGGTACCGGACTGGCAACGGCTGAGAACAGAAGCTTGCGCGTTCACTTTTTTTACGACGCTTTTAACCAAGTATTTTGCGCTGTGAGGAAAACGGAAATTATTACGCTTATTGGTTTCTAGTAAGAACTGTTTAGCACCACTTAATAAACTAACAATCTCACGTCTTGAGTGGACAGCTATGTTGTTGGGAACGAGACTGATGCGTTGTTATTGCAATACCACCAGCTATGACTCAGGCAATACAACGTTTTGGACTGACTCCTCCATAGCCCTCACATTTGTCCTCCATGCGGCATGGTAGGAGACTGGCGGGGAAGAATGGTTGGTTCAGTAAAACGATGACTTCCTAAAGTAGGGGCGAAGCACTGTTCCCAGCAGCACACTCCCTAATAAGAAGAAAAAAATCAAACCCTAACGACGAACTAAGTAAAAGAATTCAATCTCCAACAGAAATTAACAAAAGACTTCTGGAGTCGTTTGGGGAAAGACTGAGTAATTAGTTTTACTCTGGAACTTCCGTCAAGTTCAGAACGTCGGTAGTAAGCAGAAGATCAGAACTGACGACATCTTGCTCCGACATATGTGGAAAACGTTGAGGATAGAGGACTTACTAATTGGCCGGGACGGAGTTTATGGGACTGTTATTCTCACTACTCCGGAACGAAGAGAGATTACTATACCAATCCAACTGTTTACACCGTTGGAGGCTGTTCACGCCGGTGAGGAGGTGGGGAGGGGGAGGGGGGAGGACTTGGAGCCACGCCGAAAAATTATACTTACTAATGTCTCACTTGACTCTAGCCATCAACTGAGAATATGTAAACGTTGTCGGATGGTGATGAAGTTATTCTGCTGGCAGGGTGGGTGTTATGTGATAGGACGACTATACGGTAGGGGTATCTCCAATTATAAAACAAATGAGTGAATGTTAAGCCTGTTTGACAGGGCGTTGAATACGAAAGCTGCCAGTCATCCGAGGATGGTGTTGGTTCGATGGTGGCACTTTGTAGTTTCAGTGTAATTATAATTCTGCCGAGATGATCAGGGCTGTTATAAAAGACTCTTTGGATTAAATATGAAGTTGTTTGCGTGAAGTATCAATGAACCAATTTAAAGAACCCATTACCGAGAGGATCAGCAAAAATACCTTGCCGCTTCCATTCTGTTTCTCTTGAAAGTCATAAATAAAGGAAAGAGATTTTAAGGCACGTGTGCAGATATTGAAGAAGTAATTTTTTCTGACCTATATTCACGAATGGAGCAGGAAAGGGGAGACCGAGGAATCTTACGCCATGCAACCTACGGTGCCTGGTGCGTTGATTCATTCGGCTGCAGAATCCATCGTGACCAATACCAGTTAACTCAGAAGCCCAGAATTTCTAATTAATTTCGTTCTGTTCGGGTGTTGATGAACATTGCATCTGTAGTTAATTTCTTACAGTATGATTCGGGCAGAAACAGCAATTGGTCGAAATGTTTTATCTCTAAAAATTTAACCGTTACTTCAGAACACCCATTCACATATTCATTGCCATCATTTTAAGCACGTGTGCAGATATTTGGAGAAGTAAATTTTTCTGACTTATACTCACGAATAGAGCAGGAAAGGGAACCTGATGCCACGCAACGTACGGTGGCTGGTGAAATCCACCATCGTCTTCGACGGTGATAGTGGTGGATGTCATCAAAAGCTTGGATTTTTATCGGAATCTGACGTGACAAGTGAACCGAGAAATTTGTATGCAAGGACTCCGCCTCGAAAAACTTCTTAGTCATACCGTCACGCAGATTTCTGTTATTACAAAGAAAGAACTTTCGTCGTTGCAACAGTGGCATATTTCATCAAGGAAAATTAATCCACCAAAACTTATCTGTCTGTCCATACTTTACACTAGCATAAGTATTATAGTATAAGTGTCATATCTCATATCTGGATAATTAGTGTTAAATTGAATATACAAGATGTTCAAAAATTCAAAGCCTAAACTGACAGATTTTACGATGGTATCAAGAACAGTATTTTTCGGTGATCAAGCAGGTGTTGAAAATGTATACCAAGTGTGCACTTGGTATACATTGGCGAAGAAGACAAAAAAAAAAAAAAGCTTCTTCAGACGCCTTAACAGCAAAGATCATTTGAGGCTTATAGTTTTGTAAACAGCCTGTAGCAATGTAGTGCGCGCTTGATGGTTGCAGAACATAACATGGAAAGCTACACATGGAAACGTTTAGACATATACCCAATTAGACATCTTTCTCTGGCACTACATGAAAATCGAAATTCATTCTAACTCTGTGGACTCAGAAGTGGAAATAGTTGCAAGAATTCTTGCAGCTGCCACACACACACACACAGAACGTGTCACACATTTTCCATCAAACACATGGCGCCTTGCTGCATTGATTCTGCCTCTGTGTTGAAGTTAATGGCGTTCATTTCGAAGATTTATTGTAACATTGATTAGAAAAATAATGGGCTAAAACACATTTGTTTCATTCTCAATCACATCCAGTATCGCCGCAGGAAACTCCTTACTCACTCAATACGCCTCTCCACCACTTATTAGGTAAGCATCATGCCTGTTAGTTTGAGCACTGAATTTTTGAACATCCTGTATATCCTGTGAACAAGTCAAGTGTATCTTAAACCCTATGATTTCAAGTTAGTGAATAGCTCTCGTGGTCGTAGTATGTTACACAAAGTGTCGCTGACGTCATGAGATTTAAGCTTCGCAATCGGATGACGTCGACACCTTACCACAATATTACAGCTGACAACCATTCACTCATCTTCAGGTGAGTGTGAAAATTATCTGAAGATGGCTGATTGGTTGTCAGCTGAAATATCGTGGGAAGACGTCAACCGTCGGCAAGCCTCAAGGCTCATGGTGTTACTCATTACGCTGGGAAAACTTCAAGACCCACGATCTCGTTCACTCTGCAAAGTGTGACCAATAGAAACAATAACGAAATTTACGTAATAAAACTTTATGCCACTTGCGTAGGTTCCATATGAAATCAGTTGTTTCCGCCGTTGCCACAACTATAGTATAGTTAATATATACATCGTTCGCAAATATTCTGCAAATACGAATCATTTTATGCAGAACCTGCTGCGGCTCGAAAGTTGGGTAGTGGGAGGATGTTGTCTGTTAACTTTAGAGAATTTCTCGGCGTAACTGATTAATACTGTGAGTCTGTGTGTCCTGTGGAATTGTTGTTTCCATGTTATGCACAATGTTCTGACGACAGAGCCAGTCATCTTCTTCAGATGTTGTGAGATTTGCTGTCTCTGTATTCGCTGTCTAAACCCGTGTTTGCAGTCTAGGGAGCGTGCACAGGAGAGCAGCGCAACTAGCATCTGAAGAAAACGACTAGGACAATCATCGACGTATTTTCCATGAAAGGGAAGCAACAACTCGACAGAAGTTACCCAGGTCTTTGTAATCGAGGAAATTATTTTTGACTTATAAAGCTTCTCTACATCAACGTTTGAAGTAGTATGTTTGGGGACATGAATGAAGAACTTGTTTGTTTCACTAACACAGGAGAGAGTCACATAGAGCCGGTCAACCGGGGTGGACGAGCGGTTCTAGGCGTTACAGATGGTTCAGATGGCTCTAAGCACTATGGAACTTAACTTCTGAGGTCATCAGTCCCCTAGAACTTAGAACTACTTAAACCTAACTAAACTAAGGACATCACACACATCCATGTCCGAGGCAGGATTCGAACCTGCGACCGTAGCAGTAGGTTCTACAGTCTGGAACCGCGCGACCGCTACGGTCGCAGGTTCGAATCCTGTCTCGTGCATGGATGTGTGTGATGTCCTTAGGTTAGTTAGGTTTAAGTAGTTCTAAGTTCTAGGGGACTGATGACCTCAGAAGTTAAGTCCCATAGTGCTCAGAGCCATTATTGAACATAGAGCCGGCCTCGTAAAAAGCAACTGACACTAAGGTTCACGTCGGCAACACGCAGCGTTTGGCCTTGTGCTTTGTTTATGGTCATGGTACAACAAAAGCTCCCAGGGAATTATACACGTTCAAGCGAAATGATAAACTGATAGGAATAAGCTGGATTCAGGGTATAAAAACTTGCTCACTTGTGCCTTTCCCATCAAAATTTCTGCTTCTGCGATGTTACGTTGGAGAGAAGTAACATCAAGCCTCTGTGAGTGAAAGGTTCTGAGGAGTGAGATAATGCTTGACACTCTCGATCAGGGTTATGTCGCGGTTCGTTCCCAAAGACGCAGCAAGTCTGACCTTACAATCTTCATTGGTTTCTTGAGACCCCATATACCTCAGACTTTCAGCCACTCTGGTGTATTTAGAGAGACTCGACCATCTTCGAGGCATTTTTATTCATAAAAAAACGGAATGAAAATGTAATGGTTCGACATCCAAATAACAAAGAAAACTTAAAAAATTCTTTTTTCCTGGCAATGAATATAAGTAAAATCCATCAGCAGAACCGAAGCAACGTCATTAAGTTTTTAAAATGGAAAGTGTAATCAGTAAATTCGTACATCCTAGCAAAGTAGGTTCGTTGAAGATAAGATTTCGGCGGTTAATTCTGTCACTGACGTTAACCTCCGAAAATGCACGTCACTGAGCTGTGATGATTTCAAATCCGAGATACTAGGCTGAGCAGACCATTTTGGATAAAACTTTAAATTAATTTTTTTTTCTCTATTCGTTTTCCGATTTTGATAAAACGAAGCCTACATGTTACCCCATGTTCCGATCAAATTGCCTGTGGAAATTTGTCTAGTAATTGTGGACATTAGCGTACTTAGACAGATGGACACGATGTTTTTATTGTTTTATTATTAGTATAGGTGTATTATTTTCAAGACATTATTGTGGAGGAGTTTCTCCACATCTGTACATCAAATGGTTCAAATGGTTCTGAGCACTATGCGACTTAACTTCTGAGGCCATCAGTCGCCTAGAACTTAGAACTGATTAAACCTAACTAACCTAAGGACATCACACACATCCACGCCCGAGGCAGGATTCGAACCTGCGACCGCAGCGGTCGCTCGGTTCCAGACCGTAGCGCCCAGAGCCGCACGGCCACTCCGGCCGGCATCTGTACATCAATAGGAAGTTTACTCATAGGCGTGTCTCAGTGAAGCTGTGACGAGATTCGGGAGTAATTGATACTATTCAGTGTGTGAGGGTGTTTTCGTAGAGAGCGAGCAGCAGAGACAGCTGCGGACGGTATTCCAGGAACGGCGGTCGCTTTGCCAATCCCTAGACGGGCAGGGCCGTCTTGGGCGGACATGTGGCGATAGGTGTCCGGTTTCAGAAGCGGTGCCGCGCAGCACACACAACACAACACAACACAACGCACCGCACCGCCTTCCCTCCCCCACACCAACCCCCACCAGAGAACCTGTCAGCAGCTTCCGGTCCCTGCGGCTGCGGCAGACAGCCAGCAACGCAGCCGAGTCGGGCTCGCTGGATTTCTGCATAATCGCCTGTTCTGAATGCCAAGCACTCTCCGACATCGAGATTAGTTCCTTTGTACGAAGTCAAGCTGCTGAAAGTATATCGCTCATTGCTTCGAGTCTGAAGGCTTTATAATGTTTCATTTGCGCAATGTAGCGCAATATTTCCTCCTCGACACTGATTCACGGGCGACACGAAAGTAACCTATCTGTAATACAGCACTGTGATTTGATGCGCAGTTTACATGAGCTACATTTCAGTTATTTCTTTCTTTCGCTTACGCCATAGTCCCACAGCGATCGCAGGGTCGGCGCGGTTACAACGGATTTGGCAAGGTTACTTTTAGGGGTGGCCGGATGCCCTTGCTGCCGCCACCCCGTACCCCCAGGGATGGAATCAGTGCACCCCAGCTGTCAGCATCTAATGTAAATCGTGAAATAGTGCGAACGTGTTTCAGATATCTGCGACGCGTGTAACTGAGGCGGAACGTGGGGACCAGCCCGGTATTCACCTAGCGGGATGTGGAAAACCGCCTAAAAACCACATCCAGGCTGGCCAGCACATCCGCCCTCGTCGTTAATCCGCTGGGCAGATTCGATCCGGGGCCGGCGCGCCTACCCGAGTCCAGGAAGCAGTGCGTTAGCGCTCTCGGCTACCCTGGCGGGTAAGCTACATTTCAGTTCTAGAGGGACTAATTAATCTAATAAAATGTAAATGTTTCAGAAACTAAATTGTTTAACTCGGAATCTTGAGCGCCACGTAGTCATCAGTGAGCACTGTTACGAGTCCTCTGTCTCATGAGCTTATGAGTAACATGGCCTAGAAAAGTGTAACCTTAAGGAAAAAAGGATGCTCTTTCAGAGTGCATAAGGATTTCTTGGTGCTACAAGTCAATCTCTGAATAATTTGTATTTGACCAACTGTGAGAAAATGCGACCTGTTCATCACTCACGTGCATCGGTAGTACCTGAATTTGAGGAGGTGACTGCGTACCCAGAATGAATGTTCCTACTGTCATTGATGAAGTTATTTGAAACACACGTGTATTCCGTGTTTCGTTTTTCAGTAGAATGGAGAGTACGAAGAAATCTATTTCGTTATTATCTACGAGTCAATGCGATTTTCGTTTAGCTGTCACTTTGTATTGTTCTATTTACATTTGTTCTACAATATACAAAATTTCAGAAAATATATTAATTATGAAAGGGTACCTTCACTAACCGAATTTTGAGTATGAGAATTCGTTTATTCCTGAATTTCTTTGTTCTGATTGGGGCCACATGTGGTCAGGACGGAGTTGACAACACTGACGAGTTAATTTTATGTCACAACTTTCCTTTCAGCCTACTGTTCAGCGAGCGACGCTCTACTATCACCTTGTTCCAGATGGGTATTTCATAGGAGGGATTGGGGAGAGTTTCAAACAGTCAGGTGCGTGAAATCGTTGAAAGAAAGGTGTTTTTCATTGCTGCGGGATCTTTTCACAAAATTTCAGTCACCAAGTTTCTCCACCGAATGCGAAAATATTTTGTTGATTCCAACGTACATAGTGAGAAACGATCATCATAGTAAAATAACGGAAAACAGAGCTCGCACGGAAAGATATAGGTGTTCGCTTTCCCGCGCGCTGTTCGAGTGTGGAATAAAGGGGTGTGAAGGTAGTTCGATAAAATCTCTCCCAGGCGCGTAAGTGTGATTTGCAGAGTAGTTTTGTAGATGTAGTTGTGGAACTTTTATTTGTTTTTCTTAAGGAACGGTGGAGTAATTCGGTTGTACTTCATGGTTGTATCCTTATTCGTTTCCACTGGGCCGTTCGCCTGCGTTGCTGAGTGGTAACGTGTTTGCCTCCCGTGCACTGGCCCCAGGTTCGATTCCCAGCCGGGTTGGAGATTTTCTCCGCTCGTGAACTGGGTGTTGTGTTGTTCTCCTTATAATTTCATCATCACCAACACGCAAGTCACCCAGTGTGGCATCACCTGAAATAAGACTTACAACCTGGCAGCCGAACTTCCCCGAGGGGGTCTCCCGGACATCAACGCCAGACGGTCATTTTATTTCATTTTCAATGGGCCTTGATGATTAATTATTTCTTCAATGATATAAGTGTATATTCTGTTGCACTCAATTGTGCAATGTACAGTATATGTTGTAAGCTGGAATTTCTATGGGTAGGATTTTGTATTCGATTGGAATTAGCTGTTTGATGTATAGCATAATGAGTTCAGTTACTTTAGTTTCCGTTCCAGGTTGCAGGTATTTTTATCAGATGCAGTATTAAGTATCAGTCAGATGCAGTAATAGTAAAAAAAATGGTTCAAATGGCTCTGAGCACTATGGGACTTAACATCTGTGATCATCAGTCCCCTAGAACTTAGAACTACTTAAACCTAACTAACCTAAGGACATCACACACATCCATGCCCGAGGCAGGATTCGAACCTGCGACTGTAGCAGTCGCGCGGCTCCAGACTGAGCGCCTAGAACCGCTAGACCACCGCGGCCGGCAGTAATAGTCAGATGCAACTAATAACCACATGGTCCCGGCGGAGGTTCGAGTCCTCCCTCGGGCATGGGTGGGTGTGTTTGTCCTTAGCATAATTCAGGTGAAGTAGTGTGTAAGCTTAGGGACTGATGACCTTCGCAGTTAACTCCCATAAGATTTCACACACATTTGAACATTTAACAACCACTACTAATAACCATTACACATGAAAGGGAATTAGAACTTTAATAGCGAGCAACTAAACGATTGCATTTGATACATGCTTCACTAAGGATGACTTGTTTTGTTCCTTTTTTTCCTTTCATTTGAGAATTACTTCATGCGCCCGATTATAGGGAATCCAGAGCTTGATGGTGAATCAGAATCAGAATCCAACTCGGTTGTTTCACGTAGACATGCGATTAATGGGTGACATATTAACTGTTCACGAAAAGGAAAAAAAAAATCTTAGAACTGAGGATCTAAGCTCAGATCTCCAGGCTTATTGATGACTAATTAAAACATCATACGTGTCTGACCTTCGCGGGAAGCGCGCTGCCGGTTATACTACCGTAGTGTGCGTAGACTGATTTAAATCTTCAACTTCGAACAGATTTCCCTGTTGGAAATCGGAGACTTGACAGTCACGCAACCACCAAGTGACAGCAGCGTATCAGAAACTAGACGAAAGCTACTACTAGCGTATTTTTAAGCGTAAAAGGCCCGCACGTTCACTATGTTGTTGGTTATACGTGTTTTACGGTCAATATCAATATTTATTCCACTGTCGCTCTACTCTTTTCTTCCGCCCCATAGCATAGAAATATTTGCCAATAGCAAAATGGCTTTAAGCATTATGGGACTTAACATCTGAGGTCATCAGTCCCCTAGACACAGAACTACTTAAACCTAACTGACCTAAGGACATCATACTCATTCATACCCGGGGCAGGATTCGAACCTGCGACCATAGCAGCAGCATGGTTCTGGACTGAAGCGCCTAGAACCGCTCAGACACATCGGCCGTGCCAACAGCAGCTGTACTGAATACCTGCATAGCAGGTGTTGGCTTTCACCACTTACAACTTTAAAGAAGGTTTAGATCTGGAGCGAAGAAATGACTTCTATTTCCCCTTTTGATTCGAAACGCAATACGGATGCGTATTTATGAGGAGTGGTGTTATAATTTCCATTCTAACGTACCTGTTTAGCTTTTATGTATTTATTCTAAAGGACATCATATGAATTTTGGCACTCAGCAGACAAGATGCCTCTTAACTCAGTATTGTTTCCTTAACTCAGTACAGTTTTCATTCATTTTTTTTGAAATTTCCTCCAGCAAACCTGAACAAATGGCTTCATTTTGTCGTGTCACTGTATCAGATTGTGTCCTCAGAACTATAAAGTGATCGCATTGTCTGAGGAGCTCTACTGACTGGGTAACCAAAGTTCTCCGATTTGTTACAAAACAGCACAATGCGCAGCGCACGAGCTTTCCTGCAGGAAAAGAATCACCGCAGATTAGAAGTAAGGCTTAGTGCACGCGTCAACGCAAATACTGGTTTCCTCTTTCTGCTCCAAAAGTCAACAAGCAAACAAGCAGTTAAATGTGAAACTTAGTGACAGAACTTAAACGATTCACAGACACGTGGCGTCCATGACGGAGCTCTCCCTGTATGCTCCAACCTCCCGATGTCGATGTAACGTCAAGGCTAGCAAAGAAGAGGAGAATGAGATGCAAATCCACGAAGAAACGGGCCTCTCGAAGTGCGACAATTCTGCATTCTGATGCGGCACAAGATGAGACAAATTCCCGACTTAGAAAGCGCAAAAATTTTGTAACGTAAGTCGAAGGGAAAACATTGCACATATTACGAGACATCTGCGTTTACGTAAGTGTTATTTATAAAGAAAAATAATACGGGCGCAAATAATAAGTTAGTTAAAGTTGAATCTGCGCAATATAGCAGATGAAGGACAATCGGAAAGTCAGCTATGAGGAGGTTTGGTGAACTAAATTTCTGCTACGTCACTTACAGTGGATTCAGAAGGTTCGAATTCAACGTCAGGATTTGTATAGGAGCCGACACAGCTTCGTTATCTAGCAGTTTTGAGTAGGTGGACGAAGCTAAACCACTATACACTGTAGCATACTGATGTGGGTTAACATGACAAAAGGGTGGAATCGATTAGTTGAGCTCAGGTTAACATTTGAACACTTACTCATTTATTAACAAATGAGTCAAACACAGGATTTCAATTTTCGTTAAAGAACAAACTTGCCCCAACAATTCACATCAATAAGGATAGCAAAATGTTTTAACACGGTGACTCAATAAAAACTTAAGCATAAACGATCAATTAACATTGATAGGTACTTATAATTTTTATTCAGTTTAAAAAGGAAATATTTACAATGCACTCTAATCGAATTCCTTCAAATGAGTGTCACTCGTTTATTTTAGAATAAAAAAATAAAAAAATAATTTAACGTTTCCTGAAACACATGCTCATTTTGCAGATTCACAAACAAATCCGTATGAAATCTGAATTTACATGGAATCATAAAAACAATAGTAAATTCTCAGCATAGTCCGTTGGAGCTAAAGCGCTCATTCTGTCATAACACGTGCTTTGGCGTATGAAAGTTACTCCACTCCTGCTTATACAGATATAACGAAATGTCAGCGACTACCCTGTTGTTATCTGAAGTATACACGCATCACGGGCAGAATTTACTCCGTGCGTCCCAATTTGTTATACACACTGTAGCCGCACTACAGCCACTGCCTCCTTTATCCACAGTGTATGCGGCCGGCCCCACGAACAAACCGCATTCACAGTTTGCAGCATGGCTTCTCCCTCCCGAGCGAACAAGCAACCGTCTCTCCTAGTGAACCCGTGCACAGACTGATTGAACCTTTCCACGTCCCGAACGCTGCCAGATAAACAATTCCGCAACCAGAGAGAGAAGACCACAAGGCACGAGGAAGTTTAGCTGACTTGTAACTTAGATCTCATAGCGCCAACCTAGGCAATAGAGACGCACACTGCGAAAGATTGTCAGCTAGGTGAGGACTGAATTAAGTAAGTTAGTGAGAATGAAGATGAAGACCAAATTATGGACTGGATTTCACACAAAACAAGAAAAGAACAATTTGCAATTTGGAAGAGAGCCTATGATCACATTTCAGTTATCTGAAAGATAGCCTTCTAGGTCTTAAGGATTCGGTAGAATTAGGGAATCGCATCATCGTGCTACCTATACAAAGCTATACTTAAATATTTAAGCTCTGTAGTCATATCGTCAGCTTCTGAAAGACGCCAGCATAAGGAAATGCAGTCAGCAACGCAACAGATGGAAGGCAATATTCCGCCAAAAATGCTATTTTTACAGTCCGTAGACCAATAGTTGCGGTATACATACTGTTAATTATTGTCGCATTTCTTCATGCGAGAATTCGGATTTAGAATTTAACATTGATGTTAAAAACAATTATATTTTGGGGTCGATTATTATCAGCCATCGACGTTTAAACGTCAATTATGAAATCGAAAGCAACATCAATCATTTACTAACATCGTCCTTACTGCTATAATGAACACCACAGATCGTTTCCCGTATTCGGTGAAAGAAGAACTTTGTCTAGCCTGGAAATGTCTATACGTCGAAAGCATATTGTAGTCAGAACCTCTAGGGATGGCTGGCTTCAGGGCCTGTGAGGTTCTCAAGACGGCAGGCGTTTCGCAGTCCCAGTTGGACACAAACTTTTTAAAAAATCCTGATAGGGAGCTTCACCTTCAAGAGGAATTGTACGCTGTCACTCCCAAAAGTTTCGAAACTACATTAATATAAAACAGAGGAAAGTGGTTATTTTAATGCTTAGGTGTTCCTCAACCACGTCAAACTGTCGCAAAAGACCTTCTTTGAGATGTTGTCCAGTTCGCGTGTCACACTGGCTTGAATGGAATGTGAATTTCTACGCCTTGTTGCTTTGTGGTAGGATTGTAGTGATATCTCCGAGCCTAGTCACCCGTGATGAACTTTTCCAGGAAAGAACCGCCCGCGTTTTGCATTTCACTGAAGTCGCGGCAGGCGTCCAAGAGTCGTTGTTTTTGTTCGGGAGTCAAGGTTTGTGGGACAAACTTGGCAAACATATTTCTCTTCTTCTAAACGTTCTGGAGAACGTCTGGAACGCTTGATTTAGGAATAATACACCAGTGTGAATTGTGACGTAGCAAAGTTGACAAATAACGGACACGCCTCCACTACTTAAAACTGCTTGCTCACAAATAATTAGACCCTTGCACCTCCGTTGTTACAGTTGTTAGCTGAAGCTGCCAGCGTAGCTACAGCGCTGACGTTCCTTACATGCCAGGAATAACTTCAGTCTCGAACTTTTTGAGGGTACCGTGTGTAACTGGGACCAGAAATTGACCCGCGAAGTTGAAATAGTTCAAATGGTTCTGAGCACTATGGGACTTACCATCTGAGGTCATCAGTCCCCTAGAACTTAGAAGTACTTAAACCTAACTAACCTAAGGACATCACACACATCCATACCCGAAGCAGGATCCGAACCTGCGACCGTAGCAGACGCGGAGTTCCAGACTGAAACGCCTAAAACCGCTCGGTCACACCGGCCGGCCTTAGACCCACGAAGTTGTTTGCTTCTGGGCTTGACTAGCTGAAAGTCCAAAACAAATTCACTGCGCTGGTGGACAGTGGCGAAATCGAGGGTTCGTCTGGCAGCAATCGGACGTGTAAGACGAAAGGCGTACGCCCCCTGGGCGGGGGAATGAGTTTTAAAGTGGTTAACGCTTGGGAAGTCAGGAGCTATTAATCGTCCATGTTGTTCAACAAATTTGCTTATCCAATACTGAGAACCAATAACAATTCGACAGAGAAAGACTGATGAAATCGACTTAGAAACTCTTCAGGTTTCTAGGCAAATGTTTCAGTTCAGAGAACGCGCATTTGCACTTGAGGAAGAGGCCAGATCTCAGAATGTGGAGCCACTAGCTAGCTGAACGGTGATATCTAATGAACGAAACGGTGCTTTCTGTCTGATGTTAATAAATTACGGCTATTTCTGTGGAAATTAGAACTACGATGTTTCTGGTTTTTGATCTACTGACTTAGAATTGTTATTTCGTTTTGTAGAGATTGTCATCGGAAATTGCTAGAAGACCGCTATAAATGGATCATTACTACGGCAGCTTCAGTTACTCGTGAGGCAGCCAACGACGCCGTCTCCAGATACAATGAGCGGCGGACAGTGACAGACCTGGTGACTTGTGAACAGAGTACGTCCGACGGAACGTCTACCGAATACTGATGCTGGCGACGCTGCGCTCGGCGTACTGAGGGCCTCCAGTGGCAGCTGACGAGAGTGGCCAGGAACTGGTGCATACGCAACAAAGGCGAGATGGCCAGCGGGCTTATCTGGGCTGGGGGCGGTCCCGTTAGGCTGCTGGGAAGCGGGCGCTGCATCCGCGGGTCAGCGCGGGGTAACGGTGCGTCTGGACGCCGGCCAAATTACCTCGGCGGTATCGCACGGTCGCCTTCCCCTCCGCCCCCACCGCTGGCTGCACTTCCACCTGCGCCGCCAGGCCCCTGCTGACCTTCTCCCACGCGCTCCTCGCAGTCTCGGGAGAGAGTTTTTCATCTTGTCTGGATGGGCGCTTTGGGAATTTGCTCGTATAGGAACTCGAGGGTAGACACGTAAGGATGAGGGAGGAAGCTTGAGAGTTTAACTTCCGTTCGACTATGCACAATCATTAGAATGGTGGGAGAAACGAATTATAGGTCTCAGTGCTCCCTCGAAGCCTAGGTCGTCAGAGATGAAGTGCAAACTCAAATTGGTCATCAGTGATGAAGTGCAAATGCGTATTGATCAAATGGTGAAAGCTATTGACAGTGTAGACTGAAGTATAGAGTGACATTAAGGCCACATATTGCTACTCGATATTTAAAATTTTTGCCACCATCTCATTTTAATTTTATTTAGAGTGTTTTGGGGACATTTGAGAGGACGAAAGCTTCTCTTATTTTTTTACTGTGTAGGTGTTCTCCCAGTGTGGTCTTTGGGTCCTCTTTGTCAGTGAATCTCATAAGGAAGCGCCAATCTATCCTGGGACTTGAGGGGTTTTCGGACAAGTAAGGCCTCGTTCTGCTTGGTGCTTTGGGTCGGCGGAGTCGACGCCTCCCCTAAATGTGATTGGAAGGTGCCATGCCACCGCTGCCGCCCCCTGACAGTAATTGCGCACTGCATTTTTGCCTGTTCGGACATCAAACGACGAGAAACTGAGATGCTGCCGAGCCAGAGTGGGAAAGTCTGTTTTCTTTCGCTCCAAAACTTGTTCTACCCAATCTACATAGTTTTCCCCTATTGTGCTTGACGTGAAGACGACTACCAGTCAATGGGACTCTGCTCCGTCCTTGTACCAATGTCTCATTTGTTAAGGATGCGTTTTGCATGCCAAAAATGTGAAGTTCCTGCTACATTCTTTTTTGTTCATGAAATGAGCGATATTCTCGTCCGTTACATTTTCAACAGTGTTGCATTGTCCCCTCCATATAAAGCTTTTTTGAAAGTAGAGTGTTGTGGAGGGAGATATATGTTTGGTGGTCATTCGATGGCTGCCCGCTGTGAGGGGCAGTCATCTCCCGGCTGCTGTTTGGTGCTGGTGGGACTATGGTTTGTTGATTTTGAGGAAATAAAAGTATCTCACTTGCGGTAGTGTGATCCATATTTTGAGCTGCTCATTACTTGCCATGCAACTTATGTTGTTTAATTTGGCTATAAATTAGGGCATCTTGTTGTATCGTTAACTTTGATTTCGCAAACAGCCCAGATGAGCGGAACTTGTTTCACTTTCTCCACACAGTCTTCCACACTTTCTGGTACCACCTCACAGTGTTAGCCCCATTTTCTAATTTGATCTGAGTTTTAGAGAACTTTGTTCTCTGTTAATTTTTATTGTGATTTTTGTCAATCATTGGAGTAAATAAATATTTGTTAATCTCAGTCTCAATTTAGATTTGAAAATCTTTACATCGGCCTACATCTTTTCCGTGATTAGGCAACTCACTAATAGGCAATGTAACCAGGTGTACCCGTAGGTTGTCGTTCGCACTGTAACGGTTTTATTGTTTCGCACAGTGACCAAATTCAACTATCACTTGAGTTAAGAATTGTACGATCAAATATTTGTTGTATAGCCAGCGTGGCGTTTACTTCCTCTGCTCTGATTCAAAACAGGGACGCAACTTTCAGTAGTCCGAAATCCTGAAAGCAACAGAGGTAAAATACAGGGAATGAAACAATATACACAACTTGTATAGAAGTTAGATTGTAGTTACAATAGGCGAGGGACATTAAAGGGGCACAGTAGCTGAGAATGGAATGACAGTGTGGTAGCCCATCATTGAGGTCCTTCATTAAGAATGTAATAAGAGACAGAAAGAGGAAATTGGGAAAATACACTGTAATTCAGGAAGATGAAATAAGAAGCTTTGAAGTTTGTCGATGACAGTGCAATTCTGTCAGAGAGGCAAAGAACTTGGAAGATCGTAGATGATTATCAACAAAAGCAAAACTAGATTAATGCTTTGCAATCAAATTAAATCAATTGATCCTGAGTGAAGCAGATTAGGAAGTAATAAAATACATAATGAGACGCTTGGTAACATGGAATAACACTGATCGGCCAAAACATTATGACTACTGCTCACTGTGAGACTCAATGAGTCCTGGTGGCGTTGCGGAATCGTGACATGGTATGGAAGTAAGTAAGCAGAGCAGAGATGAATGAGGAATCATTCCAGCGAAATAAATGTTTATCACAGTCTCAACTTAGATGCAAATATCCTTTACATTTGGCCTACAACTTTTCCATGGTTAGGCGAGCCACTAATAATAAACGTAACCTGGTGTACCCATAAACTGGTTGCCATATTACTTTCGTGAAGACGATGAAGTACTGATGCGAAACTGCGGAAAAAAGGATTTGTGGCATAACTTGACTAAAAGAAGTTTTTTGGTTGCTTCAAGTGTTTCTCGGTTTGTTGACGGAGAGGAATGGCAGGGATAAAAATTGTAGAGGGAAACAAGGTTTGGCCATAGTAAGAGAGCTTCAAATCGATGTAGGGTGCAAGTATTATTGAAGAGATGAAGAGTCTTGTAGAGGATAGACTAGCATGAACTTCTCGAGCGCTTCACATTTGTATCTGCATTCAAGAAGCAAGTAGGAATGGGACTTCCTCGTAAAAACCATTGTTAGCGAAGGCGAAAGGAAGGCTTAGATTTATTTCGAAAGGTTCAGCAAAAAAATGTAATGCGCCTGTGGAGGAAACTGAGTCCAAGACTTCTTATCAAGTACATAGGACAATCTACGACGCGCCAATTCAGAGACGCTCTAGTATGATCGTAACAGATTGGGAAAGTCTATATGCAAGTGTAAAACAAAAGTCTCAGAGAACATAAATGGGAGAATCTCGAGGACAGACGACGTAATCATCACGAAATATTGTCGAATAAATTAGAGAGTCTGTGTTCGAAGATGACCGTGTGCCACTACGCTGTCTCCTACGTGTATCTCGCAAAGAGATCATGACAGAAAGATAAGAGAGATTTGGGCCCGTACAGAAGTATAAACAGAGTCATTTTTCCATCGTTCACTACGCAAATAGTACAGGAAAGAAAACTGATAATACTGGTACGATGTACCCTCCTCGAAGTACTGTACAGTGCCTTGCGGCGTATTTATGTACATGTAGGTGTAAATGAACAGGGTAAGGCATAAAGGATGAACGGTTTTCAAATGAACAATACACCATTAGGAGCGCTTAAATTTTTTTTAAATAACAGAATAACCCTCAAATAATGTTGCCATCTAACAAAATTAATGCTTGAAAACAACGTCTCCCAGATGACGGCCGCTTTCAGCGATGCACTTCTTAAGACGCTCTCGGAAGTTGGCTTCAACTCTCTGCAGCCGGCCTCTGTCTATTTGATCGATTTCCACACGAACAGCTTCCTTCAATTCTTCAAGTGTACGTGGTTGATGCACGTACACACGTGATTTGAGGTAACCCCACAAGAAGCAGTCACATATGGGTAGGTCAGGGGAACAAGGAGGCCAATGAATGTCCCCAAACTGGGAAATAATTCTACCACGAAAAACAGTCTCAATTGCTTCCATAGTCAATTTTGCCGTGTGAGCTCTTGCTCCATCCTGCTGAAAACACACTCGCCAGATAGAAATACGTTTTCTTCTTAATTCAGGTAGGAAGAATTCACTCATCATCTCTCTATATCGTTCAGAGGTTACGGTTACAGTGTTCCCATTCTCGTCTTGGAAAAAATATGGACCAATAACATCTGTACCTGTCACAGAACACCAAACAGTCACCTTGGGACTACGTAATGGTTTCTCATGCAGTAGTTTTGGGTTTTCACTGGCTCAATAACGACAGTTTTGGTGATTTACCACACCATTCAAATGGAAATGAGCTTCATCACTCATAAGCAAAATAATGTTGTCATTTTACTCAAATATGGCCTCCATTTCTCAGGCAAAATTTAGCTGTTGTTCATAACCTCTTGGGTTTAATTTTTTCACAATGGACATTTTGTGGTGATGAAATTTTGGGTTAGTATGCAAAATACGCCTTACCGAGCGATTACTGAGGGACAGCTCAGCCGAGTGTCTTCTAGCAGATCGACCAGGATTACGGAGTATGGCTTGCCAAACTCTTTCCACATTTTCATGTGTCCAAACTGAGTGAGGAGCTCCTAGTGGTTTTTGGTTCATAACTGTTCCTCGTGTTCGAAATGATTCTACCCAACGTAAAATGGCGTTACGGGTGGGAACGCAATCATGTCTAGCGAGATTGAAATGGCGTCGAAACTCACGCTGCACTGCAACGATAGACTCACTATTGTTCACAAAACTATCGTAGCTAAACACACGATGTTGCACACTCCACGGCTCCATGACCTTGACTAAACAAAATGGCAGGAGCTACCGATCATGTTACCACATAACTCCCCTGCACTCTGACCGCCTGAGCCTGAATACTAGCTGTTCTAAAAACGTCCGTCCTTTCTGACTTGCCCTGTAGATCCTTACATTTATATAAAAAGCAACAAAATGCTACACTTTGTAATAATACTTCCTGGAACTCTCTTGTAAGGTGTCCTGTCACAAGAGATACGCAAGTGATCCTACTCCGAGTTTGACACAAATTACAATTACGGAATAGTCTTGATCGTACAGCTCTTTGTTCAATATTACGCGTTTCGAAAAATCATCGTCAGACGTAAGCTGTGGGACAATGTACAGAAATTATGAAAAAATGGGTAACACGTACCACTATAATGCGGGCTCATTATAGACACTATATGCGCAATTACATCGAAGAGCCAAGGAAACTAGTATAGACGTGCGTATTCAAGTACAGAGGTATGCGAACAGGCAGAATAAGGCCCTGCGGTCGGCAAGACCAATATAAGACGGAAGTGTCTGACGCAGTTGTTAGATCGGTTACTGCTGCTACAGTGTCAGGTTATCAAGATTTAAATGAAATTTGAAAGTGGTGTTATAGTCGGCGCACGGGGGATGGGACACGGCGTCTCTTATGATGCGATGAAGTGATCTCCGGCATAACTGCGGCCGGAAAAAGATCCTGCGAGAACTGGACCAATGACGACTGAAGAGAAGAAGTGCAACCCTTCGGCAAATTGCTGCAGATTTCAATGCTGCGCCATCAACAAGTGTCAGCGTGCGAACCATTCGACGAAACATCATCGATATGGGCAATCGGAGCCGAAGGCCCATTCGTGCACGCTTGATGACTGCACGAAACAAAGCTGTACGTCATGCCTGGGGCCGTCAACAAAGACACTGGGCTGGAGATGACTGGAAACATGTTACTTGGTCGGACGAGTCTCGTTTCAAATTGTAGCGAGTGGATAGACTTGTACGAGTATGGGGACAACCTCATGAATCAGTGGACCCTGCATGTCAGCAGCGGGCTGTTCAAGCTGGTGGAGGCTGTATGTAATGGTGTGAGGCGTTGGAATGATAAGGGACCTCTGATACGTCTAGATACGACTCTGACATGTGACATAAACGTATGCATCCTGTATGATCACCTGCATCCATTTATTTCCATTGTGCATTCCGACGCACTTGGGCAATTCCAACAGGACAATGCGACACCCCACATTCCTAGAATTGCTACCGAGTGGCTCCAGGAATACTCTTCTGAGTTTAAACACTCCCGCTGCCCACCAGACTCTCCAGAGATGAACATTAATGAGCGTATCAGGGATGCCTTGCAACGTGCTGTTCAGAAGAGATCTCCAGCCCCTAGTACTCTTACGGATTTATATACCGCCCGGCAGGATTCATGGTTCATTTTCCTCCAGCACTACTTCAGACTTTATTAGAGTCCATGTCACGTCGTGTTGCAGCACTTCTGCGTGCCAACGGGAGCTCTACACGATATTAGGTAGGTGTAACAGTTTCTTTTGCTCTGCAGTGTATTTCAATGCTTTCATGTAGATCTAGTTGTAAGCTTAACAAACTGAGAACACGGATTGTATATAGCAATACAGTTCTCATTTCATAAAGGTTGCATGCTGTTATCAGTTCAGTGAAAGCAAGTGTCAAACTCGCTGTGTCGTATTAAAAAGTCAAAAAGCAAAGTACACCGTAGGGTGGCCTAAGCATTAACCAAAGAACAATTCACTTCGACGAGCAAATATACTAAGATTATTTCCCCTACAAATGAGGTAAAAACTTTTATGAAGGAAGATATCTTTAATACCGTCGTTGGGTAAAATTTAAATGACAGTAAAATTATATCGGAATATAATAGTAACACAAGAGGTAAAAACTCTTTAACTACGTGTGATTCATATACATAGGATGTGAGTTATGCTGCACTAATAAGTAAAATAATACATGAAGTTACAAAGCATCTGCGATAAACTTTGTTATACAGAAAGAATAAAAATTCGCACACTCGAACCTCGCAGGACAATTCCTCACACACTAGTTATACAAAAAAGTAACTCACAGAATTTCGTCCTGCGTATATTTCCGGCAGTAAATGGTTGTTAATTATTGGTATTATTGCAACACTGTAATCACATGTACGGTAACTACTTGTGTCAGAAGCTGAGACTAGTCCTGTGCAGTTGGCACAGTGGATAGCGTTTTGATTTAGCATGCAGGAGGTCGAGTTCTCGATTCTGTGCCGAGGCGTGTTTATCTTTATTTGAAATCTTTCTTCTGCCTCGTAATATGGTAGTATACACCGTTTTTTAAACCAGACATATCCATCGTTTACATAATACCGTATTTTGTAACGTTGAACGTGACAAAAACTTGGTCAGACAAGCGGAAGTAGACAGTTGAAAGGAATGGCCTGTCAGAGAACGAATAACTACAAAAATAATATTAATTGCTAAATGCTAAAGATGACTGCACAGTTAAATAACTTAACATCTGCTGATCATTCATACTAAATGCCATAGGTCCACTCAGATGTAACACATTAGCAACCAGTGACCATAGTAACTTCAGTATTAATGAGCACGTGACTTTTACAAAAGAATACGTTGTCCTCAGAGCTGATGCTCAGAGTGATGACCCTGCACGTTCGAGCATTGCTCAACCCACTGGATGATACAGCTCTGGACTCTTCGCAACATGGCTGCTTCCACAGACACAAGAGCAGCATGAACACGCGCTATCAATTCTTCCACATGTGCCGGTGAAATAGAATACACGTGCTCCTTCAGGTGTCCCACAGGAAGAAATCCAGGGGATTTAGGTCAGGTTTACCTCCCCACTCGAGACATTTCTCTGGAAAAATTCTATATAAATACCGCCACACATTAATTCCAAAGTATGGAGGTGCACCATCGTGTTGGACCTCTGCCGAACGTGAAGGGGGACATCTTTCAGTTTGAGAGGAGTGCATGATACCTTTGCGCTGTCAACCCGTCCGGCAACAACTCCTGCCTCCCAATATTTCGGCCCAGATGCCAAAGCCAGATGCCAGAAGCCACGGCCGTTCCTTCCCCGTCCTTCCCTAATCCTACGGGACCGATGACCTCGCTACTTGGTCCCTACCCCCTAACCAACCAACTTCTTTAAGAGCTGACCGATGAAAACGATTGTGCTTCCGTTTTCATGTTAGCAGTACGTAAATGCAAATGTTTGACAGATGACTTACTGTAATGGATGTATGACGATTTTTTTTTAAAAAAAAAGAGAGAAGAGGAATCTTCGACCCAGAACCGAACTCTCGACCTCCTGCGTGCTAGCCTAACCAGTACTACTACTATCTGCTGACACAGATAGTTACCATACATGCGGTTACAGTGTTGCCAGATTGTCCATCTTTAACGTCCATTTGCTGCCGGAAATATGCGCAATGCGAAATTTTGTGACAGATATCTTTGTATTGGTAGTATGTGAGGAATCGGGCTGCGAAGTCCGAACGTGGGACTTTTTCTTCACCCTGTATGTGAGCTAACATAAGAGAAATACATGTTAGTCTGTATTCGATGCAAATTACAAACGTAAAAGGTCATGAAATGCACAATTGATGCTATGTACGCCTGTGCAGTGGTAAATAAATCTAAAATGTTACAATACATATTTTTAACAATTTCTTATAAAGTAAATATCTTAATAAAAGCGGTAGTAACAGTAGTTTTTTTTAACAATTTATAACGTAGAGGTTAGTATAAGCGGTAGTAACAATAGGTTAGTACCTGAGTTTTATGTAAACAAAGATCAGTATGGTAAAATTGTTTGTGTAGTGTATATTCGACAATAGCTGAAGTGTGAATATCATTAGAGTACGTAAAATGGAAGAGAGAGATTCAGACTACAAAAAGGTACTTTTCCATACTTGTAATTTTTGTCAAATCTGAATGGTCACCTTCTTACTACAGAAGAATTCTTGGAGCAAGTAACGGTAATCAAACTGTCCTTTAATTTGAACAATAGTGAAAGTATTCTCTAAATTTAGCAAAACTCATCTGACTTTTTTTTGTAGAGATTGAAATACATAGTTACCGTCAAAATTCCCTCTATTCTCACAGTCATAAAAAGGAAATATGATGAGCAGTACTCTCATGAATACAGGAGAGGGCGAGTGCGGAGCGGTGAAGTCTCGTAAAATAAACCTACTCAGGTGTATTTTGGGAGTTTTGACAGTGGTCACCAGCTTAGTTTAAAGATGCGCTTTGCTTAACCACATGTCTACTTATCTTTATTAGTAGGGTGCGAACTTCCACTATGTTTTTAACAATTACTTTCAAAATGACGATGAATGTTAACAACCCGAAAAGCACAAAGCCTTACTCCACTGAGGAAAAAAGTGGTAAGAAATATTCAACAACAAGAGACAGGCAGCATGAAGTTTGGCACACCAAATGTGTACTATTTTGATCAATCAGTACTTTTCGATAGATGTTTTTTTGCATTACCTAAGTCACAAAATACTAATGGAACAAAAAGAATGCTGATGCAGTGCTGATGAAATCAGAATGGAATAGCGCATCAAGCAAAATCACATTTGCACCACTTAGTGAAATACGGTTTTGGAATCACAGTCTAAATATTTCGTAAAATTGAAATTTTTACGCTCTGCTAGAAATATAAGCTTTCTCTTCAGCTCTAAATGTTAAAAATGTAAAAACTAATTATAACCCTACACGTTGCTTAGATTGCTTTAAAAATCTCACATTCACCAAATAAAAATTAATTTAGTAGTCTGAGAATTATTTTCAGTAATGTCATTTAGTATATTGTCAATATTAGGACACTGTGGTTCAAATTGTAGTATATGGAGAAGCAACCTGTTCCAGGTGATGTGAAGTAGGACAATAACTATGTATAAACACATGTGAAGGAACACAAACAATATATTCAGTCTGTTACTACAGACGAATTTGCAAGATTAAATAATACTCTGCTTAGAGGACCTGAGACAAGGGACGAGTTAGATTCCATCGTTTACATAGTGCAGCCACTTTCAGTATGCGGTTCATACATTACACTTTTGGAACGAGACTACAGCTCTCATCTCGAAACAACCTATTACAACTTGATATTGAGCGCAGTGTGTCTACTTCTCACGCGTTCGAAAAATATTAATACTGGGCTTTTTCGTCATTTTGACTGGGTCACCTCTGCATCTCACTTACAGTCCGCTAAGAAACTTTTGGCTCCAGTCTGACTGTGTCTGGCCTGGTTTATCTTGCATACGCATCTTTCCCTTTTGCCCCCTTAAGGTTATATATTGTTGAGGCAGTTCCCTCCTGCTTTGCCAAATTTTGTAGTTACATTAGATCTACTCTCTGTCGTCCCTAAACATTGATGAGTCATTTTCTTTTCTTAATACAAGAATTTATATTACGTAGTCTTCAGCATTCATTGCAATATTTCATTTACGCAGTCATTTAGAGATTTTAAGTATCTGTAAAATAATCGGTGAAGTAGAAACAACAAATGGTTTGAAAGCGAGAAGAAGTGTTCTAAAATGTACAGAGAATATGAGAAGTAATGGCAAAGCGTACCGTCCACCTAATGAATGACCGAAAAGGTAGCGAACCAACAATCCTGTATTTCTGAAAAAGAAAACAATGGCACGGATTACAGAAATAAGAACCAGAAAGAAACACATCACCGAATAGGATAGAAAAGGAAGAAGAATGTTTAAGAATAAAACACAAAATTTAGAAGGCTTAAGGAATAAGAAGTAAAACAAAGTCGTCATTACCATGGACAGAAGAAAGGAAAAGGCAACATAGGGAGAAGACGGAGTATCGGGAAAACAGAGAGCAGCAATGACAGGAGAGATACTATAGTTGTTACGTGATCCTATTGGGTCAATAAGAAGATTTTTAAAAATCGGAAAAAGTTTGTTTTAGGGAATAGGGACCATATGACACTACGTGTTAGTGCTACAACTTCATCTTGCGCTCATGAAAACCCTGAAACCACTTCTGCCAATGAATACTACAACCTCAAACTTGATGCATTTTACCATAAGAAATTGCTAGTGAATGCTATTGAGAGAGCGCTGATCCTGTCGCGCTTATGAGGTCTGTAAATTAGTAGTAGTAGTAATCAGAGCAGACGCATCCAAAGGAACCGCCGATCTTTTACAGCACTGATTTACCTCACAAATATTATGAGGAGTAAATAAAGCTTATGTGCCCTCGATAACTGAGAAGAAAGGAAAGAAAATTACGAAATGCTACAGGCGTTATCGTAGTGAAAGTTGTACACCATAAACTTTGGAAATGGTTGCATGAAATGACAACGTTATTTGTTGAAGGTTACTGGCTGCGTTTATAAAAACATTCGAACATTAATTTGTTCGCAATATGGTGTTGCTGCCTGGGTGCTAAAGATATGGATAAACAAGGACATTCCAATAGGCTCATTGCATCATCAGTACTGGGAGTAGTGGCTCAAATGACCAAAAACTGATATCGAGTAATGGCTCTGAGCACTATGGGACTCAACTGCTGTGGTCATTAGTCCCCTAGAACTCAGAACTACTTAAACCTAACTAACCTAAGGACATCACACACATCCATGCCCGAGGCAGGATTCGAACCTGCGACCGTAGCAGTCGCACGGTTCCGGACTGCGCGCCTAGAACCGCGAGACCACCGCGGCCGGCTGATATCGAGTAGCCGGCCGGCGTGGCCGAACGGTTCTAGGCAGTACAGTCTGGAGCCGCGCGACCGCTACGGTCGCAGGTTCGAATCCTGCCTCGGGCATGGATGTGTGTGATGTCCTTAGGTTAGTTTGGTTTAAGTGGTTCTAAGTTCTAGGAGACTGATGACCTCAGTAGTTAAGTCCCATATCGCTCAGAGCCATTTGAACCATTTTTTTGATATCGAGTATTGAACGTATAAGGAACAAGAAAAAAATTATTCTTCATGGGTAATTTACTTCATAGATGAGTCTTGAAGTGCAGTCATTAGTAATATTTTTCTATAAAAAGTAAAATCATAATTTACGATGAGCCGAATAAGCACTGTCGGTACAGGTTGGCATTAGCCTCCTAGGTTCGTCATCCATCTTCTCGGCGGTGGGGCGATCTCTCGTGGTGTAGCGAGACATAAGCGGGAGGAAGAGGCCTACCGTTGGCGCGAGGAGGTGAGCGGCGGACGCAGTGGAGTGCTTGAGTTATGTTGTGGACGAGCAGTGGCGAACCGGAATGTAGGACTTGAGTATAACCCGCCTATTGGACGTTCTGGATGATACAGTGTCACGGAAGTACTGTGTTCGGCCAACGTTACCACCCGGCCTGTTTTCTGTTAATTCGTCAGCAGTGCGCCACTTGTGGATGTCTGATTTGTTTCTTGTGCGACCCGAGTTACACTATGTGATCAAAAGTATCCGGACGCCCCCAAAAAATACGTTTTTCGTATTAGGTTCATTGTGCTGCCACATACTGCCAGGTACCTCAGCAGTCATTACACATCGGGAGAGAGCAGCATGGGGCGCTCTGCGGAACTCACGGAATTCGAACGTGGCCAGGTGATTGGGCTGTAAGCGAGGTTTCCACACTCGTAAACATACCTACATTCATTGTTTCCGATATGTTAGTGAAGTGGAAACGTGATGGGAGACGTACAGCACAAAAGCGTACAGGCCGACCTCGTCTGTTGACTGACAGAAATCGCCGACATTTGAAAGGATAGTAACGTGTAGTAGGCAGACATCTATCCAGACCATCACACAGGAATTCCAGACTGCATCAGCATCCACTGCAAGTACTATGAGAGCTAGGCGGGAGGTGAGAAAACTTGGATCATGGTCGAGCGGCTGCTCGTAAGCCACAAATTACGCCGTTAAATGCCAAACGACGCCTCGCTTGGTGTAAGAAACGTGAACATTTGACGACTGAGCATTTAAAAAACTTTGTGTGGAGTGACAAATCACAGTATACAATGCGTCGATCCGATGTCACTGTGTGGGTATGGCGAATCCCCAGTGAACGTCATCTGCCAGTGTGTGTGCTGCCAACATTAAAATTCGGAGGCGGTGGTGTTATGGTGTGGTCGTGTTTTTCATGGAGGGTGTTTGAACCCCTTGATGTTTTGCATGGCACTATCACAGCACAGGCCTACATTGATGTTTTAAGCGCCTTCTTGCTTCCCACTGTTGAAGAGCAATTCGTGTATGGCGTTCGCATCTTTCAACACGATCGACCACCTGCTCATAATGCACGGCCTATGGCAGAGTGGTTACACAACAATAACACCCCTGTAATGGACTGGTCTGCACAGAGTCCTGATCTGAATCCTATAGAAAACCCTTGAGATGTTTTGGAGCGCCAACTTCGTGCCAGGCCTCACCGATCGCCATCGATACCGCTCCTCAGTGCAGCACTACGTGAAGAATGGGAGGCCATTCAATAAGAAACCATCCAGCACCTGATTGAACGTATGCCTACGAGAGTAGAAGGTGTCATTAAGGCTAAGGGTGGGCCAACACCATATTGGATTCCAGCATTACCTATGGAGGACGCCACGAACTTGAAAGTCATTTTCAGCCAGGTGTCCGGATACTTCTGATCACAAAATGTATGTTCTCCTTGGCAGACTGGTTTTGAGGTTGATTATTAACGAACACAAATAAGGTTCTGTGTGCCATGCTGTAAGAGTAGGTGGCGTGCGGATATTGATACTAACTAGTATTCACAAACTGGCTTCGTGCCCTGTTACTGTTTGTAGAAGCATCTGTGTTTATGCGTTGTGTATCGCTGGTGTCTAAACTGCCCTGTTGCAGATGCGAGCTGGGATGTTGCTGTTGTCTGTTTAATTTTGATTGAGCAGGCTCGTGGCCTAGTACGATCCGTATTCGAGGAATGGATGAAAGGGCAGCGCCGCCAGGGAACTTTTAAATATACTCCAGATATCGTGTCTTGTCTGTTAAGATAAATCCCCGTACTGGAAAGAATGAAGCATAGTGGTTAATAATCTTTTTGAAATGTTATGCTTGTTCTAAGGCCTGTGGCCTGATATTGATACTTTGTATATCTTTTGCGGATAGTTGTTGATAAACGGCTGATGGAGCTCCAGTCAGTATTTTGCGGAAACTGAAGTAAGCTTTGCTAAGATTATCAAGGGAATTCCTTCTCCTGATTTGGTATCTGAGAAGAGTCATGTGTTGTCTTTCGTGGCTTGTGTAGATGGTAGCTTACTTGTGTAATTAAACTGATTTTGACATATGTCAGTGAACTCAGTCGACTGCTCCATTCGCTTTCCTGTCCGATGTTTCCATTAACGCGCTTCAACATTGCACGATACTTCTTAGTAATGAAAGATTTGTTAACTCTGCAAACGTTAAATGAGCAGAGATCAAAATCACAAGTCTCTGTGTCGATTTGATACAAATGGAAATATTGTTCAATACCTCGAAACTGTCATGCTAATATTCAAATTTTCTCATTACACATAAAGTAAACTGTGTTATCATGAACTGAGTCACACCCATGACTGTTATTATAATACAATGGCGTGTATTGTTACACGCTATCCTCTCGAGCTATGAAAACTTCATCAATGTTTTACAGCCGTAAAACTCTGAATGTATCATCTTCAATTTGTCCTGAAACAAAGTGAACTGTCCTAATATGCCTTTGAGTACGACTAGTCTCATTGGAGTCCGGTTCTGACTTCATACAGCTGATGTCCAATGGCTTGACATCGGAGGTCTGAGAAGGCTATTTCGTTTTTATTAAACCTATTTCCTCATTAATTTCACTCAAAGAACAGCAGCACTAATGTACTAAAAATATGAAGACAATTCAGGATATTTGTCACAATGTGGGTAGGCTGTGATGTTAACAGTCCGAGAAACTAACGCCAATGAACGATGAGAAGTACGAAAAAGTAAGAGAGATCAGACCTCGATAAAAATTCACTGCGTGTACAATGTGTTGTACGGCACTGTGTAGAGTTCACCTTCAAATGTTCCCATTCATCCATGTGGTCGAAGGAAACGTTCATGGTCGTTGTCAACTTTCCAGCTGGTTATTAACTCTGCACCCTCACTCCCTTAGACTAAATAGAACGAAATGTTTTCAAACTCCCTACTAGAGATGGGTAGTTCGCGAACGAACGGGTGCAAAGGAACGGTTCACCAAGATGAACGAAAGGATCGAGGACCGAATTCCAAGGAACGATCGGTTCATAGTTCATTTCGGTCGCGGCGGCCTACTTACAGTTCTCGGGAACGAGGAACGATCGCTTCATAGTTCACTAGTTCACTTCGATCGCGGCGGTCACTTCGGCAGTTCTCGTTCCAGCCTCGGTCACGTGCTCGTCTCAGTCTCGGTCTCACTCGGCCGCACTCGTCGTTCTTCACATGACCACCTGTCTCAGTTCCACTGCCGACTGCTCCTAGTTAGTTCAGTGTCCAGTTGCTCGTTTCGTTCACTGCGCTCGCCTATTTTGCATGTGTTCCAAACTGTTCTTGCATTGGGTTCTGGCTATGCAGCGTGCACGACCGGTAATCAAAAAGTATTTTATAATTACGTAAATTACATAAAAATTACATTGTATGTAATAGGTACGTCTTTTCAGGTAACAAAAGGGCATATCAGCTCACTTCATTATATCGATGAACAGACATACTTATACCAAGGCAAGTTTTTGTTGTTGTTCATATATTTTTTGGTTTCATCGACTTGATTTAGCAGCTAACTTTCAATAACTAGCTTAAATTGTAGTGTAAGAAAATTTATATAAAACGATTTTCGTGTATCTTTCATATACAAAACATTACATTTAGCAAGGCTCTAATTATTTTTAAGTTTGGTTGTTTCCAATTTGTATTGCCTGCTAGTTTGATTTCTTTGAAAAAAAAAAAGTGGGTTGTGGGCTCATTAGGAAAAGCGGTGCCTCTCCATTTGAAAAGACATAGATTGCCATAAAATCGTATTTACTTATTATCTTGCCATAAAATCGTATTTACTTATTATCTCAAAAACATTTGTTAAGAAGGAGCTTTCAAACCAAAAACTATATTACTGCGAACTTTATTATTATTATTATTGCTGCATTAACTTGAATAATGCAACATAAAAACCCAATTTTTACTAAGCGTGTGACGCAAGTATGAGAAAACCACATTTTATTTTATGTTTCCATAAAGTCTCTACTTTGCCTACGAACTCAGAGACAACGTGAAGTATATATAGGGTTTAAACGATTATTGTTTACAACGTAGCATAGCTATGTAGTGGAAGTCGAAACGAAGAATTTTATACAAGACACTTGTGGTCTATTAAGTTGGGAAACAGACACCAACAGGTTTACAATACTACATGAGCTATAGCCCATGCGCGTCGCGTGAGATTTTCATGTTCTCTTCTCCACCTCTCTACACATCGTCATCGATTATTTCGCAATTGTTGCTTGCATTAGCTTGTTATTTCTTCACTGCCTAATTATTACATGTTTGTCTGATTGTTGCATCTGCTCGTAACGGGTAACACATCGTCCATAATTGGCGAGCAGTCTGTACTCGGGGCCGGTTTTCCGTGCGCCACCCTATATTATTTCCCTGCGATCAGCCACACAAGGCCACATTTTGCTAAGCGAGAGGTTCTGCAGAATCACAGAAATTACTTCTAAAAGTGTGTAAAAATTCTGTAATGAATAAAAACTCTATACTCCAGGGGGGAAGAAAGTGCCCCCTCTTGGTGCCCTCCATCCTTCAGTCACCTGCACTACTAGTTTTCAGTTTTTCATAAGAACCATATACCAAGCACAAGTGAACGGTGAACGAGTAAAACTGAACGGTTCCCAAAAAAGAACGATCAGCAGTGAACTAGTTCCCAAGGATGAACGAGTTTGCCCATCTCTACTCCCTACGTATTCACATTAGTTGTTGGAGAAAAGAATCAAGGCATCACATTCCCTCTGCATACTCGCATAGTAAGTTTTCAATTCTTCTGAACTACAATGTAAATAAAACAAAAATGCTGGAATAATATCGAGTGCTCAGCAAGAGGTCCAAAATCTCTCACCACTTTAGAGAAACCAAGTTTCGCCGCCTACTACAATTTGATGACTCCTGGAAGGACCTGTAATTTGTATATTAACATGTCATGGGGAAAGCTGACACGCTGGGCTGCCTAGTAACTGTCGCGTGATCCGGCCGTTGTGGCCGAGCGGTTCTAGGCGCTTCAATCTGGAACCACGCTGCTGCTATGGTCGCAGGTTCGAATCCTGCCTCGGGCATGGATGTGTGTGATGTACTTAGGTTAGTTACGTTTAATATTTACTATTAAAAACAGTCTCGATCACGATTTATTTATCAAGGTGACCGGTTTCGACCACTACTGTGGTCATCTTCTGACCATTGAGTAGGAACCTCTTTCTATGGATTCTCCAACAGAAAGAGGTTCCTACTCAATGGTCTGAAGATGACCACAGTAGTGGTCGAAACCGGTCACCTTCATAAATTAATCGTGATCAAGACTGTTTTTAATAGTAAATATTAGTAGGACATTGATCACTGCCTTTCCCATAATGTATTCAAAAGTAGTTAGGTTTAAGTAGTTATAGGTCTAGGGGACTGATGACCTCAAACGTTAAGTCTCATAGTGCTTAGAGCCATTTGAACCATTTTTTGAACTGTCACCTGAATACTCTGACTACAGCATTGTCTTTGGACAGCCTTCTGAGGAAACCGTTTCTTATACCAGTGTTCGCCAAGAAAGGAAAACTACTATCGTCGAAGTTTGATGGACTACAATGAGGAAATAGTGACCCAAATATACAGCGTTTTCACGTACCAGATTTGACGTACGTAACATTGTTCTCCAGATTAAAACCACAAGGTCTAATGTCTTAGCCGGCCGAAGTAGCCGTGCGGTTAAGGGCGCTGCAGTCTGGAACCGCAAGACCGCTACAGTCGCAGGTTCGAATCCTGCCTCGGGCATGGATGTTTGTGATGTCCTTAGGTTAGTTAGGTTTAACTAGTTCTAAGTTATAGGGGACTAATGACCTCAGCAGTTGAGTCCCATAGTGCTCAGAGCCATTTGAACCATTTTTCTAATGTCTTAAGTTTAGTACATGACACATATAAGGGACAACTAAACTAGGGTTTCAAGATTATCGAAACTGTAGTGTGCGTATTTTCTTCAGCGGATTGTATAGATATTAATACGAAAGATGGAGTGAGGAGTAGTTACAACAGTAAAAACAGTGTAAGGGTGCTTGTAGTTAGAGGAATTATGTCGACAGCCCTTCATAACGCGATCCGTGGTCCACATCATTATGTGAAGTGTTCCCGTCAAACATTGGGTCCTATCTGTAACAAATTTAATCTCGTTATCGACAGTAAACATTTCATAAGATTTAACAGATACCCGATATTAAAGTATTGCCTGTCTTTTTTTTTTTACTACGTCAAAGTGTCTAGAACATAATTTATTATTTGAAGCAATAAATCAACCCAAAAATAGTAAAACCCGAATGTGAACATCTGTCAAGAACACCTTTGAAATCTGTGAACATAACATTTCGTCAGAAATAACCAAAAAATTGAGAAAATGAGCTATTGTGATTATACCGACGTCATTCTCGTCTTATGTATGGCTATATTCCCACGATTCGTCGTACTTGGCTGCGCCTGGTAACCGTAGTGAAAAGATGTTGGTTACGGGAGGTAGTCAGGCCACGCTGGTGCTCCCAAGTACACTATGTTCGAAAGAACTACTATGTTGCACAGTAAAGGAGCAATCTAGTGATGTTAAGAGCTTCAAAACGAAACATGTGTATTATTAAAGCAGAACAGGCATAAATAGATGGAAAGACCTACTTCTTTTGGTTACACGATTGACGGCTAATTACTATAAACAAGACTTTAAACATTGAGAAGTGTGCTTCCGGACCGATACAAGTGAGACGACCACATAAAACTTGTTGTTGGGAAATGTGACGGCAGATTACGAAAGATGATTTCAGACTAAGGTTCCTTGGAAGAGGCCCAAATAATTGTAATTCACTCTCGAGAGAGTTAGCTTACAAACTAGTCATTCGACCGATTATTCAGTACTGGTCATCAATCTGGAACCCTTACCAGATGTGACTAGTAGAGGAAATATGGATGATCTGCAGGAAAGCAACACATTTAGATTTACTTGTGCATACGTTTAGTAAACTCAAGTATGTCAAGGAGATTATCATCCTACTCCAAAGTTAGACGCTACAAGATATCTTGTCCGTCATGAAGAATCTTAGGGCACATTTCCAAAAATTCAAGAAATCATTATATCTTCGATAAAGATAAGTCACTAAATGTTCGTAACAGTAAAATAAGAGGAACTCGAATTAATGCTTAGTGTAACTGACACCTGTTCACCCTGGGCGTAATTTGGGAATGGAACGGGAAAGGAGAAAATAATAGCGGTACCCTCCTTTATAGAGTTCAATATGACTTACGACTCTGGAGTACAGGTGTAGCTGTAAACGTAAACGTAAATTAATATTTCGGAGTCAAATTATTATTGAATTTTGCTAACCATATGCAGTTAGTAAGAGATAATTTTATATTAATACCAAGTAATAACAAAATTTAGCTTAGTACAGACATAACGAAGAAGGCAAATGCCAAGGGAAACACAAAAGTACCTCCGTATTGGACTACAATTAAACAGAAGGAAGGGTAAGGTTTAGTACACTGTCGACGACTAGGTCATTAGAGAAGGAGCACACGCTTCAGGAAGCATGGAGGAGAAGATCGGCTGTGTCCTTCTAAAGGAATAATCCATTACTGACAATGAAGTATTCGCCGTCACTGCCACTTTTGTACCATTATCAGTAGTTTCTTTTAGTACATGGGTAAACATTTTGATATGAGCGTGAATATCTTGGTTACCTTAGGCTAAATTAAAATACCTCGTCTGTAGTACTTGTTCAGTTAATTACTACTAAAATTTTGACTGTTCGCTGTCTTCTTCAGTTTCTAATACATTCGTCTCACATACTACGCTACCTCATGAACTTCGGATCTAGCCGTCTGTGGGGTGGCTTGCGTGCGGCAGCGATACAGATAGACTGTTGAGAAGACAGACAAACTTGTGGTTCCTGAAGAGTGGCATCAGTCTTTCCAGCAACGCTCTAGATGATAGATCAGGCCTTGTGACATCAATCAAAACAGTCTTGCTGTCCTGGTACTGTGAACAGCCAAAATAAAGGGGAAAATATAGCTTTAATTTTTCCCGAGGACATGCAGCCCTACTGTATGGTTAAATGATGCTGACGGCATCCTCTTGGGTAAAATATTCTGGAGGTAAAACAGTGCCCCATTCGGATCTCCGGGTGGAAATTACTCAGGAGGAAGTCATTATCAGGAGGCAGAAAACTGGAATTCTACGGATCGGAACGTGATATGTTAGATACCTTAATAGGAGAGGTTGATTGAGAAATTTAAAAAGAAAATGTATAGATTAGAGTTGAATGTGGCGGCAATTAGTGAATTTCGGTGGCAGGAGGAACAGGACTTCTGAACAGGTGAAAGCAGGATTATAAATACAAAATGAAATAGAGGTCATGTAGGAGTAGGTTTAATAATGAATAAGAAAATAGGGACGAGGATAAACTACTGCAAGCAGCATAGTGAACACATTATTGTAGCCAAGACTGACAAAAAGCCCACACCTACATCAATAGTGTAAGTTTATATGCCACGTAGCTCCACAGATGGTGAAGAGATTGAAGAAATGTATGATGAGATAAAAGAAATTGTTCAGATAGTTAAAAGGCACTCCGTCTTCAGGCCACAGGTGGCCCGTCAGGACCATCTGACCGCCGTGTTATCCTCAGCTGAGAATGCAGATACGAGAGGCGCGTTGGTCAGCACACCGCGCTCCCGGTCGTTATGATGGTTTCCTTTGACAAGAGCCGCTACTATTCGGTCGAGTAGCTCCTCAATTGGCATCGCGAGGCTGAGTGCACCCCGAAAAATGTCAGCGCAGACGGTCACCCATACAAGTGCCACCCATGCCCAACAGCGCTTAACTTTGGCGACCTGGCGGGAACCGGTATATCCACTGCGGCAAGGCCGTTATCCCAGACAGTTAAAGAACACGAAAATTTAATTGTGACGGGGAACTGAAATTCGATATAGCAAAAGGAAGAGAAGGGAAAATAGTGTGAATATGGACTGTGGCAAAGGAATGAGAGAGAAAGCCGCCTGGTAGAATTTCGCACAAATCATCGTTAACACTTGGTTTAAGACTCATAAATGAAGGCTTTATACTGGAAGAGATCTGGAGACATCGGAAAATTCAGATTGATTACACACTGAAGCACCAAAGAAATAGGCATGTGTATTCAAATACAGAGATAAGTAAACAGGCAACGGCGTTGCGCTCGGCAACGCCTATGTAAGACAGCAAATGTTTGGCACAGTTGTTAGGTCGATTTCTGCTGCTACAATGGCAGATTATCAAGATTTAAGTGAATTTGAACGTGGTGTTTTAGTCGGCACGAGTGATGGGACACAGCATCTCCGAGGTAGTGATGAAGGGGGATTTTCTCGTATGACCATTTCACGAATGTACCGTAAATATGAGCCATCCGTTAAAACATCAAATCTCCGACATCGCTGCGGCCAGAAAAAGATCCTGCAAGAATGGGACCAACGATGGCTGACGAGAACGGTTCAACGTGACAGATGTGCAACCCTTCTGCAAATTTCAGCAGATTTCAATGCTGGTCCATCAACAAGTGTCAACGTGCGAACAGTTCAACGAAGCATCATCGATATGGGCTTTCGGAGTCGAAGACCCACTCGTATACCCCTGATGACTGCACACGCAAAGCTTTACGCCTCGCCTGGGCCTGTCAGCACCTACATTGCACTGTTGATGACTGTAAATTTGTTGCCTGGTCGTTTCAAATTGTATCGAACGAATGGACGTGTACGGGTATGGAGACAACCTATTGAATCCGTGGACCCTGCATGTCAACAGCGGACTGTTCAAGCTGGTAGAGGCTCTGTAATGGTGTGGGGCGTGAGCAATTGGAGTAATGTGGGACCCCTGATACGTCTAGATACGACTCTGATAGGTGAGACGTACGTAAGCATCCTGTCTGATCACCGATATCCACTCATGTCCATTGCGCATTCCGACGAACTTGTGTTATTACAGCAGGACGATGCGACACCCCACACGTCCAGTATGGCTACAGAGTGCCTTCAGAAACACTATTCTGAGTTGGATCACTTCCACTGGCCACCAAACTTCCCAGATTTGAACATTTTTGGAGCTTACCTGTGATGACTTGCTACGTGCTGTTCAGAAGAGATCTCCACCTCTTCGTGCTCTTGCGGATTTATGGACAGCCCTGCAGGATTCATGGTGTCAGTTTCCTCCAGCATTACTTCAGACATTAGTCGAGTTCATGCCACGTTGTGTTGCGGTATCTCTGCGAACTGGCGGGGCCCTACACTATATTAGACAGGTGTACCAATTTATTTGGCTCTTCACTTCATAGTGACATTCAGGAACCAGATTTTGTATCGTAAGACATTTCCAGGGGCACGTGTTAACACAGAATACAGTTTATTGGTTCTGAACTCTAGATTAAAACTGAAGTATTTGGAAAAAAAGTAGGAAATTAAGGAGGTGGGACCTGGATAAGTTGAAACAACCAGAGGTTGCAGAGGGTTTTATATGGAGCATTAGGCAACGATTGACTAGAACAGGGAAAAGGAATACAGTAGAAAATGATTGGGTAGCTTTAAGAGAGAAATAGCGAAGGCAGCAGAGGATCAAATAAGGAATAAGAGAAGGTGGTGCTAGAATATCTTGGACAACCCACTATTTATTTTATTTGAATTTAATTGGTGGAAGGATAAAATTTAAAAATGGAGAAAATAAAGCGAAAAGGAATACAAACGCTTAAAAATGGGGTTGTCAGAATGCGCAATACTGCTAAGCAGGAAAGGCTAGCCGACAAACGTGAGGACTTATAAGCATATTTCACCATGGAAAAGATAGATACCGCCTACAGGGAAATTAAGGAAGGCTTTGGGTTAAAGAGGAGGAGTTGTATGAATATCAAGAGCTCCGTTGGGAAACCAGTCCTAAGCGCAGAAGGGAAATCTGAAAAGTGGATGAAGTATGTAAGGTGTCCATACAAGGAAGATGAACTTTAAAGCAATATTTTAGAAATGTAAGTGGACGTAGGTGAAGATGGGATAGGGGGTATGACACTGCGAGAAGAATTTGATAAAACTCTGAACGATCTAAGTCGAAACAAGGTTGCGCGGGTAGACGATATTCCGTCAGAACTACCAATAGCCTTGGAAGAGCCACCCATGAGAAAATTCTCCCATCTGGTGAGCAAGATGTAACAGACAAGCGAAAAACCCTCAGACTTCAAGAAGAATGTGGGAATTCGAATTGCAAGAAAGCGGTTGTTGACAGGTTGGAAAATTACCGAATTATCGGATTAATAAGTCATGGCTGCAAAATACCAACAGAAGAAAAACTGGTAGAAGCCATCCTCGGTGATAATCGGTTTGGATTCCGGAGTAAGGGAGGAACACCCGCCGGAATACTGACCCACAACTTATCTTAGAAGATAAGTTAAGGAAAGGCAAACACACATTTACAACATTTGTAGACTAAGAGAAAGCTTTTGACAATATTGACTGGAACACACTTTTTCAAATTATAAAGGAGGCAGGGGTAAAATGCAGTGAGCGAAAGGCTATTTATAACTTGTACAGAAACCACATGGCAATTATAAGAGTCAGGGGGCATTAAAGGGAGACTGATTGAAAAGGGAGTGAAACATGGTTATAGCCTATCCCCGATGTTATTCAATGTGTACATTGAACAAGCAGTAAAGGAAACGGAAGAAAAATTTAGAGTAGGAATTAAAGTTCAGGGAAAAGTAACAAAGCCTGGAGGTTTGCTGATGACATTGTAATTCTGTCGGAGACAGCAAAGGACTTGGAAGAGCAATTGAACGGAATGGATAGTGCCTTGAAAGGAGGATTTAAGATGAACATCAACAAAAGCAAAACAAGAATAAAGGGAATTTAGTCGAATTAAATCAGGTGATAAGATTAGGAAACGAGGCAGTTACATTAGTAGATGAGTTTTGCTATTTAGGCAGCAAAATAAGTAGTGAGGATATAAAATGTAAGTTTTTAATGGCAAGAAAAACGTTTCTGAAGAAGAGATATTTGTTAACATGAAGTGCAGATTAATGTGTAAGAAAGTCTTTTCTGAAAGTATTTGTGTGGAGTGTAGCTATGAGTGTAAACAGTGTAGGGAAGAAGAGAATAAGAGCTTTTGGAAATGTGGTGCTACAGAAGAATGCTGAAGATTAGATGGGTCGATCACGTAACTAATTGGGGAAACAAAAAATTAGTGGCATAGCTTTACCAAAAGAAGGGTTCGGTTGATAGGATGCATTCTGAAACATCAATCTAGTGTTGGAGTGAAATGTGGGCGTTAAATATCCTAGACAGAGACCAAGAGATTAATACAGTAAGCAGGTTCACAAGAACGTAGGTTGCAGCAGTTTTTCGGACATGAAGAGGATCGCACAAGATAGAGCAGCATGAAGAGCTACACCAAACCAGTCTTCGAAATGAAGACCACAACAGCAACTTTGTGCGAATGAAAACCTGTTGCAGTTGTGTTCCCAATTTGTTTGTATTTGTGGTGGTTGTGTAGTGCAAGTAAGCAACAGCACTTATACACTCCTGGAAATGGAAAAAAGAACACATTGACACCGGTGTGTCAGACCCACCATACTTGCTCCGGACACTGCGAGAGGGCTGTACAAGCAATGATCACACGCACGGCACAGCGGACACACCAGGAACCGCGGTGTTGGCCGTCGAATGCGCTAGCTGCGCAGCATTTGTGCACCGCCGCCGTCAGTGTCAGCCAGTTTGCCGTGGCATATGGAGCTCCATCGCAGTCTTTAACACTGGTAGCATGCCGCGACAGCGTGGACGTGAACCGTATGTGCAGTTGACGGACTTTGAGCGAGGGCGTATAGTGGGCATGCGGGAGGCCGGGTGGACGTACCGCCGAATTGCTCAACACGTGGGGCGTGAGGTCTCCACAGTACATCGATGTTGTCACCAGTGGTCGGAGGAAGGTGCACGTGCCCGTCGACCTGGGACCGGACCGGACCGCAGCGACGCACGGATGCGTGCCAAGACCGTAGGATCCTACGCAGTGCCGTAGGGGACCGCACCGCCACTTCCCAGCAAATTAGGGACACTGTTGCTCCTGGGGTATCGGCGAGGACCATTCGCAACCGTCTCCATGAAGCTGGGCTACGGTCCCGCACACCGTTAGGCCGTCTTCCGCTCACGCCCCAACATCTTGCAGCCCGCCTCCAGTGGTGTCGCGACAGGCGTGAATGGAGGGACGAATGGGGACGTGCCGTCTTCAGCGATGAGAGTCACTTCTGCCTTGGTGCCAATGATGGTCGTATGCGTGTTTGGCGCCGTGCAGGTGAGCGCCACAATCAGGACTGCATAAGACCGAGGCACACAGGGCCAACACCCGGCATCATGGTGTGGGGAGCGATCTCCTACACTGGCCGTACACCACTGGTGATCGTCGAGGGGACACTTAATAGTGCACGGTACATCCAAACCGTCATCGAGCCCATCGTTCTACCATTCCTAGACCGGCAAGGGAACTTGCTGTTCCAACAGGACAATGCACGTCAGCATGTATCCCGTGCCACACAACGTGCTCTAGAAGGTGTAAGTCAACTACCCTGGCCAGCAAGATCTCCGGATCTGTCCCCCATTGAGCATGTTTGGGACTGGATGAAGCGTCGTCTCACGCGGTCTGCTCGTCCAGCACGAACGCTGGTCCAACTGAGGCGCCAGGTGGAAATGGCATGGCAAGCCGTTCCACAGGACTACATCCAGCATCTCTACGATCGTCTCCATGGGAGAATAGCAGCCTGCATTGCTGCGAAAGGTGGATATACACTGTACTAGTGCCGACATTGTGCATGCTCTGTTACCTGTGTCTATGTGCCTGTGGTTCTGTCAGTGTGATCATGTGATGTATCTGACCCCAGGAATGTGTCAATAAAGTTTCCCCTTCCTGGGACAATGAATTCACGGTGTTCTTATTTCAATTTCCAGGAGTGTATCTTATTTACTACTAAAGAACGAGTACTTACCAGGAAAAGCATCGTAGATGGTTTAATATCAATACGGCTCTGGTAAGTAAAGCATAGATCAACACAAGTATCAAAATGCAGGTTAAAGAGAAAAGGAGCACTACGGTACCAATACACAATACTGAAACATACCTGGGATAATCGGAAAACAATCAACTGCGTTTCTGCTCAAGTTGCAGCCCTCAAGGCACTTTTTTCCCAATTCCTGTACATCAGTCTCATGGCGATCGACTTCCCGTGGGACGTTGCTTAGAGCAACAATTCAATTTTTGTATAATTTCGCAAATGCCAGTCCGAATACAGAAATGACTAGCTGGGCGTTCCGTTCATCGAATATTTTCAAAGGAAACACTTGGCGTCACAAAACATTTTCAGTATCGATCACTTAATTTTCTCTGTGTTCAAGTAATCATAAAAATTTTTATGTTGTTGTTGTTCTGGTCTTTAGTCCTGAGACTGGTTTTATGCAGCTCTCCGTGCTACTCTATCCTGTGCAAGCTTCTTCATCTCCCAGTACCTATTGCAACGCACATCCTTCTGAATCTCCTTAGTGTATCATCTCTTGGTCTCCCTCTACGATTTTTACCCTTCACGGTGCCCTCCAATACTAAATTGGTAATCCCTTGATGCCTCAGAACATGTCCTACCAATCTATACCTTCTTCTAGTCAAGTTGTACCACAAACTCCTCTCCTCCCCAATTCTGTTTCATACCTCCTCATTAGTTATGTGATCTACCCATCTAATCTTCAGCATTCTTCTGTAGCACCACATTTCGAAAGCTTCTATTCTCTTCTTGTCCGAACTATTTATCGTCCATGTTTCACTTCCATACATGGCTACACTCCATACAGATACTTTCAGAAACGACTTCCTCACACTTAAATCTATACTCGATGTTAACAAACTTCTCTTTTTCAGAAACGCTTTCCTTGCCATTGTCAGTATTCATTTTGTATCCTCTCTACCTCGACCATCATCAGTTATTTTGCTCCCCAAATAGCAAAACTCCTTTACTACTTTGAGTGTCTCATTTCCTAATCTAATTCCCTCAGCATCACCCGATTTAATTCGTCTACATTCCATTATCCTCGTTTTGCTTTTGTTAATGTTCACCTTATATCCTCCTTTCAAGACACTGTCCATTTTGTTCAGCTGCTCTTCCAGATCCCTTGTTGTCTCTGACAGAATTACAATGTCATCGGGAACCTCAAAGTTCTTATTTATTCTCCATGGATTTTAACACCTACTCCGAATTTTTCTTTAGTTTCCTTTACTACCTGCTCAATATACAGATTGAATAACATCGGGGAGAGGTTACGACCCTGTCTCACTCCCTTCCCAACCACTGCTTCCCTTTCATGTCCCTCGACTCTTATAACTGCCATCTGGTTTCTGTACAAATTGTAAATAGCCTTTGGCTCCCTTTATTTTACGCCTGCCACCTTCAGAATTTGAATGAGAGTATTCCAGTCAACATTGTCAAAAGCCTTCTCTAAGTCTACAAATGCTAGAAACATGGGTTTGCCTTTCATTAATCTATTTTCTAAAATAAGTCGTAGGGTCAGTATTGGCTCACGTGTTCCAATATTTCTACGGAATCCAAACTGATCTTCCCCGAGTTCCGCTTCTACCAGTTTTTCCATTCGTCAGTAAAGAATTCGTGTTAGTATTTTGCAGCCGTGACTTATTAAACTGATAGTTCGGTAATTTTCACATCTGTCAACACTTGCTTTCTTTGGGATTGGAATTATTATATTATTCTTGAAGTCTGAGGTCATTTGGCCTGTCTCATACATCTTGCTCACCAGATGCTAGAGTTTTGTCAGGACTCTGTCTCCCAAGGCTGGCAGTAGTTCTAATGGAATGTTGTCTACTCCCGGAACAGCACGACCGATACGGTTAGTTAGGTTTACGTAGTTCTAAGTTCTAGGGGACTGATTACCACAGAAGTTAAGTCCCATAGTGCTCAGAGCCATTTGAACCATTTGAATCTACTCCCGGGGCCTTGTTTCAGTGCTCTGTCAAACTCTTCTCGCAGTATCATATCTCTCATTTCATCTTCATGTACATCCTCTTCCATTTCCATAATATTATCCTCAAGTACATCGCCCTTGAATAGACCCTCTATATACTCCTTCCACCTTTCTGCTTTCCATTCTTTGCTTAGAACTGGGTTTCCATCTGAGCTCTTGATATTCATACAAGTGGTTCTCTTTCCTCCAAAGGTCTCTTTAATTTTTCCTGTAGGCAGTATCTATCTTACCCCTAGCGAGATAAGCCCCTACGTCCTTACATTTGTCCTCTAGCCATCCCTGCTTAGCCGTTTTGCACTTCTTGTCGATCTCATTTTTGAGACGTTTGTATACCATTTTGCCTACTTCATTTACTGCATTTTTATATTTTCTCCTTTCATCAATTAAATTCCATATTTCTTCTGTTACCCAAGGATTTCTAAGAGCCCTCGTCTTTTTACCTACTTGATCCCCTGCTGCGTTCACTACTTCATCCTTCAAAGCTACCCATTCTTCTTCTATTGTATATCTTTCCCCCATTCCTGTCAATTGTTCCCTTATGCTCTCCCTTAACCTCTGTACAACCTCTGGTTTGGTCAGTTTATCCAGGTCCCATCTCCTTAAATTCCCACCTTTTTGCAGTTTCTTCAATTTTAATCTACAGTTCATAACCAATAGATTGTGGTCAGAGTCCACATCTGCCCCTGGAAATGTCTTACAGTTTAAAACCTGGTTCCTAAATCTTTGTCTTACCATTATATAATCTACCTGATACCTTTTAGTATCTCCAGGGTTCTTCCATGTATACAACCTTCTTTCATGATTCTTGAACCAAGTGTTAGCTATGATTAAATTATGCTCTGTGCAAAATTATACCAGGCGGCTTCCTCTTTCATTTCTTACCCCCAATCCGTATTCCCCTACTACGTCTCCTTCTCTACCTTTTTCTACTATAGAATTCCAGTCACCGATGACTGTTATATTTTCGTCTCCCTTCACTATCTGAATAATTTCTTTTATCTCATCATTCATTTCTTCAATTTCTCTGCAGAACTAGTTGGCATATAAACTTGTACTACTGTAGTTTGCGTGGGCTTCGTGTCTATCTTGGCCACAATAATGCGCTCACTATGCTGTTTGCGGGAGCTTACCCACACTACTATTTCTTTATTCATTATTAAACCTACTCCTGCATTACCCCTAATAGATTTTGTATTTATAAATTTATAAAATTACTGTCTTAATGATTTTCGAAGTGCATATCGCAATATATATGTATTTTAAGAAATACATCAATACTCGGCAATTCCTAAAAATTACCCCAAAAGATGTGATCATTGCCAGGATGTATGAAAATGCAAACGGTGGTTATTACTCTTCACATTAAAATGTCACTTTTTTTGGGTTTCTACACCTGTGTAAATTGCTGTACAAGGGAAATGATCTTGAAGACAATATTACAGAAAGGAAAGGGGAAGATGAGTTGAAAGATATGATACTGCGAGAAGACTTTGACAAAGCACTGTAAGACCATAGTGGAAACAAAGCACCTGGAGTATGCATCAGTATTATTCAGTTCTTTGGGCGAGCCATTCATGATGTAACTATTCCACCTAATATTCGAGAGACAAGCGCAATACCCTCAGCCTCTTTTAGAATGAAATACTTCCTATCACAACGAAGAAAAGTATAGACAGATGTGAATATGACCGAATCATCAATTTTATAATATGTAAGACACTGCAAAATGTAGTAGAAGGTGACCTCGGAGAATATCAGTTTCGATTTCGGAGACATGTAGCACGGACGACGTTCTACTGACCCTGCGATAGGAAGATGAAAGACTTACCTACATTAATATTATTTTCAGATTTAGAGAAATCTTTTGAAAATGCTGACTGGACTACGTTCTTTGTAATTCTGAAGGTACCAAGGATAAATTACAGGAACCGAAAGGTTATCTACAACTTGTACTGAAGCCACGCTGCAGTTATAAGAGGGAGTGGAACAGAGTTGTAGCCTCTCTCCGACGTCATTTAATCTGTACTTTAACAAGCAGGAAATAAAGCAATGAGAAATATCGAAAGCTAATTAAAGTTCTGGGAGATCAACCCAAAATCATGTACGTTTGCCGATGAAATTGTAATTCTGACAGACTACATAAGGCACTGAAGATGCGTTCAACTGAATAGATGGTGGCTTGAGAACTGATTATGGAAGGAGTACCAACAAAAGTAAAACAAAGGCAATATAATGTAGTCGAATTAAATAAAAGGAAGTAGATAAGGAAATCAGATACTTGAAGCAGTAGATAGGTTTTACTATTTGAACAACAAAGACGATAGGCGAAGTAGAGAGAATATAAAAAGCAGACCGACAGTAAGAAAAAGAGAAACATCGAATTTAAATTTCCTGACAGTATTTTTCTGGACTGTAGCCTTCTACGGATGTCAACGACAAGAAGATCTTTTAGATATGAAGCTTTTGCAATGCGGAGCTTCAGAAGAATGCTGACGATTAGCTGGGTAAATGGAGTATTTGATAAAGAATTGTCGACTCGAACTTCGGAAGTACCGCGCGCAACTCGAATGAAAGAAGTAATCTAATACGTCCTGAGGCATAAAGGAATCGTCAGTCTTCGGATTTAAAGCGTAGGAAGAACCTTTCCTCTGAGAAATATTAACTAACATTGACATGTAACTTGTTTATGTCAGTCGAAATGTTATCGACATTTATGCCTCTCTGAGAAGGAGAAACGCATCAGGGCTGTGTAGTGTCACATGAGGAAACATACGGGGGAGGGGGGGGGGGGGGACAGATATTTAAAGAAAATGTAATGCATTGGTAATGGGAGATGGGAGTTTGCGTGATTCTGTATTGTCATACTATAACAGCAGGCCAATATGCTTCAAGCTATGATGTGATGTATGTATTTTATTGCAAACTGGAAATATGCACTTCAAAACAATAATCACATACAGTGTTCCACTCTCATACTTTTTCACTAACAATGTAAATTTTACAAAACTAAAACTGAACAGGCTTTCAAAACGAAGAAGTGCTGTACACTGTTAATGAAATAAATAAGAAACTAAAAGAAATAGTCATCAAAGCGAATAACGGTACCACATTAGTAATAAGCTACAGACAAACAAGAATACGTTTATGCATAACAAACTGGGCGGTTTTTCTCACACAGTGATGTAAGGAAGATAAACAACAAAAAGTTTCAAAAGGGCTTGAAAAAGACAAATTGTGCGGAAAAAGTTTTTATTTATTTCAACAGAAAAGTGTCACTTAGTAAATATGAATCCTAAGATATCCGTGGAGAGTGTTCAGATTAAACTGTTCAAAAAAGGACAATATTTGCAGCGTGTTTTCAAAGCGCAAGGACCACCTAACGAACACTTGGAACAAACATTATACAAGACACTGAAACAATCATATATGTTTTAGAATACGTCCGCAGCGAATAATATCATTCATTTTTGCTAATGAAGTAAAGGACGTCATTGTACCTGCTAGTGCTAAATTTGAATCTTTTGATATTATTAATCTTTATACGTGCACACCTGTTAAAGAAATGCTGGATATTATAAAGCAAAATCTCAAAACCAACAAAACACTAAGTCTCAGTGAAACATACAATACGGTTGATCTCCCTGAATTTACGTTAAGCTTCAACATCTTTGGGTTCAACAACAAGTTTTGTAGACAGACCGGTGGTCTAGCTATGGAAAACTGTGTTTCAGTGTTGCCACATAAGATTTTGATTACGAAACTCGAAAACAAATTCTTCGCTAATTTATCTCATATGGCAAGCATAACCATGTATTAACCATGTATTATAAAAGATGTGTTGATGACGATGATACTGCTTAAAGGAGGGAAGCAGGATATCGAACACGTACAAGCCAAATTTAACGAACGATAGTCAGCTTCGTAGGACCTATCGACATTTTGGACACAACCATCTACAAAAATAATGGAGGACACATATTCAAAGTGTATATAAAAAATAATAAGCAAGACTTTCGCCCACCCTATTTAGCATAAGAGCTTACTTTAGTATCATGATTAATATACAATTTAAAACTGTCTTTTGACTGAACTCCAAAAGAACCGCAAATTAGACATTCTCAAGCAAATGACAGCGACAAATACCTTTAAAACGAGTGATATGTGCAAATGCATAAAGGAATTTATAGTAAAATGTAACATTTTCTGAGAAAGAAAGGCGTAGCAACAAGAATTTGAAATATATAACACTTAAATATAGAGGAAACATATCGCAGGTTGCACATGGTCCACCAGCCAGAGTGGCCGAGCGGTTCTAGGCGCTTCATCTGGAACCACGCGACCGCTACGGTCACAGGTTCGAATCCTGCCTCGGGCATGGATGTGTGTGATGTCCTTAGGTTAGTTAGGTTCAAGTAGTTCTAAGATCTAGGGGAGTGATGACCTCAGATGTTAAGTGCCATAGTGCTCAGAGTCAACCATATTTTTGCACATGGTCCTTGTGAGACCAATTGAAGATCTACTTGACTGAGAAGTAGCGGCTCCGTTCTCGAAACCTCACAACGACTGGGAAAGCAGTGTACTGACTACATGGACCTGCACATCCGCATCCAGTGACGCCTGTCGGCCTAGGATAACGCGGCGGTCGGTAGTTACCTTTCGGGCTTCCGAGGCCTCTTATAGGGCAGTTTATTTTAGTTTGTGTCACAGAAAATAAAAGTTTTCCTAAAACAGGCAGGATTACAGTTCGTTCATTAAGTTGCATTAAAATGAGACTACGACTAAAGATCGACGACTACGCAAAAAAAAGAAAAAAAGAAAAAAATCTAGTAGATGTGATATTGAGATGTTTTTAAAGTAAAATGTGCAGAATGTGGTAAGTTTTACATAGGACGCAATTTCCGTCCTCAGTTTAAGGAACATGTAGGCACAAATAATAAATCCGGGTTCAGTAAACACGTAAACAATATAAAGCGTAAGACACAAAATACTATGAGGTGACAAGTCATGGGATATCTATTTGCACATATACAGATGGTGGTAGTACAGCGGACACAAGGTACAAAAGAGCAGCACAATGGTGGAGCTATCATTTGCACTCAAGTGAGTCATGTGAAAAGATTTCCGACCTGATTATGGCTACACGAAGAGAATTAACGGTAGTTGGAGCTAGAAACATGGGAGATTCCATTTCGGAAAACGTTAGGGAATTCAATATTCCGAGACCTACAGTGACAAGAGTCTGTCAAGAATAACACATTTCAGGCATTACCTCTCACCATGGACAACGCAGCGGCGGCGTTTGCGTAGAGTTGCCAGTGGCAACATACAAGCAACACTGCATGAAATAACCGCAGAAATCAATGTGGGATGTACGGCGAAATTTGGCGTTAATGCGCTATGACAGCAGACGACCTTTGCGACTGTCTTTGCTTAAAGCACGACATAGCCAGCAGAGTCTCTCATGGGCTCGCGGCATATAGGTTGGCCGGCCGGAGTGGCCGAGCGGTTCTAAGCGCTGCAGTCTGGAACCGCGCGACCGCTACGGTCGCAGGTTCGAATCCTGCCTCGGGCATGGGTGTGTGTGAGTCCTTAGGTTAGTTAGGTTTAAGTAGTTCTGAGTTCTAGGGGACTGATGACCGAAGAAGTTAAGTTCCATAGTGCTCAGAGCCATTTGAACCATTTTTTGACATATCGGTTGGACCCTAGAGGACCGGAAAACCGGCGCCTGGTTGGATGAGTCCCGACTTCAATTGGTAAGAGCTGAAGGTAGGTTTCGAGTCTGGCACAGACCCCACAACGCCATGCACCCACGTTTTCGACATAGCATTGTGGAAACTGGTGGTGATTCCATAATGGTATGGCCTGTGCGCACATAGCATGGACTGCGTCCTCTCGTCCAGCTGACCCGTTTGTGGGCTGGAAATGGTTATTTTCGGCTACTTGAAGAGCATTTGCAGCAATTAAGCAGGCCGATGTGACCATGCGGTTCTAGGCGCTACAGTCTGGAACCGAGCGATCGCTACGGTCGCAGGTTCGAATCCTGCCTAGGGCATGGATGTGTGTGATGTCCTTAGGTTAGTTAGGTTTAATTAGTTCTAAGTTCTAGGCGACTGATGACCTCAGAAGTTAAGTCGCATAGTGCTCAGAGCCATTTGAACCATTTTTTGCAGCAATTAATGGATTTCATGCAGCCAAACAACCGTGGAATTTTTATGGATGACAATGCGTCATGTCACCAAGCCACAACTGTTCACTACTTTCGCAGTTATGGACGGCTGTAGAGGCAGCATTAGTCAATGTTTCTGCAGGGGACTTTCAACGAACTGTTAAGTCCATTCCACATAGAGTTACTGGACTACTTCGCGCAAAAGTAGGCCCGACACGGTACTATAAAGTATCCCACAACTTTTGTCGGCTCAGTGTGTAGAACAGCGCATGGAAGTAATCTGTATAATCCCGAAGTGTCGTTTCCTTTATATACTGGAGAAATATGAAATTCTCGCGCATCAACTGAAGGAAGCAAACTGTTCGATGAAAAAAAAAAAAAAAAATCGTATGCGTAGGTTTTTGAATTTTTTTTTCTTTATCATTACTTCAATTCCCCCACGAAGTGGCAGGTTGTGGGGCTCTGTGGTAACTTAGGTAACGACTAAAAGCCAGCAAGGATGAAGAACGGGACTTTTTGAACTTTATAAAGACATGTTATAGAGCTTAAACAGTTACGACACAACGATATTTATGCCGGCTGATGGGATCAACCCGGGGCGACAGGAGACCACCGCTGCGTAAGGGCTGAACTGGACGCTGTACCCAGCGTGTTCCCGAGCCACGCGAAACAATGTCTTCTGGTGGACTACTTGCAAGAGAAACACGCTAATACAAGACTGAAGAAAATGTCAGAGATGTGAACTGCGATATTCTCCTCCATTCCAGTTTTAGCTTCACACAGAGATAATTATTTTATTTTATCTTTGTAACCGTTTTGTTTTAACACAATGATTTCATTTTGATGTACCACACGCAGAGGTCGACACCACCTAAGAAGCTTGCCCACACTGCTTTATAATTCCTGACTTTGTAATGACTGTACGTTAGTGACTTACGGAAGCTGGCTACAGCAAATAGAACTTATTCGTTCCTCCAAAATTCCAGTTGGTATAACATACGGTTTATGTTTATGTGTGTTTCACATTTATTATGTAAGACCAAACTTAATATGACTTTCATTTGTTTTAACACGTATGAAGCTTTTCAGTACTTGAACGAAACTGGTAATCACCATATAGACAAATGCGACAATAGACCGCAATAATAACTCTGTTTCCGCGGATTTGTCTGCTCTTATCATCATATGAAACTTTCATAAATATAAATATCATTTGTCTAGTGATAAAAATTTGTTGACTTCCGGAAAATATCTCCGGAAGGTTGATTCGTGAATAAGATACAAGCCTACTGAATAGCGGACCAGATTTGTGCACGGGTCAGGACTTCCTACCGATAAGTTGTTCTTAATGGGACGTTAACAGATGTGAAACCAGTTTCGGAGGTAATAGGACACACTGACGATGTTTTAGGACAGTTACTGTTTACAAGATACAGTACATAGTTGTCTATTGGAACATGTCGCAGGCTGCATGAGGTTGTTCGCAGACCATGCTGTTGCTGAATAGCACAAGGATTATATTTCTTCGGTGAACACAACGTAAAGGACTTCTTCCAACCTACAGCAGACGAGCCTGAGGCCCCCACACTGTGTGAATGTACGAAGTGAAGTGCAATCGTGCCAAAGTAATTCAGCATGGCTGGAAGTACTGTAAAAGGATGCGTTAAACAACACAGGATGGTACTCATTGTTAGTACAAAATGAAAAATAAGACGTAGTGGGGCACCACGAACAATGGATTTTAAGATCATATGAGCGCCAGCCAAAGAAAGTAATATTTATAAAAAGAAAGTAAGCGAAGCAATTGAAACATCCATAGATGAGAACACTTTCAACAAGGATGAGTGGAACAGGCTTCCGGCGCTTCCGTCTGGAACCGCGCGACCGCTACGGTCGCAGGTTCGAATCCTGCTTCGGGCATGGATGTATGTGATGTCCTTAGGTTAGTTAGGTTTAAGTAGTTCTAAGTTCTAGGGGACTGATGACCTCAGATGTTAAGTCCCATAGTGCTCAGAGCCATTTGAACCATTTTGAACAGGCTTCCGTCTTCGTGGCAACCGCAGTCATGGAAGCAAGCACGGCGAGCGAGGAACATAAACAAGTACCAGCAAACAAGCAGCGTGCTACTATCACTGCCCAGTGACAGATCTTCCCTGTCAGGCAATTGTGATTTCTAAATCCACAGGCTGAATATTCGGTCAGTGATGAACTACTCAGGGAGGTATGGGGAAATGTAGCTCCTAGCTACTTCAAGCGCTCACAGACCCCCAGAACAAAATCCTGCGCCTAGTGTTTCATGTACCATACGACTTTCCGGCACACTACTTTCATGACGTGAGCCTTATATCACTGAAAGACGAGAAAGTGCACCGCCAAGACTCTTCACCAAGTCCTGACTTTCACGGAATCCCCTTATCCGCCAACCCTGGAAGAGGAATGCGACCATGACTGCTACAAGCGGCGCTGCTTCATCGATAGGTAGCGCCCTCTGACGTTGAATTAAACTCAGATCAAACACATACACACGACAACGCCAAAAATGGAGAATCCGAACCATATATCTCACGTCAAGACTACAGTAGTCCAAGCTCTAGCTTTAATGGAACGATGAGGTCGTTGTGGATTTACTCTTCCGACTCAAAGAAGCGTGTCTGACTGCCTGCAGGAAACAACCGTCGCAGCACGATAAGAATAAGTTTTAGTACAAACAATGCTGATGGCAGAACATCCGCAACTGAACGCTATAGCAGAGGCGGAAAATACCGCTTCAGTTGTAAAATACTTTATTTTCACACGACCGGTTTCGGACTGTTACAAGCCCATCCTCAGGTGTCGTAGCTGTGCTGTTCTGCGCTCATAGGCAGCACATCGCGCCTGGTACACGCAGCGCTCGGAGACCACAGCACAGCTACGACACCTGAGGATGGGCTTTTAACAGTCCGAAACCAGTCGTGTGAAAATAAAGTAATTTACAACTGAAGCGGTATTTTCAACCTCTGCAATAAGATTTAGGATTCCGCCCCTCTCTTTCTGTATCTGCTTTCAGTATTTACCTAATGACGACAGCTCTGCAATAACACCGTCATGACCTGACACAGTAATTCTAATTTCCCGGAAAAGCGCGAGAAAGTAATCTCCTATAAGTGAGTGCGACAGTGTCTTTCGACAATTTTCAGCCGTCCAAAGACACAAGTGGAATGCTGAAGGAAATCGCAAGCGAGGGATGGAAATGGGAATCATTGAAGAAATTCGAAGAGGCGTAAGTTTTCTATATGAGGAACCGCAGTTTAATCTATAAACAGTTAAAAGATCCTTTAAAAAATTTTGTGTTAAAATCTTCTAAAAACTGCAGAGTCCGCTTGTAGAAGTTAATCTTCATTTATTGTGGGTCCTAGGTACATCTGGTTTCGCTATAATGAATCGCATGTGCTGGTTAATTTGGCTGGATTACGCTAGGGCATTAGGCAACGGTCTTGCCGCAGTGGATACACCGGTTCCCGTGAGATCACCGAACGTAAGCGCTGTCGGGCCTGGTCGGCACTTGGATGGGAGACCATCCAGGCCGCCATGCGCTGTTGCCATTTTTCGTGGTGCAGCCAGCCTCGTGATGCCAATTGAGGAGCTACTCGACCGACTATTAGCGGCTTCGGTCAAGAATACCATCATAACGACCGGGAGGGCGATGTGATGACGACACGCCCCTCCTATCCGTATCCTCAACTGAGGATGACACGGCGGTCGGATGGTCCCGATGGGCCACTTGCAGCCTGAAGACGGGGTACATCGTACGCTAAGGCACTGAACCAATAGGATCTCCTAAAGATTCATAATGCACATATCCTGGCGGCATCAAATTCAATGGCTCTTAGGGAATTACGGTCTATCACTGAGGGACATACTAATTTTGACCGATGCTGAATTCCTGATGGTACACACAAAAAAAAGGAAAAAATATAGAGAGAGAAAACATCTATATCGGCTGCAGTGGGGAAATGATAACATCGTGTGCAGACGCATACGCATCCGCTAGTAAGGTATAGCAGAAACTGACACGGGCAGTGCGTCGACCTCCCACGATGCAGGATTAACACGCGACCTAACGACTCAGACTCTACCATCAGTAAAAGTCATTTCTTCCATACTTTTCGACAAGTTAATGAGTAGTTGGTTCCTTACTCTCCGACAAGTCTCTGGCTCGGGAGCACGCTCCACTCTGAACGAAACGGAAAATGATTCGATTTGAACGCGAAGGAAATATTGCACTTGATGCGGGAACGAACGTCATCCGTGCCTTACGTGATACTTCAGTGTGAGGATTCAGCTTCATTCTCTTGCGTAGCAGACTGTGTGGAACGAAAGGCATTGTTCCGGAGTCGGACACAATACACACGTCCGACCGTGCGCAAAGGGGGCCGAGGCTGGGCCGCGGCTGCGTGTCCGCGACATATGTATTCGCCGCCGGCGCCCGGGCTGGGCTGGCAGCGTGGGAAGCCTGCGTGGCATGCGGATACGCAAATGCCACGGATTTCACTATCGTAATTTTTCAGCTGCCTTTAAAGGCACCGTGCCAGGACGGCCCGCGCTCTGACGCACGCTGGACGCACCCACCGGACAGGGTTCGCACGCATTTACCGCACTTTGTTGCGGCACGGCATGAAGCAGGCAGGACTCCTCTGTTTTACGATCGTACCACAACTATGCAACTCCAGTCTCTCCTGGTGGTGTGGCAGGCGTGAAGGGCCGTGGATATAACATGCAGTACATTGTTTTCTTTTGTTTCTGGGTCATCAGTCTTCTGACTGGTTTGTTGGGAACCGACGACGAGTTGCTCTCCTGTACCACCCTCGTTATCTCAGTATAATACCTGCACACGACTTCCTCAATTATTTGTTGCATATCTTCCAATATCTGTTTCCCTTACGATTTTTACCCTCTCCAGTTACCTCACATACTTTGGTAACTGTTCTTTGATTTCTTAAGACTTGTCCTGTCACCTTTCTTCTTGTCGCCGGCCGGAGTGGCCGTGCGGTTCAGGGCGCTACAGTCTGGAACCGAGCGACCGCTACGGTCGCATGTTCGAATCCTGCCTCGGGCATGGACGTGTGTGATGTCCTTAGGTTAGTTAGGTTTAATTAGTTCTAAGTTCTAGGCGACTGATGACCTCAGAAGTTAAGTCGCGTAGTGCTCAGAGCCATTTGAACCATATTTTTCTTCTTGTCAATGTTCTCCACATTTTCCTCTCCCCGCCTCTCCTCATTTCTCAGTCCACCTAATTTTCTACATTCTTCTATAGCATCACATCTCAAGCCATTCAGTTACCTCCTTTTCTGGTTATCTCATAGCCCATGATTCACTCCCAAAATATACTTTACTCCAGACGTAGATTTTTAGAAATTTCTCCCCTGTTTCATTTTAGGAGACTTCTTTTCGTTAGGAATGCCCTCTTTGCCAGTTCTAGTCTGTTTTTAAAATCCTCAATTCTTCGTACGTCATGTCTCATTTAGCTTTGCAGATAGCAGAATTCCCTCACTTCGTCCATTTCGTGGTCACATATTTCTTTTTTTAAATTGCTAATCTCATTTCCGCTATTCCTCATTACTTTCGCCTCTCTTTGGTTTACATTCAGTCCATATGGTCTCTTCGTTATACTGTTCCTTCCATTCAGTCGGTTTCGTAATTCTTCGCTTTCACTGAGGATAGCAAGTCATGAACCGCACATCATTCAGTGTTTTTTAGGAGTGGCCGTGCGGTTCTAGGCGCTACAGTCTGGAACCGCACTACCGGTACGGTCGCAGGTTCGATCTTGCCTCGGGAATGGATGTGTGTGACGTCCTAAGGTTAGTTAGGTTTAAGTAGTTCTAGGTTCTAGGGGACTGATGACCTCAGAAGTTAGTGCTCAGAGGGATTTATTTTGTGTATTTTATACTACTTATATTAATTACTGATAAGTGCGGAAGTTGTTTGAGGTTAATAGAAACATGTTATATGTCAGTTCAAAGAAATACTGAAGCGACGTTTGATATATTTTGGTTTGCGTGTTTTTTTTTTTTTATTTTTCCTTTTTGTTGAGTAAATTGCGTTTTCGATTGCTATGTGATAAATTTTTAGTGTTGTCTTTATTTTTACAACAAAATCCCTTTTGCACGTTTCAAATCAACAATTTTCGAATACAACGTGAACTAAACATTACCAATTTCAATGTTGTTACAAATAGTTTACTTTTAAGTAACAGACAGGAGGTTAACTATGTAGAACAAAAGTGTTCCAAAGGTCACCTTGTTCTTTATATATCCTCTCTTTCTAGATGCTTTCACTTCCAGCTTCCAGGGGAATCAACTAGGACACTGACCGTATACCCAAACAAAGTGATTGTTATGAGCTAGCGCCCGATATGTGTGCAACACACTTAAGTACAGGTAACGTGCGTACGACACTGACCGACCAAAACTGCTAGGAAAACTCCTGTAGTCTACACTTGTTACGACAGTCTACGGTACCCTAGAGTAAGCTTACAGCTTGTCCTACCTCCGCCGGAGTGCAGCCCACAGCCCACAGGTGGTGTGGGTATGCCCCAACCTCTCATTACAGCAGCTGGTCTGTGACTACCGGCTTGGGGGGGGGGGGGGGAGGAATTTTGTCGGAGGAAGTCTGCAGAATGAATCGGAGGCGGTGTCTACAACGACAAATCTGAGTGTGGAAGTTAGGTGCGAACATTAGCAATTGCTCATTCATATTAGTTTTGTATGAAATAAGATAATACAATATTTACGGCGACCGGAAGGAATCAAAAAAGCGACAGCTAATTCGAGTCCAGTTGTAGAATTGTGAGAATGTACTGTAAAAGTTTCTTCATTCAAAATGCTTTTCTCATAATTTTTATATGTTACTGACGTAGATGTATGTAGTAGTGAGGGTATGAGTTCGACAGGGTACGCACTGAAGTAACTTACGGGAATGCAGCTGGGTGATGTCGACAACCGCCGGTATTTCTACAGCAACTCACCCTTCCATTGGCAAAGCAGAACTGCACAGTTTTGCCTTGAAAATAGCAGGGTGAGCTGCTGTCGAAATACCGGCGGTTGTAGACGACGTCACCCAGCTACATTCCCGTAAGTTATTTAAACATTGTATACGCAGGAGAAAGCCTGGTCACACAGGGTATGTTTTACTTAGGCACACGGTTAGCTACTTTATTACCGTGGTACGTGCACCTTGGGAGTAAAACTGCCTACAATATTATCAAGATGAGGAGCCCAATGCCACAACAATACTATAGTAAACCAAAGAAACCAGTATTCAAGAACTAACATAATCCAAAACCGGCGTCATGCTTTACATTGTCCCGTCTTCCCTCCTACAGTCCAATGTTCTCTCTTGGTTCATGTACATTCAGTACATTATCGGCTATCCTTTCAGATTTTTCCTGTTTTCCGCAGAGTTTCCAATACCCTTCACTACTTTATACTGCCAAGCGCTATTCACAGGTCGGAAATCCTATTACCGCCTCTTGATTTTTCTCCAGTCTTACTTCAGTTATCAAGCGCAACTTCAGAACCGCCGCTCTGGTGCCTTTATCTTTCCCAAAGCAAAACTTATTGTCATCTAACAGATCCTCAATTTATTTTCCAATCTTGTATAAATTATTATTGACGGCAACTTGGATGCATGAGATCTAAAGCTGATGGTGCGATAGTTCTAGTATTTATCTGCCCTTTCAACTAGTGGTAAAAATAACAGTGGGATTAAAGATGCATCCACTACATAAACCTGTTAGACACTGATATTTCCATGAAAGACCTTGCCTGATCCACATGGCATACAGGTTTTTCACAAAATTAAATGGGAAAAATAAATTTTTCTTTTAGAATTCAGCTTGTTTAGGTGTTCTTTAATGTCGTTCTCAGAAAGAGAATATTTCTAAACAGGGCATGTGTTACCGGTACCATGGAGACTTTCTTTGTTCTTATTATATGTGTTGCTCTGTAGGGAAAAGATAAATTTGTTAAACGTTACTTGGGCACGCCTATATTACACCGAAATATAGTTTTCCGTAAGTGACAATTGCAAAGGCAAAGAGTGTTACAGTCATAATTTATTTAGCTACTAAGACGTAAAAGAATCTTTTTTAAAATAAGGCTGATTTACTGCATATGAATATTTACAGCCATACGTTTCGCAAAATAATCTAAGTAATCGTCTAATTCAAGAAGTACAGTTTTGTCAGTACAACTAACTTTGAACCACTCTATCCGATGTTCATGCAGGCGTTCCACTAAGTTAACTGTTTTCACCACCGCTCGCCTGTTTTACCAAATTATGTGCCTGTGAATAAAACATACTTAGTTTGAAATAAGGCGTTGTTAGTTCAGTATCTAGGTTATACAGAAAAGCACTACTGTTACGTACACAGCAGAATACTCAATCCTTTGCCTCAATTATAGGAGCTTAAACTTTGTTTTGGTGTCTTGAACCGTCTATGACATACTACCATCATTTTTTCAGCACTGGCGGTTACCCGAAATTGTTTTGGTGGCGGTGAATCTGTGTGCTTCCATTGAGCTGACTGGCGCGTTGTTTCTGGATTGAAAAATGGCATCCACGTCTCATCCATTGTCACAACCGACGAAAAGAAAGTCCCATTCATGCTGTCGTTGCGCGTCAACATTGCTTGGCAACATGCCATACGGGCAGCCATGTGGTCGTCCGTCAGCATTCGTGGCACCCACCTGGATGACACTTTTCGCATTTTCAGGTCCTCATGCAGGATTGTGTGCACAGAACCCACAGAAATGCCAACTCCGGAGGCGATGTGTTCAACAGTCATTTGGCGATCCCCCAAAACAATTCTCTCCACTTTCTCGATCATGTCGTCAGACCGGCTTGTGCGAGTCCGAGGTTGTTTCGGTTTGTTGTCACATGATGTTCTGCCTTCATTAAACTGTCGCACCCATGAACGCACTTTCGACACATCCATAACTCCATCACCACATGTCTCCTTCAACTGTCGATGAATTTCAATTGGTTTCACACCGCGCAAATTCAGAAAACGAGTGATTGCACGCTGTTCAAGGAAGGAAAACGTCGCCATTTTAAGTATTTAAAACAGTTCTCATTCTCGCCGCTGGTGGTAAAATTCCATCTGCTGTACGGTGCTGCCATCTCTGGGATGTATTGACAATGAACGCGGCCTCATTTTAAAACAATGTGCATGTTTATATCTCTTTCCAGTCCAGAGAAAAAAAATCGGAGGCCTTAGAACTAGAATGCACCTCTTATGAATCACTTACGGTTTTCGCTGTCATAGGCAATACAGACATACACACGGAAAAAAGTTTTAGTGAGCTATATTTGAACCACCAACAGCTGTTCTCGGAAGCAGATGTCAAAATGCCAACGAGAAACAAAATACTGGTTTATGTTCGGTATCCAAGACATTTTCTTCATTTTAAACGTTTAGAAATACTGAATATTTATTATGTCCGTATCGGTAAGGTCGTCGGCTCCTGTGGCCAAGCCATGTAACCCCTCTCCCAGGGGTTACTGCTCTAACTGCTAAACAAATCTCAGCACACTACTTCAGCTAACTTATGCTAAGAACAAAAAACACACACACACACACACACACACACACACACACACACATGCCCGACGGAGGACTCGAACCTCCAGCGCGAGGAGCCGTGTCCAGCAAGTGATATGGTGTAGGTGGAGTACGATTTCTCTGAGTAGGGTGAATTGTACGATTTCTCTCTCTTGAGTAGGGTGAATTGCGCAGTTGGCCTGCAAGACTTCTTGCAGTGTAGACATTGACAGTGAGGACATCAACATACCAGGAAAAATTAGTGCTAATCAAGAGGGCTAATCAATGTAGACGTAGCAGGCTTCATCTTCTTTCATGTCCATAATCATCCATGACAACACAAATGCACAGTTGCTCTGTTTTGTACGAGCACTGCCCACAATCACGAAAAAGACACAGGCGTACCGAAAATACTATGATGATAATACAACAGGAAATCAGTTTGTTGGTATGTCTCACGAAAACCAATGAAAAGGTCAACGCCGTTAAGGTTCGAAACAGTGGTTAGTAGAATGATGCACAGCGCAGCCATTGCTACAAAATGTCATTTTTCATATTTAAGACTAGAGGTTTCATTTGATTGTAGAAGTAAAATTAATTACCTCAGGAAAGCTCAGATTCTGGATGAAAGATCTAAAGGCTTATCTGAGATAGCAACGGACTGTAATTTGTCTATAGTTTGTACTACTATTGATATTAATCCCATGTGAGGAAACATGAATACAGTAAAAGGATGTCTCCAATTTCATGCTATTACAATATGGAACAATATGAACATGAACAAAATTCATTACTTTGTAGAGTCTCAAATGTATAGAAGATTGTCTGTTGTGTGGTTTATGAAACACTAGCAGTAATCAGGGCCAACGCCGCAGTGGTAACACCGGTTCCAGTCCGATCACCGACGTTAGGCGCTGTCGGGCTGGGCTAGCACTTGGATGGGTGACCATCCGGTCTGCCGAGCGCTGTTGCAAGCGGGTTGCACTCAGCCATTGTGAGGCAAATTGGGGAGCTACCTGATTGAGGCTCCTGCCTCGGAAACTGACATACGGCCGGCAGAGCGGTGTACTGACCACATGACCCTCCATATCCGCATCCAGCGACGCCTATGAGCTGAGGATGACACGGTACCGAGCAGTACCGTTGGGCCTTCATGGCCTGTTCGGGAGGAGTTTCGTTTCATTTTTAGTTTTAGCAGTAATTAGGACAGTGATGAGTGTCGAATCTATAGGGTGAAAATTATACAGATGCAGAACCCTAAGCTAACTACTTCGAGATGGGAAGTGATGGTCGGAAACTGCGTGAGTCCTGTTGGTTAGGGATGAGTACTAAGCTGCGCATCAATCAGTGCATAACCTGTAGTACTGTACTGGTGAATCGTTATAGCCAGTGTGGCACAGGATTTCGGTAAGAGCGGAGTTTGCCTAGGGGTTATGTAACCGTGGACTTTTAACCGACAGTTCTTTAATTTATTAACAAAAAGCAACACCCAAAACTAGAGTTTATGCATAAAAAATTAAATAAAGAAATAAAAAGAATTAGCACTCAAATAATATAAGACTATAAAAACTATGAAAATAATCTTTCACCCACAATAGGAAATAAATAAAACTCCAAAAGCGACAGCACTGAATATGCAACAAAGAATCATAAGGTGAAGTACAATGTATTGAAAGGGGTTGTGTTACGTTGTTATTTGCTCTAGGTTTGATGATTGGATGTTAATCATGCAATCATCGAAATAAAGTAGACCATCGGGACAAAAGGCCGTGAGAGCATACTAAGTAAAATTGTTCTTGTCAGCGCTGGAAGTAAAAGTATGAGAGAGTGAATTAATTTATCGTAAAGTACGTGACTCAAAGTAACTAGCATAACAGATAACGCGAGAGGGAAACAAGATGTCAAACTAAATAACGCATTATGAACCACTAAATCTCTTTCTGACATGACTATTATCATCACACCATTTTAATGTAATTACTGACAGCCTTGGGAGAGCCAGTCCTGACAAAACTCTACCATCTGGTGAGCAAGATGTATGAAACAGGCGAAATACCCTCAGACTTCAAGAAGAATATAATAATTCCATCCCAAAGAAATCAGGTGTTGACAGATGTGAAAATTACCGAACTATCAGTTTAATAAGTCACGGCTGCAAAATACTAATGCGAATTCTTTACAGACGAATGGAAAAACTAGTAGAAGCCGACCTCAGGGAAGGTCAGTTTGGATTCCGAAGAAATATCGGAACACGTGAGGCAATACTGACCCTACGACTTATCTTAAAAGCTAGATTAAGGAAAGGCAAACCTACTTTCCTGGCATTTGTAGACTTAGAGAAAGCGTTTGACAATATTGACTGGAATACTCTCTTTCAAATTCTAAAGGTGGCAGGGGTAAAATACAAGGAGCGAAAGGCTATTTACAATTTGTACAGAAACCAGAATGCAGATATAAGGGTCGAGGGACATGAGAGGGAAGCAGTGGTTGGGAAGGGAGTGAGACAGGGTTGTAGCCCATCCCCAATGTTATTCAATCTGTATATTGAGCAAGCAGTGAAGGAAACAAAAGAAAAATTCGGAGTAGGTATTAAAATCCATGGAGAAGAAATAAAAACTTTGAGGTTCGCCGATGGCATTGTAATTCTGTCAGAGACAGCAAAGGACTTGGAAGAGCAGTTGAACGGAATGGATAGTGTCCTGAAAGGAGGATATAAGATGAACATCAAGAAAAGGAAAACGAGGATAATGGAATGTAGTCGAATTAAGTCGGGTGATGCTGAGGGACTTGGAAGAGCAGTTGAACAGAGTGGATAGTGTCTTGAAAGGAGGATATAAGATGAACATCAACAAAAGGAAAACGAGGATAATGGAATGTAGTCGAATTAAGTCAGGTGATGCTGAGGGAATTAGATTAGGAAACGAGACACTTAAAGTGGTAAGGGAGTTTTTCTATTTGGGAAGCAAAATAATTGACGATGGTCGAAGTAGAGAGGATATAAAATGTAGACTAGCAATGGCAAGGAAAGCATTTCTGAAGAAGAGAAATTTGTTAACATCGAGTATAGATAGGAAGTCGTTCCTGAAAGTATTTGTATGGAGTGTAGCCATGTATGGAAGTGAAACATGGACGATAAATAGTTTGGACAAGAAGAGAATGGAAGCTTTCGAAATGTGGTGCTACAGAAGAATGCTGAGGATTAGATGGGTAGGTCACATAACTATTAAGGAAGTATTGAATAGGATTGACTCAAATGGTTCAAATGGCTCTGAGCACTATGGGACTTAACATCTATGGTTATCAGTCCCCTAGAACTTAGAACTACTTAAACCAAACTAAACTAAGGATATCACACAACACCCAGTCATCACGAGGCAGATAAAATCCCTGACCCCGCCAGGAATCGAACCCAGGAACCCGGGCGCGGGAAGCGAGAACGCTACCGCACGACCACGAACTGCGGACTAAATAGGATTGGGGAGATAAGAAATTTGTGGCACAACTTGACTAGAAGAAGTGATCGGTTGGTAGGACATGTTCTGAGGCATCAAGGGATCACCAATTTAGTACTGGAGGGCAGCGTGGAGGGTAAAAATCATAGAGGGAGACCAAGAGATGAATACACCAAGCAGATTCAGAAGGATGTAGGTTCCAGTAGGTACTGGGAGATGAAGAAGGTTGCACAGGATAGAGTATCATGGAGAGCTGCATCAAACCAGTCTCAGGACTGCAGACCACAACAACAACAACTTATTATCTCAACCGAGATTACATGATGTAGATATATCTATTTTTTTCACTTTATTGTGATTTCATGCCTTAGCTGAGGCGGGCCGGCAGCGGCCTACATTCGCCACTCTTTGGCCAAAAGACACAACATAAATACACGGAAGGCATAGAAAACATAAAAAAAACATGGTAAACACGAGATGAACACTGCACAAGAAATTAGAAGCCGTTTGACGGAAGACAGTGTAATGAAGGGTGGCACCAGTTGAGAACAGATGAAGACGTCCAGGTGGATACACGAATGTAGTAGAAAACATTGACAAAGACACTGTCCACAAACAGAGAGCCACTGACGCACGGAAAAACACTGGCGACGATCATTGGGGAAGCACTCACACTGACAAAGGGGGGGGGGGCAACCTCCAGGTCAAAGGGGAGAGGTAGGAGGGTGGAAGCGGCGGTTGGGGGTGAAGCCAGTGGGAGAAAGAAGGGAGAGTGGGGGGAAGAGAGATGGGAGTTGGAAACCCGGGGAGAGCAGGTGGGGTGCAAACATACAGGTGCAGCAGTGGGCAGGGATGGACGAAGATGGGAGAGACAAGCGAGTGTGGGGGATCGAGCTTTTGGGAGGTGTAAAGGATCTGTATCTGTTCGAGGAAAAGGAGAAGGTGTAGGTAGGGAATCAAGTCATAGAGGATACACGTGGGGAATGGGAGACAGATGCGATAGGCAAGGCGGAGTGTGTGGCGTTCAAGGATTTGGAGGGACTTATAGTGTGTGGGAGGGGTGGAGATCCAGGCGGGATGGGCACAGCAGAGGATGCGGCAGATGAGGGATTTATAAGGTGGAGGATGGTGGAGGGGTCCAGACCCCATGTGCAGCCAGAAAAGAGTTTGAGGAGGTGGAGTCGGGAACATGCCTTGGCTTGGAGATGGGGGTTCCAGGAAAGGTGACGGTCAAGGGTGACACCAAGGTACTTGAGGTTTGGGGTGAGGTGAATGGGACGACCATAGATGGTGATACAAAAATCAAGGATGCGGAAGGAATGGGTGGTTTTGGCTACAATGATCGCCTGGGGTTTTGAAGGATTGACCTTGAGCAAGGGATATATCTACACAGCGTTGAATTATCAAGTGACGTAATATGAGAGACATTATGAGCGTGAACAACCGGCTGGCACTACTTGTTCAAATACACTGTTTATTAACGGCGACTGCCCAATTCCTCAAGAACAACAATGCATATTTCAAGCGCTGAGGGCGCCCACTACCTACGTTAGTTTTCTTTTAATTCACTGAAAAATTAGGAGAGACAGAATGGGTGTATTAGGGAGGAAGACACGTCACTAGAGGGGGATAAGATCGGTCTGCATGCGTTACATTCACACCCATTCTATACAAGGTAGAATAACTACACGTTCTACTGGACATGGGTGCAAGGCAAGTACTGGGCCAGGTTAGCTTTGGAGGGAAAAATGATCGTACACACATCAAAAAAATCATTGCATCATCTCGGTTTTGAGAGTTCCCGAACCTGTACAGAAAATTGGAAAAGAGATCAACATAAACATCATTTCTGCCGTTTATATTGCTCATGAATACCACCCATTGCATGTTGCACCACCATACAGCGAGACATTCAGATGTGGTGGTCCAGACTGCTGTACACTTTGGTACATCTAGTACCCAGTAGCACGTCCTCTTACATTGATGCAAGCCTGTATTCATCATGGCATGCTATCCACACTCTTGGTCCAGATTGTCCCATTCCTCAACAGAGATTCAGCGTAGATCCCTCAGAGTGGTTGGTGGGTCACGTCGTCCAGAAACAACCCTTTTCAATCTATCCCAGCCATGTCCGATAGGGTTCATGTCTGGATAACATGCTGACAACTCTAGTCGAGCGATGTCGTTATCCTGAAGGAAGCCATTCACAGGGTGTGCACGATGGGGGTGTGAATTGTCGTCCATGAAGACGAATGCCACGCCAATATGCTGACGATACGGTTTGCACTATCGGTCGGAGGATGGCATTCACGTATCATACAGCCGTTACGGCTCCTTCAATAGCCACCAGCGGCGTACGTCGGCTCCACACAATGACATCCCAAAACAGCAGGGAATTTCTACCTCGATGAACTCGCTGGACAGTGTGTCTAAGGCGTTCAGCCTGACCAGGTTGCCTACAAACACCTCTCCGACGATTGTCTGGTTGGTAGTATATGCGACAATCACCAGTGAACAGAACATGTTGCCAATCCTGAGCGGTCCATTCGGCATGTTGTTGGGCCAGTTTGTACCGTGCTGCATGGTGTCGTGGTTGCAAAGACGGACTTCGCCATGGACGTCGGGAGTGAAGTTGCGCATCATGCAGCCTATTGTGCAAAGTTTTAGTCGCAACACGACGTCATGTGGCTGCACGAAAAGCATTATTCAACATGATGGCGTTGCTGTCAGGGGTCCTTCGAGCCATAATCCGTAGGTAGTGGTCATCCACTGCAGTAGTGGCCCTTGGGCAGCTTGAGCGAGGCATGTCATCGGCAGTTCCTGTCTCTCTGTATCTCCTCCATGTCCGAAGAACATTACTTTGGACACTTTCACTGTTGAGAGCCCTTCCTGGCACACACTAACAATGCGGACGAGATCTAACCGCGGTTTTGACCGTTTAGGCATAGTTGAACTACAGACAACACGAGCCGTGTACCTCCTTCCTGGTGGAATGACTGGAAATGATCGGCTGCCGGACCCCCTCCGTCTAATAAGCGCTGCTCATGCATGGTTGTTTACATCTTTGAGCGGGTTTAGTGGCATCTGTGAACAGTCAAAGGGACTGTGTCTGTGGTACAATATCCACAGTCAACGTCTATCTTCAGGATTTCTATGAAGCGGTGTGACGCAAAACTTTTTTGGATGTGTGTATAATCTCATACTACCTTAAGGGTCCACGAGGAACCAAGCACATGAAAATACACGACTTAGAACGAAAATTTCGCTGGTCAGAGCTACACATTTGATGAAGAGTGTTGAGTCAGTACTGCCTATAGAGCTGATAGGATGGACATGGTCCACTGTCCATCCAGCCACGCTCAAGTCAGTTAACTTTACAAATAAAAATATCTGTATATTTCACACAGGTCACACATATGGAAACCTGAGCTGAAGTAATTATATATAAGTAGCTTGTCGTTGTCAGAGTGATTGCGACCGAATAGCCACCTAATGGGCGAAAGCATAATGCCCGACACGTAAAGCAAATTTCAACAAAATCTTACAAAAAGCTAAAGAAAAGGAACAGGGAAGAGCACATTGTGATATTAAGTCCGCGTAGGTTAAATGAGCTGAAGACACCATATAATTAGCCACACCCGGTTGGTTTAAAACGAACAGAAGAAACATTAGAAAATTAAGTTGAAACCACTGAATTTTAAGAGAAGTTACTAATAAAAGCGTAGTCGCAACATTACCCTAACTGAAACAGACATGAAGAAGAACGGATTAGTAATCTCAACTATAACATATCTTATTCTGATACTTCACTATTCAACCTGAGTGAGACAATTAGAGAGTCACTTCGTATCCTTATCAAACCGGAACCCGGAAGCCGAAAATGGGCAGAGCTACTCAAGCGTTCTTTGAGGCATCCAGTAAGGCGGGGAAGAGGACTTGTCAACCCTATACGCCAATCCAGATTCAAAACTCTTCAATACGTTTGTATCTCTGGCTCCCTCTTTATGGAACGTATGCCCCAGTTATTACGTTGGTAGCAAAACTAAAGCAGTACATCTCTCTTTGAACTACCACTGCTCTGCTCATGGAACTATACAAATAAATCATTCACACATTTTCAACATGTTTGAGAAATGGAAAGAAAAGGATGTGCACAAGAAAATAAAGTAACACAGTTGTGCCCATCCCCTCTCCAGAGGTCAGCGAGTCACTAATACTAAAGAAACACAGTGTACCAAGAGTGAAAGAGATGGGATGGTACTAACAGTAGTGGCCGAGCGGTTCTAAGCGCTGCACTCTGGAACCGCTCGACCGCTACGGTCGCAGGTTCGAATCCTGCCTCGGGCATGGATTAAACAGTTTCTAGCACTGTTATAAAGATGGTGATAAATTATCTCCAATTCAGGTAAAACATGTTGCGAAACATTTCTCTGCACGTTAGTTCGGATTTTCGGAGACAACATCCTGTCGCATCATACGCTAAATGGCTGCAGGCTACATATGATGTCCCTTGTTCCATTTTTAAGGGCAGAACTACACTGTTATTATGACTAGCACTTTCTTCACAATCTCAGCTATGTTTCTTTGATTGCTCTAGCTGTGTCTACCGCTTTGAGGCTACTGCCTGCATCCAGAGGCTACGATAATAATTGCTACATCGTCACCATATGTATACACTCTCCATAATGATCCTTGACGATAGTTGGCAAATTCAGTGACAGGTAATTTTTTTTTAAGTTAAGTTGATTTTGCTGCTGTAAGAATATATATTCAGACTAGGCAAGTCATCAACAGCAGGTTATACATTGTGATGCGGTGCTTCGGGACCACCTGTGCTGTTTCATAGGATGACATCAAAGTTCTCAAATTAGTGCATCTATTACACTGTAAGAAAACCTGAAGTCCTATTACAACTGTAAAACTGATGAATTACTACAGCACACGGGCAGATGATAGTTAGCTGCATGTTATTCATGATAGTAAATTGCCGCTGACTAAGAGGCTATAATCTAGATCTGCTTTTTGTCAGTAATACTGAGGGTGAATAAACATATGGAAACATTGCGAAAAATGCATCCTTGAACGTAAATGCAGATACTAGCCAAGCCTACAAGTCGGTCTGTTGTATCTGACCACGAACGGCTCCTATGCCTTGTTCTCAACACGTTTCAAGCGTCAAACATGATCAGAAAACTCTTCTGTGTAGTTTTGAATGTATTATGTCGGAACTCAGTGCATTATACGTGGGAAAATTGTTGGTGGTCGTTAGGTGGATGCTTCCGTAATCAAAGTAGCCGACGTGTTTGATGAATCAAGAGGTATCGTATCGAAGATTTGTACCGCATACAGTGAAACATCATCCGGTAAGTCACAACGCGGGCGAAAGTGTGTGTTGAGTGATCGTGACAGACGGACACTGAAGACTATTGTGACGGAAAAATAAGAGGAAAGACAGATGCAAGTTTCGCTGCAGAACTGAACGTCGCACTCTCGAATCCTGTCAGCACCAAAACAATGCGAAGTGAACTTCATAAGCAGGGAATTGTAGGGTGAGTTGGAATTCCGAAACACTCATCAATAATACAAATGCCCGTAACCGGAAAATGTCTTGCCGGATCTATAAAACCTGGACTATGAACAATGGAAGAAAGTCATTTGGTCGTATGAGTCCAGTGTCAAGTTGTTTCAAATTTCTGGTGAAGTTTATAACATAAGAGTGGAATATGACGGGGCTTTGGTGAGGTCTAGGCAGCCACACAGTGGTATTCCGTGCACCCCCTGATAAGTCTGCAAGATCGAATTACTACCAAGGTTTACGCGGCCTTTTGGCACAACTTTGTTCCCCAATGGTGATGCTGTGTTGCAAGACGACAGGGCCCCTGTTCGTACAGCTCGCATCGTCTAGGACTGGTTTGGCGAGTATAAGGATGAATTGCCGCATCAGCCCTGGCCGCCACACTCACCAGATCTCAATATTGGTGAGCCTTCGTGGTCTACTTTGGAGAGAAAAGTGCGTGACCGCTATCCGCCACCTTCATCATTACCTGAACATCAGTTTTTTTTTTGTTTTGCAAGAAGAAACCAAAAAATTCTCTTTAAAACACTTTACAGAAGCTTTATGTATCAATTCTGAGACGACTGGAAGCTCTTAAGAACATCTATGTATTCGCTTGCCCTATTAGGCAAGGTGATTCGTGCTTTCGGTGTTTTCATGTTTTATACATGCACTGTAGAATAACACAGTACCCGCCAGGAACTGCTTCCTGGACTCCAGTAGGCACGCCGGCCCCAGATCTTATCCGTCCAGCGGATTAACGACGACGGCCAGTGTGCCAGCCAGCCTGGATGTGGTTTTTAGGCAGTTTTCCACATCCCACTAGGTGACTACCGGGCTGGTCTCCACGTCCCGCCTCAGTTACACGACCCGCAGGCATCTGAACACATTTACACAATTCCATGGATTACACTACTTCCTGCCCAGGGTGTATGGGGTGGTGGGGGGAAGGGCATCCGGCCACCCATTAACATTAACCTCAACAAATCCATTCCTAACAATGCCGACACTGCACAGCCGCGGGATAAAGACATAAGCAAAAGAAAGACTGTAGAATAACACAGCAATGCACAAAGACAGTATGCAACCCTGTTCCTCATTCTAAACACAGACCAGTCCTGTGCCAGCTTTTCAGCACTATTCGATCAGAGTATGTGCCCTATGGTTGCAGATATAACTTCAAGAAAGTGGGCTGGCTAAAATTCTCTGCTTCAGACAAGAGCGCTGTAGCATAAATGCTCAGCCTAGCTCAACGTACTTTTTTTGAAAACAGCCTATCCTAGACCTTAGTGTTATACACCATATGGTTAACCATCGCATTCTCTCACAAGAAGTATTTGCTCACATCAACTATCCATAACTTACCACGTTGATAACAACACTGTTCCAGAATCGTACATTTCTTGTTTTCATGGGCAAAAAAATTAGTAAATGGCTGGCTAAGGAAGCATTCTGGCTACCTTGCTGTTTAATATTATACAAATGACCAGCACTTCTTTATAACACATGAAGTTTTATCTATATCAAAGACTTTGCCCTGGCCTTCCAAAAGGAATCATTTGAAGACGTATAAATCACTTCTGATACGGCTCTGAAAGACCTAGGCACAAAGGCTCGCCACCTACGGGCCATCCTCTGAAAAACTTTACTCTGTGCTCCCATCCCGAAACAGGGGTGTGGGGGGTGGGAGTGAGGGGGGGGGGGGGCGGGGCTCAAGGACGGGACGGAATCACTTCAAAGAATCTGGGAGTAAAACTGTACCACTACCTCAGACAATAATGCTCCAACGTCAAACGGAAAACCTGCGATCGAAATAATATCTTGAGAAAGTCAAGAGGCACGAACTGGTGAGATAAGGGATGCTTTGGCGGTGTGCTAATCTGCAGCAGAGTATGTCTTCCAGTTTGGTAATAACCATCTCATTCCAAAGCTATGGAACCTGCTTCGAATAAATCTTGCATGCTGATACAGGTTGCTTGAAACGTGCCCCTGTTGAGAACATTTATTAACTCGCTGGTATCGCGCCGCCAGGTTGCCGCCGATCATGAACGACTGAAGGCTGAAAAGACTGAAGCTCACCATCAACTATCTCATCCTAGGACAAAAACCAAGAAATAAATCCTTCAAAAAAGCAGAACCCTTGAAGCTCCCTCCAGGCAATGAATTTACTAGCAAAAGGATTGGATGGACAGCGGAAACGTCCTATGACCAGCGACGATGAAGAGAGGGTGTCTGGATTACCCTTAACGATTTAAACACGGGTTGCGGTAGGGTGACATCGTACCTTACGCTATTGGGTTTGACTAAGAAAGTGTGAGCGTGGAGGAGAACAATGCTAGTGTCCTCTTAGGTCATTTATCAGCTCAACGCAGAATCTTACGCTTGCAATCAATAGTGTCAAACGCGTGGCTCAGTTTTGGATAAATGTTAACTAATTTGCAAATGTGGTCGATGTTAAGTCTGAATTTCCTGTTTTTGTGATATCTATATACTGTGTATACTTGGAGGGAATTAGATTAGGAAATGGGACACTTAAGGTAGTAAAGGAGTTTTGCTATTTGGGAAGCAAAATAACTGATGATGGTCGAAGTAGAGAGGATATAAAATGTAGATTGGCAATGGCAAGAAAAGCGTTTCTGAAGAAGAGAAATTTGTTAACATCGAGTATAGATTTAAGTGTCAGGAAGTCATTTCTGAAAGCATTTGTATGGAGTGTAGCCATGTATGGAAGTGAAACATGGACGATAAATAGTTTGGACAAGAAGAGAATAGAAGCTTTAGAAATGTGGTGCTACAGAAGAATGCTGAAGATTAGATGGGTAGGTCACATAACTAATGAGGAGGTGTTGAATAGGATTGGGGATAAGAGAAGTTTGTGGCACAACTTGACCAGAAGAAGGGATCGGTTGGTAGGACATGTTATGAGGCATCAAGGGATCACCGATTTAGTACTGGAAGGCAGCGCGGAGGGTAAAAATCGTAGAGGGAGACCAAGAGATGAATACACTAAGCAGATTCAGAAGGTGTAGGTTGCAGTAGGTACTGGGAGATGAAGAAGCTTGCACAGGATAGAGTATCATGGAGAGCTGCATCAAACCAGTCTCAGGACTGAAGACCACAACAACAACAACAACTTGGAGGGGTGAGTGAAGTATTAATAAGACCTGCTCACGGAGAGGAGAAAGAAATTTACACTAGAGATGTTAAATTTCCATGCCACATAACCTCGAAGAAATTGTTAAAGCTGTGAATCATTGGAAAATGGGAAATTATTGGGTCCGGGTGGCGTAAACATAGAATTAATAAAGGCAGGTCCTTCGGTTGTGTATGGTATCTTGGCTAAAATGTATAATAAGTGTTTGGAAGGGGATCAAGTACACAAGGAATGGAAAAAGTCAGTTATTAATCCAATCTATAAGTAGGGCAATAGAGCGATTATAGGGAGAATCTTAAAAGAAGGAATAGAGATGAGACTGTAATATCTCAAGAACTGAGGTCGCTATGCACTGATGGAATATGCACATTATCAAATCTAACAGAGAAGAGAACTGCCAAAGGGATAGTGACCCATATAGTCTTCGTGGATTTGCAGGAAGCCCATGTTCGGTACCATAAAACAAGTGGGCAAGTATGCAGAATAGTAGCTCGCCCGGCTAGTCGCGCGGTCAACGCGCTGCTTCCCGGCACGAATCCGAACCGAGGTCTGGTGTACCGGCCAGCTTACGGATAGTTTTGAAAGCGGTTTTCCATCTGCCTCGCCGAATGCGGGCTGGTTTCCCTTATTCCGCCTCAGTTACACTGTGTCGGCGATTGCTGCGCAAACATTGTCTCCAAGTACGCGTACACTATAATTACTCTACCACGCAAACATTTGATGTTACACTCGTCTGATATGAGACGTTCCCGAGAAAGGGAGGAGGGTCCACTGGGGGCCGAACCTCACACTAACCCTGGGTTTGGTGTGGGGCGGTGGTGGGACGAGTGGACTGCTGTAGCCTGTTGTGGGGTTGTGAACCACTGAGGGCTACGGCGGGGACGAAGCCTCTTCGCCGTTTCTTGGTCCCCGGTTCAATACACAGTGTACTCAATGCAGAATAGTGGCGTGTCAACTATTAGGATCAAAGCTGTAAAACAGTTCTGTACTATCTGTTTGAGCGCCGTTGGAGTAGGAAGTTCAGTGTCACAGGAGTCCTGCGCTACAAAAGGGCTACGCCAAACGTGTGCTATAGCACCATCGCTATTTAAAATCTCTGTGAAGGAACAAATGTTGAGGCATGGATGTCCACGTGGGTGATGAAGTCTTGTACATACTTCTCCACAATGATGACCACGTCATCGTAGCGGGAGACCAGAATGGTACTGAGTACATATTTCGCAATTAAAAGAGGAGTATGAAAAATGGGACGATACAGTAAGCATGACGGAAACTGAATATCTGGAAGTTGGTGACAGAGCATAGAGGTTCTGGAGTTTGGAGCTATTAAGATCAGAAGGTATAAGACTTTTAATACCTGGGGGTTAATATGTTATCAAACGGAAAATTTGAAGATGCCATAAATAGTAAAATAGGCCAAAGTAAGAGGGTCATATGACAATTGAACTCGATTGTTTGGAATAACAAAATTACATAAAATAACAAACAGGTAATACATCGTTCAGTTTTTGAAAACATCGATAAGCACGGCTCAGAAACATGAGTAATAAACAGGCATCAGAGAAACAAGTTACTTACGCTAAAAACGGCATTTTGAAGACGAAGTAGTGGCATCTCCTGAGTGGACAGTGTACCAAATACCAACATAAGAGAGGCTCTAGATATCGATGAGTCAATAATAGGCATAGAGATGAAACACCTAAAATGGGATTGACATCTGGAAAAGATTAACTGTAGCCGTTGGGCAAAGGAAGTGTGACAGTGGATCCCGGCGGAAAGAAGTAGGCTTGAACGACGTAGGAGGAGCTGGAATCCAGAGGTCTGGGACGCGATGGATGCCAGATAACTACATGGATACTGGCATGATAGGAAGAAGGGGAAAACGGGAAGCGATAAGCGGCGCCAGATGTACATTACTCGCGACTAGAAGATGATGATATACTGTGTACAACTGTGTATATTATAAAGGTACGCTTCTGGCACGAGTAAGTAAAACAAAAATACTATATCTATGTTATGACTTAATAGCTATTTGAAAATGTAGCAGACATACCACAGTTTCATATTTCATTACTTCATTTTGGATTTCATCAGTTCTGCTCTGATAATTGTCTTTTGATGCCCCGATGGTTGTGTTATAGTGGCGTGGATTCAGTATGAAAAAAACTCAGAATATTTCAGCCACGTTGCCCAGTTCTGCGAACGTCATTAGTTTAGCTCAGGTTGCAGTGAATATCTGCAGAGCCGCAATTAAATAATTAAGTGGAAGTGGAGTCCACGAATCCACACATCAGAAAAGCACCAACAAGATCTATTGTCAGTGACCTCGAAACTTTAAAGGTTTTCTGTCAATATAATACGAAAAGCAACTAACTTTCCAACAACGACTATGGAACTGCACTTGCTTAAAAAGTCTGGAGATACGTGCATTTAGCTCATCTAATACCGATGATAAGTTTGCAAGTATTCCCTTAATTTCAAAATCAAATGCATTATTTTTTCTTTCCCTTTGGTTATTTCGTAAGTGGAATAAAAACAAATTAAAGTCTGATTAAAATAGGTTATTTTTAACCACACTAGTATGATTACTTATATTTCTTAGAAATGTTGAACCAAACATTTATGCCGGCCGCGGTAGTCTAGCGATTCTAGGCGCTCAGTCCGGAACCGCGCGACTGCTACGGTCGCAGGTTCGAATCCTGCCTCGGGCATGGATGTGTGTGATGTCCTTAGATCAGTTAGGTTTAAGTAGTTCTAAGTTCTAGGGGACTGATGACCACAGATGTTAAGTCCCATAGTGCTCAGAGCCATTTGAACCAAAACATTTATCTTTGAGAGATTAAACTATAATCAATCTAGCCACTATTCTTCTAATCTATTGTCGGTTGCGTTAATTATAGAGTGTACGAAGCTTGTTTATTGTTAGGTAGTATAGACTTCTATCACTAACACAGCCATTGGGCATGGAGGTCTTAGTGCGCGCTATATTCAAAATAGAGATACGTCGTGTACGAAACACTGACAAATAGTTTCCTAGCAAAATAAATATTGTAATACATTGTGTTTCCTAGTCGTACGTTATCCACTAATTCTGAGTGTATTATGACAATAGAGCAAATAATAGCAAACTATAGGAAGGAAGGTGTTGCACTGAAATCTCTGAGCAACTTTATGGATTTCTATCCCTGGCTTCCTTACTTCCGCAAAACGACTGCACGCTGTTGCATGTACGATGGCGTTAAATAAGTAATGCAACACATTGTTTTCTGAAAGCAGGTTGGCTTCCTTCAGGATTCCATTACACCGTATTATTCCCCATTCTTTTAACGTAATCTTCTTTCAGTGCCACAGCCTTACGCCACCTCACTGCTAGGGCCTGTATGCTCACGTGGTACCACTCTATTGGTCGACGTCAGAACCAACGTCATGCTGCATCGATAACCTCCCCATCATCCACGTTCTGCTTCCCGAGGAGTGCACCCTTCAGTGGGCCAAAAAGATGGGAGTCGGAAGGTGGCGTCCGGTTAAGAGGCGATGAACCCGGCAGGTACATCCTTTTGAGTACCCCAGCTGGTAGACAAGTGTTTCATCACTGCCAACAGAGACGTTCAGTTGTGCAGCGAGATGTTTGACTATGATCCGTCTATCGTCTCGAATGACAGAGTCTGCACGTTGCAACATTGCAGGAGTCCCAGATGTGTGTGGCCAGCTGGCACATTGGAGATCGGATGGGTTTGCACGACCTTTTTGCGATGATGACAGGCACTTCACCCAATAACTCACCGTGCTTTTGTTCAGGTCACTGTAGATATTCTTCAAGCGCCTATGAATATAGGTGATACTCTGGTTTTCACGGAAAGGCACTCAGTGACAGCTCTCTGCTTGGAATGCACCACCGTTACAGTCACCTGTACGAAGGTTACACATAGCGCCGCCATCTATCGTAACTTCATGAAACCATAGGAACTGAAGCGAGAAGATTCCACGATGTCCCGCAACAAATTCCACATGTTTTCAATCGAAACGGATCGAAGAAAGAAGTAGTGCATTACTTATTGAACGCCTATCGTAATCCCAATACTGAGAAAAATTGCAGCCGTTTCTCAAGATGGCAGCCAACGCCCACCACGTATGTCAAGGGCAGACGTAGTGTCGCAGAGTCCCGTGCGCCTTACACGTAGGCCGCCGGCGGAGCATCCGGGACCCCGCCGTATTTTGTGCGGGGTGTTCGCGACGACGTACCGGCGCTGCTGCATAATTGGTGTAGGTCAGAGGCTGCGACGCACAGCGCCTTCCCACGGCGGCTCGTATGGGAGAGCACGTGTGTGCGCCCTCGCATGACGGGCTGTACCTGCGGCTCGTTTCCATGGAAGGTCCCGCTGGTGACACGCGGCTCCACCCAAGCCCGCCTACGCCCGCCCCCGATGCTCAGATAAATAACAGCTGGCGACGGCTGGGGCGCATTTTCTACCACCGCCGTCTTCTTCACAAGACAAGTCTCCAAGAGAACAGGGGTGCACAACCGGTCCACTGCCCGCCAGTGAGCTCTTACTCCCCCAAGGTGTCGCTAAACTGTGACTCTGCGTCAGCCTTCTCTTCCTCACTGTACTCACAGTTCCAGCAGAATTGAACGGACTGCCCTGCGGATAGACTTTCTTCTCTCTTCCCTGTTGGTATGAAAACTCTGAAAATTTTTGTCTGAATTAACTCAACTACGGTATTCATTTTATTGCGTTATTAGCAAGTAGGAGTACAATGCTGGAGGTTTTGAATGGAGTACCTCATTTTTTATTAAATTTAATAACTTTTTCGTATCTGATCTGTATCGTATAATGTCACTATCGACTTAGACTTTACCTGCGTTAGAATGATTGACGACAGGAAGGCCATCTGTGGCAAAATGAACTTAGAGGCGATTTTCTGCAAGTAAGGGAAATTCTCGTGGGTCAGTCGCTTTCCGCTTTTTTTTTTCATCGTTGATAAGTATCCGGTTGAATATGAATGTAATAATCAAAGGGCACAGAAAATTAGTCACCCCTAGGAGATGTCAAGAGCATGTAGCACCGCTTCTAAACCTGTGGTTTCAGTACTAATCGACACGTTTTAGATCCCGGGTTCGGAACCAGGCAGCTCTTGAATTTTGAATAAAAATCGTAAGCAATGACGGTCGAAGACTCCCGGCCTTAGAAGTATCTTACGATACGCCAACGGCCTTGTCAAAGAGGACGCATGAGCGGGCACAGGTTCAGGGCACTCTTTTGCCCTTATGGTGTGAAATTGCCCCTGAAATGGAGAAGAATTTGCTGTGACCAATGGCATGAGGATTCAGAAGGCAATCGAACCACAAAGAGATGTGAGGTATATCCATAGGACATGTGGGCTACAATTGGAAAAGTGTCATGATATTGTGTCCATTGGCAAAAGATTCGGAAAAAAAGGAAAGGTTCGAGAGTGGAGGTATCAGCGAAAAGATTTCCTGAGGACAATGATATTACTCAGTGAAAGTGAAGAAGAATTACAAGACCTGTTGAGTGGAGTGAACAGCCTAATGAGTACAGAATATGGAGTGAGGGTATAACAGAAAAAGACAGAAGTAATGGAAAGTAGTAGAAACGAGATGAACGAGAAAGTTAACATCAACATTGGTGATCATGAATTGGCGAAGTTCAGGAATTTTTCTACCATGGAGCAAACTAACCGAAGACAAATGAAGCACAGGCAAATAGAACATTCTGGGCCAAGGACAGTATAATGGTATCAAAAATAGCCCTTAATTTGAAGAAGAAATTTGTGAGAATGTACGTTTCGAGCATAGCGCAACCGAGCGTTCGAGACGTGGTGCTACAGAAGAATGTCGAAAATTGGATTTACTTATAAGATAAAGAATGAGGAAGTTCTCGACAGAATCGTTGAAGAAAGGGACGTACGGAAAACACTGGAAACAAGAAGGGACCAAAAGATAGGAAATGTGTTAAGACATCAGAGAATAACCTCCATGGTACTAGAGGGACCTGTAGAGGGCCGAAACTGTAAGGGGAGACAAAGATTGACGTACAACCGACAAACAATCGGGGACGCAAGGTACAATTGTTAATCCGAAATGAAGCTGATAGCGTGGGAAAGGAATTCACGACGGGTCGCATCAAACCAAACGGAAGACTGATGACTTTTAAAAAATGAAATAAATAAAAAATAAAGCACTGATGATGGTCTCAGTTCAGCGAGGAAGAGTGTCAGGTATGCCATATTCAGATGAAGCGCCTCAGTGATGATTAAATGCCGTTGAGTTACAAATTCCCCGGATGTTTATCCCAAGTGTCATCCAATGTTCCAAATTGTCCCATGCATTTTTTGGTGTTATGATTGGGTGATTTAACGAGACAGAGCAGGTACGACGGAGTGGCTGACCAGGAACGATTGCGTGCAGCCTTGTCTACACAGCTGTGACTTCTTGAAATACGGAAGTGTTGACATCATACTCATCGTGAAGACTTAAACCCGAGGAAAACGCTAGGTGACCGATAATTTTGGGATAAACATCTTGGTTCACGTGTGCGGTGGCTTGAATGAGTGGCCAAAGGCCCTGCCAAGAGAAACGCCTCCAAAACATCACATAACTACCCCCGCCCTGTTTTATACCCTACACACACTGCAATTTAGACACCTCATTGGGTCGTTGGGGAAATCGACTCCTTGTACCAATCGAAAGAAGGCGAAAGCGCGACTCGTCAGACAACACCAACGATCCCTGACCGTTCTTCCAGCTTCTGTGTTGTTTGGTCCATTGAAGGCGAGCAGTTTTGTATGTCGCTATGAGAATTTGCCTTTGGCAAGGAAAACTACACTAGACATCACTGCATGCAGTTTCCTTCTCAATTTTTACGCGGATACTGGTTGAGGTGGACCTGAATTCGTTTACAGCAGCAATTCTTGTCGTGTTTGAAACGGATCGTCGTTGCGAATGCGTGACTCTCGTTAGCGATCCCTGCCGCAGGCTATAAACTGTATTTGACCACTGCACTCACATAGTGTTGCATGACTGCGAGAGGTACGTTATCCCTTGCACACACTTTGCACAGCCCGCCTTGGCACACCTACAAAGCGGGTACCTTCATTCACGATGTAGTCACGGGAACGTCCAAATGCGACAGCTCTTTCCTGCCATTCCGTCACATGTCTTACTTTTCTAATTGTACACAACCAACTAGATCACACGCACCACTTCACTGCCATGACTTAGACACCGGTGGAGGACAATATGGTCGTCTGATACCAGTTCTGCACCGTCTTCAGCGGTCCAAAGCATCCAGAGATCTCTTTTAAAGGGGTGACTAATACTTAGTCCTGTGTACTTATTTTTGGTGTTCTTATTTTCAAGGTTATTTGGATTCTTCAGATATCTGTGGGTTTATTTGTTGTAATTGGTTCGTATACGAATCAGACAGACGACATTTGCAATCATGTGAGCCGTAGTTTTGATTATATGAATTTGACTAGTGACATGGCTTGTCTTACGGCTGTAGCTATTTCGTTCTTACGTACAGCTAATCTGTCCACTCTACTTGTACACGTGAACAGGGTACATTCATTGATTCGTTAAAAATAGTGACCGAGGGCTGTTTTCTTTCAATTGTAACTATTCACGGTCTCTGAACGTGCAGCCATGTACAAAATTTTGCCCATTTACTAGTTTAGTTTGATAGTTTTCTCTATAATGGTGTTACTCATGTGCAGTATTTGTGACTGTGATCGTGTAAGTAATGGATTTTAAGCAGTTGGCTCTTGGAATTGTCTCCAAAACACAACAGTATTTTATACGGGAGAGTATACATTCTAAAACAGTACTGGAACAGGGATTAGTTTACAGCAGAGCCCCGAAGTTAGAGCTAATTGGGGCTGAGGCTACATCGAATTACAAAAACTCGGATTATACGGAAATATCACTAAATCAATGGGTAAATCATGAATAAACCTTTAGTGAGCAAAATAATGATTAAAAAATAAATAAAAAACAATACAGTACATACCTGTGTTATATGTACGTATGACACTATAGTCTTCAGTCCGAAGACTGGTTTGCTGCAGCTCCCCATGCTACTCTATCCAGTACGTGCGAGAAAATCTCCCAATAATTACTGCAACCTACATCTTTCTGAATCTGCTTACCGTATTAAAAATGTTCAATTGTGTGTGAAATCTTATGGGACTTAACTACTAAGGTCATCAGTCCCTAAGCTTACACACTACTTAACCTACATTATCCTAAGGACAAACACACACACCCAAGCCCGAGGGAGGACTCGAACCTCCGCCGGGACTGCAGCGCCTTAGAACGCTCGGCTAATCCCGCGCGGCATTACCGTATTCAGCCCTTCGCCTCCCTCTGTATTTTTGCCCCCCCCCCCCCCCCACACACACACTTCCTCCCAGCAATAAACTGGTGATCTCTTGATGCCTCAGCATGTGTCCCATCAACCGATCCCATCTTTTGGCCAAGTTATGCCAAAAGTTACTTGTCTCCCAATTCTGTTCCGACTTCCTCTATCTAAGCTTCAGCATTCTTCTGTAGCACCATATTTGGAAAGCTTATATTCTTAGCTAAACTGTTTATCGTCCATGTTTCACTTGCATTCATGGCTACACTCCATACAAATACACACACCACAAAAAGTTTTGCATCATCTCGGTTCCGAGGGTTCCGGAACCTGTACAGTAAATTGGAATAGAGATTAACATAAGTACCATTTCCGTCCTTTTTACTGCTCATGAAAACCACACATTGCATGTTGTGCCACCAAACAGCGAGACCTTCAGAGGTTTAGGTCCAGACTGCTGTACACAGCGGTACTTCTAATACTCAGTAGCACGTCCTCTTGCATTGATGCAGGACTGTATGCGCTGTGGCATACTATCCACAAGTTCGTCAAGGCCCTGTTGGTCCAGATTGTACCACTCCTCAACGGCGATTCGGCGTATATCCCTCAGATTGGTTGATGGGTCACGTCGTCCATAAACAACCCTTTTCGATCTATCCCAGGCATGTTGAATAGGGCTCATGTCTGGAGAACATGCTGGTGGCTCTAGTCGAGCGATGTCGTTATCCTTAAGGAATTCATTCACAAGATGTGCACGATGGGGGCGCGAATTGTTGTTCATGAAGACGAATGCCTCGCCAACATGCTGACGATATGGCTGCACTATCGGTCGGAGGATGGTATGCAGGTATCATACAGCCGTTACGGCGTCTTCCATGGCCACCAGCGGCGTAAGTCGGCTCCACACAATGCCATTCCAAAACAGCAGGGAACCTCTACCTTTCTTCACTCGTTGGGCATTGTATCTGAGGCGTTCAGCCTGACCATGTTGCCTCCAAACACGTCTCCGACGATTGTCTGGTTGAAAGCTTATGCGACACTCATCGGTGAACAGAAATGATGCCAATCCTGAGCGGCCCATTTGGCACGTTGTTGGGCCCATCTGTACCGCGCTGCGTGGTGTCGTGGTTGCAAAGACGGGCTTCGCCATGACGATTGGGAGTGAAGTTGCGCATCATGCAGCCTATTGTGCAAGGTTTGAGTCGTAACACGACGTCCTGTGGCTGCACGAAAAGTATTATTCAACATGGTGGCGTTGCTGTCAGGGTTCCTCCGAGCCATAATCCGTAGGTAGCGGTCATCCACTGCAGTAGTAGCCCTTGGTAGGCCTAGCGAGGCATGTCATCGACAGTTTCTGTCTCTCTGTATCTCTTAAAAGTCCGAACAACATCGCTTTGGTTCACACCGAGACGCCTGGGCACTCCTCTTGTTGAGAGCCCTTCCTAGCACACACTAACAGTGCGGACGCGATCGAACCGCGGTATTGAGCGTCTAAGCATGGTTGAACTACAGACAACACGAGCCGTGTACCTCCTTCCTGGTGGAATGACTGGAAGTGATTGACTGTCGGACCCCCCTTCGTCTAATAGGTGTTGACCATGCATGGTTGTTTACATCTCTGGGCGGGTTTAGTGACATCTCTGAACAGTCAAAGGGACTATGCCTTTGATACAATGTACAGAGTCAACGTCTATCGTCAGGAGTTCTGTGAACTGGGGTGATGCAGAACATTTTTTTTGTGTGTACTTTCAGAAAAGACTTCCTTACACTTAAATCTGTACTTGATGTTAGCAAATTTCTGTTTTCCAGAAACGCTTTTCTTGCCATTGCCAGTCTACATTTTATATCCTCATCACTTCGGCCATCATCATTTATTTTGCTGCGCAAATACAAAACTCATCTACTGCTTTAAGTGTCTTATTTCCTAATACAATTCTCTCGTCATCACCTTATTTCAGTCACCTACATTCTATTATCCATGTTTTGCTTTTGTTGATGTTCACCTTATGTCCTCCTTTGAAGATACTGTCCATTCCGTCCTCTGCTATCGTCACTATTTCGTCTCTCAAAGCCACCCATTGTTCTGCTAACATATTCCTTTCCTCTTTTCTAGTCCACCGTTGTATAATGCTCCCTCTGAATTTATCAACAACCTCTGGTTATTTCGACTTATCCAGTTACAGTCATCTTAATTTCCTACCTTTTTTCAATTTCTTCAGTTTTAACCTACAATTCACTACTAATAAATTGTGGTCAGTGTCCATCCACATCTGCCCCTGGATACGGCTCACGATTTAAAATATGATTCCTAAATCTCTCTCTAACCATGATATAATCAATCTGAAACCTTCCGGTGCCTCCAGCATGTATACAGCATTCTTTTATGATACTTAAATCAAGTGTTATCGGTGATTACAGTATGTTCTGTTCAAAATTCTACCAGGCGCGTTTCTCTTTCATTCCTTTCCGCCAGTCCATATTCACCTAGTACTTTCCCTCTTACTCCTATTCCTACTATCGAATTCCATCCCCACGTTACTATTAATTTTTCGTCTCCCTTAACCATCTGAATAATTTCTTTCATCTGATCTTACATTTCCGCAATCTCTTCATCATCAGCGGAGCTAGTTGGCATATAAATACGCACTATTGTTGTGGGTGTGTGCTTCTTGTGTATCTTGCCTACGATAATGCGTTCAATATGCTGTTCGTTGTAACTTACCCACGTTCCTATTTTCTTATTTATTATTAAAGCTACTCCTGCATGATCCCTATTTGATTATGTGTTTATAAGCCTGTATTCGCCTGAACAGAAGTCCTGTTCCTCCTGCCACCGAACTTCACTGATTCCCACTGTACACAACTTTAACCTATCCGATTCCCTTTTTAAATTTTCTAACTTACCTGTCCGATAAAGGGATCTGACATTCCACATTCCGATCCGTAGAACGCCAGTTTTGTTTCTCCTTGTGACGACGTCCTCCTGAGTAGTCCCGCCCCGAAGATCCGAATGGGCCACTATTCTATCTGCGGAATATTTCAGCTAGAGGATACCGTCTTCATCGTTTACTCACACGGTAGGACTGCATGCCCTCGGGAAGAATTACAGCTGTAGTTTGCCCTTGCTTTCAGCCGTTCGCAGTACTTGATGTTACAAGGCCAAATCAATGAATCATCCAGACTGTTGCTTCTACAATTACTGAAAAGGATGCTGCCCCTCTTCAGGAACCACACTTTTGTGAAGCCTCTCAACAGATGCCCCTCCATTGTGGTTGCACCTACGGTACAGCTATCTGTATCGCTGAGGCACGCAAGCCTCCCCTCCAACGTCAAGATCGATGGTTTCAGGAGGGGGAGGGATATATTCATATATAGTAATACATTTCTTAGAAAAAAATATAAGTTACATTTTTTTAAAAAAATGTCTGTAGTCCTTTGTTTTAAAATACAGCCTCGTTTTTTAGCAGCAGCGTCGCGCCACCTTCTAAGAAGCAGGGTGTCAGGTGGAATAGTTTCCGCTAGCTGCGCAGTGTAACACAATCCCACATCTAGCGCTGCTAAACCTCTGGCGTGAGTAAACACTAGTACAATTTCTTCAGGCAGTTCATCGTCGTCATTGTCTTCAGTGGATTCACTATACATTTCAACAATTGCAAGACCAGTCACTTCAAACTGTTCATCCATTCGCATTTTCACAAAAAATGGCTCTGAGCACTATGGGACTTAACATCTGTGGTCATCAGTCCCCTAGAACTTAGAACTACTTAAACCTAATTAACCTAAGGACATCACACACATCCATGCCCGAGGAAGGATTCGAACCTGCGACCGTAGCGGTCGCACTGTTCCAGACTGAAGCGCCTAGAACAAGCTTTTTCATCAGTTCCTCCAAAGGTAGGTCATCTTCGTCTGTGTCATAGGTTTCAATTTCATTCCGCAAAATCTGGTTACAAGACTATTTTAGTGTCTCCGCCTTTATTTCAGACCATGAATCGGCCATCCAGTAAACTAAGTCTTTTATCGTAGTTCTGTCTAAAAATTCTTTGATCGTTTCTTCACCTTCTGTTACTTGTAGATGCGTCTGAAGTAAACGACGACGACACATTTTTATCAACCATTGTAAATCGCCCTTGTCCCAAGACTGTGTTAAACTCGTCATGTAAGAGGGTAAGAACAACGCGCATCGCACTTCTTTCTCATTGTCAACCGCTAAGATCGCTTTGGAAGGCAAGCAATTTTTCTTTAGGTATTTCTTTATCTCTGGAACAAATTCTTCAAATAAACATTTCTCAAAAATATTTTTGTGCATCTAAGCAGATTTTTCGTGGACATATGTAACAGGCAGTGCGGAAGCAGTGACATTTTATGAAGCTGTAGGGTTAGGAGACGCCCCTAGTACCAGTAGCTTCAGTTTATGACCTCCATTTGCTTTCGAAGCAGAAAGAACTGCTAAACTCTCTTTAGGTTCTTTGTAGCTTGAGGCAGTCTTTTCTTCTTCTGAAGCTAGAGTTTTAGAAGGGAGTATTTTATACTTTAGCCCTGTTTCATCACAGTAATACATTTGATCACGAGTAAGATTTTATTCTTGTATAATATTTCTTAATTTCACACTAAATTGTGTAACAGTCTGAGAGGCCGCGGAAATACACAGCAAATTTCAAGCTACCTTATGCTGTATCGCTTCATCCACCTATCCAACCATCCTGAACTTGCAGTAAAATCGTCCTCACCTTCCTTTAACTCATTTGTAAAAAATACAGCTTTTTGTTGCAGAACAGACGGTGATATCTGATATCTTTTTTGTCTTTGCTGAAAAAACCAAACAAACATTGCTTCATATTGTATGATGTTTCGGAATTGCAGCCGGATCATGTTGACTTCTTGCCGCATTATTTCGGATGGCAACCATCTAGCCATCTTCAGGTTAGTGTCCGCCTTGTAGTCTGCTAGTTCATGGCGTCGCCTTTATAGCAAAAATTAGCGCGCAATCGCATGCCGATTGGCGGCCGTCACAGGAGCGTCCTCTATCGAAGAGGAGGTTGGGCGGTTGCCAGCAGCAATATTGCGGCAAGAAGTCAACATGATCCGGCTGCAATTCCGAAACCTCATAGAATATTCAGTACGCCGGGTAAACTTCAGTTATCACAAACAAATTGTTGTTTTATACACTTCCGTTCAAACGACGAAACAGAATACTTGTTTGATGAAAACTTCTCAAATTTGTCTCTGTTTCTACGCCAATCTCCAACTGTCACTTCATCGACTCCACATTCAGCAGCATTTAGACACAGGAAAAACGATCTTGGTTGCACGAGATCAGATCATTTAATCTTCACGTGTGACGCGTTTCGCCTGTTCTAGGCATCATCAGACAATCGGGGAAATTGCAAACTGCTGTAGGTATAAATTGCTATTAAAGACATTGACAAATGAATACATTAAAAATAACAGAAGGAAGACAAACATTGATTGGACTATGGAGCACAGGGCGACATCTGCGTTTCAGTGGGCGGTTTCAGCGGGCGGTGAGGGGTATAAAATTGAACTTGTAAAATGTTGCACCATAACTGAGCATACCAACAAAACTCATGCTAATCGTAACCGAAGCGTCGAACGTAATTAAAAGTCCCAAAGAACTGGGAGGAAACAGCCAGATACCCACTGTTAATGGTTCATTACATAAGCAACACAAAAAGAGGTAATGACAGTAGGAAAAAGAAAGCTACTAAGGCTTGCAAGCGGTACCTACCTTAGGCAAATAGGCAAATTCAGTGAGCAGAAAAAATGGCTAGGCTAAATAGCTTTGGAAAATGAATGAGCACTAATAATAATGATAAAACAGCTAAAAATTTTAGTAAAAATATGAAACAACGGTAAATCAAAACTGGCTGTAAGAATGACAACTTACCCGTGAAGAAACAGCACCATGAACAGGTCTATTTACAACACTGTGAGCACCCGCTGTCACGCCGACAACTAGACTGAAAGCAAGTATCAAGATATTGAGCCACTGACTGAGGAATTTAATCATGTACCCTAAGTTAATCTTCACCCATGAAATGGTGGACGAAGGCGGAATCTTAAATTACCTCTCTCTATGGCTGAGTGACGGTAAAATTATCTTGGATAATTTCAGAAAGCCTTCTACTAGTGTTCCAACAATTCACTCCACCTCCAGTCGTCCGAGGAGCTATAAAGTTAGCTGTTTCAGACCAGCTATAACAGAAATGTGTGAACTTCCATCTCTGACGGCGATATCATAAAGGATTAGACAATCTGCGCTTTTTAGCACATTAAAATGGTTACCACCCTTCGCTGGTAAACAGTTTAGCCGTTTATATAATGAACGAAGAAACACTCGGTTATAGTGCAATATTTTATAAGTTGAAAATTATATCCCTTACCACTCCCTGAAACACAAATGTGGCCCTGTGCTTCATACTCCAGTGGATGTTTGTCTTCCTTCCGCTATTTTTAATTTATTCATTTATTATTGTCTTTCACAGCAATTTATTCTTATAACAGTTTGTAAATGTCCCCCCGTTTTCTGATGTTGCCTGGAACAGGCGAAACGTGTCACATGTGAAGAGCCGGCCGAAGTGGCCGTGCGGTTAAAGGCGCTGCAGTCTGGAACCGCAAGACCGCTACGGTCGCAGGTTCGAATCCTGCCTCGGGCATGGATGTTTGTGATGTCCTTAGGTTAGTTAGGTTTAACTAGTTCTAAGTTCTAGGGGACTAATGACCTCAGCAGTTGAGTCCCATAGTGCTCAGAGCCATTTGAACCATTTGAACATGTGAAGATTAAATGAACCAGTCTTCTGCAACCAAGACTGGTTTTTTTTCTGTATCTAAGGAATTATTGCGTTTGCTGTACCAGTGACACTGCGGTAGCTATAGAGTGGAGTTATTTTATTCAGCAGCAAGTTTTTTAATGTTTCTCCCTTGTCTACTCTTTTCAAAGCCTTCCGTTTCACATTCAATGCCACCAGTTTCCTGTTACTCGTACCGCTCATTGTAATGCATGGATTAAAATTTTAAGAAAGACACACATTTGTACAGTACACTGTACGTACCTACATACACTGTACGTACATACAACACTTTAACGGCATACAGATGGGCTCACTGCAGTTCAGATATTACACACAACCAACTACAGTGCATACAACAATGGCCAGCCAATGTTGTAAAATGTGTACTGAATTATTACTTAGACGTACGGTATTTTAATAACCACTGTTGCTGAGTACACAAACAATAGCAGTAACAATACAACTAATTGTCAGGCGGTCCCAATTAGTGAAGGGTCGACGAAATACGAGCAAGCGCACTCCTCGAAACCTAATAGTACCTGTCAGTCTGTAATAAAAATGCATTAGCAGTCTGAAGCCAAGGTTGTTTCTGTACATTATGAGCGAAAACGTAAGTGGGCCAGTTTTACCTGTATCGTACATGGAAAATTGAAAGGAAGTTCAAAATGTAAAACATTAGATAGAGCGTAAAACGCACATGCGGACAACGTATGAAAACGAGTTCTTGCGGTTGTGCCGACCGCTGGAGAAGAGCAGTTCTAGGCGCTTCAGTCCGGAACCGCGCTGCTGCTACGGACCCAGGTTCGAATCCTGCCTCAGGCATGGATGGGTGTGATGTCCTTAAGTTAGTTAGGTTTAAGTAGTTCAAAGTCTAGGGGACTGATGACCTCAGATGTTAAGTCCCATAGTGCTTAGAGCCATCTGAACCATTTTTCTTGCGGTAGTTTTCTGTAAAATTTTAATTTTCCTAAGGCCAGCTCGAATGTCATGGAACCTCGAAATACCAGGGCTCGAGTTACTGGGGCACTACTCAATTTGTAGGCACATACAAATACAGCCAACAGTCCTAACTAAACATATAATTTAGAAATACATTTTAATCCAGAAATTCATTAGATAAAATTGAACCTCCTTGCATTTATGTCACCCTTAAAGGAATCACATGGGGAGGACTACAGTGTACAATATACTTGACCGGTGAATGTGCTGTGTTCACAGATTTGGAAGTTAGTTCGTTCTGCAACCCTATGCCTCCCCATATCGTAACACCTGGATCATTAGACCAATCACTTTCTAAAATGTTCGTTGGTGCATTACGTCCGCTGATAATCGTTACAAAATGTAACCTGTGTACCTATGCGCAGCATAATGTTCCACGATATATGATGACGGAAATGTCCAAAAGGAGTAATACTGGATTAACACAGTCAGCTTGTATCGAGTCAATGACTTTACCTTCAGCGACCTATTCGGAATATTTTTCCTTCATGATTTCATGTCACAGGTATGTGTTCCCTCCTCTCGCCATATAAGGGTAATAGCAGCACTGTCTTGATGATCGTTTTGGTGGTGGTGGAGTTTTAATGGCCTCCATATCTTTGTCACGGTGCACTCACCGCTCAACGTTATTGCGACACTTATTCCTTCTCCACGCACTTGTTTTCGGGAGTGCATTCGGCCGTGACTTTATTTTTATGGATGATAATGTGTGATCGCATCGAACTGCACAGGTGGAGGAATCTTGCAACGAGAGGATATTCGGCGAGTGGACTGTCTTGCACGTTCCCCCCACTTAAACCCCATCGAACACGTGTGGAATTCGTTAGAGAGACGGACTACAGCACGTCCACATGTACTAACGATTACAAGCACTTGTCAACTGTGCTGATGAAACAATGGAACTCCCTACCAAAATAACTTCTTACTACCCAGAATGAGATTTTCACTTTGCAGCGGAGTGTGCGCTGATATGAAACTTCCTGGCAGATTAAAACTGTGTGCCGGACCGAGACTCGAACTCGGGACCTCTGCCTTTCGCTGGCAACTGCTCTACCATCTGAGCTACCCAAGCACGACTCACGCCACGTCCTCACATATTTTTTTAATTCTGCCAGTACCTCGTCTCCTACCTTCTAAACTTCACAGAAGCTCTCCTGCGAACCTTGCAGAACTAGCACTCCTGAAAGAAAGTATATTGCGGAGTCATGGCTTAGCCATATCCTGGGGGATGATTCCGAAAAAAAATTGAGGACGGGGCGTGAGTGGTACTTGGGTAGCTCAGATGGTAGAGCACTTGCCCGCGAAAGGCAATGGGCCCGAGTTCGAGTCTCGGTTAGGCACACAGTTTTAATCTGCCAGGAAGTTTCTTACTATTCATTCAGCCAGAATGAGAGCACGTTGCAGCTCATGTACTGCCGTCCATGGTGTTCAAATACTCCCTTGAGAAACATGTTCTGCCTTTTGGAATGTCCTGGGGACCATTGTACATCTCGGCGACTTTGATAAAGGTGTCATCTCTGGTCGCCTCACTGCTTATCTTTTTCATTCATTCTTTACTGTACTGTACAGCAGCAGTTCTTTCAATACATGATCCATGTTTCATCGAGATGTATTACTTGGCAGTGACATATCACGCGAAAACTAATTTCGTCCACAAGTTTTGCACACCAGTGAATTAATGACACAAAATTTAGGGCTATTTTACCATTCGCGTCAGAGAATTACTTGTGACGTCAGGTAAACTGTTACACCAAGATGTAATATTGTCATATGATGACATGGTTGCAGACCGTGGCTGTTATCTGAAGACAAATGTTGATGGTGCTGAGACAGCAACCAGCCACATATTTATTTTTAGTTTCTTTATTCAAAAGGTACCTTTGCCGGTTTCGAATCATTACAATTCATTGTCAGACGGCTTTCACGCTTTCGTTAGAACATGTGGTGCGTTTCTTACTGATTAGCTGTCCTAAAATATAAATAATACATAATTATAAGCACGTTATACAGATGGTTGCATTACGGATTTGCATTGGGATGTGACTCACGTGAAGTGTCGGTTTGGAGCACTTGTTTTCATAGTTTTCATCCAGCAGACGACGTTCCTAGTTCCTTTCCTTTTCCAAACATGGGGCATCTTTATAATTTTACGATATATCATAGCACATTTGACGCTCATATGTTTGTAAACACTTTGTATCTATCAAAACATGCGGTGCATGTTAGAAGTCTGTTCTGTGACAAATCTGAAGGGCTCAGTGATACAAATTAAATTTGTGAAAACAAGTACTCCAAACCGACATTTCACGTGAGTCACATCCCAATGCAAATCTGTAATGCAACCATCTGTATGACGTCCTTATAATTATTTATATTTTATGACAGCTAATCAGTAAGAAACGCACCACATGTTCTAATGTAAGCATGAAAACAGTCTGACGATGAACTGCACTGATTCGAAATCGGTAATGGTACCTTTTGAATAAAGGAACTGAAAACATATTTGTGGCTGGTTGCTGTCTCAACACCATCAACATTTGTAATGCCAAGGACTGTCACACTGCAAGATGTGGCACATATTACGCGCTAATGTTGCTGCTAGATGAGGTGTATGGCACGACCGTAGACACGGTAACTGAACAGTCCGTTACAGACTGGTGTTGTGGTCCACATGGTACAGTTACCGACTTTGAACGTGGGCTGATAACGCAAGACGCTTAGGTCATAGCGTAGCAGAGATTGAACGCTTTATATCTGTAAGGCTGTCGATACAGAGTGTACATGCCACTCATCAGTGACGTCAAATTATGAGAGCTGATTGCGACCAAGCTTCGATACAGCCTTGCTGACACGCAAGCCGCAGTCTCGCAGACCCGTAACCTCAGCACGACAGAAATCGGGACTTAGACTATGCTAAAAGTCATCAGTGTTTCATAGTCCGCTGCCAGTGTTGACAAGCCAACGCCAGTCGTTAAGATCTTTGCCGAGGTGTCAGCAAAGGGACGCGAGTCATCCATCAGCTAGTCCGCAGCTCGTGGTCGTGCGGTAGCGTTCTCGCTTCCCGCGCCCGGGTTCCCGGGTTCGATTCCCGGCGGGGTCAGGGATTTTCTCTGCCTCGTGATGACTGGGTGTTGTGTGATGTCCTTAGGTTAGTTAGGTTTAAGTAGTTCTAAGTTCTAGGGGACTGATGACCATAGATGTTAAGTCCCATAGTGCTCAGAGCCCATCCATCATCTACATGTTATGGGAATCGTAATATTGTGACATCTGTTCGGCAAACATTTGTGGTCGTTCTGTGCAACGATTTACGCTTGTGGAAACGTCTACCCGGTAATATTGCCGATCAACCCAAGCAACTAAAAAGAAACAAGTAGACAGTTGACGGACTGCATTTATTTCGATGGCAAATGGTAACTGAAATCAGTTCTCATGTACGGACAGTTCTGTACATTAATAATGTACAGGGCTTTAACTATCATTTACATTCCAAACTAATGAAGTTCTTCTTGAATCTTTTGTAATAGCTCAAAATACACTTTCGTTTTTCTCCAAGTTAGTTTGATCGTTACAGTAGCATTCAGTATGCGATCAGACTTGTTTCTCACAGCATGATGCAATATTTGGCTCATGTATGCTTTTGTAAATACTTTCGCTTCGAACGTTTCTAGAGAAGCAATAGATATATTAGGCTAGAAAACACTTGTAAATCCGATCATAGAGCTGCTTGAAATTAAATGAACTTTATTTCGTCAGAAAATTAGAGCAGTCGTGAAGTTGTTTATGACAGAGATGCAATTATAACATGGCATCTCTTAACCGACGGAAAGATTGGTATCACGCAGATGCTTTACTTATACGCTTTGTTCAACGGACTACACGTGTATGTTACGTATAATGAGGAGACATACTAATATAGAGGATGGAGGTGTCGATATTCTGTCATATCAGTAGGACGCATAACGTAACAATGCGCTGTTGATGACTATTGTCTACATTGTTCAACGAACCGGCGGGTTGGTCATTCTCATCAGCATAGCCTGAGCCCAGATATTGTTTCGCAACGTTTGTTCACACTCTCTTTGTGAGCTGTTCTAATCAATTCGGCATCGGTGGTTTACGCCACGCCATTTCTTTCTATTTGGCACCAGAATTGTTTCATGTGACCACAGACAATTCATACTTAAATATTAGTATTAGAAATGTGAAAATAACTCTCTTTGTTAGGTTTTCGCGATTGTACCGCTGAACCGATTTCGATTAAATTTGGCATGGAGATAGCTTGATGGCTGTCAAAGTAAACAGGTTACTTTAGAAAGTGTAAAGCACAAGACATTTATCGATTTGAATAATATTACGCGACTAAGGGAAAAATACGTATTTGTCTTTGAAAAGTTATTTATTCTTTTCCCTTCAAACTTTATCACATCGGTGAAAACACTTTTAGTGGTAGAAAAGTTCTGCATGATACGATTCAGCGTAACGCCTGCAATGCTTATATAGTCCTCTTTAATCCATGCTTCCATTCTAAGATTATAAATGCAAAAGTTATCTTTCACGTTTCTATGATTAAACAGCTGGAAAGCTTTCGAAGGAATGTGCTATGGAGACAGTTTGAAGCCTGAAGAAGAAGAAAGGTTACGTTAGACAAAAAAAGGATAGAAAAAGAAAAAAAAACATGATTCCTTAGAGAGTGAAGTAGGGATTGGGAAAAGAAATCGACACCTAAGAGGATGAAGTCGGGAGTGGAACATCTTTTTTACATCAATGAACATAAATCCTGCTAAAGATTTTTAAATTTGTTCCATAATGTACACGTTGTGTTGCGTCTAGCTACTTCAGTATCAAGGCTCACAGATGAATGTTTCTGCCCACACTCCTCTGCACACAGAGTTCTGCATCGTCGTGCTTTTAGGCAGCCCGAGGAGAGGAGAGCGGCATTGCATTGGGGGGGGGGGGGGGGGGGGCACATGACGACCTATGCTTACCCGTATACCTTGTGCTTAACGAACTGAACAGGCAGCTGACGTTATTGTATGTACAAATACTTATCATCAATCATTGTACTGATATATGAGTGCAGCTGCGAGTAACAACTTGGAACTGAATAAAATATTTTAAGTGATTTTTCCTTTTGATGTTCAGTTCACTTTTAATCTAATGACGCTGGGTCATCTAGAGATGTTTGCTTAATTTTTTATTGGATGGCTAACATATTTTAGAAGTCACCACCAGCTGCTTATTGAGCTGTGGAAGTGAAGCTGATGTTTCCAGACGACTGAAGAGCTAAAATGGCACTGGCTATCTGAAAATGACCTAAACTCCAAAACTGGTTCAAATATGGTTCAAATGGCTCTGAGCACTATGGGACTCAACTTCTGAGGTCATTAGTCCCCTAGAACTTAGAACTAGTTAAACCTAACTAACCTAAGGACACCACAAACATCCATGCCAGAGGCAGGATTCGAACCTGCGACCGTAGCGGTCTTGCGGTTCCAGACTGCAGCGCCTTTAACCGCACGGCCACTTCGGCCGGCTGTCAAAACTGGTAATAGCTGTAAAAGTTTACAGTTGGGACTAAAAATAAAAGTATTTTGCAGCCAGTATTTCAGTTTTCAGGCCTAAAGTAAAAAATCAGAGAACCATGCTTTTATGTAAACAAAGTGAGTATCTGAATATTTTGTAGGCAAGAAAAGGAAAAAGTAAACATCGGTGTCTTGAAGAAGGCAGTGCTGTAAAATAAGCGTTTATTTCACAAATAACAAGAGCTCCGAAACCTCATCCGCCGTTTTAACCAGTTACGGTATAAACCTTTCGTTGTTTCACTGTTTTCAAAACGTTGAGAAATAAGACTTTTATTTCTTGAAGTGTAGGAACACTCATATTCCTACCCAGAGTTCCTGATGGTTGGTACTGTTTGGGCGACAGAATGTGCACAGTACTATTCTAGCTACCAGTTCTCACGTCATTTATTCTGAGTGACACGTCTCAGTTACCAAAGTTACAATTCGTGAAACTACAGTTTTCAAGCACATTTTCATTCACTTGCTCAATGTGAACCGTCTATATGTGCCAGCCAATATAGGTACTTCCATAAATGCTTGATCCCATTATTTATCTTTCTCCACGCACTGCTGAAGACACTGCTGAAGACGTACACACATCACACAATTCACTATGAGTTACAGCCCCATACTTCAGTTTTGAATGTAAAATCGTGCGATATGTGGCCACGGGTTTGTTTAGATGACGAAATTTGTAATTAGTGCTTGAATAATGAAAACTGAAACCAACAGCTGTATTTTCATACGTCATTTATTCAAAACATGCTACCATTTTCGAGTGCAGGCCTCCAGCGGCATCTGCCATCAACGTACGAACCAGGATGACAAAGACCAACGGAGTCTTCAAATGGAAACAGTGCTACTTCTAAAGCATGTTAAGCCAGAACGTGCAACCAATAAAGTCGAGTTAGACGGTATCTGACGTTTGGTGCATTTGTTACTGGATGTTACGGAATCCACTTGTTTTTTTACCCACTGCACTCGACTTCGTTGGTTGCACATCCTGGTGTAACACACTGAACAAATTGTAATGTTTCCTTTTGAAGGCTCCGTTGGTCTTTGTCATTGTGGTTCGCACGTTGATGGCAGATTACGTTTGGGGTCTGAGGATGACGCTTTTCCGCCTCGAAAGTCTTAGCACATTTTGAATAAACGACGCTTGAATTATAATACAGCAATTAGTTTCAATAATCAATATTCAAATACTTCAAGTCCGGCTTGTGTTCGACGGTACTCAATGAATTACCAAAGACTTAACTTTGCAACTGGTATACCGACCTTACTGTTACGCAATCACAAGCTTATCATTACAGTCACATTTTCTAGTAAACAGAATCACCAAAATTAGGGACACACCTCGTACGTCGGAGATCCCTTGTTTCTTCCAGTCTGGAGTAGTTGGAAACATCACTGTACAGGCACTTCATTTCTGTGCATTGTTTACGATGCGTTTCCAACAAATGGTGTATCTGACGGGAACTCAAAATCAACACCCTTTCTTTTGCCGGCAGTTCTCTTACTGTCTCAGCTTTGCAGGCACAGATTCCATCCGCCTTCACGGTTTTCATCCAGCAGCGAGATTCACGTATTTTCGCCACCTTGTACAGCAACTGCTCCCTTGTAAAAATGGTTCAAATGGCACTGAGCACTATGCGACTTAACTTCTGAGGTCATCAGTCACCTAGAACTTAGAAATAATTAAACCTAACTGACCTAAGGACATCACACACATCCATGCCCGAGGCAGGATTCGAACCTGCGACCGTTGTGGTCGCTCGGCTCCAGACTGTAGCGCCTAGAACCGCACGGCCACTCCGGCCGGCCGCTCCCTTGTAATCACAGTTACAGCGGTCATGGTAAACTTCTTCGCCTGAACACACTGGATAGAAGTAGAACTAAACTTGCCAGTGGAGGAAAATAAGGACGTGGGAACATTGCAGCATGCAACAGGCTGTCACTGACAAATATCTTGGATATCACATAACTGCAAAGACGAACCTTCAGTGGTGCAATAAATATTTAGTGTGAACTAGCGACCAGTGAAACATTTAATTTGATCAGACGAGTCTAATTTTACTTTTTTCTTTACCAAACACCGTGTTAACCATGACGAACTCCAGGAAAGTGTGCAATCTTATTAATCTTTGATTTGTGGAGTACTGCGTAGGAAAGTGTGCAATCTTATTAATCTTCGATCTGTGAAGTACAGCGTAGGTCACATACGGAAACGGCGTTGTTGTCATGATTTTCGGTAGCCCCTTTGATCCTGTTGATATTGACGTAACACTGTTAAGGACTATGAAATATTCATTCAATGACGTAATCGCTTTACAGTAGAATATATACATCAAACAACTCAGGTCATTGGTTGTAGGCTCTATTTTGACATGAAGAAGTTGGGGCAAGAGAGGATATTGTGCCAGTACACATAAGATTACTAGAAAAAGCCATGTTCAGATTGTGCTGCCTATTTCTTGTGTGTTATGCAGAAGTAATGCCTTCTTTCCATGAATTTCTGTGGGCGATAAGCAATCCAAAACAAAGGAATTTATGGCGACTATTACTCGTGGTCTAGGGCAGCAGTCGCCCTTCGGTAGGCTAGCGGCAGGAATGTCTTGTTTACGTCTTCGCCGCATGATTCGCTCGTGGAGGTGTTTACGTGATTCTGTTGTCTTAGCGCGCTGTATTTCCTTACAAGGGAAACTCCCAATCTCACCTCCCTCAGATTTAGTGGTAAGAGGGCCCAGTCGACAACTCATCAAAAACTGAACACAGATCAATCATGAAAACAGGAAAGAGGTGTACTGAAATGTGAAAAAAAGAAGCAAAATAGAAACAGTGGACGGTCCAAGAACAGGAAGTGTAATACAGGACAGCACGGAAGACAAGTGGCGCCACGGTTAAGTGGTTACGGTGTTGGACTACCCAGTGGGCAACCCGTGTTCAGACATCCCTCTTTTTTTTCTGTCGCTGTTCTCTTGATTGAAATTTGTATCTGTGACGTGGTGTAACGTACGTTTGCAATAGGTAGGTGTAAGGGACCTATAATGACAGTTGGTTCTGCACAACTACGTTAGCAGCGGAAAGAAAGTTGCTTTCGAATGAGAATCGCAAACGTTTGATGACGAAGGCGACAAGCCATCCGAATCTTTCACGGGAAAACAAGTCTGGTGTGTCATAACGGCATTAGTGACAGTAAGTGTGTCAAATAGCCAACGGCCTTGCCGCAGTGGTAACACCGGTTTCCGACAGATCACCGAAGTTAAGAGCTGTCGGTCTGGGCTAGCTCTTGGATGGGTGACCATCCGGTCTGCCGAGCGCTGTTGGCTCGCGGGGTACCCTTGGGAGGCAAACTGAGGAGCTACTTGATTGAGAAGTAGCGGCTCCGGTCTCGGAAACTGACCGGGAGAGCGGTGTGGTGACCACATGCCCCTCCATATCCGCATCCAGTGACGCCTATGAGTTGAGGATGACACGGCGGCCGGTCAGTACTGTTGGGCCTTCATGGCCTGTTCGTTAGGAGCTTTTTAGTTTTTTTAAGTGTGTCAAATGATAGGAATCTGTTATCGACGCAACTAATTTATGGGACTGGTAACTGAGTGAGACTCGTCTTCTTGCCCGATGAAAGTGTTTTTATGAATGTGAATGAGATCACTCCCAAGAAAATGATGAAAACATAATAGTTTGCCAAATAAGCTGCAACAAATGATTGCATCGATTTCAGAGTCACACAGTTTGTCCGTACTCCGACAGAACATAAGTTTTTAACGTTTTAGAAGTTGCGTTCCCATTTGGAAGTCTTGACTCTTGAATTACTTTGTTGTACCATAGTTCAAACACGTTTATTTGTTGTTTTCATTTCTTTGAGACGTCTCGCCTGCTCTCACTGTTCATCATATTTACTTAAGGTAACGTATTCTTACCACGACAACTACCAAGACTACACAAAGAGAACAAACATTTCAATGATCGGACAGACAGTTCATTTTTTATTTTTTTTCACAGTTCAGTAAACCGTCTTCCTGTTTTCTTGCTTGATCTGTGTTCACGTATTCACTGGCTATCCACTGAGCCATCTTTCCGCTAAACCTGAGTGGGGTGCGATGGGGAGTTATCCTTGTCAGAAGAAGAGTGGTTGTGCCCACATAAAATCGGTACTGAAGACCAGCTTTTCACCAGAATATGGTCTACTGAAAGCATTTGACCTTGAACGGTTTAGCAGAGAACAAGTGAAGATTGATTGCATCGGTCTTGTTGGCATCCACCTGTCTATAATGGGCAGTGTGGTGTACGTGAAATTGATTAATGAAGAAGTATGTGGCACAATTCTATGTGCAACTCGAAGTGGTCTCAAGCTCCGTCACTCTGATGGTCACATTGGTGACGTAACTGTGGAACATGCGAGACGTGGACTGCGGACTAGCCGTGTATTTGAATGCTCCTTCGATGCGTCTTCAGAGGTAGTTGTATCTGCATTCCGCCCATATGAAAAGGTGATTGGTCTTACAACTGAAAAGTGAGTTCAGTTCACCACATATCCAGTTCTCAATGGAGTACGGTAGATGCTCATAGAGCTAACCAAACATGTGCCGCCTTACTTGTATAATGGCGGATGCCGTGCAATTGTATGATGGCCAGCCGAAGATGTACTGTGGATGTGACTAAGGACACCCCCGTTCCAGGTGAATGCAACGCAGAATCACACAGTTACCGCATGGGAACCAGCAGGCCACGACCGCCCCGACGACGCTCCCGCTGACGTTTGTCAAGTTCTCCATAACGACCCGCGACCACGACCGCCACTGGCTGCTACTACTGACACATCGTCGTCTTAGGTAGTACGTCAGGGTGCTGCGGACGTAACGACGCCTTGCCCCCTACTCCTGTCTTGTGCAGTCGTGAGCAATCTCTGGTGCATGGGATGCCCCTTGACCCCGTGGTAGTGCGAACCAATGCTTTTGTGTCTGACCATCCGGATCCTCTGGCGTCTTCCGACACGGAAGGTCACGTATGCAACAACGGTCACCGAAGAGAACTTGGAAACATCTGCAGGACGCAATCTCACGACGATGAGGATCACATATCTCAAGATATTCACCCGATGAACTATTCCGTGGTGGAAGCAACGTTGAGGACATAGGATATCCATGACGTTCCGTTGTGCCGCCAGAGTTCCCTCAGTCACTATCATGTGTAACCAGAAGTCGTGCCTGATAGCTCCCCACATCATGACGCTGTGAGTGCCACCGCTGTGCCGCTGAAAATATTGGAAGAATGGAACCAGTCCCCAGATCACCGTTATGCTTGCCGACGATGGTCATCGAGGGATGTGCAGAAACACATTTCATCGCTGAGTACAATGCGACACATTGATCAGCAAACAATGCTTTCCAGTAACGACGCCATTCCAAACGCAGCTGTTTGTGTTGTGGTGTTAATGGCAGCTCGCGCATGGGGCGGTAATCCCCAAGTAGAGCTCCTCCTAGTCTCCAACATTGAGGGTTGGGTTGTTTGGGGAAGGAAACCATACAGCGAGGTCATCGGTCTCATCGGATTAGGGAAAGACGGGGAAGGAAGTCGGTCGTGCCCTTTGAAAGGAACCATCCCGGCATTTGCCTAGAGCGAGTTAGGGAAATCACGGAAAACCTAAATCAGGATGGCCTGACGCGGGATTGAACCGTCGTCCTCCCGAATGCGAGTCCAGTGTCCAACCACTGCGCCACCTCGCTCGGTAGTAACATTGAGGGAGGTCACAGAATACAGTAGGGAGAAAGCAGGAGGGCCGTCTAGTTGCCAGGGGCAGATGTGTAGAGATTTGATGTCCTAAGTGCACAGTACGATGATCCACGCATGTGGTGAATAGACTGGTCAACCAGAACCTTGACAACTAGTGTCCTGCCCTCACGTTTCGATAAGAACCAACATCGGACCACTGTCACATATGAATATCCCAGAAATCTGAATATTTCACGATTCGACCAGCCGAACCAAAGACACCAATAACGAGGACCTTTTCAAACAGTGTCAGTTGCTGATAACGCTGTCTCGTATGAGTATGTGGCATCTCCATGTCCTTCAGAGTTACCACTCAACGTGAAACGTCCCCTTTGGAAAAAGTTATGAATTACTGTGCTGATAAACCTCTTATGTTATTTGATTTTCAAACAGCTGAGTAGAACTGAACGTACTCAGACATTTCTCTCTTTACTTATTCTGATCAACACTGAACTGACACACAATATTTTTAGCGCAACACAGTCTGACTTTCAATAATCCCTACAAAAGAATGGTCCTGACTAACAATAACCTGTACCTTTCATGAATCACTTACCTCACAAAAATCTTCGTTACTCGATCTACTGCAATGCAGCGAGCGCCAATACTGCCAGCTAAATAAAAGATTCTAACTACTGAAGGCACTAACTATTGATAGGCATAGTCAGCAAATGAAAGATTTTGATAGAGAACAAACAATGTATTTACCTTAATAATGTTCAAAGGTCATCATATATATATATATATATATATATATATATATATATATATATATATATATAGTGTGGTCAGAAAATGTCTGAAACGCTTGTAGGGCTGTTTCAGGGTAGGTTGTACTGAGATATGAATGTTAGAAATAAAATTCGATACGTTGCGCCGTTTCCGAGTTATTTAGCATTGAAGTTAGTCAATCAGAGCGTCGCGCGCGTAAATTCAAGTTTCAGCTAACGAGACAAAGCACTCGTTGGGCAATACCGCCCCTGGCAGGCCGCTTGAATGTGAGCGCGAGACGCCCCGATTGGATAAATTCTATGCTAAATAACTCGGAAACGGAGCAACGTATCGAATTTCTTTCTTAACATTTATGTCTCAGTACAACCTGCCCTGTAACATTGCTACAAGCATTTCATACATTTTCTGACTACCCAGTATATATATATATATATATATATATATATATATATATATATATAATTTTCCTTTTTCGAGCGGACACACGTCCAGATCGTCCATTCTCAAAACTCTGGCATCTCTCTCTCTCCACATCCACCATGTTGGCGGCTCACCTCCAACTGCCCAACGCTACGCGCTGTTCACATCCAAATGCCCAACACCACAATAGCGAATATTCCAACAATGCAAACCAGCCACAGACTGCACACAGCACAGTCAGTGACTTTCATACAGAGCGCTGCGTGGCGTTGCCAGCATAATAACCTAAACAACCTACTTACAAACGTCTGGCGCTGTTCATTCCCCTTATATATATCACAAGGTCAGGTAACAAGAATAAACACGACTTACACTAATGCACTTTGGAGACAGTTCTGCTTCTCACGGCTTAATATTCCTTTTTTTTTGTGTTGTCAGGCAGTGTATTTCCCTACAAATAGAATGAGATCTACTGATTGCTGATGGTGACAAATTGTCTTTGAAACGTGTCTGGGTAAAGAGGAAAACTTATTTTTTAATTTTTATTCTTTCTGGAAAAGGTCCAAGAAACAATATTTGTTTTGTAAAAATTTACTAAAATGATCATGAAATAATTGTTGTTTGGAGACCAAGCACAGAAAAGTGAGCCGGTACTCGATCTCGCTACAATTAACTCAGGGGACGTGGTCTTACTTCCTGTGTGTAATAGCTACAAAGCTCCCTTGGAGGACAGTAATAGCGCTTCGACCCTGGGGGAAGCTGCCACCCCCGTGGACAGCCCTGGGCAGCGGCGGGTACACAGTGCAGCCGGGGGTGCTGCGTGTGGGCGCGGTGGTGCGCTCCAGTGAAGATGGACGGCCGGCAGCCGGCAGCCGCTAATGACGAGAGTCTTAATTGTGGCCATTCAAGGCGCCACACACACAAGGCTGCCGCGCCGCTCCGCGCCGCCGTCGCTCCCGCGTATCGCGGCGCGCGCATCTTAAAAACAGCCGCGCTTCCGGCGCCGACACACCCTCCGTCACACAACCCCGCTTCTTCTCCGGGGCTGCTAGCTAGTGAGGTGGAATACTGATTACGTCATAGAAATCTTGTTTCAACCCCAGTCCCACAGTGATGCCCACAACCTTGTCCGGGCTACGTGACGGCGGTATAATTTACGGTTAAGGAGGCCCCGAATCATGAGATGTGCGATCAATGTCTCTGGTACTGTTCATATCAATCTGTGCCGTCATACTTGCTTATCCCAAAAGACTACGCAGTCAGGGAATGAGCGTACGGGAGCAGATGTAGGGCCGGCCGGTGTGGCCGAGCGGATCTAGGCGCTTCAGTCTGGAACCGCGCGACCGCTACGGTCACAGGTTCGAAGCCTGCCTCGGGCATGGATGTGTGTGATGTCCTTAGGTTAGTTAGGCTTAAGTAGTTCTAGGGGACTTATGACCTCAGATGTTGAGTCCCATAGTGCTCAGAGCCATTTGAACCATTTTGAAGCAGATGTAGGAATACTTCATCGCTGTTCCAGGCCAGATCCCACTGGAGGTAATTTGACACTGCCTTCTTCCAGCTTCTATGAAGTGTCATTTGTGTAGCTGAGTCGTGTGGATGACTGTGACAAGTGCTTCTACGTTTTAGTCTCGGGGTTATGTTGTTACGGCTTAAGGGGAACGAGAGGGTGAAACTCGATGCCTTCTTCTTCAACTTCTATATCTCCGCTCCTGGACATAGGCCTCTTCTAAGATTTCCTTGCCGATCTTTGCTGGGCCGTCTGGATCAGATTTTATCCCCAGTGCCGTCTCTACATCTCGCCAGAGGGCGTCCGACACTTCTCTTAGACTTTCTCTGTCACCACTGCGTCAGTGTTTTGGTCCAGTTGAAGGTATTTCCGACCAACACCATTTCAGTCTCGCTATCCGTTTGATAACGTCTTACACCCCCGTTTGTCTTTTTATCTCTTCTTTTTTGATGCTCTCAGACTCACTGCAAGCATTGTTCTCGCTATTTCCCTTCGACAGAAAAGCTGTTTTCACTCCTTGTAAATGTCATTTGAGCTCTTAGGTTGTTACTAGCAAGATGCGCGCGTCATTAACCTTCATTTTCAAAGCACGCAGCCTAATCCTCTCTAATAGCACCAAGCTTGATGTCCCATCAGCAATGTTACAGGACACAGGCGCGAAGACCAGAAATTTCACGCCGCATAATTTCCTCCCCCGTCAGTAAAAATCTTCCACACGATTAGAACCGGTATATCTCCGAGATGAAGGTCACTGTACAACCGTGGATACAGACGTAACATATGCTAATATATCTGCCACTTTCGCACACAATGTAACATATACATGAGATAAACGCTTGTTCAATCACAGAAAGCACAGTTTTATTTAGAAACGGTATATACATTTAAAAATTTCGTTGTAACTGAAAAGCTATAGCATACTTGTCTCACTACGAAACTGCCTCCTGCTTATTTTCTTGCAACCTAGAACAGATATTGAAAGCACACTAGCGTACTTACATATAGCAAGATTTCAGCTATATTTTTTTCATAAAAAAGAATTAAGAAACACATTGGCACAGACCTCGAGGAAGATCATTGATACAATAGAAAATTGTGTAGGTGGTTCGATGAACCCTCTGCCAGACACTTAAATGTGATTTTCAGAGTATCCATGTAGATGTAGAAAGTTCACTTCGAGTTACAGAGAAATGTAGGAGCACGCGAGGTGATACTGACCCATGACTTACTTTAAAAAGTAAACTGAAGGAAGGCAAACCTACATTTGTGGTATTAGTAGATTTAGAAAAACCTCTTGAAATTCTGAAGATACCAGGGACATAATACAGGGAGCGAAATTTTTTATACAAGTTGGGCAGAAACCTAAATGTAGGTATAAGATTCTAACGGTATGAAAGTGAATCTGTGATTGAGAAGGGTGGGAGACGGGGCTGTAACCTAACCCCGATGATATTCAACTTGTTAACTGAACAAGCAGTAACGGAAACCAAGGAGAAATTTGGAAACGGAATTAAAGTTGAGAGACAAGGTAGAAACCTTTGAGGTTTGGTAATGACACTGTAATTCTGTCAGAGAAGGCAAAAGAGTTGGATCAGCTGAAAAGCACTGAAACTGTCTTGAAAAGAGGTGATAAAATGATGAACAAAAATAAAAAAGGTAATACGATGCAGTCGAATTAAATCAGCTAATATTGATAGAATTAGGTTAGGAATTGAGACACTGAAAGTAGTCGATGAGATTTGCTATTTGGGCATGAAAGTAACTGAAGATAGCTGAAGTAGTAAATTAAATACGATATGGAAAAGGTAAAAAAAGTTTTCCTTAAGAAGAGTAATTTTTTAACATTGTACATAACTTGAAGAGTTAAGATGTCTTTTCTGAAGGTATTTATACGGAGTACAGTTTTGCACAGAAGTGAAACGTGGAAAGACAAAAACGGGACAGAAGCTTTTGGTACGTGGTTCGACAAAATAATGCTGAAGGCTAAAATGGTAGATCGAATAAATTATGAAGGTCTACTGAAAAGAAGAAATGTAAGTTACAATATGAGGCATCAAGGAATCGTCAGTTTGGTGATAGAGGAAAAATTAAATTAGTTGTTGCGGGGGGGGGGGGGGGGGTCCAGTGAGGGGGCGGGGGTAAAAGGTGCAGTGGAGACAAAGGGTTCATTGCACTAAGAAAGTTCTGTTGGATGTAGGTTGCAATAGTTGTGCAGAGATGAAGAGGTTTGCCTAGGGTAGACTAGCTGGGGAACAGCATAGAAACAGTACTCGGACTGAAGTCCGAAACAACAACAGCAACAATAAAGTATGGGAACGACAGCGTAGCCATTACCATTCTGGTTTGACAATAGCATCTAAATCTGGTAAATTTTAAGTACATAGTCTTTCATAATTCCACAGAGTATGTCGGTGCTAAATCAGGACAGTCAGGTTGTGGTAGGGCAATCAGTCAAATTTGGCAGTGATTTCCATGGTCGAAGACAGTTGTGGGGCCTAGCGTTATCGTGCTGCAAGTGGCTGTATGTCTTCTTCGCTGGCCCTTAACTTTGGAAATTCGAGTTTTCAGACTTATCAGCGTCATCTTGTTGCGTTCTGTATTAAAAGTTGGTGACAAGCTCCAAGACATTCAAAGAACCACACGTTTTCTACCCCAGAAGACTGGACATATTACTTTGCCTTAGATGGGTATGTCTTCAACTTCTTTGTTCAATGATTCGCATACAATCATTCGACGGACACTCAGTCTCGTACTGGTCCAGCAGATAACGGCAAATTTCCGTTCGATGATTTTTTTAAAATGCGTATATGCCGATTGAAGCGAAGAATGAAAATTAGTTCCAAGGTTAGTATTTGAACCCGCATCTTCTGCTTGTGATGTATCTGGTCATAAATCAGCTTGCAGTTCCTCGGTAGTAGCGATCACGGCGAAAAGTTGGCTGTAAATATGGGTGGGTATGGCACTAAGTACATCCAGTAATTTACTAAACGTCAGACCCCTCTCACCAAGGAACTTTGTGGGCAGGGCCCTCCAACCAGTTCGGGATTTTGATCATCTACAGCGCCAACTGGATAGAAGTTGGCACGGTATCCCTCAGGACGATATTCAACAACTATCAACCAATGCCAAGCTGAATAAATAGTTTCTTAAGGGCCAGAGATGGACCAACGCTGTATTAATTCCCTCAATTTGTAAACCTCTTTCTCTTGCACAAGTGATCCAATATTTCTGAAAATGTGACCATTCGTTTGTCTATACATGTACATAATATCCATCGATTTTCGACCCACTCGTGTAAATTATTCTTGGTGAGTAGTTTTTCTTTCCTTTTTGTTAGTGTGTGTTATTGTGTTTACAAATAAGCCACGGAAGAATCATTTAAAATGATTACTGAAGTGTGGAAACACAAATGTAAAACTATATGCTTTAAGCAAACTGAATTTTGCGTAACTTTGCGCATGTGAGAGTTCTATTTCAGTAGAGTACGCTTTTCTCGTGATGCGAATGCCACCTGTTGGTGGACGTATAATTTATCGTTCCACTTGTAATCTCCATAATACATTCATACTTGGTACGTTTAAGTACTATTTCGATGCAATATAGAGTATTGATTTTTTCCTTTGTGCTATGTTATGTATATTTTCTGTGTGTACATTTTGGATTTCCTCTTGTTTATTGGTATGTATGTTTTTGTAATTATATGTGAAAAAATATATACCTTGCGTTTATTCTTTCTTCGACTTACGACAGATCCGATGATTAAAAATTAAATTTCATATGATATTGTTCGCTGGGAAGTCCGAGGCGGTGGCTTCATCCGCCTAGCGGAAACAGTATTCTTCCTCGACACTCATTGGACTCTTTCCTTGTCGAAATCAGAGAGATGTTTCGTGTGTTTATTTGTGGATTGTAGTGAACGTAGTAGATACGTGGATATTGTAGTGTTATGTCTGTGTCGTATGATGATGTTGAGAGAAGGAAGAGTGTGATACGTGGTGCCGCTATGTAGCCTATTCGTCTCGAATAGTGCCAAATGGGACGCTGAGCTTAACGTCCCCATCCGACAGTTTTACTTCCCTCACTTTATGAGACACTGCAGAGAGATTTGCAATTTAACCCAGGACATTGGCTCGAAGGCTGGTAACCAGGAACTTCCTCGCTTGCCGTCCAAATAGCGAAACTGAAAATCTCATCCACCACCAGGATTCGAACCGGCGTAGCTCCTAGTCGAACACCACCACACATGCTTGCATTAGCAACCTTGCTACGGAGGCGCGCGCCGATGGTGATAGGTTGCCGAAATGCGTAAGCTATGCGGATAAATTAACTGCGATTCAGACAGTTAATTTTGTGTAGGAGCTTATCCCGTTCGCCGATCTGTAACGGCTACATTTAACGGCTGCCTGCCACTAGATGTGGAGCAACGAAGTTAATAATTAACTGAATACACGCCTGTGTGCCACCGTTACAATCCGTGATAGATGACAGCGGTCCTTGTGCTCGATACTGTATGCTGTTGCTCAGTCTCCCTGAATCCGAGGTATTTTCGGTGCATTATTGGCATTTGCGTCTCAACCGTCTAGCGCTCCACTGTTACTTTAACAAGGTCATCCAAATCATTTGACGCTCGGAACTTCTTCATTCTCTCTCGAACAGAGGGTCTACCTCTGCAAAACTTGGTCAATCGTTACTGCGATGCAATTAGACGGTATGAGAGTGTACGTTTGCTCGACTTCTGTAGCGAGTACACCGGTTCCCGTCAGATAACCGAAGTTAAGAGCTGTCGACCTTTGCTAACATTTGTGTAGGTGGCCATTCGGTCGACCGAGAGCTGTTGGCGAGCATGGTGCACTGAGCCTTTGTAAGGCAAATTGAGGGGCCACTTGATTGAGAAGTAGCGGCTCCGGTCGTGCAAACTGACAACGGCGTGGATAACAACGTGCTAACCCCATGCTCTCCATATCCGCATCCAGTTACACCTATAGGCTGAGAATAACAGGGTGGTCGTTCTGTACCGTTGATTCTTCCGAGACCTGTTCGGACATAGTTTAGTTTATACCCTACCTAATCAATACTCTAGGCTCACCTGTCAGTGGACGTTAATGTGGAAGATGTCAACACTTAGTCTTTATGATGTAGCGAACTCAGCTGAGGACACTTTCAGTGTGGTGTCTGAATGTCTGTGGAACAATGGCAGCCCATTCTTCCCCAAGAATCGACGCTAGTGATGTTGGTCGTGAGGTATAGGGCGACGTCGTTGTTCTAACTCATCACAAAGTTGGTCCGTTGGGTTCATGTCAGGACTCTGGGCGGACAGTCCATTCCACGAGTGTTACTGTTCACAAACACAAAAGTTGCTTTATGATAGGGGATGCGTTGTTATGCTGATACAAATAACTGTTGTCTCCGAAATGTTCCTGTACTGTACGCGATATACAATGCTGTAAACGTGTTCGTAGCCTTCCTCGTTTAGCACTTCCTTAAGTTCAATAAGGGGGACCACATCCTAACCACAGAAAACAAGCACATACTGTATTAAAATTATAAACAGCCGACCAATTGCAATGGATAAAGAATTCTTTACCTAGGATTCAACAAATTTAAATTTGTCTTCTTCAGAAGGTGGCAATTTTACATTAGTATGGACTAATGTACCATCGCCGTTTTTCCAAATGTCGGCATAGATCCATTTGTCAAAATTAAAATATAGCCCTAGAAATAGGGTTTGTCACCTAAATATAAATTAGTACATGGATGTTGCAGAGCTCACAACCGACTAGTCGGTTGAAACCTTGGTAAAGAATTCTTTATCCATTGCAACTGGTCGGCTGTTTATAATTTTATTACGTGGAACCGTTGCTGTTGTGCAGCTATGTTAAAATTCATACTGTATTACCACCTCTCTCGTACTTCACTACTGTCATTTCAGTTGATGGCAAGCATCTTTCCCCAAACAATCACCACACTCCAACCCTTCCATCTGACTGCTACAGGGTGTAGTGTGAATCATCACTCCAAATCACTCATTTCCAATCATGCACTGTCCAGTGCGCCTCGCTCTTTACACCACCTTAGGCGTCGCTAAGCACTTGCTACAGAAATGTCTTGTTTATGAGGAGCTTCTCAACCATTGGACCCCATTCTTTTCGACTCCCTGTAGTCCGTGATTGTGCTCGCTGTAGTAATGGTAGCACTGGAACTCACGAGTGATTCTTTCCGATGATTTCATGCAATTTTTTACAACTACCCTTCACACTACTCGATGATCCCTGTGCGTCAGTACATGAGGTCCCACTGTTCTTGGTTTAGCTGTGGTTGATCCTTTGCGTTATAATCCCTTTCAATCACTCCATTACGTTATCACTTTACATTTACATCACAAACAGTGGACTTGAACAGATTTAGAAGTGTTGAAATGACCATGATGTATCTGTTACTCGAGTAGCACCCAATCACTAGTCCGCATTTGAAGTCACTGTGCTCTACTGACCAGCCCATTCTACCGTTATTGCCTTTCCACGGACGACGCAGTACTACCCGCCTTGTTTTATACTGACTAATCCGCCTCTCGCAACATCTGATGATCAATTCCGCTTTACATAAGGGTTGACCGGACACTTTCGATCAGATAGCGTATGCTACTCACTTTCGTAGTGGTGCGAGTATTAAAGTGCGATAGTTCTCTAGGATTTGCCTTTGCAAAGGAACAGTGAAAAAGTCTTTCAGAGGTATTGTTTTCTCTTTCCTTTGCACAATTTCAATTCTTTCTCGTATGTGTCTGGACTTTAACCTCGATGCCCCTGACGAACTTGACATATGACTAGAAGTTGTTCCGGGCTACAGCTCTTACCGAGGATTTCCGATGTAATTTTTTTCCTTGTTTTATTCTGGACAGGACAGGAATGGGAGAAATGATAGCGGTGTGGAAATTATGTTCTACAGTACATCGCCACATCGTAAGGTGGTCTTTAGAGTGCAGTCATAGATGCGTAGCGACTTATCTCTTTCGGCGTTCCCCTGAAGCCTTAACAAGTGATCGCTATGCGACGTGAGTTAGCAGCCTTGCGTCAGTATACGCCTGTGCAGCCGCCGGCGTGCGCCGCGGTAATGCTATGTATGCACCGCTCCGGCCCTGCCTGTGCTCGCCATATGCGGCTCTCGTTACGCTAAGGGCCGACCGCTGCGTCTTACAGCGTCGCACCAGTCCTGCCAACGCACCAGCGCCTCACAGCCTGCGTCTCGTGCCCTGTTCCTTAAAAGATGTCGCTTTCCGAACTGAACAGGTTACTTGATGGCCAGCGATGAGGCGACAAGGTTATACTACAGCTTGTGTTAATGATAAACGTAGTATTTGTGAGCATTTAACATTTTCGTACATATACGCGGAATATGCGCTCACTGTGTAACAGAAGCATGATAGCAGCTTTATGGTGTGCCACACGTGCCTCTCTTCGCACTATCGATTGAGTAGCGTTTTGTTGTGCTTACATTGAGTCTAGTAATTACTTGATGTGATTTGTTTAGTCAGATCAAATAACCGGAAATGTTTCGCGCCATCAATTTTGATATCATTGTTTCCACACTGTATACGTTACTCGAACATAACTATAAATTTTTATTCATTTTCAAGATCGCGAGATTTGATGGAATGTGTATCAGGATTTACATTAACGATGAGAACATTTAACGGTGAACTATCTTAAGTGGAAGCACTTGGGGACGTGAATATTAATGAACATGAGACTTCTATGTTACGTACACGAGAAGACAGCAGAAGATACTTACACGAGAAAGCAGAAGAAGAGGAAGTGATGGTGCACACACAGTTACTAAATCCCTTAATCGTTCATTTATGTTTATGTTGTAATTTATATATTAAAGAGCAAGAAAGATGAGATAATATCGCCATTAGGAGATCCTAAGATCTGCTTCAGGGAGTAGTCAGACAGGGCCAAATCTTCATTTTTGCATTTAGTATTTTCCTTTGCGAACATTCATTTTTTACACCTGCCTGGAATAGCATCTTGGAACATTATTCGGAAATATTAATACCTTTTCCTAATTTTTCATTAGTTTTCTCTACTGCCCGCTTGGTTAACATGGCGAGTAGGCCAAAAGCGCATCTCAATCCGTTTTCAACTATTACTACCCTCTCATGTCCTTCAACTCTTAGAAGCACCGATTCGTTTTGGGGTAAGTCGTCCATAATCTTGCGCTTCCTCTTAAATTAGCCCCGCAAGTTTCAAATTTCAAGGACTCCATTTCAGTCAGAATTGCCAAAAGCTTTCCCTACATCTGCAAAACCTTTCCTTAGTCTATCTTCTAGGATAAGTCGTAAGGTAAGTACTCTCTCACGTGATCTTACATTTCTCTGCAACGCAAGCTGATCCTCACCGAAATCAGCTTCTGCCAGTCTTGCCATTCTTCTGTAAATAATACGTCTACGCAATTTCAAACCGTAAATTAATAAACTGATGGTTGATTGGTCTTCATAACTGTAACTATCGCTATCTTTGGAAGTGGGATTATTATATTATTCTTGAAGTCTGACGGGTTTTTGTCTCCCTCCAATACCAGTTGGAATATTTTTATCACACGCCCTCCCAAGGAGCTCAGTAACGTGAGCGAAGGTCGTTTATTCAAGGTACCTTATTTCGATTTAGTCCTTTCATTGTCGTGCCCAGTTCTTCGCACAGTATCATACTCCTTTTCCCCCTTCCTTAAGTTTCTTTCAAAAGCCCTTTTATATTTTCTTCCACATTTCAGTCTCTCCTAATTTGCTTAGTGCTTGCTTGCCATCTGAGCTCATTCATAAAGCTTCTTCTCTCTTCTCCAAATACCCGCAGCGTGGGGTCTAGTGGCTAGCATCGCTGCCTTTGGATCACGGGGTCTCAGCTTCGATTACCAGTGGGATTGCGGATTTTCTCTGCCCGTGGACTTGGTGTCTGTGTTGTCCTCATCATTTCATTTCATTATCGTTAGTCGTGACAGTGGCAGTACTCATACATTCTTCCTTAGCACTGCATTATCCTCGATGTAGGATAATGCAGTGCACTTCCTTCCTACTTCGCTCTCTTCAAGAGCACATGTTCGCTGTTACGTCTATGCCTCGCGCCTCGTCCACGAAGAAGCTTCAGGCCTTCCTAAGGAAGGTAGTATATTATAGTAAATTCTTCCCAAGACGGCTACATTAGCAACCCAGTTGCGTGCCATGTTGCGCAAGATTGTATCTTTTTGCTGCAACCTGGACTGCAGACGCGCTTTTTAAATCTTGAAATCTAAACTACTCTCGCCCCTTCGTGTAGCTACGTTCTCTTCAGACCAGCACATAGTTATGGCGAATGACGCCTAAAATACAGTCTCTGTGTAGTCATAGCGCACCGATAGGCTGACGGCTTTGAACGGACTGTTGCTGTCGCCTCTAAATCTCTCACTTCAGCTTAGCAGCGTTACTTTCAGGTGGCAAAAGAGGCTCTTCCCATAGTCTATGCTCTCCAGAAATTTTATGATTTCTTTTTTATGGCTACAAGTTTCACCTTATTACTGACCACAAACCCTTGGTTTCCTTGTTTGCCAGGGTGGCCGAGCGGTTCTAGGCGCTACAGTCTGGAATCGCGCTACAGCTACAGTCGCAGGTTCGAATCCTGCCACGGGCATGGGTGTGTGTGATGTCCTTAGGTTAGTTAGGTTTAAGTAGTTCTAAGTTCTAGGGGACTGATGACCTCAGAAATTAAGTCTCTTACTGCTCAGAGCATTTGAACCATTTTTCCTTGTTTAACACCCACAAGTCCTTGCCCGACAAGACACGACATGACCTACATCGCTTAGCACTGTTCTTGTCTCGCTGCAGTTACGATGTCCATTTTCTACTAAATTCAGACACACCAATGGGGACGCCTTGTCTCGCTTTCCCATGGGTCCTGATCCCAACTTCATCTGTATCCCACAACTTTCAATTCTTTTGTTTCCATTACGGCATTTGTCGTGATATGACTCTGCCATTACAGTCTCAATCAAGTTCCAAATGAAAAAGTTTGTTGCGGACTCTTTGCCCGACACTGCCTTTCTTCATCTTCTGAGCACCTATCCCTTCATCCTTATGAGGGAGTGGAGCCCAACTGAATTGCTTCATGGCCAGAAGCCACCCATGCCCCTCCACCTTCAGTGGCCTGCTGCAGATAGGTTTCGTCCAGCCACTTCACGCCAGTTTGGGCGCGAGGGTTTGGTCACCGGCCCAAGTGGATACTGGCCACAGTTGTCCACTGCCGGGGACGCCATCTTTTTGACGTCCAAATGGAGGACAGGCTGTTGGGGCTCCACTTTGACCACTTCTGCCCCCTCATGCCACTGGAAGCCATCAGTTTGCGTTTTCGGGCGCCTCGACCCCATCGTCGCCTGCTGTGTAGGCACATCCATCACAATGGCTGCTTCTCCACGTGTAGCCCCCTGGGGATGCATCGCGCTGGTGCTGCGTGCTGATGTGTCTCGATCCTCAGCAGCGCTGCTGCTGTTCTGGTTGGGCCAACTTAGTTATCTTCACCACTGGGTCCAGCACCATTTCCACTGCACTGGGACATGCCTGCTGACGATGATGCAAAAATGACGGTGGTACCTACCTCTCTTGTGCTGTTGTCAGGTGGTGCACAGGTCCACCAAACTAGGGTGTGCCAGCATCCCTTCGCGTTGAAGCCCAGTACGCCATTGTCTGCCCAGCACATCCTCCTCCCGCCTCCTTCGAAACTGCCTGCCGCCACTCAGGAGCTGAAGGATGTATTACTGATTTATGCATAAAGCCATGTTTCGATCGATTTCAAGTATTACATGGTTACTACAGTGTTCTTTGTGGTTACATATCTATTTACTTTGAGACAAATGACAGGGCAGGGAAGAAATTGGCTAGCCTGTAAATGAATAACTACACTCCTGGAAATTGAAATAAGAACACCGTGAATTCATTGTCCCAGGAAGGGGAAACTTTATTGACACATTCCTGGGGTCAGATACATCACATGATCACACTGACAGAACCACAGGCACATAGACACAGGCAACAGAGCATGCACAATGTCAGCACTAGTACAGTGTATATCCACCTTTCGCAGCAATGCAGGCTGCTATTCTCCCATGGAGACGATCGTAGAGATGCTGGATGTAGTCCTGTGGAACGGCTTGCCATGCCATTTCCACCTGGCGCCTCAGTTGGACCAGCGTTCGTGCTGGACGTGCAGAGCGCGTGAGACGACGCTTCATCCAGTCCCAAACATGCTCAATGGGGGACAGATCCGGAGATCTTGCTGGCCAGGGTAGTTGACTTACACCTTCTAGAGCACGTTGGGTGGCACGGGATACATGCGGACGTGCATTGTCCTGTTGGAACAGCAAGTTCCCTTGCCGGTCTAGGAATGGTAGAAATATGGGTTCGATGACGGTTTGGATGTACCGTGCACTATTCAGTGTCCCCTCGACGATCACCAGTGGTGTACGGCCAGTGTAGGAGATCGCTCCCCACACCATGATGCCGGCTGTTGGCCCTGTGTGCCTCGGTCGTATGCAGTCCTGATTGTGGCGCTCACCTGCACGGCGCCAAACACGCATACGACCATCATTGGCACCAAGGCAGAAGCGACTCTCATCGCTGAAGACGACACGTCTCCATTCGTCCCTCCATTCACGCCTGTCGCGACACCACTGGAGGCGGGCTGCACGATGTTGTGGCGTGAGCGGAAGACGGCCTAACGATGTGCGGGACCATAGCCCAGCTTCATGGAGACGGTTGCGAATGGTCCTCGCCGATACCCCAGGAGCAACAGTGTCCCTAATTTGCTGGGAAGTGGCGGTGCGGTCCCCTACGGCACTGCGTAGGATCCTACGGTCTTGGCGTCCATCCGTGCGTCGCTGCGGTCCGGTCCCAGGTCGACGGGCACGTGCACCTTCCGCCGACCACTGGCGACAACATCGATGTACTGTGGAGACCTCATGCCCCACGTGTTGAGCAATTCGGCGGTACGTCCACCCGGCCTCCCGCATGCCCACTATACGCCCTCGCTCAAAGTCCATCAACTGCATATACGGTTCACGTCCACGCTGTCGCGGTATGCTACCAGTGTTAAAGACTGCGATGGAGCTCCGTATGTCACGGCAAACTGGCTGACACTGACGGCGGCGGTGCACAAATGCTGCGCAGCTAGCGCCATTCGACGGCCAACACCGCGGTTCCTGGTGTGTCCACTGTGCCGTGCGTGTGATCATTGCTTGTACAGCCCTCTCGCAGTGTCCGGCGGAAGTATGGTGGGTCTGACACACCGGTGTCAATGTGTTCTTTTTTCCATTTCCAGGAGTGTAGATAATCCAGTAAACTAAGAATAGTTTCATGACACCTTATGTCCTCCAATTAATTTTTATTGTTGATCAAATTAATCTGTTCTACACATCAGAATCTTGTGCAGCTTCATGAGAGCCACTCATTCAAAGCAATCGTTTTCTCAACATTTTCTTTGACAACCAGCAAAATCCATCAAAAATTAAAGTTAAGTACTCGTTGCTACAGAGGCATGTGGGACTCTATTCATAATACGACAGGAGATTCATACACTGCTTCTGCACCATATCAGTAAATAAATTTCCATCTTTTTCACATTTTACCTATGCATCCAGGACCAGACTGACTTAAGCAGATATCCACCAGCACTGACAAAATCTTGCAGCAACCTAGTAAGCATAGCTCGACTTACCATCACCGTAGTGGGAAAAGATGGAATTGTGTATGTGTATGTATGGGGTTTCTGGACCAAAGAGCATATTTTTTTAAATATTCTGTGGTATGTACCAAGATTTTAGTTTTGCTGTATCCCCAATCAAAAATTTCTCCATTCCAACAAACGAAATTTTCATTTAATTAGAAAATAAAAAATAATAAATTTTCTTTATAACTAAGTTCTGTCAAATCTGATTTATCTGTACCAAGAATTGATTTTTCATTTAAAAACTCGAATATACATTTTCATTTTAAAAAATCTAATTTTCTCTGTATAAATAAAATGTAAACAAAATATACTCCAAGATAGAGCTATTTTAAAAATTAGAAAGAGAAACATAGATATACCTTTATGAATTTAGAAAATTATTGCAAAGAGAAAAGTTATTCCAATATAACTGGATAAGCTATCTTGGAATTTTTGTATTGTTTTGATATGAAACAAATGAAGAAGAGAGAAATAAGATACATAAATATAAAAGTAATTTGATAAATTTGTGAAGCTAAAAATTTGAAGATTTATTCCAAACCTAATAAAGAAAAATCAATCAAACTTACTCAAAACTATATTGACAGTATTAATAACAACGATAATGAATTAAATAAAAAATCTTGAAAAGAACCTAATGCAATCTCTAAAACGAAAAACTAGAAAAAATAATCTTACTTTAATAAACAACAATTAACTGAATGTATAAAAAAATCTGAGGACAATATTAATAGAAACAATAAAACGAACTGAACAAAAACTCTGTAGAAGATCTTCATAAAATCTGAAAAATGAAAAAATGAAAAAAATATTCTCAGTTTTATGAACAACAATTTCTCGATTTTATTAAAAGATTTTAGAGTAATATTAGTAATGAGTTAATGACAGTTATTCTCAAAAGCTTCTAGTAGATAAATATCAAAAAATTAAACAAAAAACTATTGGAAAAATGCGCCTGGTTACAATTTTGTAAATGAAGACGAATTTCTTAAATCACCTAAACAAATGAACAGAATACCTTCTCCTTTTGAATTTAGAATAATAACTTATGAAATTAATAATACTGATAATATTAAAGTATCACAATAATTTATTTTTCAAAATAAAGAAAAAGTAATCATTAAAATAAATAATATTTAAAACAGGAGGAACAATTAGTGCTAACATGAACAATTATTATACTTTTAAAAGACAAGATGAAGTACAAGAATTTTATTTTAAAAACGTCATGAATAATTAATAAAGACCACTAATTTAGAAGATTATTAATAAAAAATTAATGAAGAACCTATTAACTGAAAGGGAAGAAATGCAAAAAAAGGCTGGTTACTCTTTATTTTACACAAATAGCTTAGAATTAAATGTTTCTAGACAGAAGTAAATTTGTAGATCTTCTGATACTGATTTACCAGAAGATAATAGATACAAAAAAGCTGGAATTAATACGAAAAATGAAGGTCAAAAGTTTTTCTTGATTCAAAAAATCATTTTTATATCCAGGAAACGATCATGTGGGAAGAGTTGATCATTTTAAAAATGTTGCTTGAGAGATAGGTGACATCTTTGAAAAAGAAAAATATCGACTGACCTGTTAAACTAGCAGAAATTCAAGAATTTGAAAAGCTGTCAAACAATTCCATTAATGTTTATGATTATCATAAAAACATTATTGTGTAATCTGTTTATCATACAATAATGAACAACTAAACTTGTCAAAGGTCTTTTAATTCGAAAAGAAATAATTTCCATTATTGTTAGATAAAAGATTTATCTGTATGTAGTAGAACACAAACATATAACATTTCTTAAAGTTATCCTTGTGATAGATGTTTAAATTATTTAATTCTCAAGATAAATTAGACGTACACGTAAATGACTGTAAGGAAAATAAAGAAGTAAAAATAGATATGCCTGTAACAGGTGAAAGTATTAAATTTGAAAATTGTAAACATTCATGATATGTACCATTGCAATATATGCAAACGTCGAATGTGTTTTGAAATATTTCAACACTTGTTAACGAAATTCTGAAAAACCTTATTCTAATAACTATCAATAACTTCTAACTGATGAATCTTTATTACATAAAACATTGTAATGATGAGTACAAACAACCTGTAGACTATACTGGCAATGAACTGAGCACAAAAATTTATAAAAATGTTGAAACAAGAATCTCGTAAAACTAAATAAATATGTGATTGAAGTATACTAACCGTAATGACTAAAGAAGGTGAAATAAATTTTAAGACCTTAAAAGTTTGTTTTATTTGTCAAGGTGAAGTTACTAAAGGAGAAAAGAAAGTAATCAATCAGTGCAATTTAACAGGAAAATATTGAGGAGCTGCTCATGAAGTTTGTAATCTTACTTATCAAAGTCCTAAATTTATTCAAGTTTATATTCATAATGTAACAAATTACAACATTCATTTGTTTATCAAAGAACAGGCAATAGATAAAGAAACTGGTAAAAATACTTCAATTAATGTACAAAAATATCTTTCTTTCAGTAAAACAGTTGAAGATAGATTAACCTTAATATTTTTGGATACATTTAAATTTATAGTTTAAGCATTGATAAATTATATTCAGACCCTACAGAAGAACAATTTGGAGAAACTAGCAAAATATTTGAAAAATGAAGAGTAAGATTTAATAATTAAAAACACATTATTCCTAATAAGGATTTTTGAAGAAAAACTGGAAGACAAAAAATTACCTAATACACATTGATTTTATTTGTGATGTTCTAAATCCAATATTTCTGAGTATTTTAATCATGCCAAACTAGTCCAGACAAAATTAAATATTAAAAATTTAGATTATCAAACAATGAGGTGGAATTTCTCAAAGCATTAAAGAGATATTCTAAGTCAAATAATAAGTATGTAAAAATTTCTAGCCAGAAAAGTTATATTACATATTTAAATGCATATAATTTATACACTTGGACAAAGTCTCAAGTTTACCATTTAAAAATTTTGAATGGTTAGATACAAAATATATTTATTCCGAAAAAACACTTTAAGTATCAGAAGAAAGTAAGTATACAGAAATTCTAGAAGTAGATTTAGAATATCAAAAAATTACATAATTTACAGAGGTATTTACCATTAGCACAAGATGGAGGTAATAAATTGTTAGCAGCATTGGTAATAAAGAAAAAAGTTTTACAATATTGGTACCTTTGTAAGTAGGCTGTTCATGTTTTCTCTATGTAAGTAGGCTGTTTATGTTTTCTCTATGTAAGTAGGCTGTTTAGGTTTTTTTATTGGTAACGCCACCTCTGTATGAAAATCACTGGCTGTGCTGTGTGCAGTCTGTGGCTGCTTTGCATTGTTGTAATACTCGCCATTGTAGTGTTAGGCAGCTGGCTGTGAACAGCGCGTAGCGTTGCGCAGTTGGAGGTGAGCCGCCAGCAGTGGTGGATGTGGGGAGAGAGATGGCGGAGTTTTGAAATTTGTCATGAACTGCTATATTTATATATGATGATATCAAGGTAAATACACTGTTTGTTCTCTATTAATATCTTTCATTTGCTAACTATCCCTATCAGTAGTTAGTGCCTTCCATAGTTTGAATCTTTTATTTAGCTGGCAGTAGTGGCGCTCGCTGTATTGCAGTAGCTTGAGCAGCGAAGATTTTTGTGAGGTAAGTGATTTGTGAAAGGTATAGTTTAATGTTAGTCAGGGCCATTCTTTTGTAGGGAATTTTGAAAGTCAGATTGCGTTGCGCTAACAAAATATTGTGTGTCAGTTTAAGCACAGTCATGTATAATTGTTCAAAGGGGACGTTTCATATGTCGACCCTTAGCCTAGGATACCTCACTGGAATCTTCTGATTTTTTTGTTGTAGTTTGTGTAATTAGTGTAGATTTTGTTTATTACTAGCGCGTAATTGTAGAGAAAATCTCCTTTGTAGTTGCAGTCTTTCATTGTCGTACTGTAAAACAGTTGTGGCATGCATGTAGATTTGCACCAAGTATTTCGCAGCTGCAATTAACTAGATATTATTTTCAGTGCTATGTTAATGTATTCTCTTATTTTTGATCTTCAAATTGTGTTTTTCTGTGTTATCGTGTGAAATATTGTGACAATTATGGCGTGTGAAAAACGTAATACTAGGCTCCAAAGTAAACTGAGAAATGACAGTGAAGACGAAGGCAGTGTGTTAGCGCCGCAGAGTAATGAATTAACTAATGTTCAAAGTAGTAATTTGGTAATTGCGCATAGGGAAATGGAGCGGGCGGCAAACAATGGTGTAGACAGTGAAACAGGTAGTGAACAGGGAAGCGTTATCGATCGATTGGTCGGCAACAGCTCGCCTCAGGAATCGCGAATGACAGAACACAATATCGCAAATACTGTAGATTCAGGTTTTGGGTCATCACCGTTTTCTCAAATAAGTCAAGACACATTTTCTGCTTGTCAAAATGTGAATGTTGCCGGTGCAAATGCACTGCCGAAAAGCGTAGAGAAACAGATTCCAGACACTAATACATTATTATTGCAATTAATGTAACAAATGGAACAAAATCAGAGACAAACACAGCAAAAGCTGCAAAAGTTAGACACAATGGAACAAAATCAGAGACAAACACAGCAAAAGCTTCAGAAGTTAGACACAATGGAACAAAATCTTCGGAAGTTAGACACCACACTTGAACAAACACGTGAAGATTTAACTACTGTGTTACATAACATTGAATCGAAATGTCAAAAAGTCTGTAATGACGTAAAAACACAAATTTGTGAGCATTTCCAACCTATTTTTTCGCGTCATGAGAATGCATTACAGAATCACGAAGCAGCCATAAAAGAGCTGCAAACCATTGTTCATGAAAATCATGAGACCTTGTGGGCTAAAATTGACTCAGTTGCATCTACCGATTCGGTTACGCAACTGGCAAAAACTCACGAAAACTTAAAGAACACAGTAGATTCGATTTCAACACAAATGGACACTCTGAAACTTGGTTCAGAAAAACACACAGAAGAAATAAGTACACTATCGGAGAAAGTAGCCGAACTTTCGGATCAGGTCACTAACTTATCTACAAAGGTAGATGATGATCTGAATGACACAAGACCCGTAGCCTTCACTGACACAGAAGAGTATGAACAAATCAGAAAATTCAAACAAAATCAGAATCAAATTAATACACAACACCAAAGAGAAATCCGGGAAGTGCAAGATCAGCTGACACAGGTAATACAAGAATCACGTATTTCAGAGGACACTCGCGCTCCAACACGGGAAGAGGGACTTAGAAACACGGAAAAGCCGCAAAATAATAACACAGGGCATTTCGGAAGTTATGAAAGAAATTGGCAATGTGCACCGAATTTTGAGATGGAACGGCCGACACGACCTAACAATGACCGATATGCGACTCGCCGACATGACGATTTTGACTATAAGCTGTTCATTACTACACGTAAATTCAAAACATTTAAGAATTCTGGCAACGACATTCATCCACAAGCATGGCTCCATCAATTCTCTCATTGTTTTCCTCCCAACTGGTCGTTGGAACACAGATTAGAATTTATGTGTGGCTACTTAGAGAATGAACCAGCTGTAAGAATGCGATCGGTCATTCACGATTGCCACAGTGAAGGAGAATTTTACCATGCCTTCCTCTCAGCATATTGGTCTCAAGCCACACAAGACCGCGTAAAACATGGCATCATAATGATGAAACATTTCGAACAATCTGAATTCTCCAGTCTTGTGAAATATTTTGAAGACATGTTGCACAAGAATCAGTACCTGTCAAACCCATACAGCCCCTCAGAACTCATCCGCATTTGCTTAATCAAATTACCTGAACATTTACGACATATTATTTTGGCAGGACGTTGCAAAGACGACATTGAAGCTTTTCAGGGACTGCTACAAGAACTGGAAAGTGACACTGACAATCGCGGAACACAGGAGCACAACAATTACAGATCACATCAGTCGCAATTCCGCGATGAAAGAAATAATAACTGGACGCGACAAGGCTATTCTCACAACACAAATCGTGACCGAAACAGACACCACCCGTATTACAACCGTTGGCAGAGTAGTAATAATTACAGGGAAAGATCACCTCTCCGCGGTAGTGACTATCACAGAGACAATCAGAGAAACAGACAATTTGGGAACCAAAATAATTATTATCAAGGGAGACAGAATAACTTTAGACGCAACGGTCCAACGCGCAGTTACGATTCAGGGAGAAATTCTCCACCACTTAACCGACAAGAAAGGAACTACAGGAACTACCGACATGACGACAGACGATGTGATCGTAACGACAGACCTGAATTGCATCAGAACTGGCGGGATTTAAACAGGGCAGGGCCCTCTCGTCACGGTGAATTTGTAGAAGTTAGGTCTCCAAATCCCAATAACGACGCGCGCCAACAAAGAGACAATAGGCAATGACTCACAATGCTGGCAGCCACAATACGTACTTATGAAACTGACGACGCAGCTGCCGTAGCTAGTAATTACGTAAAAATGGAAGACATTAGGGACATCTTACTACAGGAACACGACGTAAAACATAACAACATTGCATATCCTGTGATTCACATTACTGTAAATGACGTAAAATTTACGGCAGTACTTGACTCTGGCAGTCCCATTTCAGTAATTAGTGAAACAGCTTTTAGCAAATGCAACAAATCGAACGATTGCCCCACACTTCCGTTACGTAAGATTAAATTACAAGGTGCAATCTTTGGAAAAAGTGTAGATGTACGCCAACAAACCAACTTAGAATTCTATTGTCAAAGCCACAGCTTCTCTATGAACTTTCTTATTGTTCCATTATTGTCGACGGAAATTATACTGGGAGTAGACTTTTTGAATGAATACAAAGCAATCTTAAGCTTTCACGATGCTGAAATAGGTTTAGAGAAGGAAGGTAAGTCAATAGCTTTGAAATTTGAAGATTGGTTCTCAAACCATGACGAAGAAATCAATCGGCTTTACCTTCTGTTAGACAACAGTTCGGAATTTTCTACGGAACTAGACACTAACAATCACTCTGCAAGTACTGACAGGGATGATGTCGACGGCGCATTTGACACTAATAAGTTAATTCAGAATAAAATTCAAACAATTGAGAATTGTAATGACACTGTTAGGCAGGACCTTTTTGAGATTTTACAAGAACATTCCACAGTTTTTACTCATAAAACAGGAACAATCAAGGGATTTCAATACCAATTTCGTGTTCGTGAGCATACTAAATTTTGTGTTAGACCATATGTAATTCCAGCACATTATAGGGACCGTGTTAGAACAGAAATACAATCTATGCTCGACGAGGGCATTATTGAGCCTGCAGTAAGCTCATACAACAATCCATTACATGTTGTTGAGAAGAAAAATGGATCGATCAGGCTTGTCTTAGATTCGAGACAAATCAATACTATCATTATTCCTGAAACAGACAGGCCGCAGACGATGGAAGAACTTCTTCAAAATTTTAATGGTGTAAAAGTGTTGTCTTCCATTGATCTCAGATCCAGCTTTTATCAGATCGAACTTCATCCAGAATGTAGAAAATACACAGCTTTCCTTTGTTTCGGCGTTTGTTATCAGTTTCGGAAACTTCCCTTTGGTTTGAACATTTCTTCAGCAGCATTCATTCGCGGGCTAAATTCGATATTACCTGAGTTCTTAAAACGTCACATCACCTTATATGTGGACGATATTCTAATAGCAGAAGCTTCATGGGAACTACATAATCGCATCCTCAACAGTTTGTTACGTATTTTTGCAGAATCTGGAATTACAGTTAACTTGGAAAAGTCTGAATTCGGTAGGACAAAGGTGAAGTTTTTGGGACATATTATTTCTTCTGAAGGCATTCAGCCGGATCCTGAAAAGTTAGAAGCAATCAGAGCCATTCCAGTTCCATCCACAAAAAGACAAGTCCGCAGTTTTCTAGGTCTCGTAAATTTTTACCGTCGTTTTCTGAATATGCAAATTCTTGTTACACCAAAACTTTGTTCTCTCACTGGAAAAAATACTATTTGGAACTGGGACGAACAAGCACAGTTGGAATTCAATTCTTTGAAAGAAGCGTTACTTCACGCGCCAATCTTAGCTCATCCAGATCTGTCACAAGATTTCTGCCTTAGCACGGATTCTTCTAAAGTCGGTCTTGGTGCCCATTTATTTCAAGAAGCCATAGAAAATGACACTACCGTTCAGAAAACCATTGCTTTTGCTAGCCGAGTGCTAACAAAATCTGAAAAAAATTATTCCGTTACTGAATTAGAAGCTTTAGCTATCGTTTGGGCATTTAACAAATTCCGTTTCTTTCTTTCTGGTAAGCACGTAAAAGTATACAGTGATCATCGTGCATTACAATTTCTTATGTCTTCAAAATTAAATCATGACAGGCTAAAACGTTGGGCATTGTTTCTGCAAGAATTCCGCTTCACAATAGTCTACATTCCCGGCAAGGAGAACATTGTTGCGGACGCGCTGTCACGCGCACCGGCTGGGCTTGAGAAAAGTAACACAGAAGGCAACCTCGAGAAAAATTTCAGTATTCTTTACATTCAGAAAGTCGCCTTTGAAAACTTCATCACCACATCTTTAAAGGACATTGCTCATGAACAAGATAAAGATCCGGTTTGGAAAGACATCAAGAGCAAATGGCATGAAAAGACACACACTCAGATTCGGCATTATTACCTGGTTAGGAACAACATACTCTTCAAACGCTGCACTGTTGATGACAAGCTATGGGTACTTTGCATTCCCGACGATTTTGTTAATAAGCTCATTTGGTACATTCATTTCAGCTACGCACATTTTGGCCCACGAAAATGTTATCATATTCTTCGAACGACTTGTTATTTCAACAATATGGAAAAGCGAATTCGAAGAGTCTTGTCTATTTGTAAACTTTGTCAAAAGGCGAAACCGTCTACTATCTCACATCGTGCTCCGCTGTTTCCTATTATTCCTTCTAAATTAAAAGAATTTGCTGCTGTTGATCTTTTGGGACCCCTTGTCAGAACATCAAATGGATTTTCGTACGTTCTAGTCGCTGTTGAACTTACTTCAAAATTTGTTTCTTTCACTCCGTTACGTAAAGCCACTGGACGGTCTGTATCCAACGCCTTTGTTAAAAATTTCTTACTTGAAGTTGGCCACGTTGCTAAAGTCATTTCAGATAACGGACCGCAATTTAGATCTGCTGTTTGGTCACGCATGCTTCGCAACCATAAAATCAAACCTGTTTTTATTTCATTGTACTCACCACATTGTAACCCCTCCGAACGGATTATGAAAGAAATCAATAAGCTTTGCAGGCATTATTGTCACAGAAAGCATCAGCGTTGGGACAGATATTTACACTTATTTCAAAATGTGCTGAATGAAATGCCTCATGATTCCACTGCTTTACCACCTACTCTTGTACTAAAGAATGAAGAACCACCGAACAGAATCAGAGAGCTTGTACCTTTCCCAAATACACGTAAACTTCGACACAAAGACATAATTGATTTGGCTCTTAAAAATATAAAATCTGCAGCAGACAAAAGGAGAAAACTACACGGTAAAGCAAATGCAAAGAAATTATATATTGGTCAGAAAGTTCTCATTAAAGCTCATTCATTGTCACATAAGAAGAAACACTTGAGTCACAAATTCTTTCTAGTTTACAATGGACCTTACAGAATCCGACGTATACCACATGATAATTGTGTTGAAGTTGAAACTCTGCGTACTAGGAAGAGTAAAGGTTTACACCACATTTCTCATGTAAAACCATTTATTGACAGATAATCTGCTTTTTAACTTAGTCTTTGCAATTTTCACTTCACGCTACTTGTACAATTTGTCACACTGAGAAACTGTTAACATGCAACTATGTTTTAAAGCTAACTAACTATCCAGTCAAGAACATAGGTAACTTAGACAAGTAATTGCGAATGCATTGTTATTGCAAACAGACGACACAGTGTTGTTATTTATACATTCCTCCTTGTTAGTTGCACGATTACATAACAAATATACCGCTTACATACTTAGAACATATACCAGCACTGCTAATGAAATTTTCATGCAACATTTTGGTTTGCTTGAGAGTGGATTCTGGATTTGAGGTGCTTTCTGTGAAATGCCAGATGACACAGTGGTTAGTTTATGTGACAGCTACACGATTTTATCACGACGCTGCTAATGCATGACAATTTACAATGTTGCTTTTGCAGTGTATCTGTTTTATATCTGCACAGTTTTCTGAATTCTTCTAGGAAGAAAAACATGTTTTAGTAGTAACTTTTGTGGTATAGCAACAATGAGACAGCCTTTTTCGTGGCATAACAATACGTTACTGTACAGTACTTTCTTCATTACAACAATAAGCGTAATAACTACGATATCTATACGCAAAGCATTTCACTTTTGTGTATTATGAGGTAAGTACATTGACTTATGCAGAACTTAGCTTTCGGAAGACGATAACTACGACACTTCCACACAGATTATGTTGCAACAAGACGCACATTTAGCGCTACAGTACACGTATTTGAGTGATTAATTTTGTACTTAAAATATTTATTTTTAAAGATTTTTGAATTACAAAGAAAGTTTTCCGTGATACATTTCATTGCATTGCTGTAATCTGTAACACCTGAGGGTATAATTACATTAATCCTCAGGGGGGTATACGCCTACTTTGTGTACCATGTGTTTGGCAACCACAAGGAACCCTAGCTAATATGGTATTTGCTTATACAACTTTACACATCGGTACCATATTTCTCTAACACACAAATTACACAGCTATCTGATCATGTAACTGAGAGATAAACTTTTTTTATTACATCAGTGACAGATGTTTACGCAATTACACAGTTGGATAACTTCACACTTATGAAATTGTATTTTGTCTGTATTGTGTGAACTGTTCATATTTTTTTTGGAACCATTGTGATACTATGAGAGCTTTGAATGATGTATTTGGTAAGGGAGCATGATTTTAAAGTACGTTTGAGGCAGATGACACTTTTGACATGAGCAGAGAATTTTTTTAATTATTGGAGGAAGCTACGACGATTTTGAGATTTGACTGAGGTGTTATGATGTTATTTTTACGACGACGATGTGTATTATGCTGCTGAGGTATGTTTATGATTAATAGGCTGATGCTATATGAGTTATTTGATTATGATACTTATCTGTTATGATGCAATATTGAAGAAGTGTCGACGAATAAGGTAAGGAGTAATGAATAGTGGGTAGGGACTCTTGACTTGTGAAACAGGATGTTGGAAACCAAGAATCGTACTTTAGAATTATGGAATGTGTGTACATGTGTGAATCATGTGTGAATGTATCACAATGCCACTGAAAATCTTTTTGGACACTGTTATATTCATAGGATTTTGTTTCTACAGATTTGCAACGCTAATTCTTGACCTGCGAAATATTTTTATGTGAGACTGTCACTGTAGCGGAAACTGGTGTCGTAAATATTTCCGTAAGAAAGTTAAGTGACCACCTGCACGTAATGCGTTGTGAGCACGCAGCTGTGTCAAACACCTGGAGAACAAGCCATTAGGGTGTGCCTTTCCGGAAGCACAGGTAGAAAAAAAAAAAAGGAAAAAAGGCAGGCCTTTATCCTCGCCATTGACATTCCTTTAGAGAAAATATTGCAAATGCGACACCCTCATTACTTCCATTAACCTTGCTATTGACATTCCTTTGTAGAAAGCATCGCAAATATTGCACGCTCATTACCTGAAAACATATGATTACTCGTACTTTGTGCTAATTACTGCAATGCTTATGAATTGATGGGAAATATTCGTACATCTGCACACCTGATTATGACAAGTGGCTTTCTATGAGAGTTGAGATTACTGACGTACGAAATGCCACATGACTATTGAATGATGTTTTTATGCTTTGGTTTGCGTAATTGCTTATTTCATTTGACATCTGTTTTTCAGCTGTGTTGCAGCATTGGTTTCATAAAATAAAATTAAATGCATTTGCTAATGTGAACACTTTCTGTCAACAGATCTATTAAATAATAATTTTGTGATCCACATTCTTCAAAAAAGGAGCACTCGGAAAGGAAAGAACAATAAGAAGGGACTAGTATCAGTAACTGCATACATAACATTCTTTTCAAGTACATGGGAATATTTCTTTTACAATAAGTTGTTGTGGTGCACCACTTTAATTACTTAGACATTAAGATGTGATTATACATTTCCCTTATCTGCATTGTTATCTTTATTGTACTATTTTTTCTGCTTGAGCTATGTCATGTTTAGATATAAGCTGCTGTTTGCCAGGTATAGTGCTACTGAACTTTAATTTGTGTTACTCTGCTAAGCCAGATTTATTTTTTTATTTGCTGCGCATTGCCTCATATTAGTTGTAATGTTGAATTGCTTGGTAATTTAGATTTACTGTAGCTTGCTTTGCGATTTTCCATTTTTTTTATTGCTGTTTATATTAATTGTTTTATGTGCTGCTGCATTGCCTCGTCCCTTAGTTTAGCATCTGAGCTCAGTAGATTTAAGTTAGCTTAAGAGGGGGTAGACTATATAAGAAACTAACTATTATAAATTTATAAGAAATAGGATACTGTACAGTGGAGAAAAACTATTATTGACAGAGGATGTGAACAAAATACAGAAGGCAGGCTTAGATAGGACTTTTTGGGAATAATGATGAACAAAGGGAGATCTCCATGCAAAATACTGCAGTAAAACAAACCCTGTCCTTTCCCTTTTGTGTTATCCCACTATATGTTTGTGTACCGTTGTGTATTTGTTTTCTTCCTGTCTCTGTGTAGTTTCATAGAATTTTTTTTTTCTTTTAATATTAAGCTACATTCAATATGATGAGGAATACTGTTATCCTCGAATATAATTGGCATTAATAATATGTTATTTACTTTGTAAAGATGTTAGACATTATTAATTCCGTTCTGTTTAATGCTCATGTGTGAAGTTGACGTTTCAAAAGTTATTGTGATCTTTTATGTATCTAGTTATCTCATAATTCCTGTAACACTGATGTATATGTTATTTCGATTCTTTTGTAAAGCCTGTACTACAAATGTTATCTGTATTATTATGTTCTTTAATGATGTATTTTGTACCTTTGTAATTGTATTTTCATGTTGTAAATTTATAAAATTGTAATTGACACCAGTTCATCTTATTATTAACTTGTAAGTTACATTTCACTGCACACGTTTCTGTTGGTCATAGTATATGGACAATATGTGAGGAGTAGGGACTGTTAGTGTTTGCACGTGTGTTAATAATTCAGCAAGGGACTGGATAACAGCATTGCTGGTTCTAAGGACAATTCCAAAAACTTTGTGAGTGCACAAGTGGTGGTTTATGGACTTGCTATATTCTCCGCAAGACTCTTCGATGGTGAATGTGCACCTGCACAATCGCAACAGATGGCTGCTGGTCATCTTTACAAGGACTACAGTGGGTCTGCACCTCTGGTGGCCCACCAATACCATTATTTCTACAAGGACTGCAGTGGGTCTGCGCCTCTGGTGGCCCACCAATATCGTAATCTCTACCAGGACTACAGTGGGTCTGCTCTGTGATGACCTACCAATATTCATCAAAACTTCGACTGACTCTGCAGTGGGTTTGCTCTGTTGTGACCCAATACTTGTCTGCATGTCGAGAGTCAGCACTGTCTTTCCGTTGGAAGGACAACACTACTTCTTCAAGACTGCATGGAAATCCACTACTTCCGTGTGCATTTTCTTCTACTGCTCAGACTTTGAGAAAAACACTATATTTTACCGTAATGAGTGATCAGGACTGTCTTTATGGACTGTGACAAAATTTTAGCTTTTGACCAACGTTGTATCAATAAGTGTGTGCATTTGATATCTTTGTTATTGTAATTATGAAAAATTTTTTCAAATCTGTATTGGGCACTGCCCAAACCAATTTGTAAAATTTTTTGTGGGAAGCATGGGGGCTATGTAAGTAGGCTGTTCATGTTTTCTCTATGTAAGTAGGCTGTTTATGTTTTCTCTATGTAAGTAGGCTGTTTAGGTTTTTTTATTGGTAACGCCACCTCTGTATGAAAATCACTGGCTGTGCTGTGTGCAGTCTGTGGCTGCTTTGCATTGTTGTAATACTCGCCATTGTAGTGTTAGGCAGCTGGCTGTGAACAGCGCGTAGCGTTGCGCAGTTGGAGGTTAGCCGCCAGCAGTGGTGGATGTGGGGAGAGAGATGGCGGAGTTTTGAAATTTGTCATGAACTGCTATATTTATATATGATGATATCAAGGTAAATACACTGTTTGTTCTCTATTAATATCTTTCATTTGCTAACTATCCCTATCAGTAGTTAGTGCCTTCCATAGTTTGAATCTTTTATTTAGCTGGCAGTAGTGGCGCTCGCTGTATTGCAGTAGCTTGAGCAGCGAAGATTTTTGTGAGGTAAGTGATTTGTGAAAGGTATAGTTTAATGTTAGTCAGGGCCATTCTTTTGTAGGGAATTTTGAAAGTCAGATTGCGTTGCGCTAACAAAATATTGTGTGTCAGTTTAAGCACAGTCATGTATAATTGTTCAAAGGGGACGTTTCACCTTATCAATGAGAATTCGTGGAATAAAATCATTTGAACAATCAGAATGGCTGAAAAATACTTTGATTTTAACATAAGAATGAGACAAAATGCAGCTAATGAATTTGAAAAGGATTCTTTACACTAATGAATAATTCGACCTTAAGTGAAAAGTGGTAAATGTTACAAACAGACAAAATATTAAAATAATGAAAAATCCAGCTCAATATCAAACATATTTTAAAACAAAATTATAAACATAATACAGCATTTTCAGAAAATTTAGTAGCAGGTCATATGAAAATATAGTAAAATTCAACATATCCATTTACACTAGAAAGAGTGTTCTAGATATTACAAAAATAAAAATGAACTATTTTTATTACAAGGTTATGAAACGAAAAAAAACAACAGTAATTTTGATTTATGGTGTCTGGATACAGATTCTGTTATTTATGAGAAAAGAACTAACGGTTCTTTTGATGATTAAAAAATGTTTAGATGACAAAATAAAACAATATAGAAAAATGGATTTAATTAGATACTTTAAACATGAATTGTATACAACAGAATGTAATAGTTGTTTCAAGTTATGACGATGATTAACGTATTATACTAAAAGCTGGAACAACTACGTTACCGTATTGGCCATTATAAATTAAAAGAAATAAATCTTAACATTTAAAGAAAATTAAAATTCTTAAATCATTGTATTACTCTCTCTCTCTCTCTCTCTCTCTCTCTCACTCACTCACTCACTCTCTCTCTCTCCCTCTCTCTCTCTCTCTCTCTCTCTCTCTCTCTCTCTCTCACACACACACACACACACACACACACACACACACACACACACACACACACACACACACAGATATATATATATGTATATATATATATATATATATATATATATATATATAATGATCAGTTTTTGACATATTTTCTTCACAGTATAATTGTTGATGGGTTTTCATAAGTATATTGCTAACACATTTTCCACAAAAACATTTGAAGTTTTGATAAAATGCTTTTTCTCCATTTTGCATTATATTGTTTTATAATATATTCTCAAGAATTTATAGTTTTTCACCAGTAAATATTCTTTTATTCCGATTATTGATAAGGTCTTTATATGTTATAATTTATTTTCTCTGTACTCTTTTTAGTTTCTTATACAGTCAATTTGAGGGTGTATTCTTCATTGAATTCACAACTTCTTTCAAATTGTTTAATGAACAAATAGTTTTCATGCTCCATTTATTAAAAAAGAAAATTATTAAAATAAAAAAATAAAAGTTTAATAAATTTTATCTGTAAATAATTTAAAGCAGAAGATATTTCTTATATTTTGAAATATCGAAATCTAGGAAAGCTATAACAATAACGTTAAAGTAAAAATAGAAAAAATATAAAGATTAAGGGGTACTGAACAGTTACAGCAATTTTCATATACAAATTTCATAAATGAACAAGGATGATATTCCATAGCCACAAAATCGAAAACGCCTTTAGCAGATATTTTACAATACTTGATTTATAAAAATTGATTTGGAATATATACATGAACAAAGTAAGTATAAAATAAGGGATAATGTAAAAAATATTCAAGGAGGACCAAATACTCACTTAAAAGACCTAATGAAATTAAGAATAATTACATAAAAAGCACTGATGTAATATACAATAGCACTATACAAAATTTACATGGAAGAAATCAACAAATATTTGCGCTATTACCACATGTTGTTTCTTAATTAACTCATGTAAATTGAAGACCTCCCTTTGCTATTTCAAATTAAATTATCATAATTAAGTTGTGTATTATTCGAACACTATTTAAACATCTTCAGAAACAGATAAATAATATTAGAAATAGAAAAACAAAAAGTAAATAATTTCTTATGAATTATTAATTCAATAAAACTTTTCCATAGAATGAAATAAACATTGGATTCTCCTTGTTGCCGAATTTATATAAACAATTTGATTAACTATTAAAGAAAATAATTGCATTATGATGAATTTAATCTAACTAACTTTACTTACACTATAATATTGTATTTCCAAGTACTTTCTTCATATTCTAAATTAATACAACTTTCCTAACAATTTCTGTACCTTAATGTACTAAAACCATCAAAACTGTCAAAGTCACTTATTCCAATATTAAAATTCTCAAACAATTCTGTCATAAGGTCATTGTTATTAACTTTTCTTTTTTTCTCAAAATATATTCTTGTTTAATAAAACAATCAATGCAATTTGTATTATATTCACACTAAATATGTTGAATTTTCAATAAATAATTCCACTAATACATAATTTTTTCTAAATGATAATTTTGTTGTGAATTTTTAATTTTATTTTTATTATCTGATCCATTCTTTAATTCTCTCATAAAATCTTCACAATTTTTTTTACAGTATATTCCCAAGCAATCTACTTTATCTTAAAATTCTCTAATAAAACCTTAACATTTTTGTCCAGTGAAAATAAATGCCAGTCTAATTTATTTTGAAATTCTCTAATATAATCTTCTGACAGTTTCGGATCCATTGTAACATGAACCCAGTTAACTTTATCTTTAAATTCTCCAATTAAAACTTCTAATAATCCTTGAATACCTGATTAATCTTCTTAATTAAATATACCTTGAAGTCCTCTTCTGAAAGTTTTTGACTGTGCAATATAGTAGACCATTTTGTTTTACCTTGAAATTCTGTTCTAAAATTTTCAGATAATACTTGATATTTTGATATAGTCTTCTTATTTATTTTTTTTCTGAAATTCTCTTCAGTAACATTTATATAACTTCCCAATCTTCTCCATTAAATTGATTTGCCTTTTTAATATAATAAACAGCGCTAGCACCATATGTTCCATTTTTAAATACATCTTAAAAAATGTCTGTTGACCAATTTCCCATATATCTTTTTTCGAAAATTCCACTATTTTACTTCGTCTTACTTTAACTCCTTTTTTATGTTAAGCATTAGTATCAAACATATCTTAACATAATCAGATTACCAAAAAAATCATTTCCTATGATTACATCTTTCATTTGATATTTATTGTTGAACTTTTTGTGTTATTAATTTCAACCCAATTATAATTTTCTTCTGCATCTCATTTTTTCACAGATTTTTCTTCAAAGGTCTTTTACATCTTTCAACAGCAGATGCTTTTGATTCACTAATTTAGAATAATAATTAATATTAATTTAGAATTAATTCTTGAAATTTTTTATTAAATAAATTATTTACCATTTTCTGACTAAATTTTTTAGACAACCTATGTTAAACATTTTTAAAAGAATTAGCTATACTTTCATTCGTTTTATTTTTAACTGGAATAGCCTAAGGAAATTTTGAAAAAGCTCCTGTAATTGTGAACAATTTATTATATTGTTGATTTATTTCCCATGTTCCTTTTAATTTTCCAGAATCGTTTTGACTATATCTGCTTGCTATAAATCATCTGTTCCAGATGATAGTTCATTTATATACAATATAATAATTGAAATTAATATTATTTCACCAAATATAATTAACTTTATGTTAAGTGGAAGAGTTTTAACAGAATCTCTTAACCTTGTAGTTAGAAAAGTTGATTTACTTACTATTATTAACTGATTAGTCAGGAGCTATTTTATAAAGATTACCAAATGTGAACACTATTAATTCCTTATTTATATTTCGAGCAAAAAGAAATACTTTTTCAAGGCTGAACCTGTGCTCGAAATTTTGTATGTTTTCCCCCTCCAATCATAAATGTGACTTCAACACTTTCTTTATCGTATGCTTTTCTTTAAGATGACTTTAGTTATTTAAGTATGGAGTTAAATGAGTTTTTGAGAAATAATCTGTAGAAATTTTGAGTACTTCCTTTTTGTAAAGTAAATTGATACATTAATTTTTATTAAGTTAATTATTCTTTTCCTTAACATCCGTTATATTAAGACTATTATTCAACTGCATTAAAATATTTGTATGCAGATTTCATACTAATAATAACTATTCCCCTTTATAAGTATGGTTAGTTCACTAAAAGCTTACATTTACTAATCTTCTACTTGTAAAATCAACAGGCCACCACTAAATAAAAAAATGTTAGCTATTTATTTTTGAAATAGCTTAAATAGAACATTTAATTTTGGATTTGCTGATGAGTGAGAACTTTGGATGACCTTAAATTGTTTTTTAATGGCTGTAATGTAGTTTTTTTCCAGCTGTTGCTGGCTGAAATTTTTAAATTTTTGTTTGTAAGAACTGTGATGAAGTTTTTGTTTTTAGATTTTTTGATGAGTGAATAAATTTTAATTTACAACTAAAAATCTTCAATTTTTGCTTTAAAATCTTCGAATTTTGAAGATAATTCATTTTTTATTTTTTGTTCAAGTGACAGAAAACTTCATTTCTTTCTAAATCGCCATTGCGTAGCATGTAACTTATTTCCTAAAATGTCCATTTATTAAATTTTAAATGTCATTAAATATTTCTGTTAATACTTTTAACACAATGATAATCTAATTCTGTAGTCCCTAAGTAATTTAGTATAAATCTTTTTCCCAATTAGTTAACTAGTTGTTATGATATAAATTTCTCCAAATGAATCAGAAACAAATTATATGTTTTTATTTTTATGATTACAAATCTAATGAGTACCAACATGGTCAGATATATGTAAATATACTATTGCACTTTCTGTATTTTTTGTTTTAATAGATAATTTATCGCTGATAAATAAACTATGAAAATCTGTAATTTTTATCAGTTAACTAATTCTTCAATGTTAAAATTAAATAAAGGATTATTAATTTTTTATTACTACTTCAAATATTGCTTTACTTTTTCGAATGTTTTCATTTATTTTGTTACTGGATTGTGTCTTATTTGTTCTTCTTGTTTGTTTATCATTAACTGATTCTCCTATGCAGCTGCACCATCAGCTAATGAACAAATTGCATTAACTAAAGCTGTTAAAAATTATCCTTTGTGTTCTGCTTAGTTATTTTTAATTGAACATTCAAGAACTTTTTTACAGCGGGAGTACCAAATTTAAGAAGGAAAGCCTACCATTTTTAACTTTTTTCCTTTTTTGTGTTACATTATCAATACTATTCATCTTTTCCTTGTTCACCATTAAAATTGTGGTTTAAATTTAACATTTGGATGTTTATAATAATCGATACTGATGTTATTCATTTACTTAGATTAAAAATCAATAAAGAATTTTTATATGAAATCTTTCCTTACTGTCAATAGTTAAACCCAATTATTGTTCTCCATACATTATTTCTGTAACTGATTTCGCTTCCTAATATTTAACCAACTGAAGAGATGTTTGGGAACATTCTTTGTTTGCAATTAAATAAATTTCTTTATCTGCTTTGAGTCTTTTTCTAAATATTTACTATCTCTGTAAATAATAACGTATTTTAAATAATAACATATTTTAACAAGGGTTCTCAAATGGATTTATCCCTTGATCTCCTCTAGATAACCTTTCTTCTAATTTTCTTCCATTACCATAACAGTTACAACCAGGAAGATGCATTTCAGTGGGTGATTTGTTAATCAAAGAGTTTTCGATATTTTCCAAAATGAGTGTCATAAGTTATTCAAAAATATAATTAAATACGGAATTCCTTTTGAAAGATTAATAATAAAATCATGTATTTATTGGTTAATATCGGAATTATTCCTACTTTTTCATTATGATAATTTTTTCCAGATAATTCTTCACCCTGAATTACTGTTGATCTACCTATTAAATTGGGAACATCAATTATCCAAGTATAATCGATTTGTCTTGATAAATATTTTCAATTAAACCTTCACCATCTGTTTGAAATGAATCATTAAATTTTCTGTTTGGAGAGGTTGGAAAAAGCCTTCAACAATTGTTTCTTTCAAATTATTTCATTTATTTTCTTTACTTGATTTTAAATTACTTTCTTTATACGTATATAGCATTTAGTCTAATAAAATTGTAGCATAGTTTTCTAATTCAACAAACTCAAATTTGACTTCTAAATCATCTATAGTGATTTGTCTCTTAGATAACAGAGAATTGCCACTCCAGTCACGTACATACCTGTAGATAATGTCTATGCATACCTTCAAACCAACAGAAAATGGAAAACATGGTCTGTCTATTAGTCTCAGAAATTTGTTGTTTTGACACTCTTTAAATTGAATAGGCCCAAAACAGTGGTATGATTTTCATGCAGACTGTGGCAATTAACAGAATTCAGCCCTATATTATCAAACACAAGGAACAATAGTTCCCTTACAAACACTCTGAGGTTATTACGAAAATTCAGGAACTGAAAATGTTCTGCAACATCTCAGGTGGAAAGATATATTGAGGGCCTGTAGTAGAGGAAGTAAGTGTTTGCTAATGTGATGGAATAAGGAATTGTGTCCATTTGGTGCTCACAGGAGATCTAGTATTAGAGTTAGAAACAGACAGTGCTTTGGAAGACTTGTAGTCGAACAAGGCAGATGTAACAGATATTTTTTCGAAATTTCCACAATCATTAGGGGAAGCAGTAATAAACAGTTATTCAATATAGTGTGTAGAATACATCAGATCGCCTAAGAGAGCTATCTATTCCGGCAAAGAAGCAGTCTGGGAGTTGCCTGTTCATGATATTCGAGATTATGCTATAGGACAGTGTGCACAGATTTTAATAAACAGTGACTTTTGTCTAATAGGGGGTCAGCGGTCTGATTACTACAATTTAGAAATATTTAGTAAGCCACGTTTGCACAAGATAAACTGGATGGAATGTTGGCTTATTGGCTCAGACTCAGGAAAATCGACTGATGAACAACTTAGATAAAAGTGCTACCACTTCAAATGAGGAAAGGTGCTGTAAGCGCCTCAAGAAAGCAACAGGCTGCTCAACAGTTAGCTGTACACTCCTTCAAGCCAGCAGCTGGTCAGTCCGTGAGATCCGTATGTGATTCATAGGGTGGCGAACACGACGGAAGACTTATCATGTTACAAACCCTAATTCATTTGGGCATAACATATTTCTCAAATGTAGAATTCATTCGATGAATTCAGTTCTATTCACTGGCAAATCAACTAGCTGCAGACTAAATCACTTCATCAGTTTTCATATTAAGAAGTTACTAAAACGCCACTGTTGACACTGTGTTGATTAGCTAGCTCTTTACACAGGCACTTATGTAGAGAGGTTCTCAGCACTGTTTGACGCCTGCATTTTCAATGAATACCAGAAATCTGAATTTCTTCCCCTCCGCGCACTGGCAATGTTCATAAGGGAAATGCATTTTTTTTTATGTATTGCAGTAATTTTGAGGTCTGTGGTAGGTCTTCCGGCTGTAGTGTCGTAGTTACGATACAACTGACCTATTGTAATTTAAATCTGACTTTACAGTAGTTTTAGTCGCATGTTATAGAATGGGATAGAAGGCAGCCAGTCCGAAGATAATGCAGAGAGAGTAATTTTCCTGAGTTTCCTCGAAATTATGTGTGTGCGGGCCACTCCAATTATGAGCTGGAAATTTGAATGGGGGGGGGGGGGGTTACACCTATTTCACACTGCGACTTAATTTCGCACCACAGGTGAAGGAAACTTACGTTAGTGCGAATTAACAAACTCTTATGTGTAGGTAGTTCCTTAGTGATTTTTCTTCAGCGTAACTTAGACCTGTGAGATGAGGTTAAGCTGTTAAGGCTATTACTCCACTGTTTTAGTAGAGCGCCGGGATTCTATGAAAGCCTCAAGGATCCCGCTACCGAACTGCTCTGGAAGAGGAAACACCGTTTATCGTCTCCACTCAGTGGTCAACCAGTGACCCACAAAAGGAGAAAATTCTGTGATTGGAAGTTAACAGCAGGAGGGTAAAAGCTTTTATATGAAATGATACACTTTGGTTTTCCTGGAACAGCAGAGTATATTCGTTTAATTCAGACTCGCCCTGCCCATTCGTTACGTCTTCCAGTTGATTACTCTCTCCGCATACACTGTCATTTAGCCGAAAAGTCTCGCATCTGTGGATAGCTCTGTAACCGCGCTATATACTAACTATGCTCATTGAAATCGGAAGTCTCGTTGGATCGCCACAATCACTTGCTAAAACTGCTGAACTACTACCTGTTCCGTTCCGCATGGAAACTTATCTTCACGCTGCGGAATCCCGTGCTCGAGTCATCAACCTTGTCACGCGACCAGCTCTGGGGAACAAAAATTGTAAACGTTTACCCTCTTGTGTCAAACAGAACTTCAGGTGCTGCTTCATAAGGTTTCGGTCGCAGACTTTTACATTGGAAACGCAACATTTCTCGTAGTAGCGACTGACTGTAACTTCTAGCCTCCAGGCACTTTCAGAAAAGTTCCAGCACTATTACGGAAAACGAAGCTCATCTAGAAAGCCATTGAAAATAGTTTCCCAGTTAGACAATGTCTGGCCACATCTTTTGAAAATGCAGCGAATATTCAAGTTCACCATCTGTTTCCTAGCTCTTATTCCGAGTTACAGATCCGCCGTTTTCATAATTTGGTATTACTATGTTACTTTTATGGCCCGACGCGCTTTCCGTCAGCATAGTCATCAGTTAACCCAAGGGAGTGTTAGTGTGTGCAACATTAGTTTATGACTCATTGTTTTATGTGTTATCGTATTAATGATTTCTGTATAAATTTTTGGAGGCAGAGATTGGAACCGTCCCAGCCTATGCTAAAACTAGCGTGGAAAAAGACACTCACGGCGGCCGTGTACCAGGTCAACGACTGCTAACCTAGCGCGCGGATTCGATGTGGGTCTCATCCACATACCTGTCTAGCAAGGTAGCCCACCACCCGATTGTTCGGGCTGGGCAGATACCCACTTCCACCCATCAGTCGAATACTCTATCCCAAATTTCTGTCCTTTGTCGAGTTGCCCTTGAATTTTGCATGCTATAACAAGGGTCGTAAGCTATACACACTCAAAAAATAAAGTAAAATTGAGAAAACAAGAGAAATAAAAAAACTATGCACTACGTAGGAAATTTTCGAAAGGCAGGGAAATTGGTTGACGTGCTGTACAAACAAATAGTTACAATTTAAAAAAAAATAGGATAATTTATTCAAGGGAAAGAGCATCACAAACTGACCATGTCAATAACGAGTTAGTCCACCTCTGTGCCTTCGCAACCAGTTATTCGGCTTGGCGTTCATTGATGGACCTGTTGGATATTCTCACGAGGGATATCGTGTCAAATTCTTGGCACCGTAGATCGTCAGAATCGTGGTATCGTGGTACTAATCAAAACGTCCTCAGTCCCAAGCTCGAAACTCGCAATCGTTTATTTATTTATTTATTTATTTTTAAATCAGCATTGGCGGCCGAAGACTTGCAGCATAAGAAGTCACCCTCATTCTCGCAACGCCCTTGTCAATGAGGGCAGACGAGCGGATAGAGGTTCAAGGCACTCTCTTGTCCTTGGGGAGGGAAACTGCCTCTAAAGGCGGAAAAATCAGCAATGATCGAAGGCATGGGGGTGCACAAGGCAATGGAAACCACTGCGTTAAAGATCCATAACGTGTGTCCACAGGACGTGAGGCCTGTGATTGAATAATGTCATGATAATCTCTCCAATGGCAAAAGATTTCAGAATAGTCCCCCATTAAGATCTCTGGGAGGGCAAGGGCCAGGTGACCATTACACTGAATAACCGACAAAACGACAATGTACTACGTCTCGTGGGGGGGATCGTGGAATGTCAGGAGCTTGAACGTGGTAGGGAAGCTAGAAAATCTGAAAAAGGAAATACAAAGTAAAAGGAAATACAAAAATCTATATATAATGAAGGTCAGTGAAGTGAAATGGAAATAAAACAATCGTTTCTGGTCAGAGGAATGTAGGGTAATATCAACAGCAGCAGAAAATGGTTTAAGGGGAGTAGGATTCGTTATGGATATGAAGGTAGGGCAGAGAGAGTGTTACTGTGAACCGTTCAGTGATAGGGTTGTTCTTATCAGAGTTGACAGCAAACCAACATCAACAACGATAGTTCAGGTACACATGCTGACGCCACAATCTGAAGATGAAGAGAGAGAGAAAGTACAATGGGTGATTGAAAAGGTAATACAGCACGTAAATAGAGGTGAAAATCAAACTTTCACCAATGACTGGAATGGGAAGGAGTAGAAGAAAAGGTCACGGGAGAATACGGGCTTGGGACAAGAAATGAGAGAGGAGAATAATTTTCCCCACTATGAGAGAGTACTTTATTCATGAATCACAAGAGGAAGAAGTATTCTTAGAAAAGACCGGGTGAGACGTGAAGATTTCAGTTGGATTACATCATAGTCATACGGGGATTCCGAAATCAGATACTAGATTGTAAGGTATACCAAGGAGCAGATATAGACTCAGCTCGCAGGTTAGTAATGATGACGGGTAGGCTGAAGTTTAAGAGACTAGTGAGAAAGAATCAATATGCAAAGAAGTGGGATACGGAAGTACTAAGGAAAGACAGCATACCCTTGCAGTTCTCTAAGGCTATAGACACAGCAATAAGGAATAGCTCAGTAGGCAGTACAATTGAAGAGAAATGGACATCCATGAAAAGAGTGGTCACAGAAGCTGAAAGGAAAAACGTAGGTACAAAGAAGGTAGATGCGATGAAACCATGAGTAACAGAAGAAGTACCTCAGTTGATCGACGAAAGAAGGAAGTTCAAAAGTGTTCAAGGAAATACAAGAGTACAGAAATACAAGTCGCTGAGGAATGAAATAAATAGTAAGTGCATAGAAGCTAAGGCGAAATGGTTGCAGAAAAAATGTGAAGAAATCGAAAAAGAAATGATTGTCGGAAGAACTGATCTGCATATAGGATAACCAAAACAACCTTCAGTGAAATTAGAGGCAAGGGTGGTGACATTAAGAGTGCAACGGTAATTCCATTGTTAAATGCGGAGGAGAGAGCGGATAGGTGTAAAGAGTGCACTGAAAACCCCTATGAGTGGGAAGATTTGTCTGGTGTGACAGAAGAAGAAACAGGAGTCGATTTATAAGAGATTGGGGATCCATTGTTAGAACCAGAATTTAAGATAGCTTCGAAAGACTTAAGATCAATTAAGGCAGAAGGGATAGATAACAATCCATCAGATTTTCTAAAATGATTGGGGGATGGGGCAACAAAACGTCTGTTCACTTAGGTGTGTAAAATGTATGTATGAGTCAGGCGACATACCATTTGACTTTCGGAAAAATATCATCCAGTCAGTTACGGAGACTTCGAGAGCTGATAAGTACAAGAATTATGGCACAATCAGCTACACAGCTTATGCATACCAGTTGCGGACAAGAATAATATACAGAGGAATAGAAAAGAAAATCATGGTTTCGTTAGATGACGATCAGTTTGGCTTTAGAAAAGGTAATGGCACCATAGAGGGTATTTTGTCGTTGTGGCTGATAATGGAGCCAAGACCAAAGAAAAATCAAGACACGTTCACAGGATTTGTCGACTTGCAAAAAGCGTTCGACAGTGTAAAATTGTGCAGGACGTTCGAAATTCTGAGAAATACAGGGGTAGGCATTAGGGAGAGGTGGGTAACAGACAATACGTACAAGAGCTAAGAGGGAATAATAAGAGTGGACGACCAAGAACGAAGTGCTCGGATTAAAACGTTAGTAAGACAGGGATATAGTTTTTCACCCCTACTTTTCAATCCGTACTTCGAAGAAGCAGTGATGGAAATAAAAGAAAGATTCAGGAGAAGGATTAAAATTCAAGGTGAAAGGCTATCAGTGATAGGATTCGTTGTATCCTGAGTGGACGTGACAAAGAATTACATGATCTGCTGAATGGAATAAACATCTAATGAGCACAGAATAAGGATTGGGAGTAAATCGAAGAAAGATGAAAGTAATGAGAAATGAGAACAACGAGGAAATCAACAGGACTGATGGTCACGAAGCGGATGAAGCTGAATAATTCTGCTACCTAGGCATCAAACCAACCAATGACGGAGGGAGTAAAGAGGACATCAAAAGCAGACTAGCACTGGCAAAAAGGATATTCCTGGACAGAAGAAGGCTACTAGTGTCACACATAGGCCTTAATTTGAGGAAGAAATTCCTGAGAATGAGAATATACGTTTTATGCACAGCGTTGTGTAGTAGTGAAAATGGACCTTCGGAAAACCGGAACAGAAGAGAATCAAAGCGTTTGAGATGTGATGCTAAAGTCTAATGTTGAAAATTAGGTCGACTGATGAAGTAAGGAATGAGGAGATTCTGCGCGGAATGGGAGAGAACATCAAGGAATGACTTCAATGATACTAGAGGGAGGTGTAGAGCGCAAAAACTGTAGAGAAAGACAGAGATTGGAATACGTCCAGCAAATAATTGAGGACATAGATTGCAAGTGCTACACTGAGAAGAGTTTGCCACAGGGGAGGAATTTGTGGCGGGTTGCATCAAACCAGTCTGATGACTGAATAAAAAAACCCTCAATCCTCAAAATAACGAATGGTTGGGGGACACTGCCCAAAATTGTCCTAACATTCTCAAATGAGGAGATATCCGTCGAACTTGGTGGCCAACTTACAGTTTCGCTAGCACGAGGACAAGCAGTAGAAATGATTCCGTTGACAGCCGGTAAAATTCTTGTTTTTTTGATACACATCCGGTTTCGCGGCCTGAAGTACCATCATCATGTGCAAAGTACATGGTAACGAGTAATATACGGTAATATCTCAACTTTGTGAATATTAAAATTAATGAAAATAGGCGTAGTTTTCTCCCTTGTGTTAAAGTCTATTACCTTCTGATTGCAGTGCAACACCTCTGGGCTGAACTTATGCATCTGTTCTATACCACATCGGTTCACCTGATACACGGGAGTATTTTATGGTTATCTGACATGATCATTCAGTGCAGTATACGATCTGTAATTTTGTATTGTGGTATTCTTCGGAAAACTAATTTATTTGCCAAGAACTCTACGTGAACACAGTTATTGGACTACTAGTTTCGGCAGTAAGTACTGCCATCCTCAGGTCCATATAACCGGGCAATAGCAGTACATCATGCAATGTACACACCACTTTGTCACATGAGGGCTGTACAGAATGCACAAAAAAGTGCATTGCAGGTATTTTGTTTCCAAAATAAGACTACAATACAAAGAAACATCTCTCCATCTGGTTACAGGAAGAAAGAAAGAGAAGTCTTCAATGTATCACAACGTATTGTAAAATCTACCACGAAATTTTAAAGCTGCAGTAGTAGCTAAAGGATATCGATGGCTTTTTGGTACTGAAAGAAGAATCAGCGGAATTAAGTCTCCATTGTGCAGCAATTAAATTGTTCCAAACTGTTTAAAACATTAGTATTTGGTTTTCGTTATCCCTTTTATTGTTATTATTTACAGAAGAATGAAAATACTGGTAGAAGACGACCTAAAGGAAGACTAGGTTGGATTACGAAGAAAGTAGGAGTGAGGGAGAAAAAAATGACCCTATAGCTTATCCTACAACATAAACTAAATGAAAGCAAACCTACTTTTATAGTATTTGAAGACTTAGAGAAAGAGTTTGACAATATTCATTGGATACAACTTTTAAAGTTTTGAAGATAGTAGGGATAAAGTACGGGGAGCGAGACTTGTACAGAAAGAAGTCTGTAGCTATGAGTCAATGGACATGAAAGGGAAGCAGTAGTTAAGGAATGAGACACGGTTGTTACCTATTCCAGATCTTACTGAAACAGGCAGTAAAGAAGACCAAAGAGAAACAGGGTTACAGTTCAGGTAGAAGAAGTAAAATTTTTAAGGTTTGTCGACGACATTGTTATTGTATCAGAGACTGCAAAAACCATGGAATATTATTCGAACGGAATGCATTCTGTTGTGAAAACAGGTTATAAGATGATCATCAACAAATGTGAAATAGTAGCAATAGAATAAAGTCGAATTAAATCCTGTAATGGGAAAATTAAAATAGTAGATATGGTTTGGTATTTAGATAGTATAATAAGCGGCAAAGAACCTCTTAGAGAGGCTAAAGATAGCAAGAGAAGCGTTCCTGAAAAAAAAATATCAATACCGAACATAAATTTAAGTATTATTGAGCCTATTCTGAAGTTATTTGTGTGCAGTTTAGCCTTCCTTTCATGGAAGTGAAACGTCAACGATAAACAATACAGAGGAAAGAGAAGCTTTTGAATTGTGGTGCTGCAGTATACAGATGAAGGCGACGAGAAAGGCTTCCAGTCATCCTGTATCACTAACACTGCGAAACACCAAAATTTTAGTGTCGAACACATGCAGATATGGGAAAAAACCCAGGAAAAAGAAACATGTCATATTATTGTTTACTGTGAAGAATGGTCGAAAAAATCTTCAGAAAAAACTATAATTTCGAAAATCATTGAGTCTCCGATTCTACATGACCTTCCCCTCTATCTGTCTTCGTAAAATAAGTGCGAAGGAGTAAAGGAAGTAAGTTTCACATGATCTTTCAGTACCAAGCAACACAGCTCGACGTAACATCGACTATGTACAGTAATAACGCCTACAGTATAGTAAAGAAGATAACTGAAAGAAATGCGTAATGGGACGAAGGGGAATGACAATATTATTCAACGACAGTAATTACACTGAAGTCAGCGTGATTCACGATGGCTCTCTTGGCATTAAAAAGGGCGTAACACGGTTCTTAATAGGAAGTATAATCAACACAGACGACAACGAATTTTCTGCAACGTACTCTCATGCTGGACACAAGATAGGTGAGAAGTTCTTGAGGCAGGAGTTCCATCCCTCCACCAGCGTGGTTGACATCAGCTGGACGAGGACGTTGGCAATACGCCTCCCCAATGCATCCCACATTTGCTCGATGGGATGAAAGTCGGGGTAGCGGGCAGGCAGTCCATTCACCGAATATCATCGTTTCTAGATTTCCTTCACGTGCGCAGTTCGGAGCGATCGCGCTCTGTGATCCATAAAAATGAAGTAAGGGCCGAATGCAGTACTGGAAACATGGACATCAGGAAGGAGTACAGTGTCACAATAACGTTGACCAGTGAGCGTATCGTTTTCAAAGGTTTGGAGGTTAGCACGTCCATACAGTATTATGTCTGTCCACGCTATAACTCTTGAATCACACAAACCATCACTCTGGACGTTGTTCCCGGTTGCATCGCGAGAGATGGGGACATCGTTTTGGTGGCCCATGTGTTATGGCCTGCGGAACGATTATGTTGCAGTGGTGTACTGGCCTGCAAATCCTTGAGGACGACTAGCCAACCTTTGTGACGGCCACTGGTGGATGAATGGAACTCCCTACCACAAGAAAGCCATACCATACTTGTGGCCGCTTGGAAGTGAGTTGCAGTGCATGCGCTGGCATCCACAGTGATCTCATAACCTATTAAGAATCGTGTTCCGCCGTTTGAGAGGTCCAGGGGACCGCAATGAATAGCAGTGACTTCAGTGTAATAACAATCTTTGATTAAAAGTTTCATTTCTGTCGCTGCCCGTTGTGGCCGAGCGGTTCTAGCTATCTGAACCATTCATTTCTGTTCGTCCCATTGAGTATTTGTTTCAGTTAACTTCCGTGCTATATTGCAGTTCCTTCTATATGAGTTCGAAGTTTCATCGAGCTGTTCTACAACTCTGTGACATATCACGGGAAAGCCACTGTTGTCCTTGAGTTTTGCACACCAGTGTGCATCTGATTATCGTCGTATACTACTAGTATTGAGCAAGCAGCAAAGGAAACAAAACAAAAATTCGGAGTAGGTATTAAAATCCACGGTGAAGAAATAAAAACTTTGAGGTTCAGCCATGACATTCTAATTCTGTCAGAGACAGCAAAGGACCTGCAAGAACAGTTGAATGGAATGGACAGTGAAAGGAGGATATAAGATGAACATTAACAAAAGCAAAACGAGAACAATGGAATGTAGTCGAATTAAGTTGGGCGATGCTGAGGGAATTAGATTAGGAAATGAGACACTTAAAGTACAAAAGTTTTTCTAGTTGGGGAGCAAAATAACTGATGATGATCGAAGTAGAGAGGATATAATATGTAGACTGCCAATGGCAAGGAAAGCGTTTCTGAAGAAGAGAAATTTGTTAACATCGAGTATAGATTTAAGTGTTAGGAAGTCGTTTCTGAAAGTATTTGTATGGAGTGTAGCCATGTATGGAAGTGAAACATGGACGATAAATAGTTTGGACAAGAAGAGAATAGAAGCTTTCGAAATGTGGTGCTACAGACGAATACTGTAGATTAGATGGGTAGATCACATAAGTAATGAGGAGGTATTGACTAGAATTGGGGAGAATAGAAATTTGTGGCACAACTTGACTAGAGGAAGGGATCGGTTGGTAGGACATGTTCTGAGACATCAAGGGATCACAAATTTAGCATTGGAGGGCAGCGTGGAGGGTAAAACTCGTAGAGGGAGACCAAGAGATGAATGCACTAAGCAGATTCAGAAGGATGTAGTTTGCAGTAGGTACTGGGAGATGAAGAAGGTTACACAGGATAGAGTGGCATGGAGAGCTGCATCAAACCAGTCTCTGGACTGGAGATCACAACAACAACAACAACCAGTAGTAACATAAAGGAAATTATGTTACTTGTTGTGTTGTTCAGAAGTATTGTTGAGAACTATAGTGGATATAAGCTCATCTCTGAAGGAACAAGGACTGCAACGGCTACTGCCATTATGAAATACATGAAATGTATTCGCAGTTGCGAATGGTGACAACCATCAGCTGTACAACGGAATGTCGACGTTGGAAGTTTGTGCCGGACTGGGACTCGAACCCAGATTTCGAGCTTATGTCCAGCTATCGCATTAGCATTATGCTGTCTGGATGCGCTTCACGACCAAACCCAAACTTCCATATGTAGTTAACCATGTGTCCACGACGTACACTCATATATCCGGTTATATATGTTCGTATGCAAAGGAGATATTTTAATTGAAAGTCGCTTGTCCGGTGACTCCTGATAAATACCCACGCACGTCCGAAGGAACAGGCATTGCAAAGACTGAGCGAACATTGCATCGCGCTTCCGAACTGCACAGACAATGCAGTATCGTATTTATCAGTAGGCACCAGGCAAGCGACTTTCAATTAAAATATCTCCCCTGTAAGGAAATACGCATAATGAATGTGCGAGAGCAGATTGTAGACACATGTTTGACGACATATGGAAGTTTGGGTCGGGCCGCGAAGAGTGCTCGGATAGCCAAATGGTAAGGAAACTGCTTGCGATAAGTGGGAAATCAAATTTCGTGTCCCATACCGGCACAAATTTTCATTGTGGTCATTCACTTATAGAGATATTCGCAACTGCGAGTACATCTTGTGAGAGACTGTTTTAGACTTATCAGCTGTGCGGAGCCGTTTGCTGTCACCGGAGCTCGTGAGCGGCGGCGAGCGGCGGCGCGCCGATTAGCCGGCCGGTGTCTTTGCCCTCGGCGGGGGACAATGAGCCATCCTTCGTTTTTGTGCCGCTGTGACGCTGGCGGGCGGAGGGCGGCGGGGCGACGGTGCGATTTCTTACCGCCTGGCTGGCTCAGCCGCTGATTACAAGAGAGGATTTATCACGGATCTTTTGCGACGTCATTACGAGCCGTGGAAACAGCGCGCCGCCAGCTGGTGCCAGCTGAGTTCCCGCTGCAGCTCCGGCGAGCAAACAACGTGTCGCAGAAGTACTAACAGACGACTGGTTCTCTTTCAGGGCGGCGAGCGAAAGGAAAATATTTCATTTCTCTTCTTGTCCAACGTTTTTCTCCATAACGCTATAATTACGTAATTCGCTACTTTTAAAGCTTCGTCTGCCTAAGTATTCCGATTCAAAAACTGTTAATCACGTTGCATTACATTATAAACACCGTGACGAATTTTGCTTTAAACGTAAACGTGACTACACTACACTCTTCAGTGGAACTTTACAGAAAACACGGTGCAAACAGCTGAACACACACACAAATACACAGATATACACAAATACAACCGGCCTCTATGACCGAGCGGTTCTAGGCGCTTCAGTCCGGAAACGCGCTGCTGCTACGGTAACAGGTTCGAATCCTGCCTTGGGCATGGATGTGTGTGATGTCATTAGGTTGGTTAGGTATAAGTAGTTCTAAGTCGAGGGGACTGATGACCTCAGATGTTAAGTCCCATAGTGCTTAGAGACATTTGAACCATTTGAACACAAACACAAACATATGTAAAGAGAGAGGGAGTAAGTAAACAATAATCAAATTTGGCGCTAAACTCACTTGCGAACACATGAACGCCACTTGGGACTGGACACGTAGCAGCAACAACAACAACAACAACAATAACAACAACAACGTTTACCCTGTTTTTTGGAAAAGTTGGAAACTGTTATTTACAAAAGAAGTTCTGCAAAGTATTTATAGTGTTTGTGAATGCCTCTCAAAAACACATGGGAATGCAAATGAAAACGCTTTTGCGAAAGCTAAGTGTAAGTAGTCGCAAATATAGTCGCGAAATGTCTTAGGACAACAAAATTACGTTTAGATATAAAGTCATCTGTTAACTCGCCAACAAATTCACATTAGCATAATTTAGCTGTAGATCACTGGCTACCAGTTCCCAGTAATGTACAGCGAGTTCTGTATGAAACTATTATGCTAAACTAAGATAATGAGGATAAGAAACAACAACTGTTTTAGGCGTTATTTTCATAGATAAAGTATCACTTAAAATATGTTCACATTTTAAAGATTTCAATAAAGAAAACTCACTGGCGATGACACAAAGGCCGTGAAACATGTCTAGCTCTCTATACGAAAAACCAGTGTATTGCATAATAGAGAGACCTTATATCCAGTAAGTGGCCAAGGGACGTTACTTGAAGAAAATTATTTAATGAACGAATTTTCAGGAATATGCGTTTGACCAGAAAGATATGTAGTGGTTAATAAAAAGGAAAAAGAAAAAGAGAAGAAAATAAAAGAAAAGAAAAGGTAGAAAATGATGGGAAGTAATGGTGAATAAAAAGGGGTTTTAAAATCGTAAATGACCGTGAAAAAGGGAAAGAATGAAAAGCAAATCGGACTTCGTATTACAGAAAAGCTATCGGACTTCGTGATTCGGGAAAGCTATTATTGGGGTGGTCCTTGTGGCGTTTTTGAGCAAAACTTAAACCAATTTCCACTACAAAAATTATTGAAAAAGAACAGAGAATAACAAAATGTAACTGACAGGGGGAAATGGCGTAGAAAAGAGTTCATCCTTTACCAGGTTAACATGTCTTCTTTCGTGCGGCGTCCAGGTCATCAAAAATCTCCTACTTCATTTCTGCGTGAAAAGTCTGCTCCGAAATCTTGCAATGGTCCAGGAATCACTAATTTATACAAATTAAAATCATCTTGATACTGAATGCAATTTAATTTACTCTGCTACTTCTATCCTCCGAATTTCATAACAACTTCCACAATATGTCTACACATTAAAATCAGATCAAGACTAGCTAAAACGTTTTTACGTCTGAATCAAGCTTCCGCTCTCGAGAGACAATATGAAACGGATAGAAAAACAAAAAAGGGTTACAATTTTAGTATTTTCTCTGCCGTAGAGCGCTCATACCGCTGCGACGGTATAATTTATGTCTGAGGGAACGAGTGTAGCGCGGCGAAATTCAAAGTCCCGCTACAGATATCCGGATTGGACAGTGAATTTTCAACGCAAACGAAAATAAATTCTGGACAGGACAGCGTAGAGTGATAGTATCGAGAGTATTTTAAATACGAGGGGTTATTACATGATGGTGTTGCAGACTTTCAGGTATGTAGGAGAAAGGTAAATGTATCTATCTGAGGTAAGGTCCAGTTCGAATGTCATAAGCAATAATCGTTCCGACACCACACTGTTTAAATGCACCAGTGCACACAGTGTCTATCAGAGACGTACTACCCACGTTCCTGAAATGTATTTTACTAGTTATTCGACAGTGGATGTGGTTCCAGCATGATGGGGCCTCGCCTCAATTTGAACTGAGACTCCATGAACACCTGGATCAGACATTCCCTGAAAAGTGGATAGGAAGACAAGGTCCTGTTTCTTGGCCAGCACCTTCACCTGATCTTACCCAACTTGATTCCTGATTGCGGGGCCATGCGAAAAGTTTTATGTACGAGATGCCAGTGAAGACTAAAGACGATCCCTGGCAACAATTCTGGCTGCCTATGACACTGTTCGAACGATGGAATCTTGTGCAACGATGCAGTGCCTGCATTGACGCTGGGGCACACGATTTTGAACAACTGTTGTATGTGTAGCAGCTCGTGAAACTTGTTCAGGTAAGTGGAATTCATTATTACTGTATCGTAGGCTTAAGATTTTAGGTTTTCTGACATCAGGTTACTTGCGCCGTTAATAATCCATCAACAGCGGAAATTATCTGTGGGCATTGTGGAGTGTTCGGTGGGAATTCTGTACGTCGTGATCAGGATTCAAAAGTTGGGTCGCTTAGTTCGAGTGCTGCGCGAGACTAAGTAGGAACTTGATCATATTTTTTCTTATCACTTTCAACTCGTTCGTTACCGGACTAGGTTACCTTGTCTCAGATAGATACATTTCTCCAGTATACCTGAAAGGTTGTAACATTATCACGCAATCATTCTGTACATAATCCATTCACCAGATATCGCCAGCAGGGCTCTCAGTTTCATAATGTTGTTATCACCAGGTAAGAAACATCACTTGGTCTGTGATCTACTCTGGATTTACAATCAGCCTGCTCTTCTGAAATGTGGGTAAATATAAAATAATGTCCATAAGAAGGAGAAATAACCTAGCTGCGTCGGATTACAAAACGATGGTAAACTTCTGACGCCTGTCACACTGAGTAATAGGTTTGAAAGTGAATGTTCTTGGAAGACGTTTGGGAAAGTGTAGCGCATACGATATGCAAATCAAACATAATGGTCTAGTAAAAGCTAATTTTCCGCGCCATCTCCAGTATTTCAGTTGGTTAGTCTGTCAAGAGACGACTTATAGAAGAAACACTGCATTATTGGGATTTATTGCAGAAAGAGTATTGGGAACCGACTGCGCAACGATTCTATTGCTTCCATCGTGTATCTCCCGTATGGACGATGAAAACGAGGTAACAGTGTTTAAGACATAGGCTGAAGTATAATAACCATCAGCCACTCTTCCTCATCCACTGCGACAACGAGTGGCTAACAATGGCACATTACGCCATGTACAGGGGCTAACGAAGAACGTTAAATTTAAATGGATATATGGAGCATGGAGTGATGAAGCGGTAAGAGAAAGGGGTGGGAAAAACATATGTGGAAGGCCTTTGCCAGAGGAAGTGACAGGTTAGTGGGGCATATCCACTAAGACGTCCAGAAGTAACTAAGCAGGCGCTGGACACAAGAGCAAAGAGGAGAAATAATCGAGGTAGACCAAAATCTGTGAAACAGATTGCAGAAATTGTTGCTTGTAATACACTGCCCGACAAAAAATGTGGAGCACCCAGAAGGGGAGAAGAAAACGAAATGAAACTTTATTGGCTGGGAGGGTATGTAATGTCATTGCAGTGATTACGAAATCGAGTCAAATTTACGATCAACTTGACAGTATGTTTGCACTTATAAATATGACGTTGCATCCTTTCTGGCCCGGATGCATGCACTGATTCGGTTGGGAAGTACGTCATAAAGCAGTCGTACCCACACCTGAGGCAAGACCGCCCACGACTGTTGTAATTAATCGTTGATATCCTGGCTCTGATCACGCATACAGTTCATAGAGACACGTGCCATGCGTCGAAGGACATTATCTTCTTTTCGGAAAAATGGCACCACGATACTGTCACAAGAGCAGAAAGACGTAAGGACGCGGAATATGCGTGACGTGCCGTTGTGCCGTCACAATTCCCTCAATCACTACTGGCCTGACCTGAAGTCGTAGCCAGTGGCTCCGCACAGCACACCGCACTCTAGGAGTAACATCGTTGCGCCGGTACAAAACATCGCAAGAATGGAATCTCTCCCAGGGCGCCACCATACTTGCCGGGACAGTGCCAACAGCGATTCATAAGCTGTACATACTTGCCGGTCACGTGACCACTCCAAATACACCTGTTCCTGTTGTGGCGTTAATGGCAGCTAAGGAATGGGACGCTAATTCCCTAATCCGGCTGCTGCTGATCTCCAACGGTATAAGACAAAATGTTACAGGGAGTTGTTCCCAGATTCAGGGGCATATGTGAACGGGTCGAAAAGGTATATGATGTTATTGCAGTGATTACTAGATAGAGTCAAATTTATAGACAACTTCGCAGCATGTGAACACTTATCAGTATGATTTCGCATTTCCCTGGCCTCGATGCATGGATTGATCCTGTTGGGAAAGGTGTCAAAATCCATTCCATCATATCCTGAGGCAAGCTGGTCCATAACCGTAACTGCTCCTTGATATCCCGCATACTTGCAACACGATGGATTTGGTGTCCGATCCGATTCCACACGGTTCTATCGGGGACCGATCTGGGGATCTTGGTCGCAACAGAAGTACCTCAACATCACGCAAACAGCTCATAGAGGCACGTGCTATGAGTGGATAAGCATTGTCTTCTGGGAAAATACTTGTGTTGGTCGAAGGTGATCGACTGGAACCTTGACAACTGGTATGCCTGACCACTCGTTTCCATGAAGTCCGTCATCGGACCACTGTCAAACAAGTGCGCATACTCCACGATTCGACTCGCCACCCAAATGGAGACTCACAGTGAGGTCTCTTTTAAACTCAGTCAGGTGCTGATAACAGTTGAGCCGTGGCACCATTGAGTTAGCAGCCTGTTCTGTCCGGCTCCACTGACTCACGTCTACTATCGACCATCCCTCTTGTGACCCCATTGCCAATATATATGAAGAAGAGTTGGTATCTGTGGGTTGTGTCCTTAGAGGGTCGTTGCATGCCGATATATATATATATATATATATATATATATATATATATATATATATATATATATATATATATCAAGGTGGTTGGTAGAGGTAGCACCTTTGCTTGGGGTTGACTCAGTACTGGTCCTCACCACCCCAGGGATGAGCTGAGGAGGTATGCAAGACCTTTGCCTCTGAGGAAGCTACGTCCAAGACCGTCCGTGCGTGGTGAAGAGCCACATCCTACACGAGGTGACCCTGTTAACGCAGATCACGGCGGATCTATAGGAGAAAACCTTGAAAAAAAATCTCACATTCCAAATCCTCAATGCATCTGTACTCGAGTCGAGCGGCAGCGAGGTCAGCGTCTGTCCATCCAGTAGGTGCGGCTGTATTATATGCTCCAGGAACTGACAATCCCTGGTTCTAAACACCCAGTGGAAACACTGGACCAAAACTTACAAGCTATCATGATTCGTGAGAGTAATGACAGAATTACCCCAGGTGGTAACCAACCCACTCGTCGACAGACGACAACTGGGTTTTCGGATTCTGGGGAACCCGGGCCATCACGATCAGAGTTCTCAAGCAAACTTCGTCCCAAGGTTCCCATGTACATTGGTACCTTTAACATTCAGACCCTAATTCAACCTGGAAAATTACACAACTTAGTAACAGAGCTAGGCCAACAAAAAATTAAGATCTTAGCGTTACAAGAAACTAGATTCACGGATGAAAATACAATAGACTATGGAAACCATCGCATCTTCAAGAGCAAGACTGACAAACGAATTGCCAATGGTACGCCACTCCTGGGCATGGCATTTGCGGTGCACAGAAATATATTAGGCTCAATTAGAGAGGTCTCTTCCATAAATAATCGCCTCATGACCATGCGTATCCAGTGCGCCAACAAGAAATACACATTGATAGATGTTCATGCACCCACAAACATAGACAACAAAAAACGCCAACTACAAACTGAAAAATTCTGGACTAAACTTGAAGATGTCATGGCCAAAATTCCCCGGGATGATATCAAAATCTTAATGGGAGATTTCAATGCACAAATTGGCAGAGAGAAAGAACACCAAAAAACTGTAGGAAAATATCCAGCACACAGATTCACCAACAGAAACGGACTGAGATTTATTGAACTATGCCAACAAAATAATCTAAAAATAATGTCTACATCTTTGAGAAAAAAACCTAGAAAACAAAAGACCTGGAGGTCCCCCATACAAGAGATCGGCGAATATCAGATTGACCACATTGCCATCTCCTATTTCGTACAGAAAGAGATCCATGATGTCCAAGTCCGCAGAGGGGCGAACATTGACTCAGACCACTACTTAACACGCATTAAAGTGAAATTCACCCCAAAAAAATTCTATCCGAAGAAAACACACATGATGAAATTTGACACACGAACAATCAAAGAAACCAATCTGAAGGAGGAGTGGGAAAAGGAACCAGCTGACTCTTGGGAAAAATTTCGAACAAAAATTACAAAGAAGGCAAAAGAACTGATCCCATTGAAAAAGAACACAAAACACCCCTGGTGGGACTCTGGATGTGAAAAAGCGCTGGAAGAAAGAAAGAAAGCCTTTCTGAAGTATAACAGTAAAAAATCCCCAGAAAATCTAGATCACTTCCACAACACCAGAAGACAAGTGGCAAAAACAATCAGACAAGTCAAGATGAAGTACCTCAAGGAACAGTGTGAGTCTATTGAAGAAAATTTCCGTAACTATAATGTACGAGACTTCTATAAGACCTTTGCTGGGAGAATCAATGGATACGGCTCACGAAATCTATGTTTCAGAAAACCAGATGGAAAACTAGCGCTCACAAACCGGGAAAATTGTGAGGAGCTGGCAAGATACTTTTCCGGGCTCCTCAATTGTCCTGAACCTTCTTCAAGATTCCGTCAAGAAACTACTATCTACACAAATCCAGAATCCCCACCACCTACACTAGAGGAGATCCAAAGACATATTCATAGACTGAAAAACAACAAGGCATCCGGAGAAGATAATATCACTGCAGAACTACTTAAAAATCTTGGACCAAATTCCCTCAAAGAACTCACTCAAATCATCACAGACATTTGGCAGACAGAAAAACTACCAGAAGATTGGAAATGCGCCCTAATTCATCCACTGTATAAAAAGGGAGACATGGTAGATATAAACAACTATCGAGGAATCTCCCTTCTCCAAGTCACTTATAAAATCCTCTCAGCTTGTCTTCTTCAACGAACACAAGAATAACTCGAACACAGTATTGGTGAATACCAAGCTGGCTTTCGCCCTCACCGATCCTGTGCAGAACAAATTTTCAATTTGAAGACAACACTAAAATACAAAGCAGTCAGAAACAGTCCGATCACTTGTTCCTTTGTTGATTTCGCAAAGGCTTATGATTCAATCGATAGGCAATCTGTCTTTATTATCCTTGAGGAGCTAGGACTCGATCCGAAAACCCTAAACCTTATCAAAGAAACGCTCACAAACACAACTTCTAAGATAAAATTCCTGGGTGAAATATCAGAGCCCTTCCTGATCAAAACCGGCGTCAGACAAGGTGACGGCTTGTCTCCACTCCTCTTCAACCTTGTCTTAGACAAAGTCATCCGAGAATGGGAAAAAGAACTGAAGAATCAAAATTACTGGAAGCCTATACAACTAGGAAGATCTAAAGGTGGTATTAAAATTTGATGCTTGGCATTTGCAGATGACGTGGCCATTCTAGCAGAAAACGAGACCACAGCAATTAAACAGATAGACATTCTCAAAGAATGCGCCGAAAAAGTTGGGCTACAAATTTCCTTCCAAAAAACCAAATTCATCCGCTCAAAATTTGAAACTCAAAAACTGACTACAAAATATGGACAAATTGAGAGAGTTCCATTCTTTAAATACTTAGGCGAGGTCCTAGAACCCACAGGGGGAGAGAAAACTGCACAAAAAGTTCGACTGCAAAAACTGAAAAGAGCATACTGGAAAATCCACAACATCTACAATAAAAAGTGTCTCTCCATTCACTCAAAAATACGACACTACAATACAGTAATCAAGCCCGAAGCACTATATGCCAGCGAAACACTCACACTCCATAGAAAAGGCGACCTGGAAGGCATCCTGAAAGAGGAACGCAAAATTATCAGAAAGATTCTTGGCCCAAAAAGAACGGAAGATGGATACAGGTTACAGTCTCGGAAAACTACAGAAAAATTATCTAACCTCGCCGCAGACATCCGGAAAAGAAGACTAAAATTTTACGGTCATATCCACAGACTCCCAAAACCGAGACTCTCCCACAAAATTTTAATATACATTGAAAAATTGAAAACCATACCCTGAATACAAGAAACCAAAACAGATCTAGCAAATGCACAAATAAATTCTTCAGAAGTTATAAACAGAAATGTATACAGGCGAGAAATCAATAGTTGGAAAGTACAACCCGAGAATGAAGTTTGCAAGAGACAGGGGACAAAATGGACAGAGGAAAGAAAGAGAATTCATGGGGAAAGAATGAGAGAAGTTTGGAGAATTAAAAAATTGTATCGGAAAAGCTTTGCGTGATCCGTATGGGTCCAATCGCACATAATAATAATTATATATATATATATATATATATATATATATATATATATATATATATATATATATATATATACTCCTGGAAATTGAAATAAGAACACCGTGAATTCATTGTCCCAGGAAGGGGAAACTTTATTGACACATTCCTGGGGTCAGATACATCACATGATCACACTGACAGAACCACAGGCACATAGACACAGGCAACAGAGCATGCACAATGTCGGCACTAGTACAGTGTATATCCACCTTTCGCAGCAATGCAGGCTGCTATTCTCCCATGGAGACGATCGTAGAGATGCTGGATGTAGTCCTGTGGAACGGCTTGCCATGCCATTTCCACCTGGCGCCTCAGTTGGACCAGCGTTCGTGCTGGACGTGCAGACCGCGTGAGACGACGCTTCATCCAGTCCCAAACATGCTCAATGGGGGACAGATCCGGAGATCTTGCTGGCCAGGGTAGTTGACTTACACCTTCTAGAGCACGTTGGGTGGCACGGGATACATGCGGACGTGCATTGTCCTGTTGGAACAGCAAGTTTCCTTGCCGGTCTAGGAATGGTAGAACGATGGGTTCGATGACGGTTTGGATGTACCGTGGACTATTCAGTGTCCCCTCGACGATCACCAGTGGTGTACGGCCAGTGTAGGAGATCGCTCCCCACACCATGATGCCGGGTGTTGGCCCTGTGTGCCTCGGTCGTATGCAGTCCTGATTGTGGCGCTCACCTGCACGGCGCCAAACACGCATACGACCATCATTGGCACCAAGGCAGAAGCGACTCTCATCGCTGAAGACGACACGTCTCCATTCGTCCCTCCATTCACGCCTGTCCTGACACCACTGGAGGCGGGCTGCACGATGTTGGGGCGTGAGCGGAAGACGGCCTAACGGTGTGCGGGACCGTAGCCCAGCTTCATGGAGACGGTTGCGAATGGTCCTCGCCGATATCCCAGGAGCAACAGTGTCCCTAATTTGCTGGGAAGTGGCGGTGCGGTCCCCTACGGCACTGCGTAGGATCCTACGGTCTTGGCGTGCATCCGTGCGTCGCTGCAGTCCGGTCCCAGGTCGACGGGCACGTGCACCTTCCGCCGACCACTGGCGACAACATCGATGTACTGTGGAGACCTCACGCCCCACGTGTTGAGCAATTCGGCGGTACGTCCACCCGGCCTCCCGCATGCCCACTATACGCCCTCGCTCAAAGTCCGTCAACTGCACATACGGTTCACGTCCACGCTGTCGCGGCATGCTACCAGTGTTAAAGACTGCGATGGAGCTCCGTATGCCACGGCAAACTGGCTGACACTGACGGCGGCGGTGCACAAATGCTGCGCAGCTAGCGCATTCGACGGCCAACACCGCGGTTCCTGGTGTGTCCGCTGTGCCGTGCGTGTGATCATTGCTTGTACAGCCCTCTCGCAGTGTCCGGAGCAAGTATGGTGGGTCTGACACACCGGTGTCAATGTGTTCTTTTTTCCATTTCCAGGAGTGTATATATATATCGGAGTACTTCACGGGGGCCAGCGTAGACTACAAGCGGCAGGCCGACATTCCGTAGGTCGGTTGGCAACATTCGTGTCGGGAAACCGCTCGTGGCCTGGGTCCCACCTTCGACCTGGCTTTCATCGGCACCACTCAGTAACAGCTGCGACGCACTGTGGATCCACGCAACTGCTTGCTGATAAAGAGGAGTAACATTCTCTAATCCTTCACGTACAGGTCAGTCTTGGAAAAAACACAACAGTACGTGATTAAGGGGATAGACTCACGAACCCCGACCGACACGGTACACAACGAACTCTCTGCTCTCGGGTGGGAGTGCATTCGGGTAAACCGGATGTCAGAGTTCGGCACAGCGAGACCGTCACATAACTACATGGCGGAGCTGGCCGACACGGCTAAATCCCGCGACCTGCTGAAGTTAAAATTATTTCTTCACATGGTCGTTAATGTAGAGGTGTACAACACGCCGCACACCCCCCAACAATGCCACAACTGCCAGCGCTATGCGCACGCGGGTATCAGATGCGGTCTCGCACCCCGCTGCCGCATTTGCGCTGGCGGTCACACAACCCAACGCTGCAAACTCCCCAATACAGCACCTCGCAAGTGCGCCAACTGTGGTGCTGCCCATCCGGCAAACTACAGAGGGTGCATTGCATACAAAGCAGCTCTGAGGCGCAAAATCGCGAAACATGCGAAGCCAACCGCCATCACAGTTCCTAAACCGCCCCCGCGCCCAGTAAGAAGTGGAATATCCTTCGCTGGAGCGGTCGCTGGCAGCCCCAGCAGCGCGGGACGGTCAGAGGAGCCCCAGAGCTCAGAACACGCTCAGCAAACACCCCCAGCAACAGACACACAACAGACAAGCACAACAAATGACACCACTCCCGCACCGGGCACACCACACGAAACAAGCAACAACACCACTCTACCCCCTGAGATCGCGAACTGCAGCCCACCACAAGCTACAGAAAACGCACCCACACAGGGACAACCACAGCGCCAGAGGAGGAGGAGAAGGAGAAACAGCCGCAGCACGAGGAACACGACCGCACCACAACAAGTACACAGTCAACAGAACACCAACACCCACGAACACATCCCGGACACTAACTCAACAACCCACATAACACACCCACTCACCTCAGAAAATACACAGGCGCCCACAACTGCCACGCGAACAACCGACTCGCAGGCCAGCCCTCACCAAACGCCAACACTGGAACAAGCGGCCGCTAACACGACCAACAACTCCCAGGCCGACATGACCAACATCACAACAACATTCCAGAGAATAATGGAAACATTATTCCTCGGACGCACAACCACCGAAATAGTCACGAAGATTATAGGGTGTGTCTCACAACTCTTCATGCAGTTCATGTCGGGTACGCTCAACTGGACTAGCTTCCAAGCCACTATCACACCGCTGTTTACACTACTACATGGATAATACAACACACCAGCCCCGAAACGCAGACTTAAACACAATCACACAGATCCTGTTTTGGAATGCCAACGGGATCGCAAACAAAAAAGCCGAGATGGCCGCGTTCATGGAGCGAAAGGGTATCCGAATCGCTCTTGTGAACGAAACACTGCTTACGCCTCGCAAACAACTAAACCTCCCAGGTTATTGCGTCTATCGTACCGACCGAGCGGATGGCAGGAGGGGAGGCGGCACGGCAATCATTATACACAGAGACATAGACCACACGAACATCGAGCTCCCAGCACTTGAAAGACTGGAGGCTACGGCCGTTAGGGTCAAGTTCAACGGAGCCAACACCACACTGGTATCGCTATACAATCCTCCTAAAAACATAGTAACACGCGATATCAGCACAGTACTCAACATGGCACCGCGGGTAATAGCCGCTGGAGACCTCAACGCAAAACACCCCGATTGGAACTCACGAATACGAACCTCCAACGGCAAGAAACTGTACGAACACGCACTAGGCCGAAACTACATTATACTTGGGCCGGACGTTCCCACGTTCGTGCCTACACAGGCCCGACATAGGCCAGACGTGTTAGACATAGCCCTCATAAAGGGCATCACATGCACACTCAACCTAACGGTTGAAAACGATCTGGACTCAGACCACATGCCTGTAATACTGCACATGGAAGAGACACCGCAGGACATCGAACCACGCAGGATGCTTAACTACAAGCGTGCGAACTGGACACTGTTCAAGGAAACGCTTGATAGTCGCATTCCTGACACCCACGAAATTAACAACACACAGCAAATCGATGAGGCTGTGGAGGCTCTCACAACTGCCGTCCAAGACGCAATGACTGACGCCATTCCATCTACAACACCAAGACAACACTCGACGGCCCTGCCCCAGGAAATCCTGGGCCTTATCTCAATGAGGAACCGCCTCAGGAGATACTGGCAGCGTACCAGGCGCCCGTTCTATAAACTGCACGTCAACAGACTCCAGGGCATAATACGGAATAAAATCCAAACATTCAGAAACGAACAATGGGGACAGAGACTCGCTCGGCTGGATACCACACGTCCTGGCGTGTGGCAGCTGGCCAGACACTTCACCAGGGAGAAACATTACATTCCCACGTTACAAGGACCAGACGGCCCAGCCTACTCCGCGACGGAGAAGGCAGAGCTTATGGCCACAACACTTGCAGCGTCCTTCATGCCGAATCTGGTTCCTTCAGACCCAGCATTCACACTTGAAACGGACCAGGAGGTTACACGACTTGTAGCCCAGCCCTCGCGCGACGAAATCAGACGTGCTAGCACAAATGAAGTCACATGGGCTATCAAGCACACCAACGCTAGAAAAGCCCCTGGGCCTGATGGCATTCAAAACCGTGTCCTCCAGGAGTTCACGGAGAAAGCCGTAGAATACCTCACACACCTAACGAATGCCATCCTGACACACCAACACTTCCCTGACTTTTGGAAGGCGGCCAAGGTCCTGATGTTCAGGAAGCCAGGGAAAGACCACTCCCTCCCACAAAATTACCGACCCATCAGTCTGCTGTGCTCGCTCAGCAAGATTGTTGAGAAGGTAATACTAAAACGTATCACTAGGCATTGCATCGCCAACGACACCCTAAGACCGGAGCAATTCGGCTTTAGGAATCACCACTCGACAACACAACAACTCCTCCGCGTAGTCGAACATATAACACACGGCTACAACATGAACAAAGCCACAGGGGCCGTGTTCCTAGACATCGAAAAGGCTTTCGATCGTCTCTGGCACAACGGACTCATACGCAAACTAAGCGAAGCTGGTTTCCCAGACGGACTCGTACGTCTCATACACTCATATCTCACGAACAGATGTTTCAACACTAACGTGCAGGATAAACAATCAACACAACACGGTATCCAAGCTGGAGTACCCCAAGGAAGCATTCTGGGGCCCATCTTGTTTAACCTGTACATTAATGACTACCCAGCGACACGAAACACGACGTTAGCCGTCTACGCGGATGACACAGCCATCCTCGCGCAAGACTGGAAACCGTCGAACATCAACTCACGAATACAGACAGCACTCAGAACAGCTGAGCCTTGGCTGGAGCGATGGCGTATTAAAGTAAACGTCGACAAGTGCGAAGCAGTTCTGTTCACACGCAGACCGAAACTACTGCGCAAACACCAACACTGTAGACCGATAACACTACATACACGCCCAATACGTTTCCGAGAGAAAGTCAGATACCTTGGTGTCTGGCTGGACCGGAAACTTACATGGGGGGACCACATCGAATACGTTGCCAACCGAGCGCACGCGAGGCTCAAACAGCTCTACCCAATGCTCAACAGGGAAAGCACACTGAATAGGAGGGTGTCGAGGTCCTTATACACTACACTGATTAGACCTCTGATGACGTACGCAGCTCCCGTCTGGGGATATGCAGCTCCCACACGACTGCGCCGCCTGCAGATCATACAGAACAAAGTGCTACGAATCATTAGCAATGCTCCACGCTACACACGCACCGTGGATCTTCACCATGAATACCGCCTTGATACCCTCAAGGAAGTATTCAAGAAACACGCCACACGACTATACAGGAACTCGAGACACTCGAACAATCCTTTCATCCTCACTCTGGGAAACTACGATCACAACCACAGGTGGAAACGCAAGCGACCAAAGACACTGCTAGCTAGGGCATAACCACCTATGGTAAACTAACATACGCAAACAGCGACAAACGTCGGTAAGCCCCTGCATATCAGCAATACTGACTGGCAACTACCAGCTGCTATTAGAGCCGACCAACAGGCCACAGCAGGGACACCGACGAGCTCGCCCACAGACGCACGAACAATCTCCCAACACTCCCTCACACTGTGCCTCCAGTATATGACCTATCGGACACAAGACCGATAACAAACATAACTGTTGCAGGTTGCAGGACGCTGAACGAGGACTCTGTACCAGCACCCAGCGCCAGCCGCCGAGCAGCACAAACGCACAACGTCAAGGTATCGACATGCATGATACCCACTACTAACAAAGCCTATCCTTGCAAAACCTATCGCAGGCAGCAAGACAACCGCTACTGCTCTTGCCGCCCGACCTAACTTTCGCAGAGGTTTTTTTCCCTTGGCTCTTGCCTTGGCACTTTTTTTCCTCTGCCCTTCAAACCGCTACCCTTCGTCAGATTTCGACCAATCTATCTCCAGATGAGCGCGTATTAATGGTTAATCCTAACCAGACGTACGCAAACATCGCAGTACCCACATCCTGCGACACCTCACTTTAGTGAATACTAACCCTTATGCAGAGATGGCAGTAGACCTTTTGTGTTGGCCATCATGCCGGTGTGGGCGTGGAGGGGCTCCACCTCTTTTTTTTTTAAAAAAAAAAAAAAAAAAAAAAAAAAAAAAAAAAAAAAAACTCTAATCCTCGTGGTGATTTGTTTCTTTGTCTACATGCCCTCATTATTTTCTGGTTTGTACCCAATTTTCAGAGGTTTGCTCGGTCGGCCCTTTGGTCGTTTGAAAATTTGTCCCGCTATCATACCTCTTTGGTTTGTACCGGATCATTAATGTTATAATTAATCAGCTCTTGGTCCTAAATACAGCCGGAACATTGCACTAAGGCACAGGTTGCCATTAAACAAAAGAGGGACCTTCAAGCTAGATTTACCTTTTAACCATTTCAATTCTTTGATTGTAATTACATTTCTCAGTATTAGTTATAATTTGAACAACCTGTAGTACTAAGCTGTTCGTTTCCGTAATTGAAAGACAGGGTCATTATTGGTGTATTTTAGCTGGTTCTTGTGGTTCCGTTGAGTGACTTGTCTTGTAATAAGAGTTCAGAAGTGATGTTTTAGGACGCTCCTACAGAGCGGTCTTAATAACTGACATTCAGTTAAACCTTGAAAACATTAACAGCCAACTGTCACCAGAGCTTTAGTCTATTGTCAGAAGGGGTCGGCTGGGATCCAGTCGCAGCTTGGTTGCCGATTGAAATTAAGAGGTTGGTTGCTTTGAAGTATGCCTTATCATTGTCATATTGTTTGAGAATCTGTTTTACCTTTAAGCACAGGTGCGCATCTTAACCCCCGAACCTTTCGACATACAGCTTTCAAATTAAAAGTTAAGTAATTTGTTTTGAGTAGCTGAATCACTCTTGTCATCAATGGTGCTTATATAGTTTTTGTGTGTTGCAGAAGGGCATTTAATAAGGCAGACTGTGTCCAACGCGGTAGTAAACACTGCTGTTTCACCCGATAAAGGCGGGCTGCAGGTCCGGCAGTATTGTAATCACTGTCATATAGTTTGTTGTTTTGCAATACAGCACTTCAGATTTCTTTGGCAAAGATTAAAAGCTTATTCAACTTAAGTCTTAAGGTCATAAGAATTTTGCAAACTTGTTCATTATGATAAAGAAAATATTTATTTGTAAAACACAGAAAATATATTGTTAATAAGCTAGTTGTGTGAAAAGAAACTGAAATTGGTGAGTCCTACCTTCCACGTTTTCCTGAATTCCAACAGTGTCTCATACGCGTACGCTGTATCTCCTTGTCCTTAACTCAACATTTGAGGCTGTTCACTTCTCTTGTACACCCTACCAGGCCTGGTAAGTATACGAACAATAATAATGCACTCTGGTGATCGTTCGATCTGTCACAGAGAACTGCAACCCTAATTATTTACGCACCTGCAGATGGTGTGTACGTGTACAAAGTTACATACACATCCGACCATGTGTCCTTTGTGCTTCACGTTTTTTTGTCGGGCGTTGTAGTTACGTAGGATAAAAAGGAAAACTCAAGTTTACAAAATATAAAACTCATCAAGAAACCAGTCAAAAGACTGATAACTTGGAAGGTCAGAGCTGAAAAAAGGCTTGGAAAATTCCTTTAAAATGATGTACTAGTGCTTAAGGGACAGACCAGTTATGGAATAACTTTATTATCTCAGTTGAATTACGAGAGAGAATTTTGTCAAAGCAAAGTATAACTTACAAAATCGACTTTTTCATACTTTAATAAAGAGTAATTACTCTCCTATACATCCGAGATCACTAGTTTAGCAATAGGAAATGTCACTCGAGTTGGCAGTAGGAGATTCGATTCACGGAATGTTCATGTGTTTGATGATGATATTTGGTTTGTAGGAGCTCAACTGCGCCGTCATCAGCGTCCGAACAAAGTCCCAATTTTTACACAGTACATTTCCTTTCACAGTCCGATGTAGCCACTGTCACGCATGATCATGATGAAATGATGACATCACATACACCCAGCCCCTAGGCAGAGAAAATCCGCAACCCGTTTTCACGTGTGTGTATGTTGATGGATGAAGGACAATCAACGGCTAGGGGCCCGAAACTGCCTTCTCTAGTGGCTTATTCCGGTTAATAACACTATCGTCAATGGGTTTGTCAATGATGCTGACTCTGGACAGTGTTAGTTTATCTCGAATCGAGGCACGCCTTTAAAATTGTGCCACATGGAAAGCCAAGAGCCTGCACTCGCTGTGAAATAGTGTGTTCCATGCCTTGGACATCCACGATATCAATGCGATCGAAAACCCTTATATAGTACTTTTTTCACCCTACACTTTCATTATTGTGGCCAGTATAGTATTTGACATTCCAACCACACAACGCCGGAACTTTGGAACTCTTCGTGAGAGTGGGAGTGCTTATTTGCCAACACAGCAGTTGCCCGCAGTTCAGCTGTTAGTGAATGTGGGTTTATACAGGCGGCCACTATTATGGATAGAAACAGGAACTTATTGGTGCATACATCCTGATCCAATATGGGTTATAAGGCTTTCTTCGACATCTAATCGGTCATTCTTCGCATTTTTTCGCTATTTTTTGATGTCGTTCTAAATAAATTAAAACAACATGTGGGAGAGTTGCCTATACTGTACCAGCACTATAAAGTTTATATCTCATGTATCCGACATTTAATGTAGTCAGCATGTATGTTCTCATTGGAGTCTTGTGTATTAAGGAACAGATCGACAGAAGGCAGCGTCGATTTTGTGGCAGTTTCCAACCCATGTTTGGAGTACATCTCAAAGGGAATTACTGTTATGATGTGAGTTGCAACAAATCTCTTATTTATGTGTGAATGTACATGAAACAACCTTACTTTTCAGCCAATCATAAATCTGTACTCGTCGTGGTTGTTCTATAGGAAAAAGACAAAGAGAAAAGGACGACGTCACCTATAGCGCAACGCTATCAGCTTCCGACATTGTACCGGTTCAATTTAAGAAACTTGTTTGTATAGGGAGTTTAAAAAGAAAAGGCGTTTATCATTATCAATGCATCATAATGTTTAAAAATGACGTGATGGATTCTCTAATGCGTTCTTAGACTAAGCCAACAATTAAATATTTTTTTAAATATTGAATTGTGGCACAGAAATGCGTTATGGACTGTGGAGAACAGATGCATTGTGTTTAACTGTAACAGTATATCGAAGTGGGAATCATGGATTAAATGGATGTAGAGTCAGTAACAATTTGTCTAAGCCAACAATAAAAGGGGTATGCTGGAAATAAAACAAAAATTCAAACAACATTATTAAAACTTTGTCTCCAGTGAAGTGTTTTTCATCGAAGTTGAAAGAGAACTGGATGATTATATTCTTAGATGTGAAGAGCCTGTCGGACATGAGGGAAACTTGGATTCAGCATCTAATAACTAAAGGGACGGCCCCTTAATTACTCTGCAAAACAAATCGTGGTAGGCAAAAAGTGGGCTGAAAGTGTCTATCCAAGAAGTATCACCGAATTCGATGGAGATGAGAAAAGCTCCAAACAAAACGATGTATTGCAATTCCTGCAAATAGTGATGTGAGAAAATATGGAACACTTCCTTAACGTTAGACTAGTACATGTAATTAAGCTGAGGGATATAGTTTATACGGATGGTACAGTTTATACATCCTCTAGTACACACCGAGCGGGGTGGCGCAGTGGTTAGACACTGGACTCGCATTCGGGAGGTCGACGGTTCAATCCCGCGTCCGACCATCCTGATTTAGGTTTTCCGTGATTTCCATAAATCACTCCAGGCAAATGCCGGGATGGTTCCTCTGAAAGGGCACGGCCGATTTCCTTCCCTAATCCGATGAGACCGATGACCACGCTGTCTGGTCTCCTTCCCCAAACCAACCAACCAACCAACTACTAGTACAAATTAGGAAAACAGATTCATAGGTTGTAACCTTGCAGATGTTTAGGAAATGTATCTGTTAATTTTTCTCAGATTTTCCTTGCTTTAAATCAGATGTAAAGAACAACATTGTACAGTTTGGAGATATCTCTGTTTAAACAATTTTGTAATTTACTATATGGGCTATAACACGTGAACTCGAGATAGTGATAGAATTTAGGCGAATCTCTTCTACAAAATTGAGACCATAAAGTGGCAGTATCTCTTACTTGACCTAGTGGCTAATGTAAACAGCCATAGGGCTGCTCACGAGTGATGCTACTCGGGTACAGATAAGTTGGAACTCTAGGACACGCAGACAGCCGAACCTGCAGAGGATCAACGCATGGTGTAGGGATTCGCAGTGGAACATCAGTACACACAATTGTTACCACAGCGAAGAAAAACCTTAATGCATGATCGTACGATTACCAACGATTACTGGACAATCATTGGATGCACTCACATCCATTACACGTTTGGGAGTGTGCTTACTGAGTGACTTGAAGTGACACGAGAGATCTAATAGAAGGAAATATAGATGTCAGGTTCAGATTAACTGGAAGAATATTCAGGCAGCAGAATGCACCCGCAAAACCTTTGTTTCACCGATACTAGAGTATCACTGCCCAATATGGAATGCTTACCAGACAGTCACATAGGGTTCATAAATGAAATAGAGAAGAGCCAATGAAGAGTAGCGTGTTTCGTCACAGGCTCGTTTCATAAGCATGGAAACGTGGCGGCGACTCTCACTCACCTTCACTGCCAGACGCTAGAAGAAACACGTAGTGCATCACCGTGTGAACTACCATTAAACCTCCGGGACTGTAACGTCATCCTCACTTGTTTCGAAAGGCGCATTTTCTTCTCCTGTGAAGACAGTACTTATTTCCAAGTTACATTTTGCAACTGCAGTGCCACTTAGGACTGTATGTGGCATATTTGACTCATAAAAAACTGCAAGGTTTAACAGTATTTATTAACAGAACTTAACTTTCCATTTCGCATACATTTTGAAATACACATTTTTACACAGACTGTTTGCCACAAATGTACCCTGTAAAGCAAAGTTGTGTTTGAAGACTAAATGCTCTGTGACTCACACCAGTGTGGTGCGCTTGGCCCTTGTTGCCGTGTCGTTTAGACCAAATTCTTGGTATCAGCGATAAACTAACTTAATCTTACTGATCTTATTTGAGTACAGCACATTACGTACTAGTATTCTTCAAAATATCTTTACTTAACTGATAAAACATACGAAATTATACAATAGTAATTGCGTCTAACGGTTCTGTACTCGTACCTTTCATCTGAAATTTACTCAACATATTGCTTCATGTTACATAAACTTCATGAAAAAAATGTAAGCCGACGGTTTGGTCTTATAACTGGTTTAAAGCAGCTCGCAGCAGTTACCTATCCTTTTCTGCCAAAACGTTCTGCAAGTTTATCCTTGACTCCGAGTGTCATGGAAGTAACGGCCTGATGTTTTAACGCGTGCCGAATTGTGCTGTCCCTTCTCAAAGTTACTGACTTTCGCAAATTTGTTTCGTCGCTAATGCTGCGGAGGATCTACTCATTTCGTTTCAGTCCTCTTAACGTTCAGCATTCTTCATTAACACTATACGTCCAATGTTTCGATTCTTTTCCTTCAGCACCCACTTTCTACCTTCTGGTCTCTCTGTCTTCTCTCCATCGTCCTGAATGTTGAACGATGCATGATGTGCACAATCCCGCAGCAGTTCTCGCTTTGCTATCCACTTTGCCTTTTGGAAACAACACATCGCCCTTTCCAATAATTATACAAAGGTACATATCGTAATACTGTCAACTAATTAATTGCAAGTACCATGGAAAGACGCTGTGCATGTGTTAGAAAGCTATTAGGTGCAGTCCGTATGTCTACCCTACACAGGTGGCTAATGGGGTGCATAACGAATTGGTATACCAAACACAACACAAATGAGTATTGACGCTACAATTATCAACTTTCGACGTGCAAACTACGAATTTCGGGACAGAGTTTTTCACTTCAGAAATAAAAATTCGCAGAGAAAAAATGCACTATGAAAAGAAAAGAGAGACCTACGCGTCATGAAGGAATTCTTCAGTTGTTCGAGTGGGATAGTAATCGGTAGATATGATGTTCGTGTAGAGATAAGCAAATGATTACAATTTCAGGCTCTTGTGCAGGAAATTATTCGGCTTGGCACTGATTGACACAGATGTTGGATGTCCTCCTGAGGGATATCGTGCCAAAGTCTGTCCAGTTGACGCGTCAGATTGTCAAGATCCCCAGATGGTTGGAGGTCTCTGTCTATAATTTTCCAAACATTCTCAGTTGAGGAGAAATCTGGCGACCTTGCTAGCCAGGATAAGTTTTGGCAAGCACGAAGACAAGCAGTAGAAAGCCTTTCCATATGCGAGTAGGCTAGTATCCCGCCGCTGTCCAGAGCGTCTCCGTACATGTCTTCGACCTGGAATGTCAATGACTCGAGTAGAACAGTCTACAATGACGAATCCCACTTCTAACTGGGCCCCGATAATCAGATAAACGTAAAATTCTTACATAACAAAGCTGTGAAAATTAACATCAAATGTCTTACAAAAGCAGTAAAATACGTAAACATAAGCACAAGATTACATAAGTTTTATAAGTAATTGATAAGCTGTAGAATGTAGTCAAGCAAAATAATGTACAAGTATCATCTTGAACATGTAAACACTCGTATCCACATGACATTGATAACACTTCATTTGATAAGATACTAAAATGTTATTTATACTTCTCCAAAAGTGTAAAAAAGTCTTTCAGTTGTTTACTTACAAATATTACCAGTAATGCAAATAGTTCAAAGAGAAAGAAAATAAATGTGCAAGAATCCTTGTGCTGGTAAGCACTCATATTGGCATGACATTGGTGGTATGTCTTTCAACAAGACAACAAATGTTATTCACAGTTCTTGAACAGAGTAAAAAGTCATATGGCAATAGAAAACCAGGTAAAGAAATTCTTGGTTTAGGTGCAGCAGACTCAGGGACAACGCACACTGTCCACTGACAACCACACCAAAATGTTTTTATGAGTGGCTCCTTTTCATATTCAGATAAAGATACTGTACGGAATCAGTACTGACAGTATAAGGCACAAGTAGACCTTGTTTAATACGAAAAATTCATGATAAGATCATAAAAGCAATGAAGTTGTATCTCTTTGTAGAAACAGTTTCTCAGGATTGACGTAGAAGATCAAAAGTCTCGTATATGACACAATAACAGAAACGAATTATAGTGAAAAACTGAAAAACAGTAACACAGTTGAATATTAAATCTATTTCATGTGAATAGGCACATGAGCTCAGCACTCAGTAAAAGACTCAAATATTTATAACCACAGATGACTACACAAGTGTGGCAAGTTTCTTGAGGTACAGTTGTAAGTATTAAGTCGAGATCAATCACATGGTGGCAACCTTGTTCTATAATAGTTCATTTCCTGATGGTACAGTATACAGTGCACCATGAAGTACATGTTTTGATCCAGAACACGCAAAGCGCGTGACATATAACATCACTGAATTACATGGTTTTGTCGAAAGACATTAATGGTGGTATATTTTAAAAAGAATGTTACAATTAATCATAGATTCCAATGTTGGTATATACATAGTGATTACATGTGATTTAAATTATCACAGTCAGAATTTTAGGTCGACAAACAAAGTAAAAGCTCGTATAATTCAATTTCTGTTGTAGATACTTAAGAAATACATGAGTATACACGAAATTCCTTCATATACGTCATAAGAGACTTCAGCTGAAGTTAATGTAGGCAGTTCAGTTTTCATAAACTTATTACACATAGAGTCCCAAATAATTCTTTTTTATTACAGCACAGTATTTCATTTCTAAAAAAACTCGTACTAATATTTACATGATGATCATCGAACAGAAAATAGTAAGTACCATTACAAGGTCAGTGTTGTCGAATGTCAGCTTGTCTGTATGTAGAAACAGAATTGTATGTCCATACATACTTAATCACAACAGTAAAGTAAATATAACATTCAAGAGACATATAATGCAATCAGTAGTGACATAATTTACTTCAAAATGGTTCAAATGGCTCTGAGCACTATGGGACTTAACATCTATGGTCATCAGTCCCCTAGAACTTAGAACTACTTAAACCTAACTAACCTAAGGACATCACATAACACCCAGTCATCACGAGGCAGAGAAAATCTCTGACCCCGCCGGGAATCGAACCCGGTAACCCGGTCGCCGGAAGCGAGAACGCTACCGCACGACCACGAGCTGCGGACGACATAATTTACTCTAAGGTGCAAAACAAGAAACATTTATCCTCGATCGGATCAGTAGTTCTTGAAATAAATGGTTTATTAACCGATAATGAAGCAAATAACTTCTGTTGAGCTTCAGTATCGTTCAATGACAAGAGAAAAAATCATCTTACAATTGTTAACTTAACGTGCTAGAATCAGCACTGCATCATTTCTGCAACATCTTCATTCGTCATCAAAAGAGAAATCCCGAAACAAAATTGTTGAAATAAGAAAACACATAAGTGCTCAAGTAACTTATTTTACACAATTATTTACAACATGCATAAAAATTTAGCAGATCAACTTGCATCAAGATGTAAATATACTACAAGGTGAAAAGAAAAAAAGGTGTCAAAATACATAACATGCTTCGATACAAGTCATGGATCAATGTTTTTAAAACAACCGGGTACTTCCAGAACGTCTAATTATCTGTAACAGACCACTACAACATTCGCATTGTTAGAATGTAACTCGCTCCCGAAATACGTTACACTCCACTCTGAAGAGATTATTTAGCTCATAGAAATGCATACAGTTCCGTGTTTTCTATTTTTTTTACTTAATTCTCCAATAGAGATAAATTCAGTTATGTTCGTGTCACACACGGAAAATTAAGTACAGTAAATGTATACAGCAATAAATCGAGATGCAAAATTTTCCACCACTTTGCAGAGCTAGAAAATCCATCTCACAGATATATCACACAAATCAACAGACAAAAAAATCTTTGTTAAGCCATTCATACTCAGACAGATAAAGCCACATCTCCAAGTGAGTGAAACGAAAACATCTCATCTGCAGGCGGTGGTGTTTCATACAGGTAAAAGTTTATTTTTTCTGGAGTTTACAATATATATAGCAGGTTTAATTGGTATTTCAAACTTAAATGGGTGTCCTTTCTATAATCGACAGCTCTCACACGTCATAATACGTTTCGTAAGCAGCAACAGAACTTCAGTAGTATATCCTCTCTAAAATCCTTGCACGACAAAGTAAATCTCTGTTGAAAATATCTTTGCCTCTCTACTTTAGAACAACGTGTGCACAAAAAGAACTTCCACGTATCTAGTACAGCTGTTGGATGCTTCGTTTATAGGGTGTACTTCCTTACCTTGTCTTGTTCCATAAATAGCAGAATAGAAAAAAATCTACTTTCCCATTCAGGCATATATAATACATCCTGTGTCTTCCTCAGAACAACAAACTTCATTAACCTTCAGCATAATTTCCTACAAACAATAATTCACTTCACAAAATATACCATACTTGCATCATAGTATAACATGATTACACCATAATAAACCATAATAGTATCATAAACCTCATGTGGCAATCCTTAAGCAAACTTACTCATCATATTCCATACCTATATCACGCAGTATTCCCTAAATTCATCATGTCAATTCAATTTTCAAAACACTTCCTACATAGCAGAACAAGCGTCAGTCAGAAATATTCCTAGTTAAACTACCGTCCATCTGAAATACACCTCTGATTTCAAACCACACATACACTATCTCTTATATCCAAAATAATATCAGCAGTTATTTATACCACTAAAATTCATTACCTACTGCACAAAATATGTACCTAGAGAAAAGGTCATCTCATGTACTTACAGTATTCTGTCTGTTGAAGGTAAAGCAAATTGAAATGTCAGTACTTACTACAAGTCACAATAAACTTCATTATGTGTGCAAACTAGCTTTCTGAAGAAAAAGTGATTATCTCAGAACCTCAAAAGCAAGTCTACTCTTCTGTATCAAGACCTCAAAAGAAAAGTTTCCATCTCATGAAATGAGGTAACAGAATTGCCTTTCAATCTGACACTTCACCAGTAAACTCAGAATAATACCAGCTGAATACAAATTTTTCACAGATTTCTTACCATTCCATATTGTCCTAATGGAAATATAGTTGAAAAAAATTGTCTACTTCCACTGTATTATCATCTTGTCAGATTATGCTTAGTAGATTCAAAGTACCTTTCTTCAGACAATATCATATAACAAGGATGGAATAAAGTTTTCAAAGGCTACTTTTTGCATTTGTAACAAACTAAATTATTTTCTTTGCAATCTTCCTCATTACTCTGGACTAAGCCAACAGGTGCACATGAAAGTGCATCAGCGATAATGTTTTCTGGAACTGGAGTGAAACTGAATTCCTGAAGGAGCAAAGCCCAATGTCTTAAACGATCACGATTTAGTTTAAATCTTGTACGAAAATGAAGTGCCCAATGATCAGTATCCACCTTAGTGTGTGTATCTTGTAGAAAGTAACGAAATTTATCAAATGCCCAGACTATGGCTATCGCTTTGAGCTCGGTGACAGAATAGTCATGCCCGGTTTTGGTGAAGACTCGGCTGGCCAAAGCTATACTTTTCTGTGTAAGAATTCCATTTCCTACAACTTCTTAAAAAAAGTGTACACCAAGACCGGATTTTGAGCTATTAGTCGGAAGGCAAAAATCAAAATATGAATCAGGATGTGATAATATGGGAGCATTAAAAATGCAGTTTTCAGATCATCATATGTGGTCTGGGTGACATCCCACTCCCAAACCGTATTCTTACCTGTGAGATGACATAGTCTAGGTGTAGACAAGCTCTATAAGCTGATGAAACATCGATAAAAATTCAAAAGGCCTAATAATCCTCTAAGTTGTCGTTTGTTTGTAGGTACAGGCATTTCTTCGATTTCTTTCACTTTTTCTGGATTGTGTGAATTACCTTTCCTTGAGCCAAAGTCGCCAAGAAATTTAATTTGCGTTTTAGCATATTCTCATTTTTCTAAATTGACTGTAATGCCACCCTCAAGAAATGTTTGTAATAGTTCGCTCAGTATTTGGTTGCGTTCCGTCCATGAACTTTCAGCGATCAAAATGTCTTCAACATAAGTGGTGATCCTGTCTTCCAAATGCATTGGTAAGATAGTATAGAGACGTTCCTGCAACCGTCAGGAAATTTCAATGAGTGTTGTGTCTCGTGCGGAAAGAGAAAACGCAAACAGTTCTTATCTTCACCTTCCTTTGGCAACCATACCTGAAATTTAAGCGTTAGAGGTACATGATTTACTTGTAACATTACTTTTTCATCGCAAAAATTTAAACGTCGCTTTATACTCACGTAGAAACTCTACACCCAAAATAACTTCTTTTGACAAACGAGGTCCTATCAGAAAATTCGCAGAAAATTTGTGTCCCTGACACATGAAAACTAACGAAGTCTGATTACATACTGAGCCGTGGTAAAAACTGCTGTTTTGAAGAGCGCGCCGCAGCGCGTAGTGTGAAGCAGTCGCCCTCCGTTTCTGGCGGTGGTGTCGTTGTGGCAATCGTAGCTTTAGTGTCTCACTCTGGTGGTAAAGGGGAAAGGTAGCCTGTTCCCGTGCATTTAAGGGGCGCTATGAGCTCGCTAGGGGCGAGTCTGGTCAGTAGGTCAGCCGGGTCAGTGTGGGGCAGTCAGTGTCTGTCTGTCGTCCGGAGTGCTAGTATGTGTTAGGCCGCCAGTCTGCTTAAGTTTGTTCAGGCAGTAGTCATTGGCGGTTGGATCGATCGGTTGGTCGGTTGCGCACTGGGACACAAGATGACCTGTTCGTCTTGAGCGTCGGCGCATGTAAGGTCGCCACGTCAGTCCAGTGGGCCGCGCCGTATATCGAGGCATAGTAGTGGCTTCGCGACCGACACGAGAGCAAAAGGAGTCAAACCACGACATTGGTCTGACCGGGGCGAGCTGCGACGCCGTGAGACGGTAGATCGGCGCGCCTTCCTGCGTCCGTTGAAGCGGCTGGCAGCGGACGGTTCGGGGGAGCGTTTTGGGGGTGCTACGCCGGGTCTTCTCCAGAAATCGCAGTTTGTTAGAAGTTAAGTGATTGGTGATATAAGATTTCATTTACTTGTTAAATTCTACTTGTTTTCTTGGTCAATCTCTCGTCCCCAGCTTGCTCGTCTGTCTCCCGTCCGCATTTGTTAGGCAGTTAGTGTCTGTCTGTCTGTTTGTCTGTCGGTCTTCCGTACGTTAATAGCTGCCTCTGTCATGTTTGTCGGATTCGGTGTTAACGAATTTATTGCTTAAGGTGTAAAGCCGAATTCCTGAAAGATGTTTTTATTTTGCCTATCATCTTGAGAGGCGGTATATGTATAATGTAGAGCATGTTTGTACATTTTATGTAAGACTGCATTTCATGGGTTTTTATTTAAATGGTCATTTTAGTATATAAAGTTGCCGCCCTACCACCGTAAGAGTTTTCTTTTAAAAACAGTGTGTGTGTGTGTTGGGGCTTATGGGCGCTCAACATCGAAGTCATCAACGCCCTTTTAAAAACAAGTTGCACTTTCGGTGGCAAGTAATTTTTTAGTGTGAGTGTTTTGTACCATTTCCATCCCTCCTACGGGGTGCATAGTTTATGTGTTTGTGTGAGTTGTTAAAATTTTTAGCTTAAAGTAATCTGGTGTGTTGCAGATTAGATTTGCACCAGTGTAGTCTTTCAGTAGTTGTTGTGAGCGGTCATGACTACAGCCGTGTTAAAAGGGACCGGCAAGCTTCTCAGCCCGAAAGCTCATACTGTAAAAAATATATAACAATTGTAACTTGATATTTAGAGGGTGCTTTCTGATTATAATTTTTAAATCTGTATTTTTTTTTTTGAAGGAAAGGGATTTTAGAAATAAAATTTCCATTTGTTGAAAGAAATTTGTTTTCATCAGTTACCCACTGGCAACTACTTCCACGCTCACACAGTGTGATTAAATGTGTTAATGTTCTTGATGGATCGCTAGTAAATAAAGTAAATTCTTTAAGGAAAGCTTTTGAAAGTAAATCCACGGTTCACATACATCTGCACTCTTTTCTTGAATCACTTCTTTCAATTTATAGCTTATTAGTACCAAAGTTGGACAAACAGATGACTGAGCGGATTTACTAAGCACTGTCTCACTAATCGTGCTACCAGAATCAAGTACAGCAGAAAGCGAAACGTTTCCTATTGAAATTTTTACAACTGGATGTACAAGTCTATTTTCACAGTCGTCACTTTCTTGTAAAAACGTGTCTCTAATGCCATCAAAACCTACAAAGTTAATATGGTTCGTATGTGGATTGTCGGCAAATGCAAACGGTTCGTTTGCGGGGATGGCTGCTAGTCATTGTCGTGTCGATTCGTTTTGCAGGAGCTGTTGAGTGAGTTCGGTGGTCTGATTTCTACATTAGCACCACACTCAGAATTTGAATTTTTACGATCATGCAAATTTTGATTTGATCTGTCACCGTAATTATTTCGTCTTACATTTCAGTTATTCGTATTATTGTGCCGTGGGTTCGATGCCGTGACATCTGAGCACCACATTAGGTATTAAAATTTGTGCCGTCACGCCTATTTCGATTTCCTCTGTCATTACCATTGTGTCTAAAATTTCTTCAATGCCATAACGTCTATGCTAACGTGATATGCGATTTGTATTCCTATACTGATGATTGCGATGTTCATAAGAACCAATTCTCGAGCGTCTGTAAACTATATTGTATGGCTGATGTCTAATGCCACGCTTGTCTTCGCTGCGTTTCGTATCAGTCGTTCACGTGAGTGCCATCTACGTTTTCGGTTACGCCGCGGACGGCAATTTGTCTAAAATTTATTATTGTTTCTCTCTCTCTCTCTCTCTCTCTCTCTCTCTCTGTGTGTGTGTGTGTGTGTGTGTGTGTGTGTGTGTGTGTGTGTGTGTGTGTGTGTGTGTGCGCGTGTTCTTCAAATTCATGTTCTTGTAAAGGAGCTTGGGAAGCTTCCAAGTCATCTTTACAATGTCCTGCCAAATCTATGAGCCGTTATCTGATACGTAAACAAGTGCGGATTAATTACGACGGACTGTACGGATTAGTTAAATACTTGTTCATGCGCATCATGTTTCCAAAGTACTCCACACAAGTTGAAAAATTCGGTTGTTCATAATTCTGCATCATATTAATATTTGTTTCACGCTATCTTTGGTTGTTTCAAACCAGTGGGCGGACAACAATGCGTGAAGAAAAACACCGTACGTATGACATTCACGTGCTATCGACCTCAATATTGTCGCAGGTTCTCCTTTGAGATAACTATAAATGAATTCAAGTTTGTGGCCAATTGGTCATGTTGGTGGCAGAGAAGAGTCAGATTGAGGTAACCACTCACTTGGTTGAACTTCATTGGTGCCATTAAGAAAAATTTTAAATTTCCTAAGTGATGAGAAGATGTTTGTAATTAAAACCATCGTTTTTCCCTCATACTCTCTGAGTATTAACCGCATTGTTCGAAAGTTCCCAGATTTCATCATCTTGAGAAGAATTTTCTACATTATATCTCAAATTTTCCTTAACTTCGTTTGGATCTACTTCTACGATCTTTTCCATTTCTGCCTGTGCTCTAGTTTCCACTGCTATTGTACCAATACAGAAAAAGACACAAAAATGCAAAACAGACACAGTAGCACAAAGCTGTTAGCCTCACTGTTATAAAATAAAGAAAGAAATTCTGAATCGGAAAACTGCTGAAATAAAAAATTTTGAATTAATGCAGAGCAGCGTGCAAGCAACAAAAATGCTGTCCAACACCTGACCAAGCACATTGCATAAAATTTTGCAAATGCAGCATCAGCGAAATCATCCAACGAAACGAAATCCTTACAGACAGATCGACAGATAAAAGTTTCAATTTTTATGAAAAATTGGTGAAAGGTGAAAGTTTTAGGTGTCAGTTACAATAATTATTATTGTTAACGTGGTGAAAAACGTACGGAAATGTATAAGTCTCAGTCTCTGTCAATATTATCGTTACTTTTACTTTTCTCTAAAAAAATGTAATGCAACCTACTGAAACTTTAATATTGTTATCATAAAATCTGATATGTAGCCGTACAACTTGTATTATGGAAATCCTTATTCCGACATGGCAGTATTCAAACATTTTCTTGAATCTCCTACTATCGGACAGCCAGTATTCTGATAGAGAACAAAAGCTCAAATTAATTACACATGTTACAAATTATAAAAAGTTCTCCAGTTCTGACTCCATATTTTAAAATACTCTCTAACGTCATCTAACAATTATACTGCACTGCTCCTGTTCGCAACAGACAACTTATCTTGTCGTGCCGCTGCAAATGTTTGACCAGCAACGTGCCAAAATAATCCAAAAGAAACAGTGCAATGAATTCAGAGTGCAATGCTTCGTTACAAGTACTTATGCAACTGCCCCTTAGTCCTGTTTTGTCTGTAGAAATTAAATTATTAGGAAGGATTTGGTCAACAAGCCTTAAGCGCTGTAAAAAAATGAAAGAAACCAATGAAAGGTGTTTATTTACTGTATTCTCAAAATAAATATTCATACATTGCTAAACTTCGGCAAGACTTTCTTTTTCCTTGAACAGTTTGAAACGTGTAGACATTTCACAATTTCTATAATGAATAATTCCGTATCTGGTCACAAAAAAGATACGAATATTACTCTCATTGTATGCATACACAAATCTGACAAAATCCCTCCAGTGTGCAACCAAGCAACAACTACGTGCAGCAAAAAGGCAAATTAGGCCGCGCGGGATTAGACGAGCGGTCTTAGGCGCTGCAGTTATGGACTGTGCGGCTGGTCCCCGCGGAGGTTCGAGTCCTCCCTCGGGCATGGGTGTGTGTGTTCGTCCTTAGGATAATTTACGTTAAGTAGTGTGTAAGCTTAGACACTGGTGACCTTAGCAGCTAAGTCCCATAAGATTTCACACACATCTGAACATATGAAAAAGGGGAATTACCAAAAATCCCTGATTACTACCAAAATCTCCTAGCACAGTCAGGGCAGGCTGCGGCATCTCTCCACGCCAGACTGCGTCCGACTACGCTCCACAGCTGTTCGCTCGCTAACACTCTTGATAATTATATCTCAGACTCAGACTTAATGTATGCACTTCACGGCAGACTCATTGGCCAACTTTAAAAGAAAAAAAAAGTATAAAGCATCCAGTGCTTATATATCAACAAGTTAATGTCCGCCAGCACGCAGTGGGAGATCCTTCTGCTTGTCTTCGTGCTTGCCAAACAGTATCCTAGACAGAAATGTCACCGAATTTCTCCCCAACAGAGAACATTTGGACCATTGTGGGCAGGGCTTACTAACGATCTCGTGATTTCGGCGACCCAATTCACCATCTGGAAAGGATTTGCCACACTACCAAACAAGCAGACATCCAGCAACTCTGCCCATCAATGCAAAGCCGAATAACTGCTAGCGTAAGGGCCAGAGGTGGACCAACGCGTTATTGACTTGCTCCACATTTTATGAAACTGAAATTTTTTTCTGCACATATTCATCACAGATACCGATTTTTTGTCCCATTCGGATAATTCCTTCGTCCTGAGAGCTTTTTTTTTACCTTAGAGTGTATCTATGAATTTAAACTAGCGTACTATGGATAAACTACACATATGCTCTGTGTACTGGGATATGCGGCAGCTTGCCCTAACTGTAGAAAAATGTAACTTATTGCAAGTGATGAGAAAAAATGATAAAATCTAGCGTTATCCGTGTGCTTCTTGGTGAAGTCACGTCTACTAAATATCCAGACGTAACGTTGCAAAGCGATATGAAATAAGAAACGAGCAAGTGAGGTCGATAGTAAGAAAGGCGAATGTTCGGTATATTGGAAGAATTTTAGGGAATTGTAGCTCCTCTACAGCGTATAGAACACTACTGAAACCCATTCTGGGATGCCCACCAGGGAAATTAATGGAAGGTATGAAAAATATTGAAAGGCGTGCTGCTAGATTTGTTACCTGTAGGTTCGATCATCGCACGAGCTCCGCGTGGTGATTCCTGAACTCAGAAACAAATGGAAACAAATGGAAATACTTGGAGGGAAAGGCTATTGATAAATTTAGAGATCTGGCATTTGTAGTTGGCTGCAGATCGATTCTACTGCCATCAACGTATATTTCACCTAAGGACCGCGTAGACACGTGAAGACAAATTAAATCTCGTATGGAAGCATCTACACGGTCATTCTTCTTTCGCTCCATTTCAAAAATGTTCAAATGTGTGTGAAATATTATGGGACTTAACTGATAACGTCATCAGTCCCTAAGCTTACACACTACTTAACCTAAATTATCCTAAGGACAAACACACACACCCATGCCCGAGGGAGGACTCGAACCTCCGCCGGGACCAGCCGCGCAGTCCACGACTGCAGCGCCATAGACCGCTTTGCTAATCCCGTGTGGCTCGCTCCATTTGTATGTCAAACAGGAGAGGGGAAAAAGCTACTACTGGTACAAAATACCCTCCGCTATGTACCGTATTGCGGGTTGCAGAGTATGCATGTAGGTACGCATGTAGATGCACATGCACTGCGTGTGTCACCAACAGCAAACCGAAATAGTCACGTGACGTTCATATGGCGTTGCGCGAAGACCTAAATTTGTAAATTACACATATTTACACTGTTTTCACAGAATTGTTTATTTTTAACAGTGATGTTGAATAATTGTTGCTGCTACAAATGTAAACTGACACACGTTAAAGGGGGAAATGTTACTTTTCACAGGCGAGTACCACAAATAGCTAATTATACGATGGCTGTCCTGAAGTAAGGAACGATCGGTTGCAAAACAGAAACCATAGTGAAAGTCAAAACTGTTTTATTTGCAACGGTTCAGCTACTTCTCTACATAGTCGCCGCTCCGACTTAGATTTTTGTCGTAGGATTGTTCCAACTTTCCAATAAATTGTCACAGAAGGCAGCCGCCTGTGCTTTAAGTAAATTCTCTAAACTGGTCCACAGCTCGTTGTCTGTGCTAAAATGCTATCTTCATAGGCAGGGGTTCATATGAACAGAAATGAATCTCAGGTTTGCGGGTTGTGGGAGGGGAGGGGGGCAGTTACAGGCTGTATTGTGAGGGATCAAACACCTCCCATCGAAAACGCTGCAGGTGCATCTTCAATGCCATTCCTGAGTGTGGCTGAGAACTGTCACGAAGAAAAAAATGCTCGACAGTTACGTTATGTGGGGCTGCATAGAATTAGGCGAAACCTCACGGCAAGCACCCATACCTGGCGGGAGACACTAGCTTCTAGGCATCTTTACCTGCTCACTGTGCGCTCAGAACTGAGAAGAACGACGTGATGCTCTCTGTGGGCATACTAGAGACTCTGCCCAAGACATCTGTGCAAAGCTCCATCGGATTTTCACTTAGCATTCCATTTCGAGACCAATCCTTCCTTACTTTCCAGATAGCCATCGTAGTTATCATACCAATATTTAAAGCTGCGGTATGTGTTAATTAATATCACGACTCTGTGTAACGAATGCACAGGAACGTGAGGCTAATTTGTGTCTTTGTAGGGCCATACATTTATCAGACAAGTGAAAGAGAAATTCGGCTGTGGGAAGTGTGATGCCAGTCAATACGTTGAATTTAAACCCATGTTTCGTGCAGTGTTCATCTGTAGATAAGAGTTATACGTGACAGTCTTAGTCATTTCTTTCGAATGATTCATGTTTCTGATTTCTTGAACTTAATTTACAGTAATCACACAGTTTATACGAAGTATGCAGTTAATATCGTAGTTTTTATAAGAAAGAATTAAGACTAGGAGGCCGGCCAGTGTGGCCATGCGGTTCTAAGCGCTTCAGTTGGGAACCGCGAGACCGCTACGGTCCCAGGTTCGAATCCTGCCTCGGGCATTGGTGTGTGTGAAGTCCTTAGGTTCGTTAGGTTTAAGTAGTTCTAAGTTCTAGGGGACTGATGACCTCAGAAGTTAAGTCTCATAGTGCTCAGAGCCATTTGAACCATTTAAGACTTGGAAGATTATACCAGATAATAAAAACGGAAGAATTTCGCCCCTAAAATACTTCAATAATAATAGACAGTGAATTTTCTGCATTGCATTCTTGAAAGTTTGATACTTCCCGGTACAACTTCAGTTGGACGCTCTAGAAAGTCCTTCCACAGTACCACCGCAGAACGGGCACTCATTACCTTTTCATCATATTTAGGGTTCCGTACCTCAGCCAGTAAAAACCGAACCCTTATAGCATCACATTGTTGTGCGTCTGTCGGTCTTTCTGTTTCCGTGTCAGACTATTAAAAATCCTTTTTCTCAGGATCCGGTAGACGTACACTATGTGATCAAAAGTATCCGGACACCCTTAAAAAATACGTTTTACTTATTAGGTGCATTGTGCTGCCACCTAGTGCCAGGTACTCCACATCAGCGACCTCAGTAGTCATTACACATCGTGAGAGAGCAGAATGGGGCACTCCGCAGAACTCACGGACTTCGAACGTGGTCATGTGATTGGGTGTCACTTGTGTCATACGTCTGTACGCGAGATTTCCGCATTTATAAACATCCCTAGGTCCAATGTATCCTATGTGATAGTGAAGTGAAAACGTGAGGTGACACGTACATCACAAAAGCGTACAGGCCGACCTCGTCTGTTGACTGAGAGAAACCGCCGACAGCTGAAGAGGGTTGTAATGTGTAACAGGCAGATATCTATCCAGACCATCACACTGGAATTCCAAACTACATCAGGTTCAACTGCAAATACTGCGGTAGTTAGGTGGAAGGTGAGAAACCTCGGATGTCATGGTCTAGCGGCTGCTGATAAGCCACACTTCACGTCTTTAAATGCCCAACGACGTCTCGCTTGGTGTAAGGAGCGTAAACATTGGACTATTGAACAGTGGAAAAACGTTGCGTGGAGTGACGAATCACGGTACACTGTGTAGAGATCCGATTGCAGGGTGCGCGTATGGTGAATGCCCGGTGAACATTATGTTGTGGAGGAGTGGTTACACGATAATAATATCCCTGTAATAAACTGCTCTGGACAGAGTTCTGACCTGAATCCTATAAAACACCTTTGGGGTGTTTCAGAACGCCGACTTCGTGCCAGGCCTCACCGACCGACAACGATACCTCACCTCAGTGCAGCACTCCGTGGAGAATGGGCTGCCATTCCCCAAGAAACCTTCCAACACCTGATTGAACGTATGCCTACGAGACTGGAAGCTGTCATCAAGGCTAAGGGTGGACGAACACCATATTGAATTCCAGCATTACCGATGGAGGGTGCCGCGAACTTGTAAGTCATCGTCAGCCTTGTGTCTGGACACTTTTGATCAGATAGTGCATGTAACTGAAATTTATGTCACAAAAGTTTATGATCCCTTCCGGTGTAACAAAATTAGTTTCTAAGTGAATGGATTCAAAATACAAGGGCATTTATGTCATATATTTTGATTCAAACTCTATCATCAAAACATATACGGTACTTTCCGTTAGTCTAGAATCATGACATTTGGCAAGAAGAATGATTTCACTGTACAACAAAGGGGAAAAATCAGAAATTATCAATTTATAATTGTTGTTGTTGTTGTTGTGGTCTTCAGTCCTGAGACTGATTTGATGCAACTCTCCACGCTACTCTATCCTGTGCAAGCTTCTTCATCTCCCAGTACCTACCACAACCTAAATCCTTCTGAATCTGCTTAGTGTATTCATCTCTTGGTCTCCCTCTACGATTTTTACCCTCCACGCTGCCCTCCAATACTAAATTGGTGAGCCCTTGATGCCTCAGAACATGTCCTATCAACCGATCCCTTCTTCTAGTCAAGTTGTGCCACAAACTTCTCCCCAATCCCATTCAATACTTCCTCATTAGTTATGTGATCTACTCATCTAATCTTCAGCATTCTTCTGTAGCACCATATTTCAAAAGCTTCTATTCTCTTCTTGTCCAAATTGTTTATCGTCCATGTTTCACTTCCATACATGGCTACACTCCATACAAATACTTTCAGAAATGACTTCCTGACACTTAAATCTATACTCGATGTTAACAAATTTCTCTTCTTCAGAAACGATTTCCTTGCCATTGACAGTCTACATTTTACATCCTCTCTTCTTCGACCATCATCAGTTATTTTGCTCCCCAAATAGCAAAACTCCTTTACTACTTTAAGTATCTCATTTCCTAATCTAATTCCCTCAGCATTACCCGACCTAATTCGACTGTATTCCATTATCCTCGTTTCGCTTTTGTTGATGTTCATCTTATATCCTCCTTTCAAGACACTATCCATTCCTTTCAACTGCTCTTCCAAGTCCTTTGCTGTCTCTGACAGAATTACAATGTCATCGGCGATCCTCAAAGTTTTTATTTCTTCTCCATGGATTTTAATACCTACTCCGAATTTTTCTTTTGTTTCCTTTACTGCTTGCTCAATATACAGATTGAATAGCATCGGGGATAGGCTACAACCCTGTCTCACTCCCTTCCCAACCACTGCTTCCCTTTCATGTCCCTCGGCTCTTATAACTGCCATCTGGTTTCTGTACAAATTGTAAGTAGCCTTTCGCTCCCTGTGTTTTACCCCTGCCACCTTCAGAATTTGAAAGAGAGTATTCCAGTCAACAATGTCAAAAGCTCTCTCTAAGTCTACAAATGCTAGAAACGTGGCTTTGCCCTTCCTTAATCTAGCTTCTAAGATACGTCGCAGGGTCAGTATTGCCTCACGTGTTCCAACATTTCTACGGAATCCAAACTGATCCTCCCCGAGGTCGGCTACTACTAGTTTTTCCATTCGTCTGTAAAGAATTCGAGTTAGTATTTTGCAGCTGTGACTTTTTAAACTGATAGTTCGGTAAATTTCACATCTGTCAATACCCGCTTGTTAACCGTTAGCTATATAAACGTTTTATGATTCTGTGTGTTTATCTGCCACAAAATGGTATTTGGATTGTGAGTAGCAACCTTTGTACTGTAATCTTTTCAACACCTGCTTTCTTTAGGATTGGAATTATTATATTATTCTTGAAGTCTGAGGGTATTTCGCCTGTTTCATACATCTTGCTCACCAGATGGTCGAGTTTTGTGAGGACTGGCTCTCCCAAGGCCGTCAGTAGTTCTAATGGAATGTTGTCTACTCCCGGGGCCTTGTTTCGACTCAGGTCTTTCAGTGCTCTTCACGCAGTATCGTATCTCCCATTTCATCTTCATCTACATCCTCTTCCATTTCCATAATATTGTCCTCAAGTACATTACCCTTGTATAGACTCTCTATATACTCCTTCCACCTTTCTGCTTTCCCTTCTTTGCTTAGAACTGGGTTTCCATCTGAGCTCTTGATGTTCATGCAAGTGGTTCTCTTATATCCAAGGGTCTCTTTAATTTTCCTGTAGGCTGTATCTATCTTACCCCTAGTGAGATAAGCCTCTACATCCTTACATTTGTCCTCTAGTCATGCCTGCTTAGCCATTTTGCACTTCCTGTCGATCACATTTTTGAGACGTCTATATTCCTTTTTGCCTGCTTCATTTACTGTATTTTTATATTTTGTCCTGCTATCAATTAAATTCAATATCTCTTCTGTTACCCAATGATTTCTATTAGCCCTCGTCTTTTTACCCACTTGATCCTCTGCTGCTTTCACTGCTTCATCCCTCAAAGCTACCCACTCTTCTTCTACTGTATTTCTTTCCGCCATTCCTATCAATTGTTCCCTTATGCTCTCCCTGAAACTCGGTACAAACCCTGGTTTAGTCAGTTTATCCAGGTCCCATCTCCTTAAATTCCCACCTTTTTGCAGTTTCTTCAGTTTTAATCTACAAGTCATAACCAATAGATTATGGTCAGAGTCCACGTCTGCCACTGGAAATGTCTTACAATTTAAAACCTGGTTCCGAAATCTCTGTCTTACCATTATATAATGTATCTGAAACCTGTCAGCATCTCCAGGCTTCCTCCAAGTATACAGCCTTCTTTTATGATTCTTGAACCAAGTGTTAGCTATGATTAAGTTGTGCTCTGTGCAAAATTCTACCAGGCGGCTTCCTCTTTCATTTCTTAGCCCCAATCCATATTCACCTACTACGTTCCCTTCTCTCCCTTTTCCTACTACCGAATTCCAGTCACCCATTACTGTTAAATTTTCGTCTCCCTTCACTATCTGAATAACTTCTTTTATTTCATCATACATTTCTTCAATTTCTTCGTCATCTGCAGAGCTCGTTGGCATATAAACATGTACTACTGTAGTAGTCGTGGGCTTCGTATCTATCTTGGCCACAATATTGCGTTCACTATGCTGTTTGTAGTAGCTTAACCGCATTCCTATTTTCCTATTCATTATTAAACCTACTCCTGCATTACCCCTATTTGATTTTGTGTTTATAACCCTGTAGTCACCTGACCAGAAGTCTGGTTTCTCCTGCCATCGAATGTCGCTAATTCCCACTATATCTAACTTTAACCTATCCATTTCCCTTTTTAAATTTTCTGACCTACCTGCCCGATCAAGGGATCTGACAGTCCACGCTCCGATCCGTAGAATGCCAGTTTTCTTTCTCAATTTATAATTATATCACATGAAAACAACTTTTTGTTACTTTTTGTCCGACTGACTCTGTGTTCGTCTATCTGTTAAGACGCCTTTAATATCAGGAAATGGAGGACGCATCAAGTTAAACTTTATGTCACACACTGAGGCGTATGTTCCCTTAGTGTTGTAGAGGAGTTGAGCTTCTAAGTCAGTGCAATAAAAAAATATGGCCATTTATTTTACGCATGTTAATATACCCAAGTTCATTAATTAAAACTTATAGTGTACTTCTCGTTGACCTAGAATCATGTGCTTTGGCAAGAAGTATGTTGTAACAGGACGAGTAAGAGAAAAAAATTAGAAAACTGAAATCTGTGATTCCATCACACGAAAATATATTTCTTTTGTCACTTGTCATCCGACTTCAGTTCTGAAATTGAAAATTTATCTTAGTTTTACTTAAACGTCTGTAAACTGTCGATTAATCGATAGTGTCCACACTAACGCTACTATCGGTATCACTCGATAGTGCTTTCGTTTGTAATGTAATTCTGCTTCAGTTGGCACGCCAAAAATTTTCGAATCCTGTTATCCGTAGTGTGTGAAATAGAAAGTAGATTGCCTGCAGGCATTTAATCAAAATGTCTATGCTGCCTATATACGTTTGTTGTGAACAGATTGGCACCTGGGGAGGAGAGCACGTGAGGGAGGGAATTTTCTTGTTTGTCTTCCATTGACGACAAATCATGGTCGAGTGCGTCTCGTACTGATCAAATGCTTATGGTAAAAATTACATACACGTAAGTAACGTGGATTCATGAATGCGAATTATACAGACGGCCATCTTCAAATACGTGTACATACTTACTTGTGGTAAGGTATACAAGTGTAAATAAAGTTGTTGTAATACAAGGCTGTTAGTAGGGGTAAAAAAGGCGTTTTAAAGATTTGTTAAGCATTTGTGATTGTAATGCATAATGCCTTTTAAAATATATACAATTATTTTCGTTATTGGTTCAAATGGCTCTGAGTACTATGCGACTTAACTTCTGAGGTCATCAGTCGCCTAGAACTTAGAACTAATTAAACCTAACTAACCTAAGGACATCACACACATCCATGCCCGAGACAGGATTCGAACCTGCGACCGTAGCGCTCGCTCGGCTCCAGACTGTAGCGCCTAGAACCACACGGCCACTCCGGCCGGCTTTTAGTTATTAATTACAAACACTCACCATTGCCCTCTTCTGTTTCTGATCCCTCATGGTTCTTAGAAGTGTTTACAGTTGTACATGTTAATGTGTAAAGCGATTCGAAAACACAAAACATCGACACTACCCTAATGCTCTTGCATCAATTCTGCTTTTGTTGGAGTATAAATATCGTTCATGTGTTGGTTGCCTGCGCTGTGTTCGACTAGCGGAGCTTTTTCCTTCAAGAATGCACCAGTTTCCGCAAAACTGAATATAGTAAAAGCACAACCTGTCGAGTGTCAATTTTTATATTGTATAGTGGCTGCACATAATCTTTAAAATAAACGGGTGTCGTTTGATGCTATCTACTCTCACAGTATTGCAATGCATATTCATACGTAAGTCGGCGAAATGTGTTTCAATGCATGTGAGACAAAACTAATCTCCAAGTTGCCTAGAGTTGACCGTGAATGTCCAGGAATGCTTTTGCAAAACCCTAATCCTGTTGGTAAGCTCTTTTCCGTTAATATTTAAACCCGCTGTTGAAAATTGTGCAGCAGGCAAATTAGTTCACCATTAATTTTATTTTTGTTTTTTCGAGTTTGCGCCAGTCTGCGACCTAATTAATAATTTTTCCAGCCTCACGAGGAAAAGTGCTGCCATTAAAGCGTCTAGCTCTTCGGGATACCGTAATAGGTGACCTCAGTGTGCCAACAATGGCGTCTTCGTCATTTCCTTATTTAAACGCCACACAACAACAGGATTATTGTTCGTCACTCAGCTATAGTGACTCAGCTGTTGAATCGTTATCGTCAGCAACCGTGAGACAAAGAGAACAGTCGCCACGAAGTGTTCCGAATGGTGCCGAAATGAAAGGATCTGTACCTTTCACGCGCCACCAATAGTCTCTGTTGGCCGAGGGAATCCCGTGCTTACAAAATTACCTTTTTTATGTGAGAAGTGCGTAAATGAAGTTTTGGGTGAAATTTTTTCAAGAAAATGGGCGATAATAGTCATTTTGTGAAGTGTACTATCTACAGTAAATAATATAAACATTCAGGGAACACGACTAATTTAAGAGAGGACTTAAAAAGAAAGCTTGGTGAAAAACTAGAGGACCATGGATTAGTAATAGAACTGAAAGGTGAGGGATCAACTTGTGAGCTAGATCACGCGCAGGAGGTGCTCTATTGAAAAGCTGTTTTAACAGAAGTCGGTCGTATGACACCACTTCAAAAGTAAAAAAAGAACTCGATCTCTATTCTCATTATGAGCGAATGACGGTCATCAATAAGTTGCCGTGCAGAACTTCCGATGATCGAGATTTGAAACATTTGTTCGTGCCTTAGACAGTAGATATGATTTGCCAGATAGAACCATTCATATGTACACTGGTCCCAAAATTATTTGAGGAGATAAAAAAATAAATTACAAAACGCTCTTGCATAATTTAAAATTTTGTGTTACGATGGACATGTGGACAATCAGCGAAAATGAAGGCGTACTGCCGCTGACTTCCCACTTTATATTGGACGAAAAATTTCTTTCATCCATATTAAAAATAACGAAAATTGCACGTCATCACGGCGCAGAATCTATGGCACATCGTTTTTACAAAATGTTTCCTTCTTTAGATTATGAACGCCATGCTGAGTTTCAGTTCATTCTTGTTATCGGCACATGTCGGTATAGCTTACAAAGTTTGTCCTTGGCTGCTTTAACAACCTTGAGGAGATAAAAAAATAAATTACAAAACGCTCTTGCATAATTTAAAATTTTGTGTTACGATGGACATGTGGACAATCAGCGAAAATGAAGGCGTACTGCCGCTGACTTCCCACTTTATATTGGACGAAAAATTTCTTTCATCCATATTAAAAATAACGAAAATTGCACGTCATCACGGCGCAGAATCTATGGCACATCGTTTTTACAAAATGTTTCCTTCTTTAGATTATGAACGCCATGCTGAGTTTCAGTTCATTCTTGTTATCGGCACATGTCGGTATAGCTTACAAAGTTTGTCCTTGGCTGCTTTAACAACCTCTGCCCCCCCCCCCCCCCCCTCTCCCTCGCTCCATGATTCCAACCACTTGTTGATAGAAATCGTAAAGTCATCGTGTCATCTGTGTTCTGTTTGCGGACACTGACAACCTTAACAAAACATTGAAGACTTATGGTATAATAGGCTTCATTTATTTTCTTATTCATTACTACAAATAGCAATACATTTTGAAGCAGGATGTCTCTATTATGCGCTTTCTCAAAACATTGCTACTTCCGCGCGTCATTTATAGCGGACCGCCCAATGTTTACACTTGAGAGATGCCCTTCAAGTTTGTACTACAACAGAGTAACAAGTGAGAAACGAACGGGAACCCCAATACCGTTTGAACCAAACTAGCATAGTACATCAAACTCAGCTGGTTGTGGCGTTAGAATTACTGTGTATACTGAGTATGTAAACAATTGACTTTGGCGTTTGATTTATACGGAAGAGCTACCCATTGGGTTAGCGAATCGAAACAGAATGAAAACTTCTGGTGCTGATTAAATGGCGTCAATATTAACGAAACTTTTTTGCCAAAAAAGGCTAACCATAGGAAGTTGTAAATGTATGCCGTATTAACCGAATCTGAACTTTCTAATGGTCACGGAAAACACTCTGCTGTTATGTAATGGAATCTGTTGTATCGCAAATACAGTGAAGCCGACGAAACGCTATCTGTCAGGATCTGTAAAGTGCATATTTTGAGCGGCCTTGGTTTACTGTAGGAATACATCGGTATGATGGGTGAAGGTGCAAGCACTGCTATCTCTCCCCACACCTTTCGTTACCCTTCATCACGATAGTGCTCTTCATATTGTTCCGTGCGCTTCCCTCGGCGAACGGCTAAATTTACGAGAAAACATATACGATCTATATACCATATGTCTGTTGCATTAAGTTCACGAGTGCCTCTGACCGCAGCCATATAGCAGCTTTAGCACTGTTGTAGAGTGATGGCCCGATTGTTTTGTATTGGGTGTCAACTCAAGTGGGAAACAACATAATGAAAGACGAAGCCACCTCTGGCCTCTTCAATGCGCTTTGACTGAACCTTCTTACTCCCGTTTGCAGTTTATACCATGTATAGTGCAGTTCATCAGCAAGCTCGTAAGTAAAGTCGTGGTAAGATCTTATGGGACCAAACTGCTTGGGTCATCGGTCCCTAAACTTACACACTACTTAAACTAACTTACGCTGTGGACAACACACACAGCCATGCCCGAGGGAGGACTCGAACCTCCGACGGGGTCAGCCGTGCGGACCGTGACAAGGCGCTCCAGACCGCGCAACTACCCTGCGCGACTCAGCAAGCTCTACGCCTAAGGAAGCAGTATTTTATTTCAGACCATTAGCGTTTCCCCTCTCGCACCCCTTTTCGATGTGGTGGCATCCCTTTTCTTCTTCTTCTTCTTCTTCTTTTCCTTCCTCCTCCTCTTCCTACTTCCCTCCTTCTTCTAAGATGGTGAATCTCAGCACCGATTTGTACGAGAATTAAAATTTTTAATACTTGAAAGCGACTTTTGAAATAACAAAGAAATTGAGAAACAAAACCTACTCGAGCATATTACGCTAAATTTCTGAAATATTGGCAGTTGATTTCAACACTACATTTTTTACAGGTCATCAATCAGACCTCACCAGAATACAATACTCCTGTTATGACATTAGAAGTGGTTGTGGACAACGCCGCAGCTATGAAAAAAACTGCCGAAATCTTAAGGGTACTACATTCACCCTGTTTTGCCCACTGTATCAACTTAACAGTAAATGATTGTTTCAAAGTAGAATCATTTTCTGAAATATTATTGAAAACAAAAGCTATTGTGACTCTCTTTCATAATTCTGCACTACCTAGTGACAAACTGCGCAAGCTAAAAAAAAAAAAAAAAAAAAAAGAGCAAACAAAAAAGAACTGAAACTGATATAAGAGGTGCTGACTCGATGGAACAGCTCAAACTACATGTTCAAAATAATTATGGAAATACGAAGTGAGCTTGGGATTACGATCGGTGAAAATTCACAAGCATCGCCTTCCCTCACAACAGAAAATTACTTAGCTGTACAAGAGATAATAGATCTTTTTGAATTTTTGAAATAGTAGCAACAACAATCTCAGGGCGGTCATACATCACTTGCATCCTTAATTATACCTCTTATACTAAGTATCTGTGCAAAGTTGTCAGACTTGGAAAGTATCTTAGCAACTACTGATCGATAAGTGTTCTGGATTCCTTGATTAAATCAGTCAATGAAAAACTGAAACTATTTAATACACGGTCTGTTAATATGCTTGGGACATTATTAGATCCTAGGTTTAAGAAAGTACTTAATTTCAGACATTTCAAGAGCCAAACAACGTACAGTTAATTCAGAAAGAGCATGTTGCTACCATCGCATCAATACCAAGAGTAGTACCTGAAACAGAAACATCCATGAGCAGTGTTAATACGTCTACTGATATGTGTACCAATCTGGAATTGGACGATCCATATTTTTTTTTTTTTTTTTTTTTTTTTTTTTTTGCCACATCAGCAACAGCATAGCGTTGATGTCGTTACATCATTCAGTGATTCCATAATTGGCCTATATGAATATTCTGAAAAACCTGTAACAGTCAAGCATGCCTGTGTATTAGAATATCGGACAAAGTTCCTAGCAAGTTTCGTGTAATAGCCACTAAATATCTGTGCTGGCCAGCGGCTTCGCATTCCTCAGAGAGGGTTTTCTCCAAAAAAATGGTTCAAATGGCTCTGAGCACTATGGGACTCAACATCTCAGGTCATTAGTCCCCTAGAACTTAGAACTACTTAAACCTAACTAACCTAAGGACATCACACACTTCCATGCCCGAGGCAGGATTCGAACCTGCGACCGTAGCGGTCGCGCGGTTCCAGACTGAAGCGCCTAGAACCGCTCGGCCACACTGGCCGGCGGTTTTCTCCAAGAGAGAGGAAATAATTAATGAAAAACGCAACAGACAAAAGGAGAAGAATATAATAACTTAATTTTTATAAAACGAAACTTGCATTTCTTGTAGCGTTGTATTTTAAACAATATAAAATCTTTAGAAAGTTATTATTCATTTGAAATATCTGCCAAAAGCAATCGATAGTTAGTTGAGATATCGATACTTTTTGAAGATATTACCGATAAGATCGTATGTGTTAATTATCAGTGTTGCATGGGGGCTTAATTATTATTTTAATGCAAATATTTTTTTTTAATTTTTGTCGCTGTACGTCCGATTACGCTGTTTCGTAAACGGCTGGCCCTGACTAGTATTATTACGCAATTTGACTGCATAACACAACAACAAAGAATGAAATGAAAATTTTCGTTAACACAATTAATTAATTAAGTCCCCAGCAACTATAAAACCTACGAAACCAAAGCACAAGTATAACTGTTCTGTGTGTGGAAGTATGACTCAACGTACACATCTGGCACGGTTCTTCTTCAATAAGACAAGAAATTTCAAATACCATTTATACTGACGTGATAAAAAAAATTAGAAATACTATAATTGCGCAAGAAAACCAGAATTACACTCTAATACAAGAACACAAGCCAGATGCTTTGTTGACTGAACCTGTAATGACGCATTATTCAGGACATCGAAATAATGAGAAAAAAGAGAAAAGGAGTTTGTTACCTTCATTTATATTGATGAAAAGCACTCTAATCATTACAATATCTCCACACCGACTCGCTACTACCACATCTCAACAAGAACTGACTACTGCCACATATCGACAAGCACTCTTCACTACGACATCTCAGCAAGCACTCACCACTACGAGTTCTCAACAAGCACTGCTCTCCGTTACTTCTCAATAATCACTGCCAATGGAGGTGGCGAAACAAACCTCTCGGGCGCTGTGGCTCAGTGTAGCCACCTTTCATATGCCCTTCCTCCACGGGCTAGAATTTGATGGTATTTTTGCCAGCATTGGTGGTGAAAATAGCACCAAATTCGTAAAAAAAAATACAGACAAAAATAAAAGATAATATTAATACATAAATATCACATAATTAGATAAAATTTTGGCTTTGCACTGACCTTTCAATAACCTAATATATAAAATACAGTAGGCAATACAAATTCTTTCATACATGTGGCTTTACATAATAGTTTACACAATATACAAAAAATCAGTTTATACAAATGTTCACATAAAATACTTTTAATTATTAAAAAAAAAATAGTTGATAGTTCCAGCAGGAGCACCCAGCAATGGTCAACAAGTGCAAACACCAACAAGTGACATCATTTTAGTAAAAGCAGTTCCATCTGTGGCATCCAGTAATGTTGAACAGGTGCAGACAGAAAGAAGCAACATCATTTCAGTAGAAGCAGTCCATCAGTGGCACCCAGTAATGTTGAACAGGTGCAGACCCTAACAAGTGACATTATTTCAGTAGAAGCAGTTCATCAGTGGCACCCAGTAATGTTGAACAGATGCAGAGAGCAGTCCATCAGTGGCACCTAGCAATGTTGAACAGATGCAGGTAACAGTTCATAATATTCACTATCACTAATCAGACAGTTCAGGCATGAACAATAGTTTGAATGCACATACAAATGCTTTTACAAAATTATTCTCAATGCTCTTACACTAAACATACAAATTCTAATAAACACACAAATGATATCAGATAATTGTCATATTAACTATTACAAATACTCAAATATCAGTAAACCTATAATATTTATGGGTGTCAGTGCAAGCCACTACAAACAAATAAAATAATATTTAGGAGATAGGTGGGTAGGATTAGGAAAGGAAAACACACAAAACACACTCACTCATCTTTCATCCACATTAAGTACTACTGTGTAATTGAATAGTGTTAACTGTGTAAATGCAATTCTGTCAAAATTTGATGTTCATCACGTGTATCAAGTAGTAGTGGCAGCAATGTATAACAGTCAATAATAGTTAAGTCAACATCATAGTCATCATGTCAAGACCAATGTTTGCCAAGCCAGATCAAAATGTACGGTTGCTGAACAACTGTCAGTGAGCCAAGATATGCAATTACTTCCTCTCTCCAAAAAAAAAAAAAAAAAAAAAAAGTACTGCTTATTGATTTAACAAAGTGTGTGTAGACAATCTTCCTTCTACTTGAGTGTTCTAGTCTGCCATCTTCATCCTCCTTGTTCCATATAGACCAAAAAAAAAATTATGCACCTCACTTACTTTACCTCTTATCCACCAAAACTCCAATAATCATCAGCATCACATAATCTCAATACTTCAATAATACCTCTTACGTCGATAAATATAAATCTTATCATCAATATCATTTACCTTACCTCTTGTCCACAAAAACTCCAATAATCATCAACTTCATATAATCTCAATACCTCAATAATACCTCTTCAATACGTCGACACATATAAACCTTATCGCCAATATCATTTCACTTCCATAACAACTCTTTCCTCTAGTCAGTCTCCTCGAACAAGTACAGATAAAATCCTAATGCAAACCTCATCATCCCATACAATCCGAAGACACACTGTCAACACACAACCTCTGTGTAATCCATCTGACCCAATTCTTCTACTCATTATAAATTATAAGATGGATTTTGGTTACCTTGTCCATCATTAAATAAAAGAAATGCATACATGACCTATAACAGACTTAGTTCGAATAACTCTCAGTAATTAAGTACGATTATGGAGTGTGAATGATCATAATATTTCACAGTGTGTACACCACTTCAAGAATTATGACAAACAGAAGTAAACATGTGGAGTATTTCTTGTGTCAAATGTCACTTCCTATTTCAATTGCTCACGAAAAATGCAGTGTAATAACTGTCAATGGTCTAAACCTAGTTTTGGTATGTCATATCGTTAGCTTCCTTCCTATTAGCATAAATTTATACAACTTCCATAAAACCTCCAGCTCATGTGACTTCTATGAAGTTTCTTGTACTAATGTCGTTTATGTCGAATTATAGCAGTTCATTTTCCTACCTTAAAAATATAAGGCACTGAGCGTAAGCAAAACATGCAATAGCGAGTAAACATACCAGTAGAGAACAGAATGTCAACAAGTGGATGCAACACAATTCTTACAACGAGGCTCTGCCAAGCGAACAATCTATAATTAATACAATAGTGTGACCTAAACTCTACGTTTGTACACAGTATATCAGCATTTCTATATACCAAATTAAAGAGTAGTTATGACAACAAACAGAAATGTATAAATATGCAATCCATACGCATAGCAGCAAACATATATCTTACGTAATAAACAGGTCATTAGCATCATATCAGCATAAGCAAATAAATGTTCATATGTCATCTTAATAAGTAAACATGAAGGCGCAAGCAGATAAATTACAAAGTATAACTTACATACATATCAGCACAACTAATCAGGTGACAATTATAATTGAAATAAATAAGCACAGCAGACACATAATAAAAAAATATGACATCAGTGAAAAAGCATTGCAGCCAAGCGATGCATAATATATACAAATAACAACCCTGTTCATTAATAAAACATTGACAAAAATCAGCAAATGTACGCAAGCACGTCGCTTCACAAGTAAATTCATAGAACATGAAATTAGCACAAAGTATGAATCACGTAATTGCGAGCAGCAAATTACGTCTAAAGTACGTACCTAAGTGGAAATATGTTACCTGAAAAAATAAACTCAATTAATAGTTACCTTTTTAGTTTATTAGTTTCTTCTTCGAAATTACATTCTTCCTGAAATTTTCTCGATAGTAAGTCCTCTTAACGTCGGAGACACACAGAATTTACCTGAAGTTTTTAAATATTTTATACAACCGTATCCTGAAAAATACTGAACGTTAATAACATAATTCATCAAGTCACTATAGCTTTATACTGAATTTAGTCGGAGAAATTAGACTGTGTGTTTGTTTACGGCTGTCAGTGCATTCGCACTGAGCGCTCGATCAGCTGTAGGCGCGTGACGTAGGAAGCAATTGTTTGCGGTCAACGAACGCCTTGTGCGGCGCGCAGACTTGACTGTTGCTTTGAGTATATGCCGCCGCCAAAACACAGCGCGGTGTCCTTGTATTCTCTGCATGTTTACGTAAACTGTTGGTTTCTCGAAAGTATGTCATTCCACAAAAATTTTAACGTTTGATATATGATGTATTCCCTTAGAGCGTCGTGATTTAAGAGTTTCTACTTCAACAGTGTTATCATGAATAATTTTGCGAATTCTATATGGACCGTTATAAGGCAGAAAAAATTTGCGACACAAGCCTTTTCCTTTGTGAGACAAACTATGAGACTTAATTAACACCTTTTGACCAACTGACAAGATTTTTAAACGACCAGGACGCTTAGCTGATTTCTCTCTTCTAGCAGCCGCAGATGCAATATTTTGTAGAGCCAGGTTGAGAACTTCAGAATGCCGCAGTTTCCGTGAAGGCGGAAAAGGAACGATTTCAGATATGCGATTTGTCGGTGCTTTGTTTTTTAATATCAGTATAGGTGTTAAAGAAGTTGAGTCATTAGGGAGTTCATTCAGAATATTTTGAAAAATATGAAGATACTGATCCCACGTTCTGTGATTCTGATGACAATAAAGACGACACAATTTATTGATTTTCTTCATCCATCTCTCTGAAGCGTTAGATTGAGGGTGAAAAAGTGAAATGAAAATTGATTTAATTTTACGACGCCGTAGAGTACGAAGCCAAATTTTAGAATGAAACTGTGATCCATTATCTGACATAACCTTATGAACATGACCAACTTCTTTAAGAAAATGGTTAATGAAAGCATTAGATACTGAACGAGCTGTTGCTTTGCGTAACGGTGTAAAACACACATATTTTGATGTCAACTCCACTGCTACGAAAATGTACGCAAAACCATTAGTAGAACGAACCACTGGACCGAACAAATCGACTGCAGCCATGTCCTTTAATTTCGCTGGAATGATAGGAAACAACGGTGCTCTGTGAGAAATAGTTGGCGGCTTAGCCTTTTGACATAATTTGCATTTGGCCAGAACAGATCGAATACGTTTTTCCATATTACTGAAGTAGCAATTTTCTCGTAATTTATGAAAGCATTTTCTGGGACCAAAGTGTGCATAACTGAAATGCGTGTACCAAATCAATTTATTGACCCACTCATCAGGAATACAAACTAACCAAACAGAGCTGTCGACCGATTTTCGTTTAAAAAGAATATCATTGCGAACTAAATAATGCTGTCTAATCGCTACGCTTTCCTTTCTCCTCCACTTCTCCTTAATGTCCTTCGAGATTGGATTCTTATTTTGCTCCTTAGCGATGTCCTGGAGCGAAGACGAAATAAAGTTCTCAAACGCAACACCTTGAATATAAATCAAACAATAATTGTTTTCCTTGCAGTCCTCTTCAGCACTTTGTTTCAAACCCATAGGTGCACGTGATAAAGCATCAGCAACAATATTTGTAGAACCCTGTATGTAAACAATACTAAAATCAAATTCCTGTACATACAACGCCCATCGTGACAATCTGCCATGAGTTAATTTTGTTGACATAAGAAATTCCAGAGCTCGATGATCGGTGTAAGCCTTAGTATGTCTGCCATACAAAAATATACGAAATTTTGTGAAAGCCCAAACAATAGCCAAAGCTTCAAGTTCCGTAATCGTATAATTCTTTTCTGATTTAGAGAGAACACGACTTCCAAATGCAATAGTCTTCTGTACTACAACGCCGTTTTCTTCTGTCTCTTGAAATAAGTGTGCACCTAGGCCCTTGTATGATGAGTCCGTCGCCAAACAAAAATCTTTAGATAAATCCGGATGTGAAAGAAGTGGAGCAGCAACTAAAGCATCACGAAGTTGTTCAAATTCTGATTGAGCTTCCTCATCCCAACACCAATTAGAATTCTTTCCAGATAGTTCACATAAACGAGGTGTACCCAAATTGTCCAATCTAACAAAGCGTCTAAGAAAATTACAGACACCAAGGAAACTACGAACATCACGTTTTGTGGTAGGAACAGCATAATTACGAATAGCGTCTAGTTTCTCTGGATCAGGAAGAATACCTTCTGTAGAAATAATGTGACCGAGAAATTTCACCTGTGAACGTCCAAATTCAGATTTTTCTAAGTTCACTGTAATGCCAACTCTTGCAAAAATACGTAATAATGAATCCAAAATTTTGTTGTGCTCACTCCAAGAACGTTTAGCAATAAGAATATCGTCAACATATGAAGTAATATTGTCACGAAGATGAACAGGTAAAATTTCATTTAAGCTACGAATGAATGCTGCTCAAGATACAGTAAGTCCAAACGGTAATTTCCGAAACTGGTAACAGTTACCAAAGGCTAAAAAGGCAGTATATTTTCTACAATCAGGGTGGAGTTCTATTTGCCAAAAACTTGCGCGCATATCAATCGTGGATAAAACTTTAATTCCATGGAAATGTTGAAGAAGTTCATCTAAATTTTGTGGACGGTCAGTTTCAGGAATGATGATATTATTTATCTGTCTGGAATCCAGAACCAAACGAATTGACCCATCCTTTTTAAGAACGACGTGTAATGGGCTGGTATAAGGACTGACTGCTGGCTCAATAATGCCCTGATCTAACATCTATTGAAGTTCACTCTTAACCTTGTCTCTGTAAGCCAAAGGAATAGCGTACGTTTTCCCCCGAAATGGTGTGTGTTCTTTTACTTTAAATAAATATTGTAAGCCTTGTATAGTTCCTGTGTGATGACTAAATACTGTAGCATGTGAAGTCAAAATGTGGTGCAGCTCTTCTCTTACAACGTCATCTGGCACTTCAGCTTTCTTAACCTTTTCATTAATTAATTCTTCGCTATTAATTATATCATCCATCGCATCTCTGTATCTATTGTCATTGTCATGAATAAACACACTGTCGTCATAATGCTCAACGAAAACATCAGAAGTAAGAAACCTTAAACAATTTGTATCTGACTCAGATCTTGTTAAACACTCGAAAAATTTCAAACTTTTCGGCATTCCGGCAACAGTCAAATTCACACTTCCTTCTTTAAAGTTCAAAATTGCCTTATGTGTGTCAAGAAACTCCATACCTAATATAATTTGTGTACTGAGTAATGGAACAATAATAAAATTGGCAGAAAATTCGTATCCTTGACAAATGAAATTTAAGTTGGTCTGTTGTTTGACTTCCACACTTTTTCCAGAAATCGCTCCTCGAATTGTAGTTTTAGAAACAGGTAACACAGGACAAGCCATATTTCTTACACATATACGAAAAGCTGATTCACTAATGACATTCAGTGGGCTCCCAGAATCTAAAACTGCAGTGAACTTATTCTTACCCACACATACTTCAATAACAGGATGTAAAAATGCGTCTGCATTATTTTCCTTTTCGTCTAGCAAAATGTCTCTCATGTCTTCCAGGCGTACGTAGTGTAAAGTTGTAGTGTCATTACTTTCTGAACCGTCTATATTGCTGCCAGAAGCCGAAGCTACAAGTCATTGTCGATTGCTTGCGTCACGTCTTTGATTATTAGCGTCATTTCGCGGATCAATTTCTACTATTTGCACTTGTCTCTCTGAAGTTCTGTCACGTGGAGGATGCCAATTAGGTCCTTCCTGTCTGTTAGATGCAAATTCTTGGTTGTGTCTGTTATTAAAATTTCTGTTTTCCTGTCTGTCTGCATAACTACTTCTTGTGTAGTTTCGACTGTCACTTCTGAAATTATTGTTAGACCTACTACCCTGGTTATTTCTGTAGTAAGAATTTCTATTACTGTATGAATAATTTCTGTTTTGATGATACCGATTACTGTTTCCGTATAATTGATCATTCCGGTACGAATTACCGTTATTATAATTGTCTGTGTAATTGCTGTTAGAACGTCTGTTATTGTCATAAGGCTGGTATCTATTGTCCTGTCTGTTACGTCTGTCATTCTCAAAATTACCCATATAACGCCCGTTCCGATCACTATCCCTTTTCTCTGAAAATCTATTGCGATTACTGTTACTGAAAAAATTACAGGAAGTCCCATCGTCGTTGTCATACTCGAGTTCCTGTAGCAAAGTCTTAAAAGTCTCAATGTCGTCTTTACATCTTCCAGCTAGAGCAATATGTCTTATGGATTGTGGCAGCTTAGTTAAACAAATGCGAATTAATTCAGTCGGGCTGTAAGGGTTGGAAAGGAACTGATTCTTTCGAATCATGTCTTCAAAATATTCTGCTGGCGTGCGGAACTCAGACTGTTTAAAATTACGCTGCATAATCAAACTATGTTTGACTCTGTCTTGCGTGTTTTCGGACCAATATGCCGATAGTAATGCATGATAAAAATCATTTAGATTATTACAATCTCTAATGAGCGCGCATGCGCGTCGCCGGTTCGTTTTCTAAATATCCACACATAAATTCCAGTTTGTGACTTAGTGGCCAATTTGGTGGAAGTGCGTACATAAATTGATCTAACCATGAACATGGATGTATGTCATTCTTAAAATTGCGAAAGATCTTAAATTTCCGAACAGTCAAAAAGTGTTCATAGTCAAAGTTTTCGCCTCGTGGCGACAAAGACCTACCGCGTCTGTCCCAATCCCAATGTTGATTATTGTCAAGTTCGCGCGCCTGGCGCTCTCTTGTTGCATCCCGTAAATGAAACAAATTATTTTCTTCAAACCCCTCTGGTATCTGTGATTCTAAATTTCTTTTGCTGTCTTTTCCTACGATTTCGCCTTCAATTTGTTTGACTTGCTTTTTTAATGCCTCAAATTCCCTTTTCACGCGTTCATTAAATTTTCCCTGATTTTCAGTATGCTTATTTATGTTCTGGTACCCTTCGGTTTCTGCAAATGGTAATGGAGCTGTATCATCCGAATCTCTGTCCCCATGTAAACTAAGATTTGTCAATTTATCTGAAATCTCCTCAACTCTTTCCGATAAGTCACCTATTTTTTCTTTCTGTTTATTTACGTCTTCCGTAAGTGTCGCGACTCGGGTTTCAGTATTGACACATTTGGTACTCTTTCTTCCTCTTATCTATCCCGTTCCCTTTGTCTAATCTCTGCTGCAATTAATCTATTATCGTGAGCATTCAAAATCGGTTGTACTTCTTCTCTGATTTCTTTCTTTAATTCATCTTTCATATTTTTGAAACATGTCCCTATTCGTGAGTCTAACCGTGATTCCATTGTTTCCATCTCTGTTTCTAAACGTGTTGCCACTGTTTTTAATTCAGATCCTAACCGTGGTTCCATTGTCCCCATCTGTGTTTTCAATTCAGATCTAAACTGTGTTTCCATTGTTCCCATATCAGTTTTTAATTCAGATCCCAAAGTTCCCATCTCGGTTTTAATTGTTCCTATCTCTGTTTTAATTGTTCCTATTTGTGATCCCAGTGAGTCTAACCGTGTTTCCATTGTTCCCCTGTCTGTTTTTAATTCAGATCGTAAATTTAATATTGCACTCATCAACTGCTCCATATTAACTTGTTCGAAATTCTTTTCGCCCCTAACATTTCCCGCAAAACCAGTTTCCTTCGTCATAGCTGTAAAGCTGTCTGTGTTCGATACTATTCCAGAATCTTCTATCGTTAATCTCGTATTCTGTGAATTTTCTGATTGAGAAAAATTTTGAAATGGTTCCGGACTATCTTCCCGACTTATTAAATTGTTTTCCACTTCATTATTCATGATACTGTTTTCCTCTGTTGGCGAGTTCGCCATGTTAACAATTTCGTCATTCTCACTATCCATCATTTTTGCCTTTTTCATCGATTGCGTAATCATTTACAAAACATACAAAATTCGTCACTATACGAAAATTACACACAATGACTCCTTATCTCCAACAATACCATTTACACGAAATGTTTCCCTCAAACACGATTAACGAACAATTGAAATAATTGCACTAAATTGTCAAACGCGTATACAAGACAACAAAATTAAATTCTGGAAAAAAAATACCATTAGAAGAATGACAATTACCAAATCTACACATGCAAAATAGACTACAATTACTAAACTACAAATTAATACAACAATACTTCTGTCTACTATTTTTACAATCAGAAGAATTCCAAGGGACGATCCGAAGCAGCGATCGCCACGTGCATGGGGGCTTAATTATTATTTTAATGCAAATATTTTTTTTTAATTTTTGTCGCTGTATGTCCGATTACGCTGTATCGTAAACGGCTGGCCCTGACTAGTATTATTACACAATCTGACTGCATAACACAACAACAAAGAATGAAATGAAAATTTTCGTTTACACAATTAATTAATTAAGTCCCCAGCAACTATAAAACCTACGAAACCAAAGCACAAGTATAACTGTTCTGTGTGTGGAAGTATGACTCAACGTACACATCTGGCACGGTTCTTCTTCAATAAGACAAGAAATTTCAAATACCATTTATACTGACGTGATAAAAAAAATTAGAAATACTATAATTGCGCAATAAAACCAGAATTACACTCTAATACAAGAACACAAGCCAGATGCTTTGTTGACTGAACCTGTAATGACGCATTATTCAGGACATTGAAATAATGAGAATAAAGAGAAAAGGAGTTTGTTACCTTCATTTATATTGATGAAAAGCACTCTAATCATTACAATATCTCCACACCGACTCGCTACTACCACATCTCAACAAGAACTGACTACTGCCACATCTCGACAAGCACTCTTCACTACGACATCTCAGCAAGCACTCACCACTACGAGTTCTCAACAAGCACTGCCCTCCGCTACTTCTTAATAATCACTGCCAGTGGAGGCGGCGAAACAAAACTCTCTGGCGCTGTGGCTCAGTGTAGCCCTTCGACCATAGATATTGGTAGACTGGTCATGACGTACATTTCGTGGCACCAACATCTCTACTGCTATACCACGTGACTATTGGCAAAACAATGGTGGTATCCTGTTGTGCTTATGGTTGTACCGAGAGTTTTGTGAAGGGAAGTAACATTAAATTTCGCGTGTAAGTATTATTAGTACAATTTAGCGGCATTTCTTGAATACTGATAAACTATTGTGTGTATCATATCCTTACCCAGAACGCCACAGTTACGTAAATTGGCGGTTTGAAGTGCTGTGTGTGTTTCCAGGCGCACATTGCAATCGTATATATTTCTTGAAATGGTAAGCTACAAAGCCGCTTTTTCGTATAGGTTTCCAAAGGATGAATGGTGCAGGCAGATGTGGATACAGGCAGTGAAACGAAAAGATTTCAAGCCTACTGCGCACACACGCATCTGTTCAAAGCACTTTGAAGAAGATTTTATATATATATATATATATATATATATATAAAGATGATGTGACTTACCAAACGAAAGCGCTGGCATGTCGATAGACACACAAACATACACACAAAATTCAAGCTTTCGCAACCAACGGCTGCTTCATCACGAAAGAGGGAAAGAGAGGAAAAGACGAAAGGATGTGGGTTTTAAGGGAGAGGGTAAGGAGTCATTCCAATGCTGGGAGCGGAAAGACTTACCTTAGGGGGGAAAAAAGGACAGGTATACACTCGCGCACACACACACACACACACACACACACACACACACATATCCATTCGCACATACACACTATATATATATATATATATATATATATATATATATATATTTTGTGTGTGTGTGTGTGTGTGTGAGAGAGAGAGAGAGAGAGAGAGAGAGAGAGAGAGAGATATATTTATTACCAATAACCCTTCCCACTCCAAAAGCAATGGCAATGTGCATTGTTACTACATAAGAAGAAAGGATGATTTTTACTATCCTGGATTAAATCTGACTTTGGTACAAAAACTGGTGAATTATGCTGGTATTATTTTAAAGAACAATTTGCAAAAACAAGTTAGAGGTTTGATTTCTCATCAGGGTTTAGTTTTATTTTGTACTTCCCAGTTACAAAACATACGAATATCAGAAACAAATACTGAATACCATTTGCAAAAAGGTAATTGTATGACCTATGTTAGTTTCCAGATAATAAGCTGTAATGTATGGGATAAACAATATGCTGCTACAAAAATCTTTGGTCATTTACCAAAAAGCATTAAAAGCCTGACAGATAGTCAACCAGCATTTAAAATCAAACTAAAAGAATCTGTGAATGACAGATCCTACTCAGTAGACGATTTTTAGGTATAAATAAGTGATTGGAAGAATTGTCATGTAATGATAGGTCTACCTTTCATTAAACTGACTCTGTGAAGTATCGTATTCATGATCTGTGGAACAAGTATTCATGTAATTAGGTACTGATTTTGTAGATATCTTATTTGATACATCTACGAAACAAACTGTTTAAACCAAAAAAGAGCTTTCAAATGTAACTGCTTTACGTTTTGTGGGTGAACGGCACAATTGAGTTCGTTACATTCGACGTGAACACGTGTGTTTACGTTACAGGTTTCGTTGTTTATGCCGATTTATGAAGTCTATAACACTTTCTACAACCAAGGCACTAAAACACACACACGCAATATTTACATTTTATGCAGTGCATAACGCATATTGTTAGTAGAGAATGCATCTCATAATTGGTAACACTGAAATATTCGCGGCGAATATATTGCCGAACTTCGAAAGTGTTTCAGCAGTTCACAAAGTTCATTGTGAAGTAATGGCTATAAAACTAAATTTGTACCGTGGTTACGCAGTAATTTATCACTTCTAGCTGTGTTTACATAAGCTACATTTAATGTGGTGAAGTTAGCAGGAAATCCACTGAGAAATACTGGAAGTGAAATCAGGAATCAGAATGCTGCCTTGAACTCCCGCCGACGTTCTGCCAACAGTCACGTGATTCTATGTTGCAGCCACGCCAGATGTATAGCCGCTGCACTGCTTGCCCAGTCTATTAGTATCTATGGTCGAAGGTGTAGCCACCTTTCAGTGTTTAAGTAACACTACTTTCTCGAAAGTCTTGGAATCTGCGGAATCCTTGTCATGCCAGTATCATTGTCGGTTACAGGCAGAAATCATTGAGATTCTCGATTCCCGGAATGGATTAACCGCCTGAGTACATAACTGAGGTTGTACGGAACCCTCGGAGCATGAGTCCTATTGGAACGTACCTATTTCTTTATCTCTCTGATCTCCTGTGCCAATCTCTCCATGCGATCCAGCGTCCTCAATTATTTGTCACTACATTCCGATTTACACTATTCTCTACCTTCACCTGTAGTTTTTACTGCCTACAGCACCACGTATTATCATATCGCCCCTTCTTCTGGTCAGTATTGTCCACGTGTTACTTTCTCCACCGGTTTTATGGAGAACCTCCTCCTATCTTAGCAGTTCACCTAATTTTAAATGTCTTTCTACAGTATTGCATCTGAAATACTTCCATTGTGTTCTTTTCCCCTTTTCCAAAGTTCTGATTCTCTTCCATACAGTATTATGCTTCAGACGTAAATTCACAGGAAACTGTTCCTCAAATTAATGTCTATGTTTGTTCTTGGTAGTCATTTTTGGCCAGAAATGCTCGCTTTGTTTGTGCTGGTCGAATTTTTTATGACGTTTATGGCTGCGCCAGTATTGTGATATTTTTCTTCTAAGGCAGCAGAATTCCTTCACTTTGTCCACTTGGCTGTCTCCAACTTCGATGTTCAGTTTATCTCTTATGTCATTTTTGCTACTCCTTATTACTTTTGTCTTTCTTCGGTTTCCTCTCAATCCATAGTGTGTGACCATTAGAATATTCATTCCGTTGTTCCTCACTTTTACCGAAGGTAGCGAATCTAATCATTCATACACTTTTATACCGAATATAATTCCCGTATATTTGTTGTATTTACGTCACTATTTCGTCGATGTGGATGACTACATCTCTGTCTTTCCCCCTTAATGATCAGACCACTTCGTGGTTAGCCTTCCATGCTTATTTTCGCTTCATAGCTTTTGTACGTATTACCAGTCCTTACATACAAAATGTTCAAGTGTACGTTAATTCCTAAGGGGCCAAACCGCTGAGGTCATCGGTCCCTAGACTTACACACTACTTAACCTAACTTAAGCTAACTTATGCTAAGAACAACACACACCCATGACCGAGGGAGGACTCGAACCTCCGGCCGGAGCTGCTGCGCAATCCGTGACATGGCTCTGTAAGCCACGCTGCCACTCCGTGCGGCGGTTTACATACAGTGTACATGTATTTTGTCTAGAATTTTGAGTATCAAGCACCATTTCACATTGCCCAAACTGTCTTCTAAATCACCACCAATGTAAAGTCACTGAAAATATGCACAGACCTAATACCGCACCGTAGCCACGCTGCTTTTGGAGCCGACGTTTGTTGCCGACAAAAATTCTGTTCTGTGCAGCTGAATGCTCACTCCATTGATATTCCTACTCTATGAAAAAGTTCCCAGTTTTAAGTCCTGCGAAACATACTAAGCGTTGTCGGTGTTTTCTGCCTAGAACTTGTATGCATCAATGCCTCGGAAGACGCCAGAGGAGGACATTTGCGTATGATCAGTTGCGCTATGTAACTTTCCATTGTTTAATCTCGTAATCTGAAACTGGAGTCAACTGAACTGTTATTCTTTGTAACTGGTATATCTGTGTTGTATTATTGAACAGTGGAAGTGGTGTAGGCACGGAAACGCTATCGCCGGCCGGGTGGCCAAGCAGTTAAAGGCGCTACAGTCTGGAACCGCGCGACCGTTACGGTCGCAGGTTCGAATCCTGCCTAGGGCATGGATGTGTGTGATGTCCTTAGGTTGGTTGGGTTTAAGTAGTTCTAAGTTCTAGGGGACTGATGACCTTAGAAGTTAAGTCCCATAGTGCTCAGCAGTGGTTAGCACACTGGACTCGCATTCGGGAGGACGACGGTTCAATCCCGTCTCCGGCCATCCTGATTTAGGTTTTCCGTGATTTCCCTAAGTTGCTTCAGGCAAATGCCGGGATGGTTCCTTTGAAAGGGCACGGCCGATTTCCTTCCCCATCCTTCCCTCACCGAGCTTGCGCTCCGTCTCTAATGACCTCGTTGTCGACGGGACGTTAAACACTAATCTCCTCCTCCTCCTCCATAGTGCTCAGAGCCATTTGAAGCATTTTTGAAACGCTATCTGATAAATGAGTCCACAACAATGAAATTGCATAACTCTTTTCTACTTAGCTTCAAACAAATCAACTAAAAGCCAACACGGTACAGGACATAAGATGTCCTGTAAAACTCTGTATTGCCCAGTATAGTGAGCAGTGCTGAAATGAATGTCGTCACAATACGTGACAATTCGAATACATAACTTAGCCGCGCGGGATTAGCCGAGCGGTCTCAGGCGCTGCAGTCATGGGCTGTGCGGCTGGTCCAGGCGGAGGTTCGAGTCCTCCCTCGGGCATGGGTGTGTGTGTTTGTCCTTAGGATAATTTAGGTTAAGTAGTGTGTAAGCTTAGGGACTGATGGCCTTAGCAGTTAAGTCCCATAAGATTTCACACACATTTTTAGATAACTTAATAGATTGTTTTTACGAAAATTTCATGTGATTGTACGTAAGCATTCTGGCTAACAATTTCCAAACACCGAACGATACACACACAAATATAACACTGCACTATGAGATTAAGACTGTCTGCACATGAAATGTTACGTACACTAAACTTGACCTAAACGGAACTGATAAAAAATTTTGAAAAGCATCACCAAACTATAAATGAACCTACTTTTTGAATTATTTTACAGCTGTCTCTAACAAATTATCATGGCTGTCTGTGGCAACGGAAACTTGATGCTCCTCGAAGTGATGAACATGAAAGATTCAGCGCAGCAGCGACCAAGCTAAACAGAATATATGAAGCCCTATGCAATACAATCCAAGGACGTGCAACCATTTTAACAAGATCAGGGTTCATCTTTTAAGAAGTTGTGTTCCGCTCTGTGGAATGTGGAGACACAAATAATCAGAAAATATGAAATTTCTTTCATGAGGAGGAAGTGGTGGAATTTCAATGTACTAAATTACAATGAAATGAATACCCCTAGCTGCATACAGACGTTGATATAAGTCAACGTGGACATTTGAAAATGCGTGGCCCGAGAGTGACTCGAGCCCGGGATCTCCTGTTTACATAACAGACGCTCTATCCATCCTCTTTTTTTTCTTGTTTTTGTTCGATATAGTTCGTTGCGTTTGGTCTGGGCGGACGTCACAAGACATCCGTTCAAGTTGATCGTTGTTTCCTTGTCTCAGGTTTTTTTTATTACAGAGAGCACGTCAGCGAACATGCTGAGCTACCGTGCCAGCTCCATCAGAGCCACCGAGGACACAGAGGATAGTGCGACTGCAGGGTCTTGTTTCTGGCACGCCTCCCGTGGGATCCATATTGGCAACTTATTGTACCACACTGTATTCATAGTGCCCCTGCCCATTATACTCATTACTCGCGGTCTGCCATGTAAGCAGGAGATCCCGGGTTCGAGTCCCGATCGGGGTACACATTTTCAACTGTCCCCGTTGACTTATATCAACGCCTGTATGCAACTAGGGGTATTCATTTCATTGTAATCTCATTCTACGAGCTGCATGGTCACCGATGGTACCTTCTTCATATATATAATATAAAAATGATTGGAAGTAATTTATCCTTTAAAAACTGTGTTACGGAAACTGATAGTCATTCGTCAACAATTAAGAGAGCTATTCAGAAAGTAAGATCCGATGAGTCAAGAAATGGAACGTGAAAATCCGATGAAATTTTGGACAGATGTATTGGCCACTGTCACTAATACGGCTCTCGAAGGCCTCACGTCGCGCTTTTCAGTCCTGAGCGCACAGTGAGCAAGTAAAGATGCCTAGAACAGTAGTTCCTTGCGCCAAGTATGGGTGCCCACTGTGAGATAACGCAACCCACGTAACCTGCCTGCCACTCATTTCCTTCTTCGTGATAATTCTCGGCCGCACAACGCAGGGACAGTGAGGACGACCCTACAGCCGTTTCGATGATAAGTGTTTGATCACCCACCATAAAGTCCGGACTTGGCTCCTTCTGATGTTAATCTCCGCTCACGTGAACCGCTGGCTTTGGTACGACAAAGAAAGGGTGATCAGCGTGGAGAAGTGGCGGAAAGCACAGGCAGCTAGCTACCTTATTTGACGAGGGTACTGGAAAGTTGGTAGAACGCAGCGACAAATATCTAAGTCGGTGCGACCATGTAGAGAACTAGGTGACAGCTGTAGAAGACTGTTACAAATAAAATATTTTTGACTCTCACTGTGGTTTAAATTTCGCGATTGACCAGACATTACTACCTAATAGCTCTCGTACAATGGTTTTGCAGCAAAAAAAAAAAAAAAAAAAGAAAGTATCCTCTACACAAAAATTTCTCTGACATGAAATTAATTACTGGAAATGTAAAGCACTGATAAAACTAACTTCGTAGTGCAAGCCAGGTGAACTGTTAACTTACTTATTCTTGTCTCAACAATGAACTAACACAAACGAATAAAGAAAAATCGTACTAAAACTTACCGTTTGCAGAACACAACACAATTATGCATAAACCAGCAGTGTATTACATCATAATCTTTATTTATCCAGTTAACCTTTAGCAAATCATATTTAACAGTTCATTATAATCTGCAATTATGTCTCTGTGCTCTGCGTGTCATTTCAGTCAGTTCAGTAGTGTAGACAACACCCGACACTTCGCTAGTTTATCTCAGAATGGAATGCTGCTGCAACGAAAATATTACCGGAAACCAAAGATCACGGTGTTTCTACTTAGCGCCTCCATGGCCTTACATGTCGATTATTGAAAACTAATATCAGAAAAAAATTTTAGCGAACAAATATGAAATATGACGTTTCCAAAGAAAGTATAAAGCTCACGTCCCTTTCTCAGAATAAAAATAAATAGTCCAGAAACCTTAAGAATATCTTTGGAGAGTTCGGGAAGCACCAGTATACATTAATTTTTCCTGCTCGTTTGGTAACACCAGAGTGCGCCCTACCATAGTTGCCAGTTATAGTGTGCATAAGCATTAACTGAATAGAATATATGACGTTGTACGATATTCGTCACATATCGTGTAAAATTTCGTTAATAAATTTGATTTTAACAGTGAGAGGAGTTGATGTTCATTTGTGCCAAAAACCCGAAGCCAGAGTACAAGTTCTAAGTCGCTTAAAGAAAATTGTAATTAATGACCACCAAAACTAAATATCACTATAAAGAGCTATAATCTACAGCACACTATGACGTTAAATATCTTTCTCCTTTCGATCTTTAACAACTGACGTCGTTATTGCATCTCATGCCTTCCGTAATTATGCTTAACATTTATTTGATAGCACTAACTTGTCCTATATCCTCCTGCACTAGCTCTACGCTTGTTCTTACATTTCTACAACTTATCACCACACCATTTTGTGTCTTTCATTTCTCATTCCGAATGCCTCGCAGGACTATTTTTTCTTAACATCCCAATCGTATTTCGTTCTCTGCCAATAATACCATATCATCGGCAAATTGTAAACAATCTGAAATGATAATTAAATCGACACCCTAACTGCAAACTGGCGTTTATATACATCATTGAGGACATGTTGAAAATGTTTGCCCCTACCGGGATTCGAACCTGGGATCTCTTGCTTACATGGCAGACGCCCTATCCACCTGAGCCACTTTTTTGTATGCATGCATTGCTGCATTTCACTTAGAATGCTCTTTTCTTCTTTTTTCCTTTTGAAAGAAACTAAATGATCCTTCTTTTCGTGGCAAACTGTCCAATACCCGTAAAACGGAATAAAACGAAATCAGTCAAACACTTCTGATTTGTCATGTTACGGCTTCTGGCAAAAAAAGGCCAACTTAATTAAAATGATGCAAACTTAGTAGTGACTCGCTGTAGTGTTGTGTGTTGTGCACCTACCAAAAACTACCCCTTCATTATGGGAAGTAAGAAATTTTGAAACAAAGCTTTGTATTTCCGACTCGTTTTAAGGTTGTGGTGCTCTTCCATTATATAAAGTATGTAATCATCTAAACTCGCATGTTTAGTCGTAACTGCAAAATACACGTACTGGCCGATAATCCAAGTGTAGCTATTGTTCTTTGTTTCAGGAAAGAAATGCCAGTCTGGTTGAAGTACATCTTTAAGTGTTATAGCGGAGTCTGTAGTCCTAGTAATTATTGCGAGTTTTTTTTCTAGTCCGGTTCCATATGTGGAATTGATCTCGGCAGATTAGGATGTGAGCCAAGGTATCCACAGTACGGCAATGATCGCAGTACGGACTCTGCTTCAGTTTGATATTGTGCAGTTTTTCACCTGGGGGACCTTCTCGTTTACAATGTCATACCATATGGACACTACTTTGGAGTGGAGGATGGGATTGTTAATATATTTCGCTTCCATTGGGTTTTGCCTATGGTGTCTCGTGAGGTAGTAATAGGTCCTTCTGGTGTTAAGGAGCTGTGGAGTATCTTGAATGTAGCTCATTTCCAGGTAGTAAGTCCGGACGTAGTCGAGTTGAGCGCTGATGCGACCAACATCGACTGGGGCCCTTTTTCTCGTTGGAGCTAACCTGTTGAATAACGTTTTTGTAATTTTCGGATGGGGTGTCTGCTGTATTTTCCGAATACGTTCCATATATGTGGCAGTGCATTGTTTCTTGATATCTTTACCTAGGGCACAGAGGCTTGTGTGTCTGCAGGGACTTATCCCTTGCACGTTCCCTGTGAGACCCACATTCCCAACATGTCCACACCACTACATTCGTAGTGCGCCTAATAGATGTTTGACCATCACACTCATTAGTCGTGGCAGATTAATCTACCAAGTCCTGTACGAGTCATGTTATCTGTGCGCTTGGTGGCTCAGATGGATAGAGCGTCGACCGTGTAAGCAGGAGATCCTGGGTTCGAGTCCTGATCGAGGCACACATTTTCAACATGTCCTCAATGATGTATATAAACGCCTGTTTGTAGCTAGGAAGTTGATTTAATTATCATTTCATTCTAGAGAAGCTGCAAGGTCACAATGGTATCTGTTCTTTCGGGAACAGATACTACCTCCATATATAGTGAAGATAATCTATCCTCCAACTACCAATCCACACTCCTCTTTATCGTTTCAAACATTTCTGAAGAATATGCTCCAAATATCTGTTAAACAGTGTTGAGGAGAGAAAGCAACTTTACCTCACTCCCTATTCAGTTGTGCTTTCCTCGGTGATCTCATTATTAATCTGTACTCAGATGTTCTGTTGTATGTATAGATTCTTTATCAGCCTCTGTCCATTCTTCCTTGTGATGTACAGTAATTTGTACTCTGTCAAATGCTTTCTCCAAGTCAATGAAAACAGTATAAATTCCTCTTTCTCTTTCATGTATCTCTCGCTGTTATTCTCAGCAGTCAAGTTGCATGTCTTATGCATTTCCCCCTTTTTAATTCCATATTTTTCCTTTGAAGTACATTTTTCCAGCTTTCTGAGAAGTCTTCTGTGTATCATCTTTAGTTAAACATTTTGCTGCTAGAGAAATCAAATTTCATGTTGTAAAGTCTTCACATTTATTGGCATTGCTTTCTTTCTCATTTGGCGTCATTACTGCGGCTAATACACGTGGTCTAGCGGTAGCATCTTTGATTAGTAATTAAAACGTCCTCTGCCTCAGGGTTGAACCTCGCTACCGCTCAAATTTTGAATAAAAATCATTATCAGTGATGGCCGATTACTTACAACATAAGAAGTCGCCCTCATTTTGCCAACGGCATTGTCAAAGAGGGTGGAAGAGCAGATAGAGGATTACGGTGCTGTTTTGCCCGGGTTGGGAAACTGCCCCTAAAAGCGGAAATATTAGCAGTGATCAACGGCATGAAGATGCAGAAGGCAATGGAAATACACGTAGTGTGTATCCACAGGACACGTTGCCTGTACTTGAAAAAGTGTCACGATGGTCTCTTCATTCGCAGAAGACTCCGGACCAGTCCCCTTTCCGATCTCCGCCAAGGGCTGCCATCGGAGAGGTGATTATGAGACAGTGATTGAATTACCAATGAAACGATAACGTCCTATGGAATTTCATATGCTTCAATGTAGTAGGGAAGCTATAAATTGTGAAAATGGGTTTGTTAAGGCTCAGTCTAGTTGCAATGAGGGACAGTGAAGTGGAAACGAAAGAAGCCAGGATTTCTGGTCAAGTGAGTAAAGAGTACTATCAAAAGAAGCAGCAAATGGTATTACAGGAACAGTATTCGTTATGAATGAGAAGGTAATCCAGAGACAATGTTACTGTGAACAGTTCAGTGATAGAGTTGTTCTCATCAGAATCGACAGTGAACCAAATTCAATTATACATGCCGACGTCGCAGTCCGAAGATGAAGAGATAGAAAAAGTATGTAAGAATACTAAACGGGTAATTCGGAACGTAAAGAGTGAGGGGACTGCCAAGGGAGGGGTGACCATGAGAAAAAGATTGAATAACCAACAAAAGCGGACCGATAAGGTGAGGAACGAGAAGGTTCTCTGCAGAATCGGCGAGGAAAGGAATATATTAGAAACGCTGACAAGAAGAAGGGTCAGGCTCGTAGAACATCAGAGTAATTTCCATGGTACGAGGGGGACCTGTAGACGAAGACAGATACTAGAATACACCCAACAAGTAATTGGAACATCGGTTGCAAGTGCTACTTTGAGACGAAGAGACTGTAACAGGAGAGGAATTCGTGGCGGGCCACTTCAAGTCATTTAGAAGACTGATGACTCATAAAAAAATGAAAATGAAATGTAAAATAAAAATAGAAATAAATGTTTACTGCCGAGTGAAAGTCATCTATCCATTCACCTCTCTCATATATCGTACTACACAGATAAGGTAACTGTTTCAAGGCTCTTATACAACTCTGGTGGTAACCCACCAGTTCCGTTTACTTTATGATCCTTCGTCGCTTTCAAATCGCTTTCTACTTCTTCTTCAAAGATACAGCAATCTTTGTTCTTTTCTGTAACTCTCGTCTTATCTTTTCTAAGTCAAAATGATTTGGTGGCAGATCAGCTTCATGGAGACACTCTACGTATTTTTGCCCCATTCTGAACACTTCCTCCCGTCTATGAAACATTGTAGCATGATTTTTTTCTGTTGCCATACTTGCCCTGCTTCTCTTTGTTTCAAAGACTAGCTCAATCAGCTAATCTATGCATCATTTCCCATTCCTCCCCCCCCCCTTTTTCTAGTTTATCTATTTCTTTACATTTCTCTTTCATCCATTTCTTCCTCGCCTGCCCTGTTTCCCTGCTGAATTCATTATTCATCTTCTAGTTCGTTCTTTTCTATTACTTAATTCCTACTGTCTTCCATTAACTTCTTTCGTCCATTTTATCTAGCACGTCTCTATTACTCATTCTTTTCTTATTCTTTCGTACTTTCTCCCCCCTATACCTACTTGTGCAGGTTCCTCAATGTTTTGTCTCACCCTCTCTCATTTCTCGTTTATACCAGGTGATCAAAAAGTCAGTATAAATTTGAAAACTGAGTAAATCACGGAATAATGTAGATAGAGAGGTAGAAATTGACACATATGATTGGAATGACATGTGGTTTTATTAGAACGAAAAACATACAAACGTTCAATAAATGTCGGACAGATGGCGCTTCATCTGATCAGAATAGCACTAATTAGCATAACAAAGTAAGACAAAGTAAAGATGATGTTCTTTACAGGAAATGCTCAATATGTCCACCATCATTCCTCAGCAATAGCTGCAGTCGAGGAATAATGTTGTGAACAGCACTGTAAAACATGTCCGGAGTTATGGTGAGCCTTTGGCGTTGGATGTTGCCTTTCAGCATCCCTAGAGACGTCGGTCGATCACGATACATTTGCGACTTCAGGTAACCCCAAAGCCAATAATCGCACGGACTGAGGTCTGGGGACCTGGGAGGCCAAGCATGACGGAAGTGGCGGCTGAGCACACGATCATCACCAAACGACACGCGCAAGAGGTCTTTCACGCGTCTAGCAATATAGGGTGCTTTTTTTTTTGGTTCTGATAAAACCCCATGTCATTCCAAGCATGTGTGTCAATTTTTACCTCTCTATCTACATTATTCCGTGGTTAATTAAGTTTTCAAATTTATACTGGCCGGCCGCAGTGGCCGTGCTGTTCTAGGGGCTCCAGTCCGGAGCCGCGCTGCTACTACGGTAGCAGGTTCGAATCCTGCCTCGGGCATGGGTGTGTGTGGTGTCCTTAGGTTAGTTAGGTTTGAGTAGTTCTAAGTTCTAGGGGACTGATGACTACAGCAGTTGAGTCCCATAGTGCTCAGAGGCATTTTTGAACCAATTTATACTGGCTTTTTGATCGCACTCTCTCTATGTACATTATTAAGTGGTTTATTAAGTTTTCAAGTTTATACTGACTTTGTGATCACCCGGTACTTTCGTAACAATTTCGAAACTCAAATGATATTGAGTCCATCATAACGACGAAATAAGTTGGCGATAAAATGGCACCTAGGGAAAAGGGCTTTTAGCGTTTGTTAATCAATTTTATCAATTAATGTAGTGAGCGAATCGATACGAGTAGCGGCAAAGAGCAGTAAGTGCGGCAGATATGTAGAGCACTTGGTGAGGTGGATGTTGATATGCTACGCCGTGTGCTCTCGTAAGGACGGGACCAGAGAGCGCGGTGCGGTGCGACCTGCGCTGGCAGACCGGTGTCCAGTGAGGCTGGCAGCGCGGTGGCGGCGGCGGCGGCGGCGGCGGCGGCTGGCAGCGCGCCGGGTGTGGCGGGCCGTTGACCCTGCTGGCTGCAGCGCGCCGCGCGGAGCCGCGTCGTGGGAACGCAGCGCGCAGCGGCGGGCCGCCACCGCGCCCCCTGCCCGCCACTCGCTGCACTTGCACCTGTCACATGGCGCCTGCCTCTCACTGCACCCAGCCACTCTCCACCGCACCCTATCTTTCGCTGGCACACCTACACTGAAGAGCCAAACAAACTGGTACACCTGCCTAATATCGTGTAGGGCCCCGTGAACACGCAAAAGTGCGTCAGCATGACGTTGCATGGACTAATGTCTGAAGTAGTGCTGCAGGGAACTGACACCATGAACCCTGCACGGCTGCCCATAAATCCGTAAGAGTACGAGGGAGTAGAGATCTCTTCTATACAGCACGTTGCAAGGCGTCCCAGATATGCTCAATATCGTTAGTGTCTGGCGAGATTGGTGGGCAGCGGAAGTGTTTAAGCTCGGAAGGATGTTCCTGAGTCCACTCTGTAGCAATTCTGGACGTGTGGGGTGTCGCATTTTCCAGCTGTAATTGCCCGAGTCCGTCGGAAAGCACAATCGACATGAATGGATGCAAGTGAACAGACAGGATGATTAAGTACGGGTCACCTGTCAGAATCGTATCGAGGCGTATCAGGGATCCCATATTACTCCAACTGCACGCGCCCCACACCATTATTGAGTGTCCACCAGCTTCAACAGTCCCCTGTTGACATGCAGGATCCATGGATTCATGACGTTGTCTCCATACCCGTACTAGTTCATCTGCTAGACACAATTTCCAACGAGACTCGTCCGAGTAGGCAACATGTTTCCAATCTTGAACGGTCCAATGTCGGTGCTGACGGGCCCAGGTGAGGCGTAAAGCTTTGTGTCGTGCAGTCATCAAGGTTAGACGAGTAGGCGTCCGGGTCCGAAAGCCCATATAGATGATGTTTCGTTGAATGATGTGCAAGCTGCCACTTGTTGATGGCCCAGCATTGAAATCTGCAGCAATTTGCCGAAGGGTTGTACTTCTGTACGTTGAAGAATTCTCTTCAGTCGTCGTTGGTCCCGTTCTTGC